>NC_136830.1:9561950-10838589 GCF_951394365.1 Tetrao urogallus | reverse complement strand
GGGGGGGAAGAAGATGCCACTGGGGGTGCAGAGGCGGTCGCTCTCGCTGCTGAACGGCTCTCCCTGGCACTTCAGCTGCGGGGACAGCGAGTGTCACCCCCTGTCCCTCTGTCCCCACTGTGGCCATCCCCGTCCCCACCGCACCGCCCCACATCCCCACCACGGCCGCTCCGTGTCCCCACTGTGGCCACCCCTTGCCACCATCCCGGTGTCACTCACATAGAGGCTGAAGAGGTCCTGCGCAGTGGCGTTGAGCAGTGCAACCTGCCTGCGGGTCTGCTCCTGGACGTTGGCCCTGCACAGCCCGTTGGTGGGACACGCAGAGCCCGTCCCCAGCAGCGCCCGCCCGGCCACCGGCCTCCTTTGCAGCAGTAGCAGGGCCACGAAGGGCACGACACCTGGTGGGGACAAACCGACGTCGGTGAGCCCATACGTTCCCCTCACAGCCCCGTGCGTCCCCCCAGTCCCACACCCCTCACCTGCCCCCCGGCTGGGGCTCCCCCTCCTCCCGTCCCCCCGGGGCGCCCGGTGGCATTGCCACATTTCACAAGCAGCGGCCCCGCTGGTGACCTGTGCGTTGTAATCAAATATGCAAAAGTGATTTCCTCCCCGTTATCCCGGCCGGGCGCAGCGGGAGCCAGGCCCCACCCCGGCCCTACTGACTCAGCAGGGGCGCCCACAAGGAAACCTGCCCCGCGGCCGCAGCTCTGCCTCAGTTTCTCCATCTGCAGAGCGGGCACAACTGCTGCTGGAGGCACCGGATGGGAGAGCATGGCACGGGTGAGCGCTGGGTCACCGCGTCCCAACGGGGGTGACAGTGGGGTGCTGCGACCCCCGTTTCGGTGTCAGCTGGGAGGCCACCCTGCATGGGTGTCCTGATCGCCACCCCCTCTTTCCAAACTCGGGGTCACCGACATGTGGCTCCCAGGGGTGGGAATGGGGGTCCCCGCTCGCCAGCCCGCGCCCTGAAGATCGGAGAGCACGTGGAGCCCTGGAGCAAAGTCCCCAGGGCTGCGGCACGCACCGAGCTGCCCACACTTGTAGGAAACTCCATGCTGCCGCAGGTCCCAGGTAAAGCAGCGACGCCTTTATCTGCCCTCTCTCAGCTGAAGCCCTAGGACAGCACTCACCTGGCCGCTCCGTGATCCCCCCTGTGCTCCCAGTCCCCCTCCGTGCGCCCGATCCGCAGCTGAGCAGAGCGAGGCCGGGCGCACGTGTGCAGGGACAGCCACTTTGGCAGCGCTCCCCCAGCCCTCCCCAGCTCTCCCAAGTTAAGTAAGTAAGAAAAGCAAAAAAAAAAAAAAAAAGCAAAAAAAAAAAAAAAAAAAAAAAGCCAACATTTCCCCCCCCCCCCCCCCCCTCCTTCCACCCCTCACCCCCCCAACCCAACCCAACCCAACCCCACCCCGGCGCTTTGGGAAGTGTTTGGGGAGTCAGTTATATAAGCGGCCAGATGTTGGGCGAGGAGGAGCGCCAGGACGGCAGCGGGGCTGCCAGCTCCCAGCGATGCTCAGCTGGGTCGGTGGGGGGGGGGAAGAGGGGGGGGATGAAGGGGGGGAGGGAGTGGGGGGCTGTGATTTGTTACCTGCAGGGATGAGCCTCATGGTGAGCGCCGTCCCAGAGAGCCGAGCGCAGACGGGCAGCGTGTGCGGGTTTTCAGAAATTCATGTTCATACTGGGGGACTTCTCTGGGTTTATATACCGGTCCTGCAGTGAGCTTGTGTTGTAAGAAAGGGGAGGAAGGGGGGGGCGAGTGGGGAGGGGGGGGGGGGAGAGAGGGAGAAACACTATCATTACTTCTATTGAAGCTGTAAATCAGGAAGTAAAGGGCTTGGAAATCATGAATGATTCTTAGAAATAAACTTCTGATAAAGTTGATGTCACCAGGATCTCGGGGTTTTCTTTTTAGTGTATTTCTTTTTTTTTTCACTCGTGCGGCTGTGCGGGGGGGTGGGGGGGGGGGGCTATGGGGTTTGGGGGGGGGTGGGGGGTGGCACACACACGTGGGACACATGGGGGCACGGCCGTGCTCGCCCCGACGCGGTGCTGCCGTGACTCACAGCTCCGGCAGCACTTTCACCCCCCTACCCCCCCCCCCCTCCCCAGACGGTGTTTCCCCGTGAGGCAGCCAGGGGAAATTAAAACAGAAAGAAATTGTAAAGGCATTTTATACATTTATATATCTTTCTTCTCCCTCCCCATCATTTTTTCACCGGAGGGAGGTGGGCAGGGGACCCCTGGATGTGGCTGTGTCAGGGGGTGGTTGTGCTCCCCAGCATCCTTGCCACACTCTTTTGGGGGAGCAGCCACCAGCACAGCAGCTCATCTGTGTTCCTGTGCCACCCATGTCCGTGTCCCATCCCTGCCCCTGTGCCACAGATCTGAATGCCACCCGTGTCCATGTGTCGTATGTCCAAGTGCCACCCGTGTTGGTGTGACCAGCAGGGTCACCCCATCCCCATCCCTCTCCCCTCTCTGGGCTGGCAGCAGGTTGAAGGCACTTCCATTTCTCTCCCTTTCTGCTCTGTGTATTGTTCTTCCTGAAACATTTGATCAGGTTTAGTGAGTCTGTGCCCTGCTTGCATCCCACCAGGGGACATTTGATGGACGGTGACGCCAAGAGGGGGGACGTGGGGACAGTGCAGTTGAGTGGGACACTCTGCAGTGCCACCTATTGCGTCCGTCTGTCCCCTAGCTGAGCTGTCCCCAGGGTGCTGCTGTGTGTGGTGACACCTGGCACTGCCGTGGGGCTGGGGCTGCTGTCACTGCCATTGGTGACACAGTTTCCCCAGGGGTAAAGTGGGGAATGGGGACAAGTGCCACACTGGTGGAATCCCAATTGAACCCAGTTTGGGGTCACTTGGAGAGGATAAAGATGCCGATGGGATGGGGATAACGGGAGCTGTGCAGGGAGGGAGGTTCATGTGCACAACCTCACGTATAAATTCATACCTCATTATCGGGGTCACTTAATTACCTGGGAAACGGTTGTTTCTCCATCACCAGCTCAGGGGCAGCCCGGGGGTGAGGGTGTCGCAAGCCCCACTGCGGCCACTTCCTGCCAATTCCCCGCGTTTCTCTGCAGGATGCGGCACTGGAGCTGATTCACCTGCAGCCAGGTCCAGCCCCGCTGCCTGCGAGCCCCCACAGCCCCCGCTCCTGAATCAGCCCTGTGTTCCACGGCCAAAAAATAAGGAAATCGGGGAAATGACCCGCGTGCAAAACTGGGACGTGTCCGGGAGCGGGGAGCCGGGCTGAAATCTTTGCTCACGTCCGATATATTATACAGCTTATCCCGTAGGTTATCCCGTAGGAAACCAACCCTACACGGGACAGATTGCCGGTGACGTCCAGGGGATGTCACTTCCCCAAGAGTTTATTTAGCAGCGGTGGCCCCGACGGCCCCTGTATGGAGGGGATGATGGGATCGGGGGTCCGGCAGACGCCCACCTGCCCCGGGGATGATGCACTCGGAAAAAGCCCAAAAGAGGGAACAGGAACGGGCTCGGTGCAGGCGGTGACACAACGCTATCGGCATCCCGGCCGCGGCCGGCCGGCCCCGCTCCCACGCTCCGGATGGGTTTTTTGGGGCGGTTTGGCCCCTAAACGAGTTTGGATGCTGCGGGGCTGCGGGATGCGGAGCGGGGCTGGGGGAGCCCACGTGCAGGGCCGCGGCCCCAAATGGAGCTGTTTGGGGTTGGGTTTGGCAGGAGAGCCGCGGGCTGCTCTGCCCTGCTGAACACTGCTCTCTGCCGTCCGCGGCTGTCACCGCCACGGGGACATGGGGACATGGGGGGACATGGGGACATGGGGACATGAGCTGCCCCTTCTCACCCATTTCTGCCCAATCCTTATCTGTAACAGCCCTCCATCCCCATCTCATCCCGTCCCCATTCCCATCCCCATCCCACCCAAGCCACTGGGGTCCCTAACTCCCTGCCCCACACTGTCCCCAACAGGGGACATGCACAGCCACCAGCAGCCCCCCATGTCCAGCCGCTGCAGGGTGCTGCTGTGAGTAAGGTGGCTGCCCCGTGCTGGGGAAGCCCGGGCTGAATAATGGCAGGGGATGAATTCCCCCTTGACTCATGGGGTGATTTTTGCACGCCCAAGCCCCTGCATCCCACCAGTGTCACCCTATGGGTGCTGCCTCACAAGTGCCATCCAGCTGGCATCACCCCAAAGCCAGGCTGGTGGCTCCCTTGGCCTTGGGGACACCTCAGGGGGCAGGAAGCAAGGACATCCCCACTGCAGGGCATCCTCCTCTGTCCCCGTGCAGGGAGAGTGCCCAGAGCTGCATGGCACTGAGGGGGTGGGGATGCTGGGGACGCTGGGGCTGGTGACATGCCACCACCCCATGCGTCGCCCCATTTTCAGCCCCAGGTGTACGAGCATTTGCAGATCCTTAATTTCTGCTTGGAGCTCGTTCCCAAATTTTGTCCCTAATTTCCAGAACCCTGGGGCCAGATCCTGCTCTCCTGAGCACAGAAGGGCTCCTTCTTCCCATTCCCTACTTGGGACCCCCAGGTGTCCCTGGTCTCAGGGAGGGGCTATCACCCACCTGTGCCCTCAGAGCCCCTCCAAGCTGCCTCCTCCTGGGGCGGCTCGGCAGGGTATGGCAGCTGGCAGGAGGTGACACGCTGGGCCAGCTTAGGCTGCTTCATGGTGACATCGTTCCGAAGGGTCCCCAAATGGTGGCGGTGGCCGTCCCAGTGGCGATGCTGCCTGCAACTGAGTCAGTGCCGCCGGCACAGCCGAGCACACGGCCAGGAACGAGTGACTCCGTGGTGCCACATGACCAGGTCTTAGGATATTTGACTCAGCAGGGACAGTGCTTGGTGGCAGCAGGCCCCCAGCGTGTCCCCGTGCTGCTATGGGGCTGTGTGGCACGGTGACGCTTGCCGTGGTGCTGTGTGACAAGTGGTGCTCAGTGAAGGGCCGGGTGCAGTGCCAGGGCCAGGCAGTGTTGCCACACGCAGATCTGTGCTCTGTGTCACATCCATCATGTGCCATATGTCCCTTCCCGTGTGCCACGTCCACCGTGTGCCACGTGCCACATCCCATTGCCATGTGCCATATTCAACATGCGCCTGATGTCACGCCCCGTCATGTTCCTGCTGCCGTGTCACATCTCATGCCTTGTCACGGCCCACTGGGTGCCTCATGCCACACCATGACGTGCCCCTGTCCACTTCATGCCAATGCCACGTGTCACCCCACGCCATCTGCCACATCCTGCGCTGTGCCATGTGCCACATGTCACAGTGTGCTACCGTGGCCCACCGTGTCCTCCTCCCAACCTATGCCACTCTGTGCAACACCACACCCCATGCCGTGCCATGTGCCACCCGATGCTGCCATCCCATGCCACCCCAAGGGCCACGCTGCTGTGCCACATCCCAAGCTGCACATTGCACACCCCATCCCACTCCATAACACCTGCCATGCTGTGCTGTGCCACATCCCACACGGTGTCCTTTGTCCACCTATGCTGTCCCATGCTGTGCCCGCTCCGTTTCCTTCCATCCTTCTCCTCCTGACCTCACTTTCCTTTCAGGTTATTGCTAATCCGTTCCCAAATTCGTTTAGTTTTCACTGTGTCCTCCGTCCCACAACCATGCGTGGGCAGATTCCTGGTAGCTTTTTGGGCCCCAAAAAGCCCCCAGGGAATCACAGAATGAGTTGGGGCCTGAGCCCCACGGACGGACACTCGGACACGCCTGGACAGAGGCATCGGCCCACAGGCCGAGGTCAAGACTTTATTTCCATCTGCTGCCATAGAAAAATAAAGGGTTGGTCCCCTCTTCCAGTACAAAATAATATTTGCATTCATAAATAAAATATCACAATTATACTTTAACACAATACAATAAAAAAAAAAAAATAACAAAAATAGATATCCATTTATATATTAAAAGTGTAAACTTAAATATTCGTCCCCAGCGCGGGGATGCGTTAAATTAATTTGACGGCTTCAATAAATACAGGAACCACTGTCATGTATAAGTTATGGGGGGGTCGGTGCCCACTGCCAGAGCACAGGGCTGTGCCCAACACCTGGGGACACCCCAGGGGCGTGAGGTGATGAGGGGACGGGGTGGGCACAGGGATGATGGGGACAGAGAGTGAGGAGGGGTGAGGAGGAAAACACAGAGGTGAGCTCAGTGTGCGCATGAGGATGCTGAGAGGGGACACCGTGTGCGTGGGGACAACGAGTGGGGATGTGAAGTGAGTGGGGACATCAAGGTAGGAGGGACACAAAATTCATAGGGACCCCAAGCTTGTAGGGATGTCAAGTGAGTGGGGTCACCAATTGAGTGGGGACACCAAACTTGAAGGGACACCAAGGTAGGAGGCACACAAAATTAACAGGGACCCCCAAGCTCATAGGGATGTCAAGTGAGTGGGGTCACCAACTGAGTGGGGACATCAAGCTTGAAGGGAAACTAAGACTTGCAGGGACACAAAGCTAATAGGGACACCAAGGGAGTGGGGACACAAAGCTCACAAGGATACCAAGCTTGAAGGGTCCCAAAACTAGTAGGGACCCCAAGCTCAAAGGGACACCACATGAGTGGGGACACCAAGACGGGAAGGACACCAAGATGATGGGAGGGACACCAAGATGGAAAGGACACCAAGATGATGGGAGGGACACCAAGATGGAAAGGACACCAAGATGATGGGAGGGACACCAAGATGGAAAGGACACCAAGATGATGGGAGGGACACCAAGATGGAAAGGACACCAAGCTCTCAGGGGCTCTGATCTCCAGGGTCACCAAACCCCCTGAGATGGCAGTGGGGGTTGCAGGGGGACGGATAGGCGGCACTCACAGCCGGTGCTGTGCCGTGTGCGGGTGTTGGGCCCCTTAGTCAGTCCGTGTCACCGGACCCATTGAATCACTGGAAAATCCGGCAGGGCAGGCTGTCACCAACCCACAGTGACCCCGGTGCCAGCACCGGGCACAGCTCTACATCCGAGCGCAGCCCTGCAGGCTTGGTGTTGGCATGGAGGTCTCCTTTAGGGTCTGGTTGTCCTCCATCCCCGTCGCCGGCCTCGCCGCCGGCCCCTCTCCTCGCGCCGTGCCCGCGTGCGCTCCATGCGCTCCATGCGGGCGCTGAGCTTGGCCACGAAGCGGGCGTAGTTCCACAGCACGCGACAACCCCGCAGCTTCTGCTGGAACACCTTGCTGGCCGCCGGCTCCCGGGATGGAGGGATGGTGGAGGGGACGATGCCGCGGGCCTCCATGGTGTCGTGCAGGTGGGCCAGCAGCCCGCGCACCTTCATGTGGGCGCCGCGGAGGCGGTGCAGGATGGCGGCATCGGGTGGATGGAGGTTGCTCTGGTGCAGGGTGATGTCCTGCAGCTCCCGCTCCATGCGAGTCATGGTGCCATGCAGTGCCCGTAGATCCTTCTCCCGTGGCCCCAAATTCCCCCGCAGCCACTCCAGCGAGCTGTTGGCCCGGCACAAGCTGTGGGCCAGGTGCTGCTCCTGCTCCTGCTTGCGGGAAAGGCAATGGGATTACTGGGGAATGGGGTTACTGGGGAGAATGGTATTACTGGGGGAATGGGGTCATTGGGGGAATGAGGTTCCTGGGGGAAATGAGGTTCCTGGGGAGACGGCCGCCCTCCCTGCTGCCCCCAGCCCCAGGAGGTGGCACTCACGTAGAGTTTGAAGAGTTCCTGCACATCCTCGGCCATGTGCCTCACCAAGGCCTGGGTCTGCTTCGGGGATGGAGGCTGAGTGCTGTGTGCAGGCACGGCCCAGAGCAGGAGAAGTCCCTTAGCCACGGCTGGGGAGCAAGAGGACGGAGATGGTGAGGATACGGGGATAAAGCGACGCGGGATGAGGGGATATGGGGATGGGCGGCAGTGACAGCGCGGAGATGTTGCAGGGAGAGCTGGGAGCACCCAATGGGAACGGCGATCCCATCAGCCCATACACTGGTGCTGGGCCCAGAGGGGAGGACTGTGAGTGCCGGGCACAGTGGCGAGGTCCTGAGCCTGCTGTGGGGACAAAGCCATCCCCATCCCTAGGGCCAGCTGCTGGGACCTGGCAGAGCTCTTGGCACAGGGAGGAGGAATATCAGGGGGAGAGGAAGAGGAGGAGAAAGGTACACTCAACGCATAGAGGAACACACACAGCTCATAGAGTCATAGAACTGCTCAGGTTGGATGCTGCCCATGCAGCTCCCTGCCAGCACAGGCCAACGTGGGGCCACCAGGCAGTGACAATCTTAAATCTGTCCCCTTGGCTCCATGCCGGCTCAGCCCTGCTGTCACCCACATCCATGTGGGGTTGGTGACAGAGCAGCACCCGGCCCTACCGAGCTGGGTTTGTGGTTGGGGAACACATCTGCAAAGCACAGAGACCCCATTCCTCCACCACCCGCAGCCGCCCTGCACCCAAACCAACCTCAAACCACATCCCCTCACCCACACCCTCCCAGCACCCCATCCTCAAAGGGAAGCCCCGGGAGGGTTCCCCGGGAAGAACCCACCCCATCCGCACACCCAGGGCCTCGGGGAGCATCACGGCCAGGAGCAGCGCTGCCCCATGGATGGAGGTGCGAGCAAGAGGGCAGTTGTGGGACGCTGGTGAGCACCTACCTGCCAGCACACCCAGGGGCCGCGCGTTGTGCCGCATGTCCGGGTGCCGCCGAGCGGTGCTGCAGGGTGCGCGAGCGACTTCCTTACTGGCCAGCAATGGGGAAGCAGTGCTTTTTTAAGTGCACTGATTAGCCACCACCTCCGAAGGAGGCACCCAGACCCAACGGAAAGAAAGAGAGAAATGAAGAGATGACTGAGGGACCAATGAGCGGGGCGTGCCAGGCTGCAGGGAGGAAATGATGCCAGCTGAACTACGGTTTTTCTTCGATTCAGTTCCTCGAGGGAGTCCTCTTAGGTCCATCCCGAGCACAGAGTGAGTTGGGTGCCTGGGGCATCGTGCAGAGCTTCTTTTGAAGCACATTGTTAAGTCACCCGGGTCTGCATCTCTCTTGCTCCGTGTTCATTAAACTGCAATCAGCCTCCGAAATCAATATTCAGCCAATAGAGGCTCTTGGCAGCATCGGTGCCAGCTCTGGAGCCTGGGGTCGAGGTGGCACTTGCAGTCTGCCTCTGCCCCCGGGGTGGACCTGTGGGGCTGGCACCTTGCCGCCCTATCTCACACCTCTGGTGGAAGTGTGAACAGCTCTGACCGCAGCCTGGTGCCGGGGTTTCACCAAATGGTGCTGTGCTGCAGGGCTGCAGACAAGAAGCGGGTGCCAGGTTGGATGGGGACGGCAGACTGGGGCAACGCAGAGCGCAGCGGGATGACTTAGAGACTGCTGCACACCTCAGCACGCAGCAATGCTCCGGGATGCTCAGCCTGTCTGTCTGTCTGCAATCTCTCCTTGGTGGATGGGGACACCCCAGACCTGAGGGTAGCACTCAGGGCAGGAGGGTGCTTGATGCTGGTGCTGGGGACGTGAGTACTGTGCACCGCACCGGGCTGGCTCTGCTCTGGTTTGATCAGCCAGGACCTGTGGTAGGGCACTAAAAGGAAGGAATGCAACCGTTCCCATTGCTACACTGCACGCAACACGTGCAGGGAAGGAAGTGCAATCAGCTAGGGGTCATCAGCAGCACCAGTTGCTGTACAAAGTCTGTCTTCTGTCTGACAAAGTCCTGAGTCCAGCGCCATGGAGTGGGGACTGCATCGCAGCCACAGCCCAAGCTGCTTTTCTTTGCAGTGGAGCATAAGAGGATGCTGACACATCCTGTTGAACTTGTTGCCATTTATGAGATTTATTATTGTTACAATCCGTCCGATTTTTGTGAAGAGTGACAGCAAACCCATCCAAAGTGGGGTGATGCCACCATGTGGTTCCCAAGCCTGAAACTCTCCTTCATCTCCTGATTTGGGGAGGACCATAGACATGACACCACTGCAGTCCCACCCTTTGCCACATGGCCCCAAAATGTGCAGAATTTGCATGTCACAACCCCAGATCGTGGCCAATCCGTGCCAGCTGGGAGCAAATCGCTTCCCTTCCCTGAGTTTCAGCCCTGAAACAGAGCCAGCAGTGCCCTGCTTCTGAGTACAGGAAGCTGTCCGCAGCAGAAGTTGGTTTTGCATGGCGTGGCTCAAGCAAGAAGAGAACACTCCTGAAATAACATCTCCCTGTGAGCGGAAGAGCGCAACACTGACTCACTTCCAGAAAATGAAGCATTCTTTTCCCCAAATTTCTCCCTCCCTTCCCATTGCCCCCAAACTGCAGAACTCCCTGCTGCTGGACACAGGTGGCACTGCCTCCTCAAGGTGGCTCCACTGGAGGTCCTGCACTGCCTCCTTGTTCCCATCCTCCTCAAAGTGTCCCCTGCCAGTGTTGGCCAGGCTGGGCTCTGCTTTGTGGGGCCAGGGGCAGCTCTGGAGGGATGGAGGAGGAAGAACGCCCTTCTTTCCAGGAGAAACTCATCCAGAATGGAGGCAGTATGTCTGTCTGTCCATGTAGTCAAAGGGGCTGCCTGTCTGTCCATCTGTCCATTAGTCCATCCAGCTATCTGTCCATCTGTCCATTCTATCACCACTCTGGACATTCATCCACCCAGTTCTCCATTCTTTTACCTGTCCACCCACCCACCCACCCATCCATCCATCCATCCATCCATCCATCCATCCATCCATCCATCCACCCACCCATCCATCCACCCACCCATCCATTCATCCACCCATCCATCCACTCATCCACCCATCCACCCATCCACCCATCCATCCATCCATCCATCCATCCATCCATCCATCCATCCATCCACCCATCCACCCATCCATCCATCCATCCATCCATCCATCCATCCATCCATCCATCCATCCATCCATCCATCCACCCACCCATCCATCCATCCATCCATCCATCCATCCATCCATCCATCCATCCACCCACCCATCCATCCATCCATCCATCCACCCATCCATCCATCCATCCATCCATCCATCCATCCATCCATCCATCCATCCATCCATCCATCCATCCATCCATCCATCCATCCATCCATCCATCCATCCATCCATCCACCCATCCAATAATCTCAGTCCCTCTGCCCATCTCTCTCACATCCATCCATCGCCCATCCATCCATCCGCCCTCAGGTCCACAGCCCCGCAGGGCTCACCATACCAGTAGAGGACCATGGCCAAGTCATTGAGACCAAGTCATGCAGGCAGAGGACACCCCAGCACCACCACACCGCACCACCCCATTTCAGGACTTCACAGGGTCCCCACAGGCCGTGACAGGGACTCAGCAATCACTGCCACTAACGGCTGGCGGCCTTTGGGGACAATGTGCAGGGATGTGCCAATATCCAACGGGGCTGAAAATAGAGCGTGTGACCACATTGGCTGACTGCAATTTCTTCATCTCTGGGGCTCACGTCACTGCTGTCTCATGACTCCTGGAAAACAGAGAGTGGGACAGGAAAGAGCCCATAGACGTTGCAGGAAGCCGAGGGCTCACAGCTGTACGCAGTGGAGACACGCAGGGATGTCGGATGAGTGCTGGTCCCTGCTGGGCGAGGGACCCTGCTGCTATTCATAGTGGTGGTGTCAGGATGGTGGCAGCTGTCTGGCCCGACTTCCTGCCCCAAATGTGTCACAGGACTGCCCCGAGTGTGTCCCCATCCCCTGGGTGACATCAGTGCAGCAAAGCCATCACCTGCTGTGCTGCATCCCGGGCAGCTGCAATGAGGACAGAAGTGTCACCAAGCTGCCGCTTGGGGACAGGTTGTAGGGTGGTCCCAGCTGCAGCCAAGGTGCACTCAGAAAAAAAAAAAAAAAACAAACCACAAAAAATAGGACTTTTATTGACATTAAAAAGTGTGTAACAGCTTGAAAGGAGCTGGGGAGCCACCGTTGCCCCCCCCCACAATGCAAAATGGCTGGGACACCGGGCCACCCCAAGGGGGCTGTAGGGCTGCCCTGACCCTCCTGCGGCCCCCAGGAGCATCACAGCCACCACCCCACACAGACACCCACATGGGGACAGGCAGCACATGCTGTCACCTCTGCTGGGGCTGTGGCACATCATTGCTCCGGAGACCCCTGCTCCCCACCACCCCAATCCCCTCAGTGGGACCCTCTGCACCCTGAGAACACTGGGCAGGAGCCCAAGGCAGAGGAAGGCAACTAGCTCTGCAACTAACACTGTCACAGCAGTGTCCCCCTGCGTGTCCCGCCCATGGGCAGAGTGATGCTGAGCCACCGGGCTCTGCCCAGCACCAGGGAAAGGCTTAGGAATGAGGACCAACAAACACCGTGCTGGGGACAACCCTGTGCAGGAGGGGACTGGCACGGTGTCACCGCACACCTGGCCACTATCTGCCGCTCTCCTGGCGCTTCTGCAGCAGCTCGATGACCTCCGTGATGCCCTCCTCAGGGACCTGTGGGGACAGAGATCTGTCAGCCCCACTGGGGGACGCGGGGAAGCCGCGGTGCCGCGTGCCGGGCTCACCAACGCGTGGTCGAAGTTGAAGGTGCTGATATAATAGGCTGAGATGTCAACAGCAGCCAGCGGCTCGGCGATCTGTGCCACGATGCCACACTCATCTGGGGAGGCGACGAGACCGTGGTGTCACCAACACGGTGACACACAGTGGTGGCAGAGGAGGGGTCCCCAAATCCCTGTACCCCAGTGCAGACCCGCGATGGCACTCACCAAAGCCCAGGGGCTGCCCACCGATCCTCACCATCCGCCAGAGCTCCCCGCTGGAGCTGGTGAGCAGCAGGTCGCTGGGGAACCTAAAAAGGGGGGGAACTGAGCATGGCAGAACCCCAGTGCTGGGTTGGGACACCCGGGGACAGCACCTACTGCTTCTGGGTCTCTGCATCCATCACGATGGAGATGTAGCCCTCGATGAGCGAGAAGGAGAAGAAGGTGATGGAGTCGAGGTCACCAGCACCGGGTTCCTTGGGGGGGCTGCGGGGAGAGGATGGCACAAGGACCTCGAATCAGGAAAAGTGTGCCATTGGGACAGCTCCAAGGGTGCCACTGGGGCATCTCGGTGTCACCCAGGGGTGTCTCAAGGTGAGAACAGAGATGGCAAACTTGGGCAGCTGAGTTTGCATGGGGTGGGTGCCCACCCCATTTACAAAAAGCCCTTTCCTCTTTTGCTTTGTGTGGCTGCACCACATGGCTTGTCTCCCCAGGGCTCCTGTCCACAGAGGTGGCAGCAGGGCTGGCAGCACCCAGCGGTGACAAAAAGTTAGCAGAGTGCAAGGGGAGGTCAAAAAGGGAAGGAGTAAGTGAGGCACAAGGGGTGACACTGGTGTCCCCAGCGCTGTCACTCACCTGTGGGAGTAGAAGAGGACATCGATGAGCATGGTGGCGATGGCAGGCAGCGTGTCAGGTGCCACCGTCAGGATGCAGAAGCGGTTCTGGGGGCTCTGCACGGGGTGCAGCGTGGGGCTGGGAGCTGCGGGGCAGAGCCACCAGCTGTCACCGGTGCCCTTGGGGACAGCACCGCAGTGCCACCACGTGGCCACCGCGGCCAGCAGCGTCCCCCGGGGCACCGCAGGATGCCAAAAACGCAGCGGTCCCCGCAGCACGGGGGTGTCAGCAACGGAGCATCCCTTGGGCACCGTGCCACCTGGGGACGAGGTGGCCTCGGGGACATCCTGGTGCCACTCACCCGACTTGGGCTTGAGGAACCCATTGCTGGTATCATCACATGGGACCGGGATGGATTCACCATTCTCCTCCCTGTAGATGTCAAACTCCCCGGCCAAGGTGTGAATGACCACAGGCAGGTCCCGCTCCCGTACCTGGCAGTGGCGTGGCATCACCGTGGCTGTCCCCAAAGATCAGCGGGGTCCCCACCATCTCCCACGCGGCCCCGGGGCCACGTGGCACCGTCCCCACGGAGCTCACCAGGATGAAGTCGGTCTGGTAGGTGGAGAGCATCAGCACGGAGACGTGGTGCTCGGCCAGCGGCGCGATGACGGAGCGGGCGATCTTGGTGACGCCGGTGGCCTGGCAGCCGGAGGGCACACAGCCGTTGGAGACGACGCTGAGCACCAACCATGTTGAGTCTGCCACCTGCATGAACTCGGAGGGCGGCAGCTCTGTGTGGGAGAGGGGAAACTGAGGTATGAGATGGGGCTGTGCTGTGTCCCCAAACCTGCCGGGATGCCAGCAAGGGGGGACAGCGGGTACCGGTCTGTGCAAGGCTGGGTGCTGGAGGGGGCAATGGCCTGCTGGGGACAGGGTAAGGATACAGGAGTGGATGCTGAGGGTGGCTGCCTGGGGACAGCAAGGACATTTTGCCCAAGGCACCACAGGGTGTAACACTACGTACATCCCTGCTCTGATGGCAGTGCAGGGTGCCGAGTGCCAGCAATATGGGGAAATGATTCAGTGCTGTCCCCGTGCAGCAAGGGGCAGTGTCAGCTCCACACATGGGACTGGGAATGCTGGTACGAGGGACAAACCTCCCAAATCTGGGACGTGCCTCTCATCCTGCACTTGCAGAGCTGGCTGCAAGTGGGTGCAGCACGCTAAGACCCTGGGGCTTTGCACATCTCCCACCCCATCCTCTGCCCCTGTGCCACAACGGAGGGGACGTGGGACAGCCTCACACCGTGCCCAGCTCTGACAAGCCACAATCCATGAGGCTGAGCCCGTGCTGGCAGGAGGCCAGGGCTGCCTCCCAAAAAGCTGCTGTTGTTGGCAGGGAATGAGTGTGCCGGCCGGTTCCTTCCTGCCCCACACCCGCTCCCCAGGAAGGAACGGATCAGGGCCACGCTGTTCCTTCGACACCCCATGTTCCCGAGTGGGCACCCCCAGACCTCACTGCCCAGTGCTCAGCAGCAGCCAGGCAGCACCGGACTGAGACCATCCAGCTCATTGCAGCGATGAGGGAGGAGTGAGGCTGGATCCGGAGTTCTCAAGCCCAGGGTGCTGGCAGGCGCCTGTTCCTGTGCAGGAAGCGCTCCCGAGGACGGGGACCGCGGGGCCGCATCCCCACTTAATGGCTTTTCAACACCCACAGGAACCAGGGGCCACAGCGGGGGCTGTGACCACATGGGTGCCCCCAGATGCGTCCCCACGCCTTGGGGAGCAGCCGGCCCCGGATCCTCGCCCAGCCCCAGTGCCGTGAATTATAACACGGGGGTGCAGCAGGGCCCCACGGGGTGACCAGGGGGTGCTGGCAGCCCCCCAGCCCGGCGCCGTGCAGCGCCTCGCAGCCATTGTTTGCTGCTTCCCGCCTGCCCCTCGGGATCGAGGAGCGTTTGGCCATAAGGCCCCACATAAAACAATGCGTGGGGATCGGCCCCGGTTCCTCCGGCAGCAGTGGGGAGCTGGGCTGCAGCCGGGTGGGAGCGTCGCACCGCGGCCGAGCTGCTGACCTTTGCTCCTCGGGGCGTGAGCAGGAGATACAGCCCGGCCAGGGGGGTTTGGAGCACAGGATGGGGTCAGGATGTGCCCCCCAGCACAGCCCGTGGGGTCAGACCCCCGCAGCAGGCTGCACTACACGGGGATATCGCCCAGTGCCACCTTCCAGGGAGAGGGACTGATTTAGAAGGGCTGAAAGATCCCCAGCATGCCCTGATGGAGGGATATGGGGATATGGGGATATAGGGTTATGGGGACGGGCAGCGTTCCCACTCCCCACCCCATCCCACTGCAGAGGCACAGCCGCGTCCCCGTGGCTGCGGGCAGCACCGGAGCAGCCAAACTGGGAGAACCTGAGCAGGGCAGTTCCCTGCTGACCGCAGAGCTCCGAGCATCACGCAGCTGAGGCCGGCCACAACTCGTCGCCGCAGTGGCTATACCTTTGAAGCCCTCCTCGTCCAGCATGATGGTGTAATCCTCGGGGGTCTCGGTCAGGCTGAAGAACTTACACCTGCCGGGACACAACGCGGTGCGGTGGGACCGAGAGGAGGAGGAGGAGGAGGAGGAAGGGGTGAGGAAGGGGAGCGGTACCTGCAGCGCTGCGGCAAGAAGAGCAGTTTGAGCAGCGGGTGGGTGTAGAGCCACAGCCCGCGGCGCGCCAGGGACAGCACCCGAACGCGGTGCTCCAAGATGTGAAGGTCCATGGCGGCCGCGCCGCGCCGCGACGGGGCTCCGTGGGGCTATAAGGGCCGAACGGGACCGGACCGCCCCGTCCCGGCACCGCCCCGGGATGCGGGAGGGGCACCCGCCCGCCCCGCCCCGTCCCGCGACGCTTTGGGGAGCTTTAGTCCCGTATTCAGCCAAGCCGGGGGGGGATTCGGGATCCGCGGATTTCAAGGGAGGGGTGGGATGCAGGAACGCGGGTTCTTCCCCGCAGCCGCTCCTTCGTGGAAAGAGGGATTTTGGAAAAGGGGAGTGGAAGTTTTTGCACCATTCCTGCCTGCAGGGAGCACCATTTTGTACGTGGAAAGCAGAGAACTGAGGCTGAGGAGGTGGAGGCGGGGGGAGCCGAGCTGTTCTCGGCTCTGCTGGGAGACGGGCGGCCGGCCGAGAAGCCCCGGGGCTGGAGGTGACCTCCAGGTGCGTCAGCAGAGCTCGGCGTCTCTCATCTGCGCTTCAAACAGCGTTGGCCCCTGGGGCTGGGAGAGGTAGCAAGGTGGGTCACCTCCCTGCTATGTCCCCACCGTGCCCCTTTCCGGGACACTGGGGTGGGACGAGGGACAGCCACGCTGATCACTGCATGGGATGTGCAAGAGTTCTCCTCCATTTATAGGGATGCTGCCACTATTCGATGCCACCTCTGTCCCCACAAGCCACCAACAGGGAGGGAAGTGAGGCCCCAAACCACGCTTTGAGTGGACACAGGGAGCGTGAGCAAGAGCTGGGAGGGGATGTCCCAGCTCTTGAGCCCTGTCGTCTCCCCCCACAGCACCCACGAGAGATGTTGAACCCAGGGAGCCGCACACGCTGCGCCTTTACACAATCCTGCTTTATTTCCCCTTTGTACAAAACCACGTTGCCCCGCTGTATTTTACAAAGCCTCCCCCTGCCCACGGCGACGGGGAGGGGGATAAGAGGGGACCCCGCAGCGGGCAGCACCCCCAGCCCCGGCTCACCTCGGCCCTGCAGGGCACGGGGTCTGCCATCGAATCCCGCTGCCTCCGGTGCGTCCCGCCTGCAGTTCCCAACCTCGGCCCCCAGCCTGCAAGAGTTACTGCCACGGAGGAATAATAAATAGGCTCAGTGAATAGGTAAATTCATACTACATATTGGGCTACAGCTTGATACATCCTCACTAGATAAAGAGGAGGGGAAGGGGGAGCAGCGGCTGCTCCCGACTCCTCACGTACCCCCAGCCCCAAGCAAAGGGGAACTGGGTCTGGGTTTGCCCCGACAGTGTGGGGCGGGCAGGGGATGGGGGGAGGGATGCAGGAGACGTGGGGTGAGGGGATGAGGAGGGGGGCTCGTGCCTGGCCCCTGAGGGGCGGCAGGGGAGCTCGGGTGGCTCAGCCACCCTGTGCCAGGGCTCCCACCGCCGTGGTGCCAGCACCCTGCAGGGCTGGGGACAGCATGGCTGGATGCGTCCCCGTGTCACCGCGCTGGGTTGAGCTCCCACCGGTCACCCCACGGGACCCTAAATGGGCACCCAGACGGTGCCCCCACGGTGCCACACGAGCCCGCTTCGGCCACGTCCTGCTCCCTCCAGCCCCGAGCCCCCGTCGCCAGGCGCCACGAGGGTCCCCTCCCACCCTGGGGTCCCCTCCTGTCCTCGGCCACAGAGGGAACAGCGTCCTGGAGCCCAGGTCCGAACACAGCCCAGCTGAGCCCGGCCGTGGGGCTGCGCCGGCCCTACAAGTACGTGTCCTCGCTCTCCCGTGAGCACAAGCTCTCCTTGGACTGGTGGTGGGGGGAGCTCTGAGGGTGCAGCAGCTCACGGGCAGAGCCGGGAGCCCCGTTGCCCTCAGCCCCGGGGCTGTTGGTGGGACTGCTGGAGGCCTTCTCACGGTTTTTCTCCTTGCTCTTACGGGCCTTGGGCACCGGGGCGGGCCCAGGGGGGACGATGATGGAGGGCACGGGCTCCAGTGCCTTGCGGGTGGGGGGCTCGGCCTCGCTGATGGCCTTGGCACCGTGCAGGCGCGGGGGGGACTTGCACTGCAGCTCCCCATGTGTCTCACGCCACTTCTTCAGCTGGATCAGGTGCTCCCTCTCAATCTGCCGCTCTGTCACTGGCAGCTCAATCACCTGCAGGGAGAGAGCTGTGCTGCCAACGTCTTTCCCTCGGTGACAGTGCCACCCCCCCGGAGCAGAGGAACCCCTAAACCCGGGAATGTGGGGGACACGAGCTCTGCCCACCCACGGGCACCCAGCCCCAGCATGGCACTGGGCCCCATGGCACCTCACCTCCTGCACCAGGAAGGTCTCCTGCATGATCTTGGGGCTGAGGGCCCTCAGCCGCTCCATGGTCTCGTACTGGCCCTGGCATGACTTGAGCTTGTCTGAGGAGCCCAGGGTGTGTTTGAGCAGCACCAGGCCCACACGAAAAATGATCTTCACCCCTGCAAGTGGAGAAGTGAGGCAGTGAGTGGCAAGTGGGATGGGAGGATACAGCACGTGGGACAGGAGGACACCTGCTGAGCACACGGCCAGCAGGTGCTGCTAGCAGCCAGGCACACATGAGGATAAACACTGGTATTTGGGACAATACAGCCCATTGGGAGTTTGTTTGTATAAGCACTGATGCAAGCTAACTGGAGGGACACCTCCCATCAGCTCAGGCTGCTGAGCCCCACCCAGCCTGGCCTCACCACTAGGGATGGGGAACCCACAGTTTCTCTGGGCAGTCCAAGCCAGGGCCTTACTACTCTCTAAGCAAAAAGCTTCTTCCAAATATCTCCCCCCTTTCAGTTCAAAGCCATTACAATTTGTCCTATCACTTCACTCCCTACAGCCCCTTTAGGTAATCAAGGCCTCAGCAAGGTCTCCTTGGCACCTTTCCTTCTCCAGGTCGAACCACCCCCTAGCAGAGGCTGTCCTATGCCACATCCCACCCCCAGGAGGACGCAGCCCTTACCTTCACAGAAGAACATGTCCCAGACACGCAGCACGGAGCTCCAGGGCAGCGTGCGAGAGAAGGCGCACATGAACCACTCCGTCATGTACAGGATGGGGTCAATCTTCTGCTTGCTCAGATGCTTGTAGGCCACAGGTGAGACCTTGTGCAGCAGCGAGAAGAGGATCTGCCCGTCCAGCTGGATGGCCTCCTGCAGGGACAGCATTGAATGACCCCAGGCCCTGGCTCAGCCCTGAGATCAGCTTCCCTGTGCCTGGCCCCCGTCCGCCAGGACGACCACTGTTAAATCTGTGCCCCGTGGACAACGGCAGCAAAGCTACGCTGAGCTCCGGGTGTGGGAGTGCCCACACAGCCCTTCTTGCTCTGTGCACGGAGCTGTGGGCCCCTCACTCACCAGCTTCTCGCTGTAGTAGCCGGGGAGGTACTTCTCACAGATCTGCACCAGGCACCAGAACGCTTGCTGCAAGCCAAGGGACAGCAGGTGAGCTGCAGGCACCACCAGGGGACAGCCCTGCAGCCCCATTTTGCTCCAAGGCTCTGCACAGCTGAGGGCTGTGCTTTGGGGTAATGCAGTGTCATCAACTGAGCACTGGTGCCAGCAGCAGGTCCCCCCATACCTCGGCTGGCATGTGCATGAGCAGGACAGCAGCAATCGGGGCCTGGGCCTGGCAGTAGCCCTCCTCTGGGCGGTACAGCGTGTAGGCCTTCAGCACCCGAAACAGGTCCTGCTGCCTGCAGGAGGGAGGAGATGTGAAGGGGGGCATCTGGCACAGCCCAGCGTCCTCCCCACAGACCCAAAGTGACACCACGGTGTCAGGTGCAGCTGCTCCACTTACCCGTGGCCTCCGCGTGAGACAAACATCTCGTGGAAGGGGAACTGCCGATGGAGATCCCGCTCGATCACATCCAACCACTTGGGCTCCCCTGGGAGGAGATCCAGCTCCTGGGAGGAGAAGGTTGGGGTGAGGGCACCAACCAAGCAGCAGCCCCATTCCAGCACCAGTGCGGTGTGTATGGAGCTGGAGCCACCCCAAACATCTGCCTCATCAGCTCGTGCTGCTTGGGGCGCTCCTCAGAGCTGCAGGCACAGGAAGGTCCCCAGTCACACTCACATCAAACTTGCCAACATTCTGCTCCAGCTTGACCTTGCTGCCGGAGAGGTACTGCCACGCTCGGCCCCGCAGTGAGGGTGGGATCCCCTTCTGGCACCGCAGCCGGATCTGTGCAGGGAACAAAGCTGTCAGGGGAGCTGCAGAGCACCAAGAGTCCCAGCGCAAGATGCGGGTCGGACCAGCACTGCAACCCCCATTCCAGGGGACGTGTCCTTGTAGCACTGGGGACAGGGTGCCCAGCCACGTGCTGTGCTGACACACCTGGGCAGCCCGGGGTCTCCTCAGCCCCTTCTCCCCACCCCTGCTCTCAGCATGCCAGTAAGAGCTGCAGGGAGGCGTCTGGAGCTGGCTGAGGTCATGCAGCCTGCAAACAGCTCTCAACAAGCCTAGCTCTGCCTCAGAGCAACTGGAAAAGCAAATGTCATAGCCAAGCAGGGAGCGGCTGGCTCCTTCCCCACACCACCATGGCCCAGGCAGAGCAGAGGACTCCACAGCCCTACCACGGCCCCGGGGCAGAAGGGGCAGGCTCTGAGCCCCCGAGCTCTGTGCCCAGCCAGCCCCAGGTTTCCTTGGCACCGGCCAGAGCAAAGTCCAGGCTGGGCAGCGTGGGTGCCAGCTCTGCAGCATAGAGCAGACACACTTAACCCTGCAGCTGCCACCTGAAACCAGGCTGCGTCCCTTCCTGCTCCCGTCCTGCTGCAGCCCTGGTGAAGCAGTGCCACGATCTCCCTGTGGTCCCATGAGATGGACACTTGGAGCACAAAGCCCTGCACAGTTCCAACACAATCCCCTTGCCTCACTTCCTCGCTTTGGTGGCACACACCCTGTGCCCGAGCAGTGCCAGGGCTCTGCATGCTGCAGCCAACAGCTCCCTGAGGCACCGCAGCCCTGGGCACCGCCTGCCCGCCCAGAGCTCGCTCTCCCTGTTTGCCAGCGTAACTCAGGAGCAAGCACTTACGTTCCCAGCACGGTGCTGACGCCATGCTCCCTGCTGCACCCTCACCACAGCACTGCTTGTTTACCCATTTGGGCCCTGGGAGGGCTTTGTGCTTGCAGGAAACACCATGGGCAATGCCCAAGGCAGCCACGGGCAGCTCAGCCGCTGACAGCTCCTGCTTCACTCCCCTTCCTGCTGGCAAAGCAGCCAGGAAGGAAGCCGCCTTGCTGGGAGCTCAGGCTCAGTCGAGCTGTGCAGCTGGGGCAGGCTGAGCCCTCCGGGCCCCCCCAGCTCCAAATTTTGGTCCTGCCATCGCCCCCCGCATGCCCTTTGGGAGACCAGGAATGCATACAGGCCGGGGGAGGCCACAAAGCAAAGTGTCGCCGGATCTGCCCATGTGTCTGCACTCCCACGGGCTGGCTGCAAAGGGCAGGGAGCAGCACACAGCACTGGCACCGCTCAGCTTGGTGGGATCTGAGCCAGGACAGCTCCATTTCAGCATAGTGGAGAAGCGCAGGTGCAAATGAGCCATTCAGTTGCAGGGCCTGAGCACGGAGCAGCTCTCTGGAGCAGCCCTCTGAGGCTCTAGGCTCCGACTGTGCTGTAGGACAGAGCGCATGGAGCTCCGTGGGGACCTCCTGGAGCTCAGCCTGAGCACGAGGGAGCTGTCTGCCAGCAGCACAGCTGCCGGGCACTCACCAAAGCCAGGAAAGCACGCAGAGAGCAGCGCACAGCACGGGCAGAAACAAAGCGCCCGCCTGCTGCGTCCCCAGAAGCTCTCAGCAACCCTTTGCAAGCAGCCAAGAAGCAGACGAGGGATTCCTCTGCGGGTCACCAGGCACTGAGCGGCGCCCAGGGAGTGCCACAGATGGCTCCAAGTAGGGGCATGGCACGTCAGGGTTATGCCACCCTCCAGCCCTCCCCACCTCTGTCAGAGGCACGGCAGCACCCCGGGGCTGCGTTCCATCCCTGCTCCATTCACACCCTCAGGAGGTCGGGGAGCACCAAAGCAGTCCTGCACGGACTGAGCCTCCTGCCCAGCCCCAGCTCACAGGCTGCATCCCGCACATCAGCCTCCACCATTTCCTACCCGCGGCCTTTTTTGTTGTTTTGTTTTCAGCCTGCAAGATGCTCAGAGCAGAAGTTTCCATGACCTAACAATTCCCATGGCTGCACACAGGCAGCCAAGCCAGCTCTGGGAAGCCGCAGCCCGGCAGGGAGCAGCCGTGAGCAGCAGCAGCCGGGCTGGAAGGGGAACAGCCCACCTGAGCCAACAGCATCACCCAAAGGCAACACGACTGTGGGGACCTGCTACGTGTGGGATGCACTGAAGTCTCACTGGGATGCTGCTGCACGCAGCTGTCCCTCCCTGCTGCATGGAGACAGCAGGCGGGCACTCACCTTCTTGTGTTTTTTGGCCATCCACTTGTCCCAGTTGTTGAGCATGTCCAGCCACTTGGACTCACGCTGCCGCAGCACCTCCAGGGGAACCTCCTCCAGTCTGCGGGGCAAAGGGACATCAGAATGACTGCGAGCCCCGTACCCAACGTTCCAGAGGCCACCCGTCCCCAGGCTCCCACAGAGGAGCAGAATGTTTTCTTGCAGTGCTTAGCTTTGATGGATAACCCCAAGGGGCTGCCTGCCAGTGTTTCTGTGTTAGCACAGCCCCTCTGTGGGGTCAGCTTGTCCCTGCAGGGTCTGTCTGGTGCCACATCTCTGGGCCGCCCCATCCTGGTGGTGCCCCACGAGGTCCCACCCAGGGTCAGACGGGGCCAAGCACGATCGTTTCTGTGCAGCCTTCAATCAGCTCCGAAGGGCTCTGCCAGCACGGGGACCATCGGCACGGGGTCAGGCAGCTCCGATGTGGGGAGCAGGGGCTCAGAGAGGCGTGGGAAGCGGGAGGGATGCTGGATGCCGGGCTGGCCCCTTGCCTGCTGGAGCCATGCCAGCACGGCTGGGAGCCGTTAGCAGCCGACAGCAAGCCGGCAGCGGGCGACACGCAGGGACGGGTGCCACGGGGACAGCCGCGGGATGACAGCTCGGCCCTTCCCGGCGTCTCTACTGCCGGAACGCTCCGGGTGGGTGCAGCCGCAGCAGCTTTGCGGCCCGTCCTGGATGGATGCCACCCGACGGGACCGTCCGGAGTACCGGAGAACGGACGGACGGACGGACACAGCCGGCGTCCCGCAGCTGACACCCGCCCCGGGCACGCAGCCCTAACGCTGACCGCCGGCGCAACGCCCGCACCGGGAGCGCCTCGAGAAGCGACGGCCGGGAATCGCCGTCCCGTCCCGGCGCGATCCGTCGCACCACGGGGCCGCCACCCGCAGCGCCGCGCCCCGGGCCGTGCCCACCGTGCCCGCCGGGCGGTGCCGCTCCGCCACAACGGAGGGACCGGGAGCCGCGGGGCTCCCGCAGAAGCCGCCTCATCCCCGGCGGCGAACGGCGGGCAGAGCCGCAGGCCTCGGAGGGCGGAAGGAGAAGGGAGGCCCGGGCCGGGCGGCGGCGGCGGCGGGAGGAGGGCCGGGAGCAGCGGGGAGCGGCCGGGCGGATCTCCGAGCGGATCTCCCAGCGGGTTCCCCCGCGCTCTCCCTCCCCTCAGCCCCGTTCCCCCCCGCCCGGCCCCACTCACGCTCCCTCGGCGCTGCGGCTGCCCACGATGAAGCCGAACTTATCGACGCGGCGCTCCTCGGGGCCGCCGTTCACCTCCGAGTCGGAGCCCAGCGAGCTGAGCTCGTCGCCGCCCGCCTCCGCCAGGCTTTCGCGGGTGCCCGCCAAACCCCGGGCGCTGCCGGGCGAGCCGGGCCCGCCGCCCCCGCGGCTCTTGGCCATGGCGGCGGCTCAGCGGCGGCGCGGCCGCTCCTCCATGCCGCGGCCACGGCGGCGGCCACGCCCCTCGCAGCCCGCCACGCCCCGACGCAGCCACGCTATTGGGTGAGACGAGGGGGAGGAGGCGGGAGAAGCGGCTCGGCCAATCGAAGGGAAGTGCGGACGCGAGGGCTCGCCCACCCGGAGAAGGGATTGGATGAGAGGCGCGGGAGAGCTGTCAGTCAGAGCACCGCCCTCCTCCTCCGGGCCCGGTAGTGGCAGAGAGAGGGGCGGGGCGTGCGGGCAGCGGTGGGGGGGGCCGGGGGCGAAAGGATGGGCCGGGGGCATCGGGGGAGGGCTGGGGGTACCGGGATGGGGCAATGAGAGTCGGCTGGAGTGGAACTGGGAGACATTAAGATGGGACTGGAGGCACTGGAACAGGAGCGGGGGAGAAGGGGATGGTACTGGGAGAGCATGGGGCCATTAGGGCTGAACTGGGGGCACTGGAACAAAGCTGGGGGCGCTGAGATTGAATGTGGGCCACGGGGAGTGCAGGAGGGAGAGGAGGACTGAGGGCAGGGGGCTGGAAGCACTGGGACAGGGCTGGACCCTGGCTGAGCCAACCGTGGCTACATAGGGCCAGTGCTGAGCCCACAGGCACTGCAGTGCTACCCCATACTGGGGCACTGGGTCCACTCCAGGAGCTCCAGGACCCCATCAGCCCCTGGCCAGCATAGAAGGGCTGTGCTCACAGCCTCCCAGCACAACCACTGTCCCACCCCAGAGTAGCTACCAGCACCTTGTGCAGGTAGAACGGGCCGGGCTAAAAATAAAGCCCAGTGGGTGCAGCAGGGCCCAGCCCTGGGTGACACTGGGGAACTGCCCCAGCTCATGCTGGGCCACACCTGCAGCCCCCAGCCCTGCAGCCCAACCCTTCTCTCACCATGAGCCAGAGCAGCGCCGCCTCCAACCAGCGCTTGATTTCCTCCTAACAGCAAAAAAAAAGAAAAAGTAGAGATTTGTTCCTGAGGACCCTTCACAGAAGTGGACAGATCACCAAAGAACCCAGCACAGAGCTCAGCACACCAACCCCTTTCCAGATTTTTCTGGCACGCTGCACCGCAGGTCCTTCCCACCAAAGTGGCAGGCTCTGATAGCAGTTGTTTTGTAGGCAAGATACACGCGGACAGACTGCTACAACGTTTATCTGTGCTGTTTAGATTGGCTCACTGCTGGCAGGGCTCCATGCGAGCTATTTCCAGCGCTTCAGCACAGAGCCTGCGGCGGGTTTTCCTGCCAGAGCACAGCCCTGCCAGGCTCGTAAACGGGGCTTGGTGCTGCTGGAGGCTGGGAATGTCATCCGAGCAGCAGCGTGCAGCCCAGCCATCGAGGAAAGCACAGCAGGGAGAAGCAGGTTCTTGCACAACGCCGTTGGCACCAATTGCCAGAGAGAGAAGAGCTGGGTGACCTTAAATGCAGTCCCATGATGCTCGGGTCCTGTGCAGGATGCAGAAATGAGACTTCTCCATTTTGACGCTTTCTTTGCAGTTTCTGTCAGCTGTGGGAAACACCGCTCACTAGCTAGCTGTGTGCGTGCTGCTTTCAGCAAACCTCTCTGCGCTGCAATGACTCCCAGCTGCATTGCCCTGTTAGCTTTGTCTTCAGGACCGTACCCAACTATTGTCTAGCTTTGAAGTGCAAAAGGAAAGTACTTACAGCACATCCACTTCCCACCCCAACAGCCTGCTGACTTGTGCCCATGGTACTTCAGCATCCTGCAGCACGGAGGCTGTGTTGGTGTGGACACGTGGGCAGCTGTCAGCTGGGAGCAGAACCACAGCCACCTGTGTTGGGCTCCTGCCTGGCACCTCTGACAGCACTGCGCTTCCGCTTCCTCGGCTGCCTGGAAGCAGGGAGCACTGAGCAGGGTGTGGGATGTTGTCTCTTCCCTCCTGCTTTATCACTCTCTCCCCTGAGCACAAAGTAAGGTAAACAGGATGTTCCTGTAATGCCTGAGCACCTCCAATAAAACGAACACCCCCTTCTCCCCATCCCCCCCCCCCCAAAAAAAAAACAATCCATGGTTTCGGATTGTCCCAAAAGAGCAGAGGTGCCCAAATCGCAGGGCTGCTGGGGCAGCAACAGACAACCAACCTTCCTTGGCCACCTACGTAGCTTAACTCAGCCTCACTGTGTTTGTGCTGTGTGTTTCAAACTGCAGTACAGCTCTGATCTATTTTCGGGACCTATAGGCTCCCCAGGACCAAGGGATGCTGACTGCAGGACAGGAAGGATAAGACACGATTTCCAAGAGAGTTCTCACTGATTAGGCTTAGGCTCAAAATCTCTCTACACCCATACACAGACGTTGGTACACACAGCTGTGTTATGCTCAGGAATAACTGCAGCACTAAGGAAATTAACAAAATCCTTTTCTTGCAGCCTATTGTATGAAATGCAAGCATTTCCTAGAATAAACTCTTTGATTATGAAAGCCAGCATTTCCCCATAACATGTTTAAGACCAGGGTGAACAAAGTCCATCCAAAAAGCCTAAATCCCCAAGAATGAGAGCTGCCACAGACAGGATCCCGCACTGAGATGCACGTTTATTAAAACAAATCACAGGCTGTACAGAACAAGCATGAAGCTGCTTAGCACGCAGCCCCAGATCTCCTTTATCACAATGGAGAGCCATGCACGCTCATACTGAGAACAGAACTCCAAGTCAGGGTCAGTGCAAGAGGCTCTTGCAGATAGATATGAGACAGAAAGAACAAAGAGCTTACTACTAAGTATACAAAGAAATAAATTTTCAATTAGGGGGGAAAAAAAAGGTTAAGTGAAGCAGCAAATACTGTAGTCAGACAGATGATGTTCTTGGTCAGAAAATCCCTCAAATAAAGATGGATCTAGACTAAGCTGGGCATGACCTCAATGCTGCTTCACTAGGAAATTCACTGTAGAGACAGCAAACCTGGACAACATCATTCTAGCTAAGCACTGATCACTAACAGACTGCTGCAGCTACATACTAGCTCGCTACGTGCACACAGCTTTCAGGGCTCTTTCAGCTTCCCCCTCTTATCAGCCACCCAGCTATGGGTTCATTGTCTCCCTTTCTAAACTGGAGTCTACAGCTTGTCACAGCAGCCCCACGAGACTGGAGGATTTCAATGGCCGGGGTTACACCAGTGGCAAAGCAGCCCTGTTACACCTCTGGACTCCAGAGCTCCTATTTCTTTCTGCCTCCTCTTTCTTTGAGTGCCAGGTGAATCAGAGAGCCACTTGTCATGTTGTAATAAGCCAGGGAATTTGAATCCTTGATGAAGATGCCCTGTGGGGAAGACAAAAATAAAGACACAGTGACAGTAGAACTGTTAATGGTGCATTCCCACAAAGCCACAGGTAGACAAAGCCTTCTTAACACTGCTCTCAAAACAGGGTGATGACAAGAGTGCTGCAGGCTTCAGAAAAACCTTGAGGGATCCCAGTGTCTCAAAACTGGCACAGGAACAGGTAGGTGTGCTAGGATTACAGAAGAGCATAGCCAGATGATACACAATTGCTCTCTATAAACAGACAGATCAAATCAGTCACAAATGAAGCTATTTCGATCCCCTCCTCCCCTTTTTTGTTCTTTACAAAATTAGTTAAGCTTCACTTCTTGCTAAGGGTTAACATTATCTGCCCATAGACTAATTCCAAAGGAGGTAAGAGCTCAAAGTTCACTGCTTAGGCAGCAGGTTGAGCTGTGCATATGCATGACTGAAAACAAGTTACTAAAGAGGAGCAGTGCCTATCTAAAAGCACCAGACTCAAGAAATTGCCTCCCTTCAGTGTTTCAGAGCTCCCAGGGTTTCAGTGTACTGTTGCTCACCTCTTGAGCTCATGACAGAACAAGGGTAAGCTGCTGCACTTAAAAGCAAACAAACAAACAAACTCCAACCAAGTCGTCCTTCCACAAAATTAGCTGCATTTCAGAGATACTCCTCAAGCCTTGAGGCCTCATCTTTAACACAGACAAAGCGAAGTTGCACTGATGCCACTATTAGAAGCCTGTCCTGCACCAACAGTGCACAGTAATGTAACAGTGTGCTGCACAGGCAGAAAATCCATTCCCTCTGCTCTTTCCTGTATCTTAGTGGTACAACCTTTTCTTTAAAAAAAAGTCCATTTTAGTGTGAGAAAGCACTGTAATGCAAGGGCTTATAATAATATATATTATATATTAATATATATATTATAATAATATATATATTATATATAATATATAATATATATTAATAATATATATTATAATAATATAAAAGGGCTGTAATGTCGCAGGGCTTATACCCACCTCATACTGCAGCTTCTGTTTCCCAGCTGGCATCCCTGTGGCCTCATGGATCTTAACCTTTATAACAGACACCTAGGAAAAAAAAAAGCCTTGTTCAGACCTTTTCCTTCTAGACAGATGGCCAACATCAAGATCTCTAGCACACAACCCTGCCTGGCAAGAAGCTACAGAGTGGGAAACATCCAGAATTGTACAGCTCCTGTCACGCAGGTCAACCCTGCTCTCAACATGAACACGCTCCACAAGAACAAAGCAAGGGGCAAAGGCTGGGTTAATAAGCTACATACCTGGTCTGAGAGTGGCAGAGTGAACACCAGCACTTGGCCATTCAGCTTCCATTCAGTCTTGTCCTGCATGTTGGGGACCTGGACTTTGACTGTGACTGGGCCCTAAGGGAAATAATGATAAGGTCTCTCACAGGCAAGGAGCTCAGGACTGTGATAAGAGCAGCACAGTATTTATAGACCTTCCCAATACTAACCACATATCTTCAATTCCCAGTGAACGCAGAGATATTATTTGTCTCAATTCTGAGAAAGTCACTTCACTGTTACCATAACAAAGCCTTAACTTGGATTTCTCCCATCAGTCTTTTTGTGGGCTGCTCACCACGCACACAGATAGAGTATTTTGGAGGGAACGTACACAGTATTAAAGAAATGGCTTCACAAGGCAAACAAGTGTCCAGGAGAACAGCACTCCCTTCCTGAAGGGCTGAAGACCCAGCCCAACGTGATGCTGTTACTCAGAAGGGAATTCATTCTAACATTTCTATTGTGTTATGGCAGATCTTACCTTGCCATACCACCATGCTGACACTGATCTATTACATCTCTTTGCACCTCCAGCTTAGCAGCCTTCTACTTAAAAGCTTATCAGCATTATCTCTTCTTTACATTACTATAGCCCTACATCTCGCTGCCCTTAATTACAGAAGAGCACCATCTGTGTGCAGCACTACATTGCTCCTTCTAGTAAAATACAGGGCAGTTCAGTTTACTCAGGTATGACAGTAGGAAGGAACCATGTCAGCAAGTTACCTTCTTTTGAAATAGCTGCACATCAGCTCCCCTCTGTGTTCTCAGTGGACTTTACAACCCCTTTGAGCACAAGCAGCTGAACAGCCCAGCAGGGCCAGGACTGCAGTTCTCAACAAGCAGGGAGTTCACACACATACCTTGTTCCTGCGCAGAAACTCCTCCTCTGGAATCAAGCTGTCCTCACTCTTCAGTTTCTTTGAAACTGGCTCATCCTCCATAGGTGGTGGTGGGTGAACGGGAGGCATTGGTGCTGGGGAAGGAACTGGAGCCACGGGAGGTGCTGGAACAAATGCTGGAATGGGATGAGAGGAAGCACAACGCAGTCATCCACTGAGAAAACAGCAGATAGTCCTTTACATGAGCTCTTTTAGCAGACTGATAAAGACTGAAAATAAATGCCATCATTCATGCAAGCAGTTAATATAGCCAACAGTACCATGCAAACTTCAAACATCAGATCTTCCACAATGGGAAAGAGTCCAGGAAGAAACAACGAGCAGAATGGGAGCTTCCTGCAGATCTTGCAGAAAAGAAAACGCTCTGAATTTAGCATAGAGCAGTGCCAGCACCTCAATTTAAATAAAAAGGAAAAAAAACCAAGGCAGAAGTGTTTTTATGTTGTGCTTCTTAATTTAACACCACCACAATGCTACGAAGCCACTACAAGGAACAGAGCCAGAGCCAGATAACAGCTTTTCCTCTGGCAGCTGCAACTTCCCTAACAAACTGTAACACTCAGCCAGGTGCTGGCAGCTCCACTTTATTCTGGTTCAACTTGGAAAGTCACAAGGATTTGGAGTGTGCACCCAGTCAGGCTCCCATGGACACCAACGAGACAGAACTCCCATGCTGGAGCAGATGACTTGATCCAGAAGCCAGACTACGATTTATGTCACACTAAACATTAAAAAAAATGATCCTTAAAGAAGAGATTTATAGATTTTCAGCGCCAATTACGCACCATTACTACAGACAAACAGGGAAAAAGGAATCAAGCCTCAAACCCACACTAGACAGGAATCAACTGACAATTAAGTGGAAAGAGCTGAAGTCACTGACCTGTTGGTACTATCATGGGAGGTGGGCGAGGGCTCATGATGGGAGGAGCAGATGGAGGCATGGGGACAACGTTGATCCGCGGGGTGTGGATTATTGGTGGCATGGGGGTGGCTATGACAGACCCTGGAGGTAAACGGACCACGGAGGTCATCGGGGGACGAGGCATGACAGGAACTGCAGAAACAACAGCAGCACGGACAGGAGGAGGCATCTGCAGAGAGAAGGCCATTTTTTCTTAGCAGGTGCATGCAGGAATGAGCATCCCAGTGCTGCCCACAGTTCTGATTAAATTAAAATCACCAGGGCAACACCGGGAGGATTTCTGCTGGGCAGAGGCCTGCTGGGAGCCTTAACAAGCCCACCGTATGGCAGTCCCAGCTCCCTGCAAACAGGCACAGAACCTCATTAACACATCAAGCAGTTCTTGCTTCCCTCACCACTCAGGGACTGTGAGACATGTGGCGACCTTGGAGGAGTGAGCAAAGCCCTTGCTCCAGGAGAACACGGGCAGCAAGACATCTGTGAACATTCCTTACTTGCCACTTCTTAGTTTTTCTGCATCATGTCTCAATTTTTTAAAATGTTTATAAAAAAAAAAGAGGTCCCAACCCATTCATTTGTTAGCCGTGCTTCCCTCCCCCAAGGTGTCACCACCCATGCTCTTCCCCTGTGCAACTCATCCAGTCTTCTTGATACAGCTAAGGATTAAGAACTCCACCTATACCTCATTTTCAGTTTTTAACTGCAAGTTTAATAGGGATGTTCGGAAGGTTTAAGAGCAGTTTGGAATGCTAACTTCTCTCAAAAGCTGTTACCAGCCAGTGTCCTGCTATAACCCTGAAGCTTTGTCAGGACTCCCTTCCAATTATCCACAGTCACAGCTGCTTTACTTACGGCAGCCCCAGCACTTACTGTGGGTGGACGAGGCACAGAAGTGATAGGCTGAGCACTCGGAGGGGGATTCGATGCTGATGAAGGAGGGGGTGGCTGGGGCATTTCATTGGGTTTGCTGGGACCAATCTTCTCCTTGCTGTCATCTTCTGGCACCAGTCCCTTGGCCTTATGGATAGCTTCAATTTGCTCTTGAAGAGTAATATTGGCCTGAGCAGCCTGTTGTGTGCGGGCCATGCTGCCTGAGTGGCCATCCCAGGTCACCTGTCAGGATAAAAAGACATCAGAGCAACCCCAGCCTGGGCAGACTACGATACGAGCTACAGACAGATCAGGACAGTAGTTTTACCACAGTGACAAGGTCAAAAAGAATCCTGAGCATTCACGATGCTACAAGAACCTATTAAAGCAGTTTGCACTCTACCTTTTCCTCTGGTTTCTGAATTTCCTCTTCACCAATCTTCTTACCAATGGCAGTTTCTTCCACACCAAAGATATCGGTACGGCGCTCCGCCAGCTGCTTCAAGCTGCTTTCGATATCCAAACCTGCAAGCAAGAAGAAACTCTTCCACTAAGTGAATAAAAAGAGACTTCATCCTTCATTAAATGATCTTTAAAACTATTTGCTACCTAATGGCCTAGAGCTGCTCTTTTCAGAAAGGAACTGCAACCGAGGTCTGGCCAGCAGCAGCTAACGCTCTCTGCCTTTATCTTTGCAGAAGGGCTTCAGTGTACTAGCAACAAAAGTATCAGTATAATCAGAACACTGAGGACATGAGACAGAAAGCTACATTTAAGATGTAGCTTTTCCCCTATTAGCAGGAACTCGGGGGAGCGGAGACACGCTAAAACGTTCACAGAAGGATTCAGGAAGAGGAACTTGCAAGCCTTGCCAGATGCACAAGCTGACCTGGGGCATAGACCTCATCATCGCTCTGCTTTTCACGGATGGAGCGATCGCGCTGCTCCAGCCATCGAGGATCCAGCAGACCAATCCTCATGTGCTCTTGCATTTTACTGGCAGGAATCTTCTCCCCAGTGATGGGGGAAACAAGATACTCGTCTGGAGCTGGGGCAGGCGGTAACGGTTTTGAAGCTGGAAGAACAAAACCACGCTGTTAAAAACACACCACCAGAGGATGCAGCCCAGAAACAAACAGCTTGGTGATCCTTCATTAATACAGCTGATCTCTGGCAGCTTGATTCACCTTTGGGATCGTAGTCTTTCCTCACGATGACCTGATCTGGTGTGGGAGGAAGAGGTGGCGGCATCGGAGTTTCTGGAGGAGGAGGAACTTTCTGACTTTCATCTTCGTCATCTGAGCCCTGATTTAAAGAAAGAAAATCAAACTGTGCTCCAGCAGTCAAATACTCCCACAAAAAACTTTAGAGAGGCGTAAAAAAATCCTGTGCAAAACTACAAGGACTGATTATGCACCTTCAAAGTAACTGAGCTATTTTGCCTCTCAACACCTCTACTACAGTGGTTCCTTTGGGTAATCATGAGTGCAAAAATTAAGCAGACTGAAAAAAGGAAGCAAGTATGCCTCAGCTTCCACATTACCACAGCATGGCAAGCCAGGGCTCACGGTTAGCCTTGATGATCTTGTTTCTTGCTAACAGAAAAACTGCTTATATGCAGTGGTTAAAAGGAAGAGTCTAAAATGAGTCATTTTTCAACATTCCAGACCCTGGTGTGTGAGAAAAGTTCAGAAGGCTGGATGACAGAAATGAACTCGTATCAATTCACCGGGTGACTGAATTCCCAGATTCCTCTTGTAAATTGTATCACCACAGAAAATATTACATACACCATATTCCAGTATTCCAGGTCGTTTTGAAATTCAGTTAGAAGGATGGAAATCTCATTCCCTCAATATACTGAGAAATGTACTATAATGAAGACCATAATAAACCCCAGGCAAATCTCACAGGGCAAGAATAATGCCAATTCTGCTGGCCACCTACCTCATCCATATCCTGCACCTGCGTGTCTTGATCCAGCTGAGTCGAAGGCTCATCTGTTTTCTCTTGTTTTTCATCTTCTTCATCTGACTCCACCTCCATCTCTACCTCCTCACTTTCCCCAAACTTCTCATAGCGCTCCTGGATGAGGATTCGAGCTCCCAGCTCTTCTGGAGTGGTGGGAGGTGGGAAATTCCCTACAGTGCAGAAAACACAGCTTCTGTTTCTTGATCCCATTCGATTGCACAATGGGAAGAAAACAGAAATACCAGTTTTTTAAGAAACAGTTTTTCTACAAAACAGGGGCAACAAAAGCTCCTGCCAGCTAAGGTATTTGCTCGTCCTGTTTTAAACTCCATCATGACCAACGTTATAACAGCACCTGGAGACAGAGTTACTTAAAGGTGAAAGCACCACCAGAAAGCAGGACAAGTTTTGCTGTCCTGTTTTGAGACAGAAAAGCAGACACTGCCACAGCACACTGCTTGATTCCAAAAAACAAAGAATCCAGCCCTACCCCATCATTAGGAAGCTTTTTCATTTTGAAGGCTATACAGCTGTAAAACCCCACCTCTTCCTAAAACCAACACCGTACTCAGAGGAAGCAGAGTTTCCTGAGGTTACAATGCCTCTTTTCACTACCTTGCTCGTTGGGCTGAAAGTCCACCGTTTCCACAACCACAAAGTCATGCCAATCAATCTGAGCATAAGCAACACGTTCCTTCTCCTTCTCTTCCTCTTCCTTCTTTCTCTCTCGCTCCTGGAACTTTGCCCACTCCACTCTGTAATACACCTGTACAAGCAGACCCAGAGTTAGCACCAAATGTCACACCAAAAATACGTAATAATAATCTCTACAGTGTCTAAAATTTATCCTAAAAGCCCTCTCAAGGTATTTATACAAGGACTGCTTTGGAGGCCAGGCAGGGATAACTGTAACTTATGTAGAAGCTCTAGGCTTGCCTACTGAAAGAGCACTGCACCAGCCTCATGAAGTGGCTTTCTAAAGCTGGAATGTGGATCTCTTGAATCAAGAGCAAGCCAGATGTGACACATTAGGTCCTCCCAAAGATTCACAGCAGGGAATTGACAGACAACAAATTAGATGTATGCAGAGACAGAATTCAACACATAACTGAAATGCTTCAGCAATTTTGAGAGTTATTCGTGTAATACCTGATCCAGGACTTCTTTGGGGTTTTCAGCCTCCTTCTTGAGCTTGATGAGTAAGCCTTTCGGTGGGATCAAGATCTGAAACACATTTTGCAGGACAGTTCATGACTGCTTTTTGCCAAAATCTTAAGAGCAATTATTCTCTTTCCATATTAATAGTAGAACTCTGTGGCTATATCCCATCTCTCCAGTCTGGTCAAATCATTGTACTTGCAGTTAAACCATTCACTTTTGCTCTACCTACACTCAGTACTTTAAGAAATGCCACTTTTTGAATTTATTTATGTTACTTAAGAATATCAAAGACTAAAGCAATAACCCAGAGCATACAGTGCTGCATGTTGCCAACAAGCTGCAAGAGATCCACCCTTTTTAAAGGGCAATTTTAAAGGATGGACTCCTAGACCTGTGTGTATTTCTAGGCCAGCTGTGTTTTAGGGCATCATAGTCTTCAAAATCAAGAGTGCTGCTGAAGAAATCGACCTGAGAGGTGCACTGCCACGAGTACCTTCGTGTACTGCTCAACCAGCTTTGTGAAGTAGTTGAAAAGGCTGTGCTGCGGGCGAAGGAAGTCAAACTGGTAGTTCCTCTGCTCCTTCTGCATCAGCTGAGTCAGGAACTGCCTCCCGTTCCGAGCCACAAACTGCGCTGTCAGCTTCACCACATCCAAATCAAAGGCAGAAATCGAGGGTGGATCTGCGATGAACTCAAACTCTGGAGGTGGCTCTTTTGGAACAACCGTCTCCTGGATCACCTGGGCCTGCACCTACAGAGCAGGATGGAGACTGCTCAGTGACTGCAATCGAGTTGGCACTGAACACTCCAGAGGGCTCATCTTCCCTTCGGCCATTGAAGGAAAACAAGGTTAGTCTAGATATTCTGGCAACTGCAAGGACCGGAAGGAAAGCAGTAATGCTGGGTTTCTCTCTGTAGTTGGGTGTACTTTCAAACAAACACTGTTCCCTCAGCTAATGACACTGCAGGCTATCAGGACTTCACCACAATCCTCCAGTCCTTCAGGCAATTCCACAATGCATAAGGTCATGCAAAGCATGTAGAAGGCTCAGTCAGCATCCTTTTTCCACTATGAAAAAGTCTATGAAGACAACTAAGCAAGATTAGCAATGTTTTGTATACGTATTCAGAAGATGATGATCCCACTGGCAGGAAAGAGCAACAAAACAGAAGTGTATCTCTGAGACAGTGTATGCAACGTGCCCAAACTGAACTCCAAAGGATATCTGAGGATTGTGTATGGTAGCCCTAAATTCATACACTCCACGTGAACACTGAGTCTTAAGTACCATACAAGTCAATGCATAACTAAATATAATTAAAATGCACCAAGTAACACAATTTATTGATCTTTCACACAACTTTTTAGTTACCAGCAACCAGAGGATGCACATCTGCATCAAAAGAAAGTCCCAGATGCTAAATTTCATGCCTGTGAGTTGTCCTCTATTGCGACCATTGTGAAATTAAGTCCTTCCTTCACACTGTCTTTCTACTTTCATCACTCTGCCTAGCATCACGATGTGAGAAACAATTAGTGAGAAGCAATCGAAGCGAAAAGGAACATGTACCTTCTGTGGAAGCTGCTGCTGAGCAGTTTGCTGCTGTTGCATGACCTTGGGAATAGCAGCTGAGGGCTCCTGTGCTTTGCCCTCCTTGAACTCGCTGACTTTGTGCCGGTAGTACGCATGGTAAGGATCGTTGGGATTCAAGAAATTGAACTTAGGGTTATTTATTTCATTCTGACGAATTCGAGCTTCAAATTCTGGACCATTTCTGCAGGGTGGAAAAATAAGTTTAGATAATGGGTATCAACTCAAGCACAGAAGCCCATTTCTTTCACAGCAGGCTGTGTTCATGCGTCTGCCTTCCAGCAGGCAAGTTTCTCTCCTGTGTGGAAGAAGTTTACCTCTCCCTACCTCTAAATAACCCACACCCAACACAGCAGCCAGTCACACACCATGAGCTAATTTAGTCTTCAGCATTTCACAGCAAACATTTTTAGGACAGTCAAAAACTTCCCATTCCACTGGGTATACTCAAATCAAACATGACTGGATGATGACATGGTTTATTGGAAGATATTCACGAGCTCCTTACTAGACTACCAAGTTCTTAAAACTAGTTTCATTTCAAGAAAGTTCAGCTAAAGAAAAGGTAGGTAATCACCAGCCTGCTCAGAGATGGACCACACTGGAGAGCTCCATTGCTGCATTTAGGAGAGCCAGTTTTAGCTCCTCTACTCCCACCTGAAGTTAACAGCTACTTATTTTCTGAGGGGAGATTAAGAAAGCTAAAAGCTTGCTGCAGCATGCTTCCCTTCATACTCTCTGGCCCTGTTTAGGCACTAAATCTCTCCCAAAAGAAGATGTCTCTACAATAGGAGAGGATAAACAAAGTTTCTTCCTTATCTTCAAAGCAAGCTCAGGCTCCTCAGCAGCATTTTAGAGATCAGTTACACAGCAAGTGTCTCTGACCAGACCATCATTTAGTGATTGCCTTAAACCAGCAGTTCCATTTTAGCAATGTGGAAGCACACAGCGTCCAGCCTGCCTGGATGCCATGCAGAATTCACATAGCCAGCTGAGGAATTCACTTCCTGTGCTATTTGTACTCAGCCAGAAAGACCGAGATCCAGTCCCTTGATACCCCACATAGCATGAAGGCAGCCAGAAATACTTCAGCATTTTAAGAACATAGAAGACGACGGCCAGGCCAACAGCAGCAGCTTGTGTTTGCACATTGATAACAGGAGAAAAGAGCCCGAATGAGTAAAACACATCAAACTTTCAGGTTTCTCCCCCACCTATGACATCTATAGCTGTGATCATCGACCTGCTAATCAAAACATGCCACGCACATCACGGGCAGCTTGCCTACCCCAGACCTCTCCCTGAGAACATGCACTTCTACCCCCTGGGCTATAGAGGGGGAGAGACATCGGAGTCAGCATGCCCCAGAGGCTGGGACACTTCATGGAGCTGTAGGCAAACAGGGATGGGACTGAGCCTTGGGAATCCAGCATACCCTAAAAGAGGTGACTGCCTACATATTGTAAAATAGAGTGAAAATAAATTAATGACTTCTTTGGCTCACTCATTGAATGAAGTGCTAGTAACAAGGCTTCCTTTCCCTTCTACCTGGAACTCTGTTTGCCCTTCAGGCCATTTTAAAAAGAATTTAATTACTACCACAGCTTTTCTAGCAAAGCACACGTTACATCTCTAAGAAGACAACTGCTGCCTCTTTTCTACAACCTCTCTGGTAAAAATTCAATCCTTGAAACCTCTATGGAACGCTGTGGGACTGTGACCAGTTTCAGCTTCTGGAGACAGACAGTAGCACTGGGAGGTGAGAGGCAGAAGAATCCCACGGAAGACAAGACAACACTCGTGCTGTTTACCTGGCTACGAAGCTGGCAGTCTTGTCAACAATATTCCTGACCTCAGGAGGAGGATAAATAATTCCCACCACAGGCTTGGCTGGTGCTGCTTCCTCTTTTGGCTCCTCTTCTGGCTGCAATAAAAACATTTTTCTTACCGTCTTTTGTACTGTTACCTCCTAAGTAGAAGAATATTCCTGTACCACCACCTCACCATCTCTGGAAGATACCTTTCACTCTGCAATATTTGCAACTAGTCAAGACAGTAAATTCAGATTAAATCTAGCCTGGTAACAAGAAAAGGGACTACAAATGATCTCAAATATCACATTATACATCAGCATCAGAGCGTGAAAGCATAGCCTGGTAGTTTCCAAACATACACCGGGTTTATTTTTAGTGAGTTGAGCTGTAAAATTCACTTCCCTCTCTCTATCAGTTTCCTCATCTGCACCTGGAGGTGACAGACCTAAGGTACCTTAGTGAGCTGTTCTGAAATACCATGCTGAAGGAGTGCTCTGTAAGAATTAAGTACTCCAAACAGCAACTCCTGCAGTGGACAGAACTGCCTATTCTCCTCAGTCCCCAAAGCACTGAATTTTCCTGGCACCAAGACACGGTTTAACAATCTGAACCTGCAGTCCTGCAAGGCAGCAGCACTCCCCAGCTTCCCAGGCAGGGAGATGGTGTTTGTCAGCCTGTCAAGGGCACCTGCTGCGGGGGCTGCTGCAGCGAGGCAAGCAGGAAGGCTGTCCCACGGGAACCAAACAACTCTTCCCAGTGTTTCTGCTCTTTCAGCTTCAATCCAGTGCAAGTTTATAGATGCTGAGCCAAGATGTAGCAAAGTGTGCCTATAACACCACACATAGGAATAATTCAGCACTGCTGGACAGCTCTGGAAGTTAAGAGCATTGCAGGCTGGATATTTAGATAAATTTCTTTTCAGAAAGAGCAGTGCTGCACTGGCACAGCTGCCCAGGCAACAATGGAGTCACTGCCCCTGGAAGCTTTCAAGAAATGTGTGCATGTGGCACAGAGGGACGTGGTCAGTGGGCACGGTGGGGTGGGGTGACAGTTGGACTAGATGATCTCAGTGGTCTTTTCCAACCTTAATGATTCTATGATTCCTAATGGTCTGCAGGGCTACCAGAAATGGGAATCTAAGCGCTCAAGCCAACATTAAATAACACACAGCTTCCCATCCTACTAAGGCTGCATTAAAGACTTTCCCATAGCTGAGAAGAAATCAGCAGGGTGTTTTCCTCTCTGCAGCTGTGGGAGGACCTGAACCACGGCCCCAACACTCTCCCAAGGGCAGCTTTGCCTTTCAATGCAGCCAGCTGCAGTTCTTTGCAGGATGCTGAAGGTGCCTCCCTTCCCTCACAGCACAGCTTTCACAGAACAGACACACAGGACATCTTTATAATCACCGAAAGCCTGGCAGGTTGTTACCGCTTGTTAATTCCCTGAAAGCTTCAAGAGATAAACTTTTAATCGGGCTGCATATTAGGAAATATTTCTTCTCCAAAGAGTGGTGCTATGGTAGCACAGCTGCCCAGGCAGCGGTGGGGTCGCTATCTCTGGAGGTGTTACAGAACTGTGGAGCTGTGGCACTGAGGGAAGTGGGCAGGGGGCACGGTGGGGGTGGGCTGAGGTCGGACCTTGGATCCAAGGGATCTTTTCCAACCTTAATGATCTAAGTAGCAAATTAAGAGGAAAACACAACGACTCCTTTCAGCTTTCATTCCCACTTCTTCCAAACAGCAAAAAGCATTAAGCCCAGGGATGTCTGATCACCCAGCGCCGTGTCGCCTCGCTGCGATGCCGCAGAGCTGTGGGCAGCCGGGAGGCCGAGGGACAGGGCCGTGCACGGGGACAGGGCCGCCGCTGCAGGCCTCGCTAACCCCGCCCGCGCAGTTCGCAGGCCCGAAGCCCCCCGGCCTCCCCTCAGCGCGGCTCTTACCGGTTTGCTCTCCGCGGGAGGCGCTGGCTGCGCCGGAGGCCCGGCCTGCACGGGACCGGCCGGCATGGCGCTGCTCGGGATCTCTCGGTAAAGGCCGCAAAGAAAGGGGCAGCGCCGCTCACAAAATGGCGGCCGGGCGCCTAGAACTGCGCACGCGCGCCGGAAGTGACGCACCGCTCCGTGGCAGGAAGGGGCGGGCAGACGGGGGGCGCGCATACGCCGAAGGTTGTTCCGCTCGCGCACGTGGGGCGCAGGGGCAGCGGGCGGAGCTGCGCATCGCGGGGCGGGGCGTTGCCATGGCAGCGGGTGCGGCGCCGCGGCCTAGGCCCAGCCGCCGGCCCTACATCCTCACCTGTCCCCGGTTGGCCCCTCCCGGCGTCCCGGCTCCCTCAGTGCCCCCACGGCTGCTGCTTGCCCTCCTCAGGCACCCCTCACCCCAAATCTTCCAGCCCTGGGGACGCAGCACCTGTCCCCTCCATTCCCCTGGCAGCCCTTTGGTGTCACCCACGATTCGTTTTTAGCACTGCCCACCTTTGCCCCACAGAGACTGTCCGTCCATCTGTCCATCTGTCCGTCCACCCAGCCTCGTCCTGCAGCATGGCACACCTCCTGGGTCACCCTGGCTGCATGGCGAGCCTGCAGGCCGACCTGAGAGACCTGCAGGGAGCCATCGCCGACGTCACCTCCCGCACTGGCCCTGCACGCTTCCCCTCCTGGAAGTTCCCCAACAAAGTGTCCTGTGAGCTGGATCTGGTGGTGTTGCTGGAGAGGTACAGCCACGCCGAGGGCGACCCCGAGTTCAGCCAGCACGCACATGTGGTACTGCTGGAGCTGGTGATAGACAGGTGAGCGGGCAGAGCGCCCTGCAAAAAGCAGCTGGGGCACAGCGGCTCTTTCCCCATGGAGGGAAGATGTCTGGCCTGTCTGATGCGGACAAATGGTTTGGGCAGCGGGCTGGAACTGGGTGGTCTTTGAGGTCAAAGAATCATAAAATCATTGGGAGGTCAGCTGTCCAACTCCCTGCAGTGAACAGGGACACCCACAGCTAGATCAGGGTGCTCAGAGCCCTATCTGGCCTGGCCTTGAATGTCTCAGTCCCTTGGAGCATTTTTCGGGCCCTCCTCTGGCTGTGCTCCAACAGCTCCGTGTCTCTCCTGCACTGAGCACTGCCCATCTGGACGCAGCACTGCAGGTGAGGTCTCACAGCACACAGCAGAGGGGCAGATCCCCTCCCTCTGGCTGCACTGCTTTGGATGCAGCCCAGGATACGGTTGGCATTTCAGGCTGTGAGGGCACAGTACTGGCTCATATCCTGCTGCCATCCATCAGTACCCCCAGGTCATTTTTGGCAGGGCTGTGCTCAATTCTTTAGTCCCCTGCTTGTATTGATAGTGGGGGTCCCTTCCAACTCAAGCTATTCTATGATTCTATGAAAACAACTCAATTTTAAAGATGAGCCATGCCCTCAGAGCTATCTCTGGATACCTGGTCCTAACAATACACCTTCAATAACAGCAGTGAGTGGCCCACATCTTTATGGAGAGTCTAACTGCAGCCCCTTGGAGTTACATCCTGGTGCTGCAGGGGGATTTAATCCTTCCCGGTCTTGTTCCAGGCCTGAGGGGTTATAACATACACTGAAATCCAGCCTCCTTTGCTGCCGTGCTGGTTTTTCAGGCTCACTGCTCTGTTAAATGCCAAGGGCCTTCTTCCCGTTACAAATATTTTATTCCTCTAAGCTGTGTTTCTTTTCCACAAAGGCTGCTGCTGCTGCTGCAGAGCTTCACGGGCTATGCAGAAAACCTGCTCAGCGAGCGAGCTGTGCCCCCAGCGGAGGCAGTGGGACCCTGCATGTCGGCGGGGCTGACGGTGAGGAGGTGCTGGCACAGCATGCTGCGACTGGGAGCCTGCTACCAGCAGCTTCAGATTGAGGTGGGACATACAAGGGTGTGCGGGCATAATGGCTCAACAGCCACACAATTATGATATGCCAGGCATGCCCATGGCACGGGGCTGATGTTGCAGTCTTTCTCTGAGATGCCATGGTACATGTAGTGGCTGCTCCAGATGCGCTCCCTGACTGTGACCTCCAGGCTTCCACCAGGGTTTTGGGACTGTGGAGCCTGGTTGCTCTTATTGCTTGGAAAAAATATGCTCACCTTACCAATGTGCTACCTCTGTGGCTCTGCTGACCCACACTGTGTGGGGCTGAGGTGGCCTAAATCAGTGAAATGATTTGTGGTAAAAATGCCATGCCTCTCCCCTGTGTTTTATTTTCAAAATGATGCCTTTTGTGGCATAGTGTCAGAATAATTCATCTCACATAGCCAGGAGAAAGTACAGTGAGGTGTGACAGAAGGGAAAATAACAAAAACAAGAGCCAGGGAGGAAGTTCTGCTGCAGCAGCTTTGTGAAACCACAGCTCTGCTATCTAGCAGGCAGTGACCAAAAAGCTACCTGTGAGCTTAAGAAATTCAGTTCCCTTGTGCCAGGCAGAACCAACGGTAACCCATGCTGTGTGTAAACATCATTTTGCTTACAGGGCACCTACTTTCATGGTAACATAATAAACAGTGAACCCTGAGCACTGTACTCCAGCAACCTCTGAGGGTGCACGTTCTGACCTTGTAGCTTCTTGGCTGCACTGATATCTTGTCCCCATCCTTCATATCTCTGCATTCAGCTCTCCTGAATTGTTTATGATATGCTGATAATGGATCACAGAATCACAGAATCACAAGGTTGGAAACAACCTGCAAGATCATCCAGTCCAACCCCCCTCCCATTCCTATCAGTACCACAAGCACTAAACCACGTCTCGTAGCTCCTCATCCAGGTGCCTCTTGAACGCTGCCAGGGACGGCGACTCCACCACCTCCCTGGGTGAAGGAGATGAGGTTCAGTCTGGGCTCTATGTTTGTGTCCTGTGCTCTTTTCACCAGAAGAAGACTTGCAGGAAGGATATCGCTGCACTCCAATCCACCTCTGAGGCTGAGAGAACTGCAAAGGAATGCTTGAAGGACTGCTTGCCATCTACTTCAGAGTCAAGCACACCCCCAGGTGCTGCCCAACCCAGCTCCCCGTGGCAGGCTGTCAGCAATACCTCAGGCAGCTCCCAGCCCAGATCTGCCTGGAGCACTGAGGGCAGCTGCAGCATCCACACGCAGGCAGCAGAGCCTCCAGCACCCTGTGACACCTGTGACAGCTTCCAGGCTGGCTTTCAAGAGGTCAGCAAAGCCATCATCAGCATCTGCCAGAGCCAGAACATCCCCTCAGCTCTGAGCAGGTTCCAGGAGGTGGTGGAGGGCACTGAGGGGAGAAGGATCCTCTCTGCAAGTGATGTGAGCTACTGGGTCTCGGAGCAAAGCAAAGACCTCTCATGCATCAACAAACACCTCCACACACTGCTGGAGCAGCTCAGCCCTCTGAAGTCTGAGCTGTCAGAGTCAAAGAAGGAGAAGGATGAGCTGCAGAAGCAGGTGGAGGACTTTGCTCGGCTGCTTCAGGTGGAGAAGGAGACCCAAGCACGGCAGAGGAAGGAGGCTGAACAGAGCCTAGAAGTAAAGAACAAAGAGCGTTTGGAGGCTGTAGCCAGGCTGGAGCAGGACAAGGATGATCTACGGAGAGGTACAGTGCTGTCTGCTGTCCCCTGCACCCCCTCCCAGGTCTGGGGGTATTTGCAGGAGGCGGCAGCCTGCAGTCAAATCTTGGTTCCAGCACTACGAGCAGGGCTTTGGCCACTAGTTTTGCTAGGTCCTGCATCAGTGGTGAGAAAACGCTCCCTGTAGGGTCATTACATAGTTTTCAGATGTCTGGCATGGCTGAGACAAGGGGACGAGCCATGCTGTGGGTTTACCTGGCCCTTTATCCGTGCATTGACAGCAGCAGCTGGAGTAGATGAAGGCTCCTCCACTGGCATCACTGGCTTTCCTGATGTCCTCATCATCTCCCAGCTTCTGCTGCTGCTTCTCCATTCCCATAATCTCATTTTCCACCACTGCAAGCTCCACACGCTCTCTGTGTCCCATCTCTGCAGCATTTCACATGCTGGCAGCTGTTCCCTGCTGGGAGCCTAACCCCCAGCAGTGGGAGCTGCTTGCCCTCATCATCTCACTGCCTCCTCCCTGCTGAAGCACAGCATGATACAATTACTGGGTGAAAAGATGCTTTGGCACAGTCGTTTTCTGCCTCTTTGTTTTAATTTCTTTGAGGAGCTGTTTAATGTTTAGTAGTCTTTTGTGCTGATTTAGGAGCTGCTCTGCTGGAAGAGCGAATCTCTGCCCTAAAGGAAGCACTGGCCATGAAGCAGGCTGCTGTGCAGGAGCTGGGTAAGGACCTGGGGTGCTCATCCAGTTGGCACATCTCTCCCCGAGTCTGGCTCTGATCTCACACATTTTTCACCCATGTAACTCCTGGCTCTCCCAGAATCTGTTGGGTTAAACCTAGTGGGAATGAAAGGATGACATGACCTCACTGCAGTGCCCAAACATCATCCAGCACCAGGGTGGGTTGGTACTGGTGCTGGCTGAGATTTGAGGTTCCCTGGGACACCAAGAGCCCTGCTACCATCCCTCTCCAGCACTTGCAGAGGCTGTAGGGCCCCTAAAGACACCTCCTGGCTTGGGAGCATCTTCCTATTCTGCCCAGCCTGTGCCACAGTTGCTGTGCCTCCCCAGAGGCAACCAAGCAAACTTTGCTGGAGGACTTGAAGACTGTGATGGTGGCCAGGAGCCGGGTGCTGGAGCTGGAGGAGGAGGTGCAGCTGCTCACCAGACAGCGGGACAGCCTGGGCCAAGAGCTGAGTGCAGTCACTACCCAGCTGGAGAAGGAGAAGGCCAAAGTGGAGAGCACACTGAGGCACGAGAAGGTATGAATAGAGCTCTCTGGAGCTGTCCAGTTGTGACCACAACCTCTCACTGCCATGGGTGCTGCTTCTCTCTGGCACTGGCATCAGGGCAGCAGCAGCCTCCAGCAGGCTCGCCTCCCTGCACAGTCCCTGCAGGCCAAGCAGAGCACCCTGCTGCAGCAGCTGGACAGCCTGGACCAGGAGCGTGAGGAGCTGCAAGCTAGCCTGGGGGAGGCTGAGGAGAACAGAGCCCGGATGGCAGAGCAGCTGCAGGAGAGCCAGAAGCAGAAGGAGCAGAGCATGCACCAGCTACGAGTGCAGCAGGTACCCAGCATTTGTCAGGGGAGCAGCCAGGACAGGACACAGCTGTGCCACAGGGCTCCCAGGAGCCACCTCTGCCCCATCTCACATTTGTGGGCAGTTCTCCCAGGACAGTGGCTCTGACAGCTTTGACATTGCCACAGGGCCACTTCCACATAGTGACCCTTCTCTCTCAGACTCATTTCACGGTTGCTTGAAGCAGCCTGTGCTTCAGACACACAGAGATCATTACAGATCGTTACAGATCATTACAGGGACGACGTTGTCCCTCTGTTTGGGGATATCCTTATTCCATTAAGGACAGTCTTCCCCAGACTGTACCATAATGAGGTTTGGGAAGGTGCCCCCAAAACTCACCCATCTGTTGTGGCCCCACAGGAGTTGCTGGACACGTTGCAGCAGGAGAAGCAGAGCCTGGAGCAGTGCATCTCCAAGCTACGGGAGAATGTCTCTGGGCTGGAGGAGCAGACAAAGGAGCTGAAGGAGCGGGAGAAACTTCTGGTGTTCTTCCCTGAGCTCCACATCCCCGTTGAGACACAGTTTGAGAGTAAGGCACAGGGCAGCAGGCAGCAGTGCCTGCTTTAGCAGCAGCAGGCTTGTACCTCTGGGGTCTCCTGGAGCTCAGGCGGAATCCTGTCAGCCCTGGGCACATTGGTGTCACTTGTGTAACAGTCTGTCCTCCTGACATGAGTCAGTTGCAGCCAGGAAGGGCTCAGTCCCTGTGAGGCACTAAGCCGCTACCATCTTAACCTGATTCTTTATGTGGGTGCTGTGTCCCACATCTGGCACAAAAGCAGGGCAAGGACTTGGACATGGCTGCATTTGTCCTTGCTGTTTCAAATGACAGATTGGGGTCCCAGCTGCCACTTCCAGGGTTGTGCTGTTGTTCTCCAGTTCAGGAAGGTTCATTTCCAGCAGCTATTGCCTTGCTCAAGAGGGAGGACAGAAGAGCAAGTGGTCCCAGGGAGCAGGGACAGGCTCTGCTGCCAGCACCTCTGTGCTGATAGTGTGTTGAGTTTGGGATTGACATGAAGTGCCATGTTTCATTTGCAGGCACTGGGAACATCACCGAAGACATGGAGAAGCAGCTGCAGGCCAACCACATCAGGATCAGTGTGCTGGAGCAGGAGAACACGAGGCTCATGGCTGCACTGGCTAAGGTGAAGGCAGCAGCTCAGCAGGGCGTGCTGCAGGTGAGCTGGGGGGCTGGCAGGATGGGGTACACTGTGTGCCCCAGGGCCACCCTGCAAACCCTGTCCCACAACCCCTGGGGATCAGTTCCTTGGCCGTGCACTTAAAGGAGGTAAAAAAAGTCTCCCAGGAGAGGAAGGCTGTGGTGCTCCTTATGCAGCATTGCCTGTGGCTCCGGATCTGCTTCTCGTGGGGCTGAGCAGGACAAAGCCCAGCTCCCTGGTTCTGTGGTGTCTCTCCAGAGATCAGTCTGGTTGAACCAGCAGCAGTAAGCTGCTTTGCTGAGGTGCCCGGGGCTGGTTCCCAGCTTCCTTACATCAGCCCTCGTGGCTGCTGTGCCTCCGTTTCGCCACTACCTGCTCAGCAGTGAAATCCACCCACGGCAGAAGCCAAGATAAGCAATCACAGAGCCAAACACAGGAGTTTCACCTTCTCTCTCTTCCCCAGCACATCCCACAGACCCAGCTGTGGACTCAGCTCAGCAGTCAACGCGGAGGGGAGGCTGCAGGGTGAGTGGGAGCACAGAGGACAGCACTGGGGGGGCTTCCACTTCTTACCCCCTTTCAACCTCTTCCACTTCTCCCCTCCACAGACCCCCGAGCAGCCAAGGCAGCGGAGATGGCACAGGATCACAAAGAGCCACCAGCAAGGCCTGGCAGCGATCTGTGGGCAGCCAGCAACATCAGCTGCTCCCAGCAGAACCTGCACGTGAGGCCAGAGCCTGCATCACGCTGCCAGCAAAGGGCCTGGCGCTGGCTCCCCACAAGCCCAGAGGGAGCAGCAGTACAACCAGAGCACACCACTTCTTGCACCGCAAATAGCTGCTTGGGTAACTGAGGAAGAGATGAAGCATTAATGAGCAGCACACAGCTACTCCCTTTATCCCTGCAGGACCTCGTTACCTGTTGCAAACATGAAGGTACATTCCCTTGAGAAACTCGGTCTGCCTGCCTGTTGTTCTGTGCCCAAGGAACAGTGTTGCTGAGTGGGTGTAACACTCATGGGCAGTGCTTCCACAGCATCTGGGAGGCTGAAAGAAGGCTTGGCTAACAGCCAGCCAGCAGCTGTTGCTTCACCTTGTTTGCTGCAGGATGGTGGCCGCAATAAACCTGTCTGCGCAGCTTCCCCTGCTGGCCCTCTGTTGAGCAATGTGAAGTGCAGGGCAGTGGAGTGCATTGGGTTGGGCTGCTGTGTTCCCCTCCTCCCACAACACAGCAGCCCCAGCACCACTGTATAGTGTTGGTGACTGGAGTGGGTTCAGGTACAAGCACTGCTGGCAGCAACAGGACCAGCATTCAAGCAAGGAGGCCTGGGGGAAATTTTCAGCAGGCAGAGATGGCTCTGAACAACGAGCAGAGCAGGGCTGGCGGCATTCCTGGCTACTGGAGTTCAGCTGCCTGTAGCTCAGCTGCTGCTGCAATCCGTGGCACAGCTCTGATCCTGACCAACTCAGAAGCACCCACACAATGCCTAAGCACAGCGAGGCTCAGGGAGCTGTTCCCAGGAGGCGGCTACACAGCTTTGAAGAGAACTCACAGGCTTAACTTGCCAGCATGGGCTGCAGCCTAGAAAGCTCTCCTGCGGCAGGGAAAAGTGGTCAGCAGGTCCAAGGACCACACAACACAAGACACAGCAGCCTCTCTGAGCTCTCTATTTAATAGCAACGGCCACGAGTAGTGCTGCAGCTCCAGCTGCCACATGGAACAAGAGCCCTTGCGGGCTCACAGCGAGTCCCCGAGCACTCTGTGTTCAGCTAACTCGTACTGTCCTTTCTAATAAGTTAGTATAAATAAGGTGGTCCATCCTCCCCCCCACCCCCACCCGTCCCTCAGCTATGGCAGAGCCCCAGGTGCAGGTGGGCTCCCAGCCTGGTGCTGCCCACCTGTTGCAGCCACAGGCAAATAGAAAAGACTTAGAAAAAATGATGAGCAGGGAGAGGGAACAGCCAGACCTGCGCTCTTCCCTTCAGTACCTGCAGACTCCGCCGACAGCCTCAGTGGCCCCTCCCCAGTTATACCCACGAGTGCTTTCCCTGGCACCCATCCCCCAGCCATTTGGCTAATGCCCAGCCATGCCCCTGGCCCCTCTACTCACACCAAGCAGGGAGAACCCCCCAGAGTCTTCACTCTCCTAAGGGCCAGGCTCTGCCTGGTGCTGCAAAGGGCATGGCTGCGCTGAGCCTTGCTCCAGTTCCAAGCACAGCTCACCCCACGCCTGCCCTGTTCTTCCCCAGCTCTTCCCAGAGCAGCCATGGGTCCGTCTGTCCCTGGAGCACGTCCGTTGGGCCGACTAGCTCTCTCCACAGCAGTTCCCTGCAAGGGAGAAGGATGAGGGGGTGTCACACGGGGATCACAAGAGCAGAACAGCCTGTGGCTGGCACCACTTCCTCCCAGCCCTCGTCCTGGCATGTACACGCTCCCCACAGGGTGAACTGGGGTGCAGGATGTGTGGGGACCCATCAGGATCCCCCAGTCCTAAAGCTGCTCCCACCTAGGATGTTATGCTTGCAGAGTGGGCAGGTCTGCTGCAGGAGGAGCCAGGGGTCCACACAGTCCCGGTGAAACTCGTGGGAACATGGCAGCACGCGCAGCCACTGCAGGGAGAGAAGCAGGTGGGACACGTGAGCCACGAGGAGCAGGCAATCTGCCCCCTGCCCGCAGAGGGGGGCAGCCCCCAACCACACGTCCCTCTCACGAGGACACCCCCGCCCTGATGAAGCACGAGAAGGCTCAGCCCCACAGAACAGAGCAAAGGGGTGGCGTTAGCACGCGTGGCCCCAAATCGTCACTGGGACCAACCCCACCAGTCTGACCTGGCTCTTGCTGAACTGGTCCAGGCACACGGCACAGCTGTCTATCTCGCAGGCCCGGCTCCGCAGCGCCTTGCCAGGATTGTACCGCCGGGTCTTCAGGGCCAGCAGCCGCCGCCGAATGAGCTGCTTCAGGTCCAGCTGGAGACGCAGAGCGGGAGGTGAGGCGAAACGAGCGGAGCGTAGAATCATTTTGGTTGGAAGAGATCCATTAGAACATCAAGTCCATCAACTAACACTACAGTTCCAACACTCAGCTATGTCCTTAAGTGCTATGCCACACATCCCTTAAATACCTACCAAATACCAAATATCTCCAAGAGATAGTGACTGCTGCCTCCCCGGGCAGCCCTTCCCACACCTAACCACCCTTTTTGTGAATAAATTTATCCTCGCATCCAACCTCAACCTCCCCTGGTGCAATCCGAGCCCGCTGCCTCACATCCCATCTACACTTCACGTGAGAGAAAGAAACCGACGCCCTCCTTGCCGCAACCTCCTTTCAGGAAGTTGCAGAGAACAACGAGGTCTCCCCTCATCCTCCTTTCCTCCAAACAAAACAGTCCCCTCTCCCCACGTCCCACCTCAGCATCCCGCTCCGACAGGCCTTGCCGTGACTGCCGCTGTGCCTGCACGATCACCCCCGTGCAGAGGAGCAGAGCGACGAGCAGGATGGTGTTCCACAGCTGCTGCAGGTACTTCTGCAGGAACAGCACCGCCAGGCGCTCAGGGGGCGAGGGGGAGACCCTTGCTTCAGCCCCAGCCTCACCCCCAGCTGCGGTGACACCGAGGAGTGACCATGGGGACATCTGTGACGCACCTGGACCTGCGAGCTGTTCTCCCCGGTGCAGATGACACCCTGCCACTCGCCGTAGAGGCCCCCTCGGGACAGGCCACAGGTGGACCACAGGGTGAGCGTCACCCCCTGCAAGGCAGGACGCCGCGTCACCACAACAGCATGTTGCAGCACAGGAGGCAGGACTGAGAGACACCGGCAGCTCCAACAGCCCTTGCAGAGCTGGCTCCTGCTCCTTGCAGGTTTCCCCGCTGCTGGGCATGGCCGTGCCTCTGTCCTCATACCCAAACAGAGGAGATGGAGGACTTACATACCAGGTTCTCCAGCAGCACCGCCTGGTATGTGATCTTCGCTGTCGCCCGTAGTCCTCTATGAGCAAGAGGCACAAAGAGCATCAGCCACATGCAGCATCCCCAGCACCCAGCAGCCCTATTCCTGCTGGGCACTGAGGGAGGCCGATCCTGAGACGTGTACAAGGACAGAGGGACACACAGAGGAAATGGCAGTGACATTTTCCACCCAGTCCTCTCAGCAACTACACAGAGATCACATCCCTGCTCCGTGCCTGTATCCCAATCAGTGAAGCCACCACACATGCCCCTGCTCCCATGCCAAGCTGAACGTGCCAGACACCTTCCGAGCCCCTTCTGCCTCCCCACATTGCACAAGTGCTGGCTGTGCTCTGCTGCCCACTGCACAAATCAGACTGCTGCAAGGGAACGCTCACCGCAGCAGTGCTCCCAGCAGCCTGGTGACGTTGTCCGAGGATTGGATCACGATGACGGGCTTGGCAAGGAGCTGGGAGACATCCAGCTGCACCAGACAGAAAAGCAACAGCTGTGAGTGGGGCAGGTGCACAGCGTGCTAGGAGGACTGCAGGGCTCTCCTACCTCTCGGATCGCATTCTGGTTCAGTGCCAGGATGAGCAGGGCTGAGGCCCCCAGCACCAGGGCTCGCTTCATCTGCAGGGACAGAAGGCTCAGCACAGCGGGCTGGCACTGCCCACATCCCTGCTGAGCGCCCCAGAAGGTGCCTGTGGGTTGCTGATGGAGCTCTCACCTTGCTGACCACAGCAGCAGTGAAGGACTCCTCCTTGGCACTGCGAGGGCTGTCTGTTGGCTCCTCACCCACAGGCACCACCCCGATCCAGCTGTCAGCAGCACCCAGCTCCGGCTCCGCATCCCCCACCTGGACACACGGACAGGTCAGGGACATATGGACAAGTCAGGGGCTGATGGCATTCCAAGGCAGCTGGGCAGCAGGCAGGGTGAGGGGACTGGGCTGGCAGCAGGGGAGCTGTGAGGGGGGCACACAGAGGGGACGTGCCGACATCACACCCCCAGCCGCCCCCATCCAGCCCCCACACCGCCTCCCATGGCTCCAAACGCTCCCCTATACGCCCCCAATTCCCACCTTACCCCACCAACCCCAACCCCAGAGCTCACACGGGTCCCATCTCCCCCCGGTTCCAGCACTCCCCAGTTCCCCATATCGACCCCAAATACCTTCCCACACCCCACCTCCCCCAGCTCACCAACACCAGCCGCCCCCCGATCTCCTCTTCCCGCGGCTCCCCGCTGCCCGGCCCGCTCCCGCCTCCCAGCAGGGCCCCGTGCAGCGTGTAGGAGCCGCCGGGACCCGCCGCCGTCCCGTCGCCGTCCCCGGCCGCGTCCCCCGGCCCCGACACGGCCACTTCCACGTGGGCGGAGGCCGCCGGTCCCGGCCCGGCCCGGCTCAGCGCCAGCAGCGGCGCCAGCAGAGCGGCACGCAGCGCCGCCATGGCTGCACGGAGCCGCCGCACAGCGCCCCCATGCGGCGGGGAGGTCCGAAGGGAAGGATGGAGGATGAGCGCTTTTGGAGGGGGGGAGGGGAAAAGAGGATGGGATGAGGACGAAGAGGGAAAGTGGAGGGGGAGGAAGCTCTGCTCTTCTTCCACGCTTTTAATTCAGCTGTTAAACACGACCGGGCTCAGTGCTGACATCGCATGCTCTCTGCTCCTTACTGAACGACAGGCTGGGATGGAGTAATGGAAATGAGGGGGAGACTGGGATGGGGGTTGAGAAGGGAAAGAGAACGTGAAGGGGAAATGGGAAGGATTTGGGATGGGAAGGATAAAGTAGAAAGTGGAAGGGTTGGGGATGAGGTTGCTGATGGGTAGTGGAAAAGTGTGCATAGAATTGGATGGAGATGGAGATGAGAGAGAGGCATTGGTACCAGCTGTGGGATGGAGATTAATCTGGGTGCAGGGACAGGTACTGGGACTGGGATGTGATTGGGAACCATCACAGGGAGCAGGGAAGTGACAGGGACCAAGCTCACCACTGGCACTGGTAGAGCGCCAAGCATGGGGGCAAGGCTGAAGGGACAGTGGGCTCCCATCCATGTCCCCTCGACATGTCACCGCATACACACATCCAGGCACACACGTGTAATGCTGGCACAGCCCTCCCTGCTACCCAAGCTAGGGACAAGTCTGCCGGGCTGTGCCAGAGGCAGTGGCATTGAGAACATCTGTGGGGATCACAGCAGCTCCCAGCTCAAGGGGCAAGGGTCCTCGAGCCTGTGGGACATCCCTGATTCCTCAGGACACACACAGCCCTCCTGGGAACACAAGCATCACTCCTGCCCACAGATACCTGCACAACCCCTGCACCCCATTCCCCTGGTGCCTCCATCTGTCCCTGGCCCAGTCTCTTATCCCTGTTTTCCATTCCCTGTCCCCAGCTCCTGTTCCTATCTATTGCCTTCCACATCTCCCACCCCTGCTCTCTGTACCCTTTCCCCTACCTCATCTCGCAGCCTTGTCCCCACCTCTGTCCCCTTCTCCACCTCTTGTCTCTGCCCCCATTTGTGTCACCTGCCTCTGCCCCATCTCCCTACCTTGTCTCTTGTTCCTATCTTCTCTCCCTGGTGCTCTGACCCCAGTCCCTCATCTCAGTCCTCCCCTGTGCCTGAGACTTGTCTGTATTCCTGCTTCTTTTTATAACCCCACCTTTCTACCCTGCCCCATTTCTAATCCCCATCTCTGTCTCCTATTCCCATCTGTCCCTTTCCCAATGCCTCTCCATGTCCAACCTCTGTCCTCCATCTCATCTGTCTCTTTCCCCACCTCCCACACTGACCCCACCTTTACCTGCTCCGTCCTCTTCCCCGTCCCCATCTCTGCCCCCTGTTCCCATCTGTCCCCTGTCCCAGTGCCCATCCATGTCCCCACCTCCTGTTGGCTGCCCCAGTGCCCATCCTTGTCTCTATCTCTGTCCTGCCCCATCTCCTACCCTGTCTGCATCTGTCCCATCTCCACCTCTCCCCTGCTACATCTCCCACCCCTGCCCCCATCTCCTTTCCCCTCCTCCATCTCTATCCCACCTTCACCTGTGCCCTGCCCCAGTGCCCACCCCCATCCCTACTCCTGTCTCCATTTCCCACCCTGTCCCCACCAGTCCCTACCCCATCTCCTATCCCCTGCCCCTATTGCCGTCCCATCTCCACCTATCCCCTACTCCAGAGCCCATCCCCATCCCCGTCTCCTTTCCCCATCTCCCAGCATGTCACGACCTCTGTCCCATCTCCACCTGTCCCACTGTCCCAATGCCCACCCTTGTCTGCATCTCCCACCCTGTCCCCACCACTCCCTACCCCATGTCCTATCCCCTGCCCCCATCCCTTTCCCATCTCCACCTGTCCCCATCCCCATCCCCATCTCCCACCCCGTCCCTCCACATCCCCTGCCCCATCACCCACCCCTTCCCAGCCGCACACCGGGCCGTACCCGTGCGGCCACCCGTGCCGGGCACAGTCCAAGGCCGGCACCGGGTGCTGGAGGCGGCACAGGGCGGAGCCGCCTCGCCCAGCTCCATCCCGGCCGCCCTTAAGAGGCGGCGCCGGGGGCGCGGGGCCGGCGCCGGCACCATGAGCGGCCGCGTCGGGGAGCTGAGCCCGCGGCAGGCGGAGGCGCTGGCGCAGGTGAGACCGGCACCGGGGGGACGGCGGCGCGGGGCTCTGATGCGCCCACCTCGGCCGTGGGGTCCGCGGGGACCCCCGGGCTGCACGGCGCCGGGACCGCCGGGGTCTCATCACCTCCGGAACCCGGCAGCAGAGGGATGCGGGACGCGGATCCGCGGGACACGGGGAGGCCCGATGACACAGCTTTGCTTCCCCCTGCACGGCGAGCATCCCAAGGGCTCTGCTTGCACCCCGTTCCCAGCACGGAGCTCGGCACCCGGAGGTCCCGCGGGACGGCGATACTGCTGGATGTGCGCCGTGCCTACCTCCGCCTCACGACGCTTCCATCCTGCAAAAACGTGGCGTGGGGGAACGTCTCCCTGCCTGGGAAGGCATTGCTGCAGGGTGGAGGGCGCCCAGCCGAAATGGTGGCTGTCACCTGCTGGGGGACACCCGGTGGCTTTGCTTCGTCCCACCTGCAGCAGCCATGCTGGGGTTTATTGGCCTCTGTGGGCATCGATCATGGAGGGTACAACAGTGGCTGCGTTATCTTATCGCCGAACTGCGGCCCGCGGGCGATGACCTGGGCGGGTACGGCACGGTGCTCAGTTGGGATTTGGGACGGGACACTGCGTGGTTGCAACCCTGATGCAAAGAGCTGTGAAACCTGTCCCCTCCCACCCGCCCGCGACCGTGTTGTTTTCCTCTGGGTGAGGGAGTTAATCCCGGGTTTAATTACACCTAAATTCAGGCGGGGATAATCCGGTCAGCCTCGTTACGGGCTGGTACGGTGCATGGGGGGATTTACACCGCCTGCCCCAGGGCAGCATCCCTGCTCACTGCCGACCTCGGCGGTGCCCGAGGCATGTGCGACGACCGCGTGGTGCACAGCCCGGAGCTCGGAGCGCTGCGCAGGGGGCAGAGGGCTGACGCCTCGATTTGGAGGGCACGGGCTGGCTGCCTTACACGAGGATACCGGTCTGGGGAACCTCCCGCAGCAGGCAGGGGAGCAGAGACTGCTCTGTGCTGCCGGCTGCCCCGGGGACAAACTTCAGGTTTTGGGCACAAGGCCACATCCCCAGCCCCGCTGACGGTGGTGCCCCTTCTCCCCGCAGTTTCGAGAGAACATCAAAGACGTGCTCCCTTCGCTGCCCTTGCAGGACGATCATTTTCTCTTGAAATGGCTCCGAGGTAAGCCCGGGGGGCGCGGTGGGGCTGGGACATCCCGTGGGGGCTGCAGGCACCACGCCGAGGTGCTGCCCTCACCTGGACTTTAGCAAGCTGGCAGCGGGGCAGAGGGCGGCAGGTTCAGCGGCGACGTCCCGGCTGCGCCCCGCGCGGGGCTGAGCTCCACTCTCTGCTCTTTTGCAGCACGCAGCTTCGACCTGCCCAAGTCAGAGGCCATGCTCCGCAAGGTGAGGGGGTCCCCGTGCTGGGGGAGCCCGGCCGAGGGACTTGGGGTGTCCTTGAGACCCTGTGTGCCCTCACCCCGACTCGCTCTGCCCTGCCTTCACAGCACGTGGAGGTCCGCAAACGCATGGATGCCGACAACATCATTGCATGGGAGGCACCTGAGGTGGGGGTCCTTGGCCCATGGTGGGTGTCCCCAGCCTGAGGTGGGCGTCCCCAACTGACGGTGCTCCCGCAGGTGATCAGGAAGTACATGGCTGGAGGCATGTGTGGATACGACCGGGAGGGCAGCCCTGTCTGGTACGATATCATCGGGCCGCTGGACCCCAAGGGGCTGCTCTTCTCTGCCTCCAAGCAGGACCTGCTCAAGAACAAGTTCCGTGACTGCGAGCTGCTGCGGCAGGAATGCGAGAAGCAGAGCCAGAAGGTGGGCGCCTGCGTGGCTGTCCCCACACATCCATATCCCCACCAAACCCACAAGACCACCCCTTCCCTTCATGCACTGTCACCAGCCCTGCTTTATGCCAGCTCCATAAGTTCCTGCCCATCCCACCAAACACAGTCCCTGCTGCCACCTGTGTCCCTGTCCCAGCACCACACCTTTTTCCTGCACTGATGCTCTAGAGGAAGCACTGGGCCCGTTGGGGGTAAAAGGGGCTGGCACTGGGCTGCCCTCTGCCCCAGGGGTGGCAATGACCAGGAACAAGTGTCAGGAGGGACTTGGCAGTGGCTGATGCTTCTTGCTCTATAAACTCATCGTCCCACCTGACGGCTCTGTCCCTGTCCCAGCTGGGCAAGAAGATTGAGATGGTGATGATGGTCTACGACTGCGAGGGCCTGGGCTTGAAGCACCTCTGGAAGCCAGCGGTGGAGGCGTATGGTGAGGTGAGGCTCAGTGGCCACTGAGGTCAGAACTTCATCCCTTGTTGGGCTGCAGGGTGACCCAGGGACTGGCTGCGACTCAGGTCCCGGGCCTCACTGCAGTTTGGGCAGGTGCACGGGGCCTCTGTTCAGGGTCATCACCTGTGCAAAGCCTGTGCAGATGGGGCTGCCCCAGGGGGTGCTTGGGGCAGGAGGGTGTGGATGCAAAGCTCTCTCCATCCCGCAGCTCCTGGCCATGTTCGAGGAGAATTACCCCGAGTCCCTGAAGCGCCTGTTCATCGTGAAGGGTGAGCAAGGTGTGGGCATGCAGCTGGGCATCATGCTGGGATGGCTGCCCTGACACCCAGCTCTGCTCACCAGCTCCCAAGATCTTCCCGGTGGCCTACAACCTGGTCAAGCACTTCCTGAGCGAGGACACTCGCAAGAAAGTCATGGTGCTGGGATGTGAGTGGGGCTGCGATAACCCTCACCCTGCCCATGCAGCCTCGGGGGTCCCCACCTCAGGATGAGGTCCCCACATGGGACTCAGCCCCTCTGAACGCCCTGCTATCCCACAGCCAACTGGAAGGAGGTCCTGCAGAAGTACATCGACCCCTCGCAGATCCCAGTGGAGTATGGGGGCACACTGACAGACCCCGATGGGAACCCCAAGTGCCCCAGCAAGGTGAGGAGCGGTCCCTGCAGTGTGAGGGCTATGGGATGGCCGTGCCCTGTGCCCAAAACTATCCCTTTACAGATCAACTACGGAGGGGAAGTGCCAAAGCAGTACTATGTGAGGGATCAGCTGGCACAGCGCTACGAGCACACAGCGGTGGTCAACAGGGGCTCATCACACCAGGTGGAATACGAGATCCTCGCCCCCGGCTGCGTGCTCAGGTGAGGGGCGTCCGTGCTATGGGGATGAGGATATTGAGGCAGGCGGCGGTGACCCCGGGTCTCTCTGGCAGGTGGCAGTTTAATTCAGAAGGGGCCGACGTGGGCTTTGGGGTGTACCTGAAGACGAAGGTCGGGGAGCGGCAGCGGGCAGGCGACATGACCGAGGTGCTCCCCACCCAGCGCTACAACTCACACATGGTGCCCGAGGACGGCTCCCTCACCTGCTCCACGCCTGGCATCTGTGAGTGGCCCCTCGTCCCCACCCCCGTGCTCTGTCCCAGCGCCCTGACCTCCCCCATCCCTGGTCCTGCAGACGTCCTGCGCTTCGACAACACCTACAGCTACATCCATGCCAAGAAGGTGAACTACAGCGTGGAGGTGCTGCTGCCTGACGCCACCTCAGCCCAGCAGATCCAACAGCTCGGGGACAAGCTGGGTGAGGTGGCCCTGGAGGACAGCCTGTGATGGCAGCACGGAGGATGGAAGAAGGGGGGCTGGTGCCCCGTGGCTCAGGGACCCGGGGGGTTGTGCCCGGGGTTGTTGGCCCCTCTGTGCCTTATGTGGCCCTCAGCAGTGGGGCTGGGTGTGGTGGCGGCAGTAAAGAGATGGACAGTGACATGGCTTGGCTGTTTGTTGTCCTTCCATCCCATCCCCAGGCCCTGCTTCCCCTCATCACCGGACCCTACTCCTCCCCTCAGCCTCGTACCCAGACCCCGTTGTCCCTCTCAGCCCCAGGCTCAGCTGCCTCCCTCAGCCCTTATGTAGGCCCTCAGCCCCACATCAGGCCCCGGCGCCCTCCCCTGCCGTGCGCCCACAAGCCCCGCATGCCGGCTGCGCATCCCACCCACGTGGCGGCTGCGGTCGGGTCACGTGCTGCCCGGCTTTGACTTCCCCGCCGCCATCTTAGAGCCGGGCAAGGGGGCGTGGCTAGGTGGGCGGGGCTAAGGACGGTGTGCGGAAGGAGGAGGCGGGGTCTGATATGGTGACGTAAAATGGGGGCGGGGCTTCGAGCGGGCACGGGCGGGAGCGCGCCATGGGGGCGGAGGAGCCCGACCTCTACCGGGACACGTGGGTCCGCTACCTGGGTGAGCTGCGGCACCGGGGCTGGCATCGGGAACGTTGCAGTGGGGCTGGCACGGGGAACCCGGTATCGACCATGGCAGCGAGCACTGAGTACCGACGCTGCCAGAGCTCTCGGTACCGGCGCTGGCTCCGGATGCCGGTACCGGGCGTCGGCTCTGCCACTCCCCGAGCTCCGGAACGTTCCGTCCCCGCGTTCCTGTCCCGTTAAACCCCCTGGGCCGGACCCTGCCCTCTGCCATCACCTTTCCCCCCGCTATCCCAACGCTGGGATCAAGGTGACCCTCGGGGTTGGGGTGACGCCGCCTCCTTGTCGCCTGCTGCCCCCCCAGGCTACGCCAACGAGGTGGGTGAGTCCTTCCGTCCCATCGTCCCGGTAGCAGCCGTGTGGGCCAGCTATGGGGTGGCCACAGCCTACGTGACAGCCGATGCCATCGACAAGGGCAGGAAAGCTGCGGCGGTGAGTGGCCCCCCCTGCAGCCCCCGCATCCCCACACGCCCCCATCCCACACCCGCTCTGCTCTCCCAACAGACCCACGCTCAGGACCCCAGCAGGGCACGGCGGGTGGGGGTGGCGGTGGCAGATACCTTCGTGTGGCAGAGCCTGGCCTCGGTGGCCATCCCAGGCTTCACCATCAACCGCCTGTGTGCCGCCTCACTGGCCCTGCTGGCCTCCCTCACCCGCTGGCCTCTGCCTGTCCGAAAGTGGGCCACCACCGCACTGGGGCTGGCTGCCATCCCTGTCATCATCACCCCCATCGACAGGTGAGAGTCACAGGAATGAGTGGGGATAGCCACAGTGATCCCCGCTGCAGTCCAGGAGAGGTGGCGTGGAGTGAGCTTGGGACACGTCCCTGCAGTGGGGATGGAGGAGCCGAAGGGGATTAGCAGGCACTGGGGATTAGTGGGGTGACACTGGGGACAGCAGGAGGGTGGATGGGGAACATTGCAAGGGAACCCTGAGATGACAGTGAGGGGCCTGTCACCTTGCTGCAGGTCTGTGGATTTCCTGATGGATTCCAGCATCCGCAAGCTGTATGGCACCGAGGAGCCCCCGTCTGCACCCTGAATCACAGCGCCATGCAGAGCTGGGAGGGGAAACTGAAGCACACTGCTGGCTTGGGGCACTGCAGCCCCTGCACTGTGAACCCACACTCAGGTTTTGGCCACGGAGTGGCTGCATGCACCCTGCACTTGGTCCAAATAAACTATTTCAAACGTTACCTGCTGCGGGTGGTGTTTGGGTGTCAGGAGGGGACACAGCAACAGCTCCCTAAGGAGGACACCAGGCTGGGTAGTGTGTCCTGCCCCAGTGCTCAGCACCCTCCGGGAAGCCCCATCCTTGTGGGTGCTGCAAGGTTCCTACACCCTCAGCCCACCACCCTCATGCAGGTTAGGGCTCCTTGCAGTGCCTGGGACAGGCAGCCCAACCCCAAAAGCAGTCATGTCCTGCAGGATACAGCCTTACCACTGCATCCCAGGCCTCCCCAGCCTGCTGGGCACAGCACCAGCTGTCACATTGTCCTGCCTGGAGGCTACATGCCCCACACCACCCTCAAGAGGAGATGGAGGGGGAAGCAAAGAACTCGCATATTTAAAGAAAAGTGACTTTTTATTACAGAGAACATCTCACAGCGCTCCCAGCTCCAGGCTGCGGTACTCCATCCTGCTCTGTTCACGTTTCTCCTCCTCCCGGGTGACCAGAGCTCCCACCACAGCCTGCAGCTCAGCCTGGAAGGGACACTGCCTCCTCGGGGGTCGTCGGACAGGCCGTGCTCCCCGCAGCCTCCACGCAGCCAGACCCAACCCCAGCAAACTGCCCACAATGATGGCCACCACCACAACGCTGCCCACCAGGGCCAGCCCAGCCAGCAGCAGCTTCTTCACCGTGCGGCACGGCGCTGCGGGACGAAGCAGTTAGTGGGGTTGGGGCATGAGGAGCCCACCTCCCATGCAGTCAGTCGATTTGGGGTCATGGGGAGAAGCTCAGGGTCGTTTGCTCACCTTCAAACCACGGCTCCAGCTCCCGCACCAGCAGAGGGCCCACTGTCTCCCAGTGGAGCATCCCTTCTCCTGGGAACTCTGTGAGGATGCGCACCCTACAGCTCCACTGTGCCCACAGCCCTCCCCACCCAGCACAGCCCCCAGGGATGTACCTGGCTGCTCTCCAAGCCCAATGTCACCAGGGGGACACTGAGTGTCACAGCAATCACACACGGTGTTCCGGGAGGGATCCTCTGCATTTTGCCACCTGGGAGGGAAGGCCAGATCTGGGGATCTGTGGGTCCCCAGCTTCCACCCCAAGATACACATGGCACCATGCCCGCGGATGGAGATTCCTTTGGGTCTCAACTCCTCCCAGTAGGGTCCTTTGGTCAAACTCACCTGGCTGTGGTGTCGTTGTAGAAGCAGGAAATCGGGCTGTGCCTCCTGGCACCCCATGCTGACAGCAGGCAGTGCACGTAGACCTGCCAAGACAGCAGCCATCCTCACTGCCACCTCTATGGCCTCCCCTGGGGCAATGACCACCCCACTGGGAAGCAGGAGCTTCCAGACCCAGGTCTCCACCACAACCTCACCTCCTCCTCAGGCTCAGCCTCCAGCACGGGGGCCAGGATGGAGAGCTGGAGGACAGACATCCCTCTCTGCTGCTGGACGGACACACTGCCCAGCCCTGAGCCATGCAGACACCTGAAGAGACCCAAGGACAAGTTGGGGACATTCTCAGGCTGACCCCAGCACCTCTTTCACCACCGCTGACCCATGGCTGTTCACCACCATGTAGCTCTTCCTGGGGTGAGCCTGCTGCCCTGATCCCATCCCATAGCACTGCTCCACCAAGATCCTGGGGGACACATCGGGGCTGGCATCCACCCTGGCCTCCAAGTGTAGCACAGCACTGCGGCTGAGCACCAACGGCCTCTTCGTGGCACCGGGGTCCCCTGAAGGAGAAGGGAAGGAAGGTTCAGGACAGCATCCTGCTGCAGATGGGACATAGAATTTGGCTCAGAGCACCAACCATAGGGGTCTTTGCCTCCAGACACTCCCCAGGTTTTGGAGCCTCCACATAAGAGAGCTCTCATCCCCTGCTGGATGGCTGCCAGGCTCCATCTTCTGGTCTCATCCCCCCTTCCCCCCCAACTTAGCACTTAACACACAACACAGAGCACTCACCATCCAGCAGCCTTAAGGTAAACTTCACAGGGGGCTCCTCCGAGCAGGGCTGAGCACACAGCCCACCAGGTGGGGTGGCAACAGCAGGCACTAGGGCCACAGTTTGTGTCCCCACACCCAGGGAGACCCTCAGAGCGACTGCTGTGTGACCAGAAGATGCTGGAGCAGCTGGAGCCATGGTGGCCTCTGCAACGAGGTGAGAGATTGACTGGCAGGGCTGGGGATGGGGTGGCTGTGCCAAAGCTACGCTAGGGACATGCAGCTCCTCAGGTATCCCTGGAGCTCATGGAGAGGAAATGGCTTGGGGACACATGGAGCTCACAGAGCTCCCCTCCACCAGCAGAACACTGGCAACCAGCAGCAGGTCACCCACTCCCCACCTCCCCCATACAACCAGCCCTGCTCACCTGCCATTCCCAGCACAGCCCCACTCAGCAGCACCCAAAACAGCCTCATTCTCAGAGAGCAGCAGCACAGCCCCAGCCCTGCAGGCCTTTAAGTAGCAGGTGGCTGCAAACTGCCCTCACCTGGAGCTGCTTGGTTTTTGTTTTGGTTTGCTTTGATTGTTGTTGTGGTTTTTCTTTTTTTTTTTGGAGGGGGTGCAGGAGGAAAGGGAAAGGGATTTGCTTGATGTTCTGTGCAGTAAAATTTCACACAGTCCTGAGCCCTCCATTTAGTTTTGTTCCCACCACGTGCTTCTGCTCCTGCACTCCGTTTGGTGTCGTCACCTTGTCGTGGTGTTAGCGGTGCCGCATGGTTTGGTCCCACAGTCTGTCCTGGTGCTCCCATGGATGCTCTTTGTCCCACTGGACAATACAGGTCCCACCATATGGTCTCAGTGCCATGTATGATCTCAGCCCTACCATCCCACCCTTGTCCCACTCCCCACCGCACCAACCTTCCGCCCTGTGGCACTCACCCAGCTCCATTAAGCACTCCTGTACTGCAGAAGTGCAGCTACTGGGACAAGAGGTTCTCCTATGGGCAAGAGGGTTCTAAGTCAGGCCTGGGGACCTGGAGAAGGCCATGAAGATCCATGGAAGCCTCCTTGCAGCCCCCAAGTGTCCGCTCCCTGCCCATCCCAGCAAACATCTTTGGGTCTTGCCAATTCAGTGACACCCACAGCTACATCCAGTCCCCATAGAGAAGAACAAAGACCAACAGAGACCAGCTGGACCACTGGTGTATTAAAAACTGCCAAATATACAATACAATTATCTTACAAAAGTAGAATTGCTTTTTTTTTTTTTTTTTTTTTTTTTTTTGTGTGTGTGTCATTGTTTTATTGCTTGCCTTCACAAACAGCAGAACATGAACGCACAGAAGGTAGCAGAGCTGGGCTCCCCGCTGCTGCCCCAGGCAGGTGACAACCTGCTGTCACCCCTGCAGCCGCACGGTGCCATGGCCTGGGCCACTCTTGGCTTTGCCCCATGCCATTGTCATCCAGCCCAGCCTGAACACACGAGGGCTCCCTGTGGTCCCCATTGGGGCTGTCCCCACCACCAGCTCTGCCCAGTCTGTCGCCACGCTGCACCCAGTCTGCTCCTGCCTTGTCCCTGTGTGTCACTCACCCCAGGTGCTGGCACTGTGGGCTCCATGCCTGCTCCCCACACCAGTTCTCACCAGACCTCGTGGTCCTACCAGAGTGTCCCCAGGAGGGATCAGCACCACGAGGTCTTCTAACTGGGAAAACAGCGTGCTGGGGGGACCTGCTGCCACGGGGGGCTGCGGGGACACGTTGGGGACCACTGCTGGCACAGGCTTTGGGGTGGTTTTGATGCTCTCCAAACTCAAGCATGGACAATGCTTAGAAACCTGACGGGGCTCGCTGGGGGACCAACAGCCACAGGTTCACTGAGGACCCATGGGCTGGGGAAGCCCAAGCAGCATGGTTGGCATGATGGGCTCGGACAGGGAGCCCAAACTCTGGGATGGAAGGATAGGGAGTGGTGAAAGCAGCCCTTTGGGTGTGAGTCAGTGTGAGCTCCAAAACCACTGCAGGTCCCTGGCCCCATGCTCCATGGGTCCCACTGCTGTCTGACCCGCTGTGCACTTCCAGGGACGTGGTGGTGGATGTCCGTCACTGCAACAGGGACACTGGGGCCCTGCCCTTCACGTACCATCTCTGGCATTTCCACATGGAAAGAAGAAGTGGATCCTGTTAGGAAAAACTTCAAACCCCCAAGCAACCCATACAGCCTGCGTCCTCCAAACTGGGTCCCCACATCACCTCCGCCACTCTTGAGTGCCCGGGGGTTGGCTGGGGACCCACCATGGTGTCCTGCTCGTGTCTAAACCAAAGACACATGAAGGAAGGAAGACGTGAGCTGCCAGCTCTCCTGCAGGGCACCTGCTGCTCCTACCACTTGAGGAAGTCCCGCACGCGGCTCCACAGCTTGGTGATCCACAGGTTGACCCCGAGGTCCGTCAGGTACTGGATCTCAGGCGTCAGCATCTTGCGGCACAGCTTCTGGTGCTTCTTGTTGATCTTCTTCTTCAAGTTGTAGCCCAGGATGGATTTCTCCCCCAGCGGCTGCCAGGGCTGCATGGACGACTCCTGGATGGCGCTGGCGTCCACAGCGTGCCCCCCGTCAATGCAGATGCTCTTCATCTTCTCATTCTCTCGCTGCAGCTCAGCCACGTCTTTGGCCATCCGCTCCCTCCCGTAGGCCTCCACTTTCCGCCAAAAGGTGGCATTGAAATATCGGTACAGCTTGGCATCAATGAGGTTCCAAGCAGTCGCCTTGTCGTAGAGCTCAGGCGTCAGCCGGGACACGGTGGAACCCTTGCGAGCGTTGAGCTTGAAGTAGAGGATATCCTCCAGCTGCCAGCACAGCAGCTCCTTCAGCAGCACCAGGGACTCGTCGAAGTACTCCAGCAGCATGACCAGGTGGAAGCGCTGCTCTATCTCCTGGATGCGCTGCTCCACCAGCGGGCTGTCGGCGTTCATGTTGTTGTCGTAGCCCAGATCGAAGAAGAGAAGGTTTTGGAGGTAGTGAGCGTTGAACCCGTTTGGGTCGTAGTAATGCCAGGGGTCCCGCAAGAACTCGGCCAGCTTGTCCTCCCCCGGCAGCTTCCAGGTGAGGGGGATGACGCGCCCGAAGTAGTGGAAGGAGGACTCGAAGAGGTAGGCAGGGTCCCTCAGCACCGTCACAAAGGTGGTGTCCGCCGGCAGGAGCTTGCGCACCTCCTCGTAGTGGAAGCGCATGTGGTTGCAGATGATGTTGAAGCACATTCCGGGGCGGTAGTGCTGCACCTGGCTCCGCTCGAAGAAGGAAGGGTAGTAGAAGTCATTGCGGCCGTTGGGGAAGGCGAATTTGAGGCGGTGCTTCTCCCCGAAGCGGAAGAGGATGTTGAGGATGGTGCTGCTGGCTGTCTTGTGGGTTTTCATGAACATGATGTTCAGCTTGGGCCGGCAGCTGGCTCCCGAAGCGCCGAGCGTGCTGTTGGCTGTCACTGGCCCCTTGGCTTGCAGCTGGGAGGAAGAGCAGGAGGTGACGGGGATCCTGGTGGGGAGGAGAGAGAGGGCAGCGGTGAGACATAACGGCATGGTATGGCCGTCAGAGGAGGCAGCAGAACAAACAAGCCCCGTGCTACGTGAGATGCACAGAGCTGGTAACAGATGCTCCAGGATTGAGTGACTTCGGGCAGCTCCATGAAGCTGCAGAGCTGATCCTCGCTAACACCGTTGTATTGCAGTGCAGGAGAACAGGAGAAAGAAGCTTACAGAATGCCCACACACAGAGCTGTTTTATAAATGGGATAAAGTTAATGTCCTCCACAGACATGCTGCTCCCATTCCTGGGGAAACAGCCGTCACTTGAGCCCTGCTGAGTGCTGGGTTTGGAGGGCATGGGTAGCAAAGAGCATGGCACCCAACTGTACCCATTGTACACCCCAAGGCGAGCACCCCCAGCCTCCCCAGGAACCTTCCCATCACACAGACAGCACCAGGTGTGTCATGTGAGGACAGTGACATCCCAGGGCAAAGCCACCAGGGTCAGCCTGGGTGACACGGGGTCCCCACACTCACTCTGTCATGCTGACTTGCAGCGGGGGCACGGCGTAGGAGTAGAGCAGCAGCATGAAGCTGGTCAGGAGGGTCCCCAGGATGAGCCCCTTGCACATGGACCTCCAGGGCTTCCCATGTGGATGCAGCATTGTGGTCACCTGCAAGGGGCAGAGGAGATACAGCTGTCAGCAGTGCAGGTGGTAAGGGATGGGGAGCGTGGGGAGCAAAGCTTATGGAAGACAAATAATGAGAAACAAAGCATGGGGAGCATCACAGGAGGCTTTTAGGGGCTAGGAAGAGGAGAACCAGTGCCAGGCTCATCCATGGCCAAGAGGGATTTGCAGCCAAGGTGCCGCAGCTCTGCCCATGCTGCACTCTTCCCTGTGCTGCAAAAACCAAAAGCAATTCCCTTTGCAAAGGCAAAACCTGGAAAGTTGAGGTGGGAGGAACAGGAGACTGCTCTGCTCCAATGCCAGCAAACATTGGGGATGGAGACAACTTGGCACTGAGCACTGGAGGTCCTGATCCGTGCTTCTGGGCTGCATGAGAGCCGGGGCTGGCGTGGACCTGCCTGCAGCACACACACACACACACACATCCATACACACTCGTGCAGGCACGCACAGGGGCACACAACACCCCCTGCGTGTGCTCATCTCTGCCTGTCACGCGTGCAGACATCACACACCTCTCATGCATTCCTGCCTGCACGCCAGGCCACACACAGCTGTGTGTGCACGCAGACACGGCAGCTCACACGCACTCAAGGACGCGGCTGTAGGTGCACGCACACCTCCAGGCAAGGGCACAGACACCCGCAGCACTGCAGACAAGGACACATTTGCATGCATATCCCCCCCCTCCCCCTCTCCCCCCAGCACCGCGCACCGCGGCTGGGCTGCCCAGGTGCCGCATTGCAGCAGGGCTCTGCTCCCAGCAGGACGCGCAGAGGCGTCCATAGGGACAGCGGCCGGGCCGCCCTACCCGCCTTCCATACGGCCTCCATCCGTCCTTCGCACCCTTGGGCCGCCCTCCGGATAACGCGACGCAAACACCCGCTGCGTTTCCTGCAGGCTGGCACGTACAGCGACCAGCAAAGACCTCCAGGGGGTTTTTAAAGAGAAAAACCACGCGGAAACGCTACCGGGCCCCCGGCGTCGTTTCGCCCCGCTGTGCACGAAGCCTCCCCGCAGAGCTTGGCTCCGTCCTCCGCCTGCATCTCTCCTGCCCTGTCCCGGCGGAGGGCAGCGAGCCACGCCGCAGCTGAGATTTCCATCTCGATGAATAATGGATGGAAAGCGTAACCAGACGCCGGGCACGGCTCGCCCTCACCGACCTCTTCCGAGCCGACTGCTGCTCCCTGGGCTTTCCGAGCGGCGGGAATGATGGCGAGAGCACGGCCGAGCCTCCCGCAGCATCCCCATGGCTGCCGGCACCCGGCCCCGCTGGCAGGGATGCCGAGGGGATGCTGAGCTCCACCCGGGCCGCCTCTGGCGGGGTGTTCCTTGCAAACAGTTCCCAGCCCAGTTACTCTATTGACTTTGCCTTAAATAAGTGGCTTAATTATTAATAGCTCGGCAGGAGAAACGCAGAAGTGGAGGCTTTGTGCTGGGGCTCCCGTCGCAGCGGAGCGGCTGCTGGCGCCGGCTCTCATCCGTTGGGTGGAAAGTCCCACCGCAGCCGGCAGCCGCAGTGCGAAGTCGCGGCCGTGCCAGCCATGGCCCCCGGCACATCCACGTCCCAGCCCCGGCCCCGCATCCCCACGGGTCCGATGCTCCCCGCAGCAGCCATCCCTCTGATTTTCCCTTATGGGCACCGACCCCTTCGCGAGCTGAATTTTAGGGAACCGCACACAAGGCACCACCGCCTCCAGCCCCCGGCGGCGGCTCTGGCTCAGGCTCTCCTCACCCTATGCCCATCACGGGCACGCTCCTCCCATCCCCCATGCCTTGGCATCTCATGCCACGGTCGCCGGCGCCCACCCTCCCCTCACCTCCCGCGACCCCCCCCCTTGTCAGGCCCCGCGTCCTCAGCCCCCATCACCTCTTCCTTTGCTCCAGCTGCTCCCTGCAGTCCGTCCTTCTCCTCTCCTGGGCTGGCCGGGGCGTGGGGCAGTGCTGCTCCGACATGGAACAGGCTCTCCCCAAGCAGCCTGCGGCAGCTGCCCCGACCCTACGCCATCCCCTAAACGGCAGCTCCAGCTCACCCGACCCGGTGGGGATGGAGAAGCCGAATAAGAAGGATCTCCTTCCCCAGAGCTGCCGGTTCGAGGCGTGGAGCGAGGCTCCCGCTGCCACCCCGAGCGCCGTCTCTCCTCCGTCTCTCCACCCACCGCCGGAGCACAGAGGGCTCATTCACCCCGCTGCCACCCCGCGCGCACAACAACGGGGCCGTTTGTCTCCATCTGCGCCACCGCCATCAACGGGGACATTGTGGCCGAGCGCCCCGGCTGGCTGCAGCCAGAGCTGACCCTGCCCAGGCCCGGCCTGGTGCTGCCAACCCGGCACCCTCGATTATGGGGTCGGGATGGGGGGGAAGGGGGGTTCCTGGGGTTGGTGGGGCTGGGGGATGCTGGAGCACCTTGCTCTGTAAGCATCAAGGAGAGGTCGAACACAGTGAGTGCTGGCAGTGCTCGCTCGGTGACTCTTGCAGCTTTTTGGCCCCCAGCACATAGGGATGGTGGCTGTTTTTTCTCAGGGGCATCTCCTCCCTGTGCAGCTCCATGGGAAGAGCTCTTCCGTATGGGAGCGGCTCCAGCCTGGGTGTTCTCTCCACTGGAGCTGCTTGCCCTCCCCTTCCTCTTGTTGCCTGGCATCTCTCGCTGGCTTTTATGGCCCTACAATAGCAATGCCCATGCTCTCTGCTCTCCAGTACATCACTTGCCATGGGACAGGGAAGGCAAGTGCTCAGATGGGCACCCGGAAGGGCACCCCAGGGGAGTCAGGATCTCTCCTGCTTTCTGGGGTGTTCTCTGTTTGGTGGGAGCCAGCCTCCCTTTGCCATCAGCGCATGGCGGCTCAGAGGCCGCGCACCCCACGGCTCCTGCGATCCATGGCAATGTCAGCAGAGCTGTGAGGAAGCTGGTGAGCAGCGTTTCCATCCCACATCACCCCACCAGCAGCCACAGAAGGGATCATTGTGCGCCGGATGCAGCCCTGGCTCCTTCCCACCAGCCGGGGCTCTGCATCCCTCACGCCAACGGAGTGCAGACAATGCAAAGCTGCTGCCCCATCACAGCCATTGCATTGAGCCCAGCAACAAGAAAAGCAAGAACGGTCTTCATCGCAGCAAGAAGAGGAGTGGAGAACCATCCCCTGCTCCCTGGTGTGATGGAGGCACTGGCTGTGGGGCATGCAGGTTCCTGCTCTCCTGGGACACAGCTCATGGTGTCCCCAGCTGCTATGAGGGATGAGGGAATCTGTGTATGCAACCTCAGGATCTTCAAAATAAAAGCCTGAGCCTGTGCCAGCCATCCTGGCCTCCATAGCCAGAGGAGAGAAATGAGTGCATCCACAGGTGGATTGAGATGGCACACTACAGCTGGGGAACAAGTGTCCCCTAAAAACCCCATGAGATGGCACAGCCTGCTTTGGGGCACAGGAGAAGAGCATGTCTTGGGGAGGCCTGGGTGGGGACAGGACCAAGTTCCTCCCTTGATGAGTTGGTTCAGGGCACCGAGCAGCCCAGAGAGGTTCCTTTGACTTCCACCTGGCTGCCCCACACAGCAAAACTTCCTCTGGGGAAAGCAGGGTCCGTGCCAGGTTGGTGGCAGCACCCAGCTCCAGTCTGATGCATTCCCCACTGTGCCCAGCCCCGACTGGATTTGTGCCAGTGATTTATCACCCATCTCTCCACCTGAGGCACATCTGTCACAGCAGATGCTCTACGTGAAGCACACATGGCACTGGATTAAATCATGCACCTGTTTCCGGCTGTGCTGCCTTTCCATCCCTGTCCCCAGTGCTTCCTATCATAGATGGGTCCCAGTGCCATCTGGCAGCTTTCTGAGCCAGATCTCAGCCAAGAGAAAGAGCCCTGGCCCTTCTCACGTCCCACTCCTCTTCTGAAGCTCTCTGCTCTCCCTTCTTCCTGCTGGGTTTCCCTTTCTGGAGGATTTTCACCCAGAGGAACACAGCACCCGATAGCTGTGGATGGGACGTGGCAGTGCTGCTCACTCCCATCTGCATGGTGATGCTCACAGCCGTGGGACACAACCGAAGCAATCCGTGTGTGTGATATCAGCTCTCACAGCCCTCTTTCAGGAATTCTCTTTTAGGAATGACACTGAATCCACCCCGAACCCAATGCAGTATAGCAGTGGGGTGGGTAGAGGCCCTGTGTGTACACTCACCTTGCCATGGACTGCAGCTTCAGGATGGCACTGCCACTGCCTCAGGGTGCTCTCATCACTGCTCCCCATCCACCACCAACTGCTGGGGAAGCACCTGCTGGAACGGGGAACAGAGAGGGCTCGACTGGAACACGGATGGACAAATATGGGGAAACACAGCTTTACGGCCCATCTGTGACTGGGGAGTGCTGCCAGTGATGGTGAAGAAGGAGGAGGTGGCAGCTTGCTGGGCACACAACCAGGCCGTGGTCTCTTCTGACCCCACAGCAGCCCCATGTCACCGCATTCTGTAACAAGGCGTGCTGCAAAGGCCCCGGGAGGCAGCACAGCCAAACATCAGCCCCTAACAGAACACAGCCTCCGCTCCCCAGACCCTCCATAACCCTCACAGGCACCCGGCTCTGAGCTCCATAATGAGCCAGGAAGCACAGAACACAGATGTCATAGGGGAACACGTGCTCCTCTGCCTCCCTCCCCAGGCCTCGGCGCCACACAGCAGCGCAGGGCTGTCCCCCCCGCCTGGTGGCACATGGGAGGCACCTTGCGAGGCCTCGGGATGGCAGCTGTGCTGGGTGCGGGGTCACAGGGCAGCCTGGGCCAGGGAGGTGCTGCAGAGGGGGACTGAGTGAGCCCAGGTGTTGTTGGGTGGGGGGAGAATGGGAGAGGAAGAAGAGGGGAGAGGTGAATAGGGGAAGGAGAGGAGGGAGGAGAAAAAGAAGAAGGAAAGGAGAAAAAGGAATCCTAGAATCACAAGGTTGGAAAGGACCTACCAGATCATCCAGTCCAACTGCCCTCCCCTTACCACCGCTACCACAAGCACTAAGCCACATCTCGCAGCTCCTCATCCTCTTGAACACCGCCAGGGACGGCGACTCCACCACCTCCCTGTGCAGCCATTCCAGCACCTGACCACCGTCTGAGAGAAACAGTTCTTCTTGTGTCCAACCTAAACCTCCTCTGGTACAACACCCCCACGTCCCTTTTCTCTTCACACTCATGCAGCCACTCGTCCCCAAGCCTATAGCACTGCATGGGGGTTGTTGTGCCCAAAGTGCAGGACCCAGCACTTGGCCTCGTTGAACCTCATCCCCTTCACCTCAGCCCAGCGATCCACTTATCCAGATCCCTCTGAAGGGCCTCCCTACCCCCAGGCAGATCCACACCACCTCCCAGCTTGGTGTCATCTGCAGACTTACTGAGGGTGCCCTCAATGCCCTCATCTGGGTCATCAATAAAGATATTAAACAAGATAGCCCCAGTGCTGAGCCTTGGGGACACCACTTGAAACGGGTCACCAGCTGGACTCCATTCCCCGGATCCTCCTTACGGTCCTTCTTGTAAATGGGAGTCACATCAGCGAGCCTCCAATCCTCTGGGATCCCTTCAGATAACCAGGAGCACTGATAGATGGTGGAGAGCGGCTCGGCAATCACCTTCTCCAGCTCCCTCAGCACACTGGGGTGGAGCCCATCCAGCCCCACGGACTTGTGACAGCCCAGACGGAGGAGGAGCCCTCTAACCATCTCCACCTGAATCACCGGGGCTGTAATTCTGCACAGCATCCCAGACTTCCGGATCAGGGCGTAAAGCACCCTGAGGATAACTGATCTGCCTGTTACAGGCAGATATAAGGAAGGAGTTGAGGACCTCAGCCTTCTCCTTATCCTCAGTGGTCACATTCCCCGCTGCATCAAGTAAAGGATGGGAATTCTCCTTGGCTCTTCTCTCATGTTTGATATATCTGTAGAAGGGTTTCTTATTCTCTTTTACTGCAGTGGCCAATCTGAGTTCAAGTTGGGCTTTTGCCCTCATAAATTCTTCCTTACATACCTTAGCAACTTCCTTATAATCTCCCCAGGTAACCTTCCAGAGGACACAGACTCTCTTCCAGAGTCTCAACAGTAGTTCCCTGTTTATCCACACCAGTCATCTCCCCCTACAGCTCTCCTTACAGCGCTCAGGGACAGGCTGTTCTTGTGCCTTTAAGATTTCCATCTTGAGGAGCATCCAGGCTTCCTGGACCCCTTTACCCTTAAGAAGCAACTCCCAAGGGACCCGTGCATCCCGAACAGTCAAAGCCTGCCCTCTAGAAGTTCAAGGCAGCAGTTTTGCCAAGTCACCCTTCTGACATCTCCAAGAACAGAGAATTCCACAGTTTCATGGTCACTGTGCTCAAGACAGTTCCCAACTTTCCCATCTCCCACCAGTCCTTCTCCATTAGCAAACAGCAGGTCTAGCAGGGCACCACCCGGGTAGGCTCTCCTACCAGCTGTGTAAGGAAGCTATCTTCTATGCGCTCAAATAAACCCTCGGGCTGCCTCCTCTGTGCTGTATTGTATTTCCAACATGTAGCAGGGAAATTGAAGTCTCCCATGAGCGCGAGTGCTGGCAATCGTGCGACTTCTGCGAGCTGCTCACAGAATGCCTCATCCATCTCTTCATCCTGATTAGGTGCTCTGTAGCAGACCCCCACCAAGATGTTGTCCCTACAGAGCTCCCCCCTGATCCTTACCTACAGACAGTTGAGAACTTACTGTTCCCAACCCCAAACTCTTCAACATCAAAACAGTCTTTAATATAAAAGGCCACACCACCACCCTTCCTTCTTCATCTATCTCTTCTGCAGAGCTTGTAGCCATCCATCACAGCACTCCAGTCGTGGCAGTGGTCCCACCATGTTACGGTAATAGCAGCAAGGTCACAGCCTGATGCACAAAGGCTTCCAGCTCCTCCAGCTTGTTGCCTATGCTGGGTGCATTGGTGTAGATGCACTTCGGCCAAGCCACCTGCCTCACCCCCAGCTCATGCATCGTTCCCATGGGCTCATCTCTTTTTGTTTTGTCCCCTTTCCCTGCTGTAGCTAGTTTAAAGCTCTTCCAATAAGCCCCGCTAGCTCCTGCACTAGGATTTGTTGCCCCCTGTGAGATATATGGGTTCCATTGACAGACAACAGTCCAAGGGCCAAGTAAAGAACCCAAAGTTTCTGGCTCAACATCCGCCTCTGAGCCATTTATTCATCGCTTTTGCTTTCCAAGCCAGCTCTGTCTCCCTCACTGCTCCTGAAGGTATAGAACAAAAAACCACTTGAGCTCCGGCCCCTTGAACTAAACGCCCCGAACCCCTGAAATCTCTTTTTGTCATCTGCAGGCTCCTGTGGGCAATTTCATCACTTGCCCACCTGAACTACGAGCAATGGAAAATAATCAGCAGACCTAACCAGCCTTGGGATTTCCTGGTTCTGCCCTTGACCCGAGCTGCAGGAAGGCAGCACGCTTCCTGGTGGTTTGGGGCCGGTCTGCAAACGGGGCCTTGGGTTCCTCTGAGAGGGGAGTCACCCACCACAACCACCCTTCTCTCTTCCCCGATGGAGGCAGCCTCCAGGTGCGACCGCCTCGCCTTAGGCTCCCTCCCAGGCAGATCCTCCATCACCCCCCCGCTCACCTCCCCTTCCATTTCCAGCATCTGACAACCTTCCAGCTGCAGCACCGTGTGGGCAGCGCAGGCTGTGCTCACCCGCCGAACATCCCTGCTCTCAGCGGGCAGCAGCAGCACTGCTCTCTGCTCTCTGTGAGCAGAAACCAGCTTCCGCCCTTCTCAAGATCATTTAAAGCTTACCATGTGCCAAGGTGGGTGATGGTACATTTATAGGCCATTTAAACGGTGCCACTAAAGGGCCAGCTCCACCCCTGCTTGCCCAGCACCCTGCGAGTGCTGCAAGCGCAGCACTGCTGCTGGCTTCGAAAAAGCCTTAGAAAGAGCTTTTTCATTGGCCTTTTTCACTACAGATCCCTTGCCCGGTGCAGTTCTTACTTGCTCTGAAGGTAGCCTCCTGTACAATCAATGAATATAGAGATGATCTAGTCTAGTCGAGAGCTTGGCTCATGTAATCATTATACTGGAGCAGAAAAGGACACTCACCCTATCCTGGGCCTGTGTAGGAAACTTTGGTGGAGGGAATCTCCAGAGGAGATCCTTCCCGCTGGCAGCCAGCTCTTAAATGGGTCTAGGAGAGGTGCAGCCAGGCTGCACTCCTTCCTGCAACACAGGTGAATTGCTTTCACCTGTGCTCCCGTGGCTGACTCATTGCTCACCTTAGGTGAGAGGATGGTTAGAGGTTCAGGCTGTGATTCAGCAGTCCCATACATCTCCACAGCAAAAAAAAAGGAAGGGAAGAAGAGAGGAAAAATGGGAAGAAAAGGAGGAAGGAACGAGGAAAAAAGGGAAGGGAAGGAGAGGAAGGAAGAAAAATGGGAATGGAGAAAAAAAGGAGAAAAAAAAAAAAAAGGAAAGGAGAGGAAGAGGAAAAACGGGAGGAAAGGGAAGAGGGATGGAAAAAGGTGGCAAAGGAGCACAAAAAAAGAATGTACACTAAAATTGCAGTGCCCAGGTCTAGCCAGATCTGATAAAAGCCTCACACTGCTCTGTGAGGGTCAGGACCACATCCTGTGGGCTCTCCCCACATTCCACACTGCTGGGCAGCCCTCTGTGACCTCCGTGCTGCTCCCAAGGGATGGTGGAAGCAGCCCCACGCTCTCTGGGTGCTCCCAGACTGTGCCTCCCCAGTGCAGGAACACACAGCGAGCCCTGGGACGTGACAGCACCCAGCAGGGATGGGGCGGACCTGCAGAGAGCTGAAATAGGGCATGGTGCACAGTGAGAAGGTGCAAGTTGAGAACACAGTGCCACAGAGCTTGTGGGCTGAGCCACCTCCAGCCCTGGGTGACATTCGTGGACTGATCCACAGCCCCTGGCTGAGCCCAGGGTTTGGGCACACACCACTGCACCGTGGCCCTGCCTCAAGGGTACAGACAACACATGGCACAGGGAAGCATCACGTTTTAATTAGAAAAAAAATAAAATTGCAATACAATAGAAGCAGAGGCCAAATGCAGCCCACAGTGTGGGTGGCAGAGAGCAGCTCAGTTCTGGGTGGGAGGTGGGCTCCTCTCCAATGCTGAGCACAAAGCCTGCTTCTCATGCTGGACCCCTCACCCCTCTGAACACCACCAGGTCCCAGCAAGGCCAGCAGCCCCAGAGCAGGTGGGACAGGGGCAGTCTGCACATCCCAGGGCTGCGGGTGTGCAAAGTGAACAATGCCAGAGGGAGGAAGCTGCAAGAGCCCAAAGCTTCCCTTGGCCTCCTGTTCTTCAGGCACCACTCGCTGCCCTGAGGACGATGAAAGAGGAGCACAGAGGACATGCCCACATCACTGACCCTCAGGACAGGCAGTGGCACTGACGATCACTCCTCCACTTCCTGCGTGGAAGGAGTCCTGGATAAGGCACAGCAGGAGGTGTATTTACTGATGGGCAATACTTTAATTCAGTATTTCTGTCCCAAGAGGAAAGCTGAGGGTTTTTCTCCCACAAATGATGGTTGCTGCAGCCATTCCAGCCAGGCAGGGTTAGCCCCTCCTCGGGGTCCCGAAGTCTCATCACGCTCGTCGCGCCTTCTTGGTTTTCTTCTTCTCCTCTTTCATAGCAGTGTCGTGGGCTTTCCTCTTCGCAGCCAGTTTGTTTGCCTGCACAGAAACACAACCCCAGACCCACAGTCAGGTCTGTCCCCACACACCAAGAGCTGCTCCAACCTCAGACCCACTGAGCTGTTCGACACCAGGGGATGGAGATGAGCAGTGGTGCCCTGAGCTTCACTTGCTGGCCACACACTAAGGTCCCAGGCAGGCACAGGGAGCTCTGCTCAGGGAGTCTGAATGCCTGCGGCCTGGTAATGCTGGGGAAGAGACCTGTACAGTCTCAGCCTTGTGCACCAGAGATCAACATCCTCACTGCCTCACCACGTACAGAGAGGAAACGAAAACTCAAAACATGCAGCGTAGGACCAATTTGTGATGGTGCAGCCATCCTGGAGGAGGGGATTCAGCTCTGCCAAGCCTCACAGCAGGGCAGGGAGACCAGGGCTGCAAGGCTATGCGCAAAGCTCCCCCCTGCAACCAAAAGTGGGGAGGCGCAGGCCTCAGAGGTCACTCCTTCCTTACAAGATGAGGACAGACCAGGATATATCTTTAGCTGCAAACTGATTTTGGCATGACCTAGACAGGGATCCACGGCTTGGGGCATCCCTACATTCATACCTCTCGGATTTTGCGTTTCTTTCCAAACATGATCTTCTTGTAGAGGTATTTCTCCCTTTTCTTCATCATCATGATGGCCAGGCGCTTCTCCTCGCTCTGCTGCTCCTGCTCCAGGCGCTGCTTGTCCTCCAGCCGCACTTTGCCAGCAGTCACCTTCACGGGAAGTGCCTGCAGAGAGCAGAGAGCTCAGGGCTGTGTGTGCCAGCAGCCAGCCCTTCCCCAGGGCACATCCACACTGGTCAGTGGTAATACAAGAGACACAGCATCCTCTCTGGTCATCCCCAGACCAGGTGGCTTGGAGATTCGTGATCCTTGAGGTCCCTTCCCACCCTGCCATTCAGTGATTCTGTGACCCCCACTGCCATGTACTGCACCTTGTTGCTCTGAGTCTTCTGCTCTTCCATCTTCTTCAATTTCATCTCCTCTTCCTTTTCGGACTCATCTTCTTCCTCCTCTTCCTCCTCTTTATCATTGTCATCCTCCTCTTCCTCTTCCTCCTCCTCCTCACTCTCTTCCCCTATGGAGAGATCACTGTTACTGACCGTGGAACATGGAGGCCCTGCAGCAGGCAGAGCTCTGCTGAAGCAGCAGCACTGTCTGGATTCTCTCCAGCTCTGGGAGCCTCACATCACCTGGGTCCTCGCCCCGCTGCATGGCCAGCAACTTCAGCTTCTCTGGAGGGATGTAGTCTCCTTCCTGTTCTGTCACGAAGGGTGAGAGGTGTGGGGGCAGCAGCACACCGGGGAAATAATCGGCTACAGGGAGGCACAGCTTGGCATTGACCGAGTCAAAAACCCACTGAGGCTGCAGGTAATACCTGGAGGCAGAGGGTTACGAGGTTGGGGGTCAGACACTGCCTTCTTGCCCCATGTTCTGGTGTCCAAGAGGCTGCGAGACTGCAGTGAAGCAGGTTGGGAGCAGATCAAGGGAGAGTTCAGGACCATCCATCAGCCTAGATGGCCATTCTGGGGATGGGACACCTGGCTCACCTGCCCACAATCTGCTGCTCCACCTGAGGCCGGTCAACAATCTGGTGGGTGATGGATGGGTCACTCACATCATAAGTGGCACCGATGCACAGGGACTTGTCCCAGGACACCTGGCCACCAAAGCACCTGCCAGTCAAACACACCAAGAGGTTGGTCACACAGCAGACGCTCTCAGGCTCACAGTGGCCTCAGCAATGCTCCTGGAGAGGACAGGGAAGGACAGCACGAGGTGGTAGAGCTGCAGGACCACCTCCCACCACATACCGGATGATGAAGGCCAGGGGCTCTCGAGGCACCTCCCTGTTGAGGAAGAAGCGCAGCCCTTCAAACAGCTTTTTGTGCTTCTCCAGGGCCTCCTGCTCCTTCCTCCTCGCATCCATCTGCTCAGCAGTCTCCTGCTCGGGGGCAAAGCAGTCAAACCTCTTCCCCACACGCAGCACAGCCAAGCCCCTCTCTGCTCTCACTGTCCCCCATTCTCCTGCCAGCTCTCCCCGTCCCACACTGGGCACTGACAGCCTTCTCTCAGCCGTAAGATGTGCTGAGGACAAGATAGCACACAGTGTGGGTCAGCCCTGGACACCAGGCTCTTACCCCCTCCACGGGGAACTCATCCATCTCCACATCTTCCTCTTGGGTTGGGGCCACCACACGTGCCAGGCTGGCGCTCAGAGCTGACAGTTTCTGCAACCAGAGGAGACCAAGATATAAGGTTCAGCCAGGGCTTTGGAATAGGAAAAGGAATAGGGGGTCACAGAGGAAGCCCCAAGACCAAGCACAGCTCCTCCTCTGGCCACAGTAAAGGGATGAGAAGTTGGGACCTCCACCATGCATGGGTCAGGCTCTGCTCCTCAGCCCCTACACCAGTGCCCCACACCAGGAGGGCTCCCCAGCCAGGACACTGAGGACACACAGTGTCCTTGCACACAAACTCCTCATGTTGACCATGCAGGTAGCAGTACCCCTCACCTCCAGGTAGCTCTCTGAATCCATGGCATACTCCTTGCCTTCCGCAGGCTTTAGCTCAACCTCAGCTTGGCCATCGATCTGCAGACAAACAGAAAGGTGGGGAGACAGCTCCCAAGCGTGGTCTGCCCAAACATCCTCCCCCTCAGCCCCTTACATCACCCATACAAGTCCCCAGTAGCAATGCTCCCTGCAGCAGCTGCTCCCACCAGCCTGGCGCGTCCCCAGGGCCGGTGGTGGCCTTACCTTGGGCGGGTAGTGCAGGTTGAGTGAGTGATAGAGACGGAAGTTGACGAAGCCCAGCAGGGTGGTGTAGAACTCAGTGAAGGTAGCCATCACACGATAATCCACATCTGTTGGGTGCTGTGGGCACATGGGGAGGGGAAGGATACAAGGATGAGGGAGCAGATTCCCTAATAAGGGACAGCGTGCTGTTCACCCAGGGCCAGCTCAGGGAATGAAGCTGCTCCTCCAGGTGATACGTGCAGGTCATGACAAGAAATAGCAGGGCCAGGAGCTGAAACACAGCAGGAATACAGCCAGCCCCCACGACAGCCAGGATGCAAGGGACCAAGGAAAGTTATGGGCTCAGTGAGGGGATGCTGCAGAGGTGACACCGCCATGGGCTGTACCAAAGGCCACAAACTGGGAATGTGCTGACCTAACCAAATCCCAAAAACCGTGGGACAAAAGGAGAGCACTACAGCAGCTATGAGCTCCTGTCTGCCAGCCGTTCTGGCCCAGCAGCACCCACAGCTCTACGTCTTGGGATGGCTGCACAAGGAGTGTGCAAAGACGATATAAGAATCAACTCACCCCAGTACCTCCATCTGAGCTAACTGCCAGTTAATCTTCAATTCGTGGGCAGAACATATTTTAATAATTGACAGAAAGAGAAAAGAAGGAGCTGAGTAGACTGGCACAGCCTAGCACTGAAGTCTGATAGGAAGGGTTGTGCCATACACGGCTGCCAAAGGCCTCCTGGCCTTCACGTGTTTTGTCTCTTTGGCACAAGAGCGAGCAGACGTCCCCAAAACCCCACCCCAGCCCTAGGAAAGGGAACAACAATAGCAGCACAGGTCTCATGTACTCACATCGTGGGCAAAGGCGTAAGGGGTGATCCAGGTGATTGGCTGCCCCAGCACCTCTGCCTGGTAGTAGATACCCTTAATGGAGAGGAAGACCTGGTGGGAAAAGAGCGTGACGAAGGCTACAGGCGCTCCTGGTTCTTACCAACCTTCCCTGGACGGCAAGGATGCAAAGGAGCACTGGGGACAGGCAGCAGGATCCATCCCTCCGTGGAGTCCCCACCTTGCGCAGTGAGCGGGAGGCGATGACGTAGTTGAGGAACTCAACAGCCAAGCGCCGGCACAGCTGGATGGTCTGCACATGGCACTTGCCCGTCCGTGGGAAGGTAGAGAAGAGGAAGCACATGGAGAGGGCATCATCCAGGTCCCGCAGTGCGTCCACAAAGGTTGGGTACCTGCAGCCAGGCAAGAGGAAATGGTGCCATCACACCTGGCTCCAAAACCCCAGAGCTGCAGCAGCTGGTGGGGACCTCATGCAACCAAGGGGTGGGCAAGTGCAGTCACTGTGAAATGCCAGGCAAGCTGTGGGGACAGGGCACCCCTGCTGGGCATCCACAGTCTCACAGAGTCCTTCTGACAGCACTGCAGGGATCAGGACTGCCCTGGGAGTCAGAAACCTCCCTAGCTGGGAGACAACGAACCCAGTTTGTCATTTCCTGCTCTGAGATGAGAGCCCGGAGCACATGTTGGGGCAGGAAGAAATGTTGTGACCCCGCAGCTCCAACAGAACACCTTTACCGTTCCATAAAGCACGTCAGGGCAGCTCTTAGCTCCCAGGGCTGTTCCTCTCTCCCTGCTGACACACTCAGTTCCCATACACCACCGGGACAATGCAGAGATTTGCCAGAGCAGCTCCCCCCTCTCCTTTGGGTCATCTCCTTTTCCTCTGGCAGTAAATTAACCACCTGCATTGGCACGCTGGGTCTTTCTCCCAGAGCGTCAATGGAAAACTCTCAGGGGAGGACGGGAAAGTTCTCAGTGTCATCATGGAGAACCTGGAGCCATTCACAACAGCCAAGAACTCCCTCATCACTCACATCTCACAAGCTTCTCTACAAACCCAGAAACTCTACACGATGCCCAGCAATGCCCAGAGAAGGATGCGTGCTGCTGAGGAGGGACGGCCCCAGCGAAGGCTCCGTGGGCTCACCTCTCCTTCACGATGTGGTCGAGTTTGTAGGTGGGTTTGTTGTCCTTCAGCCGCTCCGCCGTGCCCCACTCACTCTTCCCATACGCCTTCCTCAGCTTACGGACAAAGATCTGCAGGCAGAGCAGGGCTCAGAGCACTGCAGGGCCAGCACAGCCCCCAGCTCTCAGTGCACTGATTACCTTGTATTCCCGGAACTTGTTGACGATGGGCTCGTGCAGGAGGAATTTGATGTCTTTGAGGAGATAGAAGGTCCGTGCCGCGGTGGAGCCTTTGTTCACCTTCTTCTTGTGCTTGGGCTCATGGGGGTAAATCCCCTTCAGGATGCAGAGGCGCCTGTTGAGGAGGGATGGGGTGTCAGCCTGCTGCCCAGCGGCTCTGCCATCACACGGCCACCCCACGGGAGGCAATGGACGGGGCTGTGCTGCAGGGGCTGTGACCCACCTGAAATCGGGCAGGCTGAGCTGCAGCTTCTTGCGTGCCTTGTTGCGGGTGATGTAGTTGGTGGCAGAGCCCCGCTGGTACTGGGGGGGAACACATAGGGGTCACGGGGGGGAAAACCGAGGGAGCCCCAACGGGATGCACGTGGGGGTACCGGGAGAAATGGGAGGGCTGGAAGACGGGAACGGGGAGAAACGGGGGAACCTGGAGGGAAACCGCGAGGGATGGGGATGAGAATAAGGAAAAGCAGAGGAGAAACTGAGAGAAACAGGTGGGGGGAAACAGGGAGAGCCGCGGGCCGGGACGCAGCCGTACCCCCCGCTACCTTCTTCTTCTCCAGCCCGCCCATGGCTCCGCTGCCACGGCCTCGTGCTCCGCCGCGCCGAAGGACCCGGGCTGCCCTCGCACCGCCTGCACCGCGCCGCTCCGCGCCTGCACCGGAACCCTGCCGGGTCCGCGCAGCCCCGAGCTTCAGCGGGGCTGAAGGATGCGGGTGGGACGCGGGGACGGAGAGCGGTGAAGGGAGGCGGTCACTCAGGCGCGCCGCGGGCAGCTCCAAGCCGGCCGACGGGGTCCTTCGGCGCGGGGCACGCTGGGACGGCGAGAAGAGAGGGGCGGGGCCTCCGCAGGGGCGCGGGCGTCGCGCAGGGGGCGAGATGAGAAGTTGTGGGCGTGGCTACGGCAGGGGGCGTGGCTTTGGCCTCGGTGCGATGGGCGGCCGGTGGGCGCTGGGCCGCAGGATGGGCGCGTTGCCGTTCGCGTGCCATCCCCGCGGCTTTGCGTTGAGCCCCGCTGTCCCCGTAACCCCTTTCCGGGGCCGCCGCCGTCCCGTCACGCTGCTGTGCCAGCGGCCCGTCTCCTGCTCGGTGCCCCTGACCTGCCCCGCTTTGTGGCTGACCCAGCGCACAGGGTCGTGACCACCCCATCTGCTGCTCCTTATCTGCGCCCCGCTCTCGCCTCCAGCCAAAGTCCTCGCCCCTTTCTGCTGACTCGGCCCCGGAGTGCGGAACTGCCTCACTCATCGCCTTCCTGCTCGGCGCCGCTCAGCCTGCTGTCACTCGCTGTCATCCACCCGCTGTCCCCTCGCCGCGATGTGGCTGCTCCTGGCCCTGCTGCAGGCTGCGGTGCTGCCCGCCCGGCCCTGCGGTGAGTTTGAGCCGCCCGAATGCTTCCTATCCATGCTCCAACGCGGGGCCCCCGGGGCCAGGCTGTGGGTGGGAGCGCAGTGGTGCCGGGCTTTGAGTTTCCCCCGTTCCCTTTCTCCCTTTTCCTGCCTCGTGTCCCCTCTATGCTCGGCCTCTCCCTCAGCGTTGTGCGAAATTTGGGGGTTCAGCTTCACGGGGTAGAGGGTGAGGACGTGGGGTGAGGACGCTCCGCTTCCCACCGCCACCGACGCTCTTTGTCCTCCCCGCGTCCCCCGGCGCTGGGCTGCGCTCACTCCTTGCCCCCATCCTCACGGGGACCCCTGGCGACAGAAGCTCCAGCAGAGGCAGCGGTGGCGGTGCGGGCGTTTGCTGCACGACTGCTGGGGCTGGCGATGGAGTCGGGGCAGGATGCCGACCCCGGGATCTACGTGGGGCTGCGTCTGGGCAACGAGCACGATCTGAGCATGGAGCAGCGCTATCTGCAGAACCTGCAGGACACCTTCCAGGGTCTCTACGGCCGGTAGGTCCCCAGCGTGTCACAGTGGGACGGCCCCTGTCCCTTTTGTAGTCCCACTGATGCCAATCCCTGCAGGAGTCTGCACGCAGCCAGCCGCCCGTCCCATGGCCATCAGCACCACGACACGTAGGTGATGGGATGGGGATGGGGAGGTTCCCTTGCTCCTCCATGTGCTGACCCCACTGCCCGCAGGGATTCCGTGCCGGAGACGGGGCGTCTGGCACTCTACCTGCTGGGGCTGCGTGCCACCTGCCCCCCACCAGACCCCACTACCCAGCGCTTCCCTGTGACGTGGCTCAAGTACTACCTGGAGAAGGATTGGGCAGGTGAGGTACCCCACCTACAGCAGGGACCCTATGGGTGCTGGCACTGCAGCTCTGCTGCCACCAGCTGGCTCTTGTGACAGCGGTGCTCTGTCCCCAGGCTCCCGGCATCACGGCCACCCTCTCACCAGTTACTACCAGTACAGCCTGGGCGTGCTGGCTCTCTGTGTCCACCACAAGCGGGTGCGTGAGGAGGTGATCCAGCGACTGCTGGTGGCTGAGCAGCACCGGCGCTTCAGGCACGTGGATGGCAATGCAGTGGGTAAGAGACAGCAGGGACCCAAAAAGTGGATCCACCATGGGGTGGGCGTGCAGCATCTGGGCTGACACAGCCACCCCTGCAGACACAGAGGCAGTGGCAGCATTGGCCTTCGCCTGCCTGGAGAAGGAGAAACACATCGGGGCTAGGCTGGCAGCAGAGCTGCGGGCAGCTGTGCACAGGACCAAGGCGAGGCTGGTGGAGGCACAGAGCGCAGACGGCCTCATTGGGAACGCCTTCAGCACTCCCTTGGCCATGCAGGCGAGTGTGGGCATTGGCATGGAGCAAGTGCAGGAGCTTGAGTGGCTCTTGGTGAAGGTCTGAGCCTGAGCCCTGCCTGAGCACTTCCTTCCTTCCTCCCCTTCCAGGTCTTCATCGCCACCAACACGTGCAGGACAGCATACGGCCGTGCCATGGCTGCACTGCTGCGTCACCTGGACAGATTCACCAGTGCTGCCACCATGGCCCAAGCGCTGCTCGCTCTGAACGGCCGCAGCTACCTGAGCATCGCCTCCATGCAGTGCCAGGAGGAGCTGGGTAGGAGCAGGGGATATGGGGCACTGGGTGGCCAGCATAGGGCTGGCACCGATGCCACCGTGACTCCTTGTCCCAGGCACACTGACACCCATCTTCTTGGAGCCAATGCCCCTGGGGCCACACAATATGACTGTGCGGCTGGTGGTGGAGTGCCCGGTGCCGGGGTGTCCCCAGCAGCTGCTGTATGACAGCCTGGTGTCTGCGCCTGCTGGGGCCTCACTTCTGGATCTGCTCAGGGCAGCCCCGCCACAGGGATCTAAAAACTTCACGTGAGTGGTCCAATGGTCAGGGGGCTCTGAGGCTGTCCTCTTGTCCTCGTTCCCTCCGCTGTGTCCTTGGGACTCCCAGATCTCTCCTCTTGCTCTGCCCCCAGGTTTGAGACCCAGGATACCGCATATGGCCCCTTCCTGACCTCGGTGCAAGGCATGGCTGCGAGGCCAAAGGAGCGGCACTACTGGCAGCTGCTCAGCAGGCTTGGCACCAGCCTGCATATGGGTGAGTGATGGGGGGACACAGAGATATGGGGGCACAGGGATGTGTCCCCGACCCTGCGACCTCACTGCCACCCTGGCCACTGTGTCCCTCTGCAGGTGTTGCTGACTACAGACCGAAGGATGGGAACACTGTCATCCTGCGCCTGAGCAAGTGGTAGTGGGGCTGGTTGTGGGGCTGATGGCAATGAAATACTGCAGAACCTCCAGGCTGTGCTGTGCTTTCTCTGTGCGCTTGGGCAGGAGGAGGATGGGGGTGGGGGTTGGGCACAGCCGGGCTCAGTGCTTGGGATTCTGTGGCCTCATTGCTGCTCGGGTGGCTGAAAGCCTCCGGGTCGTGGTGTGCTCAATGCTCCCGAGAGTGCATGACCCCCTGGAGCTGCTCATGTCCCAGGCAGGGCCACCACCATAATGGGGATCACGGGGATTTCAGCAGCTGAGGTGCAACTATCTGCCCCCACATCAGGGGCTGAGGGTGATGGCATCGGTGGGGACCGTTCCGGCCCAGCCTTGGGATGCTTCAGTCCCAAATTTGCCTGGAGTCGACCCAAACAAAGCCTGTGCTGGGGGTGCTGCACGGGGCGGGGACTGATGCCGGTGCCAGGCCTGCGAGCCACGGCGCCCGCCTATGAGTCACCCGGGGACACTGACGCAGCCGCTCCGTCACCGGGAAGGCCGTCCCTGCTCCGCCGTCGCCGCTCCCCCGGCTCTGTTGGGGATGCGCGGCCGCCGCCTCCCAGCTCCGCGCGGTTATCATCCCCGCCGCTCCGCTCTCCCGCATCACCGCTCGCCTGCCCGCACCGCGCTGACGTGCGCTGGTTGCCGGGGAGGACCCTGCCCGCCTTCTCTCCCCGCCATCAAACTTTGCTCCTCCGCACCGGCGCTGCCCGCACATGGCATCCCACGGCTGAACCCGCCGCTCGTCCATCCCTGCCATGTGTCCTCGGTGCCCCGGTGGCGATGAAGCAGCGATGATGGCCGCCGGTGGGACCCTCCGTCCCCGCAGACCGGACCAGGGACAGCCGGGGGAACGACCGCCGCTACGGCTAGTGCTCACCGTCGCGGCGTGGCTGGGCACCGGCACCGCTCTGGCCGGCCTCAACAAATGGATTTTCGCCGCCCACGGTTTTCGCTACCCTCTGCTGCTCTCCTCCCTGCACATGCTGGCGGCCGTGGCTCTGGGCTACCCGCTGGGCTGGGTACGAGGACCGCCGCCGCCCGTCCGGCCCCGCGCACGGATTTACCTGCTGAGCCTCACCTTCTGCGGCAGCGTGGCTTTGGGCAACCTGGGGCTGAGCCTGGTGCCGCTGGACGCAGCTCAGGCCGTGCACGCCACCGCCCCGCTGGCCACCCTGCTGCTATCGGCGCTGCTGCGGGGCCGCCGGCACCATCCGCTGCAGTACGCGGCCATGGGACCGGTTTGCGCCGGGGCTGTGTGCAGCATCGCCGGAGGTGTCCGCTTCCACCAGCCCGGGGGCTGCGTCCTCCTGGCTGCCACCGTCCTGCGTGCCCTCAAGTCGCTGCAGCAGAGTAAGTGCCGCCCGTCTGCCCTCGGGATGTCCCGGTGATGCCGTACCGGGGATGTGCCAGCACTCGTGGCACCGTCATGGTGCTCTGGGCCCCAGGGATGCTCTTGGTGTCACTGCTGCTCCCTCTAGTTTTGGGGACATCCCTGTCCCAGCATCACCTCGTGGCCCTGCTGTCACCTCCACCCGCTGCCGTCTGCCATGTCTGTTCTGCCCCTTCCCCAGTGTCGCCCCACCCCCAGCATCACCCCCTGCCCACCCTGTCCCGCTGTCACCTCGGTGTGACCACCTTGTTCCCCTGCCCTCCGGTCTGTGCCTGCTCCTGGCCCCATCCCCATCCTATCCCTGTCCCATCCCAATCCCAACCACCATCCCACCCCCATCCCTTTATCCCCATCCCCTGCATGTCCCCATGTGGAGCTGCGCTGTCCCCACTCAGGGCCCCTGGCCATGGCCAGCAGAGTCACCCAGGCCATGATGTCCTTGGCAGGCGGTGGGGAGGAGCACCCTGACCACACTGTTTTTTTGGAGGGCTGGGAGCATTTCTTCCACCCATGACTCACATGGGCATCACTGCTGTAGCCACAGCCCATGACTCACAGGGCTACGGGACGGGGATGGGGATGGAACGGGGTTTGGGAGGGGAATAGGGATGAGGATGGAGGTGGGATGACTTTGGGATTAGGATGGGGGTGGGGACAGGGTGGAATAGCCTGGGAACTTATGTGTCACCTCTGGCCCCATCGTGGGCACTGTGGTGCAGATGAGAGCTGAGCATGTGCCACCCCTGGACTCACTCACCCCCAATGCCATGGGATGCCAGGGTGGGCTGAGGGCACCCCTTCTCCTAGTGATTTTTGGGCTGTTTTTTGCAGCAGGGGCTCTATCTAACTCTGCCCTGTCCCCCCCAGGCCTGCTGCTGCAGGAGGGCCGCCTGGACGCCGTGTCCCTGCTGTGCCTCACCGCCCTGCCCAGCTTCTGCCTGCTCTTTGGGGCAGCCGTGGCACTGGAGGTGGCCCCGGCGTGGCAGGGCGTGCTGCGCTACGACGGCTCGCTTTGGGGCTGCGTGCTGCTCAGCTGCCTGGGCTCCGTCCTCTACAACCTGGCCAGCTTCTGCGTCCTGTCCCTCACCTCCGCCCTCACCATCCACCTCCTGGGCAACATCACGGTGGTGGGCAACCTGCTGCTCTCCCGCCTGCTCTTCGGCAGCCGCCTGAGCGCGCTCAGCTACCTGGGCATCGCGCTGACGCTGGCTGGGATGTTCATGTACCAGCAGCCACAGCTCATTGCACGGCGCTGGGCCGTGTGGCTGCAGCACCGACCCCCCCGGCACCAGTAGGGATGGAGGTGGTGGGATTTGAGTGTGGCACAGCTCTGTGTGAGCTGGTGTGCAAGGCTCTGTTTGCACGTCTGCGTGCTGCTGTGCTTGGCACCGAGAGCACAGGACTGTGCTGATTTGCACAGCTCTGCGTGCACTGGTGTGCATGGCACCGTGTGCACACGTCTGCTGGAGTGCATCTGCGTGCTTGGCACTGCGTGCACAAAACTGTGCTGATTTGCACTGGTGTGCATGGCACCGCGTGCATACGTACGTGCTGGGGTGCACAGCACTGTGTGCTTGCAGCAAGGCAGCGTGTCCATGTATGAGTGCTGGTGTGTGTGGCACTGTTTGCACACTTGTATGCTGGTGTGTGTTGCCTGCTGGCATGTGTAGCAACATGCACATGTGTGTGCTGGTGTGCACAGCACATCTGTGCTGGCGTGCATGGCACGATATGCCCACAAGTATGCTGGTGTGCACAGCTCTGTGTCCTCACGCAGGGTGCTGGTGTGCACAGCAGCGTGTGCACGTGCGTGTTTGGTGTGCACACTGTGCGTGCACGTATGTCGGTCCACACGGCCACATGCATGCTCTGTACATGAGTGCTCTGGACATGCCAGTGTTTGTGTGCACAGCTCTGTGCACAGGGCACACGTGTGCTGGTGTGCACGGGCTCTGCAGGTGTGAGTGCGTCTGCACGTGGCAGTGTGTGCAAGGAGTGTGTGAGTGCTGGTGCGTGAAGGTTCCATGTGTGCAAGCAGGTCTCATACGTGTGGGCACGTGTGCTGCTGGGCGGTGTATGCGTGTGGAGTGCGTGTGCAGAGCATTTTGTGCAGGTGTGCACAGACTGTGTGTGCGAGTGGTGCTCCGTGCACAGCTTTGTGCTTGAGAGCACGAGCCTGTCAGCGCGTGCACGAGCGTCTGTGCACGAGTGTGTGCAGATCCTTGCAGGTGGGGATCCTTACAGGCTCAGCGTGTGCACAGATTCTGTGTGTGCCAGTGCATTTCTGTGTGTGTGCACGTGTGCACATCACTACTGAGCTCTGCTGGGTGGAGTGAGCATGGGGCATGCGTGCACACAGCTCGTGCCCCCATGGGACGGAGGGCGTTGGACCCTTGGGGTGCTGCGTGCCACCTCCATGCTGGTGTCCCAGTGATGTCACCCTGCTGCTGTCGGTGATGGCACGGTGGGCACGTTGGACACTGCACACTCATGTGTATTCCTGAGGAGGTGCAGTGGCACTGGGATGGCTATGAAATAAAGCTCTATTTTTGTCATACTCCATTCTTGGCTGCCATGACATCGCACCCAGACTGCTTGTGCCCCCGCTCCCAGTGGGGGCTGTGACAAGAGACTTTAGCCTGAACCACCTCGCATGTGCTGGGGCTCCAGACTCAAATGCTGTCTTTCTTCCACTCACTGGGATGGTGAGTCTTGAGGCTGCTTGCAGAAACACCACAGGAAACACCACAGCTCCTCACAGCAGGGCCACCACGGTGCCACAGGGCCACTGCCATTGGTGCCAGCTTTTCCAGGGCACCTGGGGCTGGAGTGGTGCCCATCCCACAAAGTTCCCAAGGGGCGCTGAGCTATCAGAACCAGCCCGTGCCCTTGCCAAGGGCTTGGCAGGCACAAGCTGTGCCTGTCCCTTCTGCCTGTTTGCTTTTAGGGCTCAGATTTCAGAGGCTTTTCCATAGCAGGAAGGACGAGATGGCGTTTTGGGTTTCCTTCTGAAGGGCAAACCACACTGTGGACACCAGGAAAAGCCCCCAGCACAGCCTGGCACCCACACTGTCCCCTGCCAGGGGCTGGAGGAGCAGTGCTGGGCCAGGATCCCAGTCTTTACCTGGTTTGCCCTCTTTTTAACACTTTGTAGTGTCGGTGGCTGTCCCCTCTCTGAGTATTTCAGGCCATGACCTCAGCCTGCTGGCATTCCTGATGCTGGGGTGTCCCGAAGGGGCGCAGGCATGGGGGAGCTCCCAGCTCCATCCCTGCAGAAGACAGTGAGCTGCCATGGCCCCGTGCTTTCTGACACCCCCATGGCTCTTGTGTCCCCAGTGTGGGGACTTTACCATCTCTTCCAGCCCCTTATAACAGTGCCATTGAAATGTTCTGTACAGGGATTAGCTGCTGCCCCAGGGTAAGGCAGTGCTAGCAGGGAGGGATCTGCAGATGGGAGGCAGCAAAGACAAAGTCTGGCTGAGTAAATGCTGTCCCTCTGTCACATGATGGGTGATGCTCCTGAAGCAGGGGGTGAGACTCCACCTGCACTGCTGCATCCAGGCCTGGGGAATCTGGTAGGGGAGGAAGAGGGATCAGCAACAAGGAGCAGGATGTCAGTAGGTCTCTCCCAGCACTGTGCTTTTCCTGGTCTCTCCCAACCACAGCAGAAGAACAGATATTGGTCTGCTGTGTTTGGACCCAGAGTCATATCCCAACTAGGAAAAACAAACCTTGGTACTGTTCTGAATACCCTGCCTTTTTGTAAGCACAGTTTGTGCTGAAATGAAACAACACCAGCATGTGACGAGTGGCTTCAGTATTGCCAATGGAGCATGGCATGAACGATGCTGTATGGCCTTACAGCATGCCCCCAGCCTCTGCTCACAGCCCAGTCCCTCCTCCTGTAGCTGCAGAGACTCCAACCACTGGCAGGCAGCGAGAGTTTATTTCAGAGTTCTGCTGCGACTCCGCCTTCTGCTTGCCTTGGTTCCCAGCTGGGCCACACTCAGAACATCATCATCATCCTAGCTTCCCTTTCATAAATATCAGGTATCATCCCGAAGGGCGAGTGGACCATGCGGACGGTGTTGATGCCGAACAGCAAATACTCGTAGTGGATGAGCTGCCGCCAGAAGCCGTTGTTGGGCCGGATGATGGGCCGGCACGAGCGGACCCACGCGTGAGCGCTGGCCAGCGACATGGCGTGGTGCTTCATCAGGTAGGCTATGCAGACGGTGGCTGAGCGGCTCACCCCGGCTGCGCAGTGCACCAGCGTGCGGCCCCCGCGCTCACCCACACTGCGGATCAAGTCGGCAACGGAGTTGAAGCAGGCAGAGATGCGGGCTGTGGGGATGTCGGCCACCGGGATGCGCAGGTACTCGATGCCGGGGTGGAACATGTTGGCCAGCTCAAGGGAGACGTTGATGACGGTGGTGATGCGGTTGGCAGCCAGGAGCTGCGCGTTGCCCGCAGCCACGCCGTCGCTGAGGTAGAGGCAGGGGGTGATGCGGGACAGCCTGTGCCTGTGGAGGTGCAGCGCGGCTGTCATAGCCCGCGCCTTCGTCCGGCAGCAGCGGTGGACACTGCTGCTCCTCCTTCCCTGGGAAACAAACAGCGTCGAGCGTAAGTGTAAAGATGGCCACGCACAGAGTGTAGGCTGAAGGGGACCTGGAAGATCATCTAGTTGCAGCCTCCCTGCAATGGGCTGGTGGCCAGCCATTAGATTACGCTGCCTAGAGCCCCGTCCAACCCGCCCTTGAATGCCTCCAGGAACGGGGCATCCACAACTTCTCCGGGCAGCCTGTCCCACCGTGTTCGTCCCCTCATCCTTGGGCATGACCAACCCACATGGATGCTTCTCACTGCCGTCATTAATGAGGTTTTGCCTCATTTTTGAGCCCCGCCCCCAATATGGCTCACAGTGGGAACACTACCATGAGTACATGGAGCACGACTAGCCTGAGCTGGGGCATGGCCAGCCCTGTCTCCAGTGTCCTGTGTCGTGTTCCCTGTTCTCTGTCACCTGCCAGCCCCACACTGCAGTGGCTGGGCCAAATTCCCCACTCCACTGATTCCATGGTAGCGCTGCATGCACAATGGGGGGCGTGGGGCCATGGAGGAGCTGGGTGGTGTGCGGCCCCGTGTCACCTTCTTCCCACCACCCGAGAGCAGGGAGCCCACCAGGGCCTGGTGAGGGGCTGAGGGACCCCTCATACTGCTCTGGGGGTGATAGGACTCCTCACACTAGTGTGGGGCTGTGGGACCCTCTTAAAACTGCTGGGGGCTGTGGGGCTCCTTCGTGCCATTGTGGGATTGGTGGGACCCTTCACACCAATATAGGGATGGGGGGGCTGCCTCATACTGTTCTAGAGGTGGTGGGATCTCCTCATATAGTTTGGGGGCTTAGAACACACTGACCTGGGGCTGCGGAACCCCTCACACTAGTATGGGGACGGTGGGATCCCTCACATCATCATGTGGATTGTGGGACCCCTCCCTCTGGTTGGGATCCATGGGACCCCTCACACCAGATCAGAGATGGTGGGACCCCTTACACAACCACACCAGGTCCCCACGCACCCCAAAAAAGGCATTGCTCGTACCCCACTCTGTGTGACCCGATTTCCTATTGCCCGGAGCAGCTGTGTTGTGGACTTTGACATCAGTGTGGGTGACCATGAGCTCCGCAGCTCCCTGTCCCGATCAGCCGGCCGCTCCAGCCACCATACCCTGCTGCTCCTGGAGAAGAAGGTGACAACCTCCCTCCCCTGGGCCGCCATCCTGCCAGCATAGGGGAAGGTTTGCTGTGCTCTCTGCTGTGTTTTGGAGGCTGTGCTTTGGAAAAAAAGGAGGGAGTTCCTCATCCCCTGGCAGCAAGAGCCACAGATGACGAATGGCTGAAGAATGTCTTGTGCAAACGCTTTGCTCCCAGTTCCTCAGAACCCTGAAATCATCACTTCAGCCCTTAAATCTTCAGCCTGCCAGGTCCTAATGCAGATGCCAGGGGCCTTACTCTGCTTTGGGGCTCTGCGTAGCAGAGAGGGAAACAAATGCTGGAGTGGTCAGACCGAATCTGCCCTTAGATGTCATTGCTAAAATAGCCCTGCAGTGAGACATGAGCAACACGTTGACACCTGTCCTCCCAGGAATGGGAATGAGCCAAAGGTTTTACAACATCTCAGCTGCCTGATTGCCCCCTAAGGCCTTGTGCTTTGAGCAGTAATGAGTCTGTGAGCCATGGCAGGCGAGACACCCTCTCCTGCAGGAAGTGAGGATGCCAGGTGAAGTCTGGAATTACCATTCAGGGTGTCATCAGGCAGAGCTGGACACTGACACATTGAGGATCCTCATCAGCAGCCTCACGGGGGGAGCTGAGATGTCTTTTCCTCTGTTCACCATTCCCTGAACCGGGGCTGACAGTCACCTGTGTGCTCTGTGCTCAGCAGAACACGCAGAGTTATGGGTTTCAAGGAGTTGGGGCAGCGCAGCTGCTGTGAGTGAATTAGCATGAGTGCATCAGTAAAACCAGTGCTGCTCTGGTAGCTGGGCAGCTCCTGCAGTGTGGCACTGAAGGACACGGTTAGGGGATGGGTTGGGGTTGGACTTGACCATCTTGGAAGTCTTTTCCAACCTTAATGATCCTACGATTCCATTTTTTTATTTTTATTTTTTAATCAGATCGATGTTTAAAGCGATAATTATGGATTTTGGAGCTTCTTTGGAGCTTTGAGGTCAGCTTCGTGGCAGGGAGGGAGGGACCTGGCAGGATGTCTTCTTTCACAGAGACAAGCATCACTTCTAAGATCTTTACGTTGAAGTTAGGATAGAGGTATAAGGTCTTACATTTGCCTTCTTAAAGGTAAAGCACTTGGAAGAGGCCAAAAAGAAGATTGAACGTTACCACCAACGGTTGAAGCAGCAATTTGTGAAAGAACAGGAGAGAAAAACAGGCCGGTGGAAGAAGGCATCAGAAAGGTTTGAAAAATCCCTGGAGGTGTTCAGCCGCAGAGGTAGAAAGCCGTCCGCCCCTGCTGCTGCGGCCAGGCTGCGAGCAAAGGGACGTGAGAAGGGACTGGGAAAAACATCCAGAGAGCTCCTCCCGCAGGCTGTGCTGAGCTGACTGCTGTGTTTCTCAGCTGCTTGCTTGGATTTTCAGCTCGTTCTTCCTGGAAGCCAGTGCTCAGCCTGCTTACAGCAATAAACAGCACCATCCCTCGCCGTCGGGTTCTACTCCTTTCATATAGATGAGGCTGATGTGGGGGCATGGGCTGAGCAGCAGCACAGCCGTAAGAGGCAAAAAGCCTTCCAAAGGATTGCTTTCCTCTGAGGCAATAGAAAAGTAATGGAAAGCCACTAGAAGATTTTTGGGGGCTTGTCTTGGTCTTCCTGTGCCTTTAGAGAGGATCCAAAACGTGTCATGGCTGCTTGGATCAGAGAGCCAGAGGGTGCAAACAAACCCCTCACTGGAAAAAGAAGAAAAATTGGTAACTTAAGGCACTAGGGAGAAAAATCAACAAGGAATGAGGTATTGAAGAAGGATCCCTCAAGGTGCAGAAGATCAAGTAGATTTTACTGACTTTCCTCCGTCCTTATCCAAACCAGGGATATTCAGAGTCATGGTAGAATCCCCAAAGCAGGATGGAGTTCAGCTTATGGACAAACCACAGCACTGAGGGTATTTACCCTGACTGCCCACCCTGGTTGCTGCAGTGCTGCAGCACAGAGTATATTCTGCTTTTCCTTAAGAGATTCATACGCTTGTTTTTAAAATCCTCAGCATCAGAACAGCCCACCTGGCTGGATTGGACATGATAAATTTCTTCTTTCATGCTGGCACTGTGGACAGGCTGGTGTCTGCCTACATTGATTAGCTTGAGCAGCTCTATAAAGCAAGAAGTGTGGTGAAAAACATGGAAGTGCCAAGAAGCAAATAATGCAGCACAGTTTTGGAGGAGCTGGAGGCTGTCAGACTGGGGTGGGTTCTGCTGGCTGCCTCTGGGTCTTCCTTGTTGGAAAACATTGGGAGAAATGGGGAAGTTTAACACTGAGCATGGGCTCCGAGTTTGATCCAGACACCAGATTTGTGTGATCAAATCGTGCTGGCGCTGCACCCTTTGGCACGCTGGGTCTGAGTGCTGGCTGATTCCCAGACCCGGCCCTGCAGGAGCTGCTGGCAAGGCTTTCTGCTGATCAAAATAACGTGCTGTGATCTCAGTGCCCCGACACCTCAGGGGGGCTCTGCTGCCTGCAGCCGACTGCAGAGGGTGCTGGTGGCTGAGACTGGAGCCAAGGACAGGATAAATCCCAACAGCAGCCAGCACTGCCATCCGGCCCAGGATCCAGCTCCCACCCGTAGCAGGCAGAGATGCGCGCACGATGCATTCCCTTACCGAAGAGGCTGCAGGGACAGGAGGCTGCAGCGCTATTCAGACGAGCTGCTCCTGTCCAAAGCCCCACGTGGGCAATAGCGGGTGCGCACAGGCTGACAGCTGGGAGCCACTTGGTTCATAGAATCCTAGGCCGGAAAAGACCGCTAAGATCATGTAGTCCGACTGCTGACCGAGCCCCGCCACGTCCCAAAGTGCCGCATCCCCATCTTCTCGAAACCCGCCGCAAACAGCGACTTCGGCCATTGCGCCTTTGTGCCTGAACTCACCCGCTGCCACCGCCCCCCAAATGGCCGCCCAGCGACGTCACGGCCTCTCCTCGCTTTTCATTGGACAGTACCGCTGCCCGTCAAGCGAACGAAGACGCTGAGTGGTTCCAGGATGTCGGGAAAGAGCCCGCCCCTCCGCGCGGGTTGCCTAGCGACCGGGGGACGCCGGCGGCAGCGCGGTCCGGTCGGCGGTGAGCGAAGCGCTGCGGGAGCGCGGCTCCGTACCGCCCTTCTGTCGGCCGCACAGACCCGCGCCTTTTCCCACAGCCCTCCGAGGATTGCAGAGCTGCAGTCTGGTCTCTGCCTCGGCTGCTGCTTAGGAGCTGGGAGCTCTCGTCGCACCGCCTTGAAAGCCAGGAGCCCCTCGCTGCCCTCCCACGGCTGCGCTCCCGCTGCTTGACAGCCTCCCTGCTGGCAGCCCCGTGCCTTCGTGGTCTTACACTGAGGGCCTGTGTAGGAGATGCTGTGTCTCTTCTAGACCTGAAAACAACGAAGTCCCAAGTGTTTAATGGGAGCTGTGTTCCAGCTGTGCTCTGAGTATCAGTGCAGGACACAAAGGAAAGAAACAAATTGCTGGTAATGGGCACAGAGGCTGCAGAGAAGGCAATGATGGCAGCAGGTGCCGTGAAGGCGTTAGATCTGCGCTGGTTGAAACCTAATAGCATTGAGACAGAAAGAATCCTATCTGTCTTGGATGAGACGATTGCCAAGCTGGAGCTGAGCTCCTTGATCCCACGTATTATCGGCTCTCTGGACAGGTTTGCTGATCTGCTGGGACCTGAGATCACAACCAACCTGATGGAGTACCAGAAGCTTTCAAAGCAAATGGAGCAGCTGCTTGTTGCTGCTGAAGAAGAGGACACCACCAATCTCCACTTGCTGGGACAACATCTGAAATGTTGTGTTAGAAATATCCTGAGACTCTTGTTGGCCATCCCTTCACTTTGTAAGGCTCTGAAACACGAAGGTTGGGCACGAGAGCTGGCAACCGAAGCATTTATCAAAGCCTTCGGGGAGTTCAGGAATTTTATGCTTGAGCGACTCCTGACTACTCCTACAGAAGAGGAAGAAACGGTTTGGCTCATGGAAGACATCTCCCTCCGGATCAACAGAAACACTGAAACAATCACAGCTCTGCAGGCAGAACTGGCAGCAGCAATCAGGACCCGAGATGAGGAGGTATGACAGTGTGAGAAACGTTTTCTGACAAAGGGTCACTGAAGCAAAACTTCAGTAAGCTGAAAAACAATCCCTTTCCTGCAGGTCCTAAAGAGGAGGTTCCGGAAATGATTTCTAAATCAGATTCTAAATATAATTTGAAAATGTTTATTGAATGCTTCATGTTTAAGCTTGGCGTGTTTTGAACCTCACAAGCCAACTTCAATGGCACAAGTTACTGAGCTTAAAAAGGAGCTGCAGGACAGGCACAGATGACTGCAGTAGTATTTCAGCAGGACTACAGAGTCAGCTGCCAGAGAGGCTCCATTCGCTGCTGATGAAATGATGGAAAGTCATTCTAGAGAGAGATTGTTCCAATTAAAATCTATTTTTTCATGCCAGCTCTGCCTTCACTCTTAAAACTAATATTTCTGAGACTTCCAACTCTAATGCGAGCTACCTTGGAGCATTTATAATTAATGTGTGATGATATAATTTCTTTCTTTTTTTTTTTTCCCCAGTGAAGGCAGCTGAGGTATGGATTAGCTAATGGGCATTTCCCAGGCTCTTCTCGTGAGTCTGTGGGTTGAGCCAGAATTCAAGCCCTGGACTCCTGACAAGCAATCCCTTGTTTTATGTGTGTGCTTGTCTTTCTGCAGGAGGGTCAGAAGGGAAGGTTTTGTCTCAGGCTCATTGCACTGAATGGCTCTGATGGAGACGAGGGCCTGCTTTCCCCTTTCCCTACCACTCCTGGGAGATCTGTGAATTGAGACACATGAGATTTTTATGTGTATTTTGGCAGCTTGTCAGTGCATAACAAGCAAGTGTGTTTCACTGCTCCCAGCTGAGGATCCCTCTTAGAGGCGGCCCTCTGAGCTGTGTCCCCCAGGCAGTCACTCCAAGCCTTACCTGAAACCAAAGGGATGATCCTGGCTCCTCTAGAGACATGGCAGGCTTCTTCAGCCTGCAGTGCCAGTGAGCCTGACACTCACCTCCACCTTTGCAACAGTGTCTTTTTCCTCCTGACCACTTTATGCTTCACCTGCACCCCCTGATGACATTTCCTTCTGGTTTTCTGGGTCTAGATTCAGAACAAAGACAATATGATCAAAGATCTCAAAAACAGCATGGAAGTTCTAGATGAATGCCGCAAGAACAACATCCTGCAGGTCAAGTGGGAAGGTGAAAAACAGCAAAAAGAAGAGCTGCAAGCTTCCCAGGCCAGGTGTGCTAGGCTACAGCAGGACATTCAGCAGCTAGAAGTGCAGCTCAATAAGCAGGTGCTGGAGCATCGAGCATCAGAGTCGGCTCTCAGAAAGGTAAACGGTAAAACCTGTTGTAGAGCTGCCAGGTCTGGCTGCGAGTGATTGTTCTGTCCCTGCCTTTTCCTGGATGCACACGCTGTTTGTCAGTGTACCTGTGCTGTCCTCGTGCTCTGCTGATTTCAGCAGAAAGCAGGCCTGCTGTGCTGCTGGGAAGTGGCCTGCTCACAGTTCCTCCTCTTGTTCCCTAGCTCTGGAAACTCCCCTGAGCAGTGCTGTGACACTGCACGACAGAGAGCTTGTGCTCTAGTCAGAGTTCAGAGGCTGGGCAGTTGACAAAGCATCAAATGCAGGTTAGAGCCACCGTTCAAAATCCAAGCTATCCAACTGCACCTCCTTTAATGCAGTGGCTCTTTTTTTTTTCTTTTTTTTTTTTTGAGGCAGCCAGGCTGTTGCAGTGATCGCTGTGAGGAGTTGCACAGCTCATGCAGAGAGATTTACTGACCACAGAGATCCTCCTTTCCCTTTCCTTGTCATGTGCTGTACCCCTGAGCGGCCTGAAATTAACTTTGTTGTGCCAATAGCTGAGAAGTGCCTCATCTGACCTCCTACGATGGCTTGGAAGCCTGTGGGCCAGTGTCATACAGGAAATCATGTGGCTTGTGGCAGGCTGGGGCTGGTCTTTCTCTCGGAGTACAAATACAGCATACTTGGTTAGAGTACAGGGTTAGGCTGCTGTTAAACTGTCTTACACCTAGAAATACGGCTTAGTTTTAAGAGGCTCCATATTTGTAGGGCTTTCATGTTTACTGTTTCTCCATTACTTCAGTTCCAGGGTGGTTGGCCCAGTTTGTGGATGACTTGCCTCATTCCATGAGAGGTTTTCATTTCCTACCACAGAACACGCCTTTCTGATGGGTTTCAATCCTCAGCCCTCCTCCAGCTCTGTACTATAGAGCTGATAAGGTGCTTTAGGACTCAGGCAATGCAGGTCTGTTCCATAAGAATCTCCAAATCAGGAGCAAAATATAGGTCAGCTGAAGCAAGCTTGCCACAAGGAGGAGATATTCTACTCAAATATAATGATGCTAGAGCTCAAAGCTATGATGCTGTTTTCTAACTCAGGATTTTACACAGAATCATGGAATCACAGGGGTTGGAAGGGACCTTTAGAGGTCATCTAGTCCAACCCCACTGTGAAAGCAGGTTCCCTACAGCAGGAACAGGAAAACATCCAGGTGGGTTTCAGTATCTCCAGAAGAGGAGATTCTATCACCTCTGGGAAGCTTGTTCCAGGGCTGTGTCACCCTCGAAGTCCAGAAGTCCTTTCTCATGTTCCAGTTTGTGCCCACTGCCCCTTGTCCTGTCACTGGGCACCACCAAAAAGAGCCCTGGCCCCATGCTCTTGACATCACCCCTGAGATATTTGTAGGCATTGGTAAGACCCCTCTCAGCCTTCTCTTCCCCAGGGTTCTCAGCCTTTTCCCAAAAGGGAGATACTCCGTGCTTCTCATCGTTTTTGTGGCCCTCTGCTGGACTCTCCAGCAGTTCCATGTCTGCCTCAAAGTGGTGAGCCCAGAACTGGACACAGTGCTCCAGATGTGGCCTCTCCAGCGCAGAGCAGAGGGGAGCAGAACCTCCCTTGACCTGCTGGCCACATTCTTTGTAATGTACTTTTAGATACCATTGACCTTCTTGGCTCCCAGGGCACAGTGCTGGCTCACGGTCACCCTGCTGTCCACTGGGACACTCAGGTCCTTCTCTACAGAGCTCCTTTCCAGCAGCTCAGCCCCTAACCTGTACTGATGTGCACAGTTATTCCTCCCTGGGTGTAGGATTCTCCACTTTCCCTTGTTGAACCTCATCGGATTCCTCTCTGCCCAACTCTCAGTCTGTCCAAGTCTGGCTGAAGGCAGCCTTATGGTGTGTCAGCCATTCCTCCCAGCTTTGTATCACCAAGCTTCAAGTGCCTGCAAGTAACCTGTCTTGTTTTGTTTCAGAGAAAATGCAGAGTGGAGACGGAAATTCTGAACTGGATCCAGGCATATGACACAGACATGGCAGAAAAGCAGGTATCCTCCTGAAAGCATTACTGCCATGAGCTGACACAGTCAGATGGATCCCTACTGAATGGATGTTTGGCTCTCACACAGGAGGCTGTGGATGTGAGGGGCAGTTCTCCATCCAGTAGACGTACGGGCATTAGAAAGTACCATTGTCCTAACTTTGTGTGGCAACGTTCTCTGCTGCTTTTATTTTAGAAAAGGTTGCATCCGATGCTGAATCCTGCAGAATCTGGGGGAAGATGAAGTGCCACATTCTGTCAGACAAGTCCTCCTGCTGTTAGGGAACAAGGCTTTCACTTTTGCTTCAATGCTCAGTTCCATTGGCCCTGTCTGGAATCCAAATCATGCTTCTATATCCTCTGTCCCCCTCAAGAGATGCCAGTCAAGTGCTAAAAAACTTTACAGCCTGCATGCCACTGTCTTGGCATCCACGTTAACCACAGCAGGCTGAGAAGTGTGTCAGCACTCCTAACCTCACCTCTGAGATGGCCTGAGTTACTTTCATGTACCTGACCTTTTCACGGAGATGAAGGAAAGCTACTGGATTATTGGCAAAGTAAAATGTAGAGAGGGGTCTAGGATCTGTATGCTCATTCTTAGAAATGATCCTATGATTCCTCCCTTGTCAAGTGTTTAGTAATGTCCAAGTATCCTGGTTTTCTGTCTGCTGACTGGCTGGAGCGTGATGTCCCAGCAGATTTGGGCAGAAATTGCTAAGACACACATCCGCGTTGCTGGTTCCTGTAACCTTCTGCTCGGCATGGCTTGTTAAAGAAAAGGAATAAAGTGCTGCTGAGTTCTGCAGTACAGTTAAACCATTAAAACCCTTGGCGTTTTGCAGGCTGACACGATCTGGCTTTTCAGTGGAACATTGTTTTTTGCCCAGAGCATATGCAGGAAGGGCTCTGACCTGTGGCTGTCAGGCTCCCAGCTGAGGATGGATGCTGTCTGCAATGCAGGGAGAATCAGGAGAGTATTTCTTCAGAGGAGCGCGAAGACATTAGGACCTGGCTTCTCTTGAAATTCCGTGGGTATGGGGAACATGCCTCCTTTTCAGTCCCTTTGGAAAGGTTCAGCTCAGCTCCCGTTCCAGGTCTGCCTGGATTCAGGAAGGGTAAAAGAACCCTTATCTAGGAATGTATAGGGAGAAGCTGCTGATTGCCCTCAGTAATGCTGTAGCTGGTATTTACCTATTGTCTTGGCAGGCTGAGTTTGAGGAGGTTCATGCTGCCTACACCAAGGAGAAGGCCGAGCTGTCCCTGCTGATGGAGAAACATGCCGTGCTTCTCCAGGAGTATTCCCAGATTGAGGAGGAGCGCAGGGTAAATGAGGAGAAGAAGAAGCAGGCTTTGGAGAAATTGGCTGTCATGAGCCTCGCTGCCACCCGCATCCAGGCCTTCTGGAGAGGCTACTTGATCCGGTGTACCTTCAAACCGAAAAAAAAGAAGAAGGGCAAGGGCAAAGGCAAGGGCAAAGGCAAGGGCAAAGACAAGAAGGAAAAGAAATAATCACAACATCTGTTTCCTCTCCTGTCAAAGTAGCTGACTTCTTTGAGACAGAGCACTTCCAGATAAAAGCATTAGGGTTGAAATAGCATTTGCAGTAAGACCCAAACGGTCCAGGGCTGGAGCTGCCTCACGTACTTCGAGTATAACAAAGTATTGGCATGAAGACATGTCTCACTGTTTTAGGTTTAGCTTTGCTAGCTTTAAAAGATGGAGGAGGTCTTCTGGTGAAGAGACTGGGCTAGGTGTACCAAACACTGGCTTCTCTCCAATTCTGTTGTTACTGAAGGTGGGAATAAAATCATTCCTGGGGGTGGGATGAAGTTCTTCACCTGGCTCGGTTTCTGCTTGTGTGCACTTGAGAGAATGTTTCCCTTTCCACACGAGGAAGCTGCAGGATCACCGCTGATCCACAAGAGAACTGACACAACAGGGCCAGTTTCAACAACGTGCTTCTCCTTGGATTCTCCAAGTGTTCGATGCCCTGTGAGCACACTGTTACCTTTCCCTTGCACAGAGGCGTGAGTCAAACGTGTTTAACTCTTCCCTGCCTCTCATTTTCAATAGCAATGTAGCAACTTCATACCAGAGTTCTTCGCTTCTCTGGCCCTTAGAGCTGAAACTGGTCATGGATACAATTACACAGAGCGCTTTGTCTTACATGTTTCATTTTCTTGGTGGAACTAGGCTGTTCATGTTACAGTATGGCACTTCCACTCACATTTTCTTTACATTTAACAAGTCCAGGAACTAACGGCATTTGGATCCAGGTTCCAATTGGCAGTTTTGCATTCCCTGACTTTGGAGGGACTTTGACTTTCTTCACTGCAGATTGTTTTCCCAGGACAGCGCAGTGATGCTGGGTGCAAATCCCCAACAGCCACCTGTCCTTTTTCTCCCTCTCTACCTCTGTCCATAAATGGATATCTATAGCAAATGAATCATGATACCATGACACCGAGGCAGACAGGGACCGTTTTGCTAAGGGCAAGAGTCCCTGGAGATGTTCAAGGCCGTGCCAGATTTTCCTGGGTTGTTTATTTGTTTAAAAGCATGGGGTCACTGTGACATATCCTCAACGTGCTCAATACAGATCACAGGATTTTTGCCATCTGTGTAGACCTGCGCAGGTTGCCAAGCACATCCTGAAATCACTCAGGCCTGGACTCAAGGATGTGACAGGCAGGATCAGGTGAGACTCCTCTCTACTCAGGCATGATCTAAGGATGTTTCTTCACTTCTTTGCAGCCACAAGAGATTCTAAGCTCTGTGGAGACTTTCAGAAGTTTGCACCCATATGAGTAGTATGGTTATGCTTACGTCGAGAGGGATGTTTCATCTCAGGGTTTGATCTTACAAACACCTACAGCCCTTGAGATCCTGGCCAAAAAAAAAAAAAAAATCTGGACATGTTTTTTTTTAAACTTTCAGCAGAGGACACTGTGTTGTAGGGGCTGATTTTGATGTCTTCCAGTCCAAATTTGTCTAAAGCCTCCAGAGGTTACCTCCAGTGTATGGGAACTGTTGAATGGCCTGCAGCACTGATGGAGCAGCTGGGGAAAGGAGCCGGTCAGCCCTGGGAGCACAGGTGAAGGCAATTCAGCTGTGATAGGAAGGGATGGAGCCTGGCTGTGCCTCTCTTAAGCCTCACTGAAGGGCTGGCTGCCCTTGGGGAAGGATCTCTTTCTGGAGATCTTTCCTTGGTGGAGCTTTCCCCCTGGAGTCTTCTGATAGGGGTGAGCAATCTTCTTCCCTTTATAGCACCTCTCTGTTGTGCCAGTCCTTTTGTTATCACACCTTTGTTGTAGTGCCTTTATAGTCCATGTTTCTCTCAGGTTGCTTTCAGGTAGTGGGCATGCCCTTACGAACTGTCTTAGTTTCTGCTAGTGCTATTGAGGGGGGTCTGATGGGAGGAAGTGTTCAACCAGATTTAGGAGAGCAGTGAAGCTGTGTGCAGATTCTGGCTGCGTCCTTTTTTCACCTGAGGATCTGGACCAGGCAGCTCCTAAGGCTCCAAGCCAAGTGTTCTCATTAGAGATGCCCCAAAGCTGGTGTCAGGGGCCTGGTGAGGCACTTCTTTCATTGCTGCTCCACGTGGCTGAGCTGAGCCCAGCTTCTAACAGCCCTCGTTCATGGGACTTCGTTCCTGCAAACTGCCAGAGGCGCAGGTGATCAGCGAGCTGTGATGTGATTAGTGGGATAAGAGCAGATCAGCCAGATCAGGGAAAGGAGATCCCCGCCTCTGGGAGGGAGGAGGCACAGAGGAGAGGGCTGCTGGGGTGACCAAGGTCCTCGTGGTGCTTCGTTGGGCGCTGTGTGGAGAATGAGGGACCTGGAGACGAGGGGCTGCCGCTGCCTGTTCCAGCACCACGGGGGGTGAGATCCTGGGCAGCCTGATCTGGTGTGGGGTCTGGGGGGCCGTAAGTCCCCTTCCGACACAAACTGCGCTGTGATTTCTGCAGTTGTGTGATTCTAAGAAATGCCACGGTGCTGAGGAGGCGCGTGGGGCCGCAAAATGGCGGCGGGAGCAAAATGGCGGGGGGCTGCGGGATGCCGCGCCCCGAGAGGCTGAGGGGCCGCGCGCCCTTCCCGCCCCGCCGCCAGGGGGCGCTCTCGCCGCGCGCCGCCTCACGTGCCCGCCTCCTCTCTGCGGCCCCCCCCACGTTCTCCGCATGACGCACCGCGGCGCCGCCCCGCGCCGGTGCCGGCAGAGCGCAGCGCAGCGTTTCGGGGCGGCGGGGCCGCGCCGCGGGTTCTATGGGGAAAGCGGCCGCGCTGTGCAGCGGCAGCACCCGCGGGCTGGTCTCACTGCTCAGCGCCGTCCCTTGCTTGGCTTGCCACGAGCTGCCGGGCTCCGGTCGCCGCGCCATGAGCGCCGAGACGGCGGGTGCGGGGAGCCGGGGCGGCGGTGGCGGAGCGGCGGCGGGGGGAGCGCCTGCAGCGCCGGGCTCCGACACCTACAAGGGCTGGCTCTTCAAGTGGACCAACTACCTGAAGGGCTACCAGCGCCGCTGGTTCGTGCTCAGCAACGGGCTGCTCAGTTACTACAGGTACCGTGCCCGTCTCCTCGGGGTGGGATGCGCTGGGCTCAGGGTTCGCTCGCAGCCGTTTGGGAGCGGGGTTGGTGTACGGCTGGTCGGCGTTCTTAGAGGTTTATAGCTCTGCGTTCTCCAGGTGTTGTCTGGAGGTCCGTTGAGCTGAATGGAGTTTTCCCTTTCCCATCCCAAATTCAGCCCTGCTCTGCCCTCCTTGGTCGCCCCGTGCTGCAGGCAGGTTGTGGGTCCCAGCTCCTGATGGAAGCAGCCCGGCTCCTGGCAGAAACTCGACACGAGTCCTGAGGTCAGCCCTGGGCTGTCAGGGGCCATAAGTGTACCGCGGTGCATCTGCCCGCCTGCAGCTTAACCCCAAGCTCAGAGCTGCTCCCTATCCACAGCCCTGCAGCCCGCACTGTGTTTGCACGCTCAGCGTTCAGACACGGCCGGGCAGAGCTGTGCCTTTGGGTCAGTGGCTGAAGCTCAGTGCTTCGCTTGTAACCACGTCAGAATATTGTCTTTGTATGGCTGCCAGGTCTGTCACGAGCAAACAAGTGGCTTTCTCCAGCAATTGCTTGAGAGTTGTACAGCTAAGGTTATTTTAAGGCAGTTCTACGTGTTTTAGGCTGAAACGACAGAAAGCTCCCAGGAAAGTGAGTTGGCAGTGTTATGTAGAAGGGCTTGCAGCCCTGCAGCCGCCGATGCTTTGAGGTGCGTTGTTGGGAGAGCTGCCTCTGACACCAGGAGCTTCTCAACCTTTCCCCCCATTGAGCCCAGAAAGAGCTGAGTTAACACAGCTGTGGGGCAGGAGTGTGAGAGCAAAGCACAGAGCGCAGGGGGAGGTTTCTCCTAAACAAGTGGGAGGGAGATCTGTGATGCTTTTCAAAACCAGCTCTGTTAGAGGGCAGCCATGCCGACCCTGCTGGTGTCAGCTGGGCTTGCTTGTGGCGGAAAGCTTCACAGAATCCTGGGGAAATGGGCATTTGTTTTTTCCTTTTAAGAGCTGTTTTTAGCTGCCTGATAGCAGCAAAGAAGCGCCAGGTATCAGGCAGTGTGTTTCATCTCTCGTTTATGTTAGGAAATTGCTTAATTGTTTGACTGGCAAAGAGTCTGAGTTTGGATCCGAGTTTTGGGGAAGCCCTGTGCTGCTGTGAGCCACATCTCCTGTTGTCTGCTGGGTCTTTGTGCTCATCCCTGCTCTGTGGATGCATGCTAGAATTTTCTGCTTCTGTTTGTGCCACCAAAGGCTGCACAGGTTAAATTGTGACCTTGCAGGTGCCACACTCTGCTGTCCTCTCTGTGGCTTTTGGCACCTGTGCCATTTGAATTTTGGAAGACCGTTCTCCTGATGCACTGCCTTGATGACATAGGTGTTGGGTTTTCAGGGCTGGCTTGAGGAAGGTGGTAAAACTTCATTCTGCTTGTCAGCTCCATCAAAACACTGTTCCCTGTTGCCTAAGTGGCTTCCTTGAGTGTATTGATTTAGCTGCAGACTGAAGCTTTTCTTATTTGAACTTCCTGCTGTTCTCTGCTTAGCTTAGCAAGGGGTGAGGAGATGGGGAGCTGCGCAGCAAAATTGTTGACCTGGAAAGGATCCCTGGTCTTTGGAGTGACCTCCTCCCTTCCAGATGCTGTGTGCAGGGATACAAGACTCTGCTGCTCCTGCTTGGGCTCTGCTCTGCGGGGTGGCTGAGGTTGGACTCTGATAAAGGCAGCTGTGTTTCACAGGGCTGTGCTTGAATAGTTAAAACACAGCTGAGAAAGGGTGGGACTGGGCACAGCAGGGGGCACATGGCATGAACTTCATGCACATCAGCCTTCTTCCTGGGACTTAATTACAGGACAGCACCCGGAGCATTGCTGGTCCTATTCAGCCAGGAGACTCATCCGCAGGAAAACCACCACGACTTTCTCATTACTTCTGAATGACTGGCATTTGGAAGGTTGAGTAGCTCCTTGGCTGCTTCTACATCTTAATAGCCATTGACTGTCTGTTTTAGGCTGTGGGGTATTCTGGCTGACTTGGAAGTCCACAGCACAGAGGTGATGTTGGTGTTGGGAAGCAGCGTTCAAGCACAGCACAGCTACTTGTCTCATTAATGAGCAAAGCTCTCTTTCCTAACAGTACTGGCAGGTTGCCACTTGCAGATTTATCGCTATCTCTAATTGGTGTGTATATAGGAGAACTTAATCACCTTGAACAGGTACAGGTTTTCAAGGAGAGTATCTTTAGGTAAGTATTAATTCATCAAAGGTTAGCATTGGCTCTCGTGACCGAGGTTCTGCATGTGGGCTGCCTTCTCCATAAGCTTGCTCTTATTTCTAGCTCGAGTTTCGTGCCGTCTCCTCTACAGGTTTGGTGCCTTAAAGCAGTGCCAAATGGGGGGGGGGGGGATATTTCATGCTGTGTCTAATTTGCTCATAGTTATGATGCAAAAGGCTCCTGGCCAGCTCGCGGCCTCAGCTCCCCTTTCAGTGCTGGGCAGTGCTCCTGCAGGAATGAGCTGGTGCCTGGAGCAGATTAGCTGTCCTGCCTGCCCTGCCCTGCCGTGGCAGCTTGCTTCCCTGGAAAAGCTGCTTCCCAGAACAGGCTTCTTCGCATAGCTCTGTTTATCCGGCAGTTAACTCTTGCTTAGCATTTTAAGATCTTGAGTACAACCCAGAAGGTTCTTTTCTGGCTCCAGCTGAGAGCTGGGGCAGGGAGCTCACTGAGAATCACACAACTGGGGGCTTCCAGAAGATGCCTCTGGTCCTCACCCCCTGCATGATGCAGGGCCCACCCTGTGAGAACAGCCAGGGCCTTTGTCTGCTGGGCTTTGACTTTACCCCCAAGGTATGAGACTGCACAGCCTGTGCAGGCCCCTCTGCCAGTGTGGGATCGCCCTCTGTGTTGAAATGTCTTCCTTATACTTAATCTTCACGTAATAAAGTGAAGGGAGAGGTACCTCCCTACAGTGGTTTTATAACAGCTCATCTCTGCGAGCACAGAAGTAGCTGAGTGTCCTTGACCATTTTTCATCCTCCAGGTGATGGAAACATGCAGGTTTTCAAGACAGCCCCGTGGCTGCGTGGTAGCTCTGAGCTACTTGTATTTAACCAGCTTTTTTGTGATGCTTGTTCCCAGTCATCTTGTTTTCACAGGATGCTTGCTTTATCCGTATGGTGCTGTGCTGTTAATCACTGTTCATTTTTCTGTTTTTGAGGAATCCCATCTTGGGTGCTTTGTAATCAGAGACGCAATGCAAGTCAAAGCAGTGCTCAAGCTGTCAGTTTGCAGACCAGGTTCCTCTGTTCCCAGATTATTGCTGCATGCAGGGAGTCCCTCATCTCTTAAATCTGGTGTAATGGCCCATGTGCTTTATTGGATGAAGCTGCAGCAAAAGTAAGTGCTTTACTGCAGTAAGCTTTGCATTTTGAGGTGGCCAGAGGAGCAGTGCTCTCTGTTTTTGAGGGGTGTAGGTGTAACCTGCACTGCTGTCTCGAGGTAGACTTCAGGCAGCATCACACATGCTGCAGTTTTAGTTCCTGGAGACTATTGTGAGTATGGGTAGTACTTACGGGCTCACCTGCATGGGTGCCTATGGGAGAATAGTTACTGTGTGACCACTTCTGGTGTCAAATGCTCCAGCTTTTATCGTGGTGTTTGTCCTCAGCTGTCCTCCATGGAGGCTGTGGCAGTTTGCTCAGGGCTCCCTGGTTTGAATTGCTTTCCATTCAGTGCACTGTAACTCACCACAGGGCCCCTCTGCTGTTTCCATGTTGCAGCAGGTTGGGCTGCTGAACCTTTCCATATCGTATCCTGCTTGCATATTCATTACGCTGTAGCTATAGGTAACTTTGGTAATTGTAGGTGACTTGAGTGCACCGTGACATTGGAGCCCTCTGCTCCTTGCAGGGACCTCAGACCCACAGCTGATGGCAGAGCTGGAGTCGCTCTGAAACATGAGTTGTTGCTCCCTGGTGTCTTGGAAGTCCCCGCATTGGAGTGTGCTCGAAGATGGGGCTGGTGGAGGTGTTAGATTCCCCATCAAGTCTTCATTATGCCGTTCAATTATTTTAATCGTTCTCCCATCGGCTTGGCAGGGCCCTTGATACGTTTTATTCTGACCTTTGTTTGGTTTTGATCGAGAAGCTTGTTTAATAATTAATGGCTTCATTTCTCTTTGTCTGACGACTGCAGGCGGACGGGGCGTGCTGCAGCTGGCTGCGCTGCTCCTGGGTCAGCCACTGCTGACTCACACGGCTGCGTGTGCTGAGCCTCCAGGCCCTGCAAACATCAACTTGAGAATTAAAAATGCCGGTTTGAAGGCATGGTACGGCGGGGCTGTTGGCACAGCTCGGCTGGCAGCAGGAAGCAGAGCGCGTCCCCTTGGCTCCTCGCTCCTGGTCGTGCTGCTCAGCATTTGCTGTGCTGTGATGAAATTCTGCAGCGTAAGTGTGCAGCGTGGCTTCCATGTGTGCATGTCAGCAGTGAGCTGTCATGCTCGGTGCAGCAGCTGTGTGCATCCAGCAGCCCTTCCCTTCACGTTCCTTTGGGCCACGCTGTGTTCTTGTCAACCTTCCTGAGCTTTTCTTTTTTGCCTTTCCTTTTAAATCTCGCTCTTCGAGATGGGATATTCCTGCTTTGAAATCACGACTGAATAGATGTGTGTCCCCACTGTGACTGTGGAGGAGGGCCTTCATTTCCTAAAAATAGTCTTAATTCTCCGTGTCTTTCTAGATAAAGAGCACTGTGCAGGCATGCACAGCGGGTTGGAGTGGTTTCTGCTCTGCATGGGAAGATAAATATGGTGCTGTAGGAGTCGGTGCCTTGCCTTTCTTTCTTTAACATGAAACAGTGATGCCTAAAATCTGTTATTAGCAGCTGAAGGTTTCTGCTCAGCACTTTATAAGGAGCAGAGCAGAAAATGATGTCCTTTACACCTACTGCTTGTGTATTGCTGCTATATGCAGAAGACCTCTTTTCTTTGGGTTGGGGTTGGTGTGGATGCCTCAGCAGTGTGGCTGCGTTGTTAATGAATGGAGGAGGGCCCTTTTCTTCAGCACAGCCTCACTGTGCTGTGTGCTGGCAGTGGGCAGCCAGGTGCCAGGCCCCCGCAGGGCTGCTTGTAGCCAATGCCTGCCCTGTGTGTGTCTGTTCACAACCTCTCTCTTTTCAGCTCTCCTGTGATTGTGGAGGGTGATGGCCTGTGTTGGAGGCATGGAAAGCACACAGGTCATGGCTCAGAGCAGCTTGCAGGGCTCCTGCCAGCAGGACAGAGACACCTCGGTTGTATCATGGACGAGAGTTTGGGACCTCCTAGGACAGTGATGTTCTCCTCTTGGTGAGCGCCCAGCTGAGAGCAGGCATGTGCTTCAGTGAGCATCTTTCTGCCTTGCAATGTGCAGCAGGTGAGCGGTGCCACCTGAGCCTGCAGCTCGTTAGGAGTTAAACCAAAGGTTAACTCCTTCACTGAATCCTTTTTGGAGGCCCTCCTGGCCCAATTGTGGTTAAGCGTAGGCTTTCGTGCTTCAGAAGCCCCATGCTTTGTTATTAGGATGCATACCTTCAAGCATTGATGTTTCCAAGTGTGTAGCTGTATACACACACGTCCTTACTCTGAATGATGCTGTGAGCTCTGCATTTGCCATTTATTGTTCCCGTGTTACCACTTAGGTGTTACTCAGCAGATCTTGTGGAGCAGAAAGTGCTACAGGTTTATTATGTGTGGTCAGGTGAAACTAATACACGGCTTCATCCAAGCAGTTTTTCCTTTCCCTGCTGCTTATGTATCTGCGTTGCTGCAAGACTGCTGCAGGCTCCCATCTCGGCCTCTCCTGGGATGTAATTTCTGAAAGCAGCAGGAGGTAAGGCAGTTCTCAAACCAAAAGCCGTTTTGCCTGAAGTCGTCTTTTGTTTTTATGCTGCTGGTAGGTTGCTGCATATTTCATGGAAATAGTACAGAAGGTGACAGAATCGTCTTAGTCTTGTGTGATTTAAATTGAAGGTGCACTGCAGGCTCTGGGCTCCTATTGCTGGTTTGCACTGTTCCTTTCTTTGTCTTGAGACAACGCGTGGGACTCCTGGTGAAGCTGTTTGGTGTTCACAGCAGCTGTGTCTTACTAAGGATCGATTGGGAGTGCTGTGTGGCTGGATATGTGTTGAGTGCTTGGTCATGTAATGTGATTTTTCTTTTTATAGTTACCAGATTACACAATACTAGCCCAGTGTTTGCTTTGGAGTATCTTTATCAGTGGTGCAATCACAGCAAGTCTATGGATGGTACAAACAAGAGCAGAGAGGCTGCTGTGCTAGAAAGTACACCATCAGGTGGGAAATCCAGGAGGTGGGTTTTCACTGGAGGTAGGGGCCAAGCACTGGGGTCCTGCAGTGCATTCCTGGTGGTGCCCAAACTCTGGCTCCATAGGGTGCTGAGCAGCCCAGTCTGGTTGCTCCTGCATGCAGCAGGTTGCACTTGAGGCGTCCCAAGGTGCCACCTAATCTCTGTTAACGTATGGTTCTGTCCTTGTGTTGTTCCTGCTCTGCTCTCTCTGTGGGTGAGGCTCAAATCACGCCACAGGGATGTGGGGTAGGAGTGCCCATAGGGGTGTACCTTGTAATGGCTGGGCCTTGCTGCTGTGCACTGAGTTGGGAAATTAGCAGGGTCCACTGGAAGTCTGAAAAGCTGCTTTGGTGGGGAGTCAGCGAGGACACTGGTGCTTAAAGTGTGGTTCAAGCAATATAACTGCACTGTGTGCTCTGTGCCTGTTATGAAGTGGATCTTTTAATAGTGCTGAGAGTTTAGTTTTGTAGAAACCAGCAGTGCTCATCAAACTGCTCCAGCCCAAGCTTAGCAGCAGTGGTTCCTGCACTGTTTGCAGCTCTTCTGCTTTTTTTTTCCCCCCTTCAGTTTGGTAGTTTTATTCTCTGAAGTTAAGGTCAGACCAGAGGAAGGGTTCCTGTCTGATATTTGGGGGTTGACAAGCCAATACAAATGCATGCACATCATCTAGGATGTGACTAAACTGCTTTGCTGGTGTATTGTGGGTTTCATTAGAGGGTGTTTAAATACAGAATGGATGGGAATTGTAGGCCTGGCTGAGCTCACGTACCTTAGGAGCAGGGTTTACTTCAGGAGCTGAAGGATAGGAACCCTGCCATGTTCTCACCTGTGTGCTCGTGTCCATGTAGCTGCTGGGACATCTGCAGCCCTAAGATGCCTTTACAGTGCAGTGTTGAATATCTTGGGCTTCTCCAGTTTGGGAGCATCACAGGTTCATGCGTGACCTGCCATCTCTGGTGAAGCACTGCTGTGATGTCACTCGCTCAAAATGTGACATGGGAACAAGGCTTTGCTTTTCATTTCCCAATGCACAGCAGCTGTAAGCAGGCATATCAATGTGTGGGCTGTCTGCTGGTGGGAACAGGAGGAGTTCAGTTCCACGATCCTCCAAGCGCTGCAGGATGGTGGTGGCACATCTGCAACGAAGCTGGGAGCGCACAGCTGGGCTCTCCTTGCTGCTGCCACAGGAGCTGCAGTCAGATGCAGTGCCCCCTGTGTTGTACAAGTAAAGTCTGTTGTTACCATCAGGTGTGTTTCTAGTTTACGACTGGGGTTTGTTTATGGAACTGCTGGTTAATCTGCACTGATTTCACATGCACCTCACCGAGCGCTGTGGTGCCCTGTGTAGGTGTTACAGTGAGCCTATGCCCCGCCAGCAGGAATAGCCTTTAAGTGCACTCCATGCCCGAGAAAAACATTGAGATAGGGCTTATTGGTCAGGCTTTATGCTGCTGCAGCTGGATGTGGTGGGTGGCAGCTGCTGAGCAAGACTTTAGCACAAGGAGCAGGATGGGAAGCACAGCACCCTGCTACTGAGATACTGAGAGCCATTCAGTCTTCCAAAGCCATCTTTTATCCCAATTGTTTTTTTCCTTTAGTTGCTAATGGGAGAAAACATGGTGGATGTTTGTTGGCTTTGTAAGAGAGCAGAGAGAACAGGGCGGTGGTAATGTGTGATGTATTAAGGGAGAGTTTATAGCCAGAGGAGTGAAAACCTGGCAGAGATGCTTCAAACTGCTGTCTGGTTTCAGTGTGCTCGTGTGATTGAAATGAGTGAGGGCACGTCGTGCTGCTCGGTGCTAAGTGCACCTTTTGTATCTTTAATAAAACCTCAAGAGGAATGTTTCTGCTGTGCCAGATCTCTATAAAAAGAATCTGCTCCTGCGTGCGAGCGCTGCGGGTCTGACAGCTTGGTTTTCTCCACTTGATCTTCAGGTAATCTAGCTCCCTTTCTTGGGGAGGAAAAAAGAGCACTTTGCTGCTTTTTGACTGGTGTGTACTTCTTAGTGTGCTGATCTGGGAAAGGCTTCCTACAGCAGCCCTCCTTCTGCTGCACGTTACAGCCTTCCTTTTGCCCTTGAGATCCATCTCTCCCAGCAGTACAAAACCTCCTCCTTGTCACTGTGCCTCCAGCTGTTCTTCCACCTGCTGTTCTCCAGGGCCTGGAGGACCAACTCCTCCACACCAACATGTGCAACTGGTGAATACTTCAACCTCCTGCAGGAACCAGGAATGTTGTGGTGTGCTTTTCCAAGTGCCAAAGGCCCGTGGTGCTAGGTAGGCTGCTTTTGCTGGAATTGGAGTGTGTGATTTCCTTCCAGTGCTGAGCTCTGCTTGCCAACATCTGTTTTCAGAGGTGTGACTGTAATCTCATAACATACTGGAGGAGTTTCCATGGATGTGCTGGTGTCAGTCAGTGCACACAGTAAATAGCTTTCTACTTTTCCTGTTTTCACTCTTTCTTTTTTCTGCACTGACAAAGTGAGTGGGTCACTGCCCCTTTGTGTGGTAGTGCATTGCTTGCTTTGGCCAGTTGGAACTGTCCTAATTAGAAAGAACAAATATCCACTCATAGAGCTCATCCCCCTAGAAGCAGGTCAGACTTCAAATCATGGAATTGTTAAGGTTGGAAAAAACCTTTTAAGGTGCTCAAGTCCACCCCCATGCCCACTGACCACATCCCTCAGTGCCACATCCTCACTGTTCTTGTGCCCCTCCTAGGACAGTGGTGTTCTCCAGGTGAGCACCCAGCTGAGAGCAGGCAGTAGATCCCAGGCAGTGCTGAAGCAGCTGTAAGAACTGCACGTAAAGCTCCCTAAGCATCTTACTGCTCCCAGGGGTTTCTTGCAAAACAGTATGCTGAGGTAACGCTGAACGTCTGGTTTGAGCAATTGGGACATTCACTTAGAGCTCTAACTCGCCCTTTTCTAGGTGAGAGCAGCTCCTTGTGAAGGAGGTTGGCTTTGCCTTCCACCCCTTGGCTGTGCATTGAACTTTTCTGTTCCTGCTAACCATGATCAATATCCATAGGATTTCTGCAGCAAACACACTGCCCATCAGCACTGATCCCAGTGCAGAGGATGGCATGACTCAGATGCCCAAGATGAATTTCTGAAGGCGTGTGTGACCCGCATGTGCTCTGTGTGGCTGTGTATTCCTGCATGGAGACAGGGGGGAGTGTGGGTCTCACTCAGTGCTCCTTATCTTGGTGCTCTGTCACTGAGCAGTTAATGCCTTGCTCTAACCATTGGGCCTTTTCCATGTTTCATCCTTGCCTGACCCTGAGCAGAGGCTGCTGATGGAAGCTGATGGCAGGTGGAACTTCAGGAAGAAATCTCAAGATGTTGATGGTGGAAGGCATGTTGGGGTGTTTGGTATTGCAGGGAAAGCCCTGGAGATCAGCTGCGCAAGGTCACCTGGGCATCTGCAAGATCTGCCAGATCTCTTGGATCTGCCAGGCTGAATCATGGGCCAGTAAGCAGTTAACTCCTGATTTCTATTTTAAAAAAGCTCTTGGCATCTCCAGCGGCTGAAAAGCCAGCTGCCAACTTTTTATTTTTTGGGCTGTGTCATAAGGAATGGGAAAGATCCCACGTTGTGTTGTACTGCCCCAGGCACTCACATTGCACCCATGGTTTAAATTCTTGCTTTTTCTTTTTGTTTCATCAGTTATACGGGATGAGAAATGCTGTTCACTGAATTGCTAACCCCTGTGCTTCCCAGGAACGTGTCCCAAAGGATGCAGGAGTGAGCCTGTAAATCTGACCATCCTGCAGGCATTATAGTGGAGATCATGGAAGTAACTTATGCATATATCTCAGTTGCTGAGCTCATGCATTCTTCTGCTCAGGCAGCAGCTTTGTGCCAGCTGCCCGAAGAGCTGGATGTGAGCTGAGCCCAGGAGCTGTGTGGTTTGGTTCCAAATGCAGTGATCTAGCTTTGCCTCTTACCCAAATGATGTGGGTTCTGCATCCAGTTCACCTCTCCTCATCAGGTATGTATCTAGAAGAAACAGCTCATCCAGACAGAAATTCCTTGCTGTGGTTTTAGTGCTGTTTCGAAGCTGGCGAAAAGAAAAGTGCTGACTTTAAAATGATCTTCAGTGTTGGAAGTTGCGGGCTGTAATTCATTCACAGCATCTCCAAAGGGAAATTGGTACTGAAAGCATTAACATCAAACTGCATCTTGCATAAGGGCCGCAGCCCACAGCAGGAGAAACATTCTTGGGATGAAGCTCGTCTGCCCATGTTAGGTCTGAGCAAGAGTGGATGAGACTTGTGCTCAAACCAGACCTCTGTAATCTGAAAACCCAGGGGCATCCTTAGCAGTCTGAATAGCGTTATGAATGCACGTCAGTGGGGTAAGAATACAATGTCTGTCCTCTATTGGCTGTGCTGTGCACTCATGTTCTCAGACGTGGTGGTGAGAAAATGCAAACAGGAGATGACTGTGGCTTTACCCTGATCATTTAACACCATTTCCAAGGGCCAAGAGGCCAGTGCGAACTTAAAGGCTGCGGCAGTAACAAGCACAATTACTGCCTGAGGCTCACGTCTGCTGGGTTGCATTTGTGTCAGCGTTCTTGTGCAATAAGAGCATTTGTCAAATTAACCTTGTGTATGGTAATTTGTTCGTTCTTGCTTAAAACAGAGCCACCAGACATGTAATTCATGCGTCTCGCCGTTTGTAAGCTAACTGCTGCCCACCTGATGGGGTCTGGACCAGGCCTTCCTTCAGAGTTTAACTGAGACAGTGTACTTAGTGGCAGTGCTACCCACAGATCTTGATTTGTTAAGTGGGGAGGGCGGGGTTTGTATCAGTGCCCTCTGGAAGCTGAGCCTTTGTGGGCTGCATCACCTGCCCTGCTGGGCTGTGCTTGGGGGCTGTGGTTTGCCACTTCTGTTTAAGCGTTGCAGTTACTGGAACTCACAGAAACACCAAAGACCTTCAAGATCATCCAGTCCAACCATCCACCCATCACCAGTAGTTCTCATTAAGCCACGTCCCTCAACACAAAATCCAAATTAATTCCTTGAACTAATGTGATGCCACGAGTCTCCTGTTAGTAAGGCAGACGCTTTAGGATCCCTTCAATTTCACCAGCTCCTTACCACACTCAGCTTCATCCCGATCTTCCATCAAATCAGGCATATTGTTCACAGCACTCCCCAATCATTCCTTGTGATTGCATCCCCAGTTCAAGGGAATTGCTCCTCCAGTGCTCCAAGCTCCAATTTCCACCAGGGAACATCACAGTTTGAACCAAGTCTGCTCACTTCTAGGCAAACTTCTACAAAACCTCACCTTGAATTTAATCAGGAATTAAATGATGGGATGTGGAGGATACCAAAACATGAACAATGAATAATCTGATGCACGGGGGGAAGGTTTGTAATGAGAAACAAAGGAAACGCACTGCCCTGGGATATTTCACTTACAGCAGTGGGTTATTAACTGCAGAGCTTACCATTTGCAGCAGAGCACTGTGTCACAGCACATGCTCTGACATGTTTGGACATGGAAGAATAGGGGAAAAAAGAAAGAAGAAAAAACAAACAACAACAGAGCTTAAACAGAGCACCCTCTCACCATTCTTTCTGATTGCTGGGGTGAAGGGACTGTTACAAAATGTAGGTTTTCTAACTCTTTCCTTTCCTGTCCCAGCTTATGTAGACAGCAAAGAAGTCACTTTGGTCATTGTCAGCGTCCTTTTACCCAAGGAGGCTGTTTGCTTCCATTGCAGAGCTTTGTGGTTTGGTTTCCACCTTGTAACGATGTCCCAGACTCACTGAAATGCCTGCAGGTGTTGCCTGTCTCATCCACATGCAGCCCATCAGCTGCTCCTGGTGGCAGAAGCACCAGCCCAATCTAAAACATCTTTCTGCTGAGCAAATCAATCCTTGAACACAACATAAAGGGATGAAGTAGCTGCTACTCTAAACACCCTAAACATCAGATGGTACCTTGTGTGTTTTGCACATCTGCAGCCAGATTCCCGTGCTCACCATCATCCTGTTTCTGAACGTTTATTTGGAAATAAAGCTCACGTGGTTGTGAGGAGCTTCTTTAAAACATTAAGCATCTGCATATTACAACATCCTACACGTGCAGCTGGAGAATAAGTTGCAACTTACTCATACACCTCTTTGAGAAGCCTAAAGATGATAACATAAATACCTGTTCATTTAGGAGCCCTGCACCCAACACAACTCATTTCTAACACAGAGTTTGGGAGGTACAGGTAAGATCCTGCTAATTGGGAAGAACCTGGTGGGGAGGAGAGCAGCCATACCGTGCACCTATTTGTGGCTGGAGTGTTGTTGGAGCCCTTTCTTGGATGGAGGAGGATCTAAAACACTCTGAATTGAAACCTTGCTATGCACATTGCCCCAGACCCATAACATTTAAGGGCCTTGTGAGTTTCTCAGATTCAGTCATAGCAGCACAGAGCACCTTTCCCATACAGAGCAAGGGGATGGCACCCTGTGAGCCCATGGTGACGGCGATACCCTTATCAGCCGTGGCCACTGCTGGTGTCACCAGTGGTTAAATGGAGATAGCATGGCTTGCAGGGAGGAGCTGGAGCTCATGGTAACCCAAATGCCACTTAGCTGCTCCTTTTGTTTTCCGAGTGGTGGCTCACTGAGGTTTTTCTTTTTCCCTGTTGGCCACTGCTGAGGTTCCCTTGTCAGAATGTCTGCACTGTGCCTACCAGAGAGTGATGTGTGTTACAGATGGTAGTCCTGAAGAGTGCATGTGGGAATAGATTGCTTCCACAGTGTCCTTCTGTGTGAGGTGGAAGCCCTGGGGAAGCAGGACATCCTTCTCATGGGGGAATGAGCTTTGTGCTGGAAAGAGCTGGGACTTGTTTGCATGTATTTATCACAGCATCACTGTATGCTTGGTTTGGAAGGGATGTACAGCCCCTCAGTCTGTGCTGTGAGGCTGGTTGCCCCAGCTCCAGCCTGGACCTGAGTGCTGCAGGGAATGGGGCAGTCTGGGTCTTGAGAGCTGCCAAGCTGACATGTCTCTGAAGTTCCCTCGCCCTCCCCATCCGTTAGACCTGCATCCATTCCAAGGTTTGTGGCTTTGTGCCATGGGCTGGGCAGTGCTGACATAGGCAGAATGCACTGCTGAGGTTCTGCCTCCAGCCTCTGTGCAGCATCTGTGATGGATGCGGTGCCTCGTCCTGTGCTGAGGCTGTGGCTGAGGATGTCACTGTGACAAATCACCTCCCCGTGCCTCCCCTGTGCCTTTTCTCCTCTTGGGGAGAAGGCGATGTGAGGAGAGACAGCTCCTGTTTGTAAATGACATGGAGCAGAGAGGTGTTCTTTTGGTTGTTTCCTTGCAAAGGATTTCTCTACACAGCCGTGGGTGCTGCAGATAAACTTGAGCATCCAAATCCTGGAGCTGTCCCTGCACCCCTCTGTTTGGAGGAGAGGTTTCAGGCTGTGCAGATCCAACCCCTTCAACACTGCTGGTTGGTGGCTGCAGCCTGCTGCTGTGACACAACAGTGCTCTGGGACAACAGCCTGGATCTGTTGATTGTTTTTCCCTGCAACCTGATTGTCACTGTTCTGTCCCCATCACCACTGTGGCCACTTGTGGCTTAATCAGCCCATAAATGAAAGCAAACAGAGCCTTTTTGCAGGAATCTCAGTCCAACCCTTGCCATATGCTTGTTTGGGTCTTGTTTGCAAATGTGGTAGGTTTGGTGAAAAGAAAAAGAGGAAGCAAAAAAAAATGTCTCAGCTGTTTGTCATGTGGAGCTTGTGGTTCGTATGAGATGTGCTGAGCAAGCTTGTGCTGTGCTGGGTGTGTGCATCGCCTGCCCTGTGAGCGGGGGAAGCTGCTCCTGGCCAAGGGCAGGCTTTCTCTTGGACCCTTTGCTCTGGAATTGAGTTGCTGTAAAAAAAAATCCTTCCTTGAACTGAGAGAGAATGAGAATGCTGGGGGGTTTGGTGTCTGTACTGGTATCTCTAACGTCAGCCACGTGAATGGGAGATCATGCTGGTGTGTTCTGGGCTTCCTGCTGCCGTGCAGCATCCCTGGGACATACATGTGGGATTTCTGCTATTCTTTCATTTCTCTTGCTTCAAAAAAAATAAATCCTTGGGCTAAAAATATTCTCCAGGTTAATAATGGAAGCAGAATGTTCTGCATGTGGCTTTCTAGTCAGGCAATTAAACACCGAGGCATCTTCTGAAGCAACCTTCAGTCTGAACCTTTGCTCTCCCCATGGGTTTGTTCCCCTCCCTCCATCCCCAGGCAGGACTGTGAAAGGGGTGACAGTTATCTTTGCTCAGATTTATGAAGGAATGCCTGAATGCTTTTTGAAAGCACTTTGGTTTGATTCTTGTCCTGCTGTGGAGTCGCAAGGAGCCACCAGCAGCAGTCCTGCACCCTGCTTGGCTGTGCACCCCTGGCTCCAGCAATGACTTGGCCACTGCTTCTCCCAGATACAGAGATACACTCTTCTCCTTTGGGACTTTCACACCCAGATTTACTTCCTTCTCTCTGGGGAAATGCACCAAAAGTGCCAGCAGAAGGCTTGGCCAAGGCTCAGCTTGGTAAGCCCTGATCCGATCCGTGGCTGCTGACAGAACCATGCTCAGTGATGTGCTTTTCAATTCCTCCTGCTGGGAAGTTCTTTCCAAGCATGTGCCAAGTCTCATGGCTCTCTATGGAAGAGTTGCATTGCTTTCTTTTTCTGTTTTCAAAAGCTGATGGGTGTGGGCAATATCCTGGAGCTGCTAATCTCAGTGTGACCTCAGCCATCTGCCAAAAGGTCTCCTGCAGGCTGAGGGAAGGAGGCCACGTGGCTGCAGGGCTGTCCTGCAACAGCTGTGCTGTGCTAACTGCATTTCTGCTGCAGCATTCTGTCCCCATGGGAGAAATAGTTGAGCCCAGCACATCTGCATGCTGAAAAAACAGAGGCTGAGTGGGTAAAATACTGAGGAGCCAAGAGGTAGGATCCAGTTAATAGCTGGGTGATGCTGATCTGTGACAGCCTGTTCTCTGCCTCAGGGTCACCTGAATGCTGTGAGAGTGATGGAAAGGGAAAGCAGCATTTGGGATGTGGGGCTGGGTGTGCTGGTTGCTCAGGCTTACAGCAGGTAAATGGTTTTGATCTCACAGAGGAGATATCTCTTGGAGGACAGGGTGAGCATATTGCAGAGGTCATTGCCATGAGTGCGCCTTAACTTGTGTTTGGGTCTGTGGTGATGCTTAGTGATAGAGTGGTGCCAGGAACGTGGGAGCAGGCAGTAGTGACCCTTCCAGCATAGGGAAGAAGTCTCAGCTCGGTGTTTGTGCAGTGTTTTGCTGTGGATAACCCAGTTTAAAGAACTAACTCGCCAGTGTGAAGCCGAATGTAACATAATGAGGTCCCTACGTGTGCTGTACCTACTGAGCTCAGCCGCACCGAAATACATTTGCAGCCACAGCAGTTCAGAAGCTCACCCTGACCCTGTGGTTGCTTGGATGGTGTGTGTGCTGCTAAGGGAAAGGAGAAGCCGAGCTGTAAGGGGATGAGGTGGTGCTCAGGGGAGGGAATCAGCAGAGCGATGTCTCATACTGCTGCAGGAACCTCTTCCAGTTAGGATGCTCCCTGATATTCTCTGTCTGCAGCTTCTTGGGATGCACGTGCAGCGTGGGCACTCACTCCTTCCTAAACTAGGGTGGCTTGCATGGTTTCAAGAGGCTGAATTTTCAGAGGGCCGCAGTGATGGCCCCAGCACAGAGCAGCTTAGCCCCAAGCATCCATCATCCTTGCTTGCTGTAACCAAGGAGTACCTGGGGGCAGAGCGTGACCCGGTGCTCGCACTGCTTGCTGCCTCCCATTAACATCCTGCAGAGCTGCACAGTTGGAGTCACGGGGCACAGCAGCATCTTGCCAGCATTAAAGCAAAACCTTTGGCTGTCATGTATAAAGCTGTGATGTCACCAAACTGAAGCTGCAGAGCTTAGGTGAAAAACTTAATCCTTTCTTTTTTTTTCCTTTGGCCTTTACTCTGTTGCTAAATCTGAGCCCTTATTATACAGCAGTGAAATTCAGTCGTTGCAGAGTGAGAGCATCTTTCTTTTGCGTAACTCTGGGGCGCTGGATGTGGCTCAGGTGTTCCTCCAGGACTAGCAAGGAGGCCTTTACATCACGATTTGCTCTTTTCTGTTATACCTCATCTGCCTGGTTGTGAGGTAAGAGATGCTGAGAATGAGACTGCAGGTGTTTTACGTGGGAGATCTCTCTGCATAGGCAAAAGCCCAGAGTTGTCTCGTTAAGCTCTGTGTGTTTAGATCTGTGGTATGAAAGTAACCTTAACAGCTTCTCTGGTTGTCTGCCATATGCCTTGCACGCTGTGCACAGCTATGACTTTACATCCCTGAATTCAGTAAGAGCTTTGTTCTGAGCAGCAGAAGATCCCGGCAGCGTCCAGCTCTCCTCTTGTTGAACCCCAGTTTGGCCCCTTGCAGCCTGCCCACGTGTTTTCCCATATGTGCAGCTCTCGGATTATTGCAGAAAGTGAAGAATCACAAAATCTGCCCCGGATCACGTTATGCAATAGTTGAGCTGCTGGCGGTGAATAAGCAGATCCAGCTGAACACAAGTGCTTCTGAAGGGCACCTCGTATTTTCTGCATGCGGACAGAGGAAATGGCTTGTTGGCTGGGAGCTGGGTCAGGTGCCTGGCTCGTGTGTGGGTGCTGAGTGATGGCAATTGATTTCCCATGCAGATCGGTGCTGAGAGGTGAGATAGCTTGAAGAACAGAATCCTGTACCCAATTGCTTTTCTTGGGTGGGAGAGCAGCGCTGAGTTATGGGACTTAATTTAGTGAAGTCACCTTGGAGACCTTTTGTTTCCTGTGTAAGAGAAAATCATTTTAGCTGTTTTCTAGAAGTGAAAAGTAATCCCTCCTGGGAGAACGCCAGTACATGCTGCATCACGAGGTGAATGATTCTGGCAATGAATATCAGTGCTTGGCTTTGTTTTGAGCCAGATCACCCCTCTTGCAAACAAACATTGCCACGCTGCATCGCTGAGTTTGAACTTCACACTTAGGAGGTGCCAGGGGGCTTTCCTTCCTGCAAGGCTTCTGTCTGCACGTGGAGCCTGCAAAGCAGTGTCAGAGCTGAGTAGGTGAGGAAAACCCTGGGGATGCTGTGGCTGGTGATGCAGAGTGGCTCTTACTGATGTTGTCTGTGTACCAGGTTGGGATGCAGCTCCTTTCACCCTGCGTTGGTGATGCGTTGTTATTACAGCCATGTTGAAGGTTGCAGAGAAGGAAGCAGCTGGAAAACTACTTTGAACCATCTGGGAACAGGGGAGATGCTCCTGGCCCTGGTAGGGATGCCTTGTGCCCATCATGCTGTTGGTATGAGCTGGAGCTGTGTGCCTCTGGGAGCATTTCTGCTGCCCAGCAGTTGATGGTTTGTTCTGCTCCCAGCTTCAGAGATGTGACTGAACTTGTTCAGCAGTTGTGGCCAGCAGTCACTTCACCTCATCTGTGGAGGAGCCAGTGGTGATCCGGGGATGAGAGGGGCTGGGCAGGAGAACCATGGCTGCTGATGTGGATGGAGGGAGCTTGTGAGTGTGGGAGAGAGGAATAAATGGAAACTTTGACAGAGCGTGGAGGTGGATGGAGACAGCATTGTGCACGTGAAGGGTCAGTGATAGAAGAGATGTGGCATTGCCCCGTAGGGAGCAGCAAAGCCATCTGCCCAGCTGGGTGCCTGAAATCAGGTGAGGATGATCCATCCCTTCTAGGGAGGTTGTGCCTGGCTTCTTCTCAAGCATTCGAGTGCTTGAGGAGCACTGCCCTTGCCTTGCATTGTGTTTTGCCATCTCCCACAATGGTTTTCCTTCAGCAACAGCTGTGTGATGCTCTTTATTGCCTCCTGGTGAGTGCAACCCCTGAGCATTTCTGCCTTGCCACTGTCCTCAGGAGTTGGAGCTGCCAGAACTGGGGCCTTCCTGAGGAAGGATGGTGCCACTGGCCTGGGGGGAGATAAAGGAGCCATTCCTATGGAAAGAAATTCCTACCAATTCCTGTTATTCCTCTTGCAATTCAGTGAGCAACCACCTAGTAATGTATCCTGCTGAAATGTGAGAGGGATCCATCTAATTATTGTGAGACATCTCAATTCCAACAGGTTTCGGTCGGGGGAAGAAGACTCTGGGAATGATTCAGATGAGAGCCATCTGGAACTACACGACCCTTCTGTCCTGCTGTTCTGTACCCATCTGTCAATCAGAAAACACTCTGATTTGCTCCTGAGGACAGGGCCTGGCTCAGCCCCAGGGGCTGGGGGATGGGATTGTGGTGTCTGCAGCCCCAGCTGAGAGCAGGCAGCCCTGAGCAGCAGCTGGCAGCAGCTCGCCCTGCCCTATGCTGGGATTGGCATTGCTGGCACTGCAGGGTGGTGCAAAGATGATGGGACTCCTGGGCTGAGTGTTTGCAGGGCTATTTTAGGCAGCTGCAAATGCTGCAGTGCGTGTGGAAGTGGTTTTGGGTCTACTTAAGCATTTATCTTTGTGCCTGAGAGCCTTTGACACATCCAGTCTTTGCATGTTCAGTCAGCAGGGATGCTGTCGAGGAGTTCTTCTTCCAGTCTGTGTGCATACCTGGGGTTGCCCTGACCCAGCTGCAGCACCTTACACTTGGCCTTGTTGAACCTCATTCAGGTTCTTGTTGGCCCACATCTCAGCTCCATCCCATCCAGCCTGGAGGTGCTGCTGTAGGCAGGCATGGGCTGTGGGGGGTGAATGAGAAGCCTGATCCCTGAGTAAGGATCTGGAGAAAGGTTTGTCCTAACCAGGAGTTTTGCCACTTGTGTGTGATGGTAGCAGCATACCTGCTTCTCCTTGCTTTGCTGGGCTGGGGTAAACGAGTGCTGAGTGTTGACTGTTGGTGAGTTCAGCCCCAGGAAAGCCTCCTGCTGTTTGTGCTCAGCTGAGTAAGCCTGCTGAAGTATGCAGCAGTCCTTCCAGCTGTAAAGGTGTTCTGAAAGCTGTGGAAGAATTGTGCTGTGCTCATTTGCTTTACAAATGAATATCTTTGCATGCAAGATCTTATCTAACTTGCACATAGGAGAATGACTGAAGGGATAAGATGGAGAGAGGTGGAGTGGTATGGGGAGGGAGAAGAGCTGCAGTGCCAGTGAGAAATGCCAGTGGTACATGGCTGGGGGCACACAGGAGTGTGTTGGCCACCCCAGGTGGATGCAGAAGGGTTTAGTATCATTGAATCATAAAATCATTAAGGTTGGAGAAGACCTTGATCTTAAAATCAAGTGCGACCCCAGCTCACCCCCATCATACCCACTGACCGCTTCCCTCAGTGCCACATATCCATGTTACATGAGCACCTCCAGGGCCAGTGACCCCACCACCACTCTGGGTATCCTATGCCGATGCTTTTGGAGAAGAAATTTTTCCTAATATCTAACCTGAACCTCCCTGACACACCTCGAGGCCATTACCTTTCACCCCTTACCCTTCCCTGTGCTCTGTTCCCTTGCAGGACGCAGGCGGAGATGGCCCACACGTGCCGTGGCACCATCAACCTGTCCACAGCTCACATCGACACCGAGGACTCGTGCAACATTGTGCTGTCCAACGGGGGCAGGACTTACCACCTGAAGGCCAGCTCAGAAGTGGAGAGGCAGCGCTGGGTCACGGCGCTGGAGCTGGCCAAGGCAAAAGCCATCCGCATGAGGAACAACCAGTCAGGTAGGGCATAGCTCAACGTGCAGGCACGCAGCTGGATCCTTGGGAAAACCTCCCTGTAAACCAGCTCTTTTGTGCTTTCCGTATCGTGCAGAAACCCTGGCGGATACTATTCTGCAATTAAAAGTTGTTGACCGTTTCCCATTGAGGCACAAGGGGTTTTAAGCAGTGTTGCATGCAGCACACATCTTTTGATCTGGTTATGCAGCCTTACACCAATCTTTAAAGCCCTGGTAGTGGCTGTGCATTGTAGAGAGCCAGCACAAATGAATTTATGGTGCTTCTTCTGGAAGGAAGGACGCACGTGCCTTTCTCCTGGGGCCCTGGCTGGTCAGTGTGAGTGGGGGACATTGCAGGAGGCACCAAGCCCTGCAGGGAGCAGCAGCCCTGGGGGCACTGGTCCACAGTGAAATCCTAGAGCAGTGCCTCTCCTGTTCTCCCCTAGTTTAGGGCATTGCTGTAGATGAATGATACGCAGATGTAATTGTCTGTGCACACTGCCTTTCTCCCCTCTGCACACACTAAGCTGTGCTTTGGTATTTATTAGTGTGTATTTGGGACAACTGTGTTATGTAAAGCTGTCAAACCACCATGCGTGCTCCTCCCCATAGTGTTGTTTTTAGTGCTCTGTTGTGTAATGGATCTGATAAGCACTTAACAAGTAATATTTCAGGAATATTTGAACATTCATAGCTCTTCTGGGATTCACATTTGGTTTTCTTCCACAAACAAACGTGCCTTAAAATCACAGAAGGCAAAAACCATGAGTGTATTAAAAAGGCAATCAGCCACCCCTGCCGCCCTAAAATAAAACCTCTCTGCTCTCATTTTGAATGCTGGAAGTCAGACCTCATGCAGGAGAGATGTAGTAAGCACCTGCTGTTGTTCCATTCTGCTTGTAATGAAAACGTGGCTTCGTCAAACTTCTGAGGAAGGAGGAGTGTGAAGGTGAGACAGTGAGGTAGCGTGGTAAGGTCTGTTTTGAGACATCTGTAAGTGCTCTGTGTGTAAGTAAGATGGCCGTGAGGCTTTCAGAAGGGCTGCCAAGGAAGGGTCAGTGCACCAAGAAAAACCTCTGCTCCCTGGTGGAAGCACTGCACCAAAACCACAGCATGGGGTGTGCTTGATGAGACGTGCAGCTCTTCTGAGCCAAGGCTGCATGCATGGGGAAGGCACTCCTAATGCTGCTTGCTTATGAAAACACACAGTCAAGAGAAAATTGGTTTGCCTGCAATTCTGGAAGGCAGTTCATTCCTGTTTCCATCCCTGGATTGATGGGATGGCTGTTTTGGATGCTGGCTGCAGAGCACAGTGCAGGCAATGTGTTTTATGGAGAGCAGCAGAATGCAGAGCATAAACAACTCAGCTTGCAGGAGAATGCCCCCAGCCCTGGGCTCGTGAGCTCTGACTTCTGCATAATTAGCTGTCCCACAAGGTCATATAGAAGTTGATTAGTGCCTGAGCCATTTTCTCGTTTCCCATAATTATTTATGTACTCCGTGTTCTGTGGCACCAGTATCTACAGACTTAATTACATAAAGTATGTTGAACCCTCTGTCCTGTGATTGTGCACCTCTGGACTGTATGTAAATATCAATGGGAGTGTGGCTGGTGGAGGAGATGTGGGCAAATCTGGGGTCCGGCCATGGCTGCAGCGAGCTCACTGGGTGTGCAGGTTGCTTGTGGGGCTGAGATGGGTCTGAATCAGGATCTTGCACCTGGGGGAGGTTGGCACGTGCTTTGGTGTTCATCTCATCTCTGGTTGTTGGGCTGTGGGTGCAGGTTGTGCAATGCAGAGCTACAGTCTTTCAGAGCCTTTCGGAGGATGTCGGTGCTGTTGCCCGTGGAGCTGCATGCAGTTATTTTGGTTCGGCTTTCCACAAAAGTGACAAACGCAGAGCCTTGCTGTCTTGAGGCTCTGGATGTACTGACTTGCTGACTTCAGCTGACTCAGGCCATGGTCCCAAGGGAGGAGCAGCACAGAGGCAGTGCAGACTTCAGGTGGCGGTGCTCGCTGTCTCACCGTGATGCTGACCCAGCTCATGCTGGGCTCTTCTATCAGCCCAGCCAGCAGCAGAACTGCTGTAAGGGACAAAGACCTGCTCCATCTGGCTTGTCTAGATGTGAGGTAATGGCCTCAAGTGTTGCTGAGGAGGTTCAGGTTAGATATTAAGGAAAATCTCCGGAAGACTGGCACAGTGGTATTGGCACAGGCTGCCCATGGGAGGCTGTCCCTGAAGGTGTTCGAGGAACACAAAGATGTGAGGTGTGTGGTCAGTGGGGGTGGGTTGGGGAAGGACTTCATCATCTTGACAGCCCAGGTCCCCATGCAGCCTGGCCCTGGAAGGCAAATGCTCAGCGTGGGGCCTTACAGTGGTTTCAGAGAACTCCTCGAAGGGTCAGAGCAGGGCTGGTGGTCTCACTGCTGGCATGCCGAGATCCTTCCAAGTCCTTTCCTTGCATTCAAAAAGGAGCAACGTAGTACTGTGATGTTAATTAATTAAAAAAAAAAAAAGAACTTGACCTCTTTTTGTGAAATGCTTTGAAGATGAGCCACACTTGAGTTGCTTCTGGAAATAAAACCTGACCTGAGTGTGAGCTGGGATTCTGCACTCCCTCTTTCCTGAAGGAGTAGGAGCTGTGGGTTTTGTGCTGTGCTTGGGGAGCTCCAGGGCTCGTGGCTGCGTGCTGCTGCTGGGCCAGGGCTGCAGTTTGAGCTGCTCAGTGGGGCTGCTGTGGGCACAGAGGGCTGGGCAGACAGCAGCTGCTGGAGATGGCTCTGGAGCAGATGAAAGCTGTCTGTTCCCCCAGTGGTTTTCTTGAACTAAACGCATGCAGAAGCAGTTTTAGTGGGACTGTAGCTAGCTGGAGCTGTGTGTTGAGAAGAGATGCCATTTTCACAGAACCGTTTGATGCTTCTATTTTTAAGGAATAGAGAACCCTATATCCAAAGTGAGCGTTGGATAGGAGACGTTGCTGCTTCCTCTGCTGCATAATTGAGGGGGATTTGATTTCCTCTGTATCCAGTGCAGGGCTGAGACTATTTTGGTAACGAGGCATGAGCTGGGACATGAGCAGTGCTCACAGATGTGACACAGGAGCTTGCTGCCCTTGTCTCTCTGCTGCAGGTAGCACGGGGTGCTTGGGACAGAAAGCCAGCAGAGAGCTGAGCTGCTGCCATGCATTTCTTCACTGTGGCAGCATCCCTCTTAATGCCATTAACATGGATGCATAATGTAATGTTAGGGCAGAAGGGGCTGGCTTGGGTGAGTGCCTCACATGCAGCCCCTTTGTTCATCCAAGTTGAAACTTGTATTTCTAGTGGTATCTTTAGAATGTGTTGGTGAGGATGAGCCAGCAGAGCGTGCTTGTAATTCAGACACAACTGCATCCTGTTCAGCATCAACTGAGAAGTGGCAGTGGGACCGGAGGGGTATTGTCCCCTCTGCTCCATCCTCAAGAGTCCCCACCATTCTATGTGTAAACCTGACACTTAAGGGATACCTGGTTCAGCCTCCCCATGGGAACGGCCAACACAGTGCTGCATGAAAGCCTGCTCATCGGCCCTGAAAATCACAGCTTTCTGTAATCACCCTCTGTCTGCATTAATGTAAGCCCCTGGATAATTCCAGTGCTCTGTTTCCCATATTGCATCACCCCTTGGATTTCTGCCCGCTTGCGCCCAGGCTCTCAGCAGCCTGAAGCTTTTGGGGGCACTCTGCTGCCCACACTCCTTTAAGTTCCCTTCCAAGCTCAGCAGTTCTGTGATTCTGCTGGCTTAACCAGCTGTTTTCTTAGCAAACGAGGCATGATGGAAGCAGCCTTACAGGGGCTCATCTGCAGGTGGGGAGAGGCTGGGGGGCTCAGAGCAGTGCAGAGCTGCTGTCCCACCCCTGGGTTTCCAGTGGGCTGTTCTGCTGCCTCGATGTGCTACTGCCTTGGAGGTGCTGAGCAGTTCCTCTAGTTGCAGAATTGATAACTTCAGTTTTGTTACTGGATATGTTTTAGCTGTTTTGTTGTTTTTCTGCCCGAGCAAGGAGTTTGTTTGCAGCAAGCGTCTTGTCTTGAGAATGCGAAGCTGCAACACATCTGCAGCCCCCCCGGCTGGCTGTGAATTGCCCTTTTGTGGGGGCCCTCCATCTCCTCCCAGCAGCCAACAACCCGCACTGCTGCTCTGACTGCAGCCATCGGGACAATCGCACTCCTTGTTGGCCTCGTGCTCCCAGCTCACTGTTTGACTGCCGCCTCCCGTCGGCTCTCTGCACCAAACCTCTCCCTTTTCCCACCCTCCTCGTGGGGTTTCTCTGTCCTGTTCCTCTGCGTGGTGCTGCTTTGGGATTGCTGTCCCTCTTTTTGGGGGGCTCTGCTCTCGGCTTTCCCACTCTTTATCATCCCTCATTGGTTTGAGCTTGGGAGTGTTTCTCTTTCCAATGGGCAAGCAGGATTTCTGTAAGGACCTCACAGTGGTGCTTGGCCCCCAGGGTTTCCTATGTGTGTTCTTTAGGCTGTGGGATGGCCCTGCTGTCTCTGTGTGTCTCCCTGGCAGTGCCCATAAAGGACTGATCCTGGTGCTGGTCTGCTGCTGGAAATCATCGTGTGTGAGTTGCAGTGTCACTATCCGAGCTGTGGGGACTCAGTGTTGAGCTTCCTTCTGCACATTTATCCCCTGTGAGATAAGGCTCTGTTAGGCTCATTGTAATCATGGAGCCATTAAGGTTGGCAAAGACCACTAAGGTCATACCACCAGTACTCCTACTCACCACGTCCCTCAGTGCCACATTTCCACGTCCCTTGAACATCTGCAGGGACACTGACCCCACCACCTCCCTTTGCAGCTTTGCCAATGCGTTACTTCTCTTTCTGAGAAGAAATGTTTCCGAATATTAAGCCTGAAATAATTACTCTTGTTATGGTGTCTGATGTCAGGGTTGGGTGTGGGCTGCACTCGAAGGATGCTGGCATTGCAGTGCAAAGCTTCCTGCTGGCCATGGTTCGTAGTTGTGCCAGATTGCTGCTGGGGCTGTCTGCAGCAGGTTTGTGTGCTTCACCTGTCCTCAGTGCTCTCTTTGGGTTCCCTGACTGTTTGCCTTCACTGCTCAAACATGACCTTTGGGGAGAGAGTGGAGCAAGCCTGCTATGGAGTCAGCTATTAAGGTGCCTGTAAGTGGCTGTGCAGCCAGAACTGCTCAGCCTGTGGTGCTTCCCTGCCTGGGCTGTGGTTTCTGCTCACACTGGAGCTGCCTGACACAGAGTTCTAAGCAGCAGAGAGCAGCAGTCTGCAACAATGGGAAGCTGGAGAAATTATTTAGGATTTTAGTGTATTTCACAACTCAGGAAATCCCCCTTTTGGAGTAACTTGTGTTGAACTTGTTTTGTTATGCTCTGTTTGCAAGTCAGGAGAATTACCCAAGCAATACACTTACCTCCTTGATTTGGTGCTGATCTTTCCTCTTGTTTTGCCCATGCATCTATTGTGTCATCATGTATTATTCTATATATATAATCTGTGAGAATCCCCTGTACCAAAGCAGCCCAGAAATCAGTTTGTAGGTAGGACTGGAGCTTGGCACTGCCGCGGGAGCTCAGCAGCTCTATGTAGGGCACCTCTGCTGCTGCATCCTCATCCCTGCGGCTCTCTGCTGGAGCTGGAGGAGTTTCCTATGCAACTGCAGCAGCCAATGGCAAAGGAAAGATGGGCAAAATGCTGCAAGTACTGTGAGTAGGTAGTTTTGTAATTAAAGGAGGGGTCATTTCCCTGGCTGAGAAATGGCTCCTGCTTGTTCTTTGCCTCTGTAAAGAGTTGAAGCAGTAGCATCTGTGCATTAGTGCTGGGCTTTGTCTATTGAGAGGGGGCTTCCCAATGGTGGATTGGCGCACTGAGGTCAGAGCACAGCCCCCAAACAGGCTTGGAGCTGGAGCTGCTGCAGACAGAGCAGGGACAGATGTGCTTATGTGCATTCCTGATTCTTCCCACCTTTGTCTGATCTTGGCATGACCTCCAGATAGCTTCTTGCCTTATTATCTGTGTCCTTCATCCCTGCAGGTTTGGATGCTCTAACTTGGCTGATGCTCTCCCACTCTCAAGCTCAGAAACTCTGGGGAGCCAAGAGCAAAGCATATGAGTTTCTGTTGGCAATCAGAGCCCTGCTTGCTGGAGTGTGAGAGCTGCTCTGAGCCCAGGGCAGGTTGTAGACAAGATAAATTGGCCTTGCAAAGCCGTCCTTGCACTGCTCTGTGCTGTGTGCCTCATCTCCTGGACGCAGGCTGGGCTGTCACTGTGGCTGCTGCAGGCTGCAGTGTGCTCCCCACTGGCTGCAAAGCTCTGCTGCGGTGTGGGTGGCAGCAGTGGGAGGGATGAGCTGTTTCATTGCTTTGCTGTACCTGCTAATATTAGCTTGATCTGTCACTTTGCTCACTTACAGCAGAGCTGGGAAGAAGGTGATGCTGTACTGATTGCCAAAGTGCTGGGCTGCTGTGTAGTGCTCAGCTCTGCTCTGGTTTGAGCCTACTCTGTACTTCCAGACCTGCTTGTTGGTGTCCCAGCCCCACAGCAGCTCATTCACACACCCACAGCCACATAAGCTTGCATTTGGCGTGTGCTGAGCACAGGCTGTGTGCCTGCTTACAGCTGGCAGAGGCTGTGTCTGACAGGAAGCAAAGCAAACACATGGTAACTGTGTGCTTACAGCGAGGAGCATCACATCCTTGTCAGAACTTGCATCCTTCCCTCATTTTCCAAAGGGGTGCTGTGGCTGGTGGCTGGCTGTCTGATCAGGAGCAAGCCAGCTGCAGTGGGGACATCTGCTCATGTCCTCATTTGTGTCCTTGCTGCCACCTGGTAAGGCCCCATGCTGACATATCCCAGCACGTAGCAGCTGGGCAAGGTTCAAACCGAGCAAGTGTCACCTGGAAGTGACCTGAACAACGTGGTGGGGATACCTAGTGCCAAAGGGGAAGTGTTTCCAGCTCTGTGTATTTCTGGGTTATTATCAAGTGTAGCTTTTTTTTTTTTTTTTTTTTCTTCCTGGCACAGAAAAATGCTGTTGGAGAAAAATCAATTTTTAGGCCTGAAAATAATAGTAATTCTTGCTAATTAGAAATGAGTCAGTAAAGAGTGAATGGCTGCATGGGGGGCCTCCTGCCTTGCTTTTGGTGCACCCGAGCACATCAGCTTCCGTTCCCCATCTGCAGGACAGTGAATTAGCTCACAGCTTGAGCCTGAGGATGCAGATGTTGTGCTGCAGCCATGCGACGGTGGTAGGTTGCCCTCTCCTGGCACATTCCCTCTGCAAACCCATGTCCTCATCTCTTCCTTCCAGCACCAAAACCAGCCTGCTGCTGCAGGAGTTGGTAGCTTCAGCCCGTAAGTATGTGCTTGAGGAGCAGTGCCAGCTCTGTGCTGTTCTCTGCAGGGAGAGGATCTCCCTCTGGTGGTGAAGCTGCTCACTAGGAAATGAGCCTGGCTCCCCCCCTCGCTGCTGGGGCACAGCGTTAGGTCTCCAGGCCCTGCAGAGCCTGCTACTTGAGGCTGTGCTGCTGGCAGGATCTGGAGCTGCCCACCCTGCAGCTGTGTGTGTGTCCCTTAAGGCTGATGATGCAGCACTGCACTCTCAGAGGACACAAAGGGGGTATTTAAACAATTTCATTTAATATGATCCCCCCCGTTTCCTAATGGCGTCCTAGCAAGTGGTCCAGCTCCGCTTTTAGCATCCCAATTTAATGTGTTTCCTGTTGTGAATAATACTGGGGGGAAAAAGTACCTGTGGAATTGAACTGTAGCTCTAGGCTCCTATCTAAGCCTTGGTGACCCTTCAGGTCTTCTGGATCCTAAATTGCCCAGTAGATGGGTATGTTGTATTGGCACTGGAGGCTTAAGAATGGGGAAAATGGAAAGCTCTGAGTGCTGTTAGAGCTGAAGAACTTCTGACTTCTGCCAAACTGAGTCGTGCTGGGTGGTGCTGTCAGTAACTGAGAGCAGTCAATGTTAGTGGTACTGTTGGCTCCTGTTCTGCTCTGTGTGAGCTCCGTGGCTTTGGTGTCTGCAGTGGGGCTGAGTGTCCTGGGAGGGCCAGGAGCCCATTGCCATGGGGCTGAGGAACAAAGCATGCAGAGGCAGCTCTGTTTGTGCAGGCTGCAGGCAGCTATTGCTTACGTTTCAGTTTCTTCAGTTTCCTTTGTTTTCATTTTTGGTGACTCCAGCATCTTGCTTGGCAGGGCTCTGCTCGCAAACCCCTCCATGGGCTTGAAATTCCCAAATGAAGCAACTAAAGCTGTGCATTCCTTGCTGCATTGCTTTCCAGACCAGATAGAAATACCAGATGAAGTTCTGGGGTTCCAGGTGGAGTCCTCTGTTACTGGTTTTGTCACTGCTTCTTGCCCTGGTTTTTGGATGGGGCTGCACTGACACATAAGAGCAGTTTGAGCCAGTGCAGAGCTGTGCCTGGAGGAGCCCAGCCTGGTCTGGGTGTTGGCAGTGGTCAAGGGGAATGTGAGCAGTGCAACAGGGCAGCAGAGCCAGCTGGGCACAGCACACATCCCTGGAGCAGAGGAGCAGCAGCACAGTCTTGCTGGGTTTGCATTTGAATGGGTATCAAATCTGGATTTACAGCTCAAAGTTGGTGTGTTTTTCTGTGTTGGGGCACCTGATCTGTGGTTCCTTGCCTTAGGAAAGGAAGTTGTAGGAGTGCATTAGCAGCTTTGAAGATAAGAAGTTTCCTGAATTAGTTGAATAGAGGGAACTGCCACGAGCAGAGGGACTAGAGCTCCTTTGGCAAAGCTTGCACCATTTTAAGGAGGCATCTGTGTGAAAACAAATACTAGAAATGCAAAAATGCAGTTTTGCTTCCTGATGCTGAGATTCTAGAGCTGAGAGCGCTGGCATTTTGCTCCTCCATTCAGAGCTGCGTCACACCTGTATTTCCTTGTTTGCACCGCCATGCGTGGGCCAAGTGAAAAGCAGACCAATTATTTGCACAAAAATTACACGTTTTGGGGCACTGCTGATAGTTTCATTCCTCTCTCAGCCCACCCACCCCACCATGCCCACTGCCCACATCCCTCAGTGCCACATCTCCAGTTCTGGAACACCTCCAGGGATGATGAGCCACTCTCTGGGTAACCTTTGCTAATGCATCACTGCTCTTTTGGAGAAGAAATTGTTCCTAATGTCCAACCTGAATGCCCACAGCAGCCCCTTGCTGCAGTCCTGCTACCTCCTGTGTGGGGGCTGAGGAAGCTCCATGGCTCCATCCTTGCAGCTCTGTTGGTGTGGCTATGGGGAGTCGGGTCACCTCAGCACAAGGTGCAGAGGTGAGGACCTCATTGCTTTCAGCTGCTTTTAAGTATAAGCAACATTTGCAAAGCTTGGAGAGTTTTCTTGTTGCACAGACACAGCATGAGTGACTCATCCTGGAAGGAGCAATAGGGATAGAAGCAGTAAGGTGACATTTCTGAAAGATGAGAGCAAAGGACCTGAAAAGAGGAAAATAATTATTTTTGGTTATTTTTGAATGAGAAAGGAAGGAATCACAAAGGTGTGATTCAAACACACCAAAGGCTTTTATGCAGTAGAAAGGCAGCCAGTTCTCTGTGGAGTCTGCAGAGGGCAGAGGCAGCCCTGGTGGTGTGCAGCACAAAGTCCTTGGGCTGGGAACGGCCCTGCCTGGGCAGAGTGCCTGTCTTGGGCAGCCAGCCCATGGCTGGGCTTGGGGGGCTGTAAGGACCCTTCCACCCCAACCATTCTATGGTTCTGTGATCCTTAAGGACCCTCCCAACCCAAACTATTCTCTGTGATTCATTCTACGTTTCTGTGACACGAAGCATTTCCCACATACGTCTTGCTGAACCACAGGCTGTGACTTCTGCTCGGTTACTTGTTTATGGGCAAAATGAATTGAATTTAGGGATAAATCAATATTTTATCAGGGAACTTCACACTGGTTCTCCATGCACTGAGGTGAGCCACTGCAGCTTTGACTTCTGTGCATGCAGGAGGCCTTTGGCAGCTGGCAGAAGGGATCTGAGCTGCTTGTGAAGTTTCGGTGATGCCAGGCTTATGGAGAGCATCTTCTTTGTGTTTTCATTATGTCTATGATCCTCCCTTGCAGATCTCTGCAACAGCAGTGTAACTGAACTGTGCTGGGGTCGCTGCAGGAGCCAGGAGTGCATGTGTTAGATCCCACATGGGCTTTCCCCTCTCCACACATCACTTGTGTTTTTTCTCTTGAAAAAGCTTAGTTCTTACCCAGAGCAGAGGTATTTTTCCAGAATTTGCCCTATTTCCACCCAGATTGCCTTGAAAATCCGGGCATGTCTTTTGAGATGTACATACAGAAGATGGAATACAACCTGTGCTCTGTTGCTATCTAGATGTTGGCATTAACAGGAGCTGGAGGAGAGCACTCAGGGCGCAGTGCTGCTCCCTGTGCAAATGTGAAAGCTCTCGTTGATGTGTCTTCATTTTGCCTTGTTCCCTGGGACTGATAAAGTCTGAAGGGCTGGGAAACCCCATCCTCCAGTGCTGGGGGGTGAGGCAGCAGCCATCAGCGTGTGTGTGCACATGGCAGAGGTTCTGCTTGGGAACTGTTGGCTGCGGTGAAACGGGGCTGCGTGAGTGAAATGTGTAATGAAGTTTCTTACCAAAAATGAAGCAATTCTGATGTATATTTTAAGCGAGAGTCCTAAAAATAACCTCTAGCAGCATTTAAAGGGACCGACTACCAAACAGCATCAGCTTCACCAAACTGCATCCCTTTGGCTTTAGCATCCCTTTGGAGCTGCATCCCTTCTAGCCCATTGCTCACCATTTTTGAGATGACTGTGCCGAATCCTGCCCTTTAGTTGCCTGGGGCTGCCTGTTTGGGGGGGAGCACACCTCTTCCTGGCACAGATGGAGTTAATTAAGGGCTGCTGCATGCTGGAGCAAGCAGTGGTGCATGCCGGGCTGTGGGGCTGCCGAGCCCGGTGCCGTAGTGCCCTGCTATCAGCATGGAGCGAGACACGGGGCTGCCTGCTCCATAAGGACATCTGCTGAATAAGAACATTCTCTTTTCCTTTGTATTTTTTTTTTTCCTCCAACCTAAAGCCAACGGCCATGCAGCTCTCAGCCTTCGCCAGCGCGGCCCCGTGGTGGGCATGAAGGGCAGGGGCTGCTGGGAGGCAGGATCCGTCCGCTCCTTCTGCAACTCCACCTGCCTCAATAAGTTCCCCAAGGGTCAGTGCTTGGTGGGGAGGGGTATTGCATGGGGATAGGGGCTGCATGAGTGCTGGGTTGGGGTTGGCATCATGCCTGGAAGTGGCTGCTGGCATTGTGTGCTGTGCCCTGGCTGTGTTCTGCCTTCTGGCTTTATCAGGTGTTGGAACAACAGAGTACTGCACCCAGTGCTGTGCTGATCTGCTGCTAGGAGGGGTACGTTTTGCATATCTAGCATCAAAGAATTGATTTGTTCATCATGGTGAATTAATTCCTGCACTGGATGCTCTGTTCAAATCTGGTGTTTGATCTCAGCAAATCAGGTAGGTTTTTGTTCTAGGAAAAAGTACTTTCTCATTAAGACATTATGAGAGCCTGTGTGTGTGTGACAGTGCCTAGGGAAGCACAAGATGCCTGGCTGTCCTCTGGGAAGCGTTTTCCTGCTCAGCTGTGCTTGCCATCCCTTGTTGCTGCTGGGGTTATTCCAGGCATTTCCCACCAGGAGTGCTGTGAGAGCAGTGGGTTCCCCAGAGCTCTGCTGGGGTCGGTGCTGGGACGCATCCCACTGCCAGCCATGTGCTGGAGGGGCTCTCATCCACTCAGTACTTTCCTGGGGTGCTGCAATAGTTTCAAGGATGGGAGAGGCAACAGTCCTACAGAAATCATTAGGTGCTGCTGCTGTGGGATTCGTTGCCTAACTCTTGGTGAGGTGGTGCTGTGCAGATGTAGGAATTTAAGCCAGTTGTGGTGACCCAGGGCTTCCTTTAGGGCCAGGGGACAACCGGGCACCCTGGAGAACCCTCTGCTTCCTCCTGAAATAGGAGCTGGTATCACAGATTGGACTGCAGGGAGTCACGGGGACTTTCCATTCCTGCTGCAATAAGTCAGACGTGTCCTTCTACCTGCAGGTGGTTAAACTTGCTGCTCCCCCATGGCAAACACCGGGACCACTTTATTTTTATGGACGTATGATGGGAAATCATCACTGCATGGGAATCAGCCTCCACTTGGGCTGCTCCCTGTGGCACAGAGATGGCCACCCTGCTCCCACGCAGAGGCTCACCAGAAGTTATTTTATCTAGGTGTAATTTCTTTCCCCAAAGAAAAAAAAAAGGGGGTACAAATAGGTCAAATTGAAATTTCAGCCATTGCATTCTTTTTGCAGATGATGAAAAATAGCTTTTTAATCAAATCCAGATTGTCCCCTACCCTCTGGTTTTTGCAGCTGGATGCTGTGAGGTCGCAGTGGCACACAGCGCTCTGTGCAGGTTGGCTTCAGCAAGGAGTGAGATGTGAGCTGAACCCACGAGCTGGGAAAACGCTGGCTTTAAAATCGATTCACTGTGCAGCAAGGGAGTCCCTGGTAAGCACAATTTGCTTGGAGAGCACAGTGCTTGTTCTCCAAGTGAAAATATTTCCTGAGGATGCCCTACTTTTCACTTAATTATGTTATAGTAGCTGTTTTCGACCAAAATAAAGGCATTAAATCTGTTTATCTCACCAAAAAGGCACCATCTGAGGTACATTTAATGTGCTGATGACTGTAACAAGAGACAAGCCCAGCCTTCTGGCTGGCATGTAGTTCATTTTGGGATCCCAGTGCTGTTTATGGCAGGATCCCGCTTGCAGTTGCAGCAGGAATGTCCCTGCCGGGTCATGTTGGAGCAGTGGGTGACCCTGCTGTGTGATAACAGCAGAGGACACCTGTTGTCAGTAAAGGATGAGAACGTGGATAGTTATCTCCTGGTGGAAGCAGATCCTGGGAGCTGCCTGCATGCTGCTGGAGGGGCTCACAACACATGTTGGCTGGGACATGCAGCAAATGCTTGAGGAGGGGTACTGCCATAGCTGCACAGCAGTTCTTATTTGTTCTGTGGGGGTTTCGTGCTGCCCCTTAATGGTGTTGCTTCCTCTGCCTGTTGATGCCAGTCTTAACAACTGCAGAAGGGGCTGTTTAGATTTGCACATCCGTGGAGCATTCCCTTAGCTGGATCAGACAGAAGAGCCATGACATTAACCCCTTCCAGCCCTCTGCGTGTGACCAGTGTGGAAATCCTCCCTTATTTTAACCAGAGCAGATAACCAAGGGCTCCCAGGTGTCAGGGAAGAGCTGCTCTGCTCCTCGGAGCTGCTCAGAAGCACTGCTGGCAATGTGTGCTTATTAGCTAATGCTTAATGCAAAGGAAAGTAGTTAGGGAAAAAGTGACCATCTTGACAGGCTGATGGTGTAATTAGAGAGCAAAAGTGCAGTTAAAGAATTGGAAGGAATGGAGATGAACTGTGAGCTCCAGCCACACTGATCTGCAAATAGAAGCCCTGTGTGCCCTCAAATTGATTTACTTTTTGCTTTTTTTTTTTACTGACAAGGCTGCAGCCATGGCCAGCACAGCACTTCTGGAGGAGGAGATGCTGCATTGGGGTCACTTGGGCGGGACATATGGTGGAGGAGCAATCCTAGGGAATGCCTTTCCAGTAAGTCAGTGGTGGTGGCTGCTGTGCAGAGTGCAGCATGTGGGCAAGCATCAATGAGCTGCTCCCCATCCTGCTTTGTGCTCCTGTGGAGTTCTTCATCATTGCTGTGCTTGTAGCCTAGGGGAGATTAACGCTGAGTTTGTCTCATCCAGCAGAGTACCAACCCAGCATCAGAGGGAGGGATGCATGTTGGCTTTATAGGCTGTGCAAACTCACTGCAGGGATGGTCAAACCCTGAGGAGTGTCCAAATGCTGAATGAGGTTCCCTGACTGCCCTGGGTCGAGTGTGGACTTGGAACACGCTGCATTTCTCCTCACCCCAGGGACGAAGTGATGGTGGGACACGGTCACCAAAGGCAGCAATGGGCAGAGCAGCCCCAGTGCTGTCCCTGACTTTGGGACTGCAAGCCTGCAAGAAACAGATCCTGGGGCTGATGCATAAAGAAGGGGGGGGGGTGTTAGGAGACAGGAGGGTGGGAAGTGGGGTTTGTCCCCACTTGGCCACGGTCTCCTTGCACTGGCTTTGCAGCACATCACTTGTGGGACTGTGCCGTCTTCCATGAGTTACTGTGTTCTGACAGGAGCAGGGATTTGCACATCCCTGGAGCAATATATCTAGGAAATATTTTGTCTGTCCAATCTGTAGGATGCACGGACAGTGGGTTGGGTGGTTTTATTCTGTTCTGGATGTTTTTCCCTTTTTGAAGGGAGGGAGCAAAGCTGCATTTCTCTGCAGCCCTCCTTGCATGGACTCCTGGCTCTCCCCACTCACATCTTGCTGCCTCCATGAGTTTCTCTCTCCTTAAGCACCAAAATTCTCCTGGACAGGTTTGGAATTCCTAGAAGCTTTGTGAAATCTCAGGGTGTGAAATTCCTCTGTGCAGAGCACTCCTGCTCCTCCTTGGCAGCTCTGGAGCTCCTGGTGACCCCAGGGATGCTGCAGCTTTGCCACCACCAAGTTCCGTGGTTGGGGCTGCATTATGAGTTGATAGAAACAGTCCTAAAGAGCAGTGCTTCCCTTTTTGAGGTCAGCCTGCAGTTACTCCAGACTGTGCATGCCCTGCAAAAATGGCTTTGCCCCTTTGCAAGCCTTCAGAGCGTGACCTCACTGCTGCAGGAAGGGATGTGAGGTGGCAGGGAGCCCACGTGTGGCAGAAATGCTCCTACCCAGCAGTGCTTTAACTCTGTTTGAATGTCTCACCAAGCCCTGGCTCTGATGGGCTACTTTGTCATGAGTTGACTGATTAGATTAGCGTCCCATTTGGGACTGCAATGAGTTGGTAGGGTTGTGTGTCCATTAATGATTGAGTTGTTGGGGTTGTTTGGCCATTAATGACTTCTCTTTGGCCCTCTGAGGAATTCAGTGCCCTGCTAATTGCCTGCTCCAGTGCTGGGGAAAGCCTTCAGCCCAGAAATAGGAGGGGAGAAGGAAGGAGGGCAGTGGAGCAGTGTCACAGCATCCTTAAACGTACAGATTTCAGCCTCTTGATGGTATTTAGCAGAAACACACAGTGGGGAAAATGTGCCCACAAAGTGGGGATCGGTGCCTGCAGCCTTGCTGCTCTTTGTGAATTAAGAGATGCTGAGTGGTGCTGATAAAGCACAGCTTTTAATTAATGAAAATGTAACCACGTGAAAATGCACACTTTGTTGTGCAGGCATTCATCCGACCTCATGTGGGGGAGATTAGCAGTAATTAGGGAAACCCTGGGAGCAGAGGTTAGCTCTGTTTGTAAACACCAGCATCCAGCAGTCGGCTCCCCATGCAGCACCCATGCTGTGTCCTCATCCCGTGTGGGTTTGCTATGTGCTCTCCCTCTTCGGTGAAATTCTGTCTGTTTCTGGGGATTTGTCCTTGCTTTCTGTTGCTTGTTCTCTACAAAGGGACTAACAAAGCTTTTTCTTCCAGTTGAAACCCTTGAGCAGACTGTCATCAGCCATTCTTGCTGATGAGGTTGGTGTATGGGGGTGTGCCATCAGGGCTTCACTTTGTCTGCTTGTAGGGTGTTGGAAAGGCTGTTTGCATCCCTCTGTCTCCACTGGCACTCGGTGACCTGCATGGAATTGTAAGGAGCTGGGTAACTTGCACCCAACCCGATCCTCTTACTCAGGGGTAAGCTGAGCCCAGGCAGATTTACATGTGCATAAGGGCACACATTAGCCTTGCATTCTCAGGAGTGCTTTCTCAGATATCTTTGCTCATGCAGCTGGCTGAGCTGAGCTTACAAGTCTGCAGGGCAGTGCAGGACGTGCATTACCCACTGAGCAGAAGCATAGACTTCAAGCTGGGTCTTTGCAGTGCCACGAGCAGCCCTCAGCCCCCAGCGTGGCTGTGTCTGGCTGCTCTGGACACCGTCCTGCTGTGGGTATAGCAGGGACATTATAGCAGGATCTCCTGCCTCCCCTGCCACCACAGCTCCTGCCCCGTGGCTCAGTCCCATGTCACTTTGTTCTTGTTACAGAGGCTTTGCAGGGAGGGAGGGAGCTGACAGAGCTTCAGTGCATCCTCTGTGCTTCCCCAGGTGCTTCCCACGAGCCTGCAGCAGGCTGTGTTTTACCTGCTGACTGGAGGCTTCCAGAGAAAGGGTTCATTCTTTTAAAGAAAGAAAATAACAAATCCCATGCCAAGTTCATCCTTGGTTGCACCAAACGTGGCATTACTCTGCAGAGGCTGGCTGCTCCAAGCCTGGCTGCACCATCGCCATGTCCCCAGCTTTGCTGCTGGGGCAGGAAGTAGAGCCCAGCATGCTGTGAGCTCCGTGCCCCATGCTGCTGAAACCAGAGTGCTGCCTGAGGCTGGGAGGTATTTAAGCATTGTTAAACATGGATGCTTGGTGATGTGCTTAGGAGATATCCAACAGCTGAAGTGGTTTTTGGTGGCTGTGTGCTGGGTGGGGTGGCTGACACCGAGGCCAGGTGCTGGGCACTTCAGAGCAGGGATGTACAGCCCTGCTGTCCCCATGCTGCTCCCTGCCTCAGCTCTTGCTCTGAAGGAGTCGTAGAGTCATTAAGGTCAGTTCTAAGATGATCTAGTCCAGCTGTCAACCCATCCCCACCATGCCTACTGAACACTGTCCCTAAAGGAAGACCTTTGTGCCAAGGGAAGGAGATGGCAAGACAGGAGCCGGCTGCAGGTGAGCCTTGTGTGCTCAAGTCACTGGTGGTTTTGCTCTTTGGTAGCTGTCAGGGCTCTTCCTCCGGCATAGCCTGACATTGCCATTTATGCCACTTCTGCATCTGTCATGGCTCGTTGCAGCTTCAGGATGCTGCTCATGCACAGCCCAGTGCCATTCGCTGCCCTCTCATGGTGCCATCTGGTTGTGAATGCCCAAACACAAATAACAAAGTGCGTAGGCTTTTTTTTATATGCTTTGTTCACCTGTTGAACAGGAGCAAATGATGTTTAATTATTTATGACACTTGCATTTATGTGTCTAAATATTCATCAGCAGACTCAGAGGTAGCTCTGAAGCCTTGGGCTGCACGCATCCTCCCTGCAGTGCTGTATCAGTCTGTGTGTCGGCTGTGAATTCTGAGCTCAGCCATAAAATAGAGAAAGCATGGTTCAGTGAAGCACATGGCCTTCCTTATCCTGGTGCCTTCTTCTCAGTGGACCCAGTGGAAAGGTGGAAATTGGAATGGTGTGTAGCCGGGGTGCATCTACACTAACTAAGGAAGCTGTGACTCTGGCTGATACCCACAGCTTGAGCTTTGGAATTAAGTTTTCTCTTTCATTTTAAATACTTCCTCAACTATGGATTTGTTGATCTCCCTTCCACTCGCTGATTCGAGAATACCCCAAAGGAATGATCTCAGCATTTATCAGTTCGAATTCCGTGGTGCAGGTTGTGTTGCGTTCCAGCAGTGAGCTGGGGAGTCATTTTGTGTCATTGCCGTTGTGTCGTCTTTGGTGAATCTGCAGAAGGGAGACCCTTGGTTGGATCTTGATCCTCATTGCATGGCACACGTGGGCTGATAGGGACAGGCGTGGAGCTTCCAGGCTGGATGAGACTCTGGGCAGTAAGTGCTTGGTACCACTGGGTGGGCTTTAGGGTTCCTTCCACCCCTGGTACAATTCTATGATTCTAAAAGGGGATTTCACAGGGGGAGATGGCTAAAGATATCAGCTCAGGAGCAGCCTGGGCGGCTTTGCAGGTGTGGATAGAAGCACACTGCCCCTGGCACCCACAGTCAGCAGTGCTTGCCAAGGACAAGCAGGTGTCAGCACAGCCTGGAGCTGGCCCTGCCGCTCAGGTCAGTCTGCAGTGTGTTCCTGTTCGGAGCTGTAGGATGATAAAGTTCCTATTTTTATCAGAACATTTGTTTTTTTTTCCTCTTCTGGCGGTGTGATGTGCAGTGTGAGCAGCCAGCTGTCTGGTAATGAATGGTTAGTTCCCTATAATCACACCTTCACAACTGGAAGATTTTTCATTTTGATTCAGAGCTGGTTCTTGGCTTCTTCTCCTGCCCATTGTGGATATGAAGAACAGATCATTCTACTTCATAAAAATAATTTGTAGACCACATCTCCAGTCCACGCCTTAGGATTGCAGTGTCCCAAACCGGGCGCAGGCTCTTGGGCACTGATCAGAAGGCACACTGTGTCTCAGAGAGCGCTGCTCTGTTCATATAACCCCAAATTTGCTTTTTTTAAGCTCTCTTTTCAAAGCTCTGTTGTAACTCACACTGGGCTGGTAGCTCCTTCTCTGCCAAACAGGCAGTTGTCCACTCTCTGCTTGGTTGGAATCTCTCCCACAGCTGGTGTCTCCACTCAGGGTAGGGTGCTATCCTGCATTGACCACATCCCTCAGGCTCCCTTTTTCACCACTGTTTCCGTACTCTGAGGTTAAACCCAGTGCTTTCAGCCCATCTTTGTTGCCTGCCTTACCAGTGGGTTGAAGTTGTTTGGGTGATTTCATCAGAAAATCCCACATATGCTGGAAAGAGAGAATGACTGCAACCCAAACGTAGTGCTGAGGGTTATTGACTGGTAATATCGTCTTGTGACTGCAGCAATGAGATGGCCGGATTGCAGTCATCATAATAAAAATACTTTATGTTTTCTCAGTGCTTTTCTTTCAGAAAAGCAGGAATCCTTTAGGTGCATTAATGGGCTGCGATGCCAACTCCCATTCAGGGTGGTGCTTCAGTGCTTCGTGGGAGGAAAGAATGCAGATAACAATAAATGGATTACAGTTCTTTGCATGTCCACTGCCAGAACCTCTGTGGCCTTGTGCAGTAAGGAGATTGAAGTCCAAAAATGAAATCCGTTTCGGGTTATTGGAAATTTGGTTCTGTGTTGTGTAAATAGTTCTGCTGGCACTACAGCAAACCTCATTTGCAGACTGTTGGCCTTCTTGATTGCATCACCTTCTGATGGCTTGCAAGAAATCACCACTGCAGCATCCTTCCTTCCAAAGAGCTGTCCTGGTGGGATCAACCCTGCTGCCTTCATTATGGCTTTGCAGCTCCCCCACATTCCTGTACCAGGGTGCATTTGCCTCATGAGCTGGAATTTGTCCTGAGTAAGAGGTGAAGCCATCAGCTTAACTGCTCCTTAGCCCTTCAGTTTCTTGTTCTTAGATTTTTCAGTTGTGTCCCTGTGGTGCTCGCTGACCTGAAAAACCAAGCAAGCAGTATAACGTGTCACAGTCTCACTTCACTTGGGTTTGGCTCCAGCCAGTTGCACTGGAGCTATAATGAAACCGCAATTACAGAAACCAAGAGATGGAGTCAGAGGCAAAGAATATGCTGTCCTGCTTTATTTCAGCATGGTGAGGTGTAAGGGTGCAATACTGGCTAAGTTGGAGGTCTCTGATCCGACCCTGGGCAAGGTTAGGTCACATCTGTGAAATCCTTAGGTTTGAATTTCTGCATAACCTGAGCATTTGGCTTCACACTGTGATCCCAATGGATTTCTGGCAGATCTGCTGGCACAGACTGGGAGCTCTGGGTCCTTTCTGTGCTGCCCCAAGCTGAGTGCTGGTCCTGCTCCAAGGCTGCGTCCTTGGGTCATCCCCATTGAATGAGATAGAGATGTCACACCTCATCACAGCTGGTGAATAACTGCTGTTTTTAGGCCTGAACAGCTTTCCATTTGCATTAGCAGTAGAAGAAATATCCTTGCCAGGTTGGTGATAATTGCAAAGCGATCACCCAAATTTGGAACGATTTATGACCATTTGCTCTGTTATTCTGATGATTAAGTGCCAGCGTAATTCTTTACAACCAAAAAGTTCCGCCTGGGCCTGCTTGTGCAGATGCTGTAGGAATTCATCCCTCTCTTGGCAGCTGGGTGAAGCTATTAAATATAGACACCCATTGCCATTTAATATTCATAGCTATTAAAAGCAACGCAAGCGGATGAAAGTTTTGGAGCCATTGTGGAAATTGCTTTGGTTGAGGAATGGTTGGTGATCAGTGTCCATGTGCTGCTGCTGGTCCTGGCAGGAAAGGCTCTTGTTCCCAAACCGGGTCTGTGGTGGCGGCTGCAGAACACCAGAGGGACCAGTGGGTGTTTGCTGCAAGTGCTGTTGGTGTTTCTATGGGTTTTGCCCATGGAGTCCCTGGCAGAAGTTGGGTTTGGTGCTTATTTGTCCCATAGGCCTTCGCTATGTTGCCTGGAAGAGGCTCCAGACCAAATCAATGTGGGGTTTTTCTTGCATTTCCATACGAAGCCCCTAGGGCAGGTATGTGGAGAGGCATACACTGACATTTGTTAGATCCAGGCCCACTGAGATGAAGCTCTGCTTTCTCTATAGGCAGCCTTATTATCCGTGATGATGATGGTGTCCTGGGAGCATCAAGCACGGGTTGGTTGGATGCAGCTCATAAAGAAAGCAAGGGTGGAATCTGTGAGTTGGCTGCTTCTGCAACCCTCTGACTGCAGAGCAGGGAGTTTTCCAGGTGCACTTCAGGGATCTGGGAGCTTCCCAGCTATGGAGAGAGATGAGCAAGCTCAGTCTGAGGAGCAGACTTCCCACAGGGAAGCAGTTGTGGCACAGAGCTTCCAGTCCTGGTGATGCTCTGGGCGATGCCTGTCTGCATGTGGCAGCTTTTGTTGTGCTTTAACAGTGTCTTTCTGGGATCAGTGCAGGCTGCTTGTCTCAGGAACCTCTCTTGCTCAGCCCTGTGTCTGTGTCCCTGCCTTGGAGCAGGAAGCCAGATTGAATTTATTGAATGGAACCTTGAGAGGCAAGCAGTTCAGAGCTGTGGGAGAGTCTGGGTGGCAAGTTAGAAGGGATGCAGGATGGAGCAAAGTTCAAGGTGATGTGAGAAGCAGAGAAGTTAGAGGGGGTGTAGGAAGGAAGGGTATTTCTGGAAGTGAGGATGCAGGGATGGGAATGGTTTCTGCTTGTGGGGCAAAGGAGGGTCAGGGAGTTGGAGCAGAGCCTTTGTGATGGACCCCAGGAGGAAGGTAGGAGGTGGCCCAGGGCATTAACTTTGTGCCTTTGTGTTAGGGACATCACTGCTGGGTTCAGAATGCATTTTGGGAATTTCAGGATAAAAGCTCATCAACCCCATGGCCTTTTCTTATAGACCATCTTAAACAGCTCTGCCGGCTCCATGCATCCACAGAAGCATCAAAATGCACCTGAGCAGCAGCGCGTGGGGTTGCTGTAGTGGCACAGCTCCCAGCTGCTCACCTGCCACCTCTGGTGTCACCGGTGTCCTTGTGGGCTGTGTGCAGGGAAGTGCCACCTCCTCCAGCCCACAGCTCTCCGCCAGCATGGGGGAAAATGCTGCAAGCAGGGTTTAGCTGAGGGAAGTTCAAGAGGCAGAAAATAAGGCTGTGATGGGAGCATCTGCCTTGCTGAGCTCCTCGTGAGCTGCTGCCCTGGGCTCTGAAGGCTGGTGTGTGCTGTGGGTTTGGGAAGCAGCCCGAGGAGGCTTATGGCCACAGGCTGCTGATCCATTTTACATAGATTAAATAGCATCACAGCTCCAAAAATAATCCTCCAGGCTTGCGGCGAGGCCCACTGTTCCTATAGCAACTGGTTCATACCAGTGCCCTACAAATAAAAATCAAAACAGAGTTCCTTTAAGTTTGTTTGCAAGTCAAAACAAAGTGGGAAACAGAGAAGGAAAGACTCTGGGCTGAACAAACTGAGGGCCCTCAGCCTCTCCTCACACACCTCGTGCCCTCTCCATCCCACAGCCTTCCTTTGGACACCTTCTGATGATTTCATGTCCTTAAAGCTACTCAGAGCTAGGGAGGCACAGATAGTTTCCCTTGCCATCAGTAGGGAGAGCAGTGATGGTTGAGGAGATCCTGGGTGCTCCATCAATTCCTTTTTGCCCGCTGTAACATGGGGATGTCCCTGTGGTTGTGGTGGAGGGCTGGGAGCCCATCCTGGGAGCTGTGGGTGTTGGGAGGGCTGGGAGCTGCTTCGGGTGCTTTGCACAAATGTTTCTCCTTCAACTCGTTCTGATTTGATTGTAACCACAGCTTTGGGTTTCCTTCCTTCTGTGCTTTGATTTCAGTTCATTACAGCCAATTTTTGCTGTTCTGCGAGTAAAGCGAAACACCTTCTGGGTGTTTATATAATTCTGCATGGCAGCATGAGATGGGAGAGGGGGATCTGGGGTTAAACACTGCCTGGAGCAGGCAGAGAGATCCTTCCTGCTGCTCGCTGCTCCTAAAGCACTATTTTTTTTGCAGCTGCAAATAAGGGAAGATTGTCTTTGAGAAACATCACTCATGTCTACACAGAAAAATGCCAAATTTGATTCTTCCCCTGCAGTCACACAGAGGGAATGGTGGCTTTGGCGTCACGGTGGTAGCTGCCTGCACAGTGGCTGTGATGGAAACCAAACTGGATTGTGCTTGTGGTGGGTATAGGGCATTGTTTGGCTGCAATCACCTTCAGTCACCAAATGGGGAGAGAGAGGTTACCAGGGTGCCTTGTGTGCTCCAGGGTGACAGATACTGCAGAAGTGCTGAAAACACTTGAAACAGAATGCTGACCTTCGGGAGGTTCTGGTTACTTCTCCTTACTGATTGCTGAAGTTTTCCCTCTAGATCTGTTGAAGTTGGCATGTTCAAGTCACCAGCAGCAGAAGCCTGGTGCACCCTCTGGGATGCATCTTGTAAGCCTCATCTTCTCTCCCTCTGCCCATCACGTCCATCCTACCCTGACCCCATCCCTGTGTGCTTGGAGCAGCAGGACTGTTGTTGCTCATGTTGGAACCAGATGGTCAGTAAGGTTTCTTCTGATCCAAGCCATCCGAGGGTTCTGTGGTTCATTGCTGCTGGCTTCTGCCAGAGTTTTGTTCTGCTTTCTCCTTGAGCTGTGTAGGACAAGCCCTTCTCTGGGCTCTGCCTCCTTGTCCCAATTCACTCTTCTTGAATGGCCTTGGAGGAACGCCCAGCACGTGCCTGGGTGCATAGAAGATGGGCGCTCCCTGTGCTGGCCCTGCTATGTGAGCCTGGGAACCTCACCTCCCCCTGCCCAGGTGGTGTGAAGGAGTGCACAGCTCTGTTTTGGGTTGGATTTCTCTTTTTCGTCACTCAGATGTTCTGGAGTTGCAGCTGTAACCCTTCCTGTTGTTGTATCTGAGATTCTGACTGTGGTTTTTTGCCCTCTCAAGCAGGGGGAAGGTTGGGGGTAGATGCTATTTCTTAGACTATCTGTTCTTTGGCACAGAGCGGACCTGGCAGAGCAAGGCTCAGTTGTGGGGCTGGGTGCCCAAAACCCAACCCCTATGGCTGGGAATGGTATCCCAATGCTCCCTGAGCTCTGGCAGCTCAGGGCTGTGCCCACTGCCTGGGGAGCCTGTTCCATATCCACTGCCTTCTGATGCAGGACCTTTCCCTAATGCTCACCCTGCGTCACCCCGTTGCTCAGGCTGAGCAGCCCTGTGCTGCATCCCAGTGGCAGCGGAAGGAGCCCTCTGGACACCCCTGGATGCCATCCCAAGTTGTTCCTTATGCCATACTCTGCATCTTCATGCAGAGGGGGTGCCAGTGAGATGGGTGAACGGGGAGTCAGGGCTGGGCTCAGTGCCCCTTCCTTCTGCCCTGGCACATCCCAGCCTGTAGCCTGTGCCGGAGGAGGCAGAAGGTCCCCCTGCCCGCTGGTACAGTCCAGGGGTAACCATGGAAACTGCTTTTTTTTTTTTTCTCCATCCCTCCCTTTGCAGATGACTCGGGTGATGAGGAGCCCGCCTCACAGTCAGACAAGAGTGAGCTGCACGGCACGCTGAAAACCCTCTCGAGTAAGCTGGAGGACCTGAGCACTTGCAATGACCTGATTGCCAAGCACGGGGCCGCCCTGCAGCGCTCGCTGAGCGAGCTGGAGAACCTGAAACTGCCAGCTGAAAGTGGAGAGAAGATCAAGGCTGTGAATGAGCGAGCCACGCTCTTCCGCATCACCTCCAATGCTATGATCAACGTAAGTGTCGCCGCGTTTGCACGGAGGCAGAGGGAGATGCATCTCCTCCTCCTTTTCTTCTATTGCCCTTCCCTCTCTCACAGCCCCATCTCCTCCCCGTGCCTCAGCGCAGGGTTGTGGTGAGCATGGTCACAACCCTTGGGGTGCTGGGACGGGGCTCTGCTGAATCCTTACAGCATGCTTGCTGGGCGAGCTGCCCCAAATCTGGTTGTGAAGCATGGTACATGCAGAGGTTGGGGCGCAGAGGGCTTTCTGGACCATTCCTGGGGGTGGCTTTCAGGCCAGCTCAGCAATTCAGAGCCTGCTGTGGGTTCAGACCCCCATCCCCTTGTTGCTTGCACCTTTGCTGATGTTGGTGAAGCCACCCTCATTTTGCCCCACAGGAGTTTAATCCTGCTTTGCTGGAGCCCCTCTTTGCTCCCTGCCCTGTGCTTCACAATGGGCTTTTGTACAGCTCCTTCTGGGGTGTGGAGCTGCGTTTCCCAGTGAAACAGCTCTTCCTGGAAAGGGGAGAAACAAAATGAGATAAAATATTTAGAGGGGGGAAAAAAATAAAATTAATTGAAGCCTGACAGTCATGGAATAACGCATGAAGGTAAAGCTCAAGGAATTGTAAAGGGAGGTTAGCTCTCTCAGCCCTGAGCAAAACAGAGGTCATGTGCCACCTTAGGTGTACATGGAGGAATGCCCCCCCAGACAGCTGTGTGCTGGTGCTGGAGGGTGTTTGCTGGGGAGAGGTTTTCCTGTGACAGTGCTCTGTGTTTGGGGGTGCCTGTGCACCTGTATGGAGTTGGGTAAAGTTTTGGGAGCAGGGTTGGCACAGTGTGCCTTGGTTTGCCATTGGGATGTGTCAGCAGCAGCCAGGAGAGGAGTTTTGGGAAGGGTGAGCAGGGCAATACCTGCTGTGTCTGTGCTGAGGAGGTGGTGGTGGTTGTGGCACGATAAAGGCTTGAGTGAGGGCTTGGCAATCTGGACAGTGTGAAACAGCACTCAAACAGGGAGGAAAAGATGGGAGGAACTCAGCGTGGTGAGCCCACAGCAGACTATGAGAGGCTATGGATATCAGAGGTTTTTGAGCAGTGTACATCAGCTTGTGGCTGAGCTGCCTGGGGGAGCTTTGAGGCTCCCCATGGAGGGTTTAGAGAGTCTTGTAACAGCCCCAGGAGCATTTCTGCACTGGATTTGCCATGTTAGCACAGGGTGATCCCCTCTGTGACCTGCTGAAGCCCCGCTGGCAGCCTCTCTTAGGGTGGCTGCATGAGTGCAGAGCTGCCTGCAAATCTGTAAGGAAATGTTGGACGTCCCTACAGACAAGTCCATGGCACCCAGCCATCTCCTGGCAGCGGAGGGGAGCACTCTGTCTCACGGATATCCTGCCATCGCTCAGTATGCTTCTGAAGGGCCAGAGCTCTATGGGGTCCCTTCCCAGTTTGGGACCCATGTGACAAGTGGTGCTGCATCCCCATCCTGTTTCCATCCAGTGGGGTTATGTAAATGTCCCCCGTGCTTCGGGAGCAGCAGGAGGCAATAAGGAAATGCATATGGAAATCCAGCAGCCGCCTGTTAAGGTGACCTCTGTGCTGCAAACGTGCTGTGCGTGCCACTGGGGGCTCCCTGCAGCCCCCCTTCTGCTGGGGGGATCTTCGTCCTCTCCTTCCTCGCTCTGCTGTCTCCGCACGAGGGGAGAAGTACAGACACAAAAGGATTGGATACACAGCAGGGCAGCCCCCGAAATGTGCTCCCAGCCCTCTGCCTGCCACCCTTTTGCTCTGCTCCTGTCCTGATTTTGCAACCTTGCGTAATAACGCATCGGCAGAGCCACGTGGCAGAGCCGAGCCCGACGGCGCTGGGACTTTGAGGAGCATCCGAGAGGAGACGCAGCCAAGCGATCTGCCACGGGGGAGGAGTGGGAGGTGCGTAAAAATAAAGAGAAACTAATTAAGGGTATTATTATCCTCTTAATAAGAGGAGCGGAGACGAAGAGTGGCGTGGGCTGAGTGCGAAAAGCTCCGTCTTGGAGCTGGGCAGCAGGCGGCAGCCCCATGGACGTGGCAAGGGAACTAGGCTGGGGCGGCAGGAAGAGCTCGGTGTGCTGTGGGTGTTGCTGGAAACAGGGTTTTAATGGGAATGGATTTTGCTACAACAAAGCAGAGGCGGCTGAGCCATGTGCTGAGTGTAACTGTCGCTGTCTTCATTTTTCCTCTTTTTTCTTTTTCTTTGTAGTTTCTGGATTTGATTGTGGTGTGAGCGTAGGGAGCAGCAGGGTCGGCTGCATGTGACTGCTGGGTGAGTTCTGAGCTCCAGGAGCAGCTCGGCCTCAGGAGGAGAGAAGGCAGAGAAGAGTGAGGGTATGCTGTGGGGCTGGAGATGCTGAGATTTCGTGGAGTTGTATTTGGGGACGAGGTCTGTATGGTCACCGGGACTCAAAGGACTGTCCCTACAAGAGGCCAGACTGCTTTCCCCAGGGGGATTTCTCTTAATCACAGCAGTAGTTACCTTGAGCATTGGAGACTTTGAGTGCACCCCACAGCCCGCTGGGAGGATGGTGGGCACAGCCTTGGTATCTCTGTGACTTGCTGAAGGATGTGGTTCCCTAGGGCTGGGAATGGGCTGCTCCAGTCCTGCCCAAATTTGCTGTGTATTAATGCAGTGCTGAGCATCCTCTGTCCCTGCGGGACGGTGCTGTGATTAATCTGTGCTCCTAAAATGGCCTCGCTGTTAAAGCAGACTGATGTGCAGCACGTGCTCCCAGTGGCACCACACTCACTGTTGTGAATGGCTGCAGGGACAGCTTAACCCTTGCCTGTGCCTATGTTGGATTGCAGGACTGCTTAAAGCTGACAGGAGTCCCCTAAACCCACTGCAGACACAGCAGAAGCGTGGATCTCACCTCCCTCCTGCCCCTTACCAGTATGCATGGCACTCCCAGTTCAGCCTAGTACACCCATGGGGCTGGAGGAGCCCTGCACCCTATCACACGTGCTGATTTTGCTCTCAGAGCCCATCCTTGCATGAGCTGTGTCAGTTATCTGTGCTGCACTCCAGTGCTCTGATCAGCGCATAGGAAACCATGTCACCGACCCAGAAAACCCACAGCTTTGGGATTAAATCTCCATCCCAGCCCTAATCCCCGGCAAGCAAGGAGGCTGGGGCCGAGGGGCTGGGATGATCTGCACTGCTAAAAGCTGGGACACAAACCCCATTCCTTCCCCTACAACATTTCACCAAAGGCAAGGGCTGGAGGTGAAATCACTAAAGGCTGCATGCTGGCTCTGCAGCCTGGCTCTCCAGTTACCTATAAAGGCATTCGTGTGTTGCTGGGTTGGCAGTGCAAACCTGGAAGTGGAGATCTGCACCCAGGTCCCTTGGCTGAGCTGGGACAGTGCTAGGGAGCAGTGTGCTGCCCTGGGGCTCCAAAGGAGCAGGAGTTGCCATGCATCCCAGCATCACTGCTGGGCCGGCTCCTCATCCTACTGAGTGTGGCTGTTGGGCTGGAGGGATTATAGGAGCCTCGTTAACATAGCCACACTGGGGGATTTGCTGCTGTCCCCACTCTAATCCCCTGTAAGGGCTGGATTACATGGCCCCAGCTGCTGGGAGTGGGGCTGGGGTTGCCGTGGAGGCTTCACCCTGGCGAGGGGCACCTGGCTAAAGCTTCTGTGACTGTGGGACAGGCTCCCTGCAGCCTGCCCTTGTAGGGGCTGCTTTAACAAGCCCCCACAGCAAGGTTTGGGTGCAGCAATAGGGCTGGGTGCTGGCAGGGCCCTGCTGTGTGTCACCCTGTAGGGAGCACCTGGGAAGAGCGTTGGGTTCTCTCCATGCTGTGTACTAAGGTGTGGGCTGGAGCAGCTCTGATCCATGCCTCCACGCTGAGGCATTAATGATCTTCCCTATACCCATGCACTGTTATTTTTGGTGGTGTTCTGAGCTGAGCCCTGCACTTCACAGCTCCCTTCTTGCAGCCCTGTGCTGGGCAGCAGCGGCTCTTGGCGTACCTGTACCCTCCTTTCAGGATGCTGCCGAGCAGCTGGGGTCACCCTGAGGGCTCTGTAGGGATTTGCTGCCGTTTCAGCCATCTGTGCAGCTCTGGATGTTCCCCTGCACTGCTGCTCCATGTGTCCTGGCTGTGGGTGCTGCGCTCACCATCCTTGCCATCCAGCTGTGTGTGAGCTGATGTGGGATTCAGACCAGCTCCATCCTGCGCTCCTTGCGTTTCCCGTTTTGCTTTCCGTCTCCACTGGGGATGAAGAGAAAAATAAACCCTCTCCTGGTTCAAATTCCACGTGCATCTCGCTGCTCTCAGTGCAAGCTGCTACATTTTGTGTTGTGCTGTGTGACCGGAGCACTGACGTGGTGTTAATGTGTTCTGAGCTAAAAAGAGGATCAGAAATGGCCCTTCCCTTGGGATATTTCCTGCTAAGCAGCAGCACAGCTGTGTCCCTGCCTTTTGATGAGTCCAGGAAGGAAGGGAGCACTTATCTACGCAGCACCAGGAGCGTGCAGAGCAGCAGGATGTTCTTTCCCATGATGAATGAAGAAACAGCCTTTGCTGCATAATGCACCTTTGTAAAGGAGATGATGGGGTGCATCTGGCTGTTCCCTTCTCCCACGCTGGGTGACGGAGCAGTCCCATGGGGCTGTTCCTCCAGGACCCTGTGCAGCTTTAAGCACCATTGGCATCCATCATCAGGCTGTATGGTTGGTGCTGGGGGCAGCTCTGCTCGATGGGGCTTCCTGAGAGGTGCAGAGCCTGATGTGATGGTTCACCTGAGTGCATCCGTGCTGATTCACTTCATCTGTGTGTTCTGCATGGCTCATCGCTGCCCACAAGGTGTGTGACACTTGTCACCTCATCAGTCTTCAAGCAGACATCGGGTCATCGCTGTCAGCCACATCAGTGTATAGCCTGTGGGATGTTAATGACGTTCTCATTAGTCTGCAGCAAGCTGTGCAGTCTGGTGTTGCAATGAGAGTGTGAATGCTGCTAGATCTGTCCATCCCAGCGGGGTCTCTGTGACACCCTGTGTCTCCCTGTACTGGGATCTGCAGGAGCCTTGGGGTTGCTGTGCCACAAAGCCTCCTTGTGCCTCTGTATTCTGATGGCATTTGCAGCCCCGTTACCCCGCACTCGGTTGGAACCTGATGCGTAATTGAGGAGAGAAGAGCTCTGCAGTCCTCTGCCACCTGCCTACAGGTGTTGGTGGGCTCCCCAGGACCTTGTGCCTGCACTGCAGGGCTCGCTGCCATCTGTGCTCACTGGTGACATGCCAGAAGGGCTGGGTGATGGACAGTGAACCTCTGGGCCGCTCAGAGGTGACTCAGCAGCCTCCCTGCCTGCCCCCCCCCTCCTCCCATTTCCTTCTTCCCTATTTTCCAGCTGCCTCACCCAAACCCTGACCAAATGCTGTGCCCTATCCCATGTCCCCTCTGATCCGAAGGACCCGAACAATCTCCCACTGTATGGGGCATGATGCGGATGGCTCTGTTATCTATAGGATGGCTTTGCTGTGTGCCCCTGCCCTGCTGGGGGGCCTCTCACTTGCTGACCTCCCCAGGGATGGCCCTGAGGACGGCCGTTCTCCCTGCACTGTGTGGATTTACAGCTCTGTCTTGCAATCCAGCTCAGGTTAAATTTAGCTGCCACCCCATAAGGATTTTATAAGCTGGATTTCTCTGCGTTGCTCCTACAAAGGCTGTGCTTGTCTGCACCTTTGAAGTGAAATGAACGGCTGGTGACCCACACTAGGATTGGCCTGAGGGGGCATCAGTGACAGGGCCACCACTTTGTCCTCGGCCACATCCTTGCACAGTGACAGCTTCACAGAGCGTTGTCACTGCTGGGGATGAGGTGACAGCCACCAACCGGCACGGGAAGCGGCGGTGCATGGATAGTGACATGGATGCTGCAGGCTGCCCGCCAGCATTGCCACTGCCACTTTGAGGTAGGCTGGGAGCGGGACACGTCCCACGTTTGGGGCTGTGCAGCATCGCTCTGGGTGTTGTTTTAGGGTGGCTGGAGCATGGATGGAGTTTTGGGCGTTGCTGGTGTGAGCGGGGCAACATGGCACTGCTGTGATGGTGTCTTGCCCTGTGAGGAAGGACAGGCTGAGCTGCAGCCCCAGCTCTTCCACAGCTCTGGGGATGAAGCCTTGGGGCTGGAGCCTGTCCGTGCCACTGTGATTGCTCAGTGCTGTCTGCAGAGTCACCAGTGGGCAAGGGCAGCTCCTCCTCGCTCTGGTGCTGCTTCCTGTTGGCTGTGCTTCAGAGAATTTTTGTGCCCATAGATGTGCTCTTTCCTGGAGCTATTTCCAAAGCACACGGCAGCTGTGGCTCTGCAGCAGCACTGGCCCTGCAGAAAGCACCAGGATGGATGCCATCAAGAGATGATGCTGTCCCAGAGCAGCAGGGAACTTCCTGTCCCCATGCCAAGCAGCAGCATGCCACCACAGTGTGCCCAAGGGCTTGGAGACAGCACCCTGCCAACTGCAAGGGGAAGATATGGAAGGGGAAGGTGCAGCTCTTTGGGTTTTTTGCTCATTTAACTGCATGAAAGAAGCCGTGCCACATCCTTTGATGGAAGGCAGCAGCGAGCAGGGCTTGAGGGCTTGATTGCTTCTGACAGCTGGGGAGGGCTGCAGCCCCAGAGACCATCAGAGCACAGCGCTTTGTGTGTGCTTCTTTGTCCTGGGCAGGGATCAGCATGGGTGTGCTGCTGGTTGGTGCTTCACAGAGCTGCCCTGGAATGGCACCCGCATGTTTCCTTATCATCAGTGAATGTGAGGACAGCCCAGCTGGTGACAAGGGGCCAAGAGGAGCTGATGTGCTTTTCTTTGGGACACCAGCACCACGTCTAGGTCCTGGGATTTCTCCTTCAGCCACTTCAGCTCAGGAGGGCCCATCTCCTGTTCCTGTCGTTTCCTGTCACACCCCAAACATTCCATTTCCCGTCGCCACCTTAAAATCAGTGCTCAGCCACAGCAGGGTGCTGCCAGAGCAGCGTTTCAAAGCCCCTGGAGCTGGGACAGCTGGCACTGCCCTTGCTGGTGCCAGCCAGCAGCACTAAATGGGTATTTGGGGTCGTGATGGAGACCTTCAGAGCAGGTAATAAGCTTTGCTGGGTGGGGAAGGTCACGCTGCTATCTGATTACTTACCCTTCTGCTTTCATCCTCTTATTGCAATGCATCAGCGTAATAGGAGAGGCGAGCCTGCCAGCTCGACGTGGTTTAGTTTGAATGGGTGCTGGGAGGAAAGCTCATAGAGGAACGAGAGATTTTCTTGGGAAGGCTCCAGCCTGCAGCTGCGCGTGAAGGCACTCGGGGCATTAGGGCACGGGGTGCCTGGTAACAAGGGAATGGGGACCAGCATGGGGAAATGTTGGAGCTCAGGTTGGTGCAGATCTCTGTAGTCATAGCAGTGCTTCCTAAAGTCGGAAATGGAAAACGTGAAAGCTGCTGCTCTGTGCTGCTTGCCTGCAGCATTGTGCTGCGTTTCTGGTGGCGTTAAGCAAAAAACTTCTTCCTCTGGATGAGACTCAAATCTTGATCCTGGCCAAAGGTTTGAAAGAACCTGATGAGTCAGAGCTTTTCTTGGATAAACCCTTTTAGAATCCATTCACGTTACAAGAGCCAAAACCCTGATGTTGTGTGGCTGGGAAATAACTCAGCATTCAGGTGCCATCTCCCTGCTTCTCAGTGCAAGAAGTTTAATGTATACCGAGTCCCAGAGATTTAGGGGAGGGAAGAGAAGGAGCAGCCCTGTCCTTGTGCTTAACCTGGGGCTGATCACACGGGAAGCAGCTGTGCTGGGGAGGCTCACTGCCCCAACCTGATATGAAAATAACCTACAAATAGAGCTTGGAAGGTTCAGACACAGGACATGCAGCTCCTGGCAGCGTCCCTGTGCTGAGCGGATATCCTGTGCATGGAAATGTCCCATTGCATGTCCTGTGCACAGGAGAGGCACGGTGCTGGGATGCACACAGCATCCTGTGGGCTCTCGTGCTCGGTGTATCTGTCCATGTCCCTGTGTCTGGTGGGTCCCCTTCCCTGGAAAAGGGCACCTGCTGGGGGCTCTGGGGCTGTCACCTGCTGTCCTGCCTGACTTCTCCAGGATGGGGATGTCCACATCTATATGAGCTCAGCCGGGGCTCCCCAACTTTGGGGATGTTTTTCCTAGCCCCGGGGTTGTGGGAATCCTGCAAAGCTTTGGGCTCACAGTTCTCTCAGCTGATTTTTCCCTTCCTCCCCTGCAGGCTTGCCGTGATTTCCTGGACTTAGCAGAAACTCACAGCCGAAAATGGCATCGGGCACTGCAGTATGAGCGGGAGCAGCGGATCCGGCTGGAGGAGACCATCGAGCAGCTAGCCAAGCAGCACAACAGCTTGGAGAGAGCCTGCCGTGGGGCACCGGGCAGCACAGGCAGCACCGGCACTGCCAAGGGTGAGCCCAGTGGGTGGGGATGGGGGGGAGGCACGGGCAGTGCTCTCTGTGAGAGTGCTGCACCCCTGGACCATGGCTTGCTTGTGCTGTTTCAAATCTTATCCCTGCTAACAGGGCACATCTCAGGCCATGGTGTTTGGAGGAAACCCAGGAATCCCCAAATGCTGCTGAATTCACAGCTGCAGCGTGGCTCGTGTCCCAACTGGGACTCGTTTGCTGCTTGCAAAAGTTATTTATCGGGCAGTAAAATCAAATGGCTTTTGGATAGCAGTGCCAAATCTCCTTCCCGAGGAGGTGTTTGTTACAGCCTGGTGGCCAAAAGCTGCGTGTAGAGCTGTGTCTTGTTTTAAAAGAGTGTATGGGCTTAAGGAAGCAGTGAGCTGCTGGAGGTTAGTGCCTGCCACAGCAGCAGCCTGAGCCCATCACAGCGGGCATCCTTGCTCCTTGAGAGGGACACAGGGACAAGGAGGTGGCTGTGCCTTGCCTGCAGGTGGCTCAGCAGCATGGGGTGCAGCAGGGATGGGGATGGAGCTGGAGGTTTCCTCCTGGTGTTGCACACAGCTCTGCAGGACACACAGATGCTCGCAGTACCACCACCCACAGCTCTGTGATGGGAAGTTGCCCACCTCGTAAGGTTGTGGTTTAATACAAAATAGCTGCAGGTGTGGGAATGGATATTTCAGAGGTGGTCAGCACTGTGCCATCCTGGCTGCTGGAACAGAGGCTGTGTGGCAGAGCACTGAAGCTGGTACCTGCAGTGAGGCTGTTGCAGGGGGCAGTGCCACGTCTCAGAAGTCCCCTCCTGTTTGGTGTCTGTGGTGTGCACGTGGCTCAGGCTTTTGGCTTGCTGGCAATGGGAGAGGACAGAGGAGGAGACAGTGGTGGCAGTGAGTGTCAGTGGGTTTGGAAGGGAACTGGCAGCAGCTGAGCATCTCAACCCCTTTGTGCCACCAGGGAGTGTGCAGTCTGCCAAAGGAGAAGCCAGTGATGAAGATGAAGAGACGGAGTATTTTGATGCCATGGAGGATGCACCAGCTTTTATCACTGTAACCGCAGACCCCAAGCACCACAGGTATGAGCTGCAGCCTTAGGGGTTTGGTGAAACTCATGGGAAAAGCATGGGAAAGACTGCCTGCTGGGTGTTGTGCTTGGCTTTGGGACAGCACCTGAGTGGTAGTGGCTGTACTGCACTGCTGTTCCCACCTTCACCAGGTGGCACTTTGTCCCCACAGGCGTTCGGGCAGTAACCTGAGCGGGGCCAGCGAGGGCCACCCTGAGGACTGGAACCTGGAGGACAGCGTGAGTTGGGCAGAGTGGGTGAGATGTGCAGTGAGATGAAATGGCTTTAGGATTGCACCTGGCTCCCTGGCCGTGGCTGGGTGAGCGCTGCTTAGACCTGTGCTCCTCCTCTTGCTTTTGCAGGTATTTGAAAGCTCAAATCAAAGCAGCTACAATGAGTCCTGCAAAGATCTCCTGCCGAGGAAAAGGAGACGGAGCCGCATCCCTGACAAACCCAACTACAGCCTTAACCTCTGGAGCATCATGAAGAACTGCATTGGCAAAGAGCTCTCCAAGATCCCCATGCCTGTAAGTGAGCCCCAGGGGTGTTGCTGCCATGCTGAAGCTGCTGACCTCAGGGTTTTGATTCAGCGCAGAGCATTTGGGTTACTGCTCCAGGTAGTCCTGCAGGTGCTGCAGCAGCCTCTGAGCAGGACAGAGAGCATGTGGCAAACCCAGCCTGGGGTCTGGCTGCCATTAATGTGAGTTGTCCAGTGCTCTGAAGAACCAGCACAGGCAGAAAGCTCGAGCAGCCAAGCAAGAGGATGCTCAGCATGGAGTTGTGCTGCTGATTGTTTTGTGGTAAATGGCTCTGCTGTTGCATTAGGGGCTGTCTGCATCAGGCTGGCTCTTTCTTTAGGGCTGATTTCTGCTTCTGTGCTGGCTGTGGAGGGCCACAATGTGCTTATGGGGTGCACCCTGGAGCTGGGGGGCATTGCCTGAGCATCTGCAAACCCAGGGAGGAAGAGGGAACCAGGGCACCTGGAATCTCTGCAGATGCAAGTGTTTCACTCAGGGCAAGATGTGGGGACCTTGCTATTTGGAAAAGTGGAGGAGAAATCCCTGTTGTTATTAGACTAGAAATGTGTAACTTCTCATCCTCTGTGAGTGCAGGAGTATCCTACTGCTGGTTCGTACCTGGAGTGGGCTGTGCTGGTTGCTACCCACCCAGACCTAACACTGCCTGTAGCAAACCTCCCTCAAAACTGTAACAGAAAGCAGTTTCCAGAGCACACCAGCCCTGTCCAGGCTGATGGGTCACTTGCAGGTCTTGACCGGCCCAGTAAGTGTGGCATGGGTGCCACTGCAAGCAGTTCATTTCCCCAGAACCTGCCACGTCCTGACAAGCACAGGAGAATAGATTTAATGTCTTAGAATGGTACCTGATACACTCGAAGTTGAAGGGTGAGTTTGTCCCTTCCTTGTGCTGTTGCCAGCTGAGAGCTGCAGCCCAGCACTGTCAGTTAGCATTGCTGCAACAGCATCAAGATTAGATAACGACATGAAGGGTACAGAAAACAGCTCAAGATGTGAAATACCAGCAGCTGTGGTGCTGAGAGAGGAAATCTCTACCTTTCCTAACATTCAGACCCACCAGAGCAGCCACAGCCTGGCAGCAATGCAAGGCTGCATGTCCCAGGGGATGTGATGCATGGAAAACCTCCCCGTGCACACACTGCCTTCCTTCATTTGAATTGAATGAACATTGCATTACTTGGGAGGAGGTCATCTTCATCCCTCTGCTGGAAGGTTTTGCTGTGTGACAGTGCTGGTGTGGGATGCAGCTGCTGCTTTGTTGTTTGAGCTGCCTACATCTCTCCTGAGGTTCTGCTGAGCTGGCACTGCTGTGCTCCTCGGTGGATGCTTTGCTGCCTTTGCTACATAACCTCCTTTCTTGGATGCTGTCAGATTGCTTACTGACTAAATCCCAGAGTGGAACAGTCTGGAGTTTGTTTTCTTTAATATAAAGCATGTAACTTGGCTTATGGAAGTGGTTCTCCCATCCTTCAGCCATCTGCTCGTTCCAAAATAGAGTTTTTGTTGTGAACTGGAAGCAAAAAGGGAATTTCAGATGGTTTGGAGGCAAAAGACTTTCCACTCATGCAACAGAAAATATCTCACTTGTCCTTTTTTTTATAATGATTTCACTTGTTTCTGATACAAAGAATTGCTGAAGTCAAGCACTTATTTTTTTCCCATTTGCAGCAATGGTTTGGGCAGTGTTATTGCAAACATCTCTAATTAACAAAGCTACGATTTAGGGCTGGAAAAAAAGGTGAGCTGAGGCTTCCCCTGGGACAGGGCTGTCCCTCTGCCCGTTGCTCTGTGCTGCGTGGCTTTCATCGGTGCCCCTAAATGGGAGTTTAGGGTTCTGTCACTCACTGGGCTCAGGGATGGAAGTGATGGAGGTGCTCAGGGATGCTCGTTGATGTGGGATGTTCCCAGCAGAGAGCTGGGCTCACTGCTCAGGATCATTCAGGGGTTTGGGGCACGTATGACCTGCCACAGTGCTGGGTTAGCTCATGGGCTGCCAGCTCCCAGCCCGGCTGTTCCCAGCTCAGCCCAGCTGGGCACTCCAGAGCCCTCAGGCACTTGTGCTATGGTTCAGGGAGCACGTTATAGTGTGAGTCTCTTGTTTTATTTAACATTTACTTGACGCTGCAGAGGCAGTGCTTGTGCAGAGCTCCCTGCCACATCCAGCCCTGTGTCACAGCGCATCGGGATGTGGTGCTGGAGTGCCCAGCTGGCATCCATCCTGCTTTGCTGACCACCACTCTTCTCCCTGCAGGTGAACTTCAATGAGCCACTCTCCATGCTGCAGCGGCTGACAGAGGACCTGGAGTACCACGAGCTGCTGGACAAAGCAGTCAAGTGTGAGAGCTCCACAGAGCAGATGTGTTTCGTGGCAGCCTTCTCAGTGTCTTCCTACTCGACGACGGTGCACCGCACAGCGAAGCCGTTCAATCCATTGCTGGGGGAAACCTATGAGCTCGACAGGCTGGAGGAGCTGGGCTTCCGTTCCCTGTGTGAGCAGGTGAGCTGTGCAGAAGGGCTCCGTGTGCCTGTCCTGCTCTTTGTGTCAAAGCAGCCCTTTTGTGTAGGAGATGCAGCATCTCCCTGTTTCAGTTCACTTCATGGCTGGATGGAGCCTCGAGATCTTGTTTCTTTCTTGTTTATATTGCAAAGTTTTAATTTCCAAGCTTGGTGGCAACCTGAGAACCTCCAGCATCCCTGTGTGCTAATCACAGAGTACATCTGATGCTCATCTATCAACCAGCAGGTCTTAATTGAAAAACCTATGGAGCATAATGGGTTGAGACCTTGGAAGGAAATTGGCTCTTTAAAGCATAGCATGCTCAGCTGGTGCTTCCCATCCTCCTGGGGATGGACAGGGCTGTTTATTACCGCTGTAGGCAGGAGATCATTTTTGGGGGGGCTCTGGGCTCCCCAGGAGGTGGCTGTGTTGTCCCAGAGACAGTGACCATCACGTTTCCCAGCATCAGGAACAAACCCATGGCCTCCATCACTGCAGAAACCAGTGTAGATTCAAGACCTGCAGTGCCAGGTGGCACTGAGACCCCTGGGGTGAGGGCTGTGTGTTAGCTGTTCTGTGGGGCTGTGCTTGCAAACTGTGTCCTCCAGGTGCCCAATCCCCTCTGGCAGTGCTCTGGAGATGCTGCACCTTGTTCAGAGGGAGACAGGAACCTTTTTTGACCAGAGGAGGCAGCCTAGATAGCTCTTCAGAAGGGCACAACGTGTGGAAAGGGTTCTGCTGCTAGTCCAGATGTGGAGCAGGCTCTAGGTCATACTGTGCCCCTCTGTGCCAGTGAGAGCTATCAAGGGAGTAAAGGTGCTTTGGTAGGTGACCTCCAGGATTTGTATCCCTGCTGACTCTACTTTCTGGCATTTCTGACCCTTCCATGTCCAGCCTGTTCCAGCTGCCTTGGGTGTACGAGTACATGAGTTTTGGGTGCTGACGCATGGTGGGGGCTGGAGAGGTTCATCCAAAATTCGGTTTGCTGTAACTCAGAGCAAAACAACTCTGTTGCCACGCTCTGGAGCATTTGATCCATTAGCAGAGCCTCTAAATCTGCCTAAATCCTGGCTCCATCTCAAAGGGCAGACTGGGGGCAGGCTTGAAGCAGCCCAGTGTTGGTGGTGCAGTCAGCACGTGCTGCCCTGGGTTGTGCTGGCACCGTGGGATGGATAGATGGACAGACAGATGCTGTTCCCGTGGCTCTGAACATCCCTTGGTCCACTGACATGCTGAGTGAGGCATTGGTAATCCAGTGCCTGAAATCCAGTTATCCAAATAGGATTTTCTCCTGCCAGTGACAGTGGGATTTAATGGAGAGGTTTTGGCTCTGCTCACGGTTGTAATCCAGTTGCTCAGGGCACTCAGGCTGTAATTACCCTGGTGCAAAGTACCTCTGAACACGGTGGCTTACATATTCCTTCCAAGGGACAGCGCTCGAGTGGTGTCCCTAGAGCCACCAGGCAGGCTGTGCTGCAGCCACATCTGCTTTTCCTGTCCGTGTCCGTGGGAAGGCACTGCAGTGCTGGACAAGCTGCGGGCTCAGCCTCTGAGCATCCTTGGGACCAAAACTGTCACCTCTCTTTGGGTCCTGCAGCGATGACTGAGCACTGGACGGGGCCAGCACCTGATGGGCTGTCCTTTCTCCCTGCCAGGTGAGCCACCACCCCCCAGCAGCTGCCCACCACGTCTTCTCCAAGCGAGGCTGGACGCTGTGGCAGGAGATCACCATCGCCAGCAAGTTCAGGGGCAAATACCTCTCCATCATGCCTCTGGGTAGGTGACCTGGCCAAGGGGATGAGGGCTGGCTTGTGCCATATCCTATGACTCTGAGAACCAAGCAACATGTTCCTCGTGGGCTTTCAAAATGAAAGCTTTTAGAGGACAGAAGGCAGGCATGGTGCTTGGTGCTCAGGCACCCGTCCGGTCCCCACCCTGAGCCCAGGGCTCTCCACAGGTGCCATCCACCTCGAGTTTCACTCCAGTGGGAATCACTACGTCTGGAGGAAAGTCACTTCCACTGTTCACAATATCATCGTGGGCAAGCTTTGGATTGACCAGGTCAGTGCCTGTGGGCTCTTTGGGAAACGGGGCAGTGTGGGGCCAGGTCTGGCGTGGGGTGTTTTACTTGGGCCCGTCATGCTGTGGGGCTGGAGGGGATGGAGTGGGGAGCAGATGTAGTTCTGCACTGAGGTTGATGTGCAGCTGCACAAATGACGATTAATGGCTCATTTGTCTCCTTGCAAAGTCTCTCACTTGCTGTGATTCTGTGTCTTTTATCTAGTCTGGTGAAATAGAGATTGTTAACCATAAGTCAAAAGATAAATGCCAGCTGAAATTTACCCCCTACAGCTACTTCTCCAGGGATGTCCCCCGAAAGGTACGTAGCCAAAAATCTCCCTGCTTTTTCTTCTGGCCTGGCTTTGCCCTTCCAGCTGGGTTCTGTTCTCCCAGCTGGGCTCATGGGGTCCTGGCACTGGGGTGGGATGCAGCCAGCATGGGGCTGCGGAGCTGCACCAGCAACTCAGTGTGCCACAGGTCCTTGCAGGTGGGGACTGGGGACAGAGCTGACAGCTGGGACCAGTGTATGGCACTGGGGAGGATGAGGGTGGAGGGGCTGTGTCAGCATGGGACCTTGCTGGGTTCTGTCCTTATGTCTGAGGATACAGAGCACCACTTGAGTCACTGTATTTCACTTCTCGAAGACTCTGGATGCTTTCAGAAGCCACCAGAGCCATCTCTTACACTGCTGTCTCTCCCGCCAGGTGACAGGGGTGGTGAGTGATGCTGATGGCAAAGCCCATTATGTCATGTCGGGCACATGGGACGAGAAGATGGAGTGCTCCAAAATCGTGCAGAGCAGCCATGGCAGCGCCGGCTCCGAGGGCAAACAGAAAACTGTCTACCAGACGCTGTCCCCAAAGGTCTTGTGGAAGAAGTACCCCCTCCCGTGAGTCCCGTCCTGTGGTGTTGCTTGCTGTGTGTCTGGCGTGCTCCTTGGGTTGGAGTTTTGCTTTCCTGGCTGCTGGCTGTGGCAGGGAGTGATGTCGTCCCCATGCTGGCTTTGCTTTTAGTTCCTCCATACCAAACCAATGAATCTATGCTTCCCCTGAGCCCCTGCAGGCATCACTGGCATCTCCTCCTAGCCTCCCGAAGGCACCATTTCCACTTATGGGGTGGGATGCAGAGCTCCTTAAGGGTGGTTTTTGGGGATCAGAATAACAGGTATAGTATTTTTGGAAGGCTGGCGTGAGACACAAGCACCTGAAGGGACGGGAGCCCTATTTGTGGTCCTCATCAGGTCTGTCTGTCCGCAGGGAGAACGCCGAGAACATGTACTTCTTCTCCAGCCTGGCCCTCACCCTGAATGAGCCCGAGGAGCGCGTGGCCCCCACGGACAGCCGGCTGCGTCCAGACCAGAGGCTGATGGAGAGCGGCCGCTGGGACGAGGCCAATGTGGAGAAGCAGAGGCTGGAGGAGAAGCAGAGGGCTGTGCGCCGCAGGAGGGAGGCTGAGGCTGTGGAGGCCCTGGAGGAAGGTGGGATGCTGTGAGGTGGGGAATGAGGGGCTGCAAGGAAACCCTTTAGGGTAGGGGAGGAAGGGCAGACTGCTCATCGTGGAATCGTTAAGGTTGGAATAGACTTCCGAGATGAAGTCCAGCCACCAACCCATCCCCACCGTGCCCATTCGTGGAATCATAGAGCCATCTGTGTTGGAAAGGAGCTGTAAGATCACCAAGCCCAACTGCCAGCCCATCATTACCGTGCCCACTGAACGAACATTTCGTTGTTCTCTGGGTCTTTATCACACCATACTGAGTGCTCCCTCCCATGGGCCACCTGTAGCCGGATTGCCACATCCCCATCAGAAGATAATTAGTGATGTCCCTAAGTGCCAAATTGTTTTGAGGGTTGAGGTGGAGATGGGCTGATGGTCGGGCTGGATGACCTCAGTGGTCTTTTCCAACCTTAAATGATTCTGTGATTCCACCTCCACATTTCTCAAACACCTCCAGGGTCAGAGGCTCCATCACCTCCCTGAGCACCCATTCCAACAGCTGACCACTTTTTCCAAGAAAGGAGTTTTTCCCTGTACCCAACCTCATCTTCATGCCTTGCTTCTCCCCATGCAGGCAAGGACTACGAGGGTTACATCCCGCTGTGGTTTGAGCGGAAGGTGGATCCCATCACAGGGGAGCTGATCTGCACCTACAAAGGCGGCTACTGGGAGGCCAAGGACAAGCAGGACTGGAGCTCGTGCCCTGATATCTTCTGAGCTGCCGTGTTGGCTCTGGTGTGGCCAGCCTGCAGCAGGACAGACAGATGGAGGGACAGCGAGGACACACGGCAGCGTCCTGCCAGTGCTTGACAGTGCAAATAAACACACACACACAGGGAGAAATCTGACAAAGAGAATCTAAACAGGGATTCCAAACCTATTTTTTTATGCACTAATAAATAGCATCTTTTTTTTTTCTTTTTTTTTCCTTTAAATGGTGGCTTTTTCAGCTACTAATTAGGAAAGAGGACACGTGGCTCTGGTTCGTTTTTAGCCTCGGGTATTTATTGCTGTCAGGAGCTGCTGCCTGTATCTTTCAGCACCTCGGCTGTATCGGCTGAGACAACGACTTCCAAAGATGCTCGCGTCGTGGGATGCCGTGCATTTGTGTGAGCTCTTTCCTTTGGCATCTTTTTCCCCCCATTTGTTAAAAAGAAATTCTGCTCCTGCTTCAGATTCTTTCAAAACCAAACGAAAAACCAGCTGTGAATCTCTGCCCAGAAAATAGCAGGGGTTGTGGCCGTTGCTGGAAGGCTGCGGGTGGTTCCTACAGCTGTCCCCATCACACCCATCAGGATGTTTCAGCCTGATGACCTGCTTTGTTTCCGTGACTGTGGTGCTTCTGGTACGGAGAGGGAAGACCCAAGAGGTGACAGAGGGAACCAGAAACCTGCACACCTGCATTTCATTGTTCTCTGGGTCTTCATCACACCGTACTGAGTGCTCCCTCCCGTGGGCCACCTGTAGCCTGACTGCCACATCCCCATCAAGAGATAATTAGCAATAATGAACTTTGAGGCAATGGGAACTGCGAAACCCACGGAACACTTATGCAATCAGGTTCCTCCACCATCAGTCTCCTCCTGGTTGGCTTCTCTTCCAGCACCTGCTGCCTGCAGCAAACCTGTGTGTACAGTATACATAGACCTTGTATGGCATAACAGTAGTGAGTGGCTATTGGAGTGGCAACACCCACTGATCTCAACGTGCCCCTAAATCTTATTTATTTGCTTCTAATTTATATATATATATATATATATATAAATATATATAAATATACATAAAATTATTTTGCTTAAATTTCTATGGTACACAATAGATGAAAAATGATGAAGACGGAACGCATCTGTCTGAGTTTTTGTAGCACGAGGATGAGTGCTTCCCTGGGCCCATCCCCAGGCAGGGTGTGCAGGGGTGATGCTGATTCATTCCCAAAGTGGAGAAGCGACGTTTTGCTCCAAAGCTCTGAAAGCTGCTGTGTGAGCTGGTTGAATGCAGCTGACTCCAGCTGTGCCGCATCCAGCCCCAGGACACGCAGATCTGCATTGGAGATGCTCCCACCTGAATAATGCCTTATTTTCTTCCTTTTTCTTTTAAATATTTTTCATCGATGCAAGAGAGCTGGGAAAGGTGAGCAGCCTCTGCACCCCAGAATGTCCCAGAGCTGGAGCCCTGTGTCCCCAGGATGCAGGGTGACGTTGCTCAGGGACTGTTGGCACCACGTCCTACAGGTGGGATGCTGCAAGCTCCTGTCCTCTGTTCTCTCCCAGGATCACCGTCACGGACGCTGCACAGCTTAGCAGAGCCTGGGGAGTGTGAGGAGCACCCCAGCAACACAAATCCCCCCCCCCCTGTTTTTTAGGCTAATTTTAAAACTTGTGGTATCTTCCAGAGATCACCGAACGGCAGCACTTCATCTGAGCACCATCTCCTGATCTTTCTATTTCCCCCATACTCCCCACCAAAGGATTTTAATGTCATTCTACTGTAAATGCTGTTGAATGTATTTCTTTTCGAGCAATATATTGTGAGTGACCCCCCTCTTCTCCTACACGGTAATAAAACTTGGATTCAGGAGTTTTAAAAGGTGCAGTGCTGAGGTTCTCTCTCGCCCCCTAGATCTGCAGCTTGGGGGTCCTGGGGGGAGCCCTGGGGTGGCGGGGCTCCGGGCATGAAGTGACCCTGCTATCCGAGGAGTGTTAGTTGTCCATTGAGAGGCCATGGAGGCCCAGGGAAGGTTCATGGGGAGGTGGCCCAAAGGAGGATGGCCCAGGGGAGGAGATTGAGGGATGGTGGCCATGGGGAGGTTGTCCAGAGCAGGAGGTGGCTTGATGGAGGAGGGCTAGGTAAGCAGAGATAGGAGAGGTTGAATGGGGAAAATGCTCTGCATGGAAGAGGTTCTTTGGGGGAGGTGACCCAGAGGGGACAGAGCCAAGGAAGGGGTTGTTCTAGCAGGGCCAGGGCAGGAGAGGATCTGGGAGGAGGTTGTAGAATCATTGAATGTCTTAAATTGGGAGGATCATCGAGCTCCAGCCTCAGTGATTTGGAGAGATGGTACTGCAGAGTGTCCCAGGGAGAGGATGGACCCCCAGGGGGAGGAATTCAACGCTGGGAGGGACCAGGAAGGTGTTCTGATGGAGGAGGAGCAGACACAGAGCCTCAGGGGCAGTTCCTGGGGAGGAGGCCCAGGGGAGGTGGAGGAGGCCCTTGGGCGGGCTGGGACTGGCCAGGACACCACAAGGTTGCCAGGTGACAGACAACAGCGTGCCGATCGGCTCCGGGCTGCACTGAGCTCGCTGACCTCTCCTCTTTTACCAGGGAGGTGCCACTCTGTGCCCCCCAGCCATCACGCAGCTGAGCCCAGCTGCATCCTGCTTGGGACGTTCACTCTGAAGCGTAATGAGGACCTTGAGCCTTCTGGAGCAGAACCCTGCAATCTGGGGTGCTCCATCCGTATCCTCCCTGCAGCAGCGCAGTGCTGGGACACGTGGCAGAGCCTGCAGTGCCTCTCCTGACACTGTCAGTGTCCGTGGGACGGCCGGTGAGTGGGGATGGGGAGCTTCACTCTGTGCACAGCATCCTACAGCTGTCCCCATTTAAATAAGGGACAGTGCAACACAGAGGGCAAAATGGTGAGCGGTGGAGAGCAGAGCTTATGTAGGGCTCACATCAGGTGGGCGTTCCTTGCTGCAGCAGTGGAGCATGCAGCATCCTGCCCCTGTGCCTTTACTGCCATGCCGTGCTGTTGTGCTATGGGATAAATTGCTCTACCCGAAGCCCACACAGTGACTCCTGCTCTGTTTGCATTTTGGCAGGGGCTCCCGCTGAGGGCAGAGCTCTGGCTGCAGATCCCAGCTTGGGGGGCTCCAGACCTGTTGCTCCCCACACAGGGCTGGTGGAACGTGGAGTGCGAAGCTGCTGGGGGTCACGGTGGGGCAGCAGGAGCAGCTCCAGCTCTGTCTGTACCAAGGATGTGGCTGCCAGGTGTTGGGAGGACACAGGGGGGATCTACGAGGAGGAAGACGATGGCAGTGGGCAGGATGGGGCCCTGCTCCCATGGCAGTGCCCTGAGCAGGATGAGTCCCCAGAGCTGATGAGGAGGGGAAGCCTGGAGTCACTGGGAGCCAGGATATCCAGGCTGAGCCAGAGTGGGGCTGATACCCCCTGCCTGGCCTCCTCCAAGCACCCAGCACAGGGCAGGGGGGATGCATCCCACTGGGGACCACACTCCAAGGCAAAGCCCTCAGTCACCTCTCTGCATGGTGGGGATGGGGACGCTGGACATCTCCGGAGACCCTCAAGCAGCTCAGCCAGCAAGAGCAGGGCCAGGGCTGTGGGACATCACAGATGGCAGGAGCTACCAGCACGCCGGGGGTGGCATGGGGGGGATTTCATCCTCACTGCCAAGAAGGAAGATGGTGATGGGCAGAGGAGAGCTCTCTGTGAGTGTGCTGTTGGCCTTGGGGTACTGGGGGCTGAAGCAGGGGTCCAGGAGGGGTTACAGGGGGCTTGGGGGGGCCAGGGACCCTCCTGGGGATGGGTGATGGTGGGACCATGTGGCAGTGAGGATGGGCAGCCCAGAGCCAGTCCCACTCGTTGGTGGGTTCGTGGTGTCCCCAACCTTCTCTTACAGGCACCAAAGCAGCAGCAGGACCTGCTGGGAGATGCAGCCCCTGGGCAGAGAGGCAGCATGGAGTGTCCTGCCCAGGGCATGCAGCAGAGCCCCGGTGGCAGCGCTGGAAGCAGAAGGCCATCCTGTCCCACAGGGTGCGTGTGGATGGGCATGGTAGGGTGGCTGTCCCCATATGGAGGTCCTTGGGTCCCACACAGGACCTTTTCCAGACCCTACAATGGCCATGGAAAGGCTGTCAGCATGGGGATGTTTATCAAAGAAATGAATTGCGAATGAAATCCTGAAGAAAAACCCTCCAGCGTAGGGGCGATTGTTCAAAACCAGTTTGTAAAAGTCATTGCCTTCATCAAGTTAATTAGCTGCATAAGTGCTGGCTGAACGCCGCAACAATGCCCAAGGCTGGATGGATTGATGCCATCCACCCTTGTCCATCCTGCTCCCTCCAGCTGGCAGCTCTGCGCCGGGCCCTGAGGAGCAGCCAGGAGGGGATGCAGGAGCCAGGAGCTGGAGATTGGGGCATGCAGAGCGATGGGGATGGGGTCAGGTGTGTGCTGTGACCCTGCTCTGGGGTCCTATGGGCAATGAGGGAGTTTTGGGGTGTCCCACTGGGTGATGCTCTCCTTTCTGCAGGGCACGTGCGTGGGATCGTGTGGAGAAAGAGGTGAGTGCTCTGAGATGGATGAAGGGGGGGACAGAGGGACAGGTTGAGAGGCAGCAGGGCAGGGACTGTGCTGGCCGTGCCATAAGAGAGGAGGGAGGAACAGGAGGAAGGTGGAAGGGGGGTCCTTGTCTCAGCAGGGGCAGAAGGGCTGTGCTGGATGCCCAGGGAACGTGAGGAGGAAAATGCTGGATCTCAGAGAAGAGAAGCGGGAGCTGCAGGAGGTTGGTGCCCACCAGGGGTGCTGTGGGTGTGGGAGGGATGCGTCCCTTGGCAATGCAAGGCTCTCACCCAGCCACTGAGTGTCCCGTTTTGTGATACGTGTGAACTCCTAAAGCCAAAGCGAGATGATCTGTGGGAAGGTTTTAATTGTAGAATCAAAATCACAGCACGGTTGGGTTGGAAGGACCCTTACAGCCTCCCCAGCACCAATCCCTGCCCTGGGCTGGTTGCCCACCATCAGGGCTCCATGCAGCCTGACTTTGGGCACCTGAGGGTCCGTGGTTCTCAGGAGGGAGGCCAGTGCCCCAGGTGCAGTGGGGTGCTGGGTAGCGACACAGCCTGCACTCGAGGGATGAGCCTTGCTGGCATTGGCCTGGGATGTGACACCTTTCCTTTTTTGTGACACTTTTCCAGAGGCTCTGTGGGCTGGAGCTCCAGATGCGCTCCGTGCTGCGGCAGAGGCAGGAGGCCCTGGGGCAGCTGCGGGCAGTGCTGTGGAAGGAGAGGATGGCTGCACTCCAGCAGCTGCAGGAGAGCTTGGAGAAGGTCAGGGATGGAGTTGGAGCATGGGGTGTTGGTGGCTTGGTGCTGAGACCCTATGGGTGACCCTGTATGTGGACTGCAGGTGAATGGGGCCGTCTGTCAGGAGAACTGTCACCTGCAGGAGCTGGCAGCCCCAGGAGCCCTGAAGGAGCCACCGACCCCAGCCAGAGCACTGCGGGATGCAGAGATGTGTGTGTGGGACCCAGCCTGGCCACCCCCTCCTGATCCTTCCAAACCCGGGTTGTGCTGTGACACAGGTGCACAGAAATTCTGCCTCTTCCCTGTCCCCAAGCACTGTGCCTGGCCTCCAGCAGCACCAACGTGGGGTCCCAGGGGTCCTGCACCACATCCAGCACTGCCTGGAGGAGCTGCAAGTGAATGACTTCAGTGTGCTGGGAACAGAGCTGGGCACTACAGCAAGTGAGGAGGTATGGGGACAGCCCGGGACAAGGGACTTGCCCACCTGCCTCACCCAATGGACAAATCCAGAGTATGAGGTGCTCTGTCACTGAGTGCTCCAAGGGATGCTCAGCCTGGTGAGAGCAGCCCCACAGCAGGGCTCAGGGCACTGTGGTTTTGTTTCTAACCTAGGGACCTTGGGTAGATCCTATCACCACCATACGGGGTTGAGGACATTGGGCTCATCTGTGGAGGGCTGAAGGTGGGAGGGGACCTGCTGGTGGGATGGGACCTGCTATGGGGAAACCATAGGGTTCCTCAGGAGTCCTCATCTGCATTTTCTCAGATGAAGAATGGGGTTCTTCTGCACCTCTCCCACTCTGCACCATATCCTCAGCCTCCCATCTCCCACCCTGGGATACAACCATGGGACAATCCTTAAAGGCAAATTGGATGTGGTGCTTCCTTTTCTGTTCCACCACGTTTTCATGGGTTGTGGCTTTCTCCTAGAGGTTCCTGATGCCACATCTTGCCGTTCCTCCAAGCCCCAATGGGAACAAGCTCACTGCTACGATCAGGACTCGAGATGAAGCATGGAGGTGGTGATGCATCCCTCTACTTCCCCATGCATCCCCCGAATTGTGAAGCTGCTGAATGGGTCCCATAGAATTTCCTATGTAGAAACTTCCCTTAGGTCCTGGCTGGGCTCCTTCCCAGGGCTGGGGACGGTGGGACAGCATTTTGGGTGTGATGAGTGAGGTCTTGTGCCTCCACCAGGATGCTCTCCAAGGCCCAGCTGGGAGAACCCAGATTCCCAACCAGCATCTTTGCTCCTCACACTCATTTAGGAGCTTGGAATGGAGAGGTCCATGTTGCAGGGGTGGTTGCTCAGTGGGGTGGGGATGAAGCTTTTGGGTTGGGGTGAGATATGGGGAGTGAGGGCTGGGGGAAGCCTTGTGCCTTCCCAGATCTTGTTGTTGGCTGGGCCGTGCACATGGGGAGCGCTTTGGGAGCGCTTTGGGATGGCTGCAGGCAGAAACACTGCAGGAAAACAAAAAAAAGAAAGAAGTTGAAAAATGAGGAATTGTTCTGTTCAGGAGCTTTCAAATAATTTTAAAGAAGAGAAACGCATTTCTCAGTCTTCACACATCGCAGTGGAGAAAATACTGCTTTTAATTTGCAGGAGAAAGCCCAAGGAGAGTTTCTCTGCGTGCGAGGGGGGAAATGAGAATTTCGTGCAGTACTGATTGCTGCACTTCCTTGCAGGAGGAGAGAGGGAGTGGAAAATGGAAATCTTCATCTGCTTTCTTCCCAATCAAAATAAAAATGTTTCCTCATGATGTTTTTCTGGACTGGAGAGATTTCTGAATTTACTTGTGGTGCACAGCTCTGTTTATAAGCTCCCTTCAGGTACTGGAAGGCTACAGTGAGGTCTTCCCAGAGCCTTCTCTTCACCAGGATACCCAAAAATGTGATATTTCTGTTTCACCTCATGCTTGGAAGGTCTGGGATTCTGATGCAACCTTGAAATCACCCAGTGCAATACATGTCCCTGTGGAAGGCAATGCAAGACCCTTGAAACAGATGTTTAACATACCTAAAACTGGATGAAAAACCATTGCTCTGTGCCAGGAATGATGACCTAGGATACAGATTTAAAGGAAAAAAAAAATGCTATTTCTGTAATTATTGTGGGAAGTTCTGTTGGAGTAACATGTAATTATAGAAACTGCCCTCTGGTACAAGCCACTGTTCGAACTCTGATGGATGAGAGCTGCTCATCTCCCCAAGGAAAATGAGAATTTCAGTCTGGGAAGGCAAAGCTATTTGTACTGTGATAATGGTGACTGTGATTATATGGCAAAGGTGCCTGGGACTGAACTGGTAACAGTAAAGGACTGAGGGTGTTTCTGGGGGGGCTCTTATATCAAGAAAACAGGGAAATAGTTATCTCCATGTGGTATAAGTAGAAAAATAATAAAATGGAATAGAGTGGAATGGAGCTGGACAGAATGGAGTGGAATGGAACAGAGAGAGGGGGAAGGGAAGGGAAGGGAAGGGGAAGGGAAGGGAAGGGAAGGGGAAGGGAAGGGAAGGGAAGGGAAGGGAAGGGAAGGGAAGGGAAGGGAAGGGAAGGGAAGGGAAGGGAAGGGAAGGGAAGGGAAGGGAAGGGAAGGGAAGGGAAGGGAAGGGAAGGGAAGGGAAGGGAAGGGAAGGGAAGGGAAGGGAGGGAAGGGAAGGGAAAGGGAAGGGAAGGGAAGGGAAGGGAAGGGAAGGGAAGGGAAGGGAAGGGAAGGAAGGGAAGGGAAGGGAAGGGAAGGGAAGGGAAGGGAAGGGAAGGGAAGGGAAGGGAAGGGAAGGAAGGGAAGGGAAGGGGAAGGGAAGGGAAGGGAAGGGAAGGGAAGGGAAGGGAAGGGAAGGGAAGGGAAGGGAAGGGAAGGGAAGGGAAGGGAAGGGAAGGGAAGGGAAGGAAGGGAAGGGAAGGGAAGGGAAGGGAAGGGAAGGGAAGGGAAGGGAAGGGAAGGGAAGGGAAGGGAAGGGAAGGGAAGGGAAGGGAGGGGAAGGGAAGGGAAGGGAGGGAAGGGAGGGGGGGGGAGGGGGAGAGGAGGGGAGAGGAGGGGAGAGGAGAGGAAGGAGAGAGGAGAGGAGAGGAGAGGGAGAGGAGAGGAGAGGAGAGGAGAGGAGAGGAGAGGTGAGAGGAGAGGAGAGGAGAGGAGAGGAAGAAAATAATCCAGTACAAAAAGTGGGTAAAATAAACTGAAGCCAGATTGATCCTCAAAAATGGCTGTTTTTCTACTATGGACAGAGGGCACCTCTGACAGTAGCCATGACAGTACTGCTTAGCTGGAAGAGTACTTGCCTTCTGCTTGAGTGATTGTGTATGTTTTTATGGAGAGCACTCACCCATTACAGATATTTACTTATGGAAAGTGTCTCCTAATGCCTGGGGATTGCAGGCACTTGTGCTTCCTGGCTGATGTATTTGCTTTGTGCTGATTAAGTTCCCCCTCTAAGGAGCGCAGGGTAATCGGTGGCCTCCTCATCTCACGAGAACCATTTCTGTCTTCCCTGACGTGGGCAGAGAAGGGAGGAACACTTATGTCAGATTAATGATGTCCCAGCAAGGCGAGAGACGTCTGGATAATTGGTGGCATTTGTCGCAAGGGAGGTGTCATCTCCTTCCTTCTGCAGGAATGGCTGGTGAGGGTAATTAGCAAGAATTACTGCATAGATGTTGGAAATTGTTCCACCAGTTATCAACGACGTCTCCTGCATGCTGCTGGGCAGAGCTTCTCCCAAACACCTGCTGAACAGGGAACGGGCATCGGGCTGCTTTATTCAGTGCATGACATGCACTGCCCTCCTTCACTGTAGCCCCTCCTGCTTTTTAAGCCGTGCTGCTTAACCACAGCCATCTGGGGCCGTTGTAAAGGCTCCCATCATTCACACGAATTACAGGTATGGGCTAATTGAAGGCGAATTTACTTTGTGCTGACACAGGCTGGTGCTCACGCTGCTTTCCAGGGTGGCGGTTAATTTCAGTCCCATCTGATGGCAGAAGTGCCAGGTAAGCAGAGAACTTCTGCTGATGATGAGAAATACCTGTAGCCCCTCGTCGGTGTTGACTAAGTGGAAACGCACTTGCCTTGTGTTAATTAACTAATTCCCACTCTTCCTGGGCAGCTCATCAGAAGTGTTTCAGTGAATGTCGTGACTCAATCCAGCCAGTCGACAGGGAGCACGGAGGTTTTATGGAAGCTCGTTTCACATTTGCTGATTAATTTCTGTGATTCCGCGATGCCACTGGCTCGCTTGAGACGTTTTTCTCCTGGTTAGTTATTAGTGCCTTGCAGTAATGCAATGTGCTGAACGGCTACAAAGCAGTGCAGTGGTGCTGAACTAACGGCATATTTGCTGCCTGTGATCCAATTCCAGTCACTTCTGCAGGATGCCACCGAGTCAGAATCGTTTTTCCCACTGACACCCCTTGCCATTTCGTGGGTGCTGGGGATGATGAGGGTGAATTGCTCCCAGAGGGACACTCAGATTTTGTGGTGGGGGACCCGTTTGGGCAGAGCACCCACCAGCCCCAGGACACCCCTGGGCAGCTGTGTGCTCTCTGTTCCTCTTTCCTCCATCCCTACAGCTGCTACACGTCCGTCCATTTCCACCCTCCTTGTTGTTAATCAGCCACAAGCGTTGTTTACAATGCATAACTCAGACATTTGCATGAGATGGGGGATATGGCTGTTAAGCACGATTAGGCTTGTCTTATGCTGATTAATTCTCTTAATTTCCAGGTAATTAGATTTATTAGTTACATTTCTACCCAACGGTTCCTGCCATTATTTATGGCTGGGGTGCTGACTATCAGTCAGTGCTTTATATATCTCAAGTTGCTCCATTCCCGTGCCCTGTAGAAGATGTTTGCTCCTTGGAGGTGTTTGTGCACATGGTGCCTTTCCCCATAATGGTGATTGAAGAGGAGGGGATTTGTCATTGCCTGATTAATTCCCTTGAAAATGTTTTGTGTTCACCAGTTTCGCAGTCAAACATAGGGCTGCTGGCCATGAAAGCTCTCTTTAGGGCTCAAGAGAATGAGAATAATGGTTGCCATCACAGAAGAGCCTTATCTCTTAGTATTCCAGTGCATTAACCGTGTTTCCCATTCTTTAATAAATCTGAAATGATTTTCAAGAGTTGTTTCTACAACAGGTGAAAGCAAGTAATAACCTGACACCTGATGGATTTCATGCTTGCTTCTTCATCCCGCTCAGCTTTGCACTTCATTCTTCGCTTTGCATTTTACAGAGTACAAAGAGTCCCTGAACCTGCAGATAAGAGCCTCTCTCAGCCCTGTAACTCAGGATTTATGCAGCTGCTACTGCTAAGATGATCTTGCACAACTTGCATAGCAAAGCCCTGCTCTCGTTCAGCCCGCTGGCATTTCTTCAACCCAAACTGCCCCTGATGGCTTTAGAGTGTGGGAAGACGATGGCTGAGGCTGCTCCAGGCACAGGAAAAGAACCAAGAGAGGTGGCAGTTCCTCACTACAGCATCCTGGGGCCTTTTGCTGCCCATGGCCATGCACACAGCATCCTTCTTGCTTGACATCAGCGGGCTACAAGCGAGCTTGGAATCCAACCCGGGCATCTGGTCTTTTTGTTGTTAGTGGATATGGATCGGTTGCAATGGCCATTTTGAGTAGATCCTTTCCTTATCCCCCAGATCAGCTTATTTGGAAGCTCTCCCTTTTACATAGTCCTTAGTAGAGACAAATCCCACTCTGCAGTGACTGTTACAGGCAGATAAACCCGAGCATCGTCTGCAGACAGGCGGTCACCCACTAGATGGCAAATTTGCTCCACACAAAGCCACGCTCAGCGCTGCTCATCTGCAGAGAGCACAGGAAACTGCAGATGTGTTAAAAAAGAAGGCAGCAGGTCCGATTTACTGAGAGACTTAACGATTTTTCACCTGCATAGCCAACAGGATATAGAGCAGCATCCAGGCTATAAGCCAAATGGGCAACTGCAGGAGCAGCTGGGCTTTGCATTGGAGTGCATTGGTGGCAGGGTAGAGAAAGGGATGAACTGCTTCCTTCTGGGACACAACCAGCTGTTCCAATCTATGTGAAACCACAGCTGAGAGTATCTCGAATGTGGCAGTGCTTGCTTCCTCTGGAAGTCTGCTGTTCCAAAGTACTACCTTTCAATTTTTCATTATCACCCAGTAATGGGGAGCACGCTGACCTCTGCTGAAGCATGAAGACCTGATGTGGAGAAATAGGAACAGCTGAGACTTGAAACATTTCCCACATGCCATCTGTAGGATCTGAACCTTCGATCTATCACCCAAAAGCCAACCCATGGACTTGGGCTTTTATGTAGCCCCACAAAGGGGGCACAAGACACAGCTGCCCCTCTTCACGATTATTTCCATTAGCTCTGCTGGTTATGAATCATAATCTTCGTTGACACTCATGGACTGCTTGCAAGACCACTGTTTTGTGCTCTGCATGAAGTCACCCAAGGAGAAACCAGAGGCTTCTTGGTTCTCTGGAGCATGGGGAGAAAAGCATTATAAAAAGGCAGCAGCACCTTTTGTATGTGGTGATAGGATGACCAGAATGCTAATGCAGTGGGAAATAGTTCTCATAGGTAGGAATTGCCTGTAATAGAAAAGCAAATCCACTTTTTGCTAGATACAAATTCCACTGAACAGTTCAAAGCCTAAATGAAATATTTGTAGAGGCTGTAATTGAATTAGAGCTGATGGAGAAAGGTTGTCGTTCTGAGCTCTGCGGAACTGGAGGAATCTGCAGCTTTGGACCAGGTGGAGGAGATTTGTGGAGCACAGCTGAGGCTCTTAAAGGGGGAGAGAAGAAGGGGAACATGGAGCTGCTTGGTAGGAGGAGGGTGATATTTAGCTATAGGGCCAGAGGGCAGGAAATGGCAGCACTGGCAGTGGTGTGGTTCTGACCAAATTGTTACAGCAACTGCCAACCCAATGCTGAGGAAGGTGACGTATCCTGTCTCTGGTGGTGACAAGGTGGGTTCTGATGCTTCTGATGAGGACTTTATGCCTTACCTCTGCTCTGGGATACCAGTCTGGTGGGTTTGGGTATGGGGTGAGGGAGAAAGCAGTAATGCAGCTGATTTGGTAGCTGCTTGGTAGCATGGCGTTTGCTGAGATCTTTCTAATGTCAGCCCCTTTGTGCGAGGCAGTTTCTTCAAGCTGCTGATGGGAGCACTGTATTTTGGGGAACTGGGACAAGATACATGAAAAAGCAAGGAAGAGTTGTAAGGCTTCGTAGGTGTGAATTGACTCTCCCCAGTACAAGGAATCAGTCACGTTCTTGTTTCCAGCACGCACACTGAAGCCACACAGGGACCACACAGCTCTGCTCTGGCTCTAAAGCATCTGGCAAGCTGTCATCTGCCCACCATGTCCACTCTGCATGCTGCATGTCACTCAAAGCTCTTTAATACTTGTCTGATCACTTTGGTCTCTTTTATGTGTTGTAGCCATCTGAGGGGTTGGCCATCTTCCCCTGTGGGATCCATGCTGACCTACAGGTGACAGTTGGTGTCAAGGTGGGGAAAGCAGGCTGCAGTAGAAGCCAGCAGCAGGAAAGAGTGGCTGGAGAAATACAACTTGAGGCTTTGGATACCAGAACAGGGTAATACTGTGGGCAGCCTCCACCACAAGACAGCAATAGACAGTCACTGTTGGCCATGTGCTACCTGTTTTGCCCTTGAAAATCTGACGTTTGCTGTCTTTGGGATGAGGGGCAGCTTCCCAAAGCATCACCTATGCTGCATCAAGGGTCACTCATCCACCAGTGCCCACTGCTAGCTCAGACACTGCATGCTAACAGTATCTTCTTTCTCAAATGCACTCAAGGATCAGCTAATAATCTAGGTGCAAAAGCACGTAGCAAAGAGGATGAGAGTGCAGCAGAGAAGCTGAGTAAATGTTCCTCTTCTGTGGAGGAGCTTACTGGAGTCCCCAGCCCGGAACGTTTCTTAATGGGGACGAGTCAGAAAATATGTCTCAAAGCAATGTTTCAGTAGATGAAGTTATAAAGTACCTCAACAAAATAAACGGTGCCAGTTCAGCAGCGCCGAGTGGTTTTCAGCTGAGCTCTTAAGGAATTCAGGGATGAAATAGCTGAACTATTAACTGCATTAAGTCTACTGTGAAACTTCCTACTTAAAATATTCTCACTATAGGGGGCAAGAAAGCAGTGAGACCTTGATTTTTTTTTTTTTTTTTTTTTGTTTTGTTTTGTTTTGTTTTGTTTTGTTTTTGTGCAGATCCAGGAAGAGTAGATCATTAATACTGATGCTTAAATGAGGTAAAACTGGAGTATGGAAGGGAGTTAGGGAGTGTGTTAGTGAGGTTTGATTTATGGGAAGAGTCAACAAGGCTTTTGTGAATGGGAGGACTACCTGAAGGGTCAGCAAGGGATCATATATCAAAATGCTGAGAAATGCATGGTGTGGTCTGCTCGAGTTTCCAAAGGACTTCAACAGATTCTTTGTTCCAAGGATCTCAGAGAAACCTTATAGGAGCTCTGAGTTGCTTTGAGAAGGAAGGTGCTCCCATAGGTGAGCTGATGGAGTTGAAGGGAAGGAGACACAGGTCAGCCCTGGTGGTGAAGAACCCCCCAAGGCTTAACCTTGGCAATGATTCAAACCCAGGCTCCAGCTGGACCCACAACTGAAACATGAATCAAGAGCCCTACAGTCCCATGTGGTGACTCCAGCTGGCTTGAGATTCACTTGCAGGTGAAACGGGGTGTTTTACAAGTTGGGGTTTTGTTCTGTTCATTCCCGATATCCACTTTTCTTACTTTCTGACCACAGCAGAGAACTGAACTGACTCCAGCTCTTATTCTTGAGTGATATTTTTTCAGAGCCCACCACAGTGCATCTGAAATCAGGATTTGTTCTTCCCCTGTGTGTCACTTCACATTTATCTGTACTGAATTCTATCTTCCATTCTGTCACCCTATCAATATTATGCATTTCCTCTTGTTTAATTTGTTGCTCCTTCTCTCCTCTGCAGGGAGAGAAATGAAACACTTGGCCCTACGCATCCTCTCAGGGCTCTCATGAGCTTGGCTTCTTTCACACGTCCACTAACCCAATCCCTTCCCTATGCTGAAGGATCCTGTCTTCCAGGTTTTCCTCATACAAAAGCCATTCCAGGCCTTCCATCACCCTCCTGTCCTCCCCTTGTACCCATGTCTGAGATGAGGGGTTTGAAACCACAGCATGACTGAACCAATGATTTATACAGCAGCAGAACTGCACTTCCCATTGATCAGATAATCTACTGTTCTCTAGGAGCTCTTCCTTGAGGCTGCACGCCGTGTGTTACCGGCACAGATGGCCCATCTGACAGTTTAGATACCGTCTTACAAATGGCCTTCCTCCACCTTTGCTTAGTTCTGGAGTCCTCTTGTCACAATGACTCACTGGAGTGCTCCTCTCCCAGACCTGTTTGGTGATTGCCTCCCCGTGATTTACAGCTCAACCTCAGCTGTTCCTACCTGGCATGCAGAGAGAAATGTGCCATCTCCCTCTCCTTGCACTTGTAATTTCATAGTGTTTGGCTTTCCATTCCTCTTCCAAAACCACTTTGCAAGGTTGTTTGCTCTGTTACTTCACTCCTGCTTGGGAAGCAGGCTGATTTTTGTTAGTAATATGGCCAACTTCTGCACAGCAACCACAAGGCACTAAATGACGCTCATGGTTGCCTTAGAAAAGAATGATGCCCTCATGTTCTGATTCAGGCTGTCTTTTACTGGACACGATCGTGCTATAGGTGGAGCTGCTCTATTTGATGCCTGGTGGGCTAGCTTCTTTATAACATTTCAGTGGTCATTTGCTGTAGGACATGGGCTCTCAATGGAGGTCAGAGGAGTGGAGTGTGCAGACTCAGAGGAGGAGCACTGGTGATGCAATTAGGAATAAAGCCTAAATAGGCATTATTTTGAGACATGAAAGTAGCTCTGTTGGGACAGAACGCTCTCTTTCTAAAGGAAGTGGATGCCTGGCCTCTGTTTCCATCCGCAATGTGTTTCATACTGATTTTTCCATTGGGATATTAACAGCTCCTTAGAAATCATCACCCTGAACTGTTGTATACCAAGTGACAAATTACCTGTAAAAGATCTCAGTGAAAGCTTCTCCTGGAGTCGAAGAATTGATTTCCAGATATCTCAGCACTTCTTCCATCTTCTCAAAGACAGCACTTCTCCAGGGCTCCTTGTTCTCTGGGACACTCAAGAATGCCAATAACAAGGGAGTACATCACATCCATGCATGCAGGCAGTGTAAGGGGAGCATGCATTGTGACTGTCATCATTTTATTCACCTCACGTGTTCAGGACCAGGACTGCTCACAGCTGCATCCTTTCTGCTGTGGTTCATCACACCACAGTGGCCCGTGCATTGAGAGTTCATCCATGCCAGTAAGGGAGATAGAGAGATAGGGCATCCTTCAGGTCATCCGTGCATCCAGCTCCTTGTCCACATCTTGAAATGTATTTGAAGTGACAAAACTGACCCCGAAACAAAAGCTATTTGCTGTTCAAAGAGATGTCTGAAGCTCTCGTCTAGATGGTGATTGATAGCATGCGCAGTGAACAGCGTGCCAAAGGAGCCTAGTGAAATAGGAGCTTTTTTTTTTTAATTTAAATTTTTATTTATTTAATATGTGTATGTATGAAGCCTCCTCCTTGTACAACCCAGGAATACTTTCAGATGAGGCCCTCTGGCTCTGAACTGCCTTCAGGACTGCTTGATTTATGGTGCCTTGTGTGAGCTTCTGACAGACAGAGCTTCAGCTGGCCACGTGCGCCCCCTCTTTGAGACGTGATCAAAAGTTCACATTTGAACCTGTGCAACCATCCGTTTCAGTGCTAATGAACTGCAATAGGTGAAGCCTGAAGGCTGACTTTGGGATGAAGCTTTTCTCCTTGCAAATCAAGCAGGCAAACTGCCTGCTGCTGATTCGGTGCCGTAAGTTTGCTCCTACACCAAGCGTTGGGTTTTGGACCATGATGTATTTGCAGTGGTGCGCATTCAACCTCAATCTCTGGTCACCTCAATTGGCTGTATCGTTAACTTGTAGGAGGTATCCAGAGAAACCTGTCTGAAGGCATCTGGAAGCCTGCCCTGGTTTCCTTTGCCTTTCCCTTGTTTCTGCTTAAGAAGAGACTTGAGTTAAGATTTACAAGATCGTGGAAGAGCTTCTCTCCCCTGCTTCAGAGGAAAAATTGCTGCTCTGCCCTTTTTGCTGTGATCTCATCAGTGATTGCAAAGCTGGACACCGTTCACCCACCAGGTGAGCAAGGGTAGCACTACTGTGTGTATCTCACGTTCAAATAGCAAATGAGAAAGATGTTTGAAAAGAAAACCAAATGCAATTTCCCCTTTTGTTTCTTTATTGTTATTAGAAATCAGAAAGTTTTCAAGAAAAAAAAGTGGAAATGATGGATAAAACCCCAACAAACCCTGTGTTTTCAGACAAAAACGTACCCAATTAATTAAAATATTTCTCAGCTTTTACACTAAAGCCATCTCCCAGTCCTCTGCCCCTTAGGATTGCCTCTGAAGGTGGCTCTGTGTTGGTCTCCAGCTCTTTGCCATCAGCTCTGTGAGATGTGCTCCATCTCTGTGAGCCACACAGTGGGGCTGTTATCCCACCTGACGCAGGGATAGCTGAGGCTGGTTGGGCTCCTCCTGCAGCAGCTGTCTGTGGCAGGCAGATCTCTCACACTTGCAGCTTTTTGACCCCCTTGAGGTGACTGTGGAGCCCGGTTGTGTCCCTGTTTTCCCCCTTTCCATTGAAGTCATTTCCACCCCTTTCCATTGAAGTCATTGATGGAGGTTCTTCTGCTCAGTGTCCCCATCTGTGGTGGAGCTGTGCATGATGTGGTGGTTGGTGATGACTGGTTTTAAGGTCTGGCTCCAATGAAGAGAATCTTCAAGCTGCCTTAGAGCAGCAGGTGCTATCCTGATCTGGGCTTGGAGGAGCCCAGTTCCTCATGGCTGCATCCTGTTCCAGGGGATGGTGCTGGTGCACCGTCCTGCTATCCGATTCATCAACAAACCTTGGTAGCCTATCCATGCTGCTCATTGCTTTCCAGCCTTTGAAAGCCATCATAGAATCATTAAGGTTGGAATAGTCCTCTAAGCCCCCCCAAGTCCAACCCATCCCACCATGCCCACTGTGCTCCTCAGTGCCACTTCTGCATGTTTCTTAAACACATCCAGAGTTGGTCACCCCACCACCTCCCTGTGCAGCCTGTGCCAATGCTCTACCACTCTTCCAGAGATGTTTTTTCCTAATATTTGAGCTGGACTTGGTGGTTTTTGTCTGTCCCTTCCAACTCAGGTTGTTCTATGATTCATGCTACCCACTGTGGTGCTTCCTCAGTGAGTGCAAGAAATCTAAACCTGGGAAACTGCTTTGCTCAGGGGACCAGCCAGTGTGCCCTGCTCACAGGTCTGTCTTCCTTTCCTTGCAAACTAAACTCCTGAGCACCCATCAAGGGTTAATTTGCCTTTTTGTGCAAGGGAGAAGTTTGCAAGTACAGTACCCATGCCATATGCTGAGGATTTAGCTTTATAATCATCTTGGCTTTAGCAGCAAAGCTGGGAAGAGAAGCTTTTTTTGTATTTATTATACATAAGAAGATCTCGGTGGTTAAGAATGTACACGGCTGAAAATTGGGAAGGAAAAAAACACGACTTTGATGAGCTTTAAAGATTTAAGAGATGGGATCTGCATCTGCGTTGCCAAAAATACCTTTGTGGAACCCGGCTGCTGGGAGGGGTGAGGCACGTGAGCGGTGGCACCTTGATGCCGTGTTCACCCAAGGGTGCCACGAGTCAAGCAGTTCATAGAATCATAGTGTCATTAAGGTTGGAAAAGACCACTAAATTCATCAGGTCCAACTGTTGACCCGTCCCCACCATCCTCACTAACCATGTCAATCTCTTCTGCTGCACTACAGGAGGGTTTGGCTGGCACGGCGCCTCTGTCCTGTTCCCCACCCCATCCTGGCACACAAGTGGCACCCCAAGAGCTGCTCCAGGTCAGAGGATGGCTGCTGAGAGCTGTCTTTCCAGGGATTTTAATGCTCCATTAGCCTGAAGAGCTATTTATGAGGCTGCCTCTTGAGAAATCGAGGGATTCCGACACACTTACTCAAACGCGTGTCATCGGGACGTAAGGGCTAACTGCTGTGAATGAGAATAAACCCCAGCACACCATGGCTATCGATCACACAGCGTTTTTTATGGCTGTTCTTGATGAATGAAACTCCTTCCCATTGGAGGCTGCGGCTCAACTCGGGTTGCTCCCCTCGGGTTCCTGAGTGGTGGATTCAGCATTCGACCCTGCAGTCAGCCCAGAGCTGTGTTGGAAGTAGTGTGGGATTTTCCATTGTGGGTTCCTTTTCCTCAGCAGGCAACTTCTGGGTCTTCTGAACTCTCTTTTCAATCCTTCCTTTGGGTGCCAGCCCACACCACCTATCACTCCCCGTGGGTGATGGAAGAGAGATGCCCATCCAACTGCGCAGGGTGACGGGGTTTCGGCAGCAGGGGGGAAAATGGAATGCATGGTGCCTACATGGGGAGGATGGAGGTGTGCATCGCAACCTCCAGGTCATGGTGGTTTCTCATGGTGATTTCCCCACTCGGCTCTTGTCCGCGTGGTCTTTTTTTGCTCTGCTTGGAGTCATTTGTATGAAGTACATGACCTGAATGAAGGCTGTGTTGGAAATACCTCTGAAACCGTGGCAGTGGTTTTTGAAGCATAAATATTTTCTCTTGTGGCATTTTGGTCTCTCTGCTTTGGGGTGGAGGGAACAAAAATATTTGTCAAAAAATATTCCCCTATGGACAGAGTTTCTGCAAGCACATTTCCAGAATGGGGGGGGGGGGGGGGGGGGGGGGGGAAACAACCAAAATAAAACCCGAAAGGAAAAAAAAAAACCAACCCCATATTTCTATCATAGTCTTTGCTGTGAAAGTCTCCTAATATGGCCTGGCTCCAGCAATATGTCTCATTTTTCTTTTCTCCTTTGCCAGAAGATTTGTCTTTTAAAAATTCATTGAGCCCTCCGGTGTGGCCCCGTGCCAAGGTTGTTGGAAGTCGCTGGGTGCTCTGGTTGCTTTAATAACTCAGAGAGGATTAAAGTTCAAGGGCAAGGGTTCGGCGCTTTCGGAAAATCAATTCCCTCTTGACTTGACCACCCAAAAAGCGGGGGAATGTGAAATTAATAAGAATCAACCCAAACCCCTGGGTAGAGTCCTTCCGCTGGTGAGAGAGTGAAATAAGGCTTAGAAAGTTATTCTGCCCTTTTGCATCTTAGCTTTAAAATTTTGGATTTTTTTTTTTTTTAACCCATACTAACAAGTCACGCTTGCAAGGCTAAAATTTCACAACACCAACCCATTGCAGACCCATTCCTCCCATTTTTCTGCTGTTCTGACGTTGGTCTAAGACAACAGGTCAAGCCCATGTGATCACAGGTTCTCACTTGCTGATTCCCCTCCGTAGCCCTGGTTGTTCCCACTGTTGACATGTAAGGAGTGGTAGAAGACGTGCCATGGGCATGCTGTTCCCAGAGGGAGGTTATATTTCAGGTGTATTGAGTTTTTTTCTGTGCACTGGTTAGAATATACAAGCCTTTAATGCATATTATATGCCAGCACCTAATTAAGCAATCAGCAGCAGGGCTCTCCTGTTCAATTTTTCAACGTTGTGTCTTTAGTTACAATATGGGAAGGTTTAAAATGCTGATGAGTGATCACCCCCTTCCTTCTCGTCATCTTCCTACTGCCAACAACTGGCAAATCTCTACGGTTGGTTTTCATGTTTTTGATACTTAAATGGACAAATCAGCTGTGCTTTCTCTACTGAACCAGATCAAATCCTGTTCCTCCTCCTAGAGAGGATGCTTTGGAATGGTGGTCAGCCCACTAAATGGCCCTGTTTGATGTCCCAAATAGGGATGAGGCACTTTGAGGGAATTTGGGCACATGGTGGGCAGGTCTGAACATTTGCCCAGTAGTAATCTAGATTCATTTTAGCTAGTTTGGGTCTGAGCCTAATCCCACGTATTTTGGTGGGAGATAATAGCTAAACAATTGCTGCTGTCACCACCTTATCCTAAGGTATAACTTTTAAAACAAACTTGCCACTCTGCTTCCTATGCTTGCAATAGCCCAGGCTGAGTTGCTACCAGGAGAAACGGAGCTGATTCCGTTGTCTTTCTCAGTAGCCCTGATTAGAGATATTTGGTCAGAGCTGGCTGTGCCTCCTCTCTGTGTGCTGAAACCCACCCCCGATAACTCACACACACATCACATCACATCACAGTTGTGAAGGAAATCCGCTGCTGGGAGATGCCAAAATGCAAACAAAGCCCCTGTGTTTCGTCATCCACAGCAAGTAAATGCAGGTGATTTGCACTGTGTAGCATCTGGGTTACGACATTAGAAAGCAGAATATTAAGATCCACCCCCCCCCAGGCCCATCCAAGAGGGAAGGCAGACTCGATTGGTACTCTGATGGGCTTTCTGCCCTGCCAGCTTTCATGGTAACCCCACTGATCAGCTGCCACATCAGCATGGCAAAGGAACAAGTGTCAGGTTCAGCAAGAGCTCTGTCTGCCCTTGGGCTGCACTTTCCTTCCTCCTCCTTCAGCCAAAGGAACAAAAGCACATATGCCTGGCCAGGAGGACCTTCCCAACATCTTCAGGGAGGGATAGGAAAAGGGAGGATAGGAAAAGTCCTTCAACGCGGCCTGGGAGGAGCAAATTCTTCCCAAGTCCTGCTTTCTTCTGCTTTAAGCTGCTGGCACGCTTGCAGGGCCATGGATTTGCCACAGACAGCACAGTGGAGGAGGCAGAATCCACAATGGGATCAGGCAAAATTTCTTTTGGGAGATGCTGGGCATCTGCAGTATATTTTAAAGCGTGTCTCCTGAACCAAAACCATGAATTCTCTCCATTTTGCATTTTTTATCATCCCCTTTATATTCTGCATAGGTTCTATATTGTGGTCAAGCTTGAGTTCTCCATGTCAGCTCCACTGCATTGCTCTCGATTCATCATTTTGCTGTGCAGGATGAATGAGCAGTGACATTCTGATCACATGTGTCTATGAGGGCTCAGTTTCTCTGGGGCTGGCTTCTCTACTGTTTTGAGTATCTCATTCACATTGGACAGAAATAATCCTCATTGGGTGCGCCCTGCCCACATGGCGTTTTCTGTCTTTCTGGTTGGGTTGACATACGACCCTTTGATAACTTTTAAGTTCACTCACTGGAGCAGTTTTCTGGGGATATAATGTCCCCAGAAGCTCATAAACTTCTGCAGAGTTGGTACGAGTTCCTGGGAGGGTACTGTGACAGCCTTCATCCTTGTCAACGACCCAGAGCCAAGCACGTGTTAAATCATCACATGGATTCTGCAGGTGATGCAGATGGGTGCACGGGGACAAGTCAGTGTTTGCAGAATGAGCTGAGCTCCTCAGCAATGAGGCTTGCAGGCAGCATGTGCTTTAAACTTGCTACATGCAAGGTGATATTTCTGGAAAGGAAACTGCTTTTACCTGTGAAGCTGAACACTGCAGTGAACAAAAGTGGAGACGGGTGTGAAGGTGCTGGAGAGAACTGAATGAATGAGCTGATGTGGCCCATAAAGGCTCTGGCTGGTAATGAGCAGTTACAGTAAGATGTGGGCAAAAATAACGATGGTTTCGTGCAGAATGTTTCACAGTTAATTTAATGCATTGGCAGCAACATATTAATCCGTTCAGCCAATAAAATAAAGAGAAATAAATTCCTGATGAGTGTTCAGTCGTCTCTGATATGTTCATCCTTTCCTTTACTAACACTCGCTCCATCCAAATCTGGGAATGATGATACATTGCCTCTAAATGAATCTTCTTCATTTTCTTTCTTCCCAGGAGAAGTGACCAAAGTTGGGGTCTCCCATCAGCCTCACATTTTGGACCTGCTTCACCTCTGTGCCAAAGGAGGGTCAGGTTGGATGGAACAATTTCTTCTCAGAAAGAGTGGTTGGGCATTGGCACCCAGGCTGCCCTGGGGGTGGCAGGGTCACTGGCACTGGAGATGTGACACTGAGGGACATTGCCATGGTGGCCATAGGTTGGTGATCTTGGTGGTCTTTCCCCACCATGATGATTTTGTGTTTCCCCATGCCTATGCCCTAATATACATGGGACTGTTTTCCTTGACCATCCCAACTCTGCCAGCTTCCAGCTTCCCATCCAAAGGCTGCTTTGGGGCTTGGGAGCTGTGTGTGCATAAGGGTGGGAGGGCAGGGAGGGCACTGGGCACATCAGCCTCCTGAGTATTTCCACTGTGCTGGTGTATGAACTGCAATAAATTAAAATCACGAGCAGAATGGCATGTTCTATCTTCAATTTTGAAACAGCCATCAGTGTCTCCTGCCTGGCTGCTGGCTGCTTTGCTCTTCTCATGATGCTGTCTCAGCCCATCCATCCCTGTCTGCTCCTCCTCTCCCCAGCTCCTTCCCAGTGCTGGTATGAGATTCATTTCCCAGAGATCCTTATCTACGCTGAGTGGGGGGAAAAAAAATTGCTTCACATTTGCACATCAAAAGAAGGCCACGTCTGCTATCGGGAAAATTAATAAGAATTAAGAGCCTTTCAAAAAGCCCTTTCAAAAAAAAAAAAAAAAAAAAGAACCAATTAAAAATATTCTGAGACTGGAAAAGCTCTCGTGTGCTCGGGTCTGGGCTGAATGGACCCTATGGTGATGGCAGAAACTCTTTCCTTGTTCAGGCAGCCAGGAAAATCCCCAGCCACTGCTTTCTGGGGGAGGAACAGACATCAGTTAGTGAGTGGGAACATCCTTCCCATCATCGGATGGGGCATCATCTGAGAAGAGAATAATGCAGAGAGAAGTGCAGGAACAGCATGTGACAAATGAGGAAAACAGTTTGTTTATAGGGTGCAACAGCAGAAGGATAATCTTTTGTGATGCAGCTTCAAACAGAGGAAAAAAATCTGTCAGTCTCTAAGAACAAAGAGAATTTTCTGGAAGCTGCCATGCTTTATTTATTGTTATTATTTATCTGTTTCAAACTGTGTATTTATCCTCTTTAATTTTAGAGGAGTGGAGTTGGGTACCAAAGCTGCGTTTTGTGATCTGTTCCTACTCGAAGCTGCAATGTCTGGCAGCAGAGGGATGGACGTGGCCGACCTGGCAGTGTGGGCAACCCTGAGTTGGGATGGCATTGAGCTTCATGCCCATCGATGTGGGATTCAAGAGTGCAAAACTCAGATGTTGCTTTGGAGATGTCTGAGCTGACAGTCTCAGATTGGGCTCACTGCAACCAGTGGGGTTTGGGACGTGGTTCATCTGAGATGACGTGAGCTGAGCTGAGCTGTAGGATGAGCACTGCCTGCCCTGGGCTGTTCTCTGCATCACTGCAAAGTGTGGGTCTGCTGGATGTCTCTTTGCATGGAAGCAGTGTCAGGCTCTGGGGACCCCAGTCCCACTTTCTTTACCACCCCTTGCTGTGCTGCACCAGCCTGATGCTCCAGATGCGGGGTAAGTGGGGTGTGCACACCCTGGAGGGTGGCAGGAGTGGCTGATAAATCATGGTGGGTCATTGGTAAGGAGAAGAAAACTCTTTTCCTGCTTGCTGCCTATTACATTGTAAGGAGGACTAAAAGCCCAGCAGTGCCAATACGCAGCTTTTATGGAATCAGAGAAACATAGAATGGGGTTGGTTGGAAGGGACCTCAAGGATCACCTAGTTCCAAATCCCTGCCAAGGGTGGGGTTGCCACCTATGAAGCCAGGCCCCAATTCATGTCAACGGCACCACTCAGCCTGATATCATCTGCAAACCTGCTGAGGGTGCACTCGATCCTACCATGTCATTGGCAACGATGTTAAAGAGTATTGGTCTCAAGATGGACTCCTGGTGGGCACCACTCAAGGCTGGCCTTCACCTGGACTTAGAGACACTGACCACAACCCTCAGGCTGCAACCTTCCATTCTTTATCTACTGAATAGTTCAGCCTTTGAACCCATGTCTCTCTAACTTGGAGATAAGGATGGTGTGCAGGACCACATCAGAGGCCTTGCACAAGTCCAGGTAGATGACATCAGTTGTCCTTCCTTTGTCCATCAGTGCCATCACTCCATCATAGAAGGCCACCAGGCTGATCAGGCACAATCTGCCCTTAGAGAAGCTGTGCTGGCTGTCTTGGATCACTTTCTTGTCTCACATGTGGGTTAACATAGCTTCCAAGAGGATCTGCTCTACAATCTCCCCATGCACAGAAGTGATGCTCACTGCCCTGTAGTTCCCTGGGATCCCCAGAAACCATCCCCAAAGGCTCACACAGGAAATCATTACTGCTTGCTCTGCTCCTGATACTCTGCTGTTCACCTAAGAAAGGGAGAAGGGCATGTGATGCCAAAGCAGCCTCCTGCCACCTGCTCACCCTAACCCCAGTCCACCAGCCACATTCCCCCAGCATGGATTCGTTCCCATCACACAGCAGATGCAAAAAATCCCACGTTTCTGAGAGTATTGCCTTCGTGTTGAATGACATTTCTGTCTCATTTTAAACCTGGGTGACTGGCAGTAGGCTCAGTGCTGGATGGGCTGTGGCAGCAGTGCTCCCATCCTCTCACAGAAATGCACATAGATCAGAAAGCACAGAGGGCTCTTAATAACGTGTCCACATCCAGCCCGTCTCTTTACACTCAGTGTTATTCCAGGAAGATAGCACTTCACAGAAGCTATAAAAGACACATCATCTCTCAGTGACACTCTGGGACAATGCAGGATAAAATTCAATTAAATGCAAAATCCGAAAGAAGTCTGATGGAATTTCAGGTGCTTTTCAATTCATCACTTTTCAATATTTCTTGAAATTCCCCAGAACCAAATATCCAGAGGTCATTTCAAAAGCTGCAACAAAGAATGTGCCGGGGTAGTTCTCATCAGGGACCCTGGCTTGCTCTGTGATAGAAAACTCTATGAGTCAGAAATTTGGGACCAGAGGAAACTTTGTGCTGAATAATTACAGCTGCCTGTATCTTCATCACGTGTTGTGACTTTGCTGGAGCTGATATTGCATCTGAACCAAAGTGCAGGCACGGATCCACTCTCCTGGTTTTCCTGGCTCTTCAACATGCACACTTTGTATTGAAAGGAGCACAGGGATGGATTTGAGACATATTTTTCTTTAGAACAAATGGCTCAGCTTTACTAATGGAGATGCTCACACCGCTTCGGTTCGCCAGTTGCTCACTGCTAACTTATTTAAAACTCATTCTCTGTTGATTAATGCCTGGTAATATTAGAAGGGTAACCTGCTGCTGAGATGTGTACATTAAATCTGCTGATTTGCTTTAATTAGCAGGAGAACTATTATTGGGAATCTGAAAACAAGTTAATCTCTTCTTTCACTGGTACCTCAGAGCAGGGCAGGCCCAGGGGAAGGAGAAGAGTGGCATTTGGGACATAGCATAACTCACTTACTCTTTACACTTCCAAAGTGTGTGCACACCGAGCATTTGATGTCCTAATGACACACAGCCAGCCAGCTTTATTTGTTGAAAGTCCATAGAGGCAATTTGGAAGAGATAAAGCCCCCAGACCTCCCAGCAAGTTGCAGCTCACTGCCTTGCTATGTGCTTCAGCTTTACAGCTGCATGATGAGTAACACGAGATTGGTAACTTGGCCCACTTTGGAAACACAACTCTTCTCCTTGGCACAACTCAATTTGTGACCAAGAAAAGTCAGAATTGGGAACGGTTGGAGTTGGAAAGGAGCTTAAAGATCACCTGGTTCCAACCCCCAGCTCTGTGGTTACCTCCAAAGACAAACATCCCTGTACACCGAGAGTCCTTTGGCACTTGACTTGAGCACTGAATGAAATCACATCACTGGGGACAGGCAGAGCAGACCAGGTGGGGATGCCCTTGAGCTCATTTCAGCCTCTGAGCAAAGCAGAGACCACATCTTTCCTTGTCCAGGCCACAGCAGTGACTCCTCACTGGGGATATGTGCATTTCAGTCCTGCTTGGCAGCATTGTGCGTCAATGGGAAGACTGATCCATCATTGCTGGGACAGGTTAATCTGATTTATCAAGTCTCGGCTGGCAGACTGAAGAGTAATTTTGTCTTGCTGAAAACGTGGAGGAATCGTGTGCTTGGACAAACAGACAGGATTTCACTTCATCACTTAAGAATCCATTCGGGAGTTGAACAGCTGCGCTCAGTTTCATATCCATGAGATGGGGCAAGGAGCAGATGGCAGCACTGACACATCTGAAGGACCAAAAGCATCACCCTGTGATCTGCCTAGCTTCTCAGTCCAAGGAAGGGTTTCGGTTTTGGGGTCTGAAAGCTGATAGGCAGCAGCCACAATTTAGTGTGCAAGTCCAGATGGGCCTGGGTCAGGACTTGCTGAATGGTTCTGGGCAGCTCCCTATATAGCACTGTGGATTTTTTGACCCTCTTTTTCCCTCCAGCACAGTGGTATGATCAGATTGAGACTGGCAGAGCTATTTTAGATGATGGGCAAAAGGGAGAGGAAGCGCTGACAAAGGCTCAAAGGCCCCTTTGTTCTCCTCGTGACCCACCACAGCTTCTCAGCCAGGCTTCAGGGCCACACTCCAACACCTTTCTTTCTCAACATCCATATCTATTAAAAAAAAAATGAACCCACCCAGGTACTGTCACATTTTGCTGCCATTTCTAAAGCAGTTTTGCTTCTTTAGCTCCTGAGAACTGAAGTCAAAACTGTTCTGTCATATACAGCTTGCTGGTCTGAAAGCAGGGGCTCAAACAGAGCAGAATGTGTTTAAGAGAACAGACAGAATTGGAAGAAGTGTTGAGGAAAAAATGTGTAAATGTGGAGATCAGTAATGAGTTAATCCAATCCACGTGGTTCAATTTTCCAGTGCTATGTCTAATTTATAAGGTTAATTTTTCATCACTTCTCATGAGGTGATTAATTATTGTATGCTGAAATATAAGAATAATATTGCATGCTCCAAAAATTCTTTGTTCTGCTGCAGGTGTTCACCTCAAGGAAAAGAGAATGAACCTCCTAAAAGACAATCTGGTCATGCTGAACCCCAAATCTGCTGCTAGAACACACTGTAGTACAGCCTGTAAGTTATTTTCTGGGGCTCTGGGGGTGTTTTTAACAGCTTTCTCCAGAATACCCTGGGTTCCAAAATGGAGTGGTGATGCACATCCCTGTGTCACTGAGTGACATGGGTTAGTGGGCATGGTGGCAATGGGCTGATGATTGCACTTGATGATTTTAGTGGTCTATATGGTCTATATTCTGTATGGAAGCATGCAACAAATGCTTTCAGGCCTCTGTTGCCCATGGAAAAACGCTGCTTCAGTATGTGGAAATGCACTGGAGTCAATCGAGGTGGATGCGTTGAGATCCATGATGTCCATCCATGAGGATGACATGTTCTGCCTCTATCACCTCTGCCAGCCAGTCTTGCTCAGGCTCTGAGCTTTTCCAAAGGCATCATTCGGGTAGCAGAGAAATGCTGAGCTGGCATTGGGTTTTAATTCAGTACTCATGACAAAGCAGAGCACTGGCACTGTGTGTTTTCACAGCAGCACTTTGTTTCTTCCAAGGACGTGGCCAACTCCTGCAGCACTGTGATGTAAGTGCACAGCTTACACTAGCCACAGCCGGATATGTTTATCCATGCATGACAGCTGAGACAGTCGTGTTGCCTAACCAGGGGGAGAATGCAGCTTTAAATTCTGATCTGAAGAAAATTGATCTTACAGCCTTTATATACACTTTTCTTCTCTGAAGCCTTATGCAGGTGTTGCATTTCCCAGGCACGTGTTTTCTGTAACTAACTCTCACCAGTGACACAGAGTCACACAGAGATGCTATCTGTCATGCTGCACGGATGTGTCTTCACAACGGAAGCGTGGCAGTTTGCTCATTCATCATTTCACCCTGCATTTGCACTGCTCCTAAACGCCTGATCATAGCTGCTGTTCCAGTTATGCCTGTTCCATGGAAAGACTATTCCTGCCTTCGTGACAGGGGCTTCCACTGCATCAAGTGATTACTGCGTGCAGGACTAACATTTCAGCACACTGGTGCCACCAAAGCTGCATTGTTAGGTGCAGGAATTACAAAACCCAGGCCATCCTAATCTGATTTCAGTGTTCACCCTGCTGCAAGCACCATGTTGAGAGACCTCCCCAGCCCACCTTGTTCATAGTTTTCTATTTCTCTTGCTCAAGTGTGATACAACCTGCCTCTATTGCTCTTCCTGCTGTGCATCTCCTGCTGTCCATCAGCATCGTCACAGCTGTAGGGATTGTTTTCTATCCCAGCAGTAGTTAAAGCTGCTGTTTAACAGTGATAGCCAAATGCAGTTATTTTAAAACCAGTGCATCGGGGTAATTGCATCAAAGGCTTTAACAAGGTTGGGCCAAGGCATTCTCTGAAATGCTAATGGAGGTTTCCAATAAACACAAAGAAAGGTGGAAGCTCCAGAGAGCTATGACTGGGCTTAAATGAATGATGCAGGCATCTCCAGCTGTAAGAAAAACCACAAGCAGCAGTGGAGCTGAGCAATGCAGACTTACAGGAGGACTGGTAATAATTAATTTATAGTTGGCTCTGGTTTATAGAATTTGATTGTTTTTTCTTTTTGATGGGACAAATAACACCGTGGTGACAGAAGATATTTCTGGATTATACCTCACTTGATACTGCATGATCCTGTCCTGCAGGAGGAACACCAGTGAGGCCAACCAGGATTACTACCTGGGATCACAGATAGAGAGGGTTTTCTATCCTTCAGTACAGCAAACTGCTGCAGATAGTGCTACATCCATAAGCTTGGTGGGCTGTAGAGCTCTCCAAGAGCCTGAGCATCTCCACAGCGTTGAAGAGTGGTGGTGAAGCATTTTCCCTGTGTAGGATCATGGAGGGGCGATGTTGTTTGGGAGACCCCAAAGGACTGCAGAGATCCCTGGAGGGATCCACCTGCAGGCGAGCTGGGACTTGAGGAACAGTAATAGAGAACCATGGTCCTCCTGGTCGTCTTGCCTGTGGGATTTCTTTTACTACAGATGCTATGTGCTGAGTGTGACACGGTGGGTGAGGACTGAAGGCAATGATTTGTAAGCTCAATTCTGAAGAATAAAATGGAGAAAATCTAGAGGAGGTCAAAGTGTGAAATCCTAATTTGTAAATGTTAAACAGAGTGATTGATGGGTACACCGAAAAGCTTTAGCTTGTAAATGTTATCGTGTGGCTCGAATAGAAAGGAGAATACACTCTTTTATGAGTGACTTGCATTAGACAACTGATAAGAGAAATTATGCTGAAATTTTAAGAATCTGTCCATAGGATTTGCCCAGAGAAATGCTAGATGCATCATCCCTGCAGACACCCAAGATCAGGCTGGAGGGGCTCTGAGCACCTGATGGAGCTGTAGGTGTTCCCTGTTTATTGCAGGGGGGTTGGATCAGATGGCCTTTAAGGGTCCCTTCCAACTCAAGAGAATCTATGATAGCTACGTGGTCTCAAGATAGAAGTGGGAATTAGCCAGGGAATCTGTCCTAGAGCAGAATGGAACCTTCCAAGGCACTGATGCCTTGAGGTTGGAAGCAGCCTGCAATGAAATGTTGCGCATTTGGGGCTGTCATTGGGAAGTTCACAGCTCCCTGTACAGCCTTTTCACAGTCTCTATTACAAACAAATCTGGACTCCAACACAAGGTGACAACACAGCTGCAAGCCATGATGTATTTTGGGGAAGAATTGCTTTGTGTTGGTTGCAGAAGGTGCTGAAGGCCTCACCTTCAGTGAATGCTAGAACATTAGCCTGCTCCTTCAGTCTTTCCTGGGCCATGGGGAAGGATGTGTTGGAATGGTCTTTGCCAATTGCTTTAAAAATTATGACAGTTAATGTATTGCACTTTCAGACTCCAACATAACTTTCTCCAGAGTAATTACTTTCGATTTCTTCACAATAAATACACCGCTGTTTTTTCCTTTCCAATAATTGAGTGTATTTATTTTTAACTAAGATTAACTGTCTTTTGGAGCCCAAAATGAATGGGGTTGCCTTGGAAGATCAATATGAATGCTCACAATCATTGTCTGCTCACAAAACCTGTGCTAGTTTTGGCAGCATGACCTCAGATGAGCTCCTCTCCTCTCCTCTCCTCTCCTCTCCTCTGCTCTCCTCTCCTCTGCTCTCCTCTCCTCTCCTCTCCTCTCCTCTCCTCTCCTCTCCTCTCCTCTCCTCTCCTCTCCTCTCCTCTCCTCTCCTCTCCTCTCCTCTCCTCTCCTCTCCTCTCCTCTCCTCTCCTCTCCTCTCCTCTCCTCTCCTCTCCTCTCCTCTCCCCTCCTCTCCTCTCCCCTCCCCTCCCCTCCCCTCCCCTCCCCTCCCCTCCCCTCCCCTCCCCTCCCCTCCCCTCTTCTTCCCCTTCACCTTCCCCTTCCCCCTGGTCCCAGGGCAGCCCCCCGCAGGACACTACTCATGACTGGACTTTACTTGGACATAGAGCCATAATGCTCCAAAAAAGTATCTTTCTAATCACTAAGTAACAGGATATTTGATCCCATATGCCATAGATATTTTGGCCCTCTAAGTACATTTCCCTCCAGCATCAAGGTCAGGAGAGCTGTGGAGTGATGAGCACCCACGCAGAGTCAGTCCCATGATTCCCAACTACTCTCATAACACTTTCCTGACTCCCCAGAGGGAAGGCTCAGTGTTACTGTTCCACCTATTAGCAGGCATTTAATAAGTATTAGTAATAACTGGACGGTATAAATTTTAGTAATTATTATTATAATTCTGAGCACAGCCATTAATCAATGCATTATTATTGAGGTAAAAATTACTTAAAGATTTATAACTACATTTAATGCTTTCTAATTAATTTAATTTGGTGAGGTGAGGAATTTAAATAAAAACACACAGCACTGCTGGCATTTCTCCCCTGCAAAGGAAACTGGTATTTCTAGCTGGGGATGGGAGAGAGTGTCCTTGGTGGGAAAGGCCATGATTGGACCCTGGGATGGAGGTTTCTCCTGAACCACCTCATGTTCTGAGCACAAAGAGGAATGGGATTCATGGCCTGAAGTCCATTTGAGCACTGGAGTTTCAATCAAGCAGCAAATTCTTCATATAAAGTTGTGCTAATGCCTAAGAAACACTGCTGTGAATGGGAGGAGTATTTAAGCTGAGAATGGGAAAGAGCTCTGCTCTGATGCTGGCTCTGCCATGGGGAATTCATGCTCAGTGACCAAGGGGAGGTTATCAAATATGGATTATTTGGGTTGGGGTGTTCCTTTCTGTGTAAACTGTGCTGCTTTCCATGAAGGAAAAATGAGTTCCAGGAATAGGAAAAACACACTTGGTTGGGAGGTTTGGCCGCTCAGTGGCAGCAGCTGTTGTGTCAGCAGTGGGTGGCCGGTAGCCTCTCATCAGGACAAAAGTCACACACAGTATTCAGATTTTTAAGTGTTTGGACAGGACCTGAGGCTCAGCACCCCAGGGTGTGTTACCAGACACTGGTCAAAGCAGCTCTACAAATGATAGGATGGGAATCGCAGAGATTTCCAGCAGGATGTCTTACCAAAGGCGTATCTGGTGGGTTGGCTCTGGCCAGCAGCTAAGTTTCCATTGCTGTCCAACTCTCTCCCGTGGAATTTCCCTTGCTCAGGCCAAATTATTTTTCATACAGCATCTATACTCTTCCTCTTGAGCACTTAATCTTTAGGGATTACTTCAAAGAGTCTCTTCTCTATTGCTTTGCTGATGGAGTCTTTCTGAGAAGGCCCCCAGGTTGGAACCATTTCAATTAATTTCCATTCTCTCCTTTATGCATAAACCTCCTCGTCCCCTCAGGAAGCATTGCTGTTCCCACTTACACGTAATGTAATGCGTGCCAGTGTTTTATTTTCAGATTGACATTTACCTGGGATTTCAAAAGGAGTTAAAATCCGATGCAAGTTTCGTTTTGTCAGGGGTGTATTTTGTATTGGATTTATAATTTATAAGAAGTGCCTCTCCTCCCTGCAGAAGGCACTACCTGGGAGGGGGCTTCCAGTTTGCTATTTTGAGAAGGGATCCTAACAAGGTTTTCATTTTGCTGTACAGGCGAAATTTATTTAATGGAATACCACAGGAACATAAAAGGCCTGCATTCAAACCACACCAAAATCTGCATTTCTGAGATTTCTGAGAACTCTGTCAGGAGTTAAACTGTGTCATTTTCTCAAAGTGGTACCATTTTTCCATCTGCTCGTGTCTGGGGACCTGATGACAACAGGTGTGGTACAAAAGAAGGACTTTCTTTTTCTTGCATGGCCCTAAAGGTTCTTCTGACCTTCACCACTCTCCAGTTAAAGCCACCACTGGAAGAACTCATGCAAATAAGGTTCAGGGATGTCCCTATGGATTTTCTCACCGTGTTTCATAAAGCAATCCTATGTCCCAAGCAGCAATGACCTCTGAGGATCAAGTCTACAACAAAGATACTGGGAGTCCTCAAGAATGGAGCCAGAGAAGAGACGGGCTGTACCAGTGTGCTAACAGCAGTGCAGAGGCAATTTCTCTTGGCACTCCTAAGACAGCCTGAAGAAACTCTCTTTGCTTAGTGAGCAGATGTAGGGGAACACCACAAACACCACTAAGTGAGCCCCAGAGCATCCAGTACATGACTCTTATGTTGCTATTAGGAACAGAGAGGTCAACTCTCTACTCTTTAGCACGTTTATCACCCTGCTGTAACTCACAGGACAGGTGAGCAGAGGAAGAGGCTAAGACCCGTGCAAGGATTTACCTTTGTGTTAAATTTTTACCCCAATATAAAGTGCTTATCTACAGGTTCTTCTTCCAGGAATCTCAAGGTTGTTGTTGTCCTGTATGTATCAGGAGGGCATCTTCTGGCACAGATGTGTGGGGAAAGCATACACCTTTCATTGTATGGCAGGGAGAGTACTTCCAGTCTGCCCAGTATGCATTTACTTTGCTGTTCATCTCTTCATGGTCTGCTGGTGCCTTTCCTCTTAGTATCTCATGATTGCTTCCAGTGACAGGGGAGGTTTAGGTTGGATATGAGGAGGAAGTTTTTCACTCAGAGGGTGGTGAGGCACTGGCACAGGTTGCCCAAGGAGGCTGTGGATGCCCCATCCCTTCAGGCATTCAAGGCCAGGCTGGATGTGGCTCTGGGCAGCCTGGGCTGCTGGTTGGCGACCTGCACACAGCAGGGGGTTGGAACTGATGAGCATTGTGCTCCTTTGCAACCCAGGCCATTCAGTGATTCTATGACATCTTTTCTGCTCTGCAATGCCTCTGCAGGAAGCTGCTGCTCCGCTCAGCTCTCAGCCTGTCCCACTTGAGCTGCAGTCTGACATCTTAGATCTTCTTTTGTCTTTGTAATTTTGGGTCATGTAACCCTTCTGGGACTCTCAGGATATTTAAATAGCCTCTGTGCTGAGGAGAGCAACCATTATTTCCTTGTTTTTTGAACTAACTTCCTCATTTACTGTTTGCACGGAGTGGTTTCTGGGGCTGAGTTTCAAAGAAAAGATCTTTGCATATTTTGCTATTCACTCCAGTTGTGCTTACCCTGTTCCACGGCAATTGCACAGAGACTAACTTTTAATTAGCTTCAAAGCTGTGTGATATCTTTGGGAACAGCCAATACAGCTATTGGGCTTCCTTCATTTGTGGAAAAGACTTGAAAAATATGCAGAATAAACTGTACAGCTCTCCATAAGGGAGGGAAAGCAACAGTCCAATTTTATGTAGAGACAAGTTTTCTGCAACTTTGTTTTTTTGTGAGAAAAGGGAAGAAAAAAGGAAACAAAGAGAAAAGATGAGGAGAAAAGAAGCATTTATTACACTGTAATGAGGTAAAACTAAGCTCACATACCAATAGGGGAGCTGACAATAATATATGGCTTTAATTAGCAATCAGGATTTGAGAAACAGCTTATTATGCTAATAGTTTCAAAGCTTCCCAGTAAAAAAGTGCCTATGGAGAGATTTGCTAATGACAAGGAAATCTCCATTTTGTAATATAATCATGTAATTCTCTAGACAATAATTACACATTTCTTTGCGTGTTTGTTGTGAAACTCTGGACTCCAGATTTTGTGCTATGCATTCCCAGGGGGATAAATAAATATATATATATATATAATAGCCCAAAACTTTGTTTCAAAAGGCAGTGTTTTGGACTTAAGATGAGAATGATGTTGATAACACAGCGATGTTTGAGTTGTTGCTCAGCACTGCTGCACAGAGCCAAGGGATTTTCAGGTGTAGAGGATCACAGTGCATTTGAATGGGGACATTTTGCAGGACTGGGTCTTTCTGGTGCTTTTTTGTGTGTGTTAACTTGTGCTCTCTGGATTATCTTATATCCCTGCAGCTCACCTGAGCTGACAAACAGAGGATCAAGGATTTGGGCATTTCCACTCCAGTCTGTTGTGCTGTTCTGGTCCAGACCCTTGGTCTCGTACTGAGCTCCATCTCTGCTCTCTGTAAATGAAGATGTCTGTGTGCACACTACTTATTATCATGAAAGGTCCCCTAGAATTGTTGTATTCACTTAGCCACAGATGAGCTTTGGGTAATTCTCTTCATCTCATGTATATTCATCTGCACAGAATAGCCAAAAGCTGCAGTCATCTGGATACAAGCATTTGGGGCCATGCTGTCTGCTCTCACTGTCCCCTCCCAATGAGAGAAAAATGCTTTCCTAGCTTCCAATTGGACAAGGAAACCTCCCAGGAACAGCAGAAAATTTCCTTGAATTAGCTGTTTTGAATGCAGGCAGAAACACCTTTAAAGCAAGGAGGCAAACTGCTATCAACCCTTTCCCCAGAGCGGAGAAAGAGGAGACTGAAAGCAGAATTCCTAATTCCCAGGATTAGCACGTGGACCAAAATCAAATGCAGGCTGTAAAACTCCCAAACCCTCAAACAAAGCCCCTCCCAACCCAGCAATACAGTGAGAATAAGAGATGAATACCCACTCCCCTACTTCTGAACTGGGGGAACCAGCATCTGCTGCATCCAATTCACAGCAGTAAAACAAAGAGTTCCAGGCCTGAACCACACATAATGCATATTGGCAGTTCCCCACCTAAAGCCAGGATGGGTTTGTGTTGTTGACCCTGACTTCCTTCTTTTCCAGTTCCCACATGGATCCTTCCCTGTAAGACTGCCACCTATTTGTGCAGGCATTTTGTTTTCTCTCTTTTTTTTCTTTCCTTTTTGTTTGTGAAAGCTGATTTTTGTCCACCTTGCTTAGCTTAGGCCTTCAATAAGGATGATTTAACCGCCCCCCTTTTACTAGCTAAAATGGAGAAAGTGCCCAGAAAGTGGACTGAATTATGTGGTAATGCTACCTGGGAGACCACAGGAGTGCACTGTTTCAGCATATCAAAGCAAACCTCTCAAACCAAAGATTCCATCTCTACAGCCAAAGTCCACTACAGACGAAGAGGACAAGCAGGGGGAGGATTCAAAGATGGAAACAGTGCTCTTTCAGCATAGAAATATGGAATGAAAGCCAAAAGTCCAAGCGTAGGAACACTTCAGACAGAAAATCAGACATTAAGATTCTTCACAGTTTTCTTGCCTGCACATTTCTCACCGTCAAATATCTGCAGGGTATTTAGTGATGAAGGGATGGAGTAAGAAAACGCTGAATAGTGAATGTATTCTGATTTGAGATGGGCTCTCACAGGTGGTATACAGACAGAGCTTAGCTGGTAGGTGAGAGCTGGAGTGAAAAGAGCCCTCCACAGCATCTGTGCCCACAGGAATACAGCTTTGCTGATGGAGGAAACCAGCTGTGCCCTGCTCCATGCTGCCATGCTGCAGCAAACGTTCAGGTTTGCCACATGGTCCCATCAGCAATCTGCAGATTTCTTCTGTATCGCAGGGAAAGCGTTGAAATATTGCTGCTGAAAACTGCTCTGGCAGTTACTTGCAGTGGAATCATCTCTTGTTCTTGAGATGAAAGAAAACCCCCCCTTGGTATCTCAGGGGCTGTGTGTATGTACCCCAAACCCTGATCAAAGGGGTTGTGAGACTGCAAGCTTTGAAACTTTGGCTCACTTCTCATTAATGAAATCCCTTCATCAATGGAGCGTATAAAGGAGACTGACAAGGAGCCCTTTAAAAGGCAGCTGAGAAATGGGCTGAGTCATTTGTGTAAGTGGGAAAGAGCCTGAGTGTTCTGAGACTGCTTAGGTGCCAGGCAGATGGCAAAGATAAAGTCTTAACGAGACGGATGAGTCAGTTTGCTTGGCTTACAGCCAGTACTGGGATGGGATGGGATGGGATGGATGGGATAGAATAGAATAGAATAGAATAGAATAGAATAGAATAGAATAGAATAGAATAGAATAGAATAGAATAGAATAGAATAGAATAAGCGGGAATATTTTTACTTTTATGGACTTTTATGTCAACAAGCTTATCTCTAGGACCTTACACTTTCATTTTTCCCTTAAAAGCATCTTTCAGACCAGGTACATCTGATAACTCCTAAACTATCAGTATGCATTCTAATCCAGGGAGCATCACATGACTTGGTGATGTAAATTAGAAATATGCAGGTTAATGGTATATTTTTGGGACTCTTCCCAACCAAAGGTTTCCCTGTGCCCTGGGCTGGAGGGCAGCTCCCTCCCCACTCCTGCACTCACACATTTCTCCTCTCCTTTTCCATAGCACCCTTCTGTCAGCACCCAGGAGATGGCATCAGCACATAACAACTTTCTTTGATTCTTTTCTTTTCCAGGCCTTTTTATATTTTTCTCCATACCAGGGGTTGCATTGCTATATTTTCTTATCCTATTCATTTCAATTAAGCGATTCATTTTAATATTCCAGGTTATTATACAGAATGTTTAGGTATGCTCACTGTTCTTTTCCTCTATGCTAAGAAACTCATTTCGTTCCTGGATGTTACAAAAATTTAGAGGAAGCAGTAAAAGCCTGTAGTTTCTCTAAATAGTGCAGATCTCATACATGCATTCTTCTTCATATCTAATATTTTTCAGCCAGCATTCTTAGAGACATACAACAAAGCAGGAGACAAGGCAATTAAAGAACATGACAGATGACCCACATGTAGAAAAATAAATATCTGAGTCGGAAGATTGATTAACACACCTTTGTTGCTTGAAGTTAATTAGGAATTTTCTTTAGAACTTTCCATTTTGTGGTTTCTTTTGCCTAGGATGAGCAATCTCTTCCATCCCCATCTGTGGCCCTTGGTTCAGCTGTGAGGTACAGTACGACCTGCTCAGCAAAAACGGATGCCATTCTGTTTGTCAGCCTCTGACATCTCCCCCTCATCAGGGAGAAATGACAGCTGGCTGCCAGGAGCTTTGGAGGGATCCTTAGCGACTGAGGCAGAGGATGGCAGGTGAAATGCAATGTCAATAATTGCAAAGTGAGACACAATAATTCACAAAGGCGTGTGCTGAGCTGGCTATTATCACTCAGGAAAGAGATCTTGGAGCAGCTCTGAGGAGTTCAGAGGGACCTCGACAGCCTGGAAAGCTGGGCTCGGGTGAACCTAATGAGGTTCAACACGGAAAAGTGCAAGGTTGTGCATTTGGTCCAGAAGAACCCCAGGCACCCGTACAGGCTGGGAGGAGTGGTCCTTGAGAGCAGCTCGGCAGAGAAGGACCTGGGGGTCCTGATGGACGAGAGACTTAACATGAGCCAGCAGTGCGCTCTGGCAGCTCGAAAGGCAAATGGGATCCTGGGCTCCATCAGGAGAGGGGTGGTCAGCAGGGACAGGGAGGTGATTGTCCCTCTCTACTCGGCTCTTGTGAGGCCCCATCTGGAGTACTGTGTCCAGGTGTGGAGCCCTCAGTACAAGAAAGACATGGAGATTTTGGAAAGGGTCCAGAGGAGGGCGACTAAGATGATCAGGGGGCTGGAGCACCTCCCATATGAAGACAGGCTGAGGGAGTTGGGCTTGTTCAGCCTGGAGAAGAGAAGGCTGCGGTGCGACCTCATTGCAGCCTATCAATACCTGAAGGGAACCTACACCCAGGAGGGGAGTAAACTCTTCAAAAGGGCTGACAATAGCAGGACTAGAGGAAATGGATCCAAGTTGAAGGAGGGAAGATTTAGGTTGGATGTTAGGGGGAAGTTCTTTACAAGGAGAGTGGTTAGGCCCTGGAACGGGCTGCCCAGGGAGGTTGTGGATGCCCCGTCCTTGGACGTGTTCAAGGCCAGGTTGGACGGGGTCCTGGGCAACCTGATCTAAATGTGTATGTTTGGTGGCCCTGCTAGGCAGGGGGGTTGGAACTACATGATCCTTGAGGTCCCTTCCAACCCGGGTGATTCTGTGATTCTGTGATTCTGTGAGTCCTCTGCAAATACCAGCTCAGTGTTCAGTGACGTCTCGAGAGCTTTGGGTGTCATTAAGATGAAGTGATGATGAGGACACCAACCATGCTTGTGCAGCACTGCATGTCTCCACATGTGACCCTGTGCCAGACAGGTGGGCAGGGGTCTGAAATGATCCAGAAAAAGGCAAAAAGAAAGGGTCTGGATTGGCCTCCGCATTAGATAAAGCAGACTGTACCCATTCAGACTGGGAAAGACATACATGAACATCTGTTAAGGATTTATAGATGCATGAATGGTATGGGAAGAAAAACTGCAATGACTGTTCACTTTCTCTCTCCCAGTCTGAAAATTTGCAGTGAGTGAACAGGTGACCCAGCCTGGCCAAGTGGACGTTGCATATCGTGTGGCATTGTGCTCAACAGGAACGATGGGGAAGTTGGCTGGGGAGCTGCTGGCTGCGGACTGCTGGGCACCACAGAGCTCGATCCTCCCCCCTGTGATGGGGGTGAGAACTGGAAAAAGGCAAAACCTGTGGGCAGAGATCAAGACGATTTAATAGGACAGAAAATAAAGGGATAATAATGGTAATTATTAATAATAAAGCTATATACAAAACCAGTGATGCGCAATGTAATTGTTCACCAACCAGTTGTGGGATCTTCCATTTCTGGATGAGACCCACCACATTCCAGCTGCCAGGGCTTCTCACACGCTGCCATGCCTCGTCTTCAGCCCACACAGCTCCTGATCCCTCTGTGGAAGATGCTGAGGTACCGCTGTGCTCCTGCTCTCATGGGCCACCCATCCTCCAGGGCAGTGTTGGTATTGGTTCCTGTTGAGCACTGCAGTGGAAAGTTTTCTCTTCTCATTTTGCAACTGCTGTCTTTTAGGCTGCAGAGAATATAACACCGTTTACAATATAATATATTGTAATTGATTATACAATTTAAGAATCAAAATCACACCGCATTGTGCCAGAATTAAATGCTCTCATTGGCTGGCTGTAATTTCCCCCTCTAGAATTATCCATGAAGAATATATAAATGTTTGGTTTCTCATTTCTATGGGGACCATATTTCAAATTCTCTGAAAATCTTTGCGGTAGAAAACAATTCCTCTCTTCTACACCATTCTGCTCAGCAGAGCTGTGTTAAACCCACACAGAGCAGAGCTTTGTCCTTGGGAGGGAAAAGGATCAGATATTGCCTGAAGCTCACCAGGGATTTAATTCTAGTTATTAATTTTATACAGAAGCCATCCGGATACTACAAAGAAAGGGCAGGAGTGTGAACTCCTCAATTAGATCATCAGCAGAAATGTATTAGCAATAACATATGTTGCAAAGGGAGAAGTGGGTCTGATTCGTCTGGCACTTCATTCCACCTGGTATTTCTCTCATCCTTTGACACAAGGGAAAGAAAAGACAAATAACGGCGATGCCGATCACCCATGCCTTGCTGTGTGCTGTGCCATTAGCAAGATGTTATCGCCGTGTTAGAAGAATGATTTTTCTTTTTTCTCGGATAATTTTGTTCCCTGGTGACAGTCGGGTTTGTAGCCTGCACTGTGAAAGTGTTCCTGTGGGGGTCCCTCACTCCTGGGGTTCAAAAGGATGCATACAAGAAGTAGGCGTCCTGAATTAAAAGAAACAAGGAAAATGCTTGTGGGGAACTTGCCGGGAAAGCATTCGTCCTTTGTGTTCCTTGAGGAGATTTATTCCTGGAGAGGTTTGGCAGCATTTAGGGGCACGTGGAGGTGTTCTAGGAGTTGGACTAGATGATCCTTATGGGTCCCTTCCAACAGGGAACACTCTACGATTTTCTTTATACTCAAGACGTAACGTTTGGTGGAAGGTTTTCCAATTGGGAAAATCACACAAAGCAGTGGTCAGGCCTTGAAGAACTGCTTTGTAACAAGATCTTCTGTGCTCCAGTGCTGTGCTGTTCCACATGGGCTCCAGCTGCGCTCCTGATCTCACGTTGGCACCCACAGGATGGCGCAAGCAGGTTAGGGTAGCAAGACAACACTAAGTTTACACAAATCACTTTTGGCCTTCTGTATAATTAGTCTACATGAAGAACCTTACAGGGGTATTGTGAAACAAATTAAACGTTGATTTCTCCTCCAATTCACACTTAACGATTCATTAGTTATTATTGGAACAAATGCAGTGAGCGCTGGGCTACACTCCTAAAGAATATGGATTGTGATGGCTTTGTTTTTTTTTTTTTTTTTTTGTTTTGTTTTTGTTTTGTTTTTTTTTTGGTGTGTGCTGTTCAACAGAGAAAACTGCAAGTAGGTGTCATGGTGAAGTGCCCATAGGTGCCCCAGACTTTGTACCTGTGCAAAGTGGTTGAAAAATGACAACATTCTTGGGTAGGTATTGGGTTTTTTTTTTTTGTAACGGCACAGATTTTGTGGGAAAATATAGGTTTGATTCTGTGCATCTTAAAAGGAAGAAGTTGGATGCATAATGAATTATTCAGACCCAGACGGACTGGCATTAATGTGTATATTGGACATGTGAGCTTTTCGCCAGGCCTGGATTCACGGAGATGATGGGTTTGCTGTGTGCTCATAAGGAGGTGGGTGATGGCATCTGCGTGCCTCCAGACTGGGGCCGTGTCCAGAACTGCTTTGTTCCTTTTGTTGGTCCATTTCTTGCTCTGATAGCTTCTGCATGACACTGACACTGCAACTCATCAGCGTGGTCAAAGACTGCTGTCCTCAAGCACATCTACCTTTTTGCAACAGATTGTCTTCAGAGTTGCAAAGGGTTGGGCAACCTGCTCCAGCCCTTGGGCATCCAAACTGTGTCCCCATCTCAGCTCCAATGCTCTTTCCCCTCCTCTCCTCCTCTTGTTAACAGCTTTAAATACAAATATATCTAACAACCTATGCCAATGGTGGAACATTCCTGTATTTAAAAGCAGCCCAACGCCCAACGCAAGTCCAGCACCATGCATCTTGGTGCAGCGTGCAGTGGACATTGCCTATGTGCACACTTAATGATGCAGCTGCTAGAATTGAAAAGTTTGCATGTGGGTGTATACGTGGTTTTCTTCTGCCTCAGGGCTCACCATTTGGCAAGGAAATAGCTGCTGTTGCACAGAGGCAATTCTTTAAACATAAAGAATTAAAATGTGTAATCAACAATCCCTTGCCAGGGTGATACCCTGCACGAACTGCATGAACAAAAACCAATCCAGAGCATGTTTCCTCCTTGCAACTTTTAATCTCCCATGTAAGACACTTGGAACGTTTCTATGGTTACCTCCTAGAATATCAGTTTGCCAACATCGGGTCATTTCCATCACAGAACTGCGATTCAGACTGGTCTTTTAGCTGTGCTGAACTTTAGTACTGATTTTAGACTCCCAAAGAGCTGGAGGTGTAAAGTCAGATGCGGCTTCACCACCATTTCTGTAGTGCTTGCCACAACTTTGATAGCAGTACAGGATGGAGGATCAGCAAGGGAAAGGCAAAATACCAAGGATTTCATGTCCAGAAACTATGTAGTCATGTGGCAGCTCAGAAATACACTCTTGAAATGATGACGACAAAACATGCATGGGAACTGTTGAATGGCCTGCAGCACTGATGGAGCAGCTGGGGAAAGGAGCCGGTCAGCCCTGGGAGCACAGGTGAAGGCAATTCAGCTGTGATAGGAAGGGATGGAGCCTGGCTGCACCTTTCTTAGGCCTCATTGAAGGGCTGGCTGCCATTGGGGAAGGATCTCTTTCTGGAGATTCCTACTTGGTAGAGCTTTGCCCTGCAAGCCTAGAATCTTCTGATAGGGATGAGCAATTTTCTTCCCTTCCTTTATAGCACCTCTCTGTTGTGCCAGTCCTTTTGTTATCACACCTTTGCTGTAATGCCTTTCCCATTCTATTGATCTATCCAATTGCTATATAGACTCATGATCATTTCATTATCTTATCTCCTGTTTCAGGCTCTGGAAATCTCTGCGCTCAGTGTCAGGAAGGTGAGCGAAACTCAACTTTTTCATCATTGAAGGCACTAATGGCATTCAACAAAGTAGGTAAGACTGATTATTCATACCCAGGAACTGCATGTGTTCGTACACAAGAAGCACGCCACTTGAAAATGTGATAATGGATCAGATATATCCTTTCTCATAATAAGCAGAAGTGGGAATTCTGATGCTGCCTGGGCCACTGTAATTCTGCATTCAGCAGCTAATCATAAAAATACATTCTCTAAACCCAAACTCTCCTGACCTGAGTTTGAATGCATGGGGAGTGCAGAAATACAACCCTCTAAGTGCAGTTTCTGTTACCAAGTTGAATTAGAGCTATGTTGTGAGTATGAGAAAGAATGTGAAACCTTCTTGTCAGCTCTAAGCAGAACAATCACTTATTTTTCTTTTCAAACCAGGGAGGTCGTGTTGCTGATAGTCACAAAAATAAGCTTTTTTGAGTCAGCAGCTTTGCCTGATCTGTTGGAAATGTCACTACTTGCTGGTAAATATTCCAAGAGCCAGAAGTCTTTGTTTCTAAACCCAATTATGGTGGCTGTCTGACAACAATGCACTCACTTCTCACAGCATCCAAAGCACCTGACCACTTAAAAGCAGCCATGTGAATAGTTAAGGGCATCGTAAATCTTCCAGGGCTTAAATAACAAACAAAATTATTCTTAATAAGCTCGATTTTTATGACAGTACGAGGGCTCTAATTCTGACCCGAATGGAATGCTATTGTTCCACTGGTAAATTCAAAATGCAAAAAAAAACCAAACAAACAAACCAAAAAAAACAAAAAAACCAAACAACACAAATCAATTTTTTTCAAAATAAGGGCATAAAAATCATGTATCTGTAATTTTATGACATACCTGGCAAAGCAGTGACACTATTCCTGGTCTCAGTGCAAAGCACAGTCAGAAGCAAATCTGAGGCACAGACAGATTTCTGAATATGGTGAAGGAAAACTCTTTAAGCCATGGCAGCGAACTCAGGAACTTGGATTTGTAAAATACTTTCAGTAAAAAGCAAATATAGATTTAATGAGTGCCTGGAGGTCTTTCTGGGTGTAAAGCCAACTAATTGTGCTGCTGAAGGCATGCATTCTTGCTTTACCCAGGGATTTACCAGTGACCTAGGCCTGCAATAGGAAACCCAAACAATTAGCAAGGAGAACAGTGGGGAAGATCCCAGGTGGTTTGCTGGGAAGCACAACCTATACTTGACAAACACTGCAGTGCTTTGTCTAAAGCATGGGGTCTTTGGATGCTGTCAAAAGGGAGAGAAGCCAACAAATCAGCCTGCTGGTGAGGTGCTTAATGGGAGGGCAGTGAGTGAGAAGGCAGGTTTGGGTCTTAGATCCGGAAAGAAGGGGAATGATGTTTGTAGGATCCACTGACAGGACAAGGGGAAATGACTTCAAACTGAAAGAGGGGAAATTTAGACTGGGTATAAGGAAAAAGGTTTTCTACAATGAGGGTGGTGAGGACGTTGCCCTGAGGGGTGGTGGATGCCCAGTCCTCAGAAACACTCAAGGTTAGTGGGCAGGGCTCTGAGCACTGATGGGGCTGTGGATGTCCCTGGTCATTGCAGACAGTAGAACCAGATGGCCTTCAAGGGTCCCTTCCAACTCAAACAATTCTATGAAACTGTACTATGTCCTACTACCTAGGGACAAATTGCTTTTTCCTTTTTTTTTTTTTTTTTTTTTTTTTTTTGGAGATGATCCTGATGGTTTCTCCATGCCCTGGAGCTGCTCCAAATGCTCTCTTGCTTTTGCTTCTGTGGATTAACTTAGAGCAGGACTAGATGCTGTGGTCTGTCCTTACAGTTCTCTCAAGTTTTCCAGGATTGAAGGATTTGCAGAAGTGGGAGATCTTTGCTTTCAAGGAAAGGAAACAGGAGGTGTCCTTTCTTCCTGCTGGTGTTGGCAAGCAATGCGTGGGACTGTGAAACCAAAATGGCAAACAAAAGGAGACCAAATATCCATTATCTGAATATGATAACATCTGTGAATCGAATTGCACCAAATTCTATCATTTAGCTTGGATATGAGAAAAAGGTTCTGCACCAAAGGGTGGTCAAGCACTGGCACAGCTCCCCAGGGCAGTGGGCAGGACATAGGATTTGGGTGGTGTTGTGTGGGGCCAGCAGTTGGGCTTGTGGGACATCGTGAGTCCCTTCCAGCTTGGGATCCACTGTGAATCCCACAGGGACACGACTTTATTCTAATGTAAACAATTGCCAACCAACCTTAAAAAAAAAAAAAAAAAAAAAAAAAAAAAAAAAAACAAAAAAAAAAACCACAAACAAACAGATGTCTTCTATCTGTATTTATGCATCCATGAGCCTCTGCCACATGGACCAGCTTTGTAAACACATTGCTTAATGAGTCCTAAGATCAAGGCAATTCTCTGCTTTTGATGCAACATTGAGAAAGTGTGTTTTTCCTACTCTGTGAGACAGTGAGAAACCATCAGATGATGCAGAGCAGGAAGGAGGGCATGGACATGTCAGTGGTCAGTACAGGCAAAGAACAGGGGGAGACTGCGAGTTGTCCTCCTTTGCCATGGAGGAGAGCACAGCCAAAGGTGCACCTCAAGTGTGTGTACCAAACAGTGATTTGGGCACTTGGTTTCCACTAGGTTTTCCTTCTCATTAGTGCTTAATTTGTTGCTTTGTGTTGCTAACATGCATCTTGAATGTAAAACTGAGAGAAAAGAAATCTTCTGCAGATCTATTTAATGAGACACAGACACAAATGGTATTACAAGGTAATTCTTTAATATGTGAGAATTAAATCTGATGGAGAATTTATGCAATTGAATCGCTTATTTATGGAGATGTTCAAAGCACCTATCTGTAACAGTGAGTAAATTAAAAAAAAAAAAAAACAAAACCCACAAGCAGGGATAATCCCAAAGGATAAAGCCAGCACTAATCTCTCTGACTCTTGCTGGAGATGGGCTGTCACAAAGATTTTTCAATTCTCAAGTATGCTGGCTCACTTCGGTCCCCATTTTGTGTGAAAAAACATTCTGTACTCCTGCAAGTCCTCCCCATCAAAACCTAATCAGTCTATAGTAAAACTCAGCCCTAGAAACCAAGATGAGGTTTGGTTTCTCCCTTGGCTGTGGTGTGCCATAGTGTCTCTGGTGTGAGAAGTCCATAAATGCAAGGACTTCTATTTTTCAATCAATGCTTGAAGGCTGAGGGATGGGCTTTGCCAGCTTCTGTCTATAGGAACCCAGCCCTTTTGATTGCTTCTTGTTTAGATTGCTTTATTTTTCCTGCACTTTATTGCCTGAGATGGGTAGGAGAGCAGCCTGGAGAATGAGAAAGACCCAATGGAGAGGTTTGAAATGCTACCTGTAGGCAAATTGAAAATTGCCCCTCTGAATGCTAATCTTATCTTTATTGCACTAATGACAGCAGACATTATTGTTCATAGCCAATGCTGGTGTGTTTATTTAAAAAGCAAGACAATCCCTGAAGTGCTTCAGGTAAGAAAAGAAAATAATAAAATCTTTTATTCATTCCGAAATGAAACGTTTCCCTGGTGTCACAATGCCTGTAATTAAGGAGCTGAAATCCACGTTGAGACAAAGCTGGGGGTTTCCTTTTGTCTTTATCTGGCAAGGCATGGTGGAGAAATGTTAGTTCCTACTCTAAGTGCTTCCCAGAACATCCACCTTGTGGTGGTTATCACACCACAGGTGAGCTCTCTTGCTCCAGATCAGTGTCCCAGCTGTACCCAGGAGGCTGCTGTGCTGGAGCGTGGTACAAATAGCACAACAAGAGCCCTCCTGCCCCGAGGAGCTGCAGGGATATCCCTGTCACAGTCGGGTCCTGCCTGAAGGCACTGAAGCTTTGCTCTCTCAAAGGATGCACGAAGACCTGAATCATCCAGCCTCACTATAAACGGCTCTTTTAATTCAATTACTTAGCAAAATTGATTTAATTAAGAGCACAGCCTAGATGGGATTATTGCAAGGCCGTGGAGTGTTGTGAATAGATTACAGTGTCACACAGAAGGCTTGCTGTGCTGCCAGGAATAAGAGGTAGGGCTCATGCCACAAGCTGTTGGTACCATCACAGGGCATGAACAGAATGTCTGCAGCAGCACTGGTGGAGAAAACTCAAGCACTGAGACTTGGCCGCAGCATCTTAGTGAAGCCAGCACTGTAGAAACAAAGCCTTCATGTGGGACCTTCCTCATCCTCCCCCCTGCCGTAAGCTCAGGCTAACAGCTTTGATCCCTGCAGCCTCAGAGTTAGAGCTCTCCTGGCCATCAGGCACGTGCAGTTTGCCCCCCCATCCCTACCTTTCCCCAAGGAAAATGAACTTAGAGCCCAAGGGGTCACACTCTGTGAATGCCTCAAGCAGTGTCCTGCACTCCCCTGTATGGAACCATTATAAAACCCATCTTCTGATCACTCATCCAGACAAGGTAGGGCCATTGTACCCTCTCACTAGCTCTCAGCTCCTCCCCCTGGCTCTGATAAACTACTCCTTGCAACATCCTCTGTTTCCCATTAATCATGGTTTGCTAGAAATGTACATATTTATTGCTTTTTATCTTGTTTAATCTATTGGGTCTTGCAGTCCCTATTCATTTTTGCTGCTTCCCTCCTAGCTCCCACCCATTTATCTTCTCCGCTATTGCATCTGCTTGAGTACAATTTGATTATCTCCTGCCAGCACTTATGCCAGCCCTGAGCTCTGTGGTGGGACTTCATTCTGCAAAACAGTTGGTCTCCCAAAGTCATCATTGCCTGAGTTAAGGTAGGGATGTGAAGACAAGATCTGGTGTTCTCACTTGTCTGCTTAGTGGGGTTAATGTTTAACAGTCATCTGTCTTTGGAAGCCTAAAAAGTAACCAGGCATCTTATTCCACAGCTCCATGCATCTAGCAGAATAGCTCCCTGTGCTTTGCAGAGTTTGATATCTCTGTCAGTAACCTCCAGCAAATGGATGAGCTCTGGGAGGGATCTCCCTGCTGTGGGGATGCCATAGGCCAGGTAGAGCTCGTTTCCTCCATGCTGCTCTTTCTTCATGCCCATTCATGGGAGCAGGAACTTGGCTCTTCTGGGGGAAAAATACTAGTAATGAGGCACCTGGGTCTCAGGGAAAATTGTAGGCTTTTTTTCTGAGCCACAGATGGCCATCCATAGCGAGATGGATGAGAAATGCATTTGCTTTGAAGTTAAGCCACTCTGATGCCATCAGTTCAGCCATGGTGCCTTTTGCATCTTGCTTTGTGGCACAGAGCAAGGAAGTCACTGTGGCAGCTGTGCACTCCTATGTGACCACAGCACATGGTCAGCATGATTTTTCAATGATTATCTGCCATTCTACGTGGCTTGTTCAGGGTCTTTGACTACTTTCTGAACTCCACCTAGGTAATGATGATTCCTGAAAGACACAAAACAATTCAATCATATGATTAGATGCCTTATTAGACAGAAACCTTCTGCAATGCAGATTGATATCATGTAATAGCTCTGGGGCAAAAGAAATGCAACCAACAACTTGCTTAGAGGGGGTGCAGCTGCTCACTGCCCCATGGATGGGATGGGAGAAAAGCTGCTGGCAGCATTGCTGGCTTTGTTGGATGTCTATGGCAGTGGGGTGATGGATGTGCAACAGACATTTGTTGGTTAGTGCAAGGGCCACAAGTTGGGCTGGGATGTCTCTAGGCTGAATCCAGTTCAGTTCTGCAGAACTGGGAGACAGTGGGGGAAGTGAGTGTCATGCATCCTCCTGAACGGGCCTTAGGTATTCACAAACCTCTTATCTCGTGGAGCACTGAAAAGCAGCCATTTCTGGTGTGACTTCTGGCTGCTGGCCAACAGCTTCCAGCAAGAACGTCTTGTTGGTAGTCACAGATTAAGAAAAATCATGTGCTCAGTTGGAGACGAGGAGAGGGAGGGCCGTATAAATGCTCTGTCAGAAACTGGATGGGCACGAAGCTCCAAAATGAGATCTCTAATTATGGGAACCCTCCTAGAGACATCAGTGTGATGGATGGCAGATTCCGTACTGCACATGACTGTAAATCCTGCCGTAATCTTCTCTTTCCGTGCCCGGAGGAAGCATCTCTCTAACAAATGCTGACTCCTGGCTGTCTTTAGCTCTGTGCTTCCAGCTCCCCCTGCTCTGCTTCAGCCTCTCAGGTGCTCCCTTCCTTTGGCCATGTGTGGCTTCTGGGGATGTTGAGCTGCAGCGCACTGTGGATCCAGGCAGGTCACTGTGTAAGACTGTGAGAGGCTGATGAGTTGTCTTTCATGCTGGTGGCTGTGCAAAAGCCAGCCTTTCTCACAGGACAGTTGTGATTTAGCAGGAAAAATACAGTAGGGCAATGATTTGCTTGAATTTGAATGCTTCGTGCTCACACTGGGTCCAGGGTATAGGGACATTGCCAAGGAGCAGCCACCTGGGTCAGGAGAAGCACCAGGGGCACGCAGTGACCCTGACTCACTGTGACGGAGCTGAACCATTGGAATTGGGTACAGGGGTTGGAGACATTGGGCCAGCAGTAATTTTTTAGTGCAGATAAAAACCATCACCTCTTCTCCTGTTGCTGTTACATGGGAGCAGAGGCAGACCCCCACCTCACTACAGCCTCCCTTCAGGGAGATGGAGAGAGCAACAAGATTTCCTTTGAGCCTGCTCTTCTCCAGCCTGAACCATCCAAGTTCCCTCAGCCACCCCTCATAAGACATGGGACAGATTCCCTGGGCTTCAGTGCCTATCACTCCACTGGGTCTCAGGCTGCTGAACAGCAGCACTTAGGTGGCAGGGAGACCTATCAGCTCAGGTGGGAGCTGGCATCTCCTGGAGGACTCTAAGAGATGAGTGGGAGCTGCCTGCACCCTGCAATGGAGGACGATGCTCCATGTTCCCACATAGCTGTGTGCTGGTAGGACATGGGAAGGGATGATTAATGAGTATAATAAAAAAGTTAATCTGTAGAAATGAAACCTTCCTAATTAAGAAGTGTCTTCTGAGACTTTTGCTTCTCCTTTCCTAAGCTGCTGTGTGTGCACGAAGCAACTCCATCCACTCTGGTGTGATTAACAGAAAGGCCAACGGTGCCAATCGTGCACCATTCATCCACGTTCAACAAAGGGGATTATTCCCAGCTCCATCTCCTTGGCAGAAAGGGATGAGAGTGCTCCTGCACTACTGACTCCTTTCTCCTGATAACTGTATCAGCTATGCTGGAGAAAAGCAGGATTTAAGCTAATGAAAGGATTAGAATAATCTCTGTGCAACCCAGTGCTCTATGGCTGCTCAGATCTTTAACACAGCTGTCTGTCTGTCTGTCTGTGCCAGGCAGTAATCGCCTGGCTGGACAGAAGAGAACTGTAATGGCAGCCCAGTGGTTTTCCTCTGTCTTCAGGAGCCACCAGATGAAAACCACAAACAGAGCTTTTTTGTCTTGTGCTAAAAGCCTTATTTTCTAACCTTCAAATTACTCCAGAAAGCCCTTCCTGAATTCTTTGGCTTGATGTTTACTGATATACGGGCTCTGGATCTGAGCTATGTGTCATACTCACTGTCACATAGGACTGGGAGTTGATAAATTGAAGGATAAGGGGGGGGTGGAAGGGATATTTATGGCAATGTAGGGGAAGTGCTCTGTTGGATCTGAGCAGAAGGGAAGAATCTGCATGCTGTGGCTGTTTCTTCTTGAGCCTTGCACCTCCCTTATGGCTCTGAGGTCAGAAGAGTAGGAACCTTAGGAGCATTGCTCAGACCATCTTTGGTCTTCCAAACCACCAGTGTTTTAAGGATACATTTCTTTCACTGTCTGTCTTCTTTCTTCTTTCTTTCTTTCTCCCAAACAGATGTATATACTTCCCATCAAAACCCTCCAAATTCCAAAATTAAAGAACAGAATAACAGAGTCTGGGGTCCAAAATATAACATCACGACAACAAACCATACAACTATAACAGTAACAACCAACCAAAGCCCTGCTGTGGAAAAGTTTAATGAGCAGTGAGAAGTGGAATTAGATACAGGGATCAGAACGCAGCACAGCTTGGAGGTGCCTTTCTGAGTAGCTTTTATTCCCAGTGGAAATTATTGCCAAATTTTCTGGAAGGATGTGTTTTCTGATGCATGATTATTTTGCATTTGTAAAGTTCGTCTTAAGCTCCATTTCCTATCAGAAGAAATCACTTCTGACAAACAATGAGGCAGCCCATTAATTAGTTGTCTCTAATTCTCCTAAGATTGTTGCCGTAATTAATGTCTGACTTTCTGAAGTATGCTTAAACTGGAATTGTTCCATGTTTAATAGCTAAAACGTCCCATTAGATAAAGTTAATGCAGCCATCCTGGAATGGCAAACAGGGGCAGTGAGGCCTTTCTTTAAGGAACGCATAAATAATCTTAACAGAAAACATGCAGGCTGAATGCAGGCAGAACAATGTCAATATCATTAGAAATAGCCTTTCACGGGCTTTAGTAAACAGCAGTCGTTGGGCTTGATGGCTAATTAAAAAGATTCTTTTCTTGGACTGCCATGGCATCTTTTACCCAGCTATGGACTGGACATCAGGTTGCAACATCTAACTGTCCCTGTTAATATCCCAGAGATCTGACTCAGACTGTGTATTTGCTGTTAGAATTTTCAGGAATTTGAAGGCAGAGACCAAAATCTTCCAGCAGGTAGATTCTCTTTACCAGGAAGATCACAGAATCACAGAATTGTAGGGGTTGGAAGGGAGCTCTAGAGACCAAGTCCAACCATCATGCAAAGCAGGCTCCCTACAGCAGGCTGCACAGGTAGATGTCCAGATCAAAGCATTAGATTAAAAAGGAAGATTTTTCAAGGAAGACAAATGAGATAATTGTAGTTTTCTTTCCTTTGAATTGTTCCCTTTTCCAATGGTGATCTAGAGCTTAGGAGTATATCACAGGTACATCTGTTGTACCGTTCACTCACTCTTGAGGAGGTTTACCTTTCAGTCCAGCTGTTTTTCTTTCTTCCTTGATTGCAGGACTGTCTTTCTCTTGCTTGAAACACCTTTGGGGATTGCACTGAGATGGAAGCAAAGTGATTGCACTGTGTGCTTTCAGCACGATGCCCCAGGGAGTTTGGAAGTCTGCCTACAGAGAGGACCAACCTGATCTGTTCTTCCTCCTCCAGGTGGTTCCCACTGTCTCACACCAATGTGATCCTTCAAAGGTTGCATCAACCAGAGAAACGCTGACCATTCTGAACTTCTTATGTAAAGATTTTCCAACTTTTAGTTATTTTTTGCTGCGCTTTTCTGATCTCCTTCCAATGGGTCAACAGCGTTTGCAAGCCCAGGACTTAGGAGTAGATTTATGAGCCAGTGACAGTGTAATTGTTCTAATGCCAGAGAAAATACTTAATGTTCTTTCCCTTTGATCTCCATCTTACTCTTTGCTGAACTGTGTGCTGGCAGCTCACAGTGCTTTGATTTCCACCATCCCTCTGATGCCCTCGGGTCACTCTCCACCAACACAGACTTCGACACTGTACCATCTTGGTTCTGGCTGCATCATTCTCACTTTACTTTTAGCACATTTAAAATGTTGGTTAAGTCCTGTAACCAAGCAGTCAGGTCTTATAATGAATTTACTCATCAGTCCTCATTCACTACCTCAATAGATGCCCTGGTGCTGGCTACCATTGTCAACAATACTTAATTCTAAATTCTGTCCTGTGTTATTTCATGCTGAGAATAATTGTGGTGGAACGTATTAGAAACACCTCCATTAAATGGCACAGCTCCGTGTGAATTATTGATGAAAGAACTCCCCAGAGCTGTAGGGACATCATTAATTCTGCTTGGTGATAGTCTTCAGATGAAAATGTTGGGCAGTGCTGTCAAATACCGCAGCACAGGCTGAAGCATAGGAGTGTGAGTCAGCTCACCACCTTTTTCTTTCTTTAATGCAGATATCTGCGGATGAAATACTCTCTCTGGCTTTTCCTATGGCCAAAAGAGAGGAATAAATGCTTTGTAGGGACAGTCAGTGGGCAGGATGTGTGATGTTCCTGTTTCTTCCATTGGTTACAAGCAAAACCTCATTTTCATCTTCTTCTGACTTTTTGATCTGATAGCCAGCCCAGATTTGATTTTCTTCCAGTATTTAGAATGATGTTGTGCTGGTCTTCTGCCCCTGCAGTGGGCTCTGTGGGGTCTCAATGAGAGCTGCTGTGTCTCAAGAAAGGCCTTTTCTTGAATGAAAGCTTCTCCAGCACAAGAACTGTTGACATCTTGCTGTGGTGTTGAGAGACTTCTTGAAGTAATAGCGAATATTGCTTTTGTGTATCATCTGCCTTTTTACTATTTAATCACAATAAACATAGCGAAGCCTTCCCCTAAGCTCGCTCCCAGGTGTATTTTTTTAACGTATTTTTCAAAACGCCTCCCCCAGTTTTATTAAGCATAAAAAAGACGAATTGTAAAACCCCAGAAATAGGCCCAGAGCTTTTATGCTGCAAGTGCAAAGGCTGGTGGGCAGCCCTTGGGATTTTTTTGGACATAATTATTGTTTTGGGGGTTTCCTCTTTCAGAAAGCTTGGAAGCACACAGCGTTTGATGGGTCTCACTGGACAGCTTCCCAGGCATGGAGAAAGGGGCACTTGGCTGAACATGAATCAGCGATACTCGTGGCACTTATGATAGCAGGGACGTGCACAGAGAATATGCATGAGTTCAGTTTCTCAACACGGTGCGTAGGGCTGTTAAAGGTTATAGCTGGCAGAAATATCCCAAGATGCATATTTAACATCCCTTCATTATTTTGAAAGCTGTGCTCATGTAGGAGCTGGAAGTTTCATAAGATGTATTTAAATTTTTGATATTCAATTTATTTTAAATCTCTTGTCTGGCGCCTGTAATCTGATTTAGCAAGATACATAAACCAATTTGGAATAGTGAGTGTGACCTCCTTCCCATCCTGCCTGCACCCTGTGCTGCAAAGCAGGCTGAGCATGGGCGTTCTATTTGCATGTGTGCAAAGAAGATAAATCAGCAGCAGAGAGAATGGTTTCACTGGGTCTCTGTTCTCAATGCTGCACTGTTTCTGGTAATAGAGATTCCTCTGTCTATTGAAATTCAAGCCAGAAGTGTGTTTGCTTTTTCCATGTTTCTGTTGAATAATTGTTCTGCAGAAAACCCCAGGAGGGGGGATTGGTGGGTGAGCAGAAAAGAGGCCCCTGGGGCACTCATCAGCCTGCTCTGCGGGACTCTGGGACAGAATAGCTTGAGGATGGGGCTCAGGTTGTGCCTGACCACCCCATGGAGGTGAGGACAACGTGAATATCCAACCTTGGTCGCAGTGCCCAGCAGCAGTGCCACAGCTCTGCGTGGAGAGCTTCCCACCTGCTGCCTTTGGGCTCAGAGTGTTGGGATTTTGAGGTCCACTGAGCTCAGTGCATTGGGATTTTGGGGTCCAGACCTTACCTCACCATTCTGCTGGGACAGCAGCAGTGTGAACTTCTTTAGTCCCAGGGTCAGCGAGCATTTGCCTTATAGCTATTCTGCAATTATTGCCTTAATGCTATTCTGCAAGTCTGAATTGTTATTTCAAGCTTGTCTCTCCAAACGAGAATAATTATTTTAAGTATCTTCTATGGGGTTTAATAATCAGTTTTAAACTAATACATACCCAATAAACTGTAACAACATAATCACTTAAAGTTTGTTGCGCCTTCCTGTGAGATCATCGCCAGGAATCCCTAATTTGCTTCTGATCACTTTGGATCTGCTCCGCTGCTCCCAGCACAACGAGCTGGTGGGAAGCACCTTGGAGAGCAGGACGAGATGAACTGATGGGAAATAGTGGTGGCAAAGTCCAACAGGGCACAGCTCTAAGCTCCTGACCAACCTGCTTGAGCAAGGAGGTTGGATCAAATGGTAGAATCATATAAACGTTATGGTTGGAAAAAGCCTCTAAGATCAACCAAGACCAACCATCCCCAATCCATCCCCACCATGCCCAACTGACCACTTCCTTCAGTGCCACATCTCCATGATTTTGGAACATCTCCAGCGACAGTGACCCCACCACCCCCCGGGCAGCCTGTGTTTCCTACTATCCAACCTGAATAGAATCATAAAACCATTAAGAATATAGAATTACTAAGGAAATAGTCTATATAGGTTCCTTCCAGCCTGACATACGCTGTAATTTTGTGCAGTGAGCCTTCCTCTTTTTATTTTCTTGAAAATGTTCATTTACTTGGTACTGAAAGATATGGAGAGCTAACAACCTGACAGGAGATGATTTTTCTCCCTTATCCTGGCACGTTGATGATATTAATTAATTATTAAGGTGACAGTGTGCTGTGTTGGTTGCTTCTTAGTGAGCAGGGAAACAGTTTCCTCCTCCAGTATGCCACAACTGTCGGTATCTGCTGCATTAATCAACTTGTTGCCTGTGTCATACAATAGCAATAGCTTTCCTTACCTCTCATTATAACGTGTCGTTATAGTACAAGGTGGCTTATCAGTATTTTCACCTCTTTCTTTCCTCTCTGATTCAGGTCTTTGCATATTTATATGCAGTTAGGCCAGGGTAGGAGCATTCCTCTAACAGCCCCCGCCAAAATCAGCATCTGCAAATTCTGCAAAAGTGAATAAAATCAACCACTGAGTTGGACTGGTCACTGGCACCGTGGAAAAGGCTCCTCAGTGGGGCAGACAAACATATCTGCAAATGCTAGATGTTTGGTCTTTGCCACCAAGCATAAGCTGGCAAGTCCAAATGCCATAACATCAGCTGGGCTATCACAAAAATAATATTAGCAGAAGCTGTTTGGGGCACAATAAGACAAACCACAATCTGAGATCAGCCATGGCTCAGCTCTCCCTAATTCTGCCCATAGCAGCTGTGGGGGATGAGCAGCGCAATGAGGTCTGGGCATAACGCTGCTGTGGGCAGTGCCCCACAAATGTTGCAGATGGCACTTGCTATGCAGATCAAAGCAGACGTACCACTGAAATCAACATCATTTTGTTACTCTTTTTGTTTCTAAAAGTCAGACCAGGAAAGTTGGAACTCTCGGTGCTGCCATGTGAGGGATGGAGCAGCAGGGAGTCACAGCTGTGGTTCTCAGTGCAGTGCTTGCTCTCTAGGAAGCACTCCTCAGCTGCAGAAGGACTTACACATGAAGTCTCTTGTCTAACATCTGAAAGGCATATGGTGGTAGCACACACGTGACGTGGCTCAATTTCTAAATAAACCACTGTCAGCAAAGAACTGGTTAATCCAGTGATGGAGGACTGGCCCTGCTAATGATGGTGCAGGATGGTTATTCTGAGGGCTGGAAAACTACCAGTACGTGTTCTGATTTGTCCTTGTTTGGTACAAAGTTTTCCCCAATAGCAACGATGGATCCTCCACACTCGTTGCCAGTCCTGCAGCAAGCCACCTGGTAAGTCCTTCTGGACATTGGGACAGGAATTTAACCCTGAGCTCTGCTTGTTTGTTTTATGGCTTTGAAGGCTTTAGAGGCCACGTTTCCTAATCCTCCTTGATAATTAATATAGTAAGAGCTAGCTGAAAACAATCCAACAGGGATGGTGAATTGCAGTGGTGGAGTTGGGTCTAGGCAGCACAGCAAGGCTGCAGAACGCCTTGGGGAGCAGGTGGCAAAGGGAATGCAAAAGCAGTGGGTGAAGCTTTGGAGAAAAAAGGTTTGGCAGATAACATCACACCAGTATTTACTGAGAAATATTTTCTCAATTAAGTTATTCAGCTTTTCATTAGCTGAATTTCTTCTGCTTTTTCTTCATTTTTATGTTGTTCTGAGTAATAAAAGCATTCTATTTGATAAAGTTCTCAAGTTCTAAAACCCCAAGGTCTCTGAAATTCTGATTTAGTTTCTTTAATTAACCCCCTCATCCTCCTCCGAAAAACCATTTTGCTAGCACGAGGTGATCTTTCAACCACCCAAGGTCTCAGATGTAGGCACCAGAAGGTTGGGATGAGTTCAGGGAGACAGAAGGAGATTGCAGAGGGAGGAAGGCTGTGGACATCAACACCACTGGGTGCTGGGGGCTCTGAGATGGCCGCTCTGCATGGGTTCCTGTTGGACATGAGATGCAGGGTTGGGGCTTTGTGTGGACACTCAGGGCTCTGAGTGACATGGGTCAGTGGGCATGGTGAAGATGGGTTGATGGTTGGACCTGGTGATCTTGGATGTCTTTTCCAACCTTAATGATTCTATGACACAAAGAGCTGTGGCACACAGCACTGACTGTGGGAGCCGAAACCACTGTAAGAAGTAAGGTAACATCCATGGCACTCTTAACATGTGTTTCTTATGTGGTAATATTTTTCCTTTAATGTTTAAATTCAAATGCATAGTGCACAGGGCTCGGTGAAAGTCAACCAGATATTAATTAACCCACAAATGTCCATGAGACAAATCACACTTGCAGACATCAAATTAATTTCAGATCTATTGGGATAATTCTAATGAACTGAATGCGGTCTACGGCCCTGTATCTGGCAAGGCAGAAGGAACATCAATATTCTCTTCGTAAAAGACAGCAGGAGCTGGAGGCTCAGAAGGAATACACTGTGCAGGCTGTCAGCATGGAGACATTGAGCTCAACTTCACCACGACAGGCAGCCCCCAGCACAGTTGTAACAAAGAGGTGAGATAGTACTGTCAGTGTTTCAACATTTTCATTCCTCTTCTGTTATCTGCTCTTCTCTAGGCTTGTGTGCAATTAAAAGAAATATATATATATATAATATTAATGTTGTTTTTGTTTTCTTTGCCATATCCTCTTGGCGCTTCAAATTGTACGTAACATCTTGGAAATTATGTAGGTTTGGACTGGCGTGGACAGAAGAAAGTGGAGATTCTCTGCCCCACAACAGCAGCCATGGGTTCTGTGGATCCCAATGGAAAAGGTTGTTAGAAGGGCCTGGTTCTGCACAGGCTCTGCTGCTCAAGGATGGAAATCCACAGAGGATGCTGGGCACTTCGGTGCGACATAGAAATAACCTCATCAACACACATGGAGCACTTCCATCCCTCCTTGGGGATTGGATTGGTGGTGATCACTGGGAGGAACAGAGAGAAGCTCTGTGGCACTGAGTGCCATGGTTAGCGAGGATGGTGGTGATGGGCTGATGGTTGGACTAGACGATCTTAGTGCTCTTTTCCAACTTTAATGATTCTATGGTTCTATGAACTTTCGTATATTTCTGACTGTACAGACCTGGGTCTGTGTTCAGTGCTGACTTCTGCCTGCTGCATTCCCACCTGCTCCTTCCTGGCTGCCTCCCCTCAATGACATCAAATGATCTTTTGGGAAAGACCTCTCCTGGTGGCTAGAATGCCTGTGAATTCAAAGCAGCACAAGATCTCCTGCCAATTACCTGCTATCCTTTGTATTATTTAAATTATTCCTAAAATTATAATGTCCTTGGGGAAGAAGAGGAACTCTGTTCCACTAAGTAACATCTTATTAATCAGATTCTATGCGGCACTGAATGAATGACTGAAGTCAAGCCCATCAGTTAGAGAGGATCGTGAATGTCAGATTAGCTCAGATTACCTCAGTAATTATTGAAAGACTCAGTAATACAGTTCTTGAAAGGAGACATGGAAAATGACTTTCCTTCCTTTTAATCAGAGGTTTGTGCTCTGAGAAGGCTTTTAGAAAGTGATTTCTTGAGAAGGTCTGGCATCTCCTCCATAGGAGAACATGGTGTGTGGGTTGTATGCAAGCCTGTACAGGGTGGAGGGGTCAAGGGAGAAATCCATGCTTGGGACATGGTTAGTGGGCATGGTGGGGATGGCTGAGGAGTGGATTTGACGATCTTCAAGGTCATTTCCAACCTTAATGATTCTATGATTCTACTCTAGGGCTCACGTCCCCCTCGAGCACTCAGCTCCCTACTATTCACCCACCATAGGCATCGAATGGCTGGCTGCCTTCTCTTCCATCAGCACAGGCAGGTAGGTGCCACAGCGCTGTTCCCTATAATGAAGAGGTGCCTTTTCCAGGTGCCTGCAATGGGCACAGAGCAATCAGGCTGCAAAGCCACGGCCTGAACACAGATCTGCGCAGAGATGATTCCCCACCACGGCTGTCTCTGCAGTCATTAGAAAAAAGGCAATCCCAGCCCCAACAGCATCCGCAACAAACATTGGCCCCTTCTCTTGTCGCAGGAGAATGCCAGCGATCAGAAAAGCGGGTGTGAACAGGTCTTTATTCTTCTAATTAATTCTCAGCGAGCCGTATTGAAATTGTGCCTCAGTGTGTTTATCATTAAGACAATTATTTTAGGCTGACCTACTTTCCTCTGTCTCTTCAATAACATGGGCCACATCGTTAGTTCTGTACGCAGGCAACAGAGAAGGGAAGCTAATTGGTAGCAAGCTCTTTAAGAACTAAAGCAGCCTAATCGTTTGCCTCCTCACGTTCTTCCATTACAGCTGAGGAACTGCAGAAGATGTTCACTGATTAGTCTGCTGAATTATGAATTAGGCTTCTGGTCCCAGTGCAGCTGTTTTCTCCATGTCATTCCCAGCACTTTATTTCCCCATCTGCTTATAAAACCGGGAGCTTGATCCTGCAATAAACACTTCAAATGCTGTTTTTTTTTTTTGGAGGCTAATTAATTGTGTTGCATTTCTCGAACGCGTGTAGATACCCTGGCATGCATCAAACTAACAATGCTAATTTCTGTGTGCCCAGACAACCCCTCCTACAGATGAGCTGGAAAAGAAAGAGGATTACATCAAACGGGTTTTATATTTGTGTTTCTCACCTGTTTGATAGCTTCAGTGCACAATGCAGAAAGAGTGTCAGCAGAGCAGTTGCATTTACAAACCGAGTTTACTGCTCCCAAAGCTACCTGGATTGATCTGTCCTTGCAGGAGCCAAAACAGTGAAGTGACATTAGCAACTGGCTCACACCTCATGTTCTGCCCTAATCTCCAGTTGCTGCCTTGCCAGCTGGTCCCAATGAGCTGGGAAGAGCAATGCTTGGCAGCCAGTGCAGCGTTAGTGGGGTGCGCTGGGGTCTGACTCTGTGATGAGTGAGGCTGCATAAAAGTAACAGCTAAACAAGAGACTAGTTCAAATTAATGAGCCCTTTAAAGTATACAAGCCACTATGCTTTGTAGTAATTACACAACAAATTGTATTTTATTGCCTATAGTGATCTCACCCTGCATTAGCTTCACGTCTGCTTGGAGTGCTATGGAAGGACACTGGATGTTGCACCCAGAGTGAGCTGGACTGATCCATGCTGTTTAATTCAGATGCCAACAGTGTCTTGCATATGCAAGAAAATGAATCTCACCTGCAAAAATGAAACTCACCTGCAGCTCACAGGAATCCTTGGAGACCTATGGCTTAATGCACTGAATTTTGCATCACTAAGAAAGTGCTAAGTTGGAGGTTGAGATGGCATTTCAGGACCAGCTTTTTCTCAGACAACTTTTGACCTGAGGGGACAAAATGAAGTGTCTTTGGAGGATGGTGAGAAAGAGGAAGGCAGGACAGGAAGCATCATCCCTAGGTTTATACATCTTGCTGGAGGTGTTGTCTTCTGCATGAGTAGCCCAGAATCTTCCTACAGTCACTAGAGAGAGAGAGAGGTCAAGAGGGCCATTGATATAAGCTATACTATACTTTTCCTCTGGGATGGATTGATTAATATCCTAAACCTAGAATAATAGAATCATTAAGGTTGGAAAACACCACTGGGATCATCAAATGAAGCTATCAACCCATGCCCACCATGCCCAATAACCAGGCCCTTGGTGCCACATCTACCCTTTCCTTGAAAACCTCTAGGGAATGTCAGTTCTCAGGTGGAAATGAAGGAATTGGGATGACATTTTTTTCACCACTGGGACAGCTGAGTAATGGAAGCAGTTGCCCAGGGAAGTTGTACAGTTTTCACCGCTGCAGCTTTTAGGACAAGACTGGACAAAGCCATGAGCAACCTCGTCTCATCTCATAGCTTTTGTGCAAGAGGTTGGACTAGAAGCCTCCTGAGGTCCCTTTGATGACTCAATGGCTGAAGCCATAGCCCGAATTTCACTGACATTTGAGAGTTTTTGCTAACTAATGAATGCCCTGTCCTGGTCTAGCTAGCCTTTCGTTTAGAGGAAGCCCTTCAGTATCTGGTGACTTCCCCAGTGGCTTTGCCTTCCAATCACAGCCCTGGTGCAGAATAGAACATCTCAACTGTCTGAGCAACTTCCCTCCAGCCCCACTACTGGCTGCCAGATGCCCTGGGGCCTTTGCTATAAGAAATAGTGATGAGAGGTGATCAGCTTACTTCAGCATCTTCGTTGCTCATGATGGAACCTGTCACCATCTTCATGCCAATTGGCCAGATGTAGTGACCTTCAGTTTACACAATATTATGCTGCTGTACATTTCTTTCCTATTTTTGTTGCTGAATTCTGGTAGTTGTTTTTTGTTGTGTTTTGTCTGTTTTGTTTGTCAATGTTGTCTCTTTTTTAGCATTTAATCATTCAGGGCTGTTCTCCTTGGAGGTCAGGAGCCTTCTTTTAATGTATGTTTTTTAATGATCTGGATGTAACTCCATCAATCAACAGAGCTCAAGGATGAAGGCAAAGTCCTGGCTGGCATCAGTCTTAGCTACATTTCTGCTCTTTAGCTAAGGCAGCAAAACCTCAGATTTATGGTTTTAGATTTGTAAATACTTCTTCTAAACCCAATAAATGAAACTAGCCCCTGGTGTATCCTCGGTGCTCGAGACTGAATGAATCCAATCAGCCTGTGAAGAGCTGCTCCCTGCAGAATAATTTCAGTGTTTGGGCCAGTCCATTGTGGAAATCATTTATGGCTGTACCTTAGCATTGATGGTTTCTTGTTCAGAGCAAGAAGTTCCAAAGGTGACTTGGTTTCTTGCCAGAACTTCTTTGTTGATAAACTCCTGTTCTCTCTTTCATCATCCTGCTTCTTCAGTGTTCTTCAGGGGAAGACAAACAATAAATGCAGTTTATAAAGAAGATGAATACTTACTTTGCTCCCTTTTGTGTTTGCCTGTTTGCTGTCTTCTCAAGCTGGCTTTGTCTTGTAGTTTTTTTTTTTTTTTTTGGTATTCTGGACACATCTGTAGCTATCTGGCACAGTGCATGAATGATAACAACCCTCTGCATTAGCAATGGGTCATGGCATTAACAATAAATGATAGCATCTGCATGAAATTCATACACTTGTCCTCCCTCCTGCTGTACTTCGTTACTGAAGACCTTGCAAATACCTTAGGCCAGATAAAGTCCAAGCTACAAAGGGAAGATATTTATTTCTTGTTGGGCTTTGTAGTATGGAGGGAAGCAGTTTCTCCCTGTCACAGACGTCCACAGAATCCACAGATAAGAGGTGATGGGTGACCAAGTGATGGCACCGCATCCCATGCAATTTCTTCTGCAGGTGAGAAGTGCTTTGTCAACAACTGTGAAACGTATCTTTCATCTGAGAGCTTGAACTTGAGAGCAGGCAGGGAAAACATCAGTTTACTACTGCAATGGGTTCTGATTTCTCATGGGCGTGTAGGAATTTAAATTCCAGGCTGCAGACAAGCATCAGCACAAGTTTGCCTTTGGATCTACCAACAGAGCTTTCTCTGGAGTTTTGCCAGGGCTCGGTCTCCTCTTAAGTTAACGAATATTAACAGTTAAGTTCTGCAGCGCAGATAGCGGAGGACAGCCCTATATAAAGCCCTACACGAGGACTGAGCTGGAAAAATCACGCATGCAGTTGTGTGTTGTATTTGTTTTGGAGAGGAATGGTCACAGCTGGCAGAGCAGTGGTGGTGGGCATGGGGGAGCTCTCTGAAGGTGGTGATGAGCAGCCCACTCTCCTGGCCAAAGGTGGATCCTTCCTTGGGAATCATTCATCTGAATCCTGAATCCAGAACACAAAAACAAAGCAAAAAAAGCCCTGTATACCTTGCAGTCCTAAGATGGCTGCCATGGTCAAGGGTAGATGCAGAGCACTGCATTGGATGTCATCAGCATCTCTGAGGTGCCCCTGTGAACATGGGTCCAAACCCAACCTGGAAGCCACATCAGTGGGGCTGTATGCTGAATGCTGGAGCAACGCTTCCAGGGCTGCACAACAATTGAAAAAGAAGATCTCAAAGAACAGCACAATTTCAAACATGGGCTTCTAGATCTAACTAGCTCCTAATTTTAGTGTCTCTGTCAGATTTACTGATGAAAGTTATTCATATTGTGAGTTTGTGGTGAGAGTGTGGATGTGAATACAAATATTGTTTCACCTGCAAACTGGATAACTCATCTGTATACTCTGTTTCAGGGATCACGATTTAGAGCTGAGCAACTACATTTGCATGACAGCTCTGCCCTTCTGCTATTGAACATTCGTTCTGCAGGAGGAAGGGTACATGGTTTGGTTTGAAAATGGAATGGCTTTGAGCCAAATGAGACGCTGTGATGTGTGCCAAGCTTGGATGGCTTGGTGGAATTAGTAAGGTGAGAATGACAAAAATAGCCTGCAATATTTTGACATCGGAAACTGTCTGAGAGCTGCCAAACCTCTCATCTCTACTGTTGAGTCAGTCACAAATTGCATTTATGTTGCTCCCTGCAGTGCTTGCTGTCTAAATCTGCAATAAAACTTGGGGAAGTGCTCAGTGGCCACTGAGCAGAGCACGTATCAGCCAGACCCATCAGACCAAACGTCTTTCTGTCTCCTCTGGAAAGGAACAATCTCAGCTGGAAAATGCCTATGGATGGCACGGGCTTGTCAATATCAAACAGTGTCAGAAAACTTTTGACCAAGATGCTGAGAAATGGTGAGAGTGTTTGAGAGCAGCACATTCCAGAACTTGGGGGTGTGTGAATTGGAGTGCCCAATATTCTGCTGGTCTGCTGAAGCCTGTTGTGTTGAAGTGTGTGGAAACTGTTGAGTCCTGGCCTGAAGCACTGATGGAGCAGCTGGGGAAAGGAGCCAGTCAGCCCTGGGAGCACAGGTGAAGGCAATTCAGCTGTGTGATAGGAAGGGATGGAGCCTGGCTGCACCTCTCTTAGACCTCATTGAAGGGCTGGCTGCCCCTGGGGAAGGATCTCTTTCTGGAGATCTTTCCTTGATGGAGCTTTGCCCTGCAAACCTGGAATCTTCTGGTAGGGGTGAGCAATCTTCTTCCCTTCCTTTATAGCACCTCTCTGTTGTGCCAGTCCTTTTGTTATCACACCTTTGTTGTAATGCTTTTCCCACTGTGTTAATCTGTCCAATTGCTTCACCAAGTGACATACAAAGGCAAGTATTTACTAGCTCACTGTATCACTTTCCCAGCATTAAAGATTTGTAGGCAGGTGGGACTTTATGAAAAGGCTTCATATCCTGCTGGGCTTTTTGAGGTGCACCACAATGATCCTAAAGACTTCAGCCTTTTCTTCACTCTGTTTTTGCTGTTGCTTGTGACTTCTGTCTCAGGATACCACCCACTGAAAGTGGACTTGGGACCCCGTGATTTCAGAACCTTTGTGCAGACATCTACCTTTGCTGCTGACCTGGATGCTCAGCAGCTTTCTCTCACTTCACCTTCCTCAAATCAATTATCTTTTAGTGCTGAGTGTCTTCGCTGGACCATTGGCAGGCTTTTTTTGTCATTAGATCATGTGGCAGACAGCATACCTGCAGAGTCAGGGCCATGGGTCTCCCGTTCTCCACCCTTTAGAGAGTAAGGAAAAGCGACCTGATGAAAGCAGTGGTCCCAACACAGGAGAATCTGCTGGAGGGATCCCTTAAGTGGTTGCCAAAAGGGATCATTTATTTACTTATCTAAGGTCTGGAAAAGATAATTTTCGGCTTTTATCTTGAGTAGAGTTGGTGCCAGTGTTTGATGTTTGACAGCCAAAGCCTGAGGTGATGGGAATGTGGTGGAGAAGGTGATGACCTACCTATGGCTGCATCAGCAGGGGAGAGAATGAGTGCTGACAGAATATAAGAGAAGTGGACCATTCATTGACATCAGAGCCCAGATAAAATGGCAGTTAACTTTCAAGTTTAGTTGTACCCAGAGAGAGAAAGTGCACCTCTGCCTGATGGGTAGGTGAGGCCTCCCTACTGTTCACAGTGGTTATGTTTTGTGTGGAGTTAGGTTGGTAGGCACCAAGAAGAGCTTCAGGTTGGATATTATGAAAACTTTATCTGAAAGAGTGGTCAGGCAGTGGAATGGGCTGCTCAGGGGGGTAGTTGGCTCACGGTCCCTGGAGGCATTCAAGAAACATTTAGATTTAGTACGAAGGGATCTGTTTTAGTAGGGTTACGTTGGTGGTAGGTGGATGGTTGGAGTGGATGATCTCGGAGGTCTTCTCCAATCTTAGTGATTCTGTAACTCTCTCCCATGGTGGTTTGTGAGGAGGATCATGTTGTAAGCTACCTAATATGCATTTAGAAAATAGCATATTTGAATGAGGACTGGTTAATGTTCAAGTAAGTCTGAATCAGAAGTCCAGTGAATGTTACTGATCTAGAAGCATGAAATGGAGTCAGTTCCTGCTGTTAAAAATGCATTTATTATTATTATTTTTACTAGGATTCTATAGCAACTCATGGGTGTTTAAGGTTGTACTTCTCTTTTCACATAGTCCTAGACTCGCAGTATCATTAAAATTGGAAAAGATCCTTAAGATGACTGAGTCCAACCCAACTCACCCCATCATGCCCACTGTCCCTCAGTGCCGCGTCTCCACTGTTCTGAAACGCATCCAGGGATGGTGATTCCAACACCACTCTGGGCAGTTGTTATTTTTTGTTCCTTATAAGCCCTTCCACCTCTAGAGAGAGCCCCAGGGACATTCGCTGTGCTTCCATTTCACCAAGGCTGTAGTCTCATCCCCACAATGGCTGGGATATTTTGTTGAAGATATATTTAAAGGTAAAACCATTACGGAACCCATCAGCAGTAAGAGGTTTCCTCACCACGTTCCCATCCCATAATATGCAGCTCAGAGTAAAAAAAGGTCACAAATACCCATTGCTCATCGCAATAAGTCTAACAAATAATTGGCTAGGAGTAATGGGATGAAAATGAGGAAGGGATAGTGATGCTGACTGCCAGAGAAGCTTTCCCTAGAGATCAATTTTGCAGCAGCAGAAGTTCTGGGATGGAGATGATTGAAACTTCACATGTTCAGAGATGATCTGGAAAAATAATGGAGTTATCGTGTCAGTGACCCAGCCTAAAAATCCTCCTGGGTTTGCTGGGGAAGGATTTTTTTGTTGTTGTTGTTCTTGCACATCATAGGAAAAAAAATAATTAATTTAGGGTCAGCCTGGAATGTTTTCATTAGGCGGATAAATGCTGTGCTTTATTTTTGAGCTATTTGCCTGGTTTATGTGAGTCTTTCTTGCTTGATGCTGGCCACTTTTACATAGAAAAGACACAATTTAATTTAAAAGGAAAAGAAAAACCAACACAAAATTGAAGTGCTCCTGCATTTCCGTAGCGCAGCATTTCCATTTGGAAGGTGTCTAAATGGAACAGTGGTGTATTTCCAATTTCCTCTATTACTGCATGCACAGAGCACCAGTTGAATTTGGTTAAAAGCGAAACGTAGTCTCATTCACTCTGAATCTCAGTTTATTAATTGCATCTTCTCTTTTTCATCTTTTTTTTTTGTCTTGCTCTACCTGAGGTGCTTGAAGCCAGACAGAATTCAGATGCCGACAGAAAGCTCCAGACTGCTACAGAAGAAGAAAGGAAGACAAGAAGAAAGAAAATGAGATGGGATTTTCCTTATCTTCTGCTCGCTGTGGGAACTGCTGAGCACTTGCTGTAAACTGGAGCAGCACGACACGAGTTGGCCAACAGCAGCAGGTTCAATTAGGAATGTTTTACAGCCCAATGGCATGAACAGGGAGACCTTGGTGGGAGCCATTTATTGTTTGATGACCTGATGCCAATCAAATGGGAGTCAAATTTATCCCAGCTCACTATGAATGACCTAAAAACTCATGGTCAGTGCAGTATGGCCAATGACTGGCAATGACAGACTCTGGCAGTGGTTTGTCCCACCTGTGCTGGCTGCCTCCCAATGCAAACTTTTTGGCTTAGCCTGCAGGAAGTTAAAGCTCCCAGTCTCCCGCAACCACAGCAACAGATAGACGCTAATTTCTTTTCCTGAAAGATGTATTTTTCATAAATTTCATTTTCAGCATTTGCAGTGTGGGCTCTTTCCCAAACAAAGCAGGCAGCGACTGAGCCTGGGTTTATTGCCTCCACAATCCAAATTGCAGCTATTATCGCTATCTACAACCTGCAATTATCCTCAGCTTGCGTATTCCATTTCTTTATCAAAACATACTTTGTGCTGATGGGAGGTGATAGACTGGCAGCTCGGGAAGTCGTGTCTGTTCTCCCAACAGCAGCTGCAAAGGCAGAGAGCAGCCCCTCACTCATGGCAGCAGATGTGTGATTGCAGCATTCAGGGACACAGAACGTCTCATTGTGGTGAGGGGAGTTCTGATGCATCTCGGTTCATCCTAAGATCAGGTCTACCTGCTTTCCTCTGCCTTATATTGTGCAGAATGAAGGGAGCCCACCATTTCATGCTTTTTTTTTTTTTTTTTTTTTTTTTTCATGGCCCTCCCGTGTTATCCATCCTTTGTGCTGCCACAGCAGTTTTTTTTTTTTTTTCCTATGCCATGATGGGGATTGATTTACCTATCCCTAAAGATCTGCAGGCTGCCAGGCTGGAGGGTTCTGCTATGTGGGGGCTGCTGTGCAGCTGTGTTTCCTGGGAGACACCTTCTATTTCATCCAGCAATCCCATCTGGGTGAAGTAGAATTAAAACTTAATAATAACAACTTTGGTCACTGGGCAAGTTTGTAAAATGAAATGGCGATGAGATCTGGTGGATGCCTTCAGGAGGCTCAGAGAGGAGCCAACCTGAAACGCTTGGCTCTAATCTGTATTTCAAAGTAACTGTGTTGCAAGATGTCCCTTCTGTTGAAAATGAACAAATCCAGTCTCAAGAAGATCAGCTACTTTTCCCCATCAATTACCACTTAATTAGAGGCTCAGGATGACCCTGACGTGGCAGTGGAGGGATGGCTGCCTGCCTTCTTCATTCCAGTGGTAAAACACAAGATGGGTATAGAATCATAGACATAGAATTGTTTGAGTTGGAAGGAACACTTATAGGCCATCTGTGATGAATGGGGACCCCCAGAGCTCCATCAGAGCTGAGGGTCCCATCCCCTGGCCTTGGCTGTCTGCAGGGATGGGGTATTCACCACCTCTCTGGGCAACCTCAGCCACTGCCTCACTACCCCTGTTGTAAACAACATTTTCTTTATACCCAGTCAAAAAAATCCACTCTTTTAGTTTGAATCCATTTTCCCTCATCCTATCGCACAGACTGTACTGAAGAGTCTGTCCCTTTCTTTTGTATGGCCCCTCATTAGATACCAAAGGCTGCTCTCAGCTCTCCTGGCAGCCCTTCCCTCTCCAGGCTGCACAACCCCAACACTCAACCTGTCCTCATAGAGAGATGTTCCATCCCTTCTCTGGCCATGTCTCATGTTCATGTCTCTCCTGCACTGAGCACTCCCCCTTTGGACACAGACCCACTATGAAACATGGCGCTGAGATGTGGATCTGTTCTACACTGATGCAAAATTTAGGTGTCTGTTGGGTGTTGGGATACTATAATTTTGGTTTCCAACATGCAGGTGCTGCAGACATTCCCATTTTTTGCTCAAAATGGAATTAAAATTTTTGTTTTTAATCACTGAAGTAGATTTTTTTTTTTTTTTATGTTTTCTTGCTGGAAAAAAAAAAAAAAAAGACTAGAATTTGGATCATATTGATTTCTTTTTCCCACTTTTTAACTTAGTAGTTGAACTGAAAAATCAATTACTCACCCAGCATTGCTCCCTACGCTGTCCAGGTGTAGAAACTGTTGTTTCTGTTCGATAGCAGGTGCTCAGTAATTTGATCAAATGAATGCCAGGGTGAGAACAGGTCATCTCATTGCCTTTTCTAACTCATCCCATCTTGCCTGCAACCCCCCGGGGCTGCAGGAGAGACCCCAAAGTGCTGCCTTTCCTTCATGCAGTGCACATGTGGAGTATGGAGCCAATTTAGATGGCAATACACAATAAGAGCTTGGTTTTGATCCTAATGGCTGGTGGTAGTTTTCTAAAGTATGCTTCAAAATCAACATAAGTTTTGTTGGACACAATAACCAGTTCCCCTTGAGAAGCATTCCAATAGTTCCTGCCTTGTAATCTTGTATAATAACAGTCTCCAAAGGAAAAATGTTGTCACTAAATGTGAAGTGCTAATGACTGTGATGCTGTGTCATAATAAGAAACAGAAGAGAAAAACAACTTTGTCAGTGGCACATTTCCAAACAAACAGCTCCGCTGGAAAGAAATGAGCTGTTTGAGCAGCGCAGTGGCTGAAGGAGAGGGGAGGGAAGCTGATAACTGACAGGTCTGTGGACAGAACAGAACGGTCAGGTCAGCCAACCCTGAGCATCTGGAGTGTGCGTGTTTTGTCTCCTGCCCCTCCATCACGGACAATGCATCGTTCCTTTCAGGCTTTCTGAACCATTCTATCTCCTGTGTGCCCTTAGTGGTGGAAATACCCACCCAGTTCCATCACAGCTGTCAGATATGGAACGTTTTCCTGTCCAGTAGGTCAATGTCTGCTTTTTGTAGGATTCTCATTGCACGGTTGTGTGTTTTGCTACAGCATCACTGAAGGACGCTGGACACCCAGCCCAGATTTGGGTGTCATTGCTCTCTCAACGCTTTTGCTGTACAAGAGATCATGCAAGGAGCTGAGAACAAATCCATCATGTGGTAACAGAAGGAGGAGCTGGAAGCTGGGTCTAGGGAAAGCTTACAGCAAGCTAGTTGCAACTCCTGCCTCCTCCCTTGACCTCCTCCAGCCCTGGCCCTGCTTGATACTCGCTGGGCTTTAACCAAAATGAAAAGTCTGCCTCATAAGACAGCCAGAAAGAAAAACTGTCAGCAAAATAATAAAAATATCAGGAGGTGAGAGCAGGCATGTGCCAGCAAAGTGAGCACTGCCTTATGCCCTACAGTCAGGGTAAGTGTCTGTGGGCTCTTGTGTGGGATTAAAACTGTCCATCTTCGCAATGGATGCTTGGAGTTTCTGTCTTGATGGGTCCCCGGGGGGTGACGGAGGGCTCTTTTTTCCATTTTCATCTAACAGCTGCTGGAGGTGGCTGCACCAGGGATAAATCCTGACTGTGCTGCTGCAGCCTGGCAGGGCAACAAAATGCCATGGGGCTGAGTGTGGCCAAACGCTGCTAACTGGGTGCATTGGGGACAGGAGAGGCAAACTCTCACTGCTCATTGCATCTCGTTGAGGTTTTAGTTAAGTTTTAGTTAGTTAGGTTTTAGTTAGACCTTCTGCACATCTGCTGGTGGGAACTGAAGGTCAGCCAACGGCTTGGAATGGCATCCAGAGAGCTTGAGAAGCCTCCATCCTTGGAGGAGACCAAAGCCTGACTGGCCATGGTGCAGGGTGACCAACTGGAGCAAGGAGCTGGATGAGGTGATTTCCAGGGATGCCTCCAATTTCTGCAATTCTCATTTTCTCTAAAAAACGAGGCACTGCTGACTGGGAAAGGGGAAATAATGCTCTATCTTAAGTAACGTTTAGAAAAACACTCTTTTCCTCAGTCATTCATTTATTTTTATTTCTGCTAGATGTTACTACTGCTCTCATAAATAATTCAAACTTTGTAAAGTCTGTTGTATTATTTAAAGCGGTACATATTAATCACCTTTAGTGCATTCTAGGGCATCAGTACCACTTTTAATGAATTGTAAAACACTCTTTACATGTACAAATAGGATTAACTGTAATTTGCAGGCTAGCCCTAACAGATTCAGTATTTCATAGATCTCTGCAGCCTATTTGTATTTAGTTATTCAATGAAAATATTCTTTTCTATTGATATTTGAACAGCATATGTCCCTGATGTAAGAATTTGGAAGAACCTGAAGCTTGAAATTCAGCCTTTCCCACATACCAGACTCCTGGATTGTGTATATGCACTGTGCTGAGTTTTTCTGTCCATAACAGCCCTCATATAAGTAGGTAAATGAGCTTAAAACATCTGGAAAACCCCTGGAAGGGGAGAGGAAAGGGAGAGGGAGAAGGAGAAGGAGAGGGAGAGGGAGAGGGAGAGGGAGAGGGAGAGGAAGGGAAGGGAAGGGAAGGGAAGGGAAGGGAAGGGAAGGGAAGGGAAGGGAAGGGAAGGGAAGGGAAGGGAAGGGAAGGGAAGGGAAGGGAAGGGAAGGGAAGGGAAGGGAAGGGAAGGGAAGGGAAGGGAAGGGAAGGGAAGGGAAGCCCCCCTCTTCACCCCAAGATGGCTACATGCAATGTACTGAAACTCCTGTGCTTCCCTTCCACTTTGCCAGTGCCAGTGTCTTTAATAGGAGCCTTACTTGTGGCCAAACAATCTGTCACCATTTTTTTGCCTTTAACTCACAGTTTGGTATCTGTAATACTTCATAAACAGAGCACAGGATGAGACTATTTTAATTAGCTGTGTCGTAAAAAGAAAAGCTTGTAGTGTCTCGGGAAATGAGTAAATATACATGTACGTATTGCTTTATTATAAAGAGGTTCTCTGCATCACTGGCTTTATTACTGTTTAATAACTTTAAAAAATGCAATATGGAAAGCCTTTCCTCAGTGCACAGAAGTAACCTCTAATAACTGGAAAGCAGAAAGATCCTTTTGGTTGCACAGTGGAGAGAGAAACGTCTTGAGGGGATAAACCTCAATATTTCTATCTGCTTAGGGTTGCCAAAAATGAAGGATACCTGCAGTGCTGAAAGACTTTTCATAAATTAAGAGTGATTGAAATTGTTAATCGATTTTCAAGACAAAATGATGACGTATCTATGGCATATTATATCAGCATAGAATCTAATAACGAAGATAAGTAGTCAAAATATCAAAATGTTTGATTTTTTCCTTGTATTCTGAAATAAACACTGTAGGGTCTTTTTTATCTTGATAATAATCAAGTAGATGATAACAAAGTTGTAGTACAAATGTTTTTCATTTGCACAGCTTGAAGCACCAACAGTAAATTAAAACACACCTAGTCTATCTTAATAGTTTTCCTTAGTTGAAGGCCATGTGCTGTTGATGGTATGCACACCTTTTTGCCCTGCCAGGATTTACCATTTTATCAGGAGGTGGAGCCAGACAAAGAGCAATGCTTCATTTCTTATCACAATCACAAAGTCCATGTTTATGATCACCGATAATGCTGCAATGCACTCCTGTTTCTGCAGCAGTTATTTGGTCTTTTCCAATATTTTCCTCGGGCAAAAGTTTCAGGAAGTTTGCTCTTGCAAGTTCCATGATAAAGTAATTATACATATAATTATTTACAATTCTATTCTGTGGAATCCTAATGCCATCATTTTAGCATTTGCGCTTTCATTTGCATAGTGACTTGTCTCTAATTACCCACCTCAAGCCATTGAGAACCTACTTCCATATAAACTCCAGTAACACTCATGGAAATGGTGGCTGTGTTTAGTGATCCATGGAGGACCTTCTCAATGGGGAAAACAGAAATCTGCTCTCTTTATAGGGTCGTGCTTTGGCTTGCTGCAGTCACAATTCACATGGGATATGGAAATCTTACCATGATTGGGCGCAGCTCTTAGTCACTCTGTTTGCCCTCCAGATGATGTTTAACTAAGAAGTGCTTATGGATTAAAAACTACCCACACGGAGAAAAGATGAACTATATATTGTTATCACAGCTGTAGGTTAAAATCCTGTAAGCACACATTCCAAATGTCATTTTATCTCAACAGAAAATGGAAAAACTTTTGAAGAATACCCTATAAGTAACATAGTAAATATTTGGTTTTCAAGGTGCAATGTAGATATGATTTCTTAGTATTTGGGATGAAGTACGCTGAACTCCATCCCAAAGAGCCCTGTCCAAGAGGTGATGATACTCAGCATTTCAGTGCCCTGTCCTGCTCATTAGACTCACCAAGTCTTTGCAATAAAATGTCAACGTGTCCAGATAGGCCGAACATTTGCTGCTTTGTCTCAGTGGATGTGTCCAGGAGCCTTTTTGTATGCCTTTTCCCTGCCTGATTGACAAGTGCAGAAGCAAAGGCCGATGATAATAGCACGTCTGGCAGAACATAATGCTGTATCTGATTTGCAGTGTGAGTTATGGGGAACGTGGCCTTTGGCAACACAAAAAGATCTTTTCTCCTTAACTTTATGACTGGTTTTGTTAAAAGATGAGGCCTTCCCAGCTGAAGTCCTGCTGAGAGCAAGCTTTAATCAGCAGTGGCGCTGATTTGTTGGAATGGCCTCCCTACGTCTCGTGTGGCAAATGGAATAGGGATCTTCCCTTGCAAGAGAGAACGAGCAATTACCTCCCAAAAGAAATGAAAACTAAGAAGGATTAATTAGCCTCTAAAATGAGGGACAGGAGGTCATCATGATTCTGGCTGCCATGCAGGTGGTTCCACAAGAAGGACTAAGATGTGAATCCAGATCCTAACTCCGATGAACACAACTCTAGGTCATACCCAGTGTGAAAACACCCAGCTGGGAGAGGGGGAAGAAGCTTTCTGCTCTCAAGACAAAAGGTGAAACGTGACTCTGATTTCCCATTTTGTCTTCTCCCGATCGTTCCTTGCTCTGAATCGTGGTGCATGTCCATATGGCAGTCTTCTCTTTGAACTGCACTGTGCCAGTCTCCCACTGTTTGACAATTTTCTAATATACTCAGGAATTTTTCGCTGGAGTTTTTCCTGCTATAGTTTTACCTGTGAAGCTGGAAAGACATTGAGTTCTTGAAGAGCGCCTACAGATGGGGAACAAAGCTGTGAACAAAGCATGTCTGGAGCACATGTCTTAGAGGAAGTAGATGAGAGGGCTGGGATGGCTCAGAAGGCTCAACAGAGACCTCATTGCTCCCAGCTGCTGAAAGGAGATTGCGATGAGGTGGGGATTGGACTGCTCCCATGTAACAGCGATAGGACGAGAGGTGATGGCCTCAAGATGTGCTAGAGGAGGTTCAGGTTGGCTATTAGGAAACATTTATTCTCTGAAAGAGTGGTGATGCAGTGGCACAGCTATCCAGGGAATGGTGGGGTCACCAACCATGGAGGTGTTCCAGAATGGTGGAGATGTGGCACTGAAGGACACGGTCATTGGGCAGTATTAGTGATAGGTGTGTATGGGCACTGCTGAATCACAGCCTGAACCTCTGATTGATCACCTGAGGCAAGCAATGAGTCAGCCACGGGAGCACAGTTGAAGGCAATTCACCTGTGCTACCAGAAGGAGTGGAGCCTGGCTCCATCTCTCCTAGATCCCATTTAAGTGCTGACTGCCACTGAGGAAGGTTCTCTCCCCAGAGGTCACTCATTGTGGAGAATACTACAAGCCTGCAATATCGGTAAGCATTTTCCATTTATTATCTTCCTGTTGTGATCATCTTACTTAGCATAACTTTCCTGTATCTTTATTGTTTATACATAGGTAGGACCTGATGATCTTAGAGGTCTTTTCCAACCTTTATGACTTTAAGTGGCAACTGAACTGTTATTTTTGGTGAGTTCAGGGATAGCAGCAGTAATCCAAAGCCCTGGACAGCATAGATATGGGAGTAAAAGCAGATGTGTTTGGGTTTGCAGAGGACCTGTGATTTAAGCTTTATGTATAATAAAAGCAGCACTTTCTCAGAAAGATCCACCACGTTCTCCTAATAGCTTTTGACCTTGTCTCACTGGGATGAATTCCACATATACATCACAGCCTGGTTTACGCAGGGATATGTTCAGGCAGCAAATTGAACTCTTCTCTGTCCACCACAGCCAGCAGAGCTGCTGGCCTTTTCAGTTCTCAGAGAGATTAGGTTGAGAGAAGAAATGCACCCTGTAGCTTGCTCCTTGGGTAGAATTGCTTTTTTGCTGAATGCAATACATTATAGGACTGAAAAGCTCCTGCAAGAGAATATCTCTCTGAATGTATTACCTTAGAAGGAGTTAAGGGTAGAAAAATGTCTCTGTCACCTCTGCTGATCCCAAATGGCCGTGGGGATGCTCAGACACATGGTAAAGGATTATAAAGGACTGTCCCAGGGTTTGGGGCACCTATCAATGGGGCAGATTATTTGTGGGGATGGGGATGGTATGTACAGGGAAGGTTTGGGTTGGATATCTGTAAAAAGCTTCTTCTCTGGAAGAGTGGTGATGCACTGGTGCAAGCTGCAAAGTGGTGGAATTGCTGTCCCTGGAGGTGCTCTAGAACCATGGAGATGTGGCACTGAGGGATGTGGTCAGTGGGCATACTGGGGGTGGGCTGAACGTTGTACTTGCTGATCCTTGTGGTCTTTTCCAACCCTAATGATTCTATGATTTACTCTTCACCTTTACTTTGGGTAAAAAGGACTGGCTTTCTACCCTCTGTGTTCAGACAATGGAAAATTTCCCTTCAGTTTTCCACCACTAAGCATTACCTGGGCAGCATTTTCCCACTTATCGCTTAGTTAACTGAAGAAAATCCCCAGTTAGATAGAAGTAGAGACCAGGTGACCGATGCCCAAGGGTCAGTGTTCAGGCTGGAAAAAAAGTAAATTGTCAATACTTCTGGACAGGGTTAGCATCCATGCCTTCTTCTATCAGTTTCTGGTGTAAACTAAAATAGTGAGGATGCCCAGGTACAGCAAGATATTCACCAGGGGATTTTCTCTTCTTAATTTTAGATGCCTCTTTATGATCTCTGTATTATCTAGGTAGAAAGAGGCACCCTTGGTTGCTGTTGGTTGGAACTATTTTGAGCATGCACTTCAGGATGAGATAAATGGTGATGTGGGCTCTGCTGCCTGTGCTGATGGAAGCTCCAGCAACTGTCAAGGGACAGATAGGGAGGCAGACCAAACCCCAGTAACAGCAGGATGTAGGGGCATTATGCACTGACAGATAGCTAGATGCATTGTTAGACTTTCACCATTTTCTCAGAGTTATTACTTCATATTTTCAGCAGACAGCCCAGGTTACACCTGCTTCACATTGGAATGTGTTGTTTACAGCCATAATGGATTAAATTTTACCTCCAAATCTGCTGGATGAGAGCTACATCGTGGCAATGGCTGGGAAATATTACAGAGCCATCAGCTGCATTGTGACCATGGCTGAAATGCATCTACCCTTGGAGTACCACATGACAGCTATTTGACACCGTACAAAGCAAATTAAGAAATAATTATTCCTTAATAACGTCTTTAGCTCAGACTTCAGGGGAATTTAGGTGAACTCAGTGTAATTACCTTCACTGGAATTTGACCAGAACTTCAGGGCAAGAAAGCTAATTTGTACAGAAAGCAAGACATTATCTCTGTGTTTCACCCTAAATTAAATAGCTGCGGTGACATCTCTGTTATTGCTGGGAGAAAAGGGAGAGGTTTTATCTCCCAGCAATGAAACTGCTTCAGCCTGCAGGTGCCAAGGGGCAGTTCTGCAGGGCCATGGGCATGAGCATCTGGTGACAACCACTGCTTGGGAAGCTAAGAGCCCAACAGCACCAGCTCTGCAGGGGCTGGTGGGAGCAGCATGGAGGGTGCGTGGGATGCTCCAGTGTGCACAGCTGGGGAAGGAGGGGCAGCTCTGTGTTGCATCTGTCATTGCTGAAAGCCATCGGTGTCAGAAAGGAGAGCACCTTGTGTTGATCAAGCCTGCATACAGCTCCTAATGACAACATGGGGGCTACGAGATGGCTGCATGACTCAAGATCCTAAGGAGAAACTGATCCTCTCTCCCTTTGCCCAACTCTCCTACTCTCATTTCTCTGTCATGCAGCACTGCTCTTCTAATGCATGCAGAAGAGCTTCCTTTTGTTCACTTAAGTGAGCAAAAGCTCTGCTGCTAATTGACTTCTGTAATGAAGTGCTATCAATGATGCCAGGTTTGTGTTTGCTGGATGCTTGTGCTCTACTTTCCTGTCTGCCACAACAAGGAATTCCACTGCTGAACTGCACATAGTGTGAAGGCATTCAACCCTTTCCTTGTCTCATGCCTTGTACTTGCAGGTTTCACAGAAGCCTGTTGGATTACCATTAGAGAGTGAGCAACTATTCTCTAAACACCTTCTCTAAGATATTTGGGATTTTATAAAAACGTGTATCTCTTGCAGTCACCTCTATTTCTTTCTGCAATCTCTTCAGCTGCTTCACAGACAGAAGCCCTCCCATCACATCTCTCACCACAGAGAGAAGCACACCACTGCTTCTCTCTACCTTTTCCAGCTCTTCTGTATCTCTTCCTTCAGATGGGAGAGACCAGAAGTGCATGCAGTATTATGGTAGAGGTGTATCAGTCCCCTCAGCTGTCCCTCAGTGTGCTCTCTGTAGAAGATGATCTCCTTGGGAAGGGGTCTGTGGACTCCTTTGGTAGCATTTGGTAGCGGCTTGGCTTCCCCTGAGAATGGCTGCATTGACTCTCTCTCCCAATACGCTGCCTTTAGCCATTTCCCTACAAATGTCTGAGGATTCTTTTGGATTTGTGAGGCCAGCAAAACCTGCACAGTTCTCCAATCTCCTCCTTGCCCTTTGCAATTGATGAGCAGAGCGTGTCCTATTGCAGGTATCCACACACAGGGCTCCAGCAGAAAGGCTCTCTGCTCTGCACAGCATCAGAGCTGTAAAACAGGGGCTGCAAATTGCTCCGAATCAGGTTCAGGGCTAGGAATCTGTCAACACAGCAAAGCCAGGTTGCAAGGAGCCCATGAAACCCTTATGGTGCCTTGTGTCATGATTTTCTAGCACCAGACACAAAGACTTTAGGCTGGGGAAAGGCTCAGCATCCATTTCTTGCCCTTGTCTCAGTCCAGCTAGAAACATAGATGCCAGGTTGACAAATTACCATCGTATTAATTTAATATTATGTGGAGATTCATAAAGCCCTGACTGCCTCGGAGTCGGTGTGTATCTCTGATGAATGGAGAGTTTCTGCTCTGAAAGAGTTGTCATCAAATGATATGCTTTGAGAATGCAAATGAGCAGTAATGAAACAGGCAGCAGGATGGCCGTGATCAGAAGTTTGAGGACGGCCACTGTACAGGTGGCTTTGGAGCTGGGGTATGGAGGGTTTGTAATATCTTCTTGGGTATAAAATAGGCTGTGACAGGAGTGCTCTGGGTCAGCAAGCTCCCATGCTGTGTGGTTTCCCCATTCCCCCCCTCTCAGGTTTTCCTGTTCCTTTGTACTTGGGTGTCCCTTCTGCAGCCTCTGCTGCATGGTCTCAATGTCATGAGAGACGGGTTGGACAAAGGAACTGCAATGTCAGAGCTAAGGAAGGCAATATGTTCCCCTTGTTAGCTTGTTTGCTGCCTTCCTTAATTAATTAACTTTACTAACTCAGAGACCTCCTGGGAGAAGCCATGAGTAATTGGGCTGTGTCATTTTCTTTCTAGGAACTGCTTACAGTTTATTTTTAAATCCAAACAAAAAACCTTCTACAGCCATGGGTCAGAACAGAAGTCTCTCTGATGGAAACAGCTCAATTGCAACAGCTCCTGGGTTCAACCCCGTGCAGCACTCACTGTGGGCTCTTGTCACTACACTGGAGCCAAGCAGAGGAGCACCTCGCTAAAGGAGGCATTGTCCTGCCCTTAGCAGCCCTGAGTGATGCTCTGAGTGATTTATCCCTTTCGTTTTTCTCCCATTTGATTGATGTGAATTCAATTTATGCCTTATCTCATCAGCATATGAGGTGACCTGGGTGTCTTTTCCACGCAGAACCAATTGGCACTGCCTGGGGGCCTGTGTTGGCATCGTGCTGTCAGAAATGACCCAAATATTCCTAATGAGGAGATGCTTCTGCTGAAGAAGAGAAGATCTCCTTCACCTCATGAGGACTCGAGAGGTCTGTCTGTGGTATTTTTTCTGGGATGGCAGTGCTTCTGCAATGGCTTGGCTGAGGTGATGGTAGAGCCAGGAGGTTTTGTGCATGCTGTGATTATTTCCTTCAGGGCTGTGCAAGGAGGGAACACGTCCCTGAGAGGGCACTGAGAGCCCCTGAGAGCTGGGGCTGTGCAATCTGAAGAAGGCTGCAGGGAGAGCTGAGAGTGGCCTTCAGTATCTAATGAGGGGCCATGAGAAAGAAGACTTTAGCAGGGCCTGTGTGACAGGATGAGGGGAAATGGTTTCAGACCAAAAGAATGAACTTTTAGACTGGATATAAGGAAAATGTTTTTCACAATGAGGGTAGTGAGGCAGTGGCTCAGGTTGTCCACAGTGGTGGTGGATGCCCCATCCCTGCAGACACTCAAGGTCAGGGGATGGAGCTCTGAGCACTGAAGGAGCTCTGGGCGTCCCTGTGCACTGAAGGTGGTGGGACCAGAAGGCACTTAAGCATCCCTTCTGACTTGATTCTATCATTCTACAACTCCAAACTGGTCCATAAGGCTTTTGAAACTCCTCTTCCTTGCTGCTATGCAGCTCTGCTGTCTGCAGGAGCACATCTGCCTTGGCTCTCCACAGCCCAGCCCAGCTGTGCAGTGAGACACAGAGCCCAGAAAGGTGGATTTGCTAGGAAGAAAACACCTTGCACGAAAAGGTGGAAAGGGAAGAGAATGATTACGATGGCAGCAAAAGAAAATGAACAAAGACAGTTAGAAATTGATACTAATAACACACAGGCTCCCTGAAAAGTTAGCATTTGGAGATGCTGACTCTTCAACTTGCGCTTTCTGCATTAAGGATATAATGCAGTAATCCAATCAAAATGCTGCTCTGGAAATGTCAGAAGGAGCTCCAACAAATGTGCTGCAATGCTCTCCTGAGCTGCCCTGGGGGGAACGCAGTGCAGAAAGCAGCTGGGAAGAGAGGAGGAGCTCTGTGCTGCATGCATGAATCAACTGCCCCATTCCCCAGGCTCCCTCCTATATCATCCCCTGGTATAGGTGATCTCCAGTCCTTCAAATGCACAGGTACTATTTAGAGACGCATCTGAGTAAACCAGTGCTCCCAGTGATGAATAGAGATGGCTGAAAGAATGCTGTACAGGCCTGAAAAATGCCTGGTTATTTTAACAGCAAGTGAATTAATGGGGAAACGAAGAGTTCAGCTGATAAACACACAGGTAGCAATCAGCAGGAATGATGACAGCAATCCTTCAAAGGACAATGAAGAGATGCAAAAGACACCCGAGGTATTGCATGGTGAAAGATATGCAGGGCACAAAATACCTACACACAGCTTTTGGAAGTATGTGGGATGAACGGTGCTGACAACAACTGCAATGTCAGTGTGTGTTCAGTGTACGGATAAAATCATCAATCAACTCGAAAGAGCATAACAAACCATGATGGGTGATAACTGCCATTATGACAGCATAATTCAGTGTATGAAGGACTGATTCAGTTACTGATCTCATTACTCAGCACCCGTGAGAGTCTACCTGCAGAGCTTCCCAGTTCCAGATTGGTGCTGGGAGACTGGAAGGGACCCAGGTGGAAGGCACCTAATGAGGTGGCCTGGGGCTTAGAGTGCTCATCCTATAAGGGGACACTGAAGAGCTGGATGGTTTCATCTAACGAAGGGGAGATGCAGAAATGAGCTAATTGCAGCATACATTTACAGGAAGGAGAGTTGCATGGATGACAGAGCCAAACTCTTCTCCAAGAAGATATGGCAAGAGACAGCAGTGCTTGGCACAGACAGAACAGTGGGAATGCTCTTTCCTTCTTGGTCCTTTGGGAGGATGTGGTGTCCAAATCATAGTCATTATGGTTGGAGAAGACCACTAGGATCATCTAGTCAAACCATGATGAATGGATTCTCTATATCAATATTCAGAGACCTTTCCAAGAAGGATTTCTATAGCTCCACTACTTAGTGGACATACATTAATCAGCCTCTATTCCACACAGAGGATAATTTTTGTTACAGCCTGAAAAGCTAGAAGGTAAGAATACATGAGAAAAATTAGGCATCTCCATTGCCTGTGAGCAGCTTGAAACAAGGACCAAGAGTTCTGTTTTCAGGAGGGGTGATGGGGAAAGGAACCAGCAAGTGTAAGAGAAGAGCAGGAGCATAGGGAGGCACAGGAAGGTGAAATGCTGACATGCTGTCACCCTACAGTCCATTGGCATACAGCTGGATGGACCATAGGAGGCTGCTGGTCTTCCTGAGCTCCCACTGCTCCATAAATCCCTCCATGCATAAAGCTGGAGTGCTGCTCCCTCTGCCCCATCCCACAGGGTGGGGATTGTCCATGGACAGGAGCCTGCTGGCATCCATGTACTGTGCAGCAACAGCTCCTTTCAAGCCAAGATTTGAATATTCAAAGATGGTAAAGCCACAGGTAATTTCCAGCCTGTCATTACCCCTCCTCCTGGAGCCCATTGCCATCAGAAGGGCTGTGGCTCCGTGCACCAGGGCTGTGCTGGTTCTCTTCAGCCTGCTAGGGCATTGCTTTGTGCTCCAGCAGCTCGTTCTGCCGTTTGTGAGTATGCCTTGCTGGTTGTGAGTAATTTATGTATTTATTATGCCCCCTGGCAGTGCTGTTTTACTAAAGCTGTCCCCTTTTTTATGTTGCTCCTTTATCCCTTTGGGAACAGGACTTATATATCTTTAAAGAAAACAGACTTATTTCATATTTTTTAAATGGGAATTTAAGTGGAGTAATGCAGATGAAGGGGAGAACACAAACACAATAATGCTTTGTATCTTAAATAAAAAATACCTTTCTCAGGAAGGCATGCAGTGGTGATTTTTCTCTTGGGCTTTCTGCAGAAAGTGCTGGCTGTTAAAGGACTTTTCTATACGTCTCTAACCAATTCAGAGCACATTTTTCCTACATCGTTCTGCTCTATGCTGAAGAAGGCGGCTTTCATCAAGTGCCTTTTTGTGTATCCAGATGGTTTCTCCAGGTACTAAACAGGGTTTAAGAAGATGCTGGAGTCTTTTCAGATACGAAGGAAGGGAGAGGGCAGCACAGATTCTCCCAGACACTGATCCTGGTAAATTTCAGGAGGAAATAAGATCTATGTTATGCCTGGGGAGGGCACTGCTGCCCTTGGGGCTCTCAGCCACCTGCCCCTCCTGCTCAGCTGCCTTGGGATCAGGACTGGAGAAAGGATTCCTGCTCCCCATGGCCAAGGCCAATGCTCCAGGAGAGCATGACCCTTGGTATGGTTGTGCACAGGGAAGGGTTTCAGGGTCCCAGTCTGCACCAAGCGGCTGTGGCTGTAAATTGTGGACCCAGAGCATTGTTTGTGGGATGTGGGATTTTGACAGTGCAGTAGCACAAACCATCCTCCTGATTGATCTGCTGCCCTCAATACTGGCATTTTCCAGCTGCCAGAGGGACTGGTGGAGCCTGCTGCAGCCACAGCAGTGTCAGCCCACAAATGGAGGTGTAGGCAATCTACAAGCTCAAGCCCATCTGAATGTTTGTCTCACGGGATGATGGACACAAGGAGCTCTGCTCTGCCCCACCAGCAGGCAGCATTTTATTGCCTGTTCATGTCTGAAGCCTTCCGCACATTCCAGAGCACTGGTGAAATGTGGGGACTGTATCTAAAGGAAGGAGGGGCTCAGTCTCAGCACAAATCCCATAGGATGACAAATGAGAGAACAACACAGGTGGGAGGTGCAGCATTAGGGATGCACCCAATTTTCCTCCTTGGAGAGTAGATCCTGGTTCAGCAGCCTGTGAACTTCAACAGCCTTTGCTCAGCTCTCTCCCCATAATTTATCACTCCGCTAAGCAGGACTGAATGAGAGCTACAGCAACACTTAGCTCTCAACAGCACCTTCAATCTGAGCGCTCACAGCTTCTTGTAGCGTGCAATTAACCTTCCAGGCACAGAAGTAAATTACAACTCAGGGCAAAGAATGAATCAGAAGCTTGCCTCAAAAAGCAAGGTCTGAGTTCCACCCTCTTGCTGATGCTGAGTCTGAATGCACCTTCTTAGGAGCATGGGGATTTGTGTGCTTTGCCTCTAGTTTGCTAATTACAGGACCGGTGTGGTGCCCACTGCAGACATCACACTCACTCCCTCTCCCCCTCCACCCAAGGGTAAACACCTCTGAGCCCTGCTCTGCATCGTTCTGACCCAGAGCTGACATCTTTGCAGGGGAAGCAAGACGAGTTTGTAGCACAGCAGTGATCAGACACGTGCTATGCCCAACACCAAGGTGCAGAGCTGTGCTTGCAAACCGAGGGCTGACCTTCTCTCCAGTGAAGTTTGCACTGAACCCAACAATCCAGCTAAAAAATTAAAAAGCTGAGTTATTTACAAATAGAAATAGTAGGACTGTTCACTAAGAATCAAGGGCATGTTGGCTGAAATGCTGGGATCTGGGCACAGACCTAAGACAGGTGCAAAGCTGCTGCTGGACCCCAGGTGGAGCCCCTGATCTGTCAGCATGCAAGGTGCCAAAAAGGGGCACTTCTGAACAAGAACAGGAAGGGAAAAATATCCACAGCTCAAGCCTTTGCATCAAAACACCCTGTGAAAGAGATCTCGTCTGTTCCCAAAGGGAAATTTACCGCCCTCTGCCTTCATGGGAAGTTTTCCTTAACATTTACCCTAATGCTACCTTCTGCTGCAATTCCATGCTTTTCTTTCTATTTTTGAATATAAACGGCAGCATATTTTTTCATCTCTGCAGCCCTGTTTAGCACAATTGCAGCTGGCATTGTGTCTCCCCTCAGCCATCTCTTTACTTTCAATGATCAAGGTTCTTCCAGATGTTTTCTTAGACTGGTGCCCTCCAAACCCATCTGTCTCCTTGGAGGATGCAGGCACATTCAGGCTCAGATTTCCAGGCCAAGCCCAGCGGTGCTGCACAGAGCATCCCCTTGTCCTGGAGAGCAAACCCATGTCACACCCTGGATGGGATCCCACCTCTTCCCACCACAACACGATGCTTTGGGCTCTCTTTGCTGGGTCCCTGTGATGCTGATTGCTCCCCAGCCTATCTCTGGGCAGCTGATTTTTCCTCTTCGTTCAGACATCTATCGCTGCTCAACTGAGCCCAAGACCTGCTTTGCTACCATGGAAGGATATTAAATTGATTTAATGTGACTTGTTCTTGGCATAATTCTGTAATTCCCTGCCTTGTTATCTCCCAGGTGCTCACAAGTGGGTTCGTTGTTAATACCTTCTCTCTCTTTTCCAGGATTTCAGGCAGCTGCTGGTCGATAGATCCCCATTTTATCCTTCCCTTTTTAAAGATGGGCTTTGCATTTATTTCTCCGGGCCTCCAAAATTTTATCCATTCTCCACACACTCTCAAAGATAAAAGCCAACTGCTCTAACATTGATTCAGCATCCTTTAAGCACCATAGAGCAAATGCTGGCAGGCCCAGGCAATTTTGAAACCCTCTAATGTACCTAAGTGCTCTCTCACCCATTCTTTCTGTGTTTCCGAGTAAATTCTTGCCCCTTTGTCACTGAAGCTGTTTGCCTTAACCATATAATTGTCACCAGCTTTTAGTGCAGGCTGAAACAAAAAACAGCGGGACAAATCTCTTCGTCTGGGGCACCATCACTCAAACTACCCTCAGCTCCCTGCAATGGCAATGGGCCAGGGAAGATCCTCTTTGTCTTTTTCCCAGTACTAATTTAATTACAGAAAGCTCCCTCCTTAGTCTTTGTGTCTCCTACTGATTGTATTTCCCTTTGTGCTGGTGTCACTTTGTTTCCTCCCTGACCCGACCTGTTCTTCTCTTTTACATCTGCTTTTTGACATGGTCCCCCATAACATCCTTCTCTCCAAATTGGGAAGGTATGGATTTGATCCATTCAGTGGGTGAGGAAATGGTTGTGAGGTTGAATCACAGAATCACAGAATCACAGAATCACAGAACGGTAGGGGTTGGAAGGGACCTCCAGAGATCATCGAGTCCAACCCCCCTGCCAAAGCAGGTTCCCTACAGCAGGTCGCACAGGTCGGCATCCAGGCAGGTCTTGAACATCTCCAGAGAAGGAGACTCCACCACCTCCCTGGGCAGCCTGTTCCAGTGCTCCGTCACCTCACTGTAAAGAAGTTCTTGTGCATGTTTGTGCGGAACTTCCTATGCTGCAGTTTCCAGCCGTTTCCCCTTGTCCTGTCTCCACTCACCACTGAAAACAGTTTGGCCTCGCCATTCTGCCCCCCACACCTTAGATATATATAGACCTGGATCAGGTCCCCTCTCAGTCTTCTCATCTCAAGGCTGAACAGACCCAGTTCACTCAGCCTTTCCTCATAGCAGAGATGCTCCAGGCCCTTCACCATCTTCGTGGCCCTCCGCTGGACTCTTTCCAAGAGATCCTTGTCTTTTTTGTACTGGGGAGCCCAGAACTGGACGCAGTGCTCCAGATGAGGCCTCACCAGGGCAGAGCAGAGGGGGAGGATCACCTCCCTCGACCTGCTGGACACACTCTTTTTAATGCACCCCAGTAAGCCATTGGCCTTTTTGGCCACAAGGGCACACTGCTGGCTCATGGCCAACCTGTCATCCACCAGGACACCCAGGTCCCTTTCCGCAGAGCTCCCCTCCAGCAGCTCATCCCCCAACCTGTACTGGTGCATGGAATTATTCCTCCCCAGATGCAAGACTCTACACTTGCTTTTGTTAAACCTCATCCGGTTTTTTTCTGCCCAGCTCTCCAGCCTATCCAGGTCTTGCTGAATGGCAACACAGCCTTCAGGCGTGTCAGCCAATCCTCCCAACTTCGTATCATCAGCAAACTTGCTGAGGGTGGCCATTATCCCCTCATCAAGGTCATTGATGAAGATGTTGAACAAGACCGGACCCAGCACAGACCCCTGAGGAACACCGCTAGTTACAGGCCTCCAACCGGACTCTGCACCACCAACAACGACCCTCTGCGCTCTGCCAGTCAGCCAGTTCTCAACCCACCTCACTGTCCACTCATCTATCCCACACTTCCTCAGCTTTGTTATAAGGATGTCGTGGGGGACAGTATCAAATGCCTTGCTGAAATCAAGGTAGACTACATCCACTGCTCTCCCCCCATCCACCCAGCCAGAGACAACATCATAGAAGTCTACCAGGTTGGTCAAGCACGACCTCCCCCTTGTGAACCCGTGCTGACTATTCCTGATAACCTCCTATCCAGGGTATCCTGAATCCAGGGAGTGGTGGTCAATGGCTCCATGTCTGGATGGAGATTGGTGATGTGTGGTGTCCCCCGGAGGTCAGTGCTGGGACAGGTGCTCTTTAATGTCTTCATCAATGAAGTTGACTATAGGATTGAATGCACCCTCAGCAGTTTGTGGATGGCACTGAGCTGTGGGGTGCCATTGACATGCCCAAGGGGTGGGATGCTATTGGGAGAGCCAGACAGGCTGAGCAGTGGGTCCAGGTGAACCTCGTGAGGTTCAGCAAGCCAACTGCAAGGTTTGCACCTGGGCTTTGCAACCCCCTCTACCAATACAAGCTGGGGGATGGAATGATTGAGCACAGCCCTGCCAGAAATGACCTGGGGATACTGATGGATGGCAGCAGGATATGAGCCAGCACTCTGCCCTCACAGCCTGAAATGCCAACCATATCCTGGGCTGCATCCAAAGCAGTGCAGCCAGAGGGAGGGGATCTGCCCCTCTGCTGTGTGCTGTGAGACCTCACCTGCAGTGCTGCGTCCAGATGGGCAGTGCTCAGTGCAGGAGAGACACGGAGCTGTTGGAGCCCAGAGAAGGGCCACAAAAATGCTCCAAGGGATGGAACACTTCCCTAGGAGGACAGGCTGATAGAACTGGGGCACGGTCCCTCTGTGCTGTGCTGTTGGGTGCTGGCTGTCGTTGGAGCTCATCCCCTCGTGGCTCTGATGACAGAGTTGGGTTCTTGTCACAGCAGAGCTGCTCTTGCTGTCTGCAGCACTCCCAGGAAGGAGGACAGAAGTGGCACTTGTTACAGTTTTAAAAGTCATTGAGTTGTTTTGCTCCCGGCAGGGCAGGAGATGGAATAATAGGAACCAGGAGCAATCAATCCCAGGCTATTAAAAATGGCACTTTGATAGGACCATTACATCAATTAATTCTAAAATGATCATTCAGTTTTAGGACCATGTGTTGGGCTGCCATTTCAGCCTATATTTCTGTGTTCTCATCTGTCACCCTGTGAGACACACGTGCCCCAGAGATGTCACAGCCTGGGAGGGAGGGAGATGTCATGCAGAGACCCAGCAGTGCTCGGTGCCTGAAGGCTCCTGGAGGGGTGGGCAGAAAAGCCCTGGCACAGGCTAATCACATAATGAAGGAACACATATTGTACATCCCTCTGTTATTCAGAGCTGAGATCCCCTTGCGTCCCATCCCCTCTTAACGACTTGATGATGATGATGATGATGTGGTCATTAAAGATGGTTACTGGCTCAGGGTTCCTGCACATGAATTACAAGAGTAAAACATTAAATGGAGAGGTTCAGAGCCCTTGCAGAGCCATCAGCATTTCATGATTGCTAATTAATCCAGGGTGTGATTAACTGTGGGCAGTGTGGCTGCTGCTTTCAGAGCTGCTATGGGTAGTGCTGGTGCAACACCAGAACTATTCTGTGTGGATCCCATCCACTCCATGCTCCCAGGGCGTCAACTCGCACTGCCTTACCGTGCAGCTTAATGCAAAGCAGCTGGGCTCCGTGCCTGAGCAGCACCCCTGCCTGAAACCCTGGTGATTAGGTCCCTTTGTGTGACTGCAAGTGAGAAACCTCTGCTCTGGATCACTCGCCTCTGGGTCACAGGGGACTCCTCTCTTTCCAATCCAAACAACTCTTTTTTTTGGCAGTGCAATGCACCTGCAAGCTGGGGAGCGCCTCACTGGTCATCAGGATCAGCCTGAATTTGTTTGCATAGGGCAGGATGCAGGTGCCTGATCTTTTCATATCCCCCTCCATATCTCCCCTTTGTGCTGGCTTTGGAGGGATATCCACACCAATACAACGTGGAAGCATCAGCTCACTGCTTCTGAGGGGCTCAAAGGCAGAAGGACTGCACTGGGGTTGCCTGTGGCCCCACAGCACAGGGATGCCCTATACTGAACAGCATCACCCAGCTCTGCTTGCTGCAGGAAAGGAGGGGCAGACATCTCTTGCAAGCGCCATGTCCCCCAGGTTTTCCTAAGCTTGGCCATAGATCTTTGTATTTCCTGTCTGTAATATTTATGTCTGACCTTTGCCACTCAGACATGTGTGCATGAGCTATGGAGGAAAAAAACAATGAAAGATTTTGAGACCTCCTGGGCGTATGGCATTGCAGATGTCTACCAAAGTGCTATTGATTTCTCCAGGATTCCCTCAGGTCAGCTGTGGCCTCATCAGTTTCAGAGAGATCTAATGGACTCTTGCTTCTGCTCCAGGGTTAAGGACTCATCCTGCTGGGATGGATTCCTGGTGTCTTTGCTGGGCTTTAAATCTCTGTTTCCCTGCAGTTCCCTTCACTCCCTTGCTCAGTGTTGAGAGCACAGTGTCACCCTGTGCCATACAGAGGGCAGCTTCTCACTTGTTTGTCTCACCTGACTCACCAGAGGGGTGTCAGATCCACTACTGAGCATGCAGAGCATCTCTGCTCTGTGCTGGTATCATGCACAGGGAGCAAGATGGGAGCACTACTTCAGTGCTGCTGCTCAGCAAAATAGAAGTGGTCCACAATGCCTTTTGGTCCCTTGGAAACTTGAGTATTGAACATTTCTTGCTGGGACAAATGTGACCATTGCATTGTAGCATTATCTTTGATTTCACAAGTTTGTCCATGCTGCTGGTTGAAACCTCACTCAACGCTTACAAAGGATTCTCCAGGAATTATGGGGGTGGTCACCTCTGAGCCCACACCTGACCTCCACCTCCTCCACAGCAAAAAGCAAAAAGAAACCTCTTCTATGTGCCTGCTGTATCCCCAGTTGTTCTGTAAGGCAAAGCTCCTCTCCCTCCTTGACTTCACTACTGAGGAAAGGTAAAGCTGAAAAAAGGGTTTTGTCCACTGAGCTGCTGATGTGCACAGTGAGTGAGTAGAAAACCTTTGTCTGCTCCCAATTTGCTCATGCATCTCTCCTCCCCTTGCTATTTTGCTGGGCTGTGCTATCGCAAGGATGTTTCTCTTGCTCATAGCTCTGCTGGTCCCATCTCAGCAGACACCAGCTACAGGCTAGCAGGATAGTGCTAATAATAATGGGATCATCTGCATTGCTTCACAACCTCTCATGCAGAGCAAATCATTTCCAAACCCTTCAGTACTGAAGCGGGAATTTTAATTAAAGAGGACCTTGTGCCTTTGGTCAGTGTTGGACATCACAGAGATCACATCTGTGGTCACACTACCCCACTTCTAAGCCTGTTCAGTTATTGGCCTTTGGCCACCCTCCTTGTTCCACTGTGATTGGCCCTCCAGCTCATTCCCTTTAGTGGGATCAAAGATCCTGCTCTCTTCTCTCCACTTGCATGGATCATCTGCCTTTGCCTGTGGTGGGCTCTGCACATTCTGGTGTCTGCACTCATTCACCTTTGACATCCACTCTGCTGTGTCCCCATCCCCATTTCGTGGTCCCAAAGTCAAAGATACTCAATACCTTGCCCAACACCCAGCAGTTTCCAGACAGGACGGTGCCTCGATGTGCTCCTCTCCTCCCTCGAGGTCTGTAAGAATGAACATCGAGAGATGAGCAAAGTGGGCTGTGACTGTAAGTCCTCTTGTCCCTACTCCCATGTCGTTCTGTTGGTAAAAACCATTTCGTTTATGGCCAACACATTTCTCTGGGTCCATGTGGTGTAGATGTACATGAGCAACTTAAAACAGATAAATCTTGGTATCCCAGCCTGCCTCAGCTTGGGGCCAAGACCCTTAAGGCAGTGGTTCCAGACAAGTCAAATAAATCAGAGAAGTGATTTTAAAAGAACATCTCCGGAATTATTAATCACTGAGAGCAGAAAATGAATTCCTGGAATGTAATACATATATTTAATGAAAACTAGGTATATGATTTTAAAACTTAATGGAAAAAAGGAATGACTTTTAACAGTGAGGTTCCTGCAGCCGTCCCTTATTCCCATTTCCCTGAGTGCTGAGGGCATGGAGCAGCTAGAAGCCCCCAGGATGGGGCTGCCCATGCTCACCCATGGGGACGGGGCTGCACAGCAGGGCTGATGCTTCTCCCTTCAATGTGCTCCCCAGACCCTCCAACGGCATAACAAGCAGTTTGCAGGCAGCCATGCCTGATAGATCTGCAGTCTTTTGCAGGCAGAAAATAATTTTCCAAGGGCAGAAAGCTCAGCATGCTTCGTATGGCCCTTCTGGAAGGGTGCACTGTGTTTCTGAAGCTAATCTTTTGCATCTATTTGGTTGTGCACCAGTTAAGTCCTCAGGAATACAGGCGTATCACTTCTGCTGCATAAAAGTAATTTATGAATTTATCCACTTCTTAACTTTCCGCGTGCTGTCACATTTTTATTTTATATACAAATAAAAATATATTGGTGAGGAATGAAGTGCAATAGCTCCAGAATGGATGAAAACAATTTCACCAGCAGAGAATGAAGTGCAGGGGCTCAGCTGCATGTGGGGATCCTCGGTCTCCTGTTAGGCGGCAGGGGAATGAATCCTTCACTCTAACTAAATAAATAAAGAGACCAACTGCCTTGGAAAGAATAACATGTTGTATGTCAAAATATATTTGAATGGGCCCATGCCAGCATCAAGCCATAAAACACAGAGGATGGGGGCTTAACAGCTCCTGTGTTCAGGAGCTCCTCTGTTTCTCTGTTCTGCAGAAATGTTGCTTAAATAGGTAAGCCACAAAAATGAACTTTAAAAAGCTGCATATGTGGCTGTGCGCCTCATAAGAGAGGAGTGGGAGCTCCAAAAGGCTGCAGGAGGCTGTGAAGGTGATGCTGCCTGTAGACAAGGTGCTGAGGGATAGGCAGGGCTGGTGGGTGGCAGGAGACAGGGTGACAAATATCAGTGGCTGTGTGGGGATATGGGGTTCCTATGAACATATATATACTCCTATGAACATCTGTGAGCACATTCTTGGGTCACTGGGTTAGCTTCAACAGCCTGTGCTGAGCTGCACATCATCCCAATGCCCTGAGTGCACCCCTGGAGGGAATGGCCTCATGCTGTGCCAGGAGAGGCTCAGGTTGGATATCAGGAACAACAACTCCAAAAGAGTGGTGATGCATTGACAAAGGCTGCCCAGGGAGGTGGTGGGGTTACTGTCTCTGGAGGTGTTCCAGAACCATGGAGATGTGACACTGAGGGATGTGGTTTAGTGGGCAATGGTGGTGGTAGGCGATGGACTGGATGATCTTAGAGGTCTCTTCCAACTTTAACCACTCTACAATTCTATACCGCCACACTGTGGGTTAATTTCTGTCCTATAGGACAGCCCAGGCATGAATCCTGTCCTCGCTCAGGCAGGTGGCTTTGTGTCGGGCCAGGATGGAGAGCCCTGGAAGGTGTTGGAGAATACCCACAAGTTTAAAGGTTCACGCTGGGACCCCATGCTGGCAGCTAAGAGGCTGTAGGCATTGCTCTTGTATTATGGAGCGTTTGCCTAAATCAAAAAGCAGACAGAGATGGGCAGAAGATGAGAAGGAGAGTACAGATTGCAACCCATTGGGTCATTAAAGAGGTTCAGAGCTCCTATAGTTGCTAAAGCAGAGATCCTGGCTGTGAAATGAAAGGGGTAGCAAAATGGATAATCTGCAGCAGATGCTTGTAGTTCTACAAGCTCACTGACTTCAGAAGAAGCCCTTGCAGGCTGGATGGTGGCCAGCTCCTGCCACTGAAGGAGCATCTGGAGGCAGTCGCAGCAGGACACAGACAAAGACCTTCCCTGTTTGCTTATTGCTGTGGTGCAGCAAATTGTGCTAACAGGAAAGTGAGGCTGCTGGTGCTTGTAAGAACAAGATGTCTGAGATGTGGGCAGGGATTCCTGCAGGAAATCAGCACCTCTGAAAGGCTTTCTGCAGGTCTCCCTCCTTCCTAGCATGCTGTAGAAGGACCTTGTGCCTGATTGTAGAGTTTGCAAAATAAAGAAACGCCTTTTGGATTGAGAGAGAGCAGCAGGTTTTCTTGCTGTAATTTGGTGGATGCAACACTTGTCTGGGGGATTAATATTAAAGAAATGTCCATATTTGCTGCTGATCAGTGCCCATTTAAATGTATCCAGACTGCAGTGCCTGTGTGGGATGGAGGCTGCACACTTAGCTCTCCTCCACAAATAAAAGTGCACTGCTTAGCCTTACCCACTTGAGCGGTTTGGTTTCTGCAAAGACAGAGGAAAGACATTAGAGGTTTTGCTTCCCTGCCCACCCAGTTTTTCCCTGGTCCTCTTACAGCTTTCTTGCTCTCGGAATGGCCTCTCTTGATTGCTTCTCATTTCTCCTCTCCTGCTCTGCCCTTTCCTTTTACATCTGCACATGATCCTGTTATTGCTTCACCCTTTCCCCCCCAAGCTGACCCAGTTTCTACTCTCTCTCTGTGTCACTGAGCAGCTTCCCTGCTTGGGAAGGTTTTGTTCCGCCAAACCTAATGTGATTCACTTATGGTATTACAAAGCCTCTTGAATGCTTGTCCTCGCAGGTTATTTTTTTCCCATGAAAACTCATTTATCAAGTATACTTTAAGGCTGCTGTCTCACCTCATGGTCCCTCCTCCCTCTTTTCCTTGCAGTGTTTACCATTTCGTGTCCATTTCTGCTCTCTCTCCAACAAATTCCCTTTATTTGCAGCTGTTTGATATGGAGGGCAACAGGTGGCACCCAGGATTGCCTTCAGTTCCCGAGGACAGAAGTTTTAAGGAGAACAGAGGACTGCAAATTACCAACAGCAACGTAAGGACTGCAAATAATGAATAACAAAAAGCAAATATTTGGTCAGGCACACAAGAGCACGCACAGTTCATGAATGAATGAAAGCCAACAGCCACTCCCAAAATATCTCAGCAAAGGAAACCTGCTGACATAAATATTTGCAAATGGCACATCAGAGGCTGAGCCAGAGGGGTTGGCAAACATTGCCTGAAAACAGAGGGCCCTGTAGACAGCTTTAACCACTGCACTCCCAGCCTCTTCTCATCAGCTACATCCCTTGTGCTCCTCCCCAGAGAAACCATTGCCAGTCTTCATGGAAGGTCATAGAATCATACAATTGTTTGACTTGGAAGGGACCTTTAACAGCTATCTAATCCAATATCTCTGCAATGCACAGGGACACCCACAGCTCCATCAGTGCTCAGAGCCCCATCCCCTGACCTTGGGTGTCTGCAGGGATGGGGCACCATCACCTCTCTGGGCAGCCTGTGCCAGCACCTCTCTACCCTTACTGTGAAGGGCCTCTTCCTTATATCTTCATTCTCCTCTGCTTTCCTCCCCTACCAGCTCACAAGGAGGAAGTTCTCTCAGCTCCCAGTGCTGAGCTTCATGAAAAATGGAAGATGAGATTGGAGGAGTGTTGGTGGGAAAGCACAAAGCAGAGCAAAGCCTCAGGAAACCGAGTTAGCTGCATTGGGAATGGATGGGCATTTTTATTTTTTTTTTTCCCCGAGGAAAAAGTGCAAATTGGTTTTGTCATAATTGAATTTTGGTTGCCAAAATGCTCATTTTCATCTTTTAGTCCAACCAAGATGTCAATCCAAGCTGCGCTTTGTCAGCAGCACTGCTGACAGCCCGTTCTTCCTGGCTGTCCGTGCTTCAGCCTTGGCACATCACCACCCCAGGGCTGCCTTGTTGAAAGGAACCGGGGCACCTTCACTTTTGAATGCATAAAGATCAATTCTTAGGGTTTTCTGTGTTTGACTTACCCATAGAGTCACTGGGAAAGTACTGTTTGAAGTGACATTTCTGGGCCAGTGCCACATGGATTCTTGAGGCTTGTAGAAACTCTCTGGAATGAAAAGCAGTGCTCAGTATCCAATGCACTGCCAGCACTGACAGGGATGCCTTCAATGAGTTCAAAGCCCAACATGGGGCAAAGCATCCCAGTGCAATGCAGCAGTGCTGGCTGTAACCCCAGCACACAGATTAATGGGTGCAGTAGAGAAGCATGGAATGAGCAGGGTGGAACCGTTCAGATCATGAGGACCAGCAAACCCAGGCACTGGTAGTGCTGGTTGAATGCAAAGGCAGCTGGAACTCAGCTGAGCATATCCCCAGCCACCCTCCCAACACCCTTCCCCATGCCTTTGGGTAGCTCTTTAGATGTCTTCCTCTTGATTTTCCATTTTCCCTTTTGCTCTTTATGCTAACCTTGAAGCCTTCAGCAGGGAGGAATGTGTAAATGAGATGAGAATGCTGGAAGATTTAGAAAAAAAAAAAAGTTTAGATGAAAATAAGAACCCTGAGGATGAGAATGTAAACTGGCTTAGGGCTTGTCCAACCCAAACCTCGCTCAGCAGTCCCAGGGGACAACAAAAGACACTTCTGGCACTGCACATTTCCTGCACCCATCCAGATGAATGCAAGGGAACTGGGTTTTACAATGAGGAGATGCAAATTAAGGAAGTAAATTGTCTTTCCAGAGGAGCTGTCTCACCTTGAGCAGGGCAGGAGGACACTGTCACATCCATGGGACAGAGCCCACACATCCTGTGAGGGAAATGCTGGAACATGAAGTGCTTGGAGACACTGAGTGGCTGACAGCAATGCAGAATGAAAGCTCTTGGCACAACACCCATACTACCTCACCTGCACTTTACGTCCCCTAATTGCAGGATTGCTCTCATGGGTTAATTGGATTCCTTGCAGTGCATCCCTGTGTGTCATCATCAGTCCCACTGAAGGCAGGAAGAGCCATGGGGAGATGATGCTGCTCATCCCAAGCTGTGCCCAGCTCCATGGCTAAAAGTGGCACTGCATGTCTGGGGATGCACTTCTGCGGGCATTAATTAATAATCTTGTTGCTCTTACGACTTGTTTGGAAGAGGAGAAAGTTCAGATTAACACACGTGCCTCAATTTTATTGATCCTTTTCCAACCATGTGTTCCTTCTTGCTAAACCGTGCAGGGAGCTGGAGCCGTGTGAGGAGCACAAGGGGCATACAAAGCAGGGGATGAGCACAGATCACAGCAGAGGAAGTTATCTGGGATTTCTTCCATCTTGTGGAGACCTCGTGATCTGCTTGTCAATGCCCTGCACTAAACAAAGCTGCTAGCTTTCTGTGGGTGGCAGTGAAGGAACAATTTTTGCTTCTCTCCTCCCTTCTCACCCAAAGAAAATAATGCTTGGCAACACATCTGAGTTGCAGAAGTCTAAAACCGTCTCGAAATCCCACATTCAACCACCTTTGCATTTCACTTTTATTTCTCTTTATTGGGTCTTCATTTTAATATGATTAGTTTATAGGATTTCCTGACAGAGCAGTAATAGAACAGCACAATATGTATGGCTGTCAGTGTCATACTAAATAACCAAATAAACTCTGTTAAGCTCTGTATGATTTTATCTGTTTTTTATTCTATTTTCAAATCCACCGAGGACTCTCCGAAGCACCTTGTATGTTTTTTTTCCCAGAGGAAAGTGTCTCCTGGTCACTGGAATTAGGCAGTCTGAAAGTCAGAGTGGTCTTTGGTGCCATCATTCAGGCTCAGCTCCTCTCCCTCCAGCGTCTAATAACATCTCCATCATCCTTCCCTACAAACCCTTTTATTTCAGCCACTAACTCAGAGGCTTCGGGCTGCCCCGTTCTCATTTCAATGAGATCTTTCTTCATACCGGGAGAGTAAACCTGTGTACATCATCAGGTTCATGAGAGCCTTGATGAGGGCTGACTTCGAAATGACGCTCAGTGCCTCAGGAATGCAATAGTGCTCAATGTGATTAACAGTTGTCTTGGAATTACACCGACATCTCTCTGCCCTTCATTTAGGAGTGCCAAAGCATTCAGCAGGACAGCTCTCAGTCTGCTGTAAGGGGCACCCCTGGTGCAAGTGGGCAGTAGGATCTCAGGGGATGGAGAAAGCAAGCATGGGATGTGGAGGAGCTGATGTAGGACTGGCATCTCTTGGGGTGTGAGTCCCCTAACCCCCATCCTTGCATGAGCAGTGAGGCAGCACTATAAACCTAAATTATAAGGCAGTATTAAAAGCCCATGCAGGAATTCATCATGGGAAACCACTTTGAGACAAGCCACATGAAAGAAGTACAGATTTATGGAATCTGTTGGTCCTCCTCGATCCAGAGTGATAGTTCTTCCATTAGGAAGTAATCATATTTGTCTGACAAGATTTACGTCTGCTACACTCAGACTGACTCACACCTCTCAAAAAAACACTTCCCTAAGTGTATCCTGAAGGTACCCAGCTTCCTTTCCACGGGGGTTTGGCACCAGGGTGGCAACGTGCAGCTCCCAGCAAAATTGATGATATCTATCAGAGCCATACACGATGGCACTGGCCCATTTGGTATTAAATCATAAGGAGATCTTTGATTCCTAACTTTGTATTTCATTTAGAGATGGGGTCCTGAAACCTTTGGGGCTTTGCTCTGTTATGCTGGGAATGCCTTGGCAGTTAATATTTGCTGTAATGAATACAGATGTGAGGAAGGCACCGGTACTTCACACATACCTTTCCAGTAACAAGTAATTTCCAACTCTCCTGCCTTCTAACACTAGTGATTTTCTCATTGTTAAGCTCCCAGATTATGACACTGATTTAATGTGTTGCACTGGTGATAATAATAAGCAGCACTGTGCATCATTAGGCCCTAAAATGTTCTCCCCAAAGAGCGTATCACACTCAATTGGAGAGAAAAGCAAGGCGTAGTGTAATGACAGACCTGTGATGGTGCTTCAGAACAGCTGCATAACGCAGAGCAAACCCCCAGATTTTAGGGTTGGCTGCCACACTAATTGCTTTCTCTTTGTCAAGCTTAGCCATGATCATGGCCTCATTGCACTGGCCATTGCCATACATGGTCAGATGTCTCTGCTTGACACATCTGCAATGCAAGATGATGGTATTCCCAAATGTTGGCTGACCTGTAGTGCTGTATTGCAGTGCTCTCATGTGCTCCATGCTTCCTGCAGCCTGCTGGGATGCATCCACCATTTGTGGGGTGCTTTGGGTCCTGCTATGAGGCCCCACCAGCAGTAAGACACTTCACTCCTGGCCCTATATTTATATAACAGGCAAAAGAATAACGTCAAAGGACGCATCTTTCTTCACTGCTGCCCACGAGGCATATATCCTTACACCAAACTCTGCTTCCACACAAAGAAAAAAGGCTTCAACAGCCTTATGCAGCCATAATAAAGGAGATCAAATATCGCAGAACTGAGGGCAAAACTGCTCAGTGCAGGAGGGCCATCAGGCACATGGATCACTCTTCACGCTAATTGGCCTCAGCTGGGACATGAGTGATATTTGTTCTTACATCAGGAAGAATTTTACCAGAGAAAGGCCAGGGAAATTTTGACACATCTCTGGAGTGAATCAATCACTTTAATTAGACCATCTAATATATCTGGAAAGAATCCCAGAGACGTTTTCAAGCACAAAACCCTTTGTTCATCATGGGACCCAAATGGCTCAGTTTTTTCCCCATCTGTACTGTCAGTCTGTTGGAAGCTGCCACATCTCTTTGCTCCTTAGCCTCGCTGACACCTGCTCACTCACACTGATGACAACAGCATTTGTACAAATAATTTCTCTTGTCCTGTTCCAATCTTGTCTATCTTTATACTTCCCTTTGTTCTCCTAGGTAGAGACATAAGCTTACTTCGTATGCATCCATCTGCTCTAAATACTTTTTCTTCCCTTGTGCTCGCTGCCTGAGCTGCTGTCATCTCCATAGTAACTTGGGAAAACGTTTTCTCTCCAAGCGTAGAACTGGACAGAAGGAACTGTGAGTGCCTCTGGATGACCACCAGACATCAGTGGGGTACAAAGCAGAAGGACAAGGAATAACAAAACCCACTCAGTTGCCAAAAGCTAACTTGTGCCTGCCTACCAAAGAGATCTCGTTTCCCCCCACCAATCAACAAAGAGTAAGCGATGCCCTGGCTCTTTTTGTGATAAGGGGCCCAAAATCTAAATGCAGCATGGAGAAAAAAGTCCCTCTTTCAGGGAGAAACTCCCCAGGTGTTTCCACTAAGCTCTGTAGGAGCAGAGGTAAAGGTGGGGTGATAACAGCCCATCAATGATCCACAAATGGCCATGAACCACCTGGCATGGAACAAATAGAAAAATTCCCTTTCCTAATACCACTTCCTGCTCTTTCATTTTTCAGGTTTATTTGTTTGTTTTTTTGTTGCTCTGGGTGATATTCCATGGCCTGGCCTGCTGCACACAGCTCAGAAATGTCTGACCTGGGCAACACTGAGTTCATCCTGGTTAAGCATTGATGCCTTCCTATGAACTCGTCAATAGCAGCTCCCTGTGAAGTCAATATAGACAGTGGAGATTGGGTGCAATTCAATTCAATTAAAATGATTGCCTACATTTGATCTGATGAGTTAATGTCCAAGAACTTCCTATTTTTCTCCACTAGAATAATGGGAAAAAAAAAAAAAAAGACATCCTGGGTGACTCTGCATTAAAGCTTCCCCTTGAGTCTTCTCTTTGACTGTGCTTTATAGCAATACAAAAAATGGCTCTTTCATCTAGCTCAGGTCTTAGTTAACATGTCTCCGTAGTTCTCTGCTGTAAGGGCTGACTGGTGCATGAATTTATTTTAAAGTGCAAGTTGGAAAGTGGTGAAAATGGCACAGAAAAGAAATAGGCTGGAAGAGGGTAGTGCAGAAACAAAGAGAGAAAATGCAACGGCATTCAGCTTACATAATGCAAATGGGTGTGTTTGCAGAATAAGTGGGCAAGCAGTGCAAGCAAATAGCTTGACCATCTTTAAATCCAAAGGTGAGAGTGCGTGGCAAGGCAGTGGTGCCAGATGGCAGTGGGCAGAGCTGGGATGGATCTGTGCAATCAATCCCCAGAAGAAAGGGATTTCTTTATGCTGACACACAGATGCTTCCAGGACATAGGCAGGAAAAAGAAACACTCTTTTGCCAAGTACAAGTAATGAACAGAACCTTTTTCCTGTGATGTATAGCTGTGGCTGGAGGTCTGTTTGTTCACCATTCCTCTCAAAAGAAGGAAGAAAACAAACAGCAGGCTGAGCTCCCCAGCAGTACAGTGCCGCAGGCTGCAGGGCTCATTTTGGAGAGAAGGGCAGGTCATTCCATCACCTGCAACACTGCAGCTCCAACACACCTATCATTGGGATTGGCCTCCTTAGAGGCAGACTGGATCACTTCACGGAGCTTTTCAGCCTCCCCTCTATGACACCATGGCTGTGGATGGTGCTTTCCTTTGCAGATGCCTCCAGTATATTTTCTGTTTCACATGAAGTAATTCATGAGAGCAAGCTGGCTGTGTGGGCTGGAAATTTATTTTATACATAAACATCTAATGTTTTGTCTGTGTGCATTTCCTTGGGGACGGGTAATAAAGCATCTGGGACATCCCCCTAGATAACAGCAAGAGTGTTGCTGGGTATCCAGCGATTTTAGCCAACAGATACGACAGAAGAAGAACAATTTGTAAATGTGCTGATAGCAGTTAAGTGTCTGGTTTTTCCACATAATACCCCAGGCTGATGGTGGGCAGCAAGCTCAGGTGAGCAGCAAGGAAATAAAACCAGCTCCTAGCAATGGTCTTGCTACTCTCAAACCAAGTGATTGAGTGGGATTGTGCGCTCAGTGTGGTAAAGCTGAAATTTCTGACTTTATGGTTTTATAGGTCCTTTGCCCACAGACCTAAACAGGGAAGAAGGAGAGAAAATTTTGGCTTTGCCATTGCCTTTCTGAACTGTTCTGGTTGAGTTACGGCCACCAGTACTGCTCTGTTGGATAATTTGGACGCTGCCTTTAGTAGCAGTCTCATAACTCTTCTCATGTTGTCACTGCAGATTTGTACTGTGTTTACCTTATGATCATTTTACAGTGGTTTAATTAAAGGCTCATTCCCTGTGCTGCTCCATGACCTGTTTCTGTGTGGCAGGGCCATGATTTTTTGCTACTTCCCACGACTCCAGCAAAGCCCAGAACTGGTGCAGGTCCTTCAAATTCTTGCAAAGTGAGCCAGGATGTGCTTGAATGTTCCATCCAGCTTCATCCTACATGCTGTCAGAAGTAACAACAATCCAGACAGGACTCTCCCCCTTTCTCCCTGTCTACCCTGATCAGGCCTCCTCCATCTGTCTCCTGGTGGGTTTGGAGTTTACCCTTAAATCAGAATTGTCAAACTTGTGCAAAACCTTGGGAATCCTATTGAGATGGAAAAAGGAAGACAAAAACGTTTCCCAGGGTAAGGTTCTCAGCTTGTCCTTGCCAGGACAGTTCACCCAAGGGTGAAGCAGTGCCCAGGCAGCACTGAGCAAGGACAGGGTACACTGCCCCTCCAAGAGCTGACGTCCCCATCCTGCATTGGAGGGGACCAGGAGGGCTGTGCTGACCCCGTGGCCAAAGCTTTCTTCTGGATAAGGGTGTCCATGCTTGGGGCTGTGGTGGCAATCCTGGCTGCGGGGTCAGTGCCTATAGAGCTGTAGGTAGAGCTGCAAAATAAATGCCCTGGATGGAGCATGGAGGGCTTAAAAGGGCTATGAAGGCAGGAGCATAAGGACCTGAGCCTCACTGCTCCCCACCTGCCTCTTTTTCAGTGCATAGAGTGCTGTTAGAGTGGAAGAGTAATGATTTCCTGGGGAACAGAGTAAAAATCTTGCAAGGCAATATAAACTCAGCATGAGTGATCGAGTCATGTTGTGGCAGAGATGGAGTTTGCTGTAAAAACCTGTCAAGATTTCGTAAATAAGAGCTTCTGCCTGGGAAACACCTGCATCTCTCAGCCTGCAGGGCTGTGATGGTGGTCCCCCACCACAGCAGCACCAACGTTGTGGCATCAGCAAAACCAGGAGAGCAGCTCTGTCTCTGTACCAAATGCTGGTGTTCACCTCTCCTTTAATGAACAACACAACCAGCCTTGGGAAGATGCTCAGCAGCACTCCGGGCTCAGTCCCACCTCATGGAGAGACCACATTTGTCCATCTGGTGGCAGTTATCACCCCTCTTTTATTCTGTGAATGATACCTAGCTGAATTGTTAATTAATTACTGGCTAGGTTGGGATACCAGTGCTCAGGCAGCTTTAAACATAAGCCATTGAGCCAGTGTGGGGGGCTAGCTATGCCTGAGCACCTCTCTGAGGAGCTCAGAAAGCAAGGGGTCCATTCTCAGCCTGGTGAGCCATCAGGAAGGCTTCTCCAACCCATTATGCATCAGCCTCCTGCCCTTCATGTGGCAGCCTTGCACAGCTAAGGGCCTGGAAGGTGATGTGATGTCAGTATGATGTTTTTGCAGTGCACCAGTATGATGTTTTTGCAGTGCACCAGTGGCACCAGTATGGTGTATTTGGTGTGCACCAGTACCATGTTTCTGCTATGCACCAGTGGCATCAGGACAGTGTTTCTGTTGTGCACCAGTATGATATTTTTTCAGTGCATCAGTGGCACCAGTACGATGTATTTGGTGTGCACCTTCACTTGGGTAGGGTGCCTTAACTTACCCTCTGTCCTTCACATTTATGGCCTGCCACTGTGTGCAGGGGGTCAGCATTCCCATGACCAGTCCCTCACCTCACAATATGCATTTCTCCTTAATATCTTGCCTTCTCGTCCTTCTGCATGCTTCAGATAAATGCAGTATCTTCCCTTTCTGCCCCATGCTGTTCATCCTTCCCAAATCAGAAGCGTGAGCATTTAGCACTGTGGTGACATCTCAGAGGAGCATGGGGATGGCTTTGTCTTGCCATCAAAGGATGTATGCTGTGATTAGTGTTGGGAAGGAAACCCAGAAGGTGACACCTTCAGAAGCCAAGCCAGTCTCAGCAGCAGGAAGTGTATGGCTGAGGAAGGAATAGAGATGTTCACAACCATGTAGACTGTCCGAGAGCAGAAGGTGTTACTTACCCAGACAAGGATCAGATCACCACACATACAGAACTAGACAATCTCAACAACTGAAGAAATAGAAAAGAGATTAGATTTAATAGCTCAAAAGTCAAAGTCTTGCCCTTTGGAGTACAAGGAGAAGGTTTTTTTTTCTACAAGCTGAGGATTCACCGATTAGATATAATGAAAGAGGGAGGTCAGTGTCAGTTTGTGTTGGTTCACACTAGTGCAACTCACAACTGATAACGTGATGAGGGTGCGAAAATAGTGGCTGTAATTCTGTGGTGCTTCAGGAGAAGTATTTTCAGCAGTTGAAGAAGTATTAGCACTATATAGAGAGCATTAGTAAGAGTTTGATTGAGCTGTTGTGTATGGGCTTAGTCAAAAAAATTACTTTAAGATTGCATCAGGAAAGAGGAGAGCTGTTGAATCAGGCAGTTTGGGGGAGTGAGGACCTGTCCTCGAAAAACACACTCTGAAAGCTTTGCTTTGTCAATATAGCAAAATGACATTGGGAGGTTGGGTGATGATTCTTTATAAATACATCTGGGGGATAATATCAAATGTGGAAAAGCTATTAAGGGATAAGATGGAAATAGATCAAATAGATATAAACCAGTCGTGAGCATAGTGAGGCTGGAAATTAGAAGATTTCTAACTATCCAAAGAGTGAAATTCTCAAATGCTTTCCAAAATCCATTTGTCTGTATGGAGATGAGGAGGGAGAAGGCAGGAAGGAGGGAACATAAATTACATGAAGATGGAGCTCTTGATGAAAGAAACTGATAGAGTAGAAATAATTCTGGGGCTGGAAGGTAGAGGCTTTGGGCATGTGATTTATTGCCATTCCAGCAGATGGAGATTTGATCACTGTGTGCCAAATGTATTTGTCTGTCTGTGCTATGTTTATATGACATTAAACCCAGATTTCCAGCTTCTGCTGGTGGATTCCATGCTCTAGGAAGCCTCTCAGGTCACCATTGGATTTCTGGCGCCGTTGCAGCTTTCTTCTGCATCGCTGCAAGTGCTGTCCTCAAAGCTGGGCTCAGAGCAAGGTGCATCTTGTGGGTGATGGTGGTGGGAGGGGGAATTGCACCAATCATAGAATGGCTTGAGTTGGAAGGAACCTCAAGGATCACCAAGCTTCAACCCAGTCTCATCTCTGGGATTGGGAAGGAGTTCTGCTGGTAAAAGATGAGATTGTCAGGATTTTTGTTTTTATTACACAGTCCATACTGACTCTCAGGCCCTGGCAGTCCTTCTGTGAGGGCTCATGAGGATCTCTTTAATCTTCTGAAACCTATGTGTTGGGATTTGTCTCCATTCTTGCAGTCTGGCCCGATTATTTCAGGATCAATATGGAAAGGGGAGGTGAATCAGGGAAGGAGGAAAAGTGATCTAAATGAGCTGAGGCAGCACGTCTTCTCTGCTGGGAACAGCTTGTACATTTTCTCTGAGTTTCTGGTGGCCTTGGCTCCCTCCTGAAGCTTTCATGTGAAACTGAGTTGGCTTTCTAAAGGTGGAAATGCCTGTTTTCTGTACCTCTATATCTCATACCCTTGTTTAATATGACATAATTACATGGTGCTTTTGGGTTGCTCTTAAGGGGCAGATGACCAAAGGAGCTGTAATGGTTCATATATTCATATCTTATCCCTTCTCCTCCAGCACAAATGTGCACTTCTTGGGTAGAACATCCCTTCTGCAGGATGCCCTTAAGCAGCTGTGAGTGGAGCATCCTCCTCCTGCTGTCTCAGCAAAGGGGTGCTCACTGCTTGTCAGCCAGCAATGATGGCACTTTACAGCCACATCCTGGGTGGCAGGTGAGTGACAGGGAGACAGAGCTCCTCCTGTGGGCTGGTGGTGGTGGTGGGAGGGCAAAGGGACCGCAGGGATGTTCTGCTGTCTTTCCTTAGAGCTGTGAACAGATGATGGCAAGAATAGGGTATTTTTGACTCGTAGGAAAGGATCAAAGTGGCAATGCCATGCATACCCCTGGTCCAAGATGAGCTGCTGGGATTCATTCTGAGTTCTCCACCCTTAATTATAAGAGATGTAAGTGCATTGGTGTATTCTCTTTGTTCTTTTAAGAGCAGGATGTTGTCTGATCTTCTTCCATGCACACCTCTTTAATTTTAACTAATCCAAGCTTGGATTTTGCTCACTCTTGTTCCTGGTTTTCCTACAAGAAAAGCACAATCCTAGGAGCAAGGAGAGCACAGGTGTAGGATGGTGTATGGGCACTGCTGAATCACAGCCTGAACCTCTGATTGACAACCTGAGGTAAGCAATGAGTCAGCCATGGGAGCACAAGTGAAGGTAATTCACCTGTGCTACCAGAAGGGGTGCAGCCTGGCTCCATCTCTCCTAGACCCCATTGAAGAGCTGACGGGACTGTTCTCTTGGAGTCTTCTCAGCAAGCCCAGGATAAGGGTAAGCTTTCCATCCATTCTTCTTTGGTGTGATAACCTGTTTAGCCTAACTTTCTTGTGTGTTTCTTAATTATAACATCTGTGTATTCATTGACATTGCCTGAGGATTATAAAAAATGATTTTAGGAGACTGGGGAAGTTAGTTGATGGAGCGGGCATACAAGCAGTGTTTGCCAGCATTCCCTTGGTGACAGGGATGAACGCTGAGATGACCAGGAAAAGCCATCTTATAAATGCATGGCTGAGAGGCTGGTGCAAGCGTAAAAATTTTGGATTCTTTGATCATGGGGTGGTCTACTCGGCATCTGGCCTGAGGTCTACTGATGGGAATTGCTTGTCTCCAAAAGGGAGACGGATACTTGCCCAGGAGCTGGCGGGACTTGTAGAGAGGGCTTTAAACTAGATAGGAAGGGGGAGGGGGATAAAGACAGGCCTGCTAGAGAGCAGCCTGGGGAAGTGGTAGTGGGATTAGGTGAGAGGCGAGGGGCTCAGCTGAGGTGCGTCTACACTAATGCACGCAGCATGGGCAACAAACAAGAAGAGTTGGAAGCCATTGTGCAGCAGGCAAACTATGACCTAGTAGCCATAACGGAAACGTGGTGGGATTGCTCCCACGATTGGAGTGCTGCAATGGATGGCTATAAACTCTTCAGGAAAGATAGGCAAGGAAGGCGGGGTGGAGGTGTAGCTCTCTATGTTAGGGAATGCTTTTACGCTACTGAGATTATGACTGGGGACGATAACGTTGAATCCCTATGGGTAAAGATCAGAGGAAGGGCTGACAAGACAGGCACCCTGGTGGGCGTCTGTTATAGACCCCCAAATCAAGATGAAGAAACAGACGAGGTATTCTATAAGCAGCTGGCACAAGCTGCACAGTCGCCTGCCCTTGTCCTCATGGGGGACTTTAACTTCCCTGACGTATGCTGGGAGTACAGCACAGCACAGAGGAAGCAGTCTAGGAGGTTTCTGGAATGCGTAGAGGACAACTTCCTGATACAGCTGGTCGGAGAGCCCACGAGAGGAACTGCCCCACTAGACCTGCTGTTCACAAACAGGGAAGGTTTGGTGGGAGATGTGGAGGTTGGAGGCTGTCTTGGACAGAGTGATCATGAAATGATAGACTTCGTGATTCACGGTGGAGCCTGGAGGGGGAATAGTAATACTGCTACCTTGGACTTCAGGAGGGCGGACTTTGAATTGTTCAGGGGACTAATAGGGGGAGTCCCCTGGCATTCAGTCCTAGCAAGCAAAGGGGTCCAAGAGAGCTGGTTGCTCTTCAAAAAGGAAGTCTTAAGGGCGCAGGAGCAGGCAGTCCCCCTGAGCTGCAAAATGAGCCGGCGGGGAAGAAGACCGGCGTGGATGAATAGGGAGCTATTCCTGAGGCTCCGGGAGAAAAAGAGAATCTACCGCCTGTGGAAAGAGGGACAGGCCACTCAAAATGAATACAGGGAAGTTGTTAGGATGTGTAGAGGTGAAATCAGAAAGGCAAAAGCCCAGCTTGAATTTAACCTAGCTGCTGGTGTGAAAAGGAATAAGAAACTCTTTTATAAATACATTAACAGTAAGAGGAGGACAAAGGAGAATATCCACTCTTTGCTGGATGAGGCTGGGAATGTGACCACTGAGGATAAGGAAAAGGCGGAGGGTCTGAATGCCTTCTTTACGTCTGTCTTTAAAAGTCAGACCAGTTATCCTCAGGATACCCCTCTCTCTGACCTGGTAATCTCGGCCGGGGAGCACACTAACCCCCCTGCGATTCTGAAAGAAACAGTCAGAGACCTACTGCTCCAACTGGACTGTCACAAGTCGATGGGGCCAGATGAGATCCACCCGAGAGTGCTGAGGGAACTGGCGGAGGTGATAGCCGAGCCGCTTTCCATCATCTGTCAGCGCTCCTTGTTGACTGGTGAGGTCCCAGATGACTGGAGGCTTGCCAATGTGACTCCCATTTATAAGAAAGGTCGTAAGGAGGATCCGGGGAACTACAGGCCTGTCAGCCTGACCTCGGTGCCAGGGAAGGTTATGGAGCAGATCGTCTTGAGGGAGATCATGCGGCATGTGCAGGGTGACCGGGGGATCAGGCCTAGCCAGCATGGGTTCATGAAGGGCAGGTCCTGTTTGACCAACCTGATCTCCTTCTATGATCTAGTGACCCATCTGGTGGATGAAGGAAAGGCTGTTGATGTGGTCTACCTAGACTTCAGCAAAGCCTTTGACACTGTCTCCCACAGCATTCTCCTGCAGAAGCTGGCAGTCAGAGGCTTGGATGGGTACACTCTTGGCTGGGTAAGGAGCTGGCTGGAGGGCCGGGCGCAGAGAGTGGTGGTGAATGGAGTCAAATCCAGCTGGCGACCGGTCGTGAGTGGTGTTCCGCAGGGGTCGGTGCTGGGGCCTGTCCTCTTCAATATCTTTATAGATGACCTCGATGAGGGCATCGAGTGCACCCTCAGTAAATTCGCAGATGACACCAAATTGGCTGGAAGCGTGGATCTGCCTGGGGGTAGCGACGCCCTACAGAGGGATCTGGACAGGCTGGAGAGCTGGGCTGGAGCCAATGGGATGAGTTTCAACAAGGCCAAATGCCGGGTCCTGCACTTCGGCCACAACAACCCCAGGCGACGCTACAGGCTTGGGGCGGTGTGGCTGGAGGACTGCGTAGAGGAAATGGACCTGGGGGTATTGATTGATGCTCGGCTGAACATGAGCCGACAGTGTGCCCAGGTGGCCAAGAAGGCCAATGGCATCCTGGCTTGCATCAGAAACAGTGTTGCAAGCAGGAGCAGAGAGGTGATTGTTCCCCTATATTCAGCACTCGTCAGGCCGCACCTCGAGTGCTGTGTCCAGTTTTGGGCCCCTCACTGCAAGAAAGATATTGAGGCCCTGGAACGTGTTCAAAGAAGGGCAACAAAGCTGGTGAGGGGTCTGGAACACAGGCCATATGAGGAGAGGCTGAAGGAGCTGGGAATGTTCAGCCTGGAGAAGAGGAGGCTCAGGGGAGACCTTATTGCTCTCTATAACTTCCTGAAGGGAGGTTGTAGTGAGCTGGGGGTCGGCCTCTTCTCTCGTGTCATCAGTGATAGGACCAGGGGGAATGGTTTCAAGCTACGCCAGGGGAAATTCAGGCTGGACATGAGGAAGTATTACTTTTCAGAAAGGGTGGTCAGGCACTGGAATGGACTGCCCAGGGAGGTGGTGGAATCACCGACCCTGGGGGTGTTCAAGGAAAGACTGGATGTTGCGTTGAGGGACATGGTTTAGTAGGAGCTATTGGGAATAGGTGAACGGTTGGACTGGGTGATCTTTTAGGTCTTTTCCAACCTTAGTGATTCTATGATTCTATGATTCATTGGTTATACAGGTGGGCTGTGCAGCATTATCCCTGTTGAGCCAGAGCACTGGGTCTGGGTCTTTGCAAACCCCGGAGCAAAGCACAAGGAGAGGTGAACGTGCTGTGCTGCAGCCTGGCACTTGGAGTTCAGGGCAGAGTCCAGAGCTGAGCAGAAGTCAGTACTGTATGCTTCAGTGTCCTATTCCTGCTGTATGAGCTCAGATGTTATTCCGTGTTGGGTTGTAAAGGCTACAGCAGCACCCAGGGCTGTATGACAGAATATCTGTTCTTCATAGAGAGTCATCAGCAGCCCTGTCAGCTCTTCCCCAGGCTTTTGCAGAGCTTTCTATGTGAGATCACTTCTGCATGGGGGGAGCAGAGGTGGCTGAGCCCAGCCAGGACAGTGCACTCGTTCCTCTGGGCTCCAACACCAACCAAAGCAAGAGCTTCAATTCATAAAGTGCTTCTCTAACTCAAACCTTGTTTGCAGCTCTCGTTTGAGCCTCTAAATGCTTTGTACAAATATTGATTTGGCTAATAACAAATGAATAGCTGTTGTTAGTTTTAGTTACCACACTGGAACACAGGAAAAGCATGGCAGCTCCTTCGTTTTCATTGTAATAACGAAGAATGAAATGGATGAAGTGAGTGAGGTTTCTGCCTCCTTGTTTCGTACAGTCCCAGAAGAGCCTTATGTCTAAAATATTCATCTCCATTAATGCTTCAGGTTTTTCTAAAGCTTACCCGTTAACTTGGAGTTCCACTTTGGCTCAGAGGATCCCAATGATACCCTCCTTTATTTCCAGAACCATTGATTTCATTGCTCATAAGTAGGTCTTACTCTTTGGTGACCATGTGCTGCACCTCCCACTGTCTTCCCTACCGTCACACTGAGCCGTGTACACTTCTGTGTTCCTCACCTTCCCATCTGGGGTTTTAGTTTTCTTTTCTCACCCCTGATGCTTGTACAACAGGTGCTGTGTGCTGGGCAAGGTCTGGGAGGAGGATGCTGAGGAGAGTTGTGGTGCACAGGCTGCCTTCTCTCTGTGCCGGATAAGATGCTGTATCACACGGCCTGGCCAATTCAGACACACTTGAGACCCTTCCTATGTCATTTGGAATGCTTCATCCATCCTCCATCTGTAACAACCATTTGTTTTTTTGTTTTTTGTTTGTTTTTTTTTTCCTGAGTGCAGCAGAGCAGTAAAAATAAACCCGTGGCTCTCAGGTGGATTTCATCCGCTCCCGTTTTCCAGTGGGAAACCACTTCTTTTGCACACTAGTATCAGTAATGAGCTGAGCAAATTTATAGCAAAGCAAACTTTCCAGCTCTCTAAATTATTATTGTAATGATATATTGTAAACCCACACCACCAAACAATTGGCTTAGTTGTTTTACATTTATGGCGAAGATGATTTAGATCTCAAGTGGGGAATAAAATGTTGAAGATGTGAAGTTTATTATAGAAAAATACATTAAGAAACCATCTTCCAGGCAGGGTAGAGGGGGAGGAGAACGTATGCTGGTGATGGCTGCTTCAAGTGTCTTGAAATATGAGTTATCAGTTTACCATTTTTGCTGAGCACGCCTGTCATGTATTGGAGAAGTGAAGTGCTGACCTCTGAAATCGAGCTTGCTCTGGGTGCATGTTGGTTGTCTGTCATTCCCATGAGCTGCCAAGATGGTAATTTGAACAGATAGAGAATAAGCCTCTTCCGGTAGGAGAATCAGGATAAAAAGAAAGACCTCAGCAAAATCCAGCAGCGAACTTTGAAATTTGTACTGAAATTCTAAACGCTGCTTTTGGTCAATGTGTCTCTCTTTTGAGATACCATCATTGGAGTACTGGGTCCTATGGAGGCTGCAGCCTGTGCTGCGTGGGTGCAGGAGCAGCAGTGACCACAGCACAGCAAGGAGACACACAGGAGCTGTGCAGCTCTGGAAGCAATATCACAGCAATATTTCAGCCAGAGCATAACGTTTCCATGGAGCGCATGCACGTTTCACATACAAATTGCTTTAGACAAACCCCCCAAGTTTTCAAAACACATTTGAGGTGGAATTTCTAACCAGCCTTTTCTGTGCCACCACATCATCTGAAGCGGCAGCGCCTTTCCTTTCTCCTCTGCCTACATTTCCATCTCTTTCTCTGCCTGCTGAGCCTACAGCCATTTTCTTCTTGTGGCAGATCTTGCTTTTTGCAGAGGACATAAAACACTGCTCTCCTTCTCTGTTCTCTCTGCTCAGTACCCAGCTCTTATTGTTTTTTATTTTACAGTAAGGGAGGGGGGAAAAAACCACACAAAAAAGCAATTGGAGAGTACTGATTTTGCTTTTTGTGTATGAGAAGCAGTAGCGTACAAGCACATACCTAGTGTGCGTATTGAAGTGACACTAAACCTGCTGCTTCAGAATGTATTTTTGTAGGTACTACTACTGTCTACTAAAGTCACTCCTGAACGTTAGTAACACCACTCGAGTGTAGTTTGCTTCATCAGTTAGCTCTGCTCCTCTGGCACAGAAGCAGCAGATAGAAAAATGAGAAGTTGTTGAGCATTATAAAGCCCAGCTTGATGGAGATGTTCTTCCTGGGAGTGATGCTTTTGCATCACCTAAAATCAGGGGGCAATGTCTGGCAGTGCTTGTATATATGTGTGTGTTAAGCAACAAGTTTTTCACACTGGAACAAGTTGCCCAAGGAGGTTGTGGATGCCCCATCCCTGGAGGCATTCAAGGCCAGGCTGGATGTGGCTCTGGGCAGCCTGGTCTGGTGGTTGGCAGCCCTGCACACAGCAGGGAGTTGGAACTCAATGATCTTTGAGGTCTTTTTTCAACTCAGGCCATTCTATGACTCTGTTTCTCTGCCTACAACAGATGGACCCATGCAGGCAGGGTGATGCCTACTGGAGGCTGTGTCTCCATGCCATGCAAGGCAACACCTCTGTGTCAGCAGGACTGCTCTCCTCACTGGATCCCCATGGGTTTTGCAGTGATGTCTGTAGGGTGCATAGCTATCTAAACCCTGCTCTTCCTGATGCCAGGAGCTCTTTATAGAGGAGTGATTGCACTTAGCCCACCTCGTGGTCTCTGCAGCACTTCTGCACTTTGGCTGTGTGCTCAGAAGTACCTCATTCAGCACCCATGGCTTCTGCTTGAGCTCCCCTTGGGCCAGGTGCCCTGCAGCACTGCTCTCGTGCTGTGCCATATCCCTGCTCCATTCAAGTGGAATCTAACAGGATATACATACGTGTCTTGTTTGCGTACTGGAGCTCCAGGGGGATCGGCACAGTCCTCGGGCAGCTCTTTGGGCTCTGTGCTCTTTGCTTTTGCCTGCGGATGGGAGGAGAGCTGCAGGAGTCAGTGGTTCAGTACACACAGGCAGAGATGGAGGGAGGAGAAAGCAGCCCCGTTGTGTGACAGGTGACAATGACACCTGTTTGCTGCTGGCTCTGACACAGGTGGGTTGAAGATCTGCTCCTGCTTCCAGTGCTCTGTTGAAAACTCGAGTTGGCGTTTGAGACAGGAGCTGGTTTAATGGCTGCACGATCCTGCTCTTCAGGCAGATGAATGTCATATTGCATCAGCTGTGCTGTGCTCCTGGCTAGAGAGCCAGCTGAGCCTGAGAATACCTGCAGCTCCTGTGGCATCGCCTGTCTCTGCTCCAGAGAGATTGGAGTCGTGGAAAAACAGTTCCACAACTTCAGGCTGGTGTCAGGGCTGCCATCATGCTCTGAGTTCTCCTGAATGGGAATACACTTACCAAGAAGACAGGAAGGGGAAAATAACAACAAATAAACAAGGGGAGATGCAGAAAAGACTGCACAATGATCAAGTCTCTTTTGTTCCTCCTAGCACAACAGCTGTGGACACTGAATTAAATTAATAGGAGGCCATTTTAAGACAAAGAAAATACATATTTATTGTACTGAGGACATAATGATGTTCACTCTAAGCCAGAGACTCCCTTCTGTTTTGAATAGAAAGGACCCTCGACATCATCACCTTCAGCACTCCTGTCCTAGGCACTGCATTATCTGCTTCCCTCCATGTATCCCTGTTATGAGCAAGTTCCATCTTCACACTCACTAGTGGCTTTTTGGTTTTTTTTTCTGGCTTTCTTTGTTTTTCCTGCTGTTCACTACCATCTGTGAGACACTGCCAGAGTCTCATTACTCCAGCTGTTAGGAGCCTTCTTCCAATTTCCAGCCTGAATTTATATCTGGTCAGTTATAGACACACATTCTTGTGATAATATTGCTTTTAGTTTAAATGCCTCTCTTCTTCCATGGAGTTGCTGCCAGTGAATTTAGAGAGCAATATCCCTCCTAGCCTGGCTAGATTAAAAAAAAAAAGCCAAAAAAAAAAAAAAAATCACTCCCATCCTGAACTCTTTGTTTCCCACCATATAACATGTTTGTTCTTCATCCAAGAATACCTGCTTCAGTCTGAGCTCTTCCTCTTGAAGACGAGGGCACAATGAGCAGTAGATGGAGGGAGAGCGGCTCCTCTGATTCATGCTGGGATTGCATTTAAGTGTTGTTCATGATGCCTTCATTCTGTCATCAGCCTGAGTATCAAGATCCTTCTCGGTTGCTTCTGGCTTACGAGCAGCAGGGAGAGCAGTGTGCAGGGATTCTTGCATCCCCTGCAAGGCAACCTGCACCGTTCTGGATGGCACTGGGGCCACGCAGCATCACTGAACCTCTTCCCACTCAGAGCAGGTTGCAAGAATACAGGGAGATCACACTTCTCCAGCACACATCCCCTTGCTGTTTCTCCCCCAGTCCTCCTTCCTGTTGCAGTGCACTTAGCAGCTCAGCACGTGGAAGGATGCAGGTGTAGGGATGCTTGATTTCCCTCCTGCACTGCTGTCTCCATCCAGTTAGGAGGATGCACAAAGTAGGAGGCCTTTGGAGACCTGATAGGACATGGAGGCCTGAGCTCCTCCCCAAGTGCAAGTGAAGGCAGTTATGAAAATGTGACTTTGGGGTGCTGCTGTCTGTTGGAAGGATGGATGGGACCGGAGGTGGGACACCTGCACCAGCACATGGGCATCTGGTGAGCTCTGGAAGCTGCTTTTGCAGGTGAGGTTGGCAGAGAAGAACTGACTTCTGCTTTGTGAATCCAAGGAGAACCAGCAGGGGCCTGACCTCTGGCTCTTGCAGGAAGAAAAGGTGTTTTTAATGGGAAGCCTGCAGCGTACATCGCATCCTGCTGCCTACCTACCGTGGCCCTTTGCACCCTTTGCCTGTGGTAGTTTCTTCAGACATTTTCCATTTGCTTGGGTTTTTTTTCCCCTTCCCTTTCCCCCACAACAAACTTCTTTTTCCTGAGCTTTTATTCGCATTTATCCTCACTGAATTTTCTCTTACTTAATTTGCATCATTTTTTGTGGTTAGCATTGAGCTCCAGCCCTGCTCTCCAAGGCAGTTTGCTCCTTCCAGTCAAGGATCACCTACAAATTTTTACATGCATTCACTCGTCCATCATCCCTGTCATTAATAAAAAGGCTGAACAGAACCTGACCCCTGCAGGGCTCTGCTTGCAGTGCCCAACCAGCCTGTGTGACTGTTCTTTGAATGCTGTTTTGCAGCACTGCTCCTGTCTGTTTGTCTCCTCCACCCAGTGCTTCCCCTTTCTGTTCAGTTTCATTGTCAGGGCATGTTCCCCTATGGCCTTTGTATTTATAGGCAGCTTTTACTGAGTGCTCTCCCCGAGCAGATGTGCAGGCAGCCACAGGAAATCTGTGCAATGCAGCGTTCCAATAGGCAGCTTAATAAATCACAGGTGCTGTGAAACAATCTGTCTGCAAAGAGCTGGATGCTGGACCAGGGAAGAGTCGCAGCCACACTGATGGGATGAGGAGCATATGCTGAGCTGTCTCACATCTTGACAGTGCCACGCTGGCAGTCTGGTGGCACAGGGACTGAAGTCACCTTCACGGGGGCATGGGCAAATGAAGATAGTCCTACAGACACTGTCTCCCAGCCAAGGTTTCTGCTTTTTCTAGCCAGCTCTTCTGAAGAGTTCTGTACTGCCCAGAGGTGCCACGTAGCAAGAAGGGTTCCCCCACCAGTAGCACTTTCTGCTCAGCAGAATCTATTCTGGTCAGCTTGACAGCACTGGGAGCTGAAGGGAAGAAAAGGATAGGAGCAATGTGGGCACTGTTTCTATTGGATGCAGGAGCATTCGGTTTGAGGATGGCTTCAGGGTCTGTCCCCTTGCACAGTCACTCTGCAGCCTCCTGAAGCTCCCTGATTCAGCAGCTCCTCAGCATTGCCAGGGGTCTGGTGTTAGCTAGCATCCTAACAGCAGGCTCTGCAGGCACTGTCACCAAGCTGAGGATGTGCTAAAAGGGGCAAAGAGGCTATGTTTGAATAATGCAGAGGTAGATGGACATGCCTCACTACAAGCTGCCCTTATCCACAACCAGCAGCAATAGGCTTGGTATAGAGCCCTGGGGCAGGTTTCTGGCTGGTTCCAGTCAAAAGTCAGACTCTAGGCAGCAAAAGCAGAATGACAGGGCAGAGAGCAGCACAGTGCCTGTAGGACAAGCCTTGCATGCTGAACCCAGGCTGCTGTGACTGCAGCCTTTTCTTCTGTTTTGGCTCAACTTCCTTGCTCCAGCAGGAAGGAGGGGACTGAGGGTGGGCTAGTCTTGTCCTCCCTGTGGGCCAGGACACTGGATAGGGTCTGTGAGTCCCCAGTGGGAAGGCATATACTGCCCCGGGCTGGCAGGGGAAAGGGGTAGCGAGGCTTTCCTTGCATTTATTTTCCAGCTTCCCGCAGGGAGCATGCCAGTTTTATGCTGACTTTCATTGACCCAGGCTTGAAATCCTATGGTGGCATGAGAGCAGAGGGAAAGCTGATGCAGGGGATTTCTGTTAATGAGCCGTGTGCAGGGTGGATCTCCCCAGGGCTCCCTGGAACTGGCTGCACAAAGAAGAGTTTTGCACGTGCAACCGTTTACAATGAGAATCAGCCACAGTTTTCTGATCCCAAATGTCCCATCCCAGCACTGCTCCTTACTCCCACCTCAAAGATGCTGAATTATGATGTAATTGTGTGTGGGTCAGGTTGTGAATGAAAGAAATGTACTGAGAAGATGGGACATCTAGCAGTGTGTGCACTGCCCTGTAGCTCTGCCGTGGCCTAGCTTGAGTCCTTCATATCAGGGTGACCCAGTGCTGCTATCAAATCTTCCCATGCTCAAATAATCAGGCTGTAACCCCAGTGCTGCAGTGAAGCTCAGTCCTTGCACCAAGCCATCACACAATCTAGGAATGGGCTTTCAGCTCTGTTCTAGCCTATTTTGGAGCTGTCAGGTACAACAAGCAGTGTGAGCACCAAACATGTCCTATCTGTAATGGTGAAGTCCAGGACAATCCCTAGGCACAGCCAAGTCATGAAGTGGTACTGCTCTTGCTGTGCACTCATGGGTCTCACCAACACCACAAGTCACCACTAAGCTCCCAGATGAACATCCAAACCCAGGGATGCTTGGGGTAAGAAAACTTAACATTCCTCCCCTCTCTGAAATTCCAGTTTGGTTCAGCTTTGAATCCTTCCCACACAGACAACCAAAAGCTATTCCACCTTAAAAAACCTCAGTGCCTGAGCTGGACAATCCCAAGTCACATCCCAACAGTGCCACACACAGTCCCCAGCACACCCTGTTGCTCCTCATCCTGCAGCCCCTGGGGCTGCTGCTGCCCTTTGCTCATGCTGAGATTGATCTACAATGCTCTCTGTCAGAGGGCTGTTGTGGCACATAGATCAGTGACAGCATGCACAACGTGTGGGTGTCTGCTTTGTCACTAATACTTCATCATCTTTTAATTCATTAAATATGTTTGTCATCCGTCTCTATTACAGGTTGACACCGCTGCTGTTTGCTCTGCCCTGTGTCAGCGTGCTTGTAAATATATACAGTAGCCACAAGAAAAATCGTATTTGTCTTCTTCTGGATCTAGAAAATGTGCTTTAGGAGACGAGCTTTTCTACTCCATGAGTTCCCAGACCTTCCAGCTTTCCACCCCTGATTTCCCATCACCCTGCCCAGCTCCCAGCCATGTCCAGGCCCTTCCAGGAGAGACACTGCATTGAGTCCTGTGGAGGTACTGAGGTGGACAGAAGCTATAGGATGGGGCATAGGAGGAGATGCTGAACTTCACTCAGCCAGAAGAAGAGGAGGTTTTATTGCTTCCTCCACCCCTCTAATCAGAGGGTGTAGAGACTCCGCAGTGCACAGGGATGGGGCAAAAACACTGGGCACAATCACTGTGAAATTCCAGCCTAATACATGAAGGAAATTTCCTACAGCGAGGGTAGGCAAATGCTGCAGCAGGGACATAGAGAGGCTGTTCACTCTCCTGAAGATATCTGAAACTCAGCTGGACAAAGCTTGGTGAACCTGCCCCAGCCATGCTTTTTGCAGGGGTTTGTACCAGAGACTTTCTGAAGTCTCTTCCAGCATCATTTGATCACATTCTTTTTGACTTCTCGGTTTTCAGTCCCCCATTTGGCTTAACCCTTCTTATCTGTCCCGCAGAGGGGGAATTCTGTGCCCTTCCCATCCAGCAGCAGGCAATCAGCCACAGCCTGACCCTGCAAGCCTCCATAGCTGGGTCTCCAGCAGTGGAGCTCTGAACCATCAGGTCCCATTGCTGGGCTGTGCTGGGAGAAGGTCCTGTGGCTCAGCGTGTGCTTTCTTAATGGTACATCTACTCTCAGCTGGAAACCCTGCTCACCTTGTCTTGGATTGCACTGGCTTATTAGGAAGCACAGGTCTTTGTCTGCCTCTTTAACAGACGTGTTTGCTTTTGTTAAATGACACCATGTTCAGCTTGCACGTTTCTATTAATCCCTAAATAATGTAACAGTGTGTTGCAGCCAGAGATTTGTCAAGACTAATTCTATTAACCAGCAATGTTTGCTTTAAGCTTCTATCTAATAAATGCCAGGTGCTTGCAGATGGGTTTGCAGGAGGAGCAGCAAACCCAGCCAGCACCTCACTCACCCTTCACCTCTGCTCTGAAGAGAGACTTAAGAGAAGGCAGGGTTAGCTCCTCTTGGATGTGGAGGACGAAGCAGATGGAAGAGCAGCCTGAAGGTTAACGCTGGACTCGCTGGTGTGAAGTGATCAAAGTTCACACCTAGCATTCTGCCTCACCTCACACCTGGATGCCACACTGGCCCTCTGGGAGCCTTGCACAGCTCTGGTCTGTGTGTGTGCCTTTCCAGTCTGTGAGCTCAGCCTCCAGCTCCTCCTGTTTCACTCACCCTCCCTAATGCATCGCCCTCGTCTGCAGGAAGGACCATGGGGAATTCTGACAGGTTTTCTTGGGTATCTTTATTTCAAGGGAAAACAGTGGGGAATAAAGGAATCCTGTACGTACCAATAATTGTGTCTGTACTCTTAGAAATACGCCTCTTTCTTTGCGGATGTCTCAGTTTTAACATAAGGAATGACTCAAGCTAAAGGCAAACACTTAAAACTTTAAGCATTAACAGTGTTGTTTTGGCTCGAGAGAAAGAGAAGGCTGTTGGTAGGCAGAAGGAAGCCTCCGTGCTTCTCCCTTTCTCTGCATCCCTGCCTGTGTTGTGGCACTGCTGGATTGATATATATAGAATAGGCAAGAGCCATTCCCTTAGTGGTTCTGCTGTTAGAACAGCCTGGATGAGGTGGGCTTGGAGCAATATGGGGTTTCCTTGCCAGGTCCTGCTCCAGCTGGTGCAGCACAGGGTAAAGTGGGGCCCAGCTGACGACCCTCAGACTTGTTTGTGAGCAGAAACGTAATGGTCAGTCTATAGGTTTGGGATTTGCTCTGTTTATACACAGTCTGTATAATGGTTAGGAAGCAATATATCATGGATTAAAGCAGTTCCTAACACTCTCTCTGATGCATCGGGGTTCTGAAATCTCTCATGCTGTGCCTTTTGTTCAGCAAACAACAATCACAGCATGTGATTTGCTAGCTGTGATTCCAAGGCCAACACTTAACAAAGGCAATGATGCACCAGAGCAGCTACGTTGGTGTTAACATGCAGCAAAAATGCATCTCATGAGGTGTGAAGCTGAACAGCCCAAAGGATGCCTGTGATGAAAGGAGTCAGGATGATTCTTATAGGTTCCTTCCAACTTGGGATACTCTATATTCCATGTGTCCTCTGAATGGAGATCCTCAGGTTCAGGTTCTTTTTTGCTTGCATATTGCTAACTGCTGAATATAAATGCATAGAGCCCAGTAGCCAGGTGCTGCAATGCAAGGCTCCATCTGCCCCCTGAACTCAAACGGGCAGTGAAGTGGTTTGCAGCCAGCTGACAGAAAGTGCTGTGTGCAGTGCTGTTCAGAGCTGCTCAGAGCTCTGGTACTGTTCTGCTTCCCTGCCCACTCCTAAGCAGCTTTTTAATTCCTGACATGGATGAGTCCCATAGGAATGCTTTTCCTGAACCAGATGTTGGCTTGTTTTACTTGCACTCCATGACCAACAGTTTCTAGAACAACAAGGGATGTTACTTGGTGCTGGTACTGCTGTGAGTCAGGCACAGCGATGAGCAGATGGAGCAACAGCTCCATATTCAGAATGCAACTGATTTGAGTATGCTGATCTTTATGTGGACAGAAAATCATTTCAAGACTGTTATGGAAGTTGTTTGCATCTTCTGCAGAAAGAGATTGGGTCTGTCAGTGTTTCTGGGAGCCAGTTTTGGGGTGCCTAGCCCTGGATCAGGAGGTTCAGCAGCAAGTCAGTTCCACCTGCTCCAGTTAATTCAGCATTGTCCCTTCAAATTGTGATCCCAGCATGAGTTCTGCTGTGCCAGGTGCACATCCCTGCTCAGATCTGCGATTAACAATCAGGAAACCTTGGCCTCGGTGAAATTAAGGGCACTCCTGGCACTCTTGCCTCAGCTCATGGAAAAGTTGATAAGAAATAAGTCAGTGGTGACAGCGTTGCAGAGTGCAGATCTCAGGCAGGGCTCAGTCCATGGGTCTCCTGCATGCAGCAGGATGGAAAGCTGTGCTCCCCTCCAGCTCAGACATGCTTATCTGGTCCTCTACTGCTTCCAGTCTTGCATTGGCACTGGTTCTCAGGTACGGTCAGCATCATCTCACACACATCACACACCTGTGGCATAGAAGTGCCTGGAGCACCTCCATCTGCAAAAGGAGTACTTGGGAAAATACTTTGGTCTGCCTCTGCCATCTTAAGGGAAAAAGAGCCAGAGGCAGTAATAAGTTACCAATACACTGCCCAGGCATTACGACTGTGGGATGAGAGAACGTGAAACCACTCCACTGCAGCATATGGATGCTGTTGAAAAGAGCAGTTGTTGTTTTGTCATCAGCAGGTAAACCGCCAAAGAAAGCTCTCTCTTTGGGGTCTCTGCTATGGGGCACGATTGCCTGGAGCATGTCCTGCACAAGCCTACCCTTCAGGAGCACCCTACCATGTGCCTTTTGTCCCCATTACCAGCTATGTGACACTGGCTACCAAGTGGCCATTTCCAGTGGCCACAGGGACTGAAGGATAATCCATAATATGGGAAGGTCTGTCCCTGCTGTGTTGGGACAGACCATGCTGCGAGAGGGCTGGGATGACAGTCACCTGCCAGCAGGAACATCCCATGTTGTGCCATGGCACAACCAGAGTGTGGGCATCCCACGTCCCTCAGCATCAGTCAGCTCTCTGAACGTGCCATGCAATCATCCAGCCCTGCTGGTATCGGTGATACATGAGTGACAAAATAAAATAGAAATTACTAATTTCAAGCTTCGCTGGTAGTCAGGAAAAGAAAATCAATGCTTGGCAAATGGAATCAGGAGAAACCGGAGGAAAAGCAAGGCTCTCGTGTAGCTTCAGTAGCTTGGCTGTGAGGTTGAGGCAGCATTGCTGTTTCACCTGCTGCATATTAAAGTTGTCTTTTTGCATATTAATGAAAAACAAGCTCTCTGCTTGTTGTCCTGTTGGCACCATGCCTGCTCAGTGCCACTGCAGAGTGGTGGCGGGGTGGTAGCATGCAGGCATGTGGAACATGTACCCTGCTTTGTTTGGAGCAGCGTGGGACGCGGTGCTAGGGGTCCTGTGCCTGCTCACACCTCAGCTGTGGCCTGAACAGCCCATGCACAGAGCATGAGATGTTCTGCAAAGCCAAGGGGAGAGGGCACCTGGAATGCAAAGCTCTGCAAAGCAAAGGCAGGCTGCACCACTCAAAGGAACTCATTCATCAAAATTACAAGCATCTGGTACAGCAGGGTACTGGGCTCAGGCACAGCACAGTCAAATTTCAGAAGCACAGCTCATAGTTAGAGACCCAAAGCACAGGGCTGAGGGCTCTCAATGGCTCTGGGCTCACAGTAACGGGAGCTTTGTTGGATTGAGAGCACACAGTTGCAGAGGGCACAAAGCGTGATCATGGGCTGCAGAAACTCTGCCTGAGAGAGGCTGGAAAAGATTAAGGACTATTCCTGCCATGAGCAGCTGAATGACAAAGGGTGTTGTAACTGCCTGTAAGACAGCCAGGTACAGATAAGTCCTCTCTGCCTCCTGACACAGGCAGGAGCATATTTTCAATTAAACTGAGAGATGGCAAATCCAGAATTGATGAAAGGACATTCTCTTCTGCACTGCGAGTTGGGATTCAGCTCCTCCAGCCAGAGACGTCTGAAATGCAGACACCTGCACCTGTGCTGCCTATGTGAGGTTTCCCTCTAAGACAGCCAGGGGAGAGAGGCGCTTCCAAGCAGCAATTCATCTGAGCAAATACAAATATCCATTTGCAGAAGAGGTAACTGCACGCCTCATGCTCTGCTGGCTGTATCGACTCCATCTCTGCTGCTAATGAGGATGACGAGGAGGGCAGCCTGGGTTGGCACCTGCCTGCTCAGGTGAGCTTTGCCTTGCAATATGAAACTGCGGAACTCATTTCTGCAAGAGGTTACAGAAGGCAAAAGATAAACTCCGTTCAGACAGGGGCTGGAATAAATGCAACAAACCAGAATAGCTGCAGTTATCGCAGATGGTAGTAAGAGCATTTTGGAACAGATAGAAAACGCTTCTCTTCGAGGCTTAAATCCATTTTAAACTCTTAGGATTAGGATTAAGATCTTCACGTGGGTATTTTATTTCATATCTACCTGCTGGCTGATCAGGGATAGGCTGCTAATTTGGATGGATGGTGAATCTACTTGAAACTGTCAATATTTTACCTGCACACAGTCCCCCAAGATTTCTTGAAAATCTTCCAGCTCGTATTGAATTCTAAACAGCGTGAAATCCAAAGTTTAGTGGAGTAGTGCAGATCAGACTGGAAAGCAGAATGAGCAGGATAAAGCAGAACCAGAAAACGACAACAAATGCACATGCAAAGAAAATAAAAAGCACGTTGGAAACGTGTGTTTGCGTACCACCCCTAAGCATAGGGCAAAGAAGATGCTGAGGCAAGTGGGTGTTACCTCTCTTGGTCTCACAGTGGTTTTTGGCAAACCTGTGGGACCAAGTGATAGCCAGTCAGAGCAACCCATGAGCAGTGTTATGAGCAGTCCTGGTGGACTCAGCATGAAATAAAGTGCACAGCACATCACTGTGAGCCTCAGCACTGCAGCTTCCAAAGGGGCTTGTGAAAAAAACCATTCCTCTAGAGCCACTTTCCTGTGACCACTACTTCTGATTCTTCCCCACCTGATAGAGGGTTTTGGTTTGATCTAGGAAAGCTCATTTGAGAGCGTCTCTTGCAAAAAAATCAAACCAAACCAAACCAAAACAAAACAAAAAAACCCAACAAAACTGCACAGAAATCTTCTATCATTCATCCACTCCTCCTAGCTCTTCTGTATATGCTTTCTGCTATTGTTATCTTGCTGCATGGAATTAACACAAAGAGAGCAAGGGAGAGAGATACTGGTTACAGCCCAAGCAGGAGGAGCCACAACCAGCCAGCAAGCCCAAATGGCCCTGGGCCATGGCACAGCAAGAGAGATCTCAAGGAAAGGGTGGCCATAGGACACAGGAAAAAGCAGGCTGCTGTCATTTCCTATTGCCCACATGTTGCTTGAGCACAGATGGAAGATTGGCAGCACCTTCCACCTACATGCGACAAGTTTGCTACTGGCACATCTCCTTCTTGAGTCATAAAGTCTTCCCATAAGTGAACTGTCTGCCTGACTTACAACAGCCATAAAATCCAGACCAGGTGTGTAGAATCTTGTACCTAAACTGCAGCAGTGACACACACAACCAAAGGAGCATGATATAAGGAAAACTCAAGACCCATGTGCCCAAGACATAAACAAGAACAGGGAAGAGCCCACGGCAGGCACTGCTTTGTGGCCATTCAGTATGGAGCTCAGGGTACGAATCCTCATGTTTCCTGCCAGGACACAGTGAGAGGCATTTGGGGAGTGATGGCACTGCTCAGCAGAAAACCTGAATGCCACAAAATAATAAACTTCTTATGGAAATAGGAATTCATAGCCAGTCATAGCCTGGTCCTCTGGGGGTAGAAATAAGTGAATACCGATAGAAAGAAGATAGTAATGACCCACAAGTCTGAGGTCTGGCTGAGATTTTTAACAGTGCACAGAAAAAACATATGATATGGTAGAATGTTTGGGGCCATCTGTTTCCATTGGCTATGACAAACTTTATCCTGCAGCTGCAATCAAGATAACAGCAGATCATACAGTGCTTGGAGTGAAAAAAAATACACAGTTGGTTTTAAGTAGGAAAATACATTGTAAGTGTGCCTTGAAATGCAGCACAGTGCTCTTAGCCTGAGCAGCTCCCACCAGCTGAGGGTGAACTTCTGCTTTATAGGAAGCTGCTGGTGGTTCCATTGGCCCCTGAGTTGCCAGGCACCTTGCTGTGTGTTGTAGGGTTTCTGCCTGCTCCTCTGCCTTGGGTTGTCCACAGTTTCCAAGTGTGAAATCATATCCAGGCCCTAAACTCTGTTTGCTTGACAGATATAAGAGGCCTCACTCCTGGAAGACTCCTCCCAGCACTTAGCTTTTCCATTAGTTGCTGCGTTCATTATTCATTGTTAATAGACGTTGTGTGCTCTGAAGGGTTCTGATCACAAGGCTGACAAGTAGTAGGGCTTCTCCTGGCTGTTAGCAGCCATCTGGGCTGTCTCATTTCAGTGCCAGTGTGTTCTGTTTGGAAGAGCAACATCAGTCTCCAAAGCAAGCTGGTGCATGGTGAGGAAGGTGCCTGCAGTGCTGAGGCTGCAGCCTTTCTCCTCTTGAGAACAGCTCTTGTAAGATGCTAATACACTGCATTTCACATGCACCTTCCTCACAACTAAGAGCTTAATACCCAGTACAATGCCAGCCTCACAGAGCAATAGAGGAACCGCTGTTCTGCCTTTGTGCAGGGAGCTGAATATTGCTTGAATGCATTCATACATAGCTTAGGGTCCCCAGAGGGCCGTTGATTTATCTGTGCTCCTGGGCTCCCTATTTGGTGCTGATACTGTGTGTCAGGGAGCAGAAGGGAAGGATTTGCCGCACCTTATCTCCATTCAGACGATAGTGAAGCTCCCTGATAACTCGCTAATCCACGGAGATAAGGACGCTGCAAGCAGATTTTGCAGCCTTTAGGATGAAATGTGTGCAGGGATTTATGTTATTCTTGCAAATGCTGAAATCATACATTTTGCTGCGCGAGCCACAAACTTCATGTCACTGTGCCAATTAGCTCCTGGGATCGGGCTTATTTCAAACAGCATTAACCAGATGAGCAGACAATGTGAGATAATAAAGAGAAAAATAAGATCAGATGAGCAAGACACTTAATGTAGCATCACTCTTAGCACTGCAAACTATTGCCAGAGAAATAGAAGATGTATTTTGCTGCATTTTCTTTTTTTTTTTTGCCTTCATCACTGTATGGGAAATGTTGAGTCATGGCCTGCAGCACTGATGGAGCAGCTGGGGAAAGGAGCCGGTCAGCCCTGGGAGCACAGGTGAAGGCAATTCAGCTGTGATAGGAAGGGATGGAGCCTGGCTGTGCCTCTCTTAGGCCTCATTGAAGGGCTGGCTGCCCCTGGGGAAGGATCTCTTTCTGGAGATCTTTCCTTGGTGGAGCTTTCCCCCTGGAGTCTTCTGATAGGGGTGAGCAGTCTTCTTCTCTTCCTTTATAGCACCTTTCTATTGTGCTGGCCCTTCTGTCGTTACACCTCTGGTGTTATGCCTTTCCCACCATGTTGGCCTGTCCAATTGCTACATTCTTGTACTGGTGGTATTGAAATTCTTGGCTACGAGAGGTATCTGAGCAGCACAGGGCACCAAGAGAAATACAAAATTATGATTATAACAGTGTGACAATTTTGAAATTGGATGCTGGATACAGGGAGAGTCCTTACTGCAGCTAAGCTCACTCAACGCCTATAGGAATTTTAGGGCTTAGACAGTGGCTGGAATGCAGAACAACTGAATTCTACACTTCTTTGCCTCCAGGTGACTTTTTACCATCTGCATTAAAGTCTAAGTTTAACACAGTAATGGCAGGTGTCTCAAAGGCTTCCAGCCTAGACCTATAGGTAGGCACAGCACTACAGGCTGCTTGACTTAAAGACCAGAATCTCAGGAGAGCACTGACAGAGCAACAAAGTGCCTCAAGAAGTCAGGCAGTAGGTCCTTACAGCAGCAGCTCTTCTAAAAGTCCCTCTGCAGTCCATTCCTGGTGGAACTGTACCCAGAGAGTCTGTCAGAGCTCAGAAACACTGCCTTCCTCCAAACGTTTTGCTGTTAATATATCAGAGAAGGGGCAAAACCTTGTGAAATGTTCTTAGAATCCTCCTGGGTTTTACCATTCACTGAAAAAAAAGTTGCTGGATTCATTCCGTTTTGCATTCTAGAAACTCTGCCCAGGGCTGTCTGAGAAGATGGCTCCTAGCACAGATCCCCGTGCAATCAGAAACACCGTGATGCCCAGCTGAAATAGAAAGGGAGAGACAAATGGCATTAAAAGCAGGAATCCAGTAAGAGGATAGAGAGCTCTGAGAATTAGTTATTTGACTCTCTTTGACCTAAATCTCTAGTTTAATAAAGTAAAATCTTTCCACATGGTGCTTTTTAAAGCCCTTGCTTTTGCAGCCTGCCCGGGGCTCAGCAGAAGGAGGGGTGACTGACCCACAGCCTCACCCTGCTCACCACATTCTGTGCTGCTCTATGTGCTGTAATCATCCTTCCATTGCTGCAACCTTCACACAAATGTGCACAGGGAAGCCCCCCACACCAAACTTCCCTTAGTTTTATACTTCCACATGATGCCATGTGGTGTGGGACATCACTTTGGCTCAGCAACACCCTCCCAGCTCCTTGTGTACCCCCAGCTTGTCATTGTCAGGGCAGTGTGAGAAGCTAAAAAAGATCTTTGCTTCTGTTTGTTATCAACATCACTTTCATCCTGTATCCAAAACACAGCTAGTAGGAAGGAAACTGGCACTATCCTAGCTAAAGCCAAGACACAGCACAACACCTTCCTGCAGCCTGTCTCACCCTTCTCTTGGATGCTTGCTTGCAATTCCCTAAGTGACAGCAAGGCAAAAAGCTTGATGCAATTGCCTAAATGTGAGCACCTGTGCTGGGAGTGCACACAGAAGCAAAGAAGTACAGACCCATGAGCAGTCCTTGGCTGCTCTCTGCACAAGTAACTCCTCCACCAAGGCTGTGCTGTGGGGAGCAGAGAGCTGTGAACTGCAGCTGAGGTAACGAGAGGGTGATGGAGATGAAGCTGGTGGGGATGCCTGGCATCACAGATTTCATGCTAGCGACTGTACTGGAAGGACAGCCTGCCAGAAGCTTGTGGTGTTTAGACTCCCAGCACCATGTGTCCCCAAACAGGGCTCTGTGCTGTGCTTCCCTCTTTGGCAGAGAGTGAGCTCACCCGGGTACCCTCAGGCAGAGGGTGCCATTTCCCTGGAAATGAAGAGACTCTTCACTGCTGGGAGCTAATCCAAATCTTCTCAGGCAGGCCCTTGCAGCAGAGAAGATTTCTGTGCTCCAGGGAGATCTTTGGGATCTGCTCATCCCTGATGCGGGTTTGACAGTGATAAGGAACACGCGCTGTCTGCAGAAGCCTGAGCATTCTCCACCTGTAGTGCTTTGCTGAAGCTCTCTGACTGCAGGGCTGAGCTTATCTATCAGACTTCTCATTTTCCTTTCCTGAAGTCCCACTTCACTGACAGAGCCTGCAAGGATTTCAGAGGGATCAGGGTTTCCATTCCAGGCTTTCACTTAGAGTATCAAGATGACACTGGCATTCCAGCTGCAAGGAGAATGTGGATGTCATTTTAAAGCCTAGGTCTAAGGATGCTCTGATTCCAGCCAGAATCCCTTTAAAAAAGCAGGCCCCTGAAAGTGAGGGAAGCCCTAGGAATAGTGTAGGGAGGACAGCTAGATCCTATTTAGCACCTTGAAGCAAAGTCATTCCTAGGGAGCAGGCTTGATCCCCAAGGACCCAGACACCCTGACCACTGATTTCTGTAGCTCCCAGCTCTACCCATTCCTTAATGTTGTGTCGAACCAGAGGCAAAGTCAACCCCTTGCAAATGGCAGTGCTTGTGTGATTTGTGGCCCTGTTTCCTACACCCAGCTCAGAACCCTTCCAACCTGCTGACAAAGGGCTGTGATTTCCCTGCAGCCTTGGTGTCCCCAGAGTTAAGCTCTGACTCGCATGCCAAAGGGTGAGCTGGGCTGCTCCAGGCTCTCAGGGGTTCTGCCAGCTTTAATTTGTTCAGGGTGAGGGAGGGTGAGCTTTAGCCTTATAAATAAAGAGAAAATCCCGAGCCTGTTGAATTAAAGCCTAAGCACCAGCTTTTATAATCACTCAGCGTAGTCCTTTGGATCTTCCCTCATTTATAGGGTGATTTTTCACTTGAATTTACTGCCCAAGCCTGATTTCAATTAATCCTTCTCTGCCCAAGTCCTTTAGGCATATGGCCTGAGAGATCCTTGGCATGGAGTGGGTAACTCTGAGACCTTCTAATCCAACATTTGCCAGCTGGTAAGTCCCCATGCTCTTTTGAGCAGCCCAGTAATAACTTTAATCACCTCAAACTGCTCCAGCTTGGTTATGTGATGCTTCCTTCCAGCACGGCAGGGTGATGCAATTCTGAAGCAGCTTGCTGTTTCGCAGAGCGTAAAGAGGTAAATGTGCTCAATAAGGAACAGCAGAACACCTCAGGCTTCAAAAGGCCTGTGGAGCCCAGGATGGGAACAGTAACGTCCAAAAATATGAGCTGTCATCCTGGGCTTCAAATCATTGGTGTGAGGTAGCCCAAATTCAGGATTCCCAAGAAGAAACATATTCAGAAAGAGCATGTGTCTTAGGGCATGAGGAACTGTGGGCACTACAGGGTCAGCATCCAGCCTGAAGGATCATGTAACTGCAAATCCAGAACTCTGCATCCTAAGGTAGGCTGGTTAGGAGATGGGCAGAGCATCCTTACAACATAGCAGCACCATAGCAGGCTTCAGAGGAGAATCTGGTTTTGTAAAATACTTGAAGTTGCAGTTTCCTTGGATGGTGATAGGAGCCTGTTTCCACAGAGGATTCAACCAAAAGATTGTATTGCTTCCTTCTGTGTCAGCATTGCCCTTGTCACAGGCTGCACGATCTTGTTTGCCTCTTTACGAGCTGCAGGTGAAAGATCCCTGCTGGCTGGTGAATTGGGGAATTTTCTCTTCTTCTGCTTGTTCAGTAGCTGAGTCAACTCAGGAGGCAGAGGAATAGAAACTATTTCTCCAGGGTACGTGAAGGAATTGATCTGGTGTGAGTTCTGTCTGAAATGCACCTTGCCCAGTGAGGAAGCTGCAATTCCCAGTGAATCCATTAGCCCATTCAGTCTGTTTTATGGTGACTGACATTTCCTTATCTCACCTGTCATTACACAGAAGCCTAGAATAATACACCAGCATGTCCTACAAGGGTTGTGTGCACTTCCACTCTGATTTTCTAGCACTCACTGGGCTCATTTCCTTCAATATTGACATGATTTAACCCATAGCCCGGTGCTGGAGTGTGTGTAACTAACTCCTCTGTTACTGGTTTCTAGTTCTGCTGTCTCTCTTGCTGGCAAAAAAGGAGACTGACAAGCAAGGGCTTGGTTAATAAGCAGGATTCTTTAACCCTGCAAGCTGCGGAGAATTTTCAAGGAGGTTCCAACTGTCTTGGAAGCCTCTTTGTCTCCCTGCCTTGTAGGTCAGACTAATGTAGCTTCTCACTGCCTGGTGTCAGCCCACCAGGTGCTGGGAAACCATAGGCCAGGGGGAAATGATGCAGGGATTCTCTCCGAAGCCCTCAATTAGTTTAAGCAAGTAAATCAGGAAGCTGCAGGAGATCAGTGCCCCTGAGAGATGGAGGATTTCTGGGGGAAGCAGAGCTCAGTGCAGCCCAGAGCCATCCTGGCAGTGTGCAGGAGGCACATATGGCACGGGATGGATGGTAAGGAGCTCAAGGGTAGCAATGTCTATGAAAAACAAAGATGTTTCAAACGTGGTTGATTTGTTGGCTGGGCCATCCTTTGGGGATGCCTAGTGGAAGAGGTAAGAAGCTTGATGTTGAAAGATTCAGGGGATGTGTGTGACGGGGACCCAAGTCAAACAGAGCTTTCAGTTGGATCCGTCTGAACCTTCTCCTTCAAGCCAGTGTGCCCACAACACCAAAAGGAGTCTGAACTTGAGAGCAAATACGAAACCCTCAAACAACTCACCCAGTGGAACGATGAGATTTTATTCAATCAAGGAACAGCATGAGACAGAACAGAATGTAAGGACTTCAATCACATCTTCCTCTGCTCTGTTTTCTCACTTAAGGCTTGCTCTCTAACAACCTTTTCCATTTCATGGGTTGCAGACCAATTCCACCCAGTGCTGTCTGGTGTCACGGAAGGCCTTTTTCCTTCCATCATGTCTGAGAGTTGGCTGTGTGTCTGCTGTCTGTTCTCAGGCCTCATTTCACCTGGATGGAGATCAGCTCATCTTTCTTCCTCCACGAATCTGCCCAAGCTCCCTTTCAACATTTTATTTTCCAACGCTGAAAACAATTGGCGGTGAATTCCACACAGACAATTTACACGCTCTGTGGAGGTAGCCTTTATTTCCTGCTTGTTTTGAGCTTGCCATCTGACAGTTGCAGGATACTTCTTGGAAGAAATGACAGACAATTCTCACCTCTCTTCCAGGTGGGAGATCCGTGGTCTATTTACTTGTTTCTCACACAGATTTCATGTCATGCCCTTCATCATCATCTCTCCTGCCTGGCTTCTGTTTTCTTCCCGGTTTTGCACCAGCCTTTCTGAGATGGGGAGATCAGGATTGCAGGGAACATTCAAGAAGTGAATACGCTGTGGATTCACACAGCAGCACAGGGTTCTCTTTATCTCCATTCGTTTCTGGCTACTTGTTGGCAAGATTTGCTTCTTGGATTACAGACAGGGGAAAAAAATCCCTATCTTTAATCTATCATTCACTCCATTTCTCTCCCAAAGCATTTTTCAGTGACTGTCAAGAGGAAGGAACCCTGGCCTGGGAGTTTAGCTTTTCTGCTCTGCTCAGGGCAATGCAGTGATTAGTCAAGGGTATTGCATCCACATATTTATTAGCATCATGTTGACTGGAGAAAGATTCATGTGATGATTTATAAGATAGATATCTATAATACTAAGGGCTATCAAACATCAGGCTGTTGAATATGTGCTATTAAACTGCATTCCCTTCTGCCTTATTATCCTCCCCATTTAAAGCAGCATGGCTGTGATACCAGTCTCCTGTCCTACTGTTTTCCCTGCAGAGACCCATGTGACTTAATATGAGGAATCTTTGCAATTATTATCATGTAATTATCTGTAGCAAAGATACACTTTGAGAAGGAGGAGAGATGACTAGTTAGTGCTACAAATCTATAGTAATTAGAATTAGATTCGGAGAGTATTGGATTCCCCTCAGTGGCCTGCTCATTGATCTCCTCCCTGTGTCATTTCACATTTTTTTTTAATATTAACATACTTTTGTGAGGGTTTTCTTTTTAAATTTCCAACAGGAAATTTCATCCCCTGTGCTGAAGTGTTTACAGGCCTCAACCACTGCAGCAAGCAGTTTAAAATCTGCATTTTTCATCAAAGCCTTTTCCTCTTTTTACGGTTATCTAGGACTATCTTCAACAGCCAATAATCATTGGCACTCTGCATGATCTTAAGAGAATGACCAGATTTTGTGCTATCTTTCTGCACTGTAGAAAGGATTTGGTATAAGCTGAGATCCATCAAGCCTTGTCCGTTAATGCTGCCTGATGGCTTGTCCAGCTTCTGTCATGCAATGGAGTCCATTCTGACCTTTTGCTGTAATCAGACAGTAACCAGACACGGATTTGAAGTCTTGAACCATCCACGTGAATGTGGGGGGTATCTTGCTCCAGAACTCAGTCTCTAAATGAAGAATTGTTGGTGCTGAGGATGTAGATCCAAGAAGCTGAATAATGTTGTTGTTGCTTGGAATCTAGAAGCAGCCTGTTGTGAATAGCGTATGTACAATTTGAAAAAGGGGCCAATACTTCAAAGATATTTTTTTCTTGCTGCTAGAATAAATCTTAATAATGCACTTCCAGTTGCAGTAAGGAAACAGTATTTTAAACTAAAGTGAGGCATCCCCTGGAACATTTAGATTCTTTTGGGTAGATTATCTTGATGAATCTACTTGTGGGTTCATGCATCTCAATAGCACCCACAGAAAGCATCAGCCTTTGTGAAGTTGCATTAAATTAGCAGTGAAGTGTCTGGAGACTTAGTTTCTTAATATTGTTTAGCCGACCATATCATGCAGATTGTGAAAAGTGCTTTAATCTGCAGCATACAGGACTTCCCGAGGGATTAGCTGCAGCCCTGATATGTTAATATTGCAAAAATGGATGATCCAATTAAGCCCTGCTAAACCACGGCAGAATGCAAGGTCCATGTTGGCTTATCCTCATGGTTTGTGCGTTAGCTGGAAATTGCAAGGCAGCCTGTGCTGTGCACTGGATTCTGAGGCTTCATCACGATTAGCAGAGGGAGGGAAAGCTGCTACTCTGACAGAGGGACTTCCCCTCCTTACTGTGTTCTCATTCACAGGGCAGTTTTCCAAGGAGAGGAGCATCTCTGTGTGACCAGCCCATTTTTTTTTGTTATTGTTGTAATCCAGGAAGGCAGAAGCTTTCCCCACTTCTTCTGGGCCCAAATATCACTCCAAAGGGACAGCAAGTGTGGAGAATTATTTTTGTCAGCAGGTAGAAAGGTTCCTTGATAACTTCAGTTTGAGATATCACAGACTTCCCTCTGCCTGTACTCTATCCTGGGCTTAGAGCAAAGGCCTGAGCTGATGGGGACAGCGTTTATGAGCTGCTTCCATGGCAGATGCTGAGCATGGGCTCCAGCAGCAACTGGAGCTGCATAAATAATGCTCTGGCTGCAGGTGGGAAAGGCAGTTCTCCAGGCAGCCTGTGCTCTGCCACAAGACGTGCTCCACTATACCCCAATGCAGACTCTAGTTGAGGTTTGCTGCTTGCTCCAGTTTGTTAGCTCTTCTGAAGAGAGACCAGGAGCTGACAGAAGCCACAGATGATTTCTTGCAGGAGAAAGAACAATCTTCTTTCTGGTCAAGGTTCACTAAGCAACGAGGAGGAGGCTGGACCAGAGACCGCCTGAGATCCCATCCAGCCCACAACATTCAGTAAATCTATGGTCAGGATGTGCAGAACACCCTCACTGCTGTTCCCAGCACTGCTGGCTGGCAGTGACCATTCTCTGTGAGCATGCAGAGCAGTGTTTGCTTCTATGCTTGTGATGCTGGGCCAGGTAAACACACAGCATCCTCAGCAATGACGTCTATTTGATGCTATGCTGTTGCTTGTGGGAAGACAAGTTTGCCTTGTTTAGCATTCCAGGACTCCTTTACATGGAGCTGCCTCATCCCACTGGGACACAAGCACTGCTATTTTGTGATATTGCTGTGCTTTTTATTTTTTAAGGACACCTCTGCTACTCTCACCTTGTGAATTAGGAACAGATGATGGTAGTTACATTCGTAGTTACTCGTTCCCTATGGAGTACAGAATAGTGTATGACACCTTCTGGTGGAGAGAAACAGTTCAGCATTTTCCCTCTTGGAGGAACAGAGATACACACTGATGTTTCTTGGCACTTTTAAGCTTTCCAGCTCTCCTTTGGTTGTATTGCAGTACCTCTGCCCTACATTTCTAGCTGTTATTCTCCCTTATTGATTACATTATTTTCAGATTGGGGCAATATTAGCATACTGCATCTTTCTGGTTATCTTTCAAAAACGTTGCCATTGCTCTTGTTCAACTGCCTCGAATACAGATTTATTGCTTTGCTAGTTAGGATTAAGATGGGACACTTCTCTTGCCTCTTTCACTAAGTAACATGATGGCTCTCTGCATATCATGGAGTACTCTGGTTAGATAAATTGGAAAAAAAATATTCATTTAGTACAGGCACTCTTTCCTTATCACTTCATCCATGTTCGCGAGCTGAAATTAAAAGGCTAAAATAAATAAACATCTGAATTGCTAATAAGCATCTGAATAGCATAGACATCTCTTTGCTGATGTGCCAGCTTCCCCCAAGAGCTGGAATGATGTCCCGAGGACATTTAAAAATAGCAGCCAGTGAGGACCATTTTCTTGATGCTGGGTTTCAGGTGCAGCGTGAGGCGATGGCTTTGTGCTGCTGGGAGGGTGGATCTCTTCCATCCATTGGAAGGGCCGTAGTCCTTGAGCAGAAGGTTGAAACAGTGCTTGTGAATCTCACCTTCTCTTATTTTTATTTTCCTTGCTTTTCTTACAAGTGCAAAGCATTTCATTTGGGATGGTATGAAGTATTTCACGCTGAATGGAACAATTCTTTTTGTTGTTTTACTAAGATAAATAATATTCCGGAGCAATCCAGGCCAAACCTTTTTTCCACTTGATTTTTCAATTTTGCTGTCAAACTGAAAAATCAGCTGTTCTCCAGACCAATAACACAGAGCTCTGTTCTCCCATATGGAACAGCAGCGTCCTGATGCCAAACAGAAGAATATTTCCTGGCAGCATCGTTTGTTGTACGTCTTAAAAGATACTCTGATCATAAAGAAGAAAGTGGAGCACACACTCCAGCCTTTCCTCACCACGAGGGCAGCCGAGCAATTTCAAGAGGCAGCAGCAGGAGGCTGGCTCCTTTCCCTTGTCAGGAACTTCAAAACACCCCAAAGAAAGGTAATTTTATTCCTATTTCTGGCTCACAGTCTCTTAAAACAAATGACTCGCCCCTTCACCAGCCCTGGAGGAAGTGTTTTCAAGATGAAAAGGGGGAAAAGAGCATTTGCTGAAGCACTGTGGGCATCACGTGGGCTATCTGAACGGTCTAGTCCCATCTAGAAGATCTCCTAGGGAGAAAAAAGACCAGCACTGAAGGAAACAAACTGCTTCGGCTCACAATAACCTTGGGTATGGTTCCCAGACCCTTGGTGCAAGAGGAAATGTCTGGCCTTGGTTGCTAGTAGCTGCTTTGGCAAATCCCATAGAGAGAAGCAGAGGTGGTGCTGCTTCAGTCTGTGCTGCTCTCTGCTCTGTGTTTGGAGCGATGGTGGCACAGCAGTGCAGGCTAGAGCATGCAGAACTGCAGCCTTCAATTAACACTGCTTGGATACAGCCAGTCCAACAAAAACCAACAAAGGAGGGTTTATTTTGTTTTAAGGAAACTGTAAGTGGAAAAAGCCATTCCTTCTTGAGCAGTTGTTTGAAATGCTGGTTTTGCTATGCTTCAGGACACAAAAAGGCCTAGCCAGAACTAAACTAAAAACCCAACAGAAATTGACGTTTTCCCCAAGAGAGAAAGGGGTGGGCAGTTCTGGCGGATCCATATATCCTTGGTATTCCTGCCCCCTGTAGCATACTGAATGAGCCTGGGGGGGAGGGGGGGGAGGCGGTCTGCCATGATTTCAGGCACCCATGGCCATCTACAGAAAAGGAGTTTGGCTTCTTTGGAATTGAAAAAGTAAGAGATACTGAGTAGTGGAAATGAATCTGCAACTGGAATGTTTTAATAAAGGAACCAATGAAGCTTGAAGGCAATGAAGCACCACTGCTCCTGAAGGAAAACCAGGGCCGTGGTAGAAATCAGCAGTTTTAGTGGAAGGTAGTGTCTTTGTAACCAAATCTGGAGCACGGCTGTAGAAAATAGCAGTTTCCACAAACACAGATTGAAATTGCATTAATTTGATGTGTTTCCTCCCTGTTGAGTTGTAACCAGTGCTGTCCAGTGCCTCTTACTTCCAGAATCACAGAATGGCTTGGGTTGGAAGGAACCTCAAGGATCATCAAGCTCCAATCCCTCTCCCACAGGCAGAGCCACCAACCTCCATATCTAATGTTAGACCAGGCTGCCCAGGACTCCATCCAACCTGGTCCTGTATACCTCCAAGGATGGGGCATCCACAGCCTCTCTGGGCAGCTGTTCCAGCACCTCACTGCTCTCCTTGTACAGAACTTCCCACTGACATCCAATCTAAAATGCTTCTGTATGTCTTCTTCTGATTTCTCACCCCCTTATAAGCCATGCTTTCTGTGAGCTTTTATTTTTCTGACTTTGTCTCTGGCAACCTATGCTATTCTATGATGCTCTCCTTAGCGAGATGTCCTACTTTTTACTTTTGTTCTTGGTTTTGCTGCTGCTGATTTAGCCTGTGGGTCATTCCTGGTCATTCTTTCACATTTTCTTCATGTTGTAGAGCTTTCTCTAGGCTCTTGAAGGAAATTATCATACACGTTACAAAAGCATCTGGAAAATGTATACCCATTTTTCTCAGGCAGGAGAGATTAAGACTTGGCAGAAAGCTGCCATGCAATGGTTGGTCAGCACCTGGTATGAGCCCATGTTTGGCTTCTCTGCTTCCCTGGGACAGCCAGGTAGGGAAAACCCCAGAGCTTTGGTAGAACCCAAAGGAAATTTGCCTCTGCTGGGAAGAGGCCACTATGACAGTGTCTGCCTGAGGCTCCTTTCTGGTGGCAGCACACATTTGCTGCTTCTCATCTGGGAGAGAGTTCATATCCCCCTTCTACACCAGGAGCCCCTCCAAGGTATTTCCTCAGGTTGTTTCATACCCCTAGATGTAAATCTCTCACCATGTGGCTGCAGAGTGCCTCTGCTGGTGTTAGCAGCCTGGTTTGCCTCTGTGCATATGTATCTGCCCCGGAGGTTGCTGGACAGCTTGTTTTGCTTCTCTCTGCAGCGAAAAGGACATCAAAGTCAATTTGTGAATGCATAAAATAGATGCCTCTCCTGAAAAGCTGATGAGAATCTCCCCGTTACAAACCCAATGCAGCTTGCAAAAGGTGAGGTGTAAATTGCATACAAGGTAGTGGTCCAGTGGTTGCCCAGGGCAGTTATGAGTGGTACCTTGATCTTTTCAGAAGCATCTCCATATCCAGTTAAGAGTGGAGGACACCACAAAGGTCTACACACACAGTAGTCACCAGGGATGCATGCCAGGCATGTGCAGCATGTTATAGAATCATCTGCAAAGGTATAAAAGGCCACACAGCAACAAAGAAAACTCCAGAGAAAGGTAACTGAGAGCTTTCCTCTAAGGTGTAAAAAGATCCATGCCCTGTAGTCACATGCCATGGGGTAGTTGTGCTCTGCCAGGTCAGGCTGCTCGGGGTCCCATCCAGCCTGGTTTTGAGGCTCAATTATATTGTGTGTTAGTGTGTTATTTCCTATCAATAAAACATTTCTTTCTTACATCCAAGATACAGCCTCTTTTTTTTCCTGCTTTCTTAAGTTCTCTTCTACACATACATATCATGGAAGTCAAGAGAACTACTAGCTAGATCTCTAAAGGATGTAATTGCTTTGTATTCCTAAATCTTTACAAGCTTTATTGCTAAAAGCCTTAATTAAACAAGAAATACCTTCAGATATGCAGCACAGTGCTTACAGCAGGGATCTCTGCAGAAGAGAATTTCCTCATCTGAGGAGCCAAGCAGTTTGTGGTTCATATGTTCACTGACTGCTTTTACATGCTGCTGCACACGCAGCATGGCCACTGCAGGTACCCGTGTGCAAGGGCAACGGAAACAACTGGAGATCCCTGTAAAAAGCAGTGTGAAATGATGGCTGGAAATACCTTCTGACCTCCTCTTTCTTTGGGTTAGTTTTCTTTGAGTTTCTGTTCTGGTTTTTCCCATCGCAGTGTTGAGAAGTTCATGCTGCCTACATCTGCTCCATGATGCTTTGAAGTTGTAACTGTGGCAGTCTTGGGTATTTTTTTCTGATTTCCTGTATGGATGGCATAGATAAACACAAAACGAGGCAAGCCTGAAATTCAGGCCTCTGAGTATTTCCCAAATGCCAAAAGAAAAGAAGACCTGAAGTTTATTGTTGTTTCTTTCTGCCCTTCCCTTGGGACAGCTCAAAGTCCAACTCAGCAGCAACTTGGTTTGCCTAAAACACTTTATACCAAACTTAAGGAAAAGCATTTACAACTCATGAAGTCGCTTTGAGTTTGGGCAGCCATGCCTGGTATTTAGAAGGATTTCAAACACATCTGAAGTCGTGACTCTTCCCTTCAGTCTGACAGTGGTATTGATGCAGTTCTCCCCTCCATGTAATCCACAACCAGCAGCCAGGGCTTGATCAGGTTCGTTAGCTGCTCAGGCAGAGTGAAGGGACAGAGCTCTCCACTCAATTGCCATCTGTCAGGATGAAGTTGGAAGGCTGCATTATTGTCGTCTTCCAGCAGTAGTTCATCCAAAGATGTGTCTCCCTCACACCATACGGAAACGTCACCATTTGCTCTCCATTAAGTACTGGAATAATGCCCACCTGGGCAGTCAGAGTCCTGCTTTTTACCTGCAGGTACGCCTGGTTTCAGCACAGCTCTGCGTTCAGTGCAGGTCCTCGTTTTCCTCCTTCTCTGTACTGAGGCATGGGAAGAGGTGGAGGAGCTCTTGCTGCCAGCTGAGCAGGGAGCTTTGGGGCACTGAGAAACGGGTGGGTGAGAAAGCAGGAATTGGGAGTGGTTTCTCACTTGAAAAATTTGGGCTGGATCCATTTATTTTTAACTTTTTTTCGCTCTGCCACTTGTTTTGACAAGACACATTTTTGACATATGCAGTATTGGTTTGGAGCTTTTTTCTTTTCCTTTTCTGTTCTACAAGGAATATTAAGTGTGATTTTTGCTCTTCCTCCCGCCCTTTTCTACTGTGTAACTTTACAAATGTTTCCCATTTGTTAAAGTGACACTGTGACAAATTCTCTTCTCTTTCCCAGCTCCATCACTTTCCAAAAGTTGAAAAAGTTTCAAGGAGCTGCAGGTTTAAAAGAGGAAAATGAAAGGAGAAGAAAACACCGATTTTTCTTGCATCTCTGCAAAGACAAGAAAAGAAAATCCTCCCATCCCTGCACAGCTGGGTGTTCGAGGCTGGTGGAGAGAAGCCCCTCTGAACATCCCAGCTGGGACTGCTGAGGTTATGTTTTGCCTTCCTCACCTCCTGCTGCCGCTGTGCCCGGAGCAGCTTGTGGCTGCCATCGGCTCTCAGTGGGGAAGCAGAGCTCAGAGCTGGCAGACAGACGGAAGCAGCTTCTCATCACCTTGCAGTCGGCCCTGACCTGGCATGCAAACAGTCAGCGGGGTCCAGTCGGCTGCTCTGCATTCATTTCCCCTGCGCCTTCAAACATCTCCGTTGTTCTGTTCCAATGCGAAAGCAACCAAGCTGCCTGACATCACTGATGACTGGCAGGGGGTCAGGAGCTGCAGAGAGGTAGTTTGAAAAGCTCCTCGTTGCATCTTGGCTCTTCTACAGGCTGTCCAAGTGGCATAGAGGTGACAGAACCAGCTTGATTGGCTTTATGTTCCTGGGTGGCTTCCAGTGGTTCCAGAGGGCTCGATGCAGGAGGACCTGCTCAGCATCCCACAGGTGAGGGACCTCAGCCTGGCTGAGAACACACATGCACCCTGCCAAGGTATCTGCCCCTGCAGTGCTGCCTCCTTCAGCCATTCTCCCCACGAAATGCTGCCATTTGGGACTGTCACTGTGACAATCTTTTCATCATGCAAATAGGACCATTGCCTGCCTGTCCCTCTGTCTCATTCGGCTGCCTGCTGTATCTGTGCACCGGAGACTGTTGTGAAGAAATCCTTCACACCCAACAGTTTAATAATCCCCTTGAATATGGAGTGGATTCTGCCTGTGCAGCCTTGCAGATCTGCTTATGAATAAATTAGCTCTGCTTTGTGAGGCTAAATACATCCACATGCTCTGGAAGCATTTGTAATTGCATTTGAAATGTAATCATACTTTCGATGGGAGTGTGTTTGTCGCTGTTATGTTTTATTTTTCTCCTTTTCATAGAGAAACAAAACAAAACACCTGGAGTTTTTTCCATCCTGTGTTGAATGACTGGTAGTGGGAGCCTCACTGGTGTTTGGTGTGATGATGGTCGTTTGTGGACAACAAAGCTCATCTGCTGTGCCTTGCACTGCTCAGTGCCAAATCCTGACTGGGGGGTGATGCTGGTGGCTGCACAGTGAGCCCCACATCACCTGCACAAACCCTCAGCCCCTGTTTGTATCTTCCATTTGGCCCCTGCAGCTGTGAGTCCAGACCTGGCTGAAAGGCACTGCTTTCAGATGCTTTACCTTCATAAGGGGCTTTTTGCTTCTGCTGCTGTTGGTTTGTAGTGTTGGGGAGCAACATCATAAGATGATTCCCATTTTGGGATGAGTTGTTTTGTTTTTGCTCCAAAAACTCATGAGTTCTTTTGAGTTCCACGTCAGTGGTTGAAATTGAAGCAAGGATGCCTTGTAGGCTTTCTAATCTGCATGGATGTCCTCAGTGCTGTGTTGTTAGGAATTCCACAGTACAAATGTCTCTCAGTGCAAAAATTCTATCCAAGGCCTTAGAAAACAATGACAAATTCGGTTGAAAATAATAAACCTCTAAAACCTGTTGATTAAAATTAATGAGCATTATCCAGTGGAGGAATGTTCCAGTGAAAAAATGGGTGCACCTCAGGGCAGAGCACTCACACCCCACGCATCAGACCTTCTGCTGCCCTTCTGCAGCTGATCCCCTGCATCACTGCATGGTCTCCAGAGCCCATCTTCCAGATTTAGGGCCATGTGCAAGTACTTCTGATTTCCAGGTGTGAATGAGTCTGCTCAGTTGCTTTCCATGGGCTCAGCTGACAGTTCACGGTCTACAAAATCCTTCCTGCCGCTAATCAGCTCTTTTCAACTGTGCTCACAGTGCAGCATTCATTACCTTTCCAGCCAATGCTTCTGCTGGGAAACCCCCTCTGTGTGGTGCCTTCCCTGGCTGTCTCGCCTGGCAGCACAGTGCTGCAGTTTCAGTAATGTGCTGCAGTCACTTGGGTGCACTTAGCGATTTCCTCTCTGTGGTGCTTCCTACAATCGCTGCTTTTCCCAAAAGCAGCTCAGGAAATTGATCTGCTCCAAGGAGGGGCAGAGGTTTCCTTGCCAAGCAGAGTGAGGAAGGCTTGCCAGGGCTCAAGGAGCAAATGCTGCCTCCTGCCTCAGTGCTGCCCTCGGGTTTCTGATGAGATATACCAGACAGCTGCCACAGTTTCCCAGGTCTGCATCACTTTAGGGATGTTCTCAAGTGGGGTTCTCCTTACTATACATGCACAGATGAAGTGTATTGAATGCTGACTATTTAAGAGCTTACAAATGGACCATGTATACTTGTTAGGATGTCTGTATACCCTTTCTATAGGCATTTATCTACAGCCTTTAATTTCTAAGGGAGCTCAGGTGTATCGATGCACTTTCAGCCCACCTGCGTGATCCTGATGCTCTGTTCCTCCTTGGACTCAGTCCTGGATAGCAACCATATTCCTGTTCCTTCAGTACAACTCAGCACTGTGCATTGCAGGCTCAGCACTCTGGTATCAACAGGTAGGAGGTGACTGCTCTCACCACGTGGTTTTCTTAAGTCTTCATGCTGTAATTCCTTACTCTTGTTTTGTTTCTGACACTGGAGACCAGCTGTATCTCCAGCTAAATTTCTTTGCCTGGAGCAAAGGAGAGGGGTATATTAGCAACTTTCTCTCCAAGATTAGTCTTTTGAAGAAATGCTAATGGAATTGAGCCTGATTAATTTAAAAAACTACAACAACACTCCCTTATGCAGTGACAAGGGTCTAACTGAAATTCTTGGCAGAGTGTTCAATGTTCTCTCTTGCACTTGTGAATCCAGTCTTTCTATACTCCACTGCTCTAGAATTGGTGGAGCAACTAATGTGAGGGATAAAACACTAAGAGCCAAGACCACCTGAGTTCTGATTAACCCAAGGGCAATTTGGCCAGGGCATGTAGGCTCTGGAACTTGTCTCAAAGGAGGGATGGATGCCTCACAAACTATTTCTTTCCTTGGGTCTTGTGGCATTCAATATAGACCTGTTTAGCTGTCAGCATCTTCATGGTAGACATCTTAAATCAGGATATGTCTCAGATCTGAGAGGCATCTGCTGGCTGGGTCATGTCCATCAGCTCCCGGTAAGAAGTTGAAAGAGCATTGCTCTGTCCAATGGGGTGGAGAGCATCCTTCCCTTCTCCCCTTGAATCACTCCAAGCTCCTGTTCTTCTTTGCCAGTTATGCATGATTTTATGAAATTTTGGCTCATTTTGAGATGCTGAGCACCAGCACCTGAATCTTGGCCTGAGTCCTATGCAGGGCAGTTATTCTGACAGTGCTGGTGCAGCAGATCCCAGGACTAGAGGGAGTATGTGGTCATAGGAGGAGAGCAAGCAAAGAGAATCACCCAAAAGAAGACACTAAAAAAGGAATGTAATAAAGAATTGCAGCAAGCCGTTTTAATTTATCAAAAGCAAATATGTTTGTTCTCCTGTTTGTTGAAGCAGATCGTGAATTATGACTGGAAAACAGACAAGCACAGTAAGTAAAGGCATGCTAGTTGTTCTTTCTGTTTATGTATGTGCACTGGGAGAGAAACATGATAGGAAAAACAATGAATATGTGATATTTTTCTTTTTTTTTTCATTAATAGTTATGGATTTCAGTGTGGAACCAGGTAATGATCACCTATCTGGGTCAGGCCTACTGGGTGCAAAGTCTGTGTACCTGACAGTGAAACTTCCACTGCTCCATTGTGGCAGAGCCATGAAGCTTTTTTTTTCTGTTGACACTCAGTAACTTTAGGGCTGTACCCCTTTTACCTCATTATAACCCTTGAGCAACTCAGCAGCTAGGTCGGACTATTTGCTCACACCCTTTCATGGTCTCTGGAATGATAAGGTTTGTAATGGGTCCTGCACGAATCTCTCTGTCCAGGGTTATAAGATATATTTTTTGATGAGGACAAGAAACGTGCTTCAGAAATGCGATGATAATTTCCTAACCACTAAAGGTGGACTGTTTGGTGGATGAGGAATTTGGTTGGTCATAACCAGAGGGTTGTGCTCAGCAGCTCTATGTCCAGAGGCAGTGATGAGAGGTGTCCCCCAGGGGTCCCTAAGAGAGTAATACTTGTGATAAAATGTATGTATGTATATATAGAACAAGTGATATACAAGCAGTTGCCTGCCACCTGCCAACTGATGCCCCAAGCAGCAATAGTCCACTGGACAGTCCCCCCTGTCCAGTGCTGGGATGGTGAGAGTGACGTAATGCCCTGCAAGTGCTCTTTGGTTTCAACAGCAAAGCCACGTGCAGGACCCACCTGCAAGATTCTCCATTCCTCTTCAGATGCCCTTAACACCAGGATCTCATCACAGAGCTTTCCAGGTGGGATCAGGTGGCAGCCAGGAAGCACCAGATCCAGCAGTGTGGGCTTGGATGACAACTGCAGAGCATCAGAAGAAGGGGAAGGAGGAAAGCAGTGAAGGATGGGACAAGATCTGGGAGAAGAGCGAGATGAGTGGAGAACGGGGGAAAAAGCAGAAGGGAGAGGGAAGGGGAAACGCAGAAAGCACAGAGGATTCCTGCTTTTCTGACTGCCTGTTAGGTGTGTGGGAGGATGAGTAATGTGCCGTGGTGTGGAAATGCAGGGGCTTAATGCAAAGTTGAAGTGCAAATACAATAATACAGGAAAAATAGAGTTTTTAATGTAAAACTGATGTTTCTTCGCAAACCTTTATTTATCTTAAAAACCTAAGAGCAATCCCAGAGCCATGTAAGAGCATTTATCAGCTTGGAAGGTGAAGGCAGGAGAATGTGTAATTCCCTGGCTGGTTATTCATGTAAATTGCATTCAGATTAGTACAGAGCCCACCTCACATCTCAGTTCTACAATCCCAAACAAGCATTAGCCTTGCATTTGTTTTAAAAATGAGCATAGCCTGAGATCCTGATGCCTGCAGAGTAAAAAGCCAGTCTTGCAGCATGTCAGGCTGGGTGTAATGTTGGAGGCAGGATTTTTTATATATACTGAAGACAAAAAACTAATCTAGATGTGATTGAGAATTTGGGTGCTTCTGTGCTGTGATTCTGGTGGCTTTCAAGCCTCTAGTTTTTGCTGATGCTGGACTAGGATGAGCAGGTAAGCTATCCATATGTAATACATGGAATAAGATCACCTCTCTTGTCTGGCCTGTGTCACTCTCTTGTCTGGTTTTATATACTCCCCAGTGAGATCAAGCTTTTGGGCTGTCCTTCAGGTCGCAGTTAGGGATTACTTGTCTCTGCTGCCATCTGTAAAACAGCTGTTTTTCCACTGAAAAATTTCAAAGCAAAATAGGGAAATAGCACAAAAACAAACAAACAAACAAGAATAACAACAGCATTTTAATAACCCATTTCCAAGGTCACAGAGTCAAGCATTCAAAAAATTAGGAAGGGTCAGCTTTAAGGCTACCTGCAACGTTTTCATTTAGCATCCCTGTATATGCATGTGTGCATTGTAATACATCCTAAATATGTGATCACTTCCCATCTTTAGACAGAATTCCTGCTGCACAGAATAGACTTGCTCGCTGAAAGAGCAACTCTTCAATATTTCATTTAGTCTCATCGTTCAGCGTGTGGCTCAATGCATTATTTACTGCATACACCACTGAGTACAGAATTATTAATTTCTTATGGGGCTTTTCTCTGGTGCTTCATCAAGAACCTTCTTTCTTTATGAAGCTTAATGAATGTATCTTCACAATGCAGCTGATGGGTGAGCCTGGATTAACGCCTTCATTTCAGCCAACAGAAGAGAGGCAGTGATAAGTATTAAAGTCACAATAAGCCACTGTGTCACATAATTTTTGTTTTACATTTCAATTCTTTGCTCTGGCTTTCCTAAGCACTTCAAGTGTGTTGGTTATCTGTGCTTCCATAGCAGGTCCCTGTGGTGTTGTTTATAGCTCTGTGTGGTCCTCAAGCATACTTACACAGGCTTAATCTTACTGGAGGTGCTTACAGTCAGCACAGAGTTAGTTTTCACAGGTGAATCCCATGCTTCTGTAAAATAAACAAGCAAATAAACCCAAGCAATTCTACAGTCTTATTTTAGCAGAAGTTGGGTGAGAGATCAAGACAGACAGCAGACGCTTTGGGGTGCCTGTGAGGGGCTGTCACCAGGCTGAGCATCTTCACAGTTCCCAGGCAGTGTTCAGAGAACATTCTTCAATCTTTTATTATGCTTCTGCCAGTGCCCACCTTTGAGGAACTTTAAGCATTCTGTGCTTTAAACATCTGCAGATCAGCTGAGTTTTGGTCACCACAGGGTCCCCTTTGCAGCCAGTGATGAGTGCACAGGCCTTTCCATCATTTTAGTTAGAGGTGATCAAGGGATATTTCCACAAAGTCTGAGTATCTGGCAGGAGAAAATAGTTTTTGGCTGAAAGAAATATTTCTGCTTTTGACTCAAGATGAGCATACATTTCCCTTCTACAGTACAATTTCTTATGGTGGTATAGTGTGTGGTTCCTTATTCTACCCCATAAAAGGACAATAAAGCCTCCACAAGGAGGTGGAGAGAAAAACAACAACAACAAAACAAAGCAGAAAATTATAACAACCTTTTTTTTTTTTTTTAATAAATCATTCAATCAAATGGAAAAAAATATTCTACAGTGATGTTTTGGATGAGGTCAGCACAAAGGTCACAGGCATCAAGTTAAAGCAAGATGTTTGCTTAAGTTTAAAGCAATGAGGTAGTAAGTGAAATGATGCAGCAAGAGTAATACAGAACAAGGCAATGCACCTAACCATTGCTACGTGAGGATAGCAATAGTGATTAAGAAAGATACATCACCACTTGCCCCTGTGCTTTATTATCACCCAGATTCTGGAGTGCAGATCTCTGGGGATGATGCAGTCTCTGGGGAGCCCTGGTTGCATTGAGGATTTGGAAAGCCTTTCCCAGCAACTGGGAGCTTCTATGCACTGCATCCAGTTGTAGGTGAGGGCTTCAGCTTTGTTGCAAGAGGCTCCAGCTTTTCTATTGTTGAATAAACAAGTTTACGTGACAATGAGGTGGAAAAATCTGGTTTTGTTCTCCCTTTGGATTCCACATCAAGCCTGGCCAGGGCTCAAGAAGAAACCAAGGAGTTTGTGTACTTGTAGACACTGCTTCTAAACAAGGAAAGGTTGAAGCACTTTCATAACGCTTTATCCAAGCTAACAAGATGCTTCGTCCAAGATACCTATTGCCAACATACATGTTTTGCTAATGATCAGATTCTGATGGTGTCAGGCTGGGCTGTGAGGTCCATCTGGAGGCCAGCTTTGGTTTGAGGCTTGCTGTTCAGGCTTTGAGGATTTCAAAAGGAAACACTGGGAAGTTCAATTTGCTCAGTTGTGTCCCAACAACGGATCACGTTGTCAGATCCTGTGGGTGTTTTCAAGAGGACTGGGGTGATGATGCAGAGAATGGTATTTGATTTCTGGCATTTTCTGAATGCTCTGTGCTGGAAGTAGCTATATTGGTGTCCTATCAAGATAACACTTGGATCTAAAAATGATAGCTTTTGAATGAAAGAACCTTATGATAGTCTGATTTTTTTATACTGAGAAATTCTGGTCCAGCTGGCTGTGGAATGAGCCTGATATCTTGTGCTTGACCAAAGCATCATCCAGCACAGCGTCTGGGTCTTCTTTGATGGGGTCTGCCCTTCTGCCCCACGGGGCAGCTCTCCCAATGGCTGTGCTTTTCTTTCTGATTGGTATTTGTGCATTTCACCTGCTGGATGGTGATCACTTTTCAGAGCATATTTTAATTTCCTGTGTTCTCTCCTTCAGAAGCTGTTTACATGCCATCTAGCAAGCCTTTCTTCAATCTTTCCTTTTCTTTTTTTTAATGATAATCAGAAAGTATTGAGCTCTTTCATAAAATGTCATTTTCCAGCCTTCAAATATTCATATCTCTGTTCTTCAATTTTTCATTTGACTAAATGTATTATTCCATCATAAGCCCCACCAACACTTTGTATAGGTGTAAAATAACTCACAGACACCTTGTTTTTCTTTCTGCAGATCACACACAAGTCATTTTATCATTGCACCTGAGTAGACTGTATTGAAACCCTGTCTGTTAAATGATAATAATTTTTTCACCAAAAATAGGATTTATCTTTTTATACCTTTTCATATTTCAACGTGCTGAGGTACTTAATTGTGAAATAAGATGAATCTACCTCTGGGTCACTCTAGGGTTGCTTTGAAGGCACCAGTTGCTGGAAATGTCCTACTCTCAACAGGGAAATCCCAATCAAGATTACCAGTATTGCTTGCAGGGTTTTAATATGCAATTTGTAATGCGTATTAATCTCTTGATTTATAAATTCTCCCTCATTAGGAATTCTTGTAGGAGTTCAAGGGATAAAATGATCAGTGGATACTAATACAACTTCAATGATCACATAACTCAGAACAAGAGCTTCTATTGACCTGCTCTGTTTGGTAATGAAACCAGGTTCAAACAGCCAGCTCCTGTTGACCCAGGCATCCCTGTATTTGCTCAGAGCAAGTGAGAGAATTGGTTAACATTCTATATCCTTTGCTATGGCTTGGAAACTCTTGTGAACTTCTTTTGTACGATCATTAAGCACGGGTTGTGTGGTAAATGCTGAGTCCTGGCCTGAAGCACTGATAGAGCACCTGGGGAAAGGAGCTGGTCAGCCCTGGGAGCACAGGTGAAGGCAATTCAGCTGTGTGATAGGAAGGGATGGAAGCTGGCTGCACCTCTCTTAGACCTCATTGAAGGGCTGGCTGCCACTGGGGAAGGATCTCTGGTTGGAGATCCCTCCCTTGTGGAGTATTTCATGTATGCTTAGGCCTTTAGAGACAGGTGAGAACATTTCCTTTGAAACACCATCCTCTCCATGCTATTCCCTTTGCTGTTACGCTTCTGTATCACACTTCCACCACATTAATCTTTCTGACTGTAACAGGCTGTAATCTACAGATTGGGAGAAGGGGGAAGAACTCACCTGCCAGTACTCAGAATTAAAATCCTAAGGAAAATTCGATAAATTCCATATCTGGAGAAGATTTTAACCCTGAATCTAAGAGAAAGAAGCGCTGAAATCACTAGAACCTGTTAATGCTGATCTCAGCGTGATTCCTTACTTGTGCACGTGTGTATCTCTTCCCAGCCTCCAGTGCTTCAGAGGAAGGGAGAAGGAAAAGATGCTCTCAGGAGACAGCTTATGAATCAAGATCACTTCATACTGAACACTGACAGGCAGCCAAAGGAAGTTCTGAAGTGGAGGATTCATGCAATAGAGGTTGGTCCATCAGTGCTGATTCAGATAATTTCTGTGGTGTGGTATAGTAATTTACTCTCTGTGGTCTCCCAGCTGGTGAAGGAAGATTTACCTTAAAGGAGTTGAGAGCATCATAAATAGGTGTGAAGAGAAGCTTTTTCTCCATCTTATTATGCATAACATCAAGGAAGGCTTACAGGATGTTGTTAAACTGGCATCCCCTGGGTGGATTTGTTTCTAAGCAGTCTGTAAAGGACTTGATGGAGATCTTTGTGATTACATGACTGTGGCAGAAAGGTGTGATTGGTAAGGTTATTGCAAAGCATTCAGTGTTTTCCCACAGGTTCACACTGGCTGGACCTCCCTCCACACTGTGTCCAGAGCTGTTTGAAGTCCTCAGCTTGTTGGATAAGATGTTATTATGCCCAAAGACTTGACACGTGAAAGACAACAAATAGATAACGGTGATACAAATACCTCGTTGTTGCAGACTTGATTTTTGGCAGTGGTAACAGATAAAGCAGCTCTGAAAAGCATTGATAGCTGCCAATAATCATTTAGGACAAGGACAGTTTCAGAATGGTTTTACAGCAAATGCACTCTTTGTGAGTATGGGGAATGGTGGATGCTAGGGAACTGATAAAAGATTGGAGTGAGCCCGTGTTAACCTGCAGCTCTAGAACTACCAAGCCCCAGTGTTTCACAGCTCCCAGTACAGTGTGAGCCTGACCAGTCTCATTTTGAGCACTACCTGTGGCAAATTGCATAGGGTACATCTGTGGAGAACCTCCTTCCTTTCATTGATTTTTGAACTTGCTAACAGAGAGCAAAACAGTCCTTGGATGGCCATTCCTTTGCTCTCATGGTTTTGTAATACTTATCTCACCTTTCTCTCTCCCCATCCAAATGTCATTCAGGGTGGAGAACCCCAGGGTATGCAGCTGGTGCTTGAACTGTGGATGTGCTTGCTGGCATTGTCACACTCTGTCTCTTGTTGTCATAACTTCTAACATGTTTTCACTGCTAATTTCACAGGGGCTCACCATCACGTGAAAGCTGGTCACATTACTACCAAGACATGTTTTGTGTGCTTTAAACAATTATTTGTTTGTGTGAAGACCTTCCTTCTGGTTCTGTAGAAGCTTGATGTCTTTAAGAGTATTTTTTTTAGTGGCTTTGTAAAATGCCTCTAGAAATTCAAATACATCATCACCTGTATCTCCCTAATCCCCATCTACTGAATACACCGGGCAGTAAAGCAACACTTCCCTTTAAAGAAATGCATGGACTCTTTCCCATTTTGCTTCATTTGCCTGTGGATCCTCTTTTTTTCTTACAATCTGTACAGAAAGGTACAGATGTGCTGCCAGTCTAGTTTCTAAATCTAATGCAGGATCCTTTTCAAAACTGAAACCGCATTATCTACCTTCGTGTGTCTTGACACTGACACATTTTTACATTTCAGCTCACACACCGGTCATTAATTCAGCAATTTCACAGCGGAGTTCCTCAGGTACTCTTGGGCAAATATCCTTTGGTCTTGATGATTTGTTATAATATCTTTTGATGTGCTTTATGACCTCCTTCAATATAAGAAAACTTTTCTGATGTGTCCGCTCACAAAGAGGAGCTATGCAGGAGCTTCCTCGACCTCTTCCATAGTCAAAACAGCTGTGAAAATTGTATTTTTTTTTTTGCTATGCACTTATTTCTCTAAACCTTGACTGTCCCTTTGTATTTCTGTACCCTTTTTGTCTTTGTGTTTAGTCAACCTGGTTTCCCTTGGTCTTTCTAAAGTGCTGTTGGCTACTGGTACACATTTGCTTAAAGTCCCAGTGTGGTATCTTTGGTTTCTACACCATACATGAGGATTTCACTTTTCAGACTCTTTTATTCTCTTTCTAAAGGAGAGAGACAATAAGGAATAATTTTCAGTTAGTGCCCCTTTCTTGAAGCTTAACATATTGCAGTAAATCTATTTTTCTTCCCAGTCCAGTGTGTGTGCTGAATATAAGTACATCATGAGGACTGCTATGGGTGGCTTTCTACAGTAACTTTTCAGTCAGATATTGTGCACCAGTTGTGCTGGGTGCAACCACGTTAAGAACTGATTTTACTCTTGCAGGTTCTCTGAGTGATTTTTCTGTTTGGCGTGGCATCAGGCTGTAATGTGACATTTATCCAATACAGTTCAGTGAATAAAGCTGAAGGAGAACATTACCAATATCAGCTTATTGGTTTCTTGCAGTCTAATGCCATTCACTGTGAGGCCAGCTTAGAATAGGAAGAAAATAACTTCTGGCTTCTATAGTAAGACATGCTTGTGGCTGTAAAAAGAATTAAGACCTCGCAGCATGTAGCAATTGCCATTATAAACAGCTACTTCTGTTTCACGATTCAAGAAAGCTAAGGTTGGCAATCCTGAGGGCTGAAAGCTGAACAACACTGGTGCAAGTCCACAACTCCTTGTCTGATTCCCTTTTTGACATAAAATTCCTTTGAAATAAATCCTTTTTCCATTACACAAGCCTTACTATTACGCAAAGAGAATGTGGGGTCACAGAAATATCTGCTAGGACAGCTCAGTGCAGAATAAATATGAAACAAATAGAGTCTGTGAGCAACAACCGAAACACCTTCCATCCTCCGCTTTCCTTTAGTAGAGTGGCAAATGAGTCACGTAAGAACTCAATTTGTCCATCTCAGTAATTAGCTGAAGCTGACCCATCTTCTGCTTTATAAATTTTCCTAAACTTTTGTGTTTTTTTTTTTTTTACCTGAAAATAACTTGGTTTCCTTGCCCTTAGTGCACTGTTAAGTCATTCCATGAAGTAAATCCTTAAATTTTTTGTTGTTTTCTCTGCCTTTCAGTCTAAATGTATTCATGATGACTTTGATCCTACTCAAGCATTATCTTCTAGCTTACTTATTCCTTTTGGTCCTTGTTGTTTACTCAGCCAGTGTATTGTAAAGAATCATCACGTTGACTCTGAGCCATTGTTTTGCTAGGTGAAATAGTTCTGGGATCTTCTGAAGTCATTGGAGCCAGAGCAGCAATGTCTAAGAGCCAGTGTGTTTTTTTTCCCCTTCTGCTGTGTGACAGAAGTGGTACCAGACCACTGGACTTCATATCAGAGCCATGTGACTAATAGCATAAATTATAGCAAATCTACAGTGGATATCCTTGAGTGTCCTCCAGTTACGCATTAAGAAAATGTGACCTGTGCTTGCTAACCCTTTGCTTTATAATTCTATCAAAAAAGGACTTGATGTTATTTAATTGATTTGTTTTCCTATGGAAATCAAGTGTCATTACATTTAATGTCATTTACGGTGATGGATGGCAGACAGCTCTGCTGCAATCAGTATCCTGACACAGTAATTTAACTGTTAGCTGCCTTACAGACATAACAGATGGCATTACTTCTGCCTCGGGTGTTTGCACAGTGATACATCCTCCCTTTGCTGCTGCAGGCTGACCCTTCTGCTATGGCTGAAGGGTCTTAAAGCTGAGATACTGCTCTCCTGTTCTTGTACCTGAGACCAAATAATTCACTTAGCTGTAAGTCAGCCTAACATTTCATTTATTGCTCTAAAGCTTCCCGGGAGCTGAGTGCATCTCTGAGCGCTCGGGAGCTCTTTGTGTCCTGGGAGATACCATTTCAAATGAGCCTTTGCAAGGCTCAGGATGAGTTCAGCCTGCAGGCTGGCGTGAACTGTGGATACATTTCGAGCTCAAAGCATCACACAAATTAAACAGGAAAATGGGATTTTGATACTACTAGCAAGAAGAGGATTCTTGAATTCTAATTTCTGTGGTGTCCTCACATCCCTATTCTAATCCCTCCTTCCTCTCCAGCCCTGACCCCTCTGCCCAGCCCTCCTTACACAACCAGTCTGGATGGGATGCTGCCCATCGGGGGAGAATTATTTATGAGAGTTCTGCAAATGTAGATGTACTGTTTCCAGCTAATAGAACTCCAATCACTTGCACTGCACCATTAGAGAGGAAACTTACCCAAGTAAATTATATGCAGGCCATAAATGGAAGCAGTTGTAGTGTTTTTATGACTCTATAAAACTCTGGAAGTTTATTGCTATTGAACAAACATGTAATCTGATTCTTAAAGCTGAATATTAGAAACCAATATGGCCCCAAACCAGCATTTACCTTCAGGCTTATTACCATGCTGGTCATACCGTGGAAATTGTTTTTCAGTGGCAGGTTTAGAGAACCATTAATAAATCCAGGACTGCTTTCTACAAGATCTATCAGCTGGCCAAAATGTAGGGCAATACCAACATTCAATGGAGCAGAGAAGTTTTTCCAGCTTACTATTCTCTTTGTTTTCAAAGAGGTCCTCTGAGGTCTTCAATGAGGAGCTGAAAGGCGATGGAAAGATGTCTTGAACTTCTTACGTTCTGTGTTCTGCAGCCTGCGAGGAGGTGGAAGCATGAAGCTTTTTTCTATTCCATGAAGAATGTGCTGATAAAACATTGCATAATCAAACAAACCTAGGCCAGAATGGAATATTTCGAGTTGAGCTTGTTGACCTGAATTGTGTTTGTAAGCCCGTGGTGGTGCAGCTGCTTTTTCTAAGGTTTGGGGAGATCCATCAGAGCACAAAGGCAGGGCCAGCTGTGCACTGAGCTGAGCGATGCCCTGCTGCGATTAGTGGGATGGCACTTCTGAGGAGGCAGGGCAGTGAGTGATCCAGCCTCTGCTTTGTGGTTCCTTTTGTTCGTGCCTCTGCCCTGTATTGTTATTTTTACTTGCATCGTTTCCATTTGAAGACTGACTTCTTTTTAGCAGGGTAAGGATATTGTTTGATCTGCTTCGTGTCAATGTACTTTCTCTCTTTTCAGGGCTGCTCAGGGCTTCTGACACTTTGGTTTGTTTTGTGCTAGCAAGGCTGTCCCTGGGCATGGAGGGGGCATGGAGATCTCAGGGTGCATCTCTGAAGGGATAGAGGGGAAGCTGTGGGCTGCCAGTCATGTCCACGGTCCTCCCACTATTCCATTGTGGCTGGGAGACTTTGTTCCCACACTGCTCCATGGCTGTGCAAGCCGTGTACTTCTCCAGGTGCAGCTTGTTTTGACAGGACAAAGGCACAACAGAGAAGTCTGTGTAAAAATTCTTAAACCCTTGCTGGGGGAAGATTCAGGAAAAAAAGAGTAGGGTCACCCTTCTGGTTAGAGGTCTTGCACCACTCTGCTGTCTGATGTGGAGAAGGATCTGAACACCTTAAGCCCTTTGCTTCCTTTGTTACTTGAGAAAGCCAGGGAAGGTCTGAGTTTGGTCTCTTGCTCTCAGGTTTATTCCAAAGGCAGCCTGGATCAGTGGTGAACGTATGGCAAAGCTGAAAACCTGCTGTTGCCCTTTGCATAAAGTGTGCTGTGGTGGTGTTTGCTTACAGCCCCACGTGCCTCAGCTGCAGCACAAGGGATGGGTTACTGCAGGAAGCCCTGAGCTGGCTCTAGTGATGGCAGCCTAGACATAGCTGACATCAAGGGGCATTTCTCTTTTTTTCCTTCATAGAAAGAGAAGCGCTTTTTCCTGGTTGAATGCTGAGATGGATAATACATGGAAGAAGCTCCAAGTACTTTGGTTACTTTGATATTACGTTAAGTCTGGTGGTTTCTTGCACCCAGGTAGGCAACAACAGACTTTTGAAGGCCATTTAACTCTTTTTAATTGCTCTCAACCCACTAGTTGTGACCACAATCCATCACAATCTAGTAGTAACAACAGGAATAGTATGTAAATTATTGTGGTCATGATGATAAGAGAGAATCAAAAGCAAAGAAGCCAGTGTTTCTAGCTAAGGCAATATCTGTGACCAAAGATCAACTTCCCACTCTTAGCTGAGATGCAAGTTTGGTTGCCACCAATAATTAGCCTCCAATGTAGAGCTGAAAGGCAGTCAAATTGATGAATAAGAAATAGGACAATTTATTCCAGCAAGATGCTATTCAGTATACATGGCTTGGTGGAGGGCAGCCATCGTTCCCCAGCCAGCAGTGTGCTCCAGCACTGCCTATGGCAGTGTGTGCCTATGCCAGTGGGATTCAGCCCTCGTGCCCAGCAGTGGGATGACTGCAGTTACTCTGCATATGGCTGGTTCTACCTTACAGCTCCTCATCGTTGTTTAGGAGTCTCTATAGATAGTTTCCTTGCTGAAGAACCGATTTAATTTTAGGGATATGGGGTCTTTTATCTTACCAGCGCATTGTGAAATGCACATGGTGGCAGCTGTTAAGCCTAATGAAACCCACAGCAGGGAAGAAAACAAAGCATCACCTACAAAAAGAAGAAGCAGGGACCACAGGCAGATGTAAGTGGCTGAGAATGGTGGATTTCCAAACAATATAGCCTTTTTTTTTTTTTTTTTTTACCATTTCACTGTGGGAAGATGAGAGAGGAATGGGATAAATGAGGCCATATGACTCCTAATTACCAGAGAGATTTTTAGAGAAACAGTTCTTTCCCTAAGGAAATACCTCCAAATAGCAAGGACAGATGAACTGTCCTTGTGCAGGCTTAACAGCAAGGAGAGAGTGGCTACCCTGCCTTCCTCTATGCAGAACCATGATAAAGGCTCATATTTAAAGGGATGTGGGAAGCAAAGTTACTGATGGATCAGGGAAAATGCAAGCATTATGATTCAGTTACTTTTGTGTAGAAAGCAGAGAAGCACAAAAGGTAGAAAGAACAACATTTGCTGTCTTGAAAGTAGGGCAAGGGAATAGTGGAGCTGCAAAAGTTCTGGTTGTGCACCTGCCCGCAGCCTTTGCAAAGAGTGAAACCCATCAGTGCAGGCAGGGCTGCAGGTGTCCGGTGATGGCCAGTGAAGAACTCTCAGTGTGAACTCAGCCAGGCTGTTGGGATGCTGGCAGTACAAAGGCATGGCCACACATTCCGCTTTTAACTCTGGAAGTCTGTCAGCAATTCTCTGAGTTGCTGAACACGTGGAAATATAAACTCAGTAACATTGGCAACCTGCAGAAGCAACCTGCCTCTTATCGTCATGAGACTGGGGGAGGGCAGCCCTCTGCAAGGGCTATCAAGCCACCCTAATGTTATTGGGTACAACAGGGCCACTGATGGCAGTGAAGAGAAGGTGCTATCCCTTAGGGAATGTGGGAGCATGCAGAGTGGAATGTGGCATTCTGCAGATGGATATCCAGGAATTAGAAGTATGCCCTGATTGCAGCCTGTGTGGCAGCTGGAACCTGCTGCTCCATTGGCCCTGGTGTCACAGATCAGATTCCTGTTGCTGGAGAAGAAAAAGTCAAGGGGAAGAGCCACTGGCTTCTAAAATCAGCACTGGGAGTGAAATAACACCGTGGCTTCAGGCAAGGCACCCTGTCCTCACCAGCTTTGCCTTATGCTGGGTGTCTGATGGCTAGAAAGAACTCCTCCTGAATGACAAAGCTTTATGAGAGTATTCATAGGCCCTCGGGGAAGTCTAATGCCTTCCACTGATGGACAAAAGATCCATTAAATTAATCCACATCTGTCTCACAAGGCTATGCAAAGACATCCATGCCAATGTAACCACAGTCCTTATATGTAGACTTACAGAGCTTATCCATCCTCCTGTCTCGGTTAGGTGAGTTCTTACAGCAATCAACACGGTTAAATAATTCTGTCTGGAGTAAGCTCCATGTAACATTGGAATGCTGAGAAAATCTATCTTTATATGGTGTTATTACCAGAAAAAGGAAATCAAGTGGTGATATCAGTGTGCTGAGGTTCCTGAACTCCACAGAATGCATGCAGGAAGACAAAGAGAATAATAAAGACTGGGTCTCTGGGAAGCTCTAGAGTAATGGTGTGGGATGATGTATGTGAACAAGCTTGTTCTACCAGGAAAGCAGTCTGCCCATCTCTCTGGTGGTTGATTAAGCTCTCAGTTGTAAATATTTACCCTACTTCCGTGCATTTAGGACTTGAAAGCAAGATAGCTATGACACAAATGGGTTTCACTTGGCTTGGAAACAGTAATCAAGTGCCAAGATAACAGCATATGGAAACATGTAATAGAGATGCTGGCAGCAGTGCCAGGGCGTGCATTAGTCCAGAGAGGTCAGGGCTGTGGCAGAGGGGGTTGGGGAGATGAGGTGTGGGATCCCCATGGAGCTTTTTGCAGGGCTGAGCCTGTCAGTGCTGTGATGAGTCATGTGTGTAGGTAAGCATGGTGAAAAGTGGCCCTGGGTGTTGGTGGCCATGGACTGCTTGCCTGCAGAGGAGAGAGTGTGTTTCTAAGGTAGGCATCAGTGTGGAATGAAAGGCCACTGGTAGGAGCTGGGACAAAGGTGAGGGGCAGGCCAGACTATATCTAATTTCTCATCACAACCAGGCTGTAGCACTTGCTTTCACTTGCCCACTCTAACTGTAGACTCATCTGAAAGAGATGATGTGCAGGATGAGCCACAGAGCCCTTTGTTGTTGTGCCTGGAGGAGACAGCCATGCTTATCAGGCGTGTGCTGTCACAGCCTTGGGGAGGCTGGAAGATACCATCTTATGGCACCAGCTTTTGCTTTCCTTATGATGCCGATTTTTATACTGAATTTTGGCTTTCTGGGCAAAGAGCTGAAGGGTGGAGGGTAGGAAAGCCATGAAAATGGAGGTGACTTCGGTGCATATGTGGCTGAGCAGTAAGTTAGAGGGGAGTCCATTGTGAATGAGCTGCAGCCGTGTCAACTATTTTTGTACTTTGAAGGGTTGCTGTTGTAGTGAGACTGTGAGTATGGGATCCACTATAAGTCCTTGATGAAGAACTCTCTTGGTACAAGTGGGCTTTGCCTTAGCACTTGTGTTTGAGGGGCAGCCGTTAGCAGAGCCTGTCGTTGCTTGCCTAGCCCAAAACTCCACTGGCAATGACTGGATGGAGCAATGACCCTTTATCAGAAGAGGAAATGAAGCTGCCTTTCCTTGCTGCTCATTTTCCTCGTGTTGTATCTGCCTCTAAGGAGCAACTGACAATGGATGAACTCTGCGTTGGCTTTTTAAAAAAGAGGAGCTATATGTAGAGCTGCAAGGCCAGGGAGAAGTGTTGTGGGTGCTATTTTAGTTTCCCTTAGATAAACCTTTAGCAGTGAGCTCTGCATCATATCAATAGGCACTTCTTGCATGGTATAACCACCATCTGGCTGTCAGAACAGCAGTCAGCACAAACAATTGTGTAATGGTGCTCTTTCTGGGACTCCAGATTCTTACCTGTTGGTTTTACTCAGCACTGACTGGGAAGTGAACCACAGAGTCTTAGTTAAGAAGTTCAGAGTTAACGCAGGGATTACAACAGTAATATACAATGAAGGTGATTCACAGATGGAGAGAAACGGGGTTTCATTTAATGGGCCTTCCAGACCAGGAATGTCCTTCTTTTTCCATATTTCATGGGGCTCAGTTATGAAACACAAATACAGAAAATGAGTGTTATCCTCTTCCTGATCCTTTGAGGATCTGATGCTTTTACCCTGCTACATGATGAGTGCACTCCCTTTTACATTTACCAGCCTTTCCTGAGTCCTACAACATTTCTGTGGTTGCTAAAATCTTTGTAAGTCATGTAAAATAAAAAGCATAGAGTGCTCATGAGCAATTCCACAGAAGATTCCCACTTAAAACATCCCGTATAAGTCCTGTGCAATTCCAAAATGCTTTCTCCTGGCAACCCATTGATATATCCCATACCCTCAGGCCCCAGTGCACTCCATCCCAAAGGTTCTCTGGTGTTGAGTCATTGTGATGACTTTCACACCTGGACCATGGGGCTGAGGCTGACATGGAACAGCCCAGGGTGAGACCCATCTTCCAAGTTTGCAGTTTGGAATTCTGTCTGCTTTTGGGCTGCTCTGGGCCTGTGGAGATGGATCTTACAGGATGGTCCATTGGCTCCTGTGATGGGCTGGGAGCTGCTGGAGCAAGCATTACCTTTGGTTTCCCCCCACCTTGTATGTTGTGCCTTTTTGTTGGGGTCCAGATGAGCTTTTACCACCTACCCAGCAATTAACCCAGCAAAGTATGATCTTGACATCAAAGTACATTTTCCCTTCCACCTTCAGCTACCTTTTGTCAGTGTTGGAACCCCTACCATTGCCATTTGAGTGTCTGCTTTTTTTTCCCCTCACTCCTTGCAGAACTGCACATCTATTCTTCCTGTGTCTCTCCTCTGACACTGTAAGGCAGGTTTCGTGTCAGCTGTGACCTGCTTAGCCTTTTACCTGCCCCTTTTAAATCCTTCTGCCTTCCTTCCAGCTGAAGTTGTGCAATATGTTTGGAGAGGAGGGACGAGGGCCCTCTGAGACATCTGAATTGACTGCCCTCCCCTGCAGAAGGGCTATGGCAGCGCAGGAGACCTGGTAGGGCTGTGTATGGGACTTGTTATTGCTCAGCTAGAAATGATCACAGAATTTTAGAATCATTAATGCTGGAAAGAGCACTGAGATCCCCAAGTCCAACCCCAGCCCACCTCCACCATAGCCACTGACTTCGCCCCTCAGTGCCGCATCCACATGGTTCAGGAACACCTCTGCCCATGCTTTCCTTGCCCTCATTTCTTCCTTTTATTTCTGCAGTAGCTCAACATACATGCTAACTATTCCAAGTGACAAACAGTTGCTAATCCGCACCTGAGAAATTGCAGCTTCTTTAAAATCTAGGGGGTGAAAGAGGGCTGATGAAATCAGGTGGTGACCTGATCCCACCTTTGGAATTCCACGTCCCAACGCATTCCCACAAAGTTATTGCTGCCTCTTTCCACATCATTTGGCTGAAGTGCAAGCAGCCCAGCGTATCATCACGTAACCACCTGAATTATGTCTTTAATAGGAAGCATGCAACCAAGAGACACAAAACAAGCATCAAATCCATAAATTATTAAATTTAAAAAGGGAAAGAAGCCTCTATGGCCAGAAATAAGCAAAATGCCTCCTCTATAAGCTTTCTGCTGAAATCTCCTGGTGTGTTCACAACACACTGACGCCCTGCCTTGAATTGTTGCTGCAATTCCTGTTTTGGTTGTCACCACTCTCAATTATTTTTAAAAAGGACCTAAAATAGATTTATGTTTCTCAGAGTTTATTAGACAGTAAAAAAGAGAAGTCTGAGCTGCAGCAGTTAAATAATTTACAACCTTTGCTAGGGGGGCAAGAAGGCCTAAAACAAAAATAAAATAAATGTATTGGAAATAAATGTGTTGGATCTGACTGTTTTTCCTGCCCACTGGTTTCACTGGATGCAATTTTAAGATACATATTTATTCAATTGAGAAGCTTCTTTGCCATCACACGGCGACTTATTATCATCAAATTCTAACCACCGGTTTATAAAAGACCCATCACGGTGGAGCTGAACTCTGCTTCCATTTCACGGCAATAATGCCAAGCTGGGAAGCAGGTGGGGGCTCTTTTTTTGCACGAAGAGCTGTTTATTGTAGGCAGTGTGCTTAAATATTAAGCAATAATGTCTTTTTTTTTTTTTTTTCCCGTGCAACTTTGCAAATCTATGTGTTCCTCTACAGCTAACATCTGAAAATCTTTTCTGTGCCCAGATATTTCAGTGCCAGTGCACAGCCTGTAGATACGCTGTAGGCGTTTCTTCCTGCTCTGAGGATGCAACTGCAGCTCAGCAGACATAGATCTTCCTGGTGATGCTTTCTCACTGATACAGTGAGCAGCACCACGTGGGATAGATGTCCATCCTGAGCAAATGCTCAGTAGCATGCTGCTTATCTTTCCTGTCCATGGGGCTTAGTGGCTGAGTTCATCTGTGAGCAGGAGCCATTTATGCCTCCGAAACACAGATTCCAGCTCACGTTCATATTAGCACTTCTCCCTTTCTATCTCTCCTTGACAAGTTCTCAGACTCTGACGTGTCTTACAGGAGTGAGTTCCACAGTTAATTATCTGTTGCAGAAACCAATTACAATAAAACAAACGGAAAACCGGTCCTGGCTTCTGCCCAGCTTTCCTCATTAGTCTTCAATCTGATGTGTGTCAATAAAGTAGAATTCTGGACACGCAGGAGTCAAGCTTCTGAGTACCCCCAATTGTCCTCCAGTTTGCTTAATGTGATCTTCCCCAGATTTCATCTCCTTTTAAACCACAGCATGAAAACCTTGTTGCTGTTTTCCAAGTCCCTAATCATTATGTTAGCTGCTCCTTCAGCCTTCTCCATTCTCACTCTATCTTTTCTAAGTTCACTTTCAAGCAGAGTTCAGGATCAGGTCGCCTTGCTTGCAGATGCATTGTCATTGCTGAAGCATTTTTTTTTCTTCCTTTTTTTTTTTTTTTTTGGCAACAACTTTGTGTGATGCTAAAAAAAAAAAGCGCGTAGCTCATAGGATGCAAGACTGAAAGGAGCCTCAGGAGATCATTTAATCTACCACTTGAACTGAAGCAGAGCCAAGGATCAGCCCTTAAGAGATGCCTTAATAGGGTTTTCTCCTGCCGTTGTCCCAGTATAGCGGTCCCCAGCCTGATCTGCTCTTCCCTCTCTTGATGGGCAGTGTTTTGTGTTGGTTTTTTTCTTATTATCTTTCTGAAATCTTTTTGATGCAAAATCAGCCGTTCATTTTTTTCTCTTTCACCCTATGCAAGATGGAGAGCAAGTTGCTGTTGCTCTTCATACCTGTTTTTCCTTTGTGGGGGACTATGCCTTCCTTCGATTTCTAGAAGGGAAAATCCACCTATTTCTCCCATTTCAAGTATACGACCTGTCTTTCTGCTAGCACGATTATTAAAATGCACTGCCAAGAAAAGCCCCAGAACTCCACCAATGACCTCCTATCTCCCATTGGTGCATGCCTCTTGCTGCTGCATTCCAAAATCAAATTAGGTTGCTGCTGTTGTTCAGCTGCATTTTTGCAACGGCGTCACACCGCTGACTCAAACCAAGTTTCTCATAGGCTCTAAGCTTCGTGTTAGCTTTTCTAACGTGCTGTTCTCCATATGGTACTCACACATCTGATTTCTCCTTACTCAAAATGTACGTGCACGCAACACGACTTCAGCAATGAAGTTTCTGCTTCTGCAGCTCAGGCAGCTCATTTGTTCCTCCCTGCTGCGCTTCCCCCACATGTATGCTGATAGAGCTGGCTGTGGGGCTGTGCAGTGAACTGAGCATAGCAGCGAGCCAGGTTAGCTATAAAGAATAAGGAAAGGTATTTTTATTTGGAGTTGGCTCAGAGAGCTGCTTTGTAATGCAGCCCCGCAAACAGATGATCACTGCACAGTTCTGCTAAGGCAGAATGAGTAGACAGGAGGTGGGGAGAGGGATGGGAATTCTCAGAGCAGCTTTCCTGATAAGGGTAACCTCACCTGCCTCAATCCCAAACCAAGCTGTTTGCGTTTGCCTCTACAGAACTGGATTGCATTTATTTTGGATTGTGTCTCTGGTTCATCAAGACAACGTTCTGTTCCAAACCCACCCTCCAGAGTACTTCAGAATCAGAGGTGCTCTCAGGAGATGTGGGACATGTGGGCTGAGGGACCCCCATCACTGGAGGTCAGGGAAAACAGTGTCAGGAGCAGCAGTTCAGGCTCTTGGCCTTGTGTTGGGCAGGGGCTCAAAACCCGCTTCTCCAGCTCCTTCCCAGGCCTCTTTCTCTAGGGAACACATTAAGAGTGCAGGAAGGGAATCTGAAGGAGAATCCAAAGCGCGAAAACAGTGTTGTCACAGGGATGGGTCAGCTGGAGAGTACTGCCACCCAGCTGTCCCTTATGGTGATAAACTCCACCACTCACTGTGAGTGAACAACACAGAAGGAAAAAAAAAATATATAGATGTTTCGCTTGTAGCTCGATACAAATCTGATTGTGCTTTGTGTTTTATTTCATTACCTTTTTTTTTTTTCCTGTTTCTGAGATAGGTGAATACTCAGACTGGAGTTAGATGTGAGATGTCTCCTGAGCGGTGATGCTGCTCAAATGGAAGCCCAGGGCATGGCAAAAAGCACAGGCTCCCTTATGTGACGGCTTGCAAGGAGGAAGTCAGAGTGCTGCAGGACAAGGAGGGGTATTCTGGTACCTGTAGAAGGTCAGTGCAAGTTCTGGTCTGATAATTGCCTCTTTTGGGGATGACACAAGCACAAATCAACTCAATTTCCAATGAGCACGCATCAAGTTTATTTCACTTGCCAGGAAAACTGCCCACATTGCCAGAATATGTTGTGCTAATTTTATTCTGTTCTAGCCTGAAAGGTATGCATGAAAACATTGGCTAGTGTGCAGCACAAGACACAGCCCTGTTTGACAAAACCTCTGATGGGGGCTGCGAAGCACCTACAGCTGCTGCCCAAGGAGTGTTTTCAGGGTTGCTTCACCACCACAGACATTTTCTGCAGGTGGTATTTCCCTAGCACAAGACTTCCCTGTGGGATCACGTCATAATCCTTCGTAGTGCCAAGAAATAGCACATCTGCCACTTTTCCCTATCCTCTCGACCACTTATCCTGCCAAGAAGAGGAAATTAGATTGGTTTGACACAAACCGTTTTTGTCAAATCCATGTGGGCTCGCTCTTATTACCTTATTACCCTCCAGATGCTTACAAACTGCTGCTTAACAGCTTGTTCCGGTATTTTTCCAGGTACTGAGGTTAGACTGACCTGTCTGTATTTCCCTTGGTTCCCCAATTACTCCTTTCCTAATGGCAAATGTTCCTCTCCCATCCTCAGGGATGCTGCTCTTCCTCCCTGCTCTCTCACAGGCAAAGGCAAATGAGGTGGGGACTGCTGGGGCAGCCCTCTGGGCTCAACTCCCATTTTCCTTCTCCCTCTCTTAAAATTAATTGCATTAATAATTACTAGAAAAAAAAAAAGAAAAAGAAAAGCATTTTATTTGTAAGTGAGGGGTGCGCTGAATACTTGAGCTCTCGCCGTATCATCTATTATTTACACTGCGTGGAACTATCCAAGGATTTATTTCATTTTCCTCACTCTTAAATATTTATCTTCTTGCAACTCTTTTTTATCCCTTAATAATTGTAATTCATTCACTCCTCTTGCACACTGACCTTCTGCTCATATATTTCCACATTTTGCTCCCATCTTGATGTGTTCCCTTTATCATTTCCAAGCTGCTGTAAGTTACCCCATGCAACCACAGCTTTCTCCTAGTACCATTAATTCTTGTTTTCCTTCTGCATTTGGGATGTTGTCATTGTGCTTTTTAAGTTCAGATTCTTTTTAGGTGTTCTGCATTCCTTTTTCCCTTATGCTCTTTTCCCATTAAATTGCATTGAACACACCACCTCTCCCACCAAACTGATGCCCAAATCTCTGGTGAGGAGCTGTGCACTCCGATGCACTGCAGCTTTGTACTTCTTTGCGGCAGCTGCAGATCCTGGACCAATCTTTGGTAATAGTAAGGGGATCAAAAGAAAGTACAAAGCGGGTACAGATGATAGCCTATCAGTCACTCTCAGTGGTGTGCACTACCTCACTGGTACATTTTGAAAATCAAATCCTTCTCTTGTTTTCACGGAGGTAAATTTTTGGCATAAAATCAGCAAGAAAACATGCTGAAAGCCTCTGAGATTGAGTGTGATATGCCTCAGTGGGATCTGTACTCCCTGGGGAGAGAAACCAGTGCAAAACAAGGGGAGGGAAAGTCCTGAAAAGATATCTGCCAAAGTAAAACCAGGCTGCTTCCTGTACAAAATAGCATCACTCCTTTGCCACAGTGATAAAGTGGGTTTGATCTCTGCCTGCAGCTCACCATACGTGGGATCTGGGTAACCCTAGACATCTGCGTGGTTCTACAGAAATCAAAAGAAACCAAACCCCAAATTTAACATGACTTTGTGGAGTAAAGGAAGAGTGGTTTGCATGGGAAGCGAGGCTGGCTTTGTTTGATTTGGTGTGGAAGCAGAAGGTGCTGCGTGTGTGCTTAATAAATATGGGTCACAAAAGTAGTTAGTATACAGTTAATGGTTCGAGCCAACAGGCAATTCAGGACTGAGCATCCTGAAACCTTGCGTGTTTGTCACGGTGGGCAGGTAGGAGCAGGGGAAGGAAAAAGAGCTTGGAAAATATTGGGTCTGAGAAGAACTAATGAGTCTGATGGAAACACACTGAGAGTGAATGTCCAACGGTACACAACGGCAGCGTCTACCTGGGGTCTGGATTTTGATCAGGAGATATGTTTCTATCTCAGTGCGTAATTGAAGAAATAGTTGCCGAAAGGTATACTTTATCTCCTGTGCAGCTGCCTGCATGGCGCACGTACCGGAGCTATTTTTGTGTAGGCATCTTTCAATAACCCCTGGGCTCAAACTTTACAGCTTTATGCCCATACCTAATAATTTCTCATGGTTATGCACATCCAGACAGTAAATGATACTCTAGCGTTAAAAATCAGCTTTCCTTCCATTTCTATCTCTACAATAAATAACTGTTAAGTGAGTCTAGTAGCCCCTTGAAGTAGTAGAAGAGATCAAACATGTACAAAATAGTTTAATGTAACAAGCTCTCATGAAAGGGAAAAATAAATAATACGCATCTCTAGTAGATGATGGATTCGTCTTCTGCGAAATGATGTGATTTACAATTATTTTCACTCACTACCTGCAGCAATCTCAGACTTGTGCTCTGAGTTTGAACGGCTTTCCTGGAGACAAGGCATGGCCACTAGATGGTTCTGTTCAGAGCAGTATTTTCTGCAGATGTGGAGAAAAATGAAAAGAGAGGAAACATAGCAATACTTCCCCAATGCCTCTTGGAAGCCTCCAGCGACTTGCAGCACAGGGATCGTATGGGAGAAGATAGTATCCCCGTGTTTAATGGTTTTCAGAGCTATTTCATGCACTTACTGGTATACATTTTTGAAGATTCACATTTCTTTTTAACTTTTGCATCACTGAGGCAATGGTGAGCCCATGGCTTATCTTCCATTGTTTCTGAGTTTGCACCTACCTATGCCAGTCCTATGCTCCTTGTTTCTTGTGCCCTATCAGTCATGTACCCTCTCCAGTCCACTCCCAAATCTCCTTTTTTTTCTCCTCAGGACATTTTGTTTTCTAACTGAAGAGATCTATCGTGGTTCTTATTCCAGACTTCTGATCATTACACACTGTCCATCGCCGATCCTTCCCCAGCACTACTCCATCCTTTTCAAGAGGGCAACTCGGTGTTGAGAATGCAGACAAACCAGTGATGTGCACAGTGACATAAATCTCTTTTCAGTTTTGCTCTTTTATTCTTTCTTAATACATTCCAACATCAATTTGCTTTCTCTCTCTGTTGATGTTTTCTGCCTGCTATAGAACCCCAAATCTCTTCTCATCCCCTGCATCTCCAAGAACTCGTTCCTGAAAATCAATAGCTAACTCAAAACCTGTAATTATGGGAGCAGATGTAGGGCTTTTCTCCCCATGTTGCATAATTCTATGTTTATCCAAGCCAAATTTTCAACTGTCATTTTCTCATCTAGTCAGTGTTTGCAGATTTTTCTCCGATGTTTTGCAGTCAGCCTTCTTTACAGTCCAGAACCAGTTAATACATCGGTGTTGTCATCTCACATTCGTGGTCCTTCTGGATCATAGTTACTGTTTTCCAGTACTCTTAAGGCAGCTTAAAAGGGAGAAATCATTCATTACTGTCAATACTTCAGCTCTTTCAGCCTTTGCTCCCTCTGGAAGTCTTGAATTGACGAAGGATTTAACCTTAGGCTTTAGATGTCAAGGAGTTAGCTTTGAGTCATAGCTAGTCTTGCCCTATAAAAGCAGTAGAGAGCCTTAAGCATCCGGAGGTGTTCAAACACCTTCTGTTTTTCCTTATTGGTTGTAAAGAGAACCTACAGTGGCAGCTTGGACAACTGGCCCTATCTCAGTTACAGCAGGTGAATCCTACCCATGGGGATCCTGTTCTACTCCATACCATTTTGCCTGGAGACCATTCATATTTCAAAGGAGCTGTCGAGCAATTTGGTTTTGTTTTTGTTGTTTTACTGCTGTTACGCATCACAGAGAAAGAAAAAAAACCCAAACAAATATTGTCTTTAACACCTAATGGAATGATGTATGATCTGACTGTTACAGGCATGTGCTTAGTATACAAGTATTTCTCTTGAACCTGCTGCTGTAACTTGGATACCACATTAATGTGCACCCACCTGGGTCTGTATGCACTGAAGGGGAAGTAAGAGTCACTAAATGCAGCTGTTTTTTGGTACCTTCAAGACAAATATTTTCTTCTTACTGTGCAGAATATCTATACTCATTTTTCTTCAGGTACTTGCCATCTGATAACAAGGTTTCTCTCTTTTTTTTTTCTTCATTTAAGTGTACACTTCTAAACAAATCCTGTGCTTTTGATCCTGTGAAATGAAAAGTAGCTCATCTTCACTTTTGTATCTCACTTGACTGATAAAAAACAAACTTCTTTGAGTCTGTACCGCTTGTCTCTTTATTTCTGGAATGCTCCAGCCCTTGATCCACTGATCTGCCCCCTCTCTCCCTGCAGCACCATTTCTTTCCACTCTTCTGCTTCAGGTTGCAGTCTCTTATTTCAGTGCTACATCTGCTCGGTGCCATGTTCTTAGGTGGTGATTAATGAGCAGGTTGAGCCTGGGTTTGCAATTATGTTGAACATAAGCATCTTCTTACTGGAATGATGTAGAGAGTTGCTATATCAGCTCCTTCAAAGTGGACAATTCCAACACACTGAAAACAGATGGTTTGTACAGCTTCCCACCCACGCTGCTCATTTCTTCATGCCTACCTTCAGGTTGCACTGGGGGCCAGTGGTAATGGGAGGGGGTTGTCTGCCTGTGGCTAGAATCCAGCTGATTTCATGAGAATCTTGGCCTGTTTATAGAAGAGGTTTTGTGGTACGGTTTGTTGCTGGGGAAGACACAAGCCAGTGACCATGGAGGTCTTCTCCAGCATTGTGTGGTCTTCACCAGCTCCCTGGTCTGGTCTTCGCCAGCTCCGTGTGGAAGGAGCAGTGCAGTGCATTGATAAGAATGCCTTACATGTCCTCAGTCCTTGATAACCATTTTCAGTAGTGTCAGTTTTAATGCTGATTAGAGAATTCTCTTTAATTATGATGAATGGAAAACTTTCCCTAGCCTTTCTGAATAGGGGTCTGACTCTAAAAGAGCTAAGATACCCACTGGACATCCCTGAGTGCCAAATGCCAACCTTTGCTAGGTCACCTAGAGGAGGGAGGATGAGAATGGGTTGTTGCTGTGACAAAATGCAGTAGCTGGCAGTTGAATATAGAACAATGCAATTATGTTCCCAGATTTAATGAATTAGAATGGAGCCAAGATGCCCCCTAGGCAAAGTGCTGGGTGGTTTTCAGATGGAGGATCAAAGCTTTTGTTAATGTTTTTCTGCCATCATTATGTGGGATATGGTCAAATTATATAAAAGGGAAACTGTTCTGCTTTAGGCATCTGCATTTTTTATCTGAAATGGGGCCATGGAGGACCTTCTCCTTTAGGGAGAGTTTTCCCCCAAGACTCCTGCATTTGACGCTGGACCTGATGGACTTCAGCCCAGATCTTTTTTCCTTTGAGTGCATTAGCAAGGGAAGAACAGACTGCTGCTTGCTGCTTCCAAAGACAACGTATGAAGGAACTTGCTTCAGTTTTAGGCATAGAATTAACTTTTGTTTAAGTCTACTGCATAGACAGACACAGAAGAGCCTGCATGCTATTAGCAAGATTCTAAATGAAGGAACCAATTCATTTCATTATTGATAACAAAGTCATCCTCCCAGAATAGCAAATGAGGTAAGACTGGCACTTTGAGATAAGTTCCTGATTATTGTCTATGGACTCTGTTACATTCTATTATTTCTCCCAGATCAAACTTCACCATTCTTAAATGCAGACACTTCATACTTATTCCTTCCACAGAACAATTATATATATATATTTTAAGTTTTCCATACTTGTTTGTTTGAATACGGTAGAGAATATCCAAAAATTCCGAAGCTAAACTCTTTAGCTAAGCACTGGGCTCCAACAGACTGTTGGAAGAACTTAAAGCAATGAGTAAATTATTAAGTAGCACTAAGCCAATTCATAATTCATCATTATTGATATTTATACCAATGGTTGCTGGTGAGGAAGGAGATGAGAAGAGGATGACGCTGGTCAGCCAATAGGGAAAGAAGAGCAATGTGCCTGAAGGACTGAAGAGGTCAGAGGAGTCGTGTGGATCAGGTTGGCACATGCCTTGTGATGGCTGCAGCTGCAGTGCCCTGGAAGATTCAGAGCAAGGTTGGCCTCATAGGGAGGGAGAAAAACGCAGGGTGAATTTAAGTTACAGCTGGACAAAATAGGAATGGAACTATGAGAGGAAGAAGTCAAAACCAGAGTGCATGGTGGGGAACTGGAATGAGGAGAGAATCCAGGGAAATTTGTAACGCTGAGGAATGGGAAAAAGGGTGAAGATGCTGTAAGAAGACTTGGCAGGACTTTCACTGCACCCAATAACTGGAAGAGCTCTGTGAGCTCTGCTAGAAGTGCACTAGGGGAAGGCAGACATTTACAGGGTGGAGAAGTGAAGAGCAGTGCTGGGCTTGGTCGAGGTTTTGAAGCAGGATAATGTGTTGTACGAATGTCCCACGCTGCCCACGTGTCTCCTTCATAAATCACACAAGGTTTGCCTTACAACAAACCTTCAGTGAATGAAGCTGTCTGGCTGGATGCCTTCCAGATGGACTTCTCCAGCTTCCTGCATTAATGCCAGTATCTCAGCATCTGCATCCATCCCACTCATAGAACAGCAGCACAGGATCCCCAGGCTGGCTGGCTGGCTGGCAGATCCTTCCTTGCCCATCCGTACTGCAGGAGGACAGATTGCCTATGAAGTTGCTTTCTATGTGCTGTCATCCAGGAGTTCCAAGGGACTCTGTTAAATTGTGATTTATACAGATTTTAGAAGTGCAGAGACACCCTCGTAGCAAGTTTGTTTTTAATTTGCAGCCATTTAATAAAGTTTTGCTCATTGACAAATCCCCTTTTCACCTAACCCATTCCTCCTTTAAATTGTACGACCCACTTCAACCCATTTAGCTCTTGATCTAATACAAGCCATCCTAGCCCTTTCTGCAAATAATTAATCCAATTTGGATTAGGGTTATTATAGATGGTCTTAGTCCTCGCTTGATAACACTTCATTTTTACCTGGTGCTTTCAATTTTATCTAGTGTTACGAGGCACAGAAGGCAAATCAGGAATGTCTCATTGTAGATGAGCCTGCATCATGATTTAGTATGAGAACTACTGCTCTTCTTGCAGAATCAGGGACAGAGAGAAATTCTCCTTCTTGCATGAATGGGATGACATTTATTACAAAAAATCATGTGCACCACAGAAGCAAACAACTGAATTTTATGTTCAGAAGGTAAGAAAGAAGAGAGGTGTCAACTTGAAGAGAAGCTTAATGTGTCACATTATCAAAAGTCACATTTCAGAGCAGCTGAATGGGTGTTTCAAAGCTCTGATCCCAAACATGCTCTATAAGTCTGGACTGCTGCTTCTTTTAAATCATAACCTATTCAATAACACTTCTGTAACTTCCTTCTGCTACCTTCTAGTGCCTGGGCAACTTGTACAAACATCCTCACTCTGATGGGCTGTGCAAGCACGGTGTTGGCTGTTTGGGTGATGCTTTTGCTCCACCTCTCTCAATGATTCACCTGTCCCCATGACTTCCCACCCAGGTTCATACCAGCAAGTACCAGTGTCCCTGGCAAACCTTGCAGCAGCCAAAATGAGGTGAGCAAGGCAAGAACAGAGCCTGCGGGGATTCCTGCAAACAATGCAGGGGGGAGAGAGTCCCAGCTGCACTCACTGAGAGCTCCCCAGCATCACCTGCCCATATCTGCATAAAAGGGAGTGAGCAAAGAGCTGAGTGAGGATTTTTCATTGCCTTAAGTGGCTTTGGAGGACTAGTCTTGTCAGGTATTTGCTTGGGAGTTACATGTGACAGTAAGTTTGGAAATCTTACAGCCCACGGAAACTAAATTATAAATCAGCTTGTAGCATTCCTAAGCCAGTCAGCTTCATTGAGATCCTTGAGAAAGGCTTATAATGGTATATGAGCTGATCTAGGAACAAGACCATAGCACAAAGCATGTAACTTATAAAAAGCTGTCTTCTCCCAAATTCTTAGGCCAGGCTGTGTAGAGCAGAGAATGGCTTGCCTTCCTGCATGCATCAGAAGGTTTGGGTGTACTGCTGTGCTCCTGCAAGTTGTTACACCATCAAGAGCCAGAGAACCACTGGACGCTGGATCAGCATCAATTTGGTAAGTTTCTTTTATTTTTGATTCCTAGAGAACAGGAGCTCTGCACTGAATCAATTAAAGCAAGCCCCAGGCAAACTGGGAGGTTAATTGATGAAGGACCAGCTTCCACTACTTGGATCACGGTTGTCGACTGGAAATGGCTGGGAAGTTTGTTTCCAAAGCAGGAATTGGACAGATACACCACAGTGCTTTTGTCTTTACCATTTCCTGACAAATAAGGATGAGCCATCCTATATGCCACTTCTATTCCAGTGGCGACGCTGTGAAGGTTTGCACTGCAGAAGCTCACGCTCTGAAAAGGGAAGCATCCATCTACACCAAACATCCATCTGTTGCTCCACAAGCTTTGAAAAATGCCTGTTTTTCTATTTGCACTTAGCATGGGTGCTGTGCACATAGGACGTTGTGCATTGCTGGTGACACAGGCATGAAAAAGCCTGGAAAACGTGTGTATTCTTGTCCAAGCAGCTCTGTTCCCTCTTCTGCAAGTGTTGCTATTGATTGTTTTACCTTGTTTGTTTATTCAGTTTAATCCATATTGACAAGCCAGCTTCAGAACTGTGTACTCTTGTATGCTAATGGGCCATGGTGATCTGATGTGCATGTGGTTGTCCAGAGTATAAATTAACCAGGTGGCAGGAAAGTCTGCATTTCCAGCATTGCCAGGATGGTGGAAAAGAGGTGATCAGATGATAAATGGATAACAGAAAGGGGGGGGAAAAATCTGAGAAAGGAGGAAGAATCTGCTTCATTGCTTTTGCTGGGATGTGGTCAATAAAGAGAGCCCCAAAGGAGGATCCTTCCAGTGAAAAAGGGGACACAGGAGCTGCAAACAATGCACCTGGACAGACCCAGCTCCCACTTCTGCATTCCTTCCAGTTTTCTTCCCCTCATTCTTGCTGGGAGATGAGAGCAGATGCACCCATGTGCTGGAGCGATGGTGATCCTGCTGTCACCATGGAGGGGACCTCCTGCCCTGGGTGAGCTCCTCAAGGGACAGCATCTGTTCAGCTTCATCACATGGAAACAGCTGCTCATGTCTGTTGTGGTGGGACCTGAGGGGACTTCAAGCACCAGAATTACCATCTCCATCACACCTGCAGGACTGGAGGTTTACAGGCTGTGGTCATCCTGGGTGCGTTTAACCCAGCAGGAAGCAAGAAGAGAACTGGAGGTGGTTACTAATAAACTGAACAAGGCTGTGTATAAAGCAAAACTTTGCTGCTAGCTTGTGCCTCTTTCATGCCTACATCTGCCAGCAGATACAGCTTACAGAGTGAAGTCATCATTGTGGGAGTCTCCAAAGACCCATTACCTTACTTGTCCCTTCACAGCCCAACACGTTTTACTCTTACATTTACTCTGAGCTCTACATGGCTATAAATCATGCAGTGCATTTGGAGTACCACGTTCCTGTGGTCCATCGTGAATTAATGTGTACTGGCATTGCTACCACACTGAAAACACCACTAAACTCTATTTCAGCAGAATCTGAGATGTCAGGTTAAGCAATAGCAGAAATATCATAGCAAAATAGCCTCATTGCAGAGTCTAATTGCATCCAATCCTACAAATTAACACATTGCAGGGCTTGACTGTCTAACTGCACACTTAACAAAAGCCTCCTGCCTTCAAATGTATTGGTGTCAAACAATCACAGGCATCATTCTGATACACCAAATCATTCAGCTCCTTGCCAGTAAGCTTTTCACAAAGCATTTCTCATCTACTTTTTGCAATTTCAAGAGAGCTTTAATCCCATCAACTGTCTTTAATTTGACCAAAAAAGAGTATATTTATCCATGGATTCTTCAGGGTGCCTGCTAGATACTGGAATAACACCTTTGCAAATCACTGATTTGGGCTGCAAATCAGAAGGGTTGTAGAGATGCTGAAAGGTAGGCTGTAATTCTTTTATTTATTCTTTTTAGCCAGGGGAAGATGAAGAATTCAGTCTGAGGAAAGGATGAACAGTAGTTTTATGTAAGACAAAATGAGTGAGTTGCAATGAATTAAAAAAATATGTTAAGCTAACCACCTTAGCTTGTACCTATCCCTAGAATCCCAGCTGAGACTGACTTCTTATTTTACTGAACATTCTTTTTATGTTTTTCCAGTAAGAAATGGCTTTGCAATCAACAGGAACAGCAGAAGTATGCTTCATTTTCTTCCATTTGCCTTTCACTTTTCCCTTTTTCTACCTTTAAGATCTCATTTTCTCTGGAGGGTGAGGTGGGCAGACTAAAACGCCTTCGTTTTTCCAAGCAGCTGAACCAATATTTTAAATAAAGCATACGGAAAACACATTTCTGATGAAAACTAACATATCAACAAATTAAATCCAGCAAAACGAGCAAGCTGTGGCTGTTCTTATAATCATCTTTGGGCTTTTCTTCTGTTTGCTTTTCCCTTTTTAGGAAATACATTTCGCCAGACTTGGCTGCAATTCTCTGGAGCCATTGGTGTGAGCCCCCACCTGGAAACCCATCTGGAAGACAACGGAACATGGGGAGCAGTGGTGGAGCTCAGCAGTGAATATCAGATGGAGCTACATGTGCTGCATCACACTGAGAGGCTAAAGCAGACAACAGGAAGACAAGCAGAGCTGTAATGCATGGCGTGGCATACAGTGACTGCCCGCCAACATGGCAGAAGCAGCAGTGCTTCCCAGGGTCTTCCCAGCTTGCCTGGATCTGACACAAATGCTTGGCAAAGGTGCTGGAGGCAAAGCTGAAAGGGCACAGAGGTAGGAGACAAATTTGCAGCCCTTCTTTACTCTTGTTCTGCCTTATTTTGCCTTTGCTTTATGGCGTCTCTTCCAGTTTCTGCTCAAATGAAATCTGCCTTTCTAAACTCACTGCCTTTTTCTTGAGAGGAGGGAAAGGGGGTTATCATTGTTAGGAAAGGGTGAAGCATGCCCAGCTCAAACTGTGTGGTTTACTCAGGAAAGAGAGCAAGAGGAATTGGTTTCAAACTGAAGGAGGGGAGATTGAGATTGGATATAAGAAAAACGTATTTTACTGTAAGGCACAGGCTTGGGTTGACCAGAAAGGTGGTGGATGTCCCATCTGAAAACATTCAAGGTCAGGCTTGGAAGTGCTCTGAGCACTTGATCTGCTGCAGGTATCCGTGTTCACTGCAGAGGAGTTGGTCTTGAGTGTATGTCATTTGGACATGTTTCAGGTGAGGCACTGGAACAGGTTGCCCAAGGAGGCTGTGGATGCCCCATCCCTGGAGGCATTCAAGGCCAGGCTGGATGTGGCTCTGTACAGCCTGGTCTGCTGGTTGGTGACCCTGCACACAGCAGGGCATTGGAACCAGATGATCATTGTGGCCCTTTTCAACCCAGGCCATTCTATGATTCTATGACATCCAATAATTCTCTTTGCAGCAGAGCCATCTCCCTGTTGCGCACTGGAGGGGGTGTTCCACCCACACCAGTAGAAGTGTGAGGGAGAGAAATGCTTCTGCTGGACCATAGCTCGAGTGTTTTGAGCTGTAGGCTCTATTTTCTGCCTCCCTTAAGAGGCAAAACTCCTGAATTTTCAGCAGGAGGCTCAAGCAGAACTGTTGGTGATGAGATAACTCAGATGGCTTGTTTTTCATCCTGGCATGGGCTGCTCCTTTCTTTTGCTTTTCTCATTTCTGTCCCTCAAAACCTGCCAGCTCCCATCTGCAGGGCGTTTCTCTTTCCATCAGTCCATCAGAACATCCCATCCATATTGCCCAACCACCAGCCACTGCACCTGGAGGGCTGAGCTGAGAGCTTGGTATATCTGGTGAGTGGACAGATATCAGCCCAGCACTGAATCAGACAATTCCCCTTCTAACCAAACTCAAGCCCCTTTGACAACCTGCCACCACGCTCACATCTCTGTATTTGCTCTTGCACCCATCTGAGCATCCTGGTACTGTGCTAGTGCGTCCCAGTCTGACTGCACCCAACCAGTCCATGCAGCTCTGTAGTTCTGTGCTGGTGTCTCATCTGCCCATATCTCTCCCCTCACGGACCACTGACATTTGCACAAGGTGAGACTTGAATTTCCAGTGTGACACCATGTTTATCAAGGCAAGAAACCAGAAAATAAAGACTTTCCAGCAACAATCTGGGATTCTTCTGAGCTTACCTCTCGAGCAAGTTTTTCCTCCCTCCCTTCTTGCAACAACCAGCTAACGTTTGAGCTGTTAATAAAAAGCTGTTCTCAGCTTCCCTAACTCTGCCCCGCTCAAGAACAACATGTGCCCTGTGTTTCCTTAGCTTTGCTTATCGGATCTCCAGCCAAAATGAATGGCCAAATCTCTTGCAAACAGAGAAATTAAATGAAAACAACGCCAGTGCCAAGTTCTTTGCAAACAGAGAAGTGAAGTGAAAAATGCCAGTCTCTGTAGGTTCACCCAGCACGTTGAATTATTATCTGTCACGGCCCGTTCTTACATTTGTCCTTTCTCTCTGGTTGATAAATAAGACTTCCCACAAGTTCTGAAGCCGAACTGGGAGCTGTGTAGCAGATAATGTTAATAAATCTTAGGGGCTATCTCTCTGACTTGCCTGGCAGCCTAATAGCTCAAAAGTCTTGCGGTTTCTAATGTCTTGCTTTTTTTAAACGTGTAACTTTCAAATCTTTCTTTCCTTGCCCACAGGCCCAGCGGTCAGGTTGATATAGACGTGACTTCGAGTCCTGATTTGTACAGAAAGATCTTTTGGGCTGATGTGCTGCAGTTTGGTGCCCAGAGTTTCTGCTGTCACCTGGGCAGCAGATGCCATCCCAGCGTTGTGTGCAGGTGCTGTGCTCGTGGTGTGGGCAGCCCCAGACTTCGCCACAGCTCAGTGTGTTGGGAACTGTGTGATTCTCTTGGACTCATGTCTGCTGTGCTGGTTTTGGCTGGGATTGAGTTAATTTTCTTTCCAGTAGCTGTTATGGTGCTGTGTGATTTAGGATGAGAATACTGTCGATAACCCACTATGTTCAGTCATTGCTGAGGTGTGCTGCTCAGGGCTGAAGGCATTTCAGCATCTCACACTGCCTTGCCTGCACGGGGCTGGGGGTACACAAAGAACTGGGAGGGACAGAACCAGGATGGCTGACCCAAACTGCCCAAAGGGATGTCCCACACCATATGTCATCATGTGGAGCTATAGGACTGGGGGAGTTGGCTGGGGATCAGTGGTGGGTGGTGGACAATTACTTTGTGAATCACTTGTTTCCTGTCTTCTTTTATCATTATTATTTTCCCTTCCTTTTCTGCCTTGTTGAACTGCGTTTATCTTAACCCATGAATTTTACCTTTTTTCTGATTCTCTCCCCCAACCCATTGGGTGGGAATGGGCAAACAGCTGTGTGGTGCTGAGCTGGCTTCTGGATTAAACCACAGCAATTCCTTTTGGTGCCCAACACGGGGCACAAAGAGTTGAGATAACAACAGATTCTTTAAACATGAACAAGAATGGCAGGAACTATTTGCTGACAATCTTTTGGAAAGTCTGCTTGGGTGGAGATGCTGCTCGTGCATTGAACCCTGAAGGTCATAGTGCCAAGGCTGCACCCAAGTGCCAGCAATGGGACCAGCACTACTGGCCTGGAATGGATCCAGGCAACGGATCAATGTGGAGCAGCTGAGGGAACTGAGATTGCTCAGTCTGGAGGAGACTTAGGGTAGATTTTATCACTTTCTGCAACTACTTGAAAGGAGGTGGGGTCAGCTTCTGCTCCCAGGTATCAGCAATAGGATGAGAGGTGATGGCTTTGAGTTGTGCCAGGGGAGGGTCAGGTTTGGACATTAGGAAACATTTCTTCTCAGGAAGAGTGGTGATGAAGTGGCACAGCTGCTCAGGGAGCGGTGGGATCACTGCCCCTGGAGGTGTTCAAGGAATGTGGAAATGTGGCACTGAGAGATGTGGGCAGTGGCCATAGTGGGGGTGGGTTGGGGATGGACTGGATGATCTTAGAGGTCTTCTCTAACTTTAATGATTCCACGATTCTATGATTGGATCCAGGCAATGGGTTCAGGCTCGAGGCAGGCTTCTCCAGCCAGGGGCAGCAAAGAGTGTTCCATGTGGGTTACTCTGCAGAGATATCTGTCTTTCCCTGTTGAAGGACCTGAGGGAAAGAAAATCAGCCTTGGACAGCTGATTTGTAGACAGTTGAAGCTGATAGGTGAAACAAAGCCCAGACATGGGACAAAAGCAATAAAATGCAATCCTAGATCATGCTTGACATTACTCCTCTTTGGTCACTTCAAAACTGGCTTGGAAATGGGTCCCCATTGCACCAGAGATGGAGAGCAGCTGTCTGTAGCATTCAGTATTTCTAGGTGATCAGATCCCAGCTCACCTGACACGTTCTCACTGCCCTTTGGCTGCTGCTCACTGTGCAGGTTCCCTGGCAGGAATGAGGACTCAATCTGAAGACTCACCATTCCTCCTAACAGTGCTCATGAAGTGATGCATTCCAGCTGTCTCTTAGGGTCTATTTCCAGCTTTTGCTTGTCTTCTGGAAGCCCATCTGTAGAATATTGCCTTAGGTTTGGTTTGCATGCTACCGAGTTCTTTCTCCCATGTTTCTATTACCTGTTGTTGCAATAGAAGCATTGGCCACCAACACACTTCTCAAACACCAACAGAAACCCAGAAGCCTGTGTCTGAACCCAGAACCACTGCTGTCTTCCTTCAGTTTGATATTGGGCTTACCTGGAGTTCTCCAAACCTCCTCCACTTTAAAGGTGGGATGATGTCTGTCAATCTTCTTTAAATATGGAAACTTTTCCACTTCTAATGTTGGATGTGGGTGTCAGAGTTTAGCACTCCAGTGTAACTACCTATGCCTCTACTCCTGCTTTTTTGTTGTTTCAAATGGTGTCCTTCCTGGCTGGAGCTGCATTGTTCATCAGACATATTTATTACCTTGTCTAGTGCCTTTGCTATTGTTTCTCACCGAGTTTTCTCACTCACTCTAGTTTTTGTTCCTTGGCAAAATAACAAAAGCCTTAATTTTGCTGTCTCATTTTTATCCCTTCTCAGCTCCTTATCACACTTCTTTCCTGTTTCTATTATCAGCACGCTTCAGCAAGGTCTTCTGACTGCAAATCCAACAGTTGTGCTCAGACTCTGTCTGCACAGCCTGTCTGGGTGCTTTGTAGGTGCATTCCTGGACTCTCCAGACGCTGGTGCCCACTTTTCATGTGCTGCTGCTGGCTGAGTGTATGAAGTACCTCCATATTTCAAATATCGAATCTGCGCATTAAGTACTTCTGAAAACGGTCCAGTTCAATTAACAGCACAGCTCTGGGCAAACCTCTGTCCGTAGAGGGATCTCCATCAATCTCTTTTCCTTCATCGACCTCTTTTTTTTTTCCTTCTCTTTTTTTTCTTTTTCTTTTTTTTTTTTTTTTTGGCAGCTTTCTGCAGCAGAGATTGCTGTCAGCAGAGAAGCAAGCTGCAGGATGGAGTTGTATCTCCAATTTGTGGGAACACCTGCACCAAATGCAGAGAGCAACCTCAAGGAACAGGACAGGCTGTTGTTCCCCAGGTGTCGCAATGCCTTCGTGGTGTCAGACCTCTCTCTGCTCTGGAAGCTGAATGTCTTCAGCTGGGCTGAAGACGGCACCAGTTGCCATCTTGTGTCTGACTCAATATAGCAACGCATGCTTGAGGGTGCACGGCACAGATGTATGACCACAGTGTTCATGTTCCAGGCTCTCTTGGTGGTATTTTCCATTAGTGTAAAATAAGGAAGATGTGTCTTGTACTCCACGGATGGAAAATTATGCAGCTGTGCACCAAAAGAGGTATTTCTGTGTGCACAGTGTATATCTGGTGGAGAGATCTGGAAGAGCAGAAGATCCCAGGCTCTCTAATTTAATAGTCAATCAGTGGGCACATGGGACTGTGCTGCATACCCACAGGTATTCACCAAGAATACCCACTGTTCACCAAGAAATCACCAAGAGCAGTGACACATCCAGCCATGCACGGGGACACGTGTGACACAGGGCACAACTCGTCCTTGGTGCTGCTGGCCAATGGAGTTGGTGGGACATCCCCTGGGAGCTCTGAAAGCCTGATAGCTTTGCACAATCTGCATGGGGCTGAGCTGGGGGAATGGCTTTGCCCACATTTGGGCACTGAAGTTAGATGGCTTTGTCTATGAAACTTACTTGGATTGCTCTGCACAAAAGCAGAAGGTCATTTATCCCATTTACAACCAGCTCACACCAGCTCCTGCCTGGAAGAGCCTGTTTTCTTCCGTGGACTTTAAATAGAGCATCTGGCAGTGTGCTCAGACATGCTGTCTCGCTCTTAAATCCATGAATGTAGTGGGCATGAGTCCACCCAGGATCTCCTGCCTGTCCTCATGCCATGCTCCTCGTCCCAGAGATGGCAGGTGACTTCCCATCCTGTCTCTGTTTCTGTTTTTCCAAGTGAGCACGGGGACGGATGCTCCTCTCTGATCTGCCTTCCATGCACATACTTCTTATACATCACAGTGCAGCAGCACTTTGTAATAATCAAAACTGTGCATGTCAGAGATGCATATTACAGCCTCCTAGTGATTTATTCAAGCAGCCGTGATGAAGCTTTTACTACTCTCAGTCTTTGTAACAGGACGTCGTTGCCATTATTATGATTATTCACTTTAGAGCACATGAAAACATGTTAAGGACTCCAGAGACACTGAAAGAAACAGCCTTTTCCCAAACACTTCCATCTGAAATAAAGATGCATGGCAGCAGGCTGGTGCCAGAGCAACAAAGAAGACAGAGAATAGCAAAGCATAAAGCTCACAATCTGTGTACCCACAGTTGCATCTCCCCTCATGGTCACTTTATATGAGTCTCAGAGTGTTCCTTAGGTTAGAGATGGGACAACCAGAGGCACCTCCACCACCACCACCTCCTTTGGATGCTCACTAGCAGCTTTACGTCCCCAGAAGCCCCAAATACCAATGGGAATGTCTGCATAACCAACCTGAAAGCATCCCTCTGCTTGGCTGCAGGTGTTTGTGATGCTGGATGGGAGGAACCCACATGTCTTATGCGAAATTTGCAAGGCAGGACAGCTCTAGCAAAATAAATTAGGGCATGAACATAAAAGAGCTGCAGTTCTTCCCTGATTCACCAAGAGGGGATAATGAGAAGAGCAGCTTTTGTCTCTGCCTGGGTGGAAGAAAACGCAGAAGTGTTTGTGGCTTCAATGGGAACAGTGTGAGCAGAGATACCAGGACTGGTGTCTGAACAGCCCAGGGGCAATTTTTGTCCTGATTGAGAACCACAGTTTAAAAATATTTTGTTTCCTTTGGTGCTACAGGCACTGAAAGAGAATTATGAAATCCTTAAGGTTGGAAACAACCTCTAAGATCATCTACTCCAACCACCTGCCCACCACCAATATTTCCTCCATAAACCACATCCCTCAGTGCCACATCCCCATGGTTCTGGAACACCTCCAGGGATGGTGACTCCACTACTCCCTGGGCAGCTGTGCCACTCTGATAAGAAGTTCTTCCTAATATCCAATCTGATCCACCTGGCACAATTTGAGGCCATCACCTCTCTGCCCATTGCAAAGAAGTTAATGGTGGCTCCAGATACACATCTCCATATCCCACCAGGGCAGGATGAAAGGCATGGTGTAAATCTCTGTGCACTTTACTCATGGTGAAATCGGACTTCTCTCTGGAGTAGAGGCAGACCTGTGGGGCACAACTCATCTCACCTGGTTTGGGACATGGAATGCGTTTATATCTTGGGAAAATGATGTGTGTGAAACAGCTCTGCTGGTGCTCCACGTAACCAGGTTTTGTCTGCAGTGACTTCTTGCAACTGGACATGCTTCCCTTCCCATCAGCATTTGCTAACATGTACGATGCTTGCATGTAAGGCTGACTTCAAGTTAAACACCGATGGATGGTGGGTGTAAGGGTGAGAGATGGTGTGGCAATGATGCAGTCACAGGGGAAAGTAGGAAATGGTGCTGTTGAGAAGCAAGCAACTTTGCAAGCAGCAACTTCCAAAGATGGAAAGCACAAAACAGGGCAGGGCTTGTTTCCTATGGCCAACACTACACACAATGAGGGTGGAAGCCCAGGCTGAATGTTTGCTGTGAGCATCTTCCATGCAGGCAGAGCGGGAGCTTTCATTTAAGCTCTTCTATTCATAAAACTCCGAGTGTGTAACATCACTGGAGCAGCTGTTTCCAGAGGTTTTGCACCTAGAAATAACCCTGGGAGTTTGGGAGCCTGCAGGGATCCCCTGGGAGCTGGATTCTGCTCACACTGGGTGTGCTGCATTCAGAGCACGTCGGGAATTGTTGTCAAGGCTGCGAGTGCCCCAGTTTCTGTAATCAAAACCTTCCTGCGATTTGCATCCCAAAACACAGACGCTGACAAACAGCAGATTACATAACAGCCCGCTTTGTTTATTTGCTTAAACTTGAGCTTGCGTTACGTTTGAGAACAAATACCCAAAAAAAAGCCTTTTTTCTTTTCTCCTTTTTATTTTATTTTATACCTTTTAGGCTGAGGGCAGCATGCGGGAGCTGACGGGCTGTGCAGTGCAGTGCTGTGCAGCAGGAGTGGGCGCAGAGGGATTCCCCACCCCTGCACCAGAGTCAGCAGCAGAAATTACAGGTGAATTAGTGTAATGGGAGACCCTGCGGCTCCCAGCTTTGCAGGGCCGGTGCAATTGAAAATTCACATGCTAATCCAGAGGGCTCATCCAAAGAATACATTTACATTTCTCTGCTACCTTTTATCCGAGAGGATCCCCAAAGCACTTTTAGAGTTAGAGCATGGTATGATGTTTCCATATACAAAGGGCTTTAATTCCCTGCTGGGTTCTGCTGCGGAGAGGTGGAAAAAAAAATAGAAAAAGAAAAGGAAAAAAAAAAAAAAAGGCACACGAAAGTTTCTAGGAGGAAGCAAAATGTGTGCAGTGTGGTCAGCAGCAGCAGCACGAGGGACAGCTGATGGTGAGCCCTGCAGAGGTCACATAGGAAGGTGGGGTTGGCTTCTGCTCCCAGGTAACAGTGATAGGATGAGAGGTGATGGCTTTGTGTTGTGCCAGGGAAGGGTCAGGTTGGATATTAGGAAATATTTATTCTCAGAGAGAGTGGTGATGCAGTGGCATACATTGCATGGGGAGCGATGGGGTCACCATCCCTGCAGGTGTCTCAGAACCATGTGGGCAGTGGGCATGGTGGGGTTGGACCTGGTGATCTTAGAGGTCTTTTCCAACCTTACTGATTCCATAACTCTATGATTCTACTAGGGTAAGCTTTTGATGTTGAGATTTGTGAAGCTGCCTGCGTGGGAAAAGCCTGGAAGGAACGTCCCCATGACTACCAAATCCAGCCTGAGCTGGGGAGAGGAAACCTCCTCACTTCTAGAAAGGTGCAGATGTGAGCTCTTGGAATAACATATAAGGTACAAATAACTTACCAAATCTCTATGGTTCTGAGATATATTATTTCTTTTCGACAGCAGCATCTTCTGGCTCTGGCAAGGAAGATGGCAAGGAAGATTTATAGAATCATAGAATCATAGAATCACCAAGGTTGGAAAAGACCTAAAAGATCATCCAGTCCAACCGTTCGCCTATTACCAACAGCTCCCACTAAACCATGTCCCTCAACACAACATCCAGCCTTTCCTTGAACACCCCCAGGGTCGGTGACTCCACCACCTCCCTGGGCAGTCCATTCCAGAAGACAAGGATCCTTCATGATCCTTGAGGTCTCTTCCACCCCAGGCTATTCTGTGATTCTGTAATTCAGCTGCGATGGGAACCAGAGGTCTCCATGTCTGCTTCTGGGATTGCTGGGTTAAGACATAAAGCTCTTCCAGAGCCTGGTGGCTGCAGTGTGGGCTCAGAGACCAGGAACACCCACAGTCTGAGCCCAGCAGCTGGGTACTTGCTGTGGGAATGCCTTTACAGCCAAGCAGGCAAGCCCTGCAGCCTGACCTTTAGCCAGAGCACTGATTGATGGATTGCAAGATGCTGCAGTGGATGGAAAGGGCGCTGGGATAACTGACAGCTGTAATGAGAGGGGTGGCCTTTCCCCAGGCATGGGCTGGTGTGAGGATGCTCTCCACACATCGGTTTGGGCTGGGAACATAACAGGGATGGGGAGATTCAACCTTGGCTGCTTGCTGCTCATCTGAGTCTTTGTTAAACTACGTGGAAAAGGGAAGGTTCGCTGGGAAGTGACAGTATTTCATCAATCCAGGCAAAAAAAAACCCACTTTTTGGTTTTTCTTGCCTTCTCTTTTCTGTTCCCTTGTGATCAGATATATGTGGTCAGATCGTGAGGCCAGGCACAACTCAGTGCACTCCCTTTGGGACCTCCCCCTCTTTTTCTGCTTTGACAAAACCACACACCTGAGTCCAGGACCTGGGTCTGGTGGAAGCAAAGAGTAAAACATCACATAAATTTTATCAAGAGCTGCAGAAATATGAAAAATTAAACCATCTACAGCAGCAGAGAGGATGACAAGCAAGCAAATAAGCAGTAAAATTATTCCAAATTAATTTCTCGTTAGCTGTCAGCCATACCATGCTGCTCCATCAGGGATACAGGGTTTCATTTTCTCATACACTGAACCCTCAGCAGTTCCCTCTGCGCACCACTCCAGAGGCAGAAAGAAAGAGATCTTTTAGCTTAAAAAAATAATAAAAAATAAGCCTTTACCTTGAATTGGCTCTGCACTGGAGCTGCCCAGAGAGGTGCCCATCAGCCGTAGAATCATAGAATCACTAAGGCTGGAGAAGACCTCTAAGATCATCAGGTCCAACCATCGACCCATCACCATCATGCTCCAGAAAATGCTGAGTTCTCTCCATCAGCACCTAAGGCTCCAGTGTTTATACCCTACCACACCTCTTTGCAGTGAGCTGGTAGAGCTGGGCTTGCTGCCAACAGCCTGATAAACTCACAGAAACACCTGAGATGTGGCCAATTGGTAAACTGCAGAACGGTGCCAGGCTTGTGGCACTCTTACAGAGTGAAGGAAATCCACAAGGAACCCATTACCCAGTGCAGTAGCTCCTGGAAGAGCTGCTGATCGGTGTGTTGGTGTTGAGGAAGTTATTCTCCTGGGGTGATCTCAGCGGGGAGAAAGGCATCAGAGACATCAGTAAGAGCTGATGGTGGAGAAAAGGAGAGAGTTCAGATTAGGAGAAGCTGCTGAGCATCTGCAGGGATGGGGAAGCTGCACTGGGGACTGAGGGAGGTGTGGAACTGTGGGGCACTGAGTGCCTGGATATCAGTGCTGCACAGTTCATAGAATCATAGACTCACCAACGTTGGAAAAGACCTCCAATATCATCCAGTTTAACAGTCCACCTACCACCAGTATTTCCACACTGCACCACATCCCTCGTTACTTACAACATCTGAATGTTTCTTGAACACCTCCAGGGATGATGACTCCACCACCTCCCTGAGCAGCCCATTCTGGTGCCTGACCTCTCTTTTGGACAAGAAATTTTTCTGAACGTGCAACGTGAACTTCTCCTGGTGCAACTTGAGGCCATTCCCTCTAGTCCTATGGTACCTCTCATGTGAGTAACTTCAGAAGCAGACGAGACAAACAGAAAAATGCTTTGTACTCAGAAGCATGCATTTAGCAGTGGAAGTCCTGTACATCTGAATGAACTCCCTTTACCAGAGGGTTTTTTCCTTCTGTTGAAAAAATGAATGCGCCTAGCCTAGAGAGCCAATAGTTCTTGCAAGAAGTTCTTTTGGCTCAGGCCTCAGACAAATCCTTAATTTGAAGGCTGCATAGGCTCTTTCCTTATGCTTTCCCTAAGGCACAAAAGCCATTGCATATACTGGGGAAATGTGGCCCAATGTGGGAGAGGCAGTGGGGCAGAAGCAGCACAGCCATGGGTGGATGGCAATGCTGTAGTCAGTGCCCAGGCTGCAGCTCTGTAACACCCTCTGTCCCCTCCAACTGGGGTCACACCAGAGAGGTTTTACCTTCAGATCAGCAGCTCCAGCGTGCTGCTAAATTCAGCTGCTTCCTCTGGCCAAGACCTTTAAATTTTACGTTACAATAGTTACATTTCAGCAATAAGCCATTAGAATCTCAGCCAAAACCTTGTTAAACTGTCACGACCCCCAAAAGACATAAATTCCCCTTTCTGTGATTCATGAAACATATTAAGAGTCCCTTAAATATCCCTTCCACAAATCTATTCCCCTCGGCGCAGCAGGGTTCGCACTGATGCATCGCTCTGTGGGACAGATTTCCGTGCTCTCCGCAACACATTTTTAATAAGTTGTATTTCTATCCTTGCAGGTGTCCAAGAGCAGAAGCTGAGGTGCAGCTCTGCTGTTTCAGGGTCGTCTCACAAAGAAACGTGAGCTGCCTGGCTAAAGTGCAAGTTTTCAGCAGAGTGGTCTGGGATTTGGTTATTGGATGGCTTGCAGCTATTTAACCAGGGCACAAATGAGCTCAGGTGTCAATGAGCTCCAAGAAACCACTACTTAAAGCATCACCTGTCCATCTGCTTGGTAGGGTATCATCACTGCAAAATGGAATGCTCTGCACGGGGCAGTGAGTGGGATCCAAGGATGTACAAGGCCGTAGCCTTGCTGGCACATGTTGTGCCATGGCCTGAGCTTGGATATCTCCAACCTTCACATCTCCATCAAGTGCCTGCTCAGAAAGTTTATTATATTGAATAGATCCCTTGCCACTTAAGTAACAGGATATTACAGAGCAGCACTTTAACTTGCCTGTTGCACACAAGTGACCCCACCAGCTTCTGGACTGCCTTGTTATGCTGTACAAGGTACAAAACCCTGACATTGCTGGTTAGCCTCAAACAAGTTTTTATCTTTTCATTTGGAGACAGGGCAATACATTCTTACCTTGAATAGTTTGGCCTTCCTGTACACACAGCTGTATCTTAAATACTAGCTCACAGTGCACTGATTCTTAAGCATGTTGGCAGGTAAAACCACCATCCCAATGCAGTCAAGGGCATCTCGCCAAGTTGGCTAAGATGATACTATCCACATTGCAGGTCACAGGATGCAGTGATGGTGAGCACAGCACTGGAAAAAAGAAAAGAGGAATGTATCAAGAATATAGAACAATTTTAACTATATTATTATTGTTGAAGATATTCTGTATTAATTAGATGAACTACTAAGCCATCAAAACAATAATTAGTGCATTTTTAGCTGTATATTTTGAGTTCCCTTTTGCCTACAAGAGGGCTGTGAGTGGAACAGCTATAGCAAAAAAACGTGCAAGTACAGTAACTTAAAGAGTCAAAAGCCCATAAGATGTGAATCTGAAACCAACAGATGAATGTGGAGTTTTGCAATCAACAAGCAGCTTGTTCCACTGAGACTGGTTCTTAGCCATAGATGCCAATGGCAGCCATTCATTATGTGGAGGGTTTACAGACTCAGACCTTTCAATAATCCCTTTGGGATCTTATCTTTTCACAGGTCCTTGGTGTTACGGTCAGGAGGCAAAATAACATTTTCCATGTTGTGAAATACCTGAATATAAATTGGGGATATTTCCTGTACTTTTTTTTTTTTTTTTCCCCTCAGACTGAACTGGAACAACCTGTGTAGCTAGCAGTAAGACCAAGTTTGGTATTAGGAAACTTAATGCTGAGTTTTCAGACTGCACTTTTGGACTGTGTTTATCATCAGACCCTCTTCCACCAGATGTATGCTGTGCTTACAGTCCATACATACTGGCCCAAGCATTTCTTGATCCAAAGATGTGATTTCTCACCCTTCTCTAGGACAAATCCATCAGCCACTGCCCTCCCAGGGGATGCTTTTCCAGCATATCCTTATACCAAAGTGATATATGGAAATGGTGTCTTGCAACTTGTTTCTCACAAAAAGCCCATTTACATGCTTCATAAAACCTACATCTCTGCAAACATCAGGCAGAGTGGTGATGTACAGCCAGGCCTTCAGACATCACCACATCTGCTCAGAGAAGGATTAGCAAGACCTCACCAAGTGAAGATGATTTTCAGTGCATAAGACAGTCTCTCAGGAAATACATCACGTTTATGCACAAGTTACTGAGACACTTCAGAAAAGCTTATTATGATAAAAAAGGAAGCTCCCCCCCCCAGTCCACCTGCACACGTTGCTCACTTGGTCCTGCACTGGAGACCATGACAGAAAAAAAGATTTGCAGCAGCACTATATAGCTGTGAACAATTACGGCCTACACCAAGAGAAGATTATGCTACAGAATTATTTCCCAGCCTGCCCCCTTTCTGTACACCAAGATAGAGCGAACAGCAACAAGTTCAGCATTGCTGTAAACGTGGAAATGCATGGAAGTCATCAATCTCTCTCCACAGCTTCTGTGACCCGTGTGTGCAAAGTAGATCAAGACCCAAGGAGCCTACATAGAGCAGTGCCAAAACCAATGTGAGTTATCTTGCACGCCAGATGCTCTCCCATAAGCCCTTAGGCCGAGGTCAAACTACCAGCACGTACCCGAATGAACTCATACAAACAATCTATAAAGTCTAGGTAAAAACAGTTATTACTGAGAGAACAGTTTTTCGCAGAATGACTACTTCATCCTTGACCTTTCTGTCCCGCTCTTCAGAAGAGACCGAAACCTTCACAAGGAGAATGTAGGAACTAAAATTTCATAACTCTACTGGTGATTGAAAATCACGGGCGCAGTGGAGACACTGCATTTTCGGCTTGTTCCTATTGACCCTTTCCTGTAATACAAATGCCAATGACTCTTTTCTGTCTCTGCTCTGCACAGGCTAATAGCCGGTGACATTCTTCCCTGCCAACCTCTTTCTCCCTCTGGAGGGGTTACCTACCCTTCATCTCAGCACTTTCAAAACTTTTCTTTCCTTTTTGTACTCCGTTTTTTTCCCCCTGGCCAAGTTCTTTGCTCCCTCCCTTATGTAAAACGCTTTATCCTGTAGGAGGCACGAGGCTGTGTGCACGCTGATACCCAGGCACTGCTTAGCAAACGTGCAGAAGTGTTTGTATTACAGCTAACATGAATTCTGGGAGGGAAGTCAAAGGGTTGGTTGCTTTTATTTTATTCCCTTTTCACCAAATGCTTTGTCAGTGCCATTTCTAAGCCCAACCATGAGATTTCTCCCTGAACCAAGGGAAGAAAAGGCCAAATTTCTGCTGGCCACTGTTCAGGGTCCTCACCAGGCCCCTGGGAACACCAGCTCCATTTTTCACAGTTCCTGTCATTGGGATAAGATTTTTCAGCTGATTTCTTCCTCTCCAGGTGCATGTGTTGCACTCCATTCACTCTGCCAGTTGCTCTGGTTGGAGTAATGATATTTATTCCAGCTGAGCAATTCCAGGGGAAGAGAATGATGGACTTAAATTGAGGTCATATTTTGCAGATCCCTGTGTCCTAAATTTTCTGGAATGACAGAAAACCATTTTAGCCAGCACATCGTGTTGTTTATCATCATTAACAAAACTTAGTGATTGAGAGGGTAAATTAGTCCAGAGGAAAATGCCCAGAGATAACAGCCAAGATCTCTGTCAAGACCATGTGTGGCAAAAGGGAGGGTGAATGCTACTGGCAGTGAAGAACTGGAGTTGGTGAGTTGGAGTTGAAGCCAGGTGTGCAGCGTGGGATTCTTGGTGGGATGCTTTGTGCAGTGCCCCCAGTGCTGTCTGCCCTTTGGATGGACGCTGTGTTCCTGTTAGCAGAGAAGCAGAGCTCAGGTCTGGCAAGAAGGCTTTTGTTTGCCTGGCAGAATGGCAGTGTCAGGGCTGCAGCAGCTGAATCTGTCAGCAATTAATGCTGCAGGTTTTGGGAGTGCTGAGCAAGGCTTGCTACAACTCATGGAGACACTGAGTTGCTCCAGACTCTGGATGGACAGAGACAAAAGGTGCAGGTATGTTGAGCTGCATCACGCCTCTCCATTAAAGATTTTTGCAGTGCTGAATATTGAGGGCACAGTGAGAAGGAGGCACAGCAACGTGCTGGAGCTGGGGGATATGTGCAAGGTAACACTGAGCCTTCCTAACCCATCTCCTTCTCCACTCTGTGTATTGAAACAAGCGAACCCCGCTCCAGGCAGGGCATATTTTCAGGTGAGGAAGGACTGTGTTCTGCAATTCTGCCTTTTAACCTACTGACTGTCTAGGGACTGCAAGATGTCCCTTTGCCACCTTTAATCTCCCCGCACCTTAGGGGTTACCCACTGGGGACCCGGAATGGGAACTCTGGGCCTCACCATGAATAAACTCCCCAAAGCCCCCAGCAGAGCAAAAGACAAAAGCAGTCTCCAAAAATATGATCTCACCAAACGTGGTTTAGTTTTCCCACGTTTCTTGCAGATGTTTATTATTTATCCCCAAAATGTGGTGCTAATGGCTGCTAACCAGCAGAATAGTCACTTGGGCTCCCAAACCTTATCTGCTCCCATGAGGTGCAAGTGCAGCAAGCAGAGCTAATATTCCACTCAGACCCTCTTTGACAGAGAATCTTAGTCCTGAGTTGTCCCTGCAGGTGAGGACAGTGTTCACATGGGCACCAAACAACGGGAAGCACCAATCAGCTTCTCCACAAAATATATCTCAGTCTTCTGTCTTCTTACATGGAGCAGATTCCCAAAAGATAACTGGATTAAATTGGTCAATGACAGAAATTAACTTCTTTTGGACAAGAAGGGCCAGTTCTGTGTCAGACTGTGGCATTAAGCCGAGTTCAAATTATTGTGATTGCCTTTCAAAACCCCCAGGCATGACAAGCATTTGCATAAATACAAGATGTTAATATATAAGTAAATTAAGGTGAGAAACCCAGAGGCAGCTATTCAGACCACTTCAGCACAAAAGTATAGGCTTAATTTGTGTGCACAGTTATCCCCGTTCCATGTCCAACGTACCTAATTAACCATTTGCAAAGGCAATCACTCCATTAGCATGCATGGCCATGATTCTTACACATGCACTGTGCACCTGTATTGACACATTTGGGGCTGGATCTTTGAAGTTTAGCTCACCAATCCGCTACCAATTTTGTGTTACCAACATGAGTCAGCCAATTTCTTGGAGCAAATGGTCCCGTTCTGTAGAACTGTTTCCTCTGGTGTCGTGGATCTTGTCCCTAAATTTTTCCACTCTGCACTGCAGAGAAGATGCTGTCTGTGATACAAGGTTATGGCAGATGTCACCAGATGGCACTCTTACATCGATTCTTCCTCGTTCTTTTTTTTGTTGTTGTTGTTTGTTTTGTCTTTGTGTGTGAGCGAATGTTCAGCATTGAATAGACATTCCCTGTAGCAGAAATTGTTCCATAGTGTGAAGGTTTGGCTTAGAGTCAATTCGTACATGGACAAATTGCATTGAGCATCAGCTGTCCATAATTGTTGAAATGTAATTCCTAGAAAAGTGGTCAGATTCCACTTTAAAACAAAAGATGGAGACTGAAAGCTATTTTATATCCTCCTGTATGAAAATACTACCATTGGGGCACAATACAGAATGTTTTTTCCCCAGTGTGTTGATGAATTATTACCCACAGGTTCTCATGGTGCAATTTCACCCAAGAATGGTGTTGGGTTTTATTTGTCCTAAAAGGATATAGTAAGACAAGCATGTCATCCAGCTCAGAAATCTGCCAGGAGGACCTCTAAAGCATCAAAAGAAGGTTATTCTGAAATAAAATATGCCTTAGAGAAGGTGAAACAATAGATCAAAAATATTACTTGTAACATTCAACAGAATGCATCCAACATGCTGCTAGGAGTTAAAAATGAATCCTCAGAAGAGAGGGCAAATCCCCCTGTTTGTTTTCTTCTGATTGCTTCAAGGCTCTTATTGCTTGAAGCCAGCAAAATCCATACACCACACTCTGGGATATTGATTTGATAAAATATGGTACATCCTTGCCATAAAGAAACATGTGAGTTGAAAGACAGCAGAAACAGGTAACTGGGTCTCATATAGGCGTTGTTTGCAATTACAAAACTCTAATATGGCTTCTGTGGGAACAGTAGCTCAGGCATACTGTAGGTAAGAGGTTAGTTTAGCATGAAGATCTTGATTTTTTATACTTTCAGACTTTACATTACTTTTGTTTGTCCCTTAGTGTTAGGCTTCCTGCTGGTGCCATCTCCAAGCATCAAACTCATATCTGGACACAATATTCTCCAATTGACACTCATTTTCTTTTACTTTGTCCTGGTTGAAATCTGTAAGTTGAAGACGCATAGCAATGTAATTAAGCAAATAATTACAGAATCATAGAATGGTTTGGGTTGGAAAGGACCTTTAAGATTGCCTAGTTCCTGCTATAGGCACGCAAACTTCCCACTAGCCCAGGTTGCTCACAGTCCCATCCAGCCTGGCCTTGAACACCTCTAGGGCAGTGTTATTAGTGTTACTTAGTGTTATTACTATATTAGTGTTATTACTATTAACCTACTGCACTGTAACACAAGTGTCACAACAGCACTGATGCATCTCCCATTCCACCAGGAAGCTAAAGGGTCTCTCCATGCACCTCATTTCCAGCCCCAACCTTCTAAATGTCTATGAAAAGATGGGGGAGGCTGTAGGAAACAGGGATTTGAAGACTGTAGAAAATGCCTTATATAGGGTGATTTTCAAGCTCAATCTGTTTGTCTCATTAGGAGGACAAGAAGATGACGTGATTACAGAAGACAGATGACCTTGGGTTGGTCGTTGTTTTTTTTTAATCTAGTAAAGAAAGACATTGCCAACAGAGACAGTTCAAGTACCAACAGTGGGAAATCCACTGGCAGAAGATTTAGCATGGGCTATAAAACCTAACAGGAGGCATATGCTGCAATGAAGCCTACAAACTCTAGAGTACAGCTGCAGGCACTTAGTGAACACCATTCAAACATGACCACAATATCAGTGCTGGTAAAAGCATTGGTGAAATTAGGAGCCGATTCCAGGCAGAATGCTGTGCCCAGATGGTCAGTCCAGGTCAGTCACTTGAAGCCTGGACCCAGGTGAAAACTACACTCATAAGAAAGAATCAGCAATACATTTATTGCTTTATTATTATTAGTTAATTATTATTATTACATTTGTTATTGTATATTGCATACTTAATGGGGTGTATGGTAACCTGAAGCACTGATGGAGCAGCTAGGGAAAGGAGCCGGTCAGCCTTGGGAGCACAGGTGAAGGCAATTCAGTTGTGTGATAGGAAGGGATGGAGCCTGGCTGCACCTCTCAGACCTCATTTGAGGGCTGGCTGCCACTGGGGAAGGATCTCTTTCTGGAGATTCCTTCTTGGTGAATCTTTCCCCTGCAAATCTAGAATCTTCTGATGGGGTGAGCAATCTTCTTTCCTTTATAGTACCTCTCTGTTGTGCTAGTCCTTTTGTTATCACACCTTTGCTGTAACGCCTTTCCCATTGTATTTATCTGTCCAATTGCTGTGCTGGGCAGGATCATTGACTTGTAGTCAATAGTTTTGGTGCATGCCCAGTTGGCCTTCAGCTGTTGAACCAGGTGCCTGCTACCAGTTCTTTAGGCATCTAGTTTGGGACAGCATTGTTGTTCTTATCAGTCTTGGTGAAACCCTGATCGTTCTCAGTCCTGAGCAATGCTTTGGGCATCTTGTTGTCTGCCTGAGCAAGGCCTTGGGCATGATGGTCAGGCCAAAGGAGGAAGATGAGGGGGGTGCCACAGCCCTCTGGGTGTGCGGTTGGACACAAAGTCTTTCAGGCTTGTTACAGCTTCCGATGTATTTTGGATGTTGCCTGTGGTCTTGGAAATAATCATGTCTTTCAGTGAGGACATAATTCTTAGAGTGAATAAAAATCATTCAGTGCTTTAATGAGATCATTACATTTGGTTTCAACTGTCTTCCCTTCTCCAAGGTCTTTCAATAGGAGAAATAGCACCTTCTAATAGAAACACGTTGCGTGCCTTGAGTTATGGGTTTGTTTTCCTGGGTGCTCTTCCTCCCACCAAACTGTGCAGCCCTCACCTGCGCCCTGGCCACAGTTTTCCTCAAGGATTTTCTCCAGCTCTAAAGACCACAAAGCAGGATATGTCTGGAGGGAAGGCGCTGCTGATTTGTAGCCTCCAATTAACCCTTTGTAGATGCAACTTCTTTCTCACAGTTGCAAATGATTCCAGACAATCAGATTATTTTTCCATGCATAAATATAATCCTATTATCTCTAATTATGCCCCAGTGTGTAATGCTAAACAAATCCCATCTTTTTGTTACGTATAACCTCCAAGAAACTTATTACATTCCATCTCAAGTCATTATGCATAAGTATCTCTTTTAATCATTCCTTGCTTTCAGCCCCTCCAGACCTCAATTATTTTTACTCCCTCCTAATGTGTTACTATGATTCTGTAACTGAATGGACTGCAGCTTTTTCACATAGTGTTATAGACCCTAAATGGATGACCAGGGGTCATTAAATGGTTTTCAAGTAACACGTTTACAGATGATACATATATTTATATGGTCAAACTGAAAAGCACCTGACAGATCTCTTAGTTTCCAAGATGGAAGATTTTCATCATAACACATCAAGCCTCAATCTGATAATTATTTGCAAAATTATTTTCCTTGGTTTTATCAGCACTTTGCCACTAAAAAAAGAGTCCATTTCCTTAACTGCATAATTGCTAATTCTTTATTAGAAAAGTTAAAATTATCTGTTGGAGACTTTTGAAGAAATTATCATTTTAAGGTCTCTTCCAGAACAAAGATCCTTGAGAGAACAAACAAGCAAAAGAGCAGTTTCAAGCCATTTTTACCTATAAAGGGTAATGGAAATGATTCTGCTGCACGCAGCATTGGTACCCAACCTGTAGGAGATAATTTCAGAGATGGCCAGGCACACCTTCTGAAATTGCCATCTCCTGAATAAATCATAATCATATTCATCACAACGTGATGCCACCAGCATTGTGTTTGAAACCCGGAGCAGTTGGAAGCTCTTTCTGATAGCAATTCCCATGGACCAAGCACACTATTATCAAATAGCCTTTCTCTAACTATCTTAGAGCCAACGTTCTGCTTGGACTGGCTTCTTGGTGCTGTGCTAACAGTTGGGGCCCACCAGTCTTTGTGTATGCTTCTGGCAAGCCTAACCATGGCACCTCCTCCCTTATTTTATGCCAAGCTCTCTCCGTTTGTCAGTGGCACGTCAGATGCTGCAGAAGCATGAGAAGGTTGATCAGAAAGAACCCCTGGGGTCTTCACTTCAGCTCCTCAATCTGAACGGGAGTACTGCCCCAAATCAGGGCTAATGGAAGAGTTCAAGGTCTGAGATGCCTCAATCCCTTGGAGCACTGCCCCAGTGCTGCACCACACCTCTGTTGTAGGCTTTCTAACATCCAAACTGAAGGCCTCGGGCTCTGTGAATGTTGCATGGCTGCTCTTATGATCTGCCAATACTGGGGATATTTCTGCTGCATCATCTTTGTACTTGGTGTACAAGTAGTTATAGGCTGCATTATTAGCAATGCGATGCTGTTCTGGCTCATATAAAAACAGTTATTTTGGATTTCTCTCCAAAATGCCCTCCCTCTAGGTTAGCAGAGATTCAGCATATGGCTCTCTCAACTGGAACTGGGAATTGGGAACACAAATTCTGGGTCTGACTCATTTGTAGGCCTTCTTGGAAGAAAGGTGACTCTTCCTAGCTGGAAAAAGTGGTGTTTGCTTTGGATATTTCCATAATGCCTACGAGCAGAGAGCAAAGCAGTGGATTGTCCCATCTTCAGGGCCTTGTCCTCTGAGCACAGTGCAACCTGTTGCCAAAATTATCTTCTTCCCTGGAGATTCCTTTGTGTTCAAAGATTTCTCTTGATGCTGTATTTCTTTAGGGAAAAAAATAAGGGGTAAAAAAGGCTATGAAGTCCCATCTTAGTATGTTTGAATCTAAATTAAATTCGTTTCATTTTGAGATGGGCTCAGTGGAAGAGTCTATTAAAAAAATTAGGAGCAGAAAACATCTGAATTGCAACCTCTGCAGGAAGGCACGAAGGCTCTTGTCAAAACCTCAATGTAAAGGACAATGCTGTGCTTCATTGTCAGAAGGAGATAATTGAAAATAGCATTGAATCATGTCATCGCAGAACTCCGGAGCTGAGGGAAAGTTCAGAAGGGGTTGATTTTTGTAGCAAATTATTTTCATTGTTGGAAAAACTGCTTGAACAGAAATTTGATCTTCCTTTAGAAATACTAAAAGCTTTAGAATACCACACAAACCTCCTCCACAAATTGATATTTCAGAGGCTTCCTTTCTCTGTAGTCGTCTTTGTATTTCTCTTTGAGTAGAACAGGCAGAATTTGGTCTTATTAGGAAAAAATCCATGTATTTAGGCAAGAAGAAAACAAACAAAAAAAAACCAACCTTCCCCCCCACTTACCCCCCACTTATTTCTCGATGCTTCTACAGTAACAACATGGTTGTTGAAATGTTTCCCTTTGAATACATCTGCCATCATCTCATATGCTTCTTTCTTATTCATCATCATGGGAAAGGATTACAACAATGCCAGATCAGATTTAGTTCTATGACTAACAGAAGGTGTGTGTGAGAATCACTCCTAGATGGTAGAAAAAGAGTGAAGCATCCCTGTGCTGCCAGCTCCTTGAGAGGAAGCAGTGCCTGTGGTGGTCCTTTCTCCCAGCCCACACTGGGAAGCATCCACAAGCGTCACTTGCTGCTTTTTCCTGAACTGCCCAAGGGGATGGTAGAAGATGGGATGTTTTCAGCAGGATGTCAGCAACCAACTGGAGGAGGTTGGAGATGTACACAAAAGCAACATATGGTGAAAGGAATATCTTCCAGCCCACCACCTCATGTAAGTTGGACACCCACAGCTGAAGTAGTCCCCGCTGTCTTGTGCAACAAATGAGAGGAACGGGCACCTCCAGAGAGCAGTTCAGCTCCTTGTGTCTGCCCATGGGTCTCCATTGCCTACAAAGGAAGCCCCAAATGTGGGTGCTTAGAGGGGATGAGGGGACCAGATTCCTTGTCCTCCACTTCAAGGAGGAGGGTAATACAATATTACTGAATGTAAAGTTTAAGTTAATGAAGCAATTCATAGAGTCGTAAAACCATAGAGTGGCTTAGGTTGGAAGGGACCTCAAAGATCATCCAGCCCCAACCCCTGCCCTGGGCTGGTTGCCCAACACCAGATCAGGCTGCCCAGGGCTCCTCCATGGCCTTGGGCATCTCCAGGAGTGGGGTGGCTGCAGCTATAAGGGCAATTACGAGATGACATTTGTTATGCACTTGTTCTCAGCCATTCACACTTCTAAAAAGAATTCCCAAATGGAAGAGAGTGCAAAAAGGTAAATGTTTTCTCATGTTTTCTGTTTCCCAAAGGTTAGCATCCGTTTTCTTGTCCTTGCTTTCTGGAAACCAGAGCCAACATGAAATTGGGTAGAATTTCTTTTTGTTCCTAGTCTTGAGATCCCACTTGAAAACTTCATGAAGATGACATATTCTTCCCCGTCCTTGCTGTCTCCATTGATGCAGAGGTTCCTCCTGCTGACAACGAGCAGACCTGGAGCAGCTTTCTAACTGCATGCCCTCCATTGATCCACTTGGCACTTAAGGGCCTGCTCTGAGCATTGCTCACTCAGGTTTCCTATTGATTTCCTTGAGGTGAGCGCAGTCCTTGACTTATGGCGAGTGCTGCGAGGACAATTGAGGAACACTTCAGAGACAAAGCACTGGGAAAACGTTTTTACCAGCTTTTTTATAATTCATTTCTACTGGCCTAAAGGACTTGTGTTTTACAAGTCCGTCTTAAGCTTTATGTATTTAAATTAGGAGTGGGCCATAGCACGCGGCTCATGGCTGGAGGTTCCCATTTTCTGCAGGCTGGTTGGCTCTAAAATGGAGCTTTTAAATAGATATTCAATAAATTTTCTTAGCATCAATGTAGCAAAACCCTTAGATGTGCTTCAGGCACAGAAATGCAAATTTCCCTCGCATCCAGTTGGTGTGGGGACCCAGAACCCAGCTCACGTGTCATTGTGTTTGCAGTGCCTGCTAAGGCATGCAAAGCCCTTCCAGGAGGTGGTAAACTTCTTTTCAAGACAAATTTAAGAGAACAGTAATAGCAGGTTGAGTGGTTAAGTAAAGTGAGCATTTTTAGAGCACAAACCTCAGCTTGTAGAAAGGCTGAAAATGAACTGGCGCACAATCACAGGTTTGGCAAAGGATCGTCTATAAAAACACTGTCTTTAAAAGTGCCAGTCAAAAGTGGTAGAAGTGGATAGTTTCCTCTGCCCTAAATGTCAAGACTTAACTGTTTATGAGCAGCAGGCAATGTAGGGGGCTTCCTGCCATGGCAGCGAGTCTGTGTTCCAAGCCTCAGCCTCTTCCATCCTTCTGGCTGAGCCAAGATCAAAGAGTGGTTTGAGTTGAAAGGGACCCTTAGAAACCACCTGGTGCAACTCCCCTGCAATGAATAGGGACACCCAAAGCTGATCAGGTGCTCAGAGCCCCATCCAGCCTGGCCTTGGGTGTCTCCAGAGATGGGGCATTCATCACCTTTCTGGGCAACATGTGCCAGTGTTTCACTACACTTATCACAAAAAAGCTGCTTTCTAACAGCCCATCTAAATCTCCCCTTTTTAGGACAAGGGGAAATGGTTTCATGCTATCACAACAGACCCCACTAAAGGATCTATCCCTTCTTTCTTACAGCCTGTTAGATACTGAAGGCCACTCTTATCTTTTCCAAAGCCTTCCCTTCTCCAGGCTGCACAGCCTTAGTTCCCTCAGCCTGTCCTTGCAGAGGTGGTGTTCCATCCCTTGGAGCATTCGTGCTGCCCACAGAACAACCTGTGACCTCATGCCTTTCCCCAGCAGAATGTTTTCCGAGTTGTTTTTCAGCACAGGATCTCCTTATCGTGAGTGCAAAGGAAGAGAGGCACCAAGAGCAGCCACCTTCCTGCTCACCAGCATGGCAGAGCTGTCCCTGCCATGACCCCAGAACCATAGCAGCCATGCTGCCATTGCATCCCTCCTCTCACTCTTCACCTCACACTATGAGAGAACAGCTGTGTTTTCATGACATCTCTTGGGGCTCTTCCATATCTCGCCGAATATTGTCGCAGAGAGACACATTAGTTTGTTTACAGCATTCTGTTTACCAAATATGTTCTCTATTTAGGTTTTTTATTATGATATTTTATTTTTATTGCTCTCCACATGATCTGTTTGTTTGCATTAACTTGATTCTAAGGTTTCATAATCTGATTATGGGGAGCAGGGCTCGGAAATAAGTTATAAACTACACACACTGTAGCAATATACCTGCATTACTGAGCACCAGCTGTGCGCACTGCTGAACCTTGGTCTCTTTCCTAGGCTCTTGACACTAAAAATTGCTGATGATCCCATGGGCAGATAGGCATTAAGAGGGCATGAAGGCAATGCACGCAGGATTTAGAGGTCTGAAGACTTGTATCTTACCTTTCAAAAGTTCTTCTTGGCCATACCGGGTGACCCATGGCCTTTTTGTCCATGAGCAGGCAGAAATAATCACAGAATCATGGAATCGTTTCAGTTGGAATGGAACCTAAAAGGCCATCTGGTCCAACTCCCTTTCAATGAACAGGGACATCTACAGCTAACCAGGCTGCTCACCAACCTCTGTGTGTCCAAAGCAGACAGAGAGGAGCTGGGGTCTGCCTTGCTGTGAATGGCACAGATGCTGCTGTCTATTTCTGTTTAGAGGAAAATCAGTTTTATACTCTGTGATATCATAACATGGTCTCACACACAGCATGCTTGGCTGAGTTGCCGTACTGGTTTAACCTCTGCTCTATTGTACTGAGTCAATGTGCACTTGCACCTTGATCTTGTCTTTGTGTAGATAAGAGGGTTCTTTCTTTTCACTTTTTCATAGCATCACCCTATGCCTGTTTTCTTGTAGAGGGAGGCTTTGCTGTCTGACATAGTCTCTGGTTTGGAAATTCCCCAGATTCTGATTGACAGAAATAGGGTAACAGTAATCTCTGCTTGTTCAACTTTTTTGCACGTCCAGAAATTAGCAATGGAGCTATGAAGGGTCTGGAGCACAAATTTTGTAAGGAGCAGCTGAGGGAGCTGGGATGGTTCAGTCTAGAAAAGTGGAGGGGCTCAGGGAGACCTCATTACTCTGTACAACTCCCTGAAAGGAGGTTGTGGTGAGGTGAGGATCAGCCTCTGCTCCACGTAACAGCAACAGGATGAGAGGTGATGGCCTTAAGTTGCACCACGGGAGGTTCAGGTTGGATAATAGGAAACATTTCTTCTCAGGAAAAGTGGCAATGCACTGGCTGCCCGGGGAGGTGATGGAGTCACCAACCCTGGAGGCGTTCAAGAGAACAGATGTTGCATTGAGTGACTTGGCCTAGAGTGGTCACAGGCACGGGTTGGGGTTGGGCCAGATGGTCTGGTTCATGGTTCTTCCCAACCTTAATGATTCTGTGATTCTTGAACTTTTTCTTTGAGTGCTTGCTTAAGAAAATAAGGTTCTGGAGTGGGTGATCTTACACCATTTTAGTGAATCTCTACTACTTATCTAGAGGCTAGTATGTGCACTAAGCTCTGGCAAAAAGGGGCCTGCACAGATGAAGGCATTTGCATATCTCATTTGTGCATCATTTTTACCTGCAGCAACTTTTTTTTTTTTGCCTAATTGGATACAAGCAGGTAAAGAGTTAAATAATTCTCTTTTTCACTCATGCCAGCAACTTGCAAATTGCAGGAAAGATTAGTCTGTGGCCAGATGTTAGCCAGGAAATAAATTTGCCTTTGAGAAAGGGGATTTCTTGCCATTATGCTCGACACTGAACATGCATCAGGATGGTGCATAAAATAGTACAGTTAGGTCCTTTTCAGGCAATTTTCTCAGAAGAAGTCAAGTAATGGGATGACCCAGAGCTCAAAAACCCTGAGGTGTTTTGTTACAAATAACAAGGCTTTCAAATTTTCAGATGCACCTCATGAAATCAGCTGTCTTGGGGCCAACTGATTCAGGTCCTCATCTTCCATCTGTTGAAGGATATCAGAGCTGTAAATGCTTAAAGAAGCAGGTACATGGGGAAGTTTCTATATCCTCAGAAGTCTCTATAACCCAGAACATTCCCACCAGAGTTGATCAGCAGCAGAACTCCCTGTTACATCTTGCAGGCAAAGCACTCGCTCAGAAGGAAGATGCCATTAATTTTGGATGAAGAGAGCTCTGCACAACCATGTAGCTTGGGTTATATTGCTCTGGATTGCTCCAGGCTGGGCAGATGGACATTACAATAACTCTGATACTACCTGCAGCTGTACACAGACTGGGTTAAGCACCTGCTGTCCTGTAGGGATGCTTGAGGAACGTTATGGCTTGTCCACACTGAAAATAGAATTACAGAATCGTTAAGGTTGGGAAAGACCTCTAAGATCATCAAGTCCAACTGTCTGCCTACCATCAGTATTGCCCACTGACCACGTCCTTCTGTGGGCACATCTCCACAATTTGTGAACACCTCCAGGGCCAGTGATCCCATCACCTCCCTGAGCAGCCTGTGCCCAACCACTCTTTTGCAGAAGTTTTTCCTTCTTATCCTTATCTTGCATCCCAGGAAGAATTGCCAAAAAGATGTGCAGTGAGAGGCACTGCATCTAATGGAAAATGAGGAGAAATGGAGGACTAGATTGGTTGAACAGTGGAGCAGAGACCTAGAGAACCTGTGGGAATCTCTGTCTTTGCTGATACAGCCAATCTCAAACCTATGTTAATTGCAAAGACATCTGCTTTTCAGCAGAGTGTTGTGAAAATGTCCTGCCCAAATCTGCAAAAAAGGGCAGAGACCAAGCCCCGTTTGTTTTCTGTATTTGCCACCTGAGAAAGCATTGCAAATAAAAGCTTTTTGTTAAAAATCATTTTCTGAAAAAAAAAAAAGTAGTTTTCAGGGAATTTTTAACGCTCTTTGAATTTGTATATTTTTAGAATTTTATCAGTCTTTTTTAATTCCAGATTGCTGCCTTGTGACAAAACTTTTTTTTTTTTTTTTTTTTTTTGCCTCTATGCTTCTGACTTTCAAGCAGAAAATAGGATTTTTCATAGTTTTGGGCAAGAATCGTGATAAGATTGATGTAAAAATAAGGTGGCAGATGTGCTGAGCAGAGCAATGAGGTCTGTTTGGAAACAGAGTTAACATTTCATATTTCTCGGATGAAATGTTTTTGGGTTGTTTTTTTTTTTTTTTTGTACTTATCAGGCAATTAAGGGCAGGTGGAACCAGAGAAGTCTGAGCATTATTGGAATGCTGAATGCCAACATAAAGGCTGATGATTTTTTGGTTCCTCTCCTTGGTGGTGTGCAAAGCAGTGCAGCTGAGCTTTGAGCACTGCTCAGTGTGGGGGGTGCTGGGGGTCAGAATGACAGCACTGGGGGCAGACTGCATTCCCTAAAAGCAGAGCCAGCAGCAGAGAAGCATCGATGGGAACATCTCCATATAAGTTTTAGTCAATCCTCCCAGGAAGCTCACCTGAAATGATGCTCTTGCTCTGATCTGAATGGCTCCAAGTGGCTCTCAGATTGTCATCTAAGTAGGTGACAACAGCTCCCATGTCCCAGCATCTGGGTCATCCCTTGTGTTGCTGCGAGTCCTTGCAGCATATTTACATCTTTGGTCCTTTCTCTGTGACTTACCGATTCCCAAGTCCTCTTCCGATCCAGCTGCCCTGTATTTACATCACAAATAGATTAGGTTCAGGCATCCTCCTTGTTGATTCACTGATGTTTCCTTAAATCAGCTCCCCTGGTCAAACCCTGTGGGAGAGAACAGACCCCGGCCGTGGGCAGCCTGCAAAAGGAGGTGTTGATAAGAAGCCATAAATCTGATGTCAGCGTGGTCGCAAGACCAATGGTACAAGTCTTATGGGGAGTCACTGAGGGAGCTGTGATGGTTCAGACTATAGAAGAGGAAGCTCAGGGGAAACTTAATTACTTCCTACATTGAAAAAGAGGCCGTGGTGAGGTGGGGGTTGGCCTCTACTGCCAGGTAACAGCGATAAGACGAGAGGTGATGGCACTGGGGGAAGTTGAGGTTGGGTGTTAGGAAGAATTTCATTTCAGAAAGAGTGGCAATGCACTGGCAGAGGGAGGGGGTGGCGTCACCATCCCTGGAGGTGTCCCAGGACAGTGGAGATGTGGCACTGAGTGATGTGGTTAGTGGGTAATACTGGTGATAGGTGGACAGTTGGACTTGATGGCCTTTTCCAGCTGTAACAATTCTATGATTCCATGTAGCCTATGAGCATCTCAGAAGTGGATGCAACCTGTATATCTCCCTTTCTAACCATGCTGCCCCATCCCTTTATACACCTAGTGCAAAGAGCTTTGTCCTGCGTTACCTGCACCAAAAGCTGAACTTAACCCAGCTGGGCTTTGGTTGTGCTTTCACGTGGTTCCACCCATGGGATAATGCTCCATGGGTTTGTATCAGGAAGCCACGTGCTACTGCACAGCAGAACCATTCAGACAGATGATATTTGAGGATTAACAGCCCTTCTACTTCTGTCTCTACTGTAATTGCTGCTAAATCTTCATAATAGTCTTTTAAATGAGGAGGAGATCAAATACATACAAATGCTAATGATGTATTGTAAAATAGCCAGCTACTAGGAAACCTTAGCTTTCAGCACTGAGTGTAGGTTCAGCTGATGTGGAATAGTGCTACTTGCAAGCGCTTTCACTCATTTTTTGTGGCCTTCTTGAGAGTGAGTAGAAGAGGAGGATGAAGGCATTGACCATAATTAGGAAGGGCTTTAATCCTCAGCCAAAGCTAAAGCCAATCCTGGGCTCTGCTGAGACTCTCTAAGTTGGCTCCTTAGGTCAGAAATGCCCATTGATCAGCTTTCTTTCCAGGCCAACACAAGCTGTCTGGTTTGGGGTATTAATTTTCAGTAATAAGCTCTCTGGTGTCTGGTCAGAGGAGAGCAGACCTTCGGGATGGTCACTGTGTAGGATTGGCACCTCAAGGCATGAGCAGAAGAAACCTATAGATAGGGCAACTGTCTTCATTGTGTTAAACGTGGCTGAAGCCCAACCTTTTAAAGTCCTTCAGATGACAATGCAATGTCTGGATCACAGGACAGAGACTGTCAGGCTGCTTTTAGACATAAGAGACAAAATATTTCAGACAGTAAAAGGAAAGACCCTGGTTTCTCTCCCGGACCTCTTCCTACTTCTGAGAATTGAGAAGAAAAACACACACAGCAGGAATTGTAATTAGGAAGGAACATTACAAGAAAAGGAGTGAAAATTACTCTGTCAACCTCAGTTCTGTTTAGACTGCACCTGCTTTATCCAGAATGTGGTTTGTCAGAAGCACTACACTGAGCTGCAGAGTTCAATGCTGATAACAACAGCATCGCCTTCCCTGGAGCCGCACTGAAATGAGACGTTTCAGTGTTATCAGTAATAGGGAAAGTAGCTTCCATTATGCAGGAACTGCCCTGCAATGGAGCAAGCTGTCCAGCAGGAAAACCACAAGACACTCATTTCCATATATTTTTTTTTTCTGATGAAACACCATCTTTCCTCTTCTGTGTGCTTGGGTTCATTGAACAGGACACTTCTCGGAAGTGTCACTGTCTATTTTCAAATCACTTTTCCCACCTCCTCTTCTGTCAGAAGAATGAAAAACATTCTCACGTTTCTGCTCAGCCTGGAGAATTTCTAGAGGAAACCTTAATCCACAGCACTGAGTCCCCGTGAGCCATGCAGCAGGATGGATGCAGATGCTCTTAGCTGAGAGTGGCCACCAGTCTGGCATTTTGATGGACGTTATTCTGAGTACATGGAACAGATGGGAATCACTGCCTCACAGCCAGGCACACAGCCTCATTCTCTACATTTCCCCCCATACTTTGCAGATGTCTGACGGCTGGCAATTTCCTCTTGCTGTTTTTCAGATATTTGGGGACATTTCCTGAAAGCTGTAGTGGCGAACTGAACCCTGACAGCTTTCTGATTGTATGAGCAGCTATCTAGACAATCATCTGCATTAGGCTTGATTCTTTTTTCTTTTTTTTTTTTTTTTTTTTTTTAACAAAAAATCCTCATTTATACCGCAGTGAATCTCACTGTGCACTTTTTGTTCCTCCCTTTACCCACACGTATATCTCACTTAATGAAGACAATTGCTGTCTTTACATCAGAATGCTGTAGCACTGGATTTGTTATGTGACGCTTTGCCCACGATTGCGTTTTGGACCCGCTGAGAACGTCTGTGTTGTTTTATGGATTATATATCCTGAGTACATTTCTCCATATTTTCATTATTGTTTCCTTTGTATTCTTAGAGCAAGGCTTCTCCCTTCACCTCTCCAAGAACATCTTTACATTCCCATGGGCAGCGCTTAATGAAAGAGTTTGTAGCTTAATTTAGTGCCAGCAGTATTTGTCTTAAGGTTTTGAAGGTAGGGAGATCAAATCCAGGAGGAGTTCTATTTTTATTAAAAAATAAGTCCAGTTTCTTATTCACTGCGTGTCAAACGGATCACAACAGTACCACTTAATTATCTTCATCTACCCCTCTGCTCTCTTCTTAGCATTATTTAAATTGCCCGTCTTCAAGATGCAAAACTTAATCTTCGGCAGGTGCTTGATCTTTCAGCCCTCAATTCTAGGAGCAGCTCTGTTGCAATCAGTGCCTGTGGAACGTGTCTGTCAGTGGGTTTTGCTTTCTCTGCACTTCACCAGGTGGTGCAGGGGGACAGGTGGGGCTGTGCACCCTCTGCTCTGCACTGGTGGTGTATGGGGATGTAGCTGAAGTGGAGCATTTGGGTGTTGAGTCTCCGAAGGGCTGTGATGCTCAGGCAGGTGGATGGAAGCTTCCTGTCCCTTCGGAGGATGCACGTTTCTGCACAGCCCAAAGCCAGAGCAGGGGGTAAAGCTTCCACCTGCACCCAGCGATGGATCGCGCTGCTTCCAGGGGAGGTGATTTTTCAGCTGAGTTTGTGTTTTGTCTCCTTCTGAGGTTTCACTTCTGTAGTTACAGGCTTGTACTTCCTTGCAAGGAGAATAATACATAACCACAGGTGCTTATTGACTGGGGCACTATTGAGTTACAAATAGACTCGCCTGTGCCTTGGACAGAGTAGGAGAGGGGAATGAATTATTGATAAGGGCTGTGGTGTAAGGAAAGAGTGTGGAGATAGCCTCTCTGACTCACACAGCAGTTCTCTTGCTGCAGCTGAAGCACTTCAAAGGGATGAGCAGAAATGCTGCCTCTTGCATGCAGGTGCCATTGGCTGTAGAGGGATTGCAGGGGCGGAGGAAAATGTTGGGCTTCATTACCAGGCACACGATCCCAGAGTCATTAAGGGAGGATGAGGTTAATCTCTGAATGCCGCCTGCCAGGATCTCGCCTGGATCTCAGCACTTTTCCAGTGAAATATCTGTGAAATGCCAGGGCCAGTGATGGGAGACGAACTTTGCCTGCAAATGCTCCCCAAGCAGCAATCAGGGCTTAAAAGGGTTATTGAGCTGGAGGAAGAAGAGAAAGATTTGTGAGCGATCAGGAGAATCGATGGGCTACAAATCCTTTCAGAACCACTGTCCTCTGCAGATGGCTCGTGGCCCAACTCTGACACCCCAGAACAGGAAGGGTCTCAATTTTGGGTCTTTCACCCGCACAGCTGGCCAACAGCACAGCATTACGAGGGGTCGTGTGGATCTGTGCTCAACGCCACGTTGGCTTATCACAGCTTATCACAGATCTCTGATGAAGCGTGGGTTGAAGAATGAGTCCTTTATGAAGAAGGCGCTTTGGAAATCGTTGGCTGTGAATTTCAGACTTAGCCCTTGGCCTTTTCTCCTGTCTTGACTGCAAGGTGCATAAATTATCCATTTTTTTTTTTCTCTGGATGTCTGAGCCAGCGGGCATTCAAACTTTAATTTTGCGGGAATATTTTGCGACCTCATGATGAAAAAAAACATCGGTTCCCTTCTTGTTGGAGCTAGCTAGAATTTGGCCCCCCCTGCTGGTTATTTTTTTCCCTATCACCTCCCTTCTACTGATGGAAGTATCAGATCCTCACCCCGATAGCTATCAAATAGCCCTCATGTCTTCAGAAGACTTTAAAGTGAAGATGTAGGGTTAATTCCAGCTAAATTTAAATATGTTCTGATATAAAATGTAATCTCCTATCACCAGCAGCTCTCGTAAACGCTTCTTTGCTAAAATGCCCAGTTTCCAAGCTGTGCTTTGATATACAGTTTATCCATTCACTGCTCATTTTTGATTGGTAGTAAAGGCTTTTAGTAAGGATGACAGAAATGTTTTATCCACCATCATAAACATGGTTTTATTAAAAAGAAAAAAAAAAAAAAAAGGAAAGGAAAGGAAAGGGGAAGAATGAGAAAAATGCAGGTCCCCAATCCTCTTTTCATAACTTATTGGGAAGGACTTTATAGCTGAATCAGCTGCTGAGTTGCCATCTTTTTATCTAGGAGGATGCAAATTTAAGTGTTTCTGGGCTGTAACCACGATATGTGCAGGCCCTGGGGTACCCACGATTGCTGTCAGAAGGCTTAGTGCTGTGGGAGAGAAATAGGCAGTTCATTGCATTCATCCTACCGGTCTGCTCCTCTTACCCCAGCACTCTCTGTAATGCACAGCATTTATCTTTTCAGACTTCTTTCTGTCTCTCTCAAAAGAAAAGAAAAATATTTCAATTTTTTAAGCTGTGCTGTGAATGAGCTCTTGTAAAACCTCAACGAGGCTAAGTGAGCTGTTACAGCAAGAGGTTCTGGTCCCTTGGACTTTTATGGATGAACCCAAAAGCCAAGGGACAGGAAATTGCGCTTACATCAGGATCAGTCACTACCTGAGAAACCTCAAGGTTCTGCTGGGCTTTTTTTGGCATTGCCTATGTCAAGTCTTGATGCCAACCTTTCTGGAGTGGCTGCTGTTGGGAGTTGCTCCAGATAAGAAGCTGGATACTGGGAAACATTCTCAGAAAGAAGTGGTGATGCATTGGCAGAGGCTGCCCAGGGAGTGGTGGGGTCACTGTCCCTGGAGGAGTTCCAGAACCATGGGGATGTGCTACTGAGGGTTTGTGGGGGTGGATTGGAGTTGGTTCTGGTGATCTTAATGCTCTTTCCAACCTTAATGATTCCGTGATTCTGTGATAGTACTGGGTAGTGTCTTGCAAAGGCATACATGCAGAATTTCTCTTTATCAGGTGGGATTGGACCTGTTTGTGTTTTTTTTGTAAAACTTAATGCTATCCACATTCTCTGGCCCTTTCGCCTGCTCCTTCACTCCCAGTAATGCTCTGGAGACCCTAGACAAGCCCAGAGGCCTGCTTGATATAGTGATGCTCATACAGATGTTTAGCTTCACTGCAACCATGACGGTGCTTCTCCTTTGCAGTAAAATGACCAAACTTGCCTTCCTGATCCAATCCTTCCCTGAGCTCTCTTTCTAATTGGAAGGAAGGAAGATGAGTGGTGTAGAGGAGCCATGGCCATGGCCTGAACCAGTGATTGAGCACCTGGTGTAGGGGCATAGCCAGACCTGGGAGCACAGGTGGAAGTAATTCACTGTACAGCTGGAAGGGGCAGACCCTGGGCCCACCCCTCGTTAACTTCATTTAAGGGCTGGCAGCAATGCAATGGGACTGTATGGAATGGCAGTAATGGCAGGGGAAGCATTGTTACTCAGTGAATGCTTCCTTTGGAGTGAAACCTTGGTCCTCAGCAAGGGGGTAAGTAATCCCTTCTTTATTACTGGATTGTCATCTCTGTGTTTCTTGTGTGCTCCTAAACTGGTTTAAAACAGCTACATCTGCTATTGCCTATCCTGGTATATTTCATGACTTCCAGTGTTGGGACTGAATCCTACCAAGTGCTTTTGCACAGGCTCCCACCCATCTGTTTAGTCAGCTTGGTGGATCTTGTGTTGTATATTGATCCAGATCTAGCACATTTCTTATCTGCTGCAGGGATAAATGCATCTGATAGAGTGCTACCACGCATCTGGAGAGCAGGAACATGCTACTCTGGAGTTGTATTTGTCAGCAAATGAAAATGGTATTTTTTATTGTCTTGCTTATTTATTCTATTGACGTCAATAAATTTGGAGTTGCTTCTGAAATTACTTGGAAGTGCTTTATATTGAGTCTTACCTATTTTTATTGTTTCTGAAATGGGCTGCTCTTTTATATATCATCCTTTTGATATATGCTGTTTTGAATTATTTCATCATGTCTATTCGGGGAGAAAAAAGAAAAGAAAGGAAAAAATAATTATCCCAACTCTGTTTGTATGACAGTGAGCAATAGAGGTCATCTTGAGAAGCAGTGTGGGTGTTTGTATGATGAAACTCTTCAGTGATTTCCACAGCAGAGCTTCCCTCTTGGCTTTTTGAGCATGAGAAGCCAAGAACTATGGACTGTCACTGAACCTCTGGACTCCTCACACTCCAGTAGATCTTTCATGTGGTGGTTAAAACTGCCCAGGTCTGGAGCTTATTCTTAATGTATCCGGTGAGGGAGAACCAAGAGCTGATGAAACTTCGTCTGGAGAGCTTGGCTTTCTATCTGAATGTTGAAAGGTTTCTCTTTTTGTTGTTGTTTTATGCCATTTTTAATCATTTTGATATTTTTTCTTCTTTATAATCCCAAGGAGTCTGGAGATTTTCCTGCATGAGCTCTCAGGAATGAGCTTTCGTTGGCTCAGTGTCTGTGTTCACTTGTATCTAAGAGGATTTGTGGGAAGAGTTGTGACTGTTTGACGTTGGCTATTTGTTATTCTTCTCAAACTTTGAAAGTTTCAATGAGGTGCAGCAGTGTGGAGCCGAGGCAGCGCTGAATCCTGAGGGTTCAGAATCAAAGTGACAGTAAATACAACAAGGCTATCTTCTCTTTGCTTTCACTTTTCTCAAAGCATTCTATGTTGCCTCTCTGGGACTGGACATTGCAGTCTGGTTCACATGAAACACTCCTAGTGCAGCAGAATCAAAGGGTTAAGAGGAACATGTGTTGGCAAGACCAAGCTACTTGCATCAGCTTAAGCACATGAGAAATCTCAGCCTATGAGGATTCTTGATCCCATCCTTAGAGACATGCAGGTCATGGGGATCTGAGCTCCTGATCAGCTGTAGGTGTCCCTGTTCATTGCAGTGGAGTTGGATGAGATGGCCTTTAAAAGTTCCTTCTGACTCAATCCATCTTATGATTCAGTAGCATGAGCGTTTTGATGCTGCCCCTTCTAAATGGCTCCACACCTTCAAAGCACTATTATGAGTGATAAAGGACTGGGAGACCATGGTGCAAGATAAGCTCCCAAAGCAGAATAAGTTGGGTTGCTTTCACCCATAGAGAAAACCTGGAAAGAAGGAGTTAATTCTGGGACCTGTCAGAAGATGCTCTCAGCCAGGACAAGACACCTTCACTTACTTGCATGCAGTCATGCCTGAGAAGATTCAGGCTGAAAAAACACACACATAAAAACAACATTCAGTGTCGAGCTGCCAGCTTGGGCTCTGAGGATTGCCTTAAAACAACTCATAGCTCTTCCTGCATTTCCTCAACACAGTGGTGCCAGTCCCAGCAGAAGCCGTGTGTGCTAATCGCATAAGGATGTAATAGTTCTGCATTCCCCTTGGAGAGTTCTGTGGCTCCCATGCCTCTTTCCATCCCTGGTAGGGAAATATATTAAGGAATTTAATATTATTTGGAAAGCTGATCACAAAAATATGTTTCTTATCCCCTAGGCACCGTTGCAGCCATACACTGGCATTAACTTTCTGTCCACAGACCCTTGCCAAGTACTTGCCTGTCCCACTGCTCCAGCCTATTTTAAACTCCTTCTCAGTGTTAAGGCTTTTTTTTCTTTTTTCCTCTTTCATTTATGTCTCCCTCTGATACTCCCCTTCTCCCCCAGCATCTGCTTTCATGCAAAAAGCTGAAGGAGAATGCTGGTTTCCAGTAGTAGCTTTGATGCTGGAGTGGCTTCCCTGTCACCAGGCTGTCAATGAGGAGTGTGATGGGGTCTCTGCCTCCCAGCCAGGGATGGGAGCAGATCTCCCAGGTTATCAGCATGACATGAGCAGATTTGTCTTCAAGCCTCTCTATTAAAATTCCATCTCGCACAGTGGAGCTGAATGCTTTCTATTTCAAAAGTTACCTTGTAGTTTGTGTTTGAATAATAATAATAATAAAAAAAAAAAATGGCATTAGAGACCAGGAGCCTTTTTGGTGTTTTTTGACTTTAAGGAGAAAATAAGAAATTTCCATTTCAAGGCTGTGGAAGACTGAAAGTCCCACCAAGCATCCATATTATTGACTAAAGAAGGACTCTGCAAAGTAATACACTCCAAAGTACACACTTCTCCCTCTGCACAGGTGATAGAACAAACAGCTTTTGACTGTTAATCACATTGCTAGAGAGTGCCCAAATGCCATTGTGTTGATTGCTGTGTAAGAACCCATTTGGAAGAAGAATTAATAAACCCAAGAATGCAAATTCAAATCTCCAGTGCTACTTAACAACATTGAGTGCCGCTTCCATAGCACAGCACAAGGAATGGAAGCTGCCATGGCTTTACTGTGGGCAGAGCAAATCTCCATGCCGTGCTGGAGGCTGACAGTGGATATTTCCACACTTCATTTATTGAGGACTGAGCACAGATTGGAAAGGCTGCAAAGAAACTCACAGCCATGCTAAGGTTGCATTTGGCTGTGTAATGCTGGTGAGCAACCGTGTCACACAGTCAGCACAATCAGCAAATTCATCCAGCCATTAGCATTTGCTTTGGTGGGTGTGGACTTGTAGGGAGGGGACCCTTGCTTTTTAGCCTTGTTTCCCGAGGAATTGAGTTGTATGTGAGAGGGATGTCTGTTTGCTTTTCAGCCTCTTACTTCCTTTTCCTGATGATTGGAAAATACACGGTGCAACTAAATCCCTACGACAGAAGCAGAGCTTTTAGAGACAAACAGCTCAAGAAAAAACAGAAACACAGAGAGACCCAGAGCAGTTCATCAATAAACAGAAATAAAATTCAACCTTCACCAATCTCCAGAAGGAGTGGGCTGCTTAACACACCAAGCCATGACGTGCACTGTAACAAGCAGACAAAAGAAGATGATAGAGGGCTGAAAATGCAGCCAAATAACTGAAGCCCAAATGCACGTTAGAAGGAAGAGATTGTGGCGTGTGGGTAACAAATCTTCAGGAAACACATGATAAATTGCTCTAAACTGGAATGTTGTAAATAGAAAAACTCCTTTTCCAAGTGTATTTGCTTCAAGATCAGTTTTGACCTTGAGAAATCAAGAAATATGTGCATTCAACGAAAAGAAAAAATGGGAAAAAGCCAAAACACAGATTTACATAAAGCTCTGTTTTTGAGATATATATTTTTTTCAGCAGAAAGAAAGTGCAAGACTCTCTCTAGCAGTTCAACATGTATATACAGGCCCAGGTATTTACATTAACAGGTTTGGAAGATCTCTGGAAAAAGCAAGATTTAGGAATTTGTACTGTCCTGCCTGCACCTGTCAGACTTCTCACACTATAGACTTCTGAATGATGGAGTTCACCACCAGAACATTTCCCAGAAAATCACTTTTCAATGAGAAAAATCATAAATAAGTGGAGAAAACAAAATTAAATTCTCAGTTTTTCTTTACTGGTGATCTATGACTAAAAACTCTGTCTGTAACCTCAGCACTGCTTTCACTAAAAGCACAGCAGTGCAACCAGCCCCACCAACAGTGGAAAGGCTTGATTCTTGCATGGAGTAATACAATCACGCCAGCACAAGGCCACTTAAAACCATGACTGCATAATTTTGGGTATGGCATCAACCTGGTCTTCCCAGTGCACTTGAGCAGCATCAACTGGGCTGATATTAATTAATTAATGGAATGCCTGGTTTTAATTTCTTTGCTCAGCTCTGCTTGTGGCCTTGAAAAAGCAAAGTGTAATCAGCACTGCTCCCAATTCCAGACACCCCAGATCAGCAGACAAAGTTGAAGAGGCTCTTTGCTTTTGCACAGCCATCATATGGCTGGTAAATGAGGTTGCCTTGTGCCATCACTTTCAGGAGATACTCAGCTCAAAGAGATGCCTTGGCTGATGCTGAAGCCTTGGGAAGGACTTTGCAGCAGCTGTCTTAAGAGCAGAGAGCATAATTCTGTGCTCTGCTTGTGCATGTGAGGTCAGCCCAAGGAAAATGATTGTGCAGGCTTTGCCAGTGCTGTTGGAATGGATAAATTACACCTGAAGTCTGTTGGTAAATAAAGCAAGAGGCTTTCTGTCCACCTCAGTGGAGGGCTTAATATCCGTATCCACCCTCCAGCTATTGAGGACTTGCAAACTAGGGGACGTGGCAGTGTTGTGGTGGCTCCTGTTGGCTAAGAAAACACTTTGAGCACTGTATTTCTGATGAGTGAGTGAAGGAAGGATCTAAGGGTCTATGCAAGCTGATACATGGGGTTAGATCTGTTAGGATTCTTCTCTTCATTTCCAGAATCCGAACAAGACAGAAACTGTGCTGCAGTCCTTCCAGGCCAAAGCTGCTCTTCAGTGCACAGAAATATAATAAGATTCATTCTACCAGAGAAAGAACAAAGAAACAGGTCCAGGTGATTGGCAACCTTTAGGAAACATGATGTTCCTGAGCTGTGTTCCTGTCTTCCCTTGTGCATCTTGTCCATTGACCTTCTCATAGATTATGTATATGCATTATGTATTTCTTAGCTTGTCAGATAGAAACTGTTTATTATTCTGTTGAGGAGCTATAGTTCACGTAGTCTACCTTTCAGAAAATCCTGTGCACATAGAATCAAACCACATGGCACAAGGACTGGGGGTTGGCAATGTCAGGTCTTGGTATTACTATTAAGAGTCACAGAAACCACTGTGCAACCTGCAAAAGGTTGTGCTTATTGGGAACAATATTTAGAATTGTCAGCGCTTAGTTCTTGGACCTGCTGCTGTCATATTGCTAAAAACATCAGGTGAAGGCCTTATCAGCACCCAGAGATCTGTATCATAGAATCATAGAATCACCAAGGTTGGAAAAGACCTAAGAGATCATCCAGTCCAACCGTTCACCTATTCCCAATAGCTCCCACTAAACCATGTCCCTCAACACAACATCCAGTCTTTCCTTGAACACCCCCAGGCTTGGTGACTCCACCACCTCCCTGGGCAGTCCATTCCAGTGCCTGACCACCCTTTCTGAAAAGTAATACTTCCTAATGGGTCTGTTGTTCCATCAGGGTCTGTTGTTTATGCTAACAGTCAGACCTGAAATGAGCATACAGGAATTTTATCTTTGTGAAGCTGTTTTAGTTCAATTCCCTATATAGAAAGATAAATGTAACAGATATCAACTCTTATCTTGGGATTTCCAGTATTTACTTTCAGGGCTGCTTGCTAAATGCAATCAGTTGTTACTGGAATCCCCCAGAAGAACTTGATCATGCAGTTCCTGTGGTTTCCTTCTCATCTTCCAGGACAAGGAATGGAGCAGTGCTCTGCAAGGAGTCAGCATGCCTTGGCCCCTTTACAGCTCTCTGCTACTGATGCTGGCTCAGCATCTCTGCAGATGAGGCTTTGAAAGAGCTCTTAAGCAGCACCAGTCAAATTAAACTCTTGGGTTCTGCACCATAGGAAGTTAGGTAATGTATTCTGAATACCATCAGCTTGATTGATAGCGACAAAAATGAGCCACTGGTCAAGACCATGAGAAGGAGAGGACCTATTGAGAAGAAATTAAACTACTGCCACTAGTCTAGGAAGATTAGAGAAACAAGAGCAAAGAAGCAGAAGGACAGGCAGTGGGAGATGATGTGGAGTTGCAGAATCTATTGCAGGTGAAGAGTGAATGATCTGGAAGAGAATAAGGGAATGCATGAAGTAAGTGGGGCATGAATGTGCATATTTCTGAGGCACAGAACAGTGGAATGAGTGGATATCATCAAATTCACTAAGGGTAGGGATCTGCTTTGCAATGCTTGTTGGACTTCTCAAGAAGAGACTGTGTTGAGTCAGTGTTAAGGGGTAGAATGGAGCTCTCTCATGACAGGACTTGGCTGATATGGAGAAGGTGGCCCTTATTTCCTGAAACACATGGATAGGTTGGAAAGGTTGTTGGGACCTTGCCTATGGGAATGGAATTCATCACAGATATTTTCTCCTACAAAAGCCAGCTATTTGATCTCAGATAGTTGACCAAGCTGTCCCTGCTACTGTTGGAGCCACAGAGATGAAATTATCTATCCCTAGAAATATCCATCTAACCTGCTAACAGTACACAACCATCTTAGATCAGACATAAACGCCACCTCACCCAATGTTTAATTCATGAGAAAACTGCAGTCACAGTGGCTGCAGGGATTGAATCCGACATCAGCTCCTCCAGGGTCTTGTAAATCCATGAGATATTGACAAGGGCAGGCAGAAAAATATGGAATGACCTCTGGTCCTGGGAACAGTCATTGCACAAAGTGGCAGCGTGGGTACAGACAGTGCACAGCAGTGCAATGAAGCCCCCATGAACCCAAGGTTATTGACACACAGAAGATAAGGCAGTAAGAAAACAAAGTCATCTGTGTTTCTTGAGATGTCAGACTGGCCCAGATCAAGAGGAATGACATGGTTTAGCATCAGGAGCCACAACCAAATGGGAAATGGGGTATGACAAGACTATGGGGTGTTGCAGGAGGTCCTCAGCACTGATGGAAAATGTGTGTTTGATGTTACTGAACAGTGCAATGTCAGCCATTAGCTAATGGCATGTCTGATGGGAGAGGTCTGTCCAAGAAACAAACAGAAAATGACTTGCATTGTGCAAGGCTCGTGTTGCATGGTGCTGGCAAGTTAAATTTCAGTCACTTGGCCCTGAGACTTTCTGAAAACCAAAGGCTCTCATCTCTGCAGCACCTCTGTGGGGAGCCCATGCATCACATTTCCCAACACAGTGGGGTCTGTCTGCTCACCTTCCTTCTGCATTTCCTCAGCTTGGTGATGGATCTTCTCAGTGCACAGCCCTGGATCGTAGAATGGCTTATGTTGCAAGAGGCTATGCCTTGTACTTGGCCTTGTTGAACCTCATTAGGTCCTTGTGTACCCACTTTCTGAGCTTGTCCAGGTCCCTCTGGATGGCGTAGGGATCTTCTGTTGTGTAAACTGCACCACTCAGCTTGGGGCCATCAGCAAATTTCCTGAGGGTGCACTCCATCCCATCATATATGTCATTGATGAAGATATTAAGGAGAACGTGAGTGTTCCAGCCTTGCCCTGAGGCACTGGGCTCACAGCCAGCAAAAGGCCTGCCAAAATTCCTCCTTTTGCAGGACGTTTAGCAGGCAGCGCCTTTGTCACCTCAAGCTCCCTTTACCAACACCGATTGCCAAGCACAGCCAGTGGTACGGGTGGATAAAGTCTGTTTGGGCAATAAGCTTTCAGCACCTGCTTTGAATTGCTAATAGCAGAGAATATTTCTTGATCTTTTTAGAACAAAGGAGTTAATGAGCTTAATTGTCTCCCTGAAACAATAGAGCGATTATCTCACTGAGGGAAGAGGAAGGGAACATAGTGGTGAATTCAGCACTTCTGAAGGCAGGCTCCTGAGAGCTGCCCAGCCCAAGAGGGCTTGAGCTGGGTTTATAACAAGGTTTTGCAGAAACATGTCACTGATTTTTCCATGTTTTTTTCTTTTTTATTTCTTTTTTTCCCCTGTGCAGTGCTTTGCTGAAATGACAGCAGGGTATAAAGGCCCCCAGACACGGGGCACACTGGGAGTTGTGCTGTTCAGTAGTAATCAAAGAGCTCAACAATTTAAAACAAAAACCCTCCAAATGAAACATTCCCGCCTGAGATCTGTAAGGTCCCTCCCAGTCCAATGCATTCTATTCTATCTATTCTATGACATGTTGGATATGGTCCTTTGTGCATGCACAGAAATGGAACAGATTTCCAAGCCGAATTTTTTTATATAATACTCTGAAATTTAATTAATTTTGCTTATGTTGTGCAAAGTTTATAAACAGACACAGTAGAAAGAAGCTTAATGTGATGAGGAATATATCTTAGACTATGAGGATTAAGTCTGGGGAGATTATAGGACCAACTATACAGTTCCCAGAACAAAAATTTAGCACCATGGGTGTTTGTATAGATTCATCATGTTGTTCCAATTAAACCCCAATTGCTGTTCCCTCTGGCTGCTCTTGCTATCCATAGTGCTGGTCAGCACAGGTGTTTGGCAGTAAAAGATGTTAATGAATTGAAATTGTTGCTAATATTCAAATTACCTGTTTTCATTTCAGCTTCTGACAACCCCCAGGATCAAAATGAATGCCTGCTTGCCAGCTGAAGGGCGAGCATCCAAGAAGGAAAAAGTGCTCCTTTTCAGCTCCTACAAGGGTATTGCGAACAACAGAAGCAAGGGAATGTAATCCCATTGCTTGTAACAGCTTTCTGAAGGAAGCAAGAGCTGTGGAGGCTGTGGGAATCACAGAATGGCCAGGGTTTAAAGGGACCTCAAGGATATGAATCTCCAACCCCCCTGCCACATGCAGGGCCACCAACCTCCCCATTTCATACCAGACCAGGCTGCCCAGGGCCCCATCCAACCTGGCCTTGAACACCTCCAGGGATGGGGCATCCATGACCTCTCTGGGCAGCTGTTCCAGCACCTCTCCACTCTCTCTGTAAAGAACTTCCCTCTGACATCCAATCTAAATCTTCCCTCCCTCAACTTAAAACCATTTCACCTTGTCCTGCAGTTATCTACCCTTTCAAAGAGTTAATAAATCTGAATGGCTTTCCATAACGTGTGCTTTGCAAGGAGCAATGGGAGAGAATTTTGGTTTCCCATCTATCTAAAGCATTTTCAATTGCAGATTGTAATGGGAACTAAATGCATGGCTGTTCTCTAACGACAGGCCTGCTCTCAGTAGGAATGGGAGATCAGTTGAGACCTCACCTGTGGCCATTACCAATTGCTTCAAGGAGAACTTCAGTGTTATAAAGCAACAACTGCAGCTAAGATGGTGAGGCTGTTGATGCCAGCTGAGAATACGAGTTCAGAGTAATCAAAACAGGCATGGTTCTGGGTTGTCCTGTGTGAGGCTCTGCAGAAAACAGCCTATAGGGAAGAAGGGAGAGAGAAGGAGTTACGGGAGATATAGAACCATGTGGTTGGGGATCTTTTCTAGCTCACAGAAAAGGGAAAAAGGTATTGCTGGGCTCAAATGATTTGATCAGCAGTGCAAAGTCTCCTTTGTTTTCCTCTTTGGTATCTTTGAGGTGCTCTGAATGAAGGATCCCCATCACAGCACAGGACGTGTAGCTGTGTGAAAGTGGAATGGGGATCATAAAGCACCATGTACCCCTGGAGACACCTGGATGGGGAAAGGAGGGGACTGGGGAGACCAGCAGCAGAGCTCTGGTGCCCTGGGTGCTGCTTTGGCCATTGTAACACCACTTCCCAGCCTTGTTTGGTCTTTTATAGAGCAGCATTTTGTTAGCAGCAGTGATGCAGGCAATAATCATTCAGTAGCTGTTCCATCTTATATGAAGCTACAATAACTCTGACCTAAACTTAAAAGAAATGCCACACTCCTCAGGACAGTGTGGGAAAATTGGTCCTTGTGATAACAGCTGAACAATCACGGAGATGCACTTTTGCTGGTTGGAAATGTCATCTCTCTCCATTTCATGTACTCTTAGGGCATTTCTGAATGTGCAGGCTGTTTCTTCCTTTTGCAGTGACCTCCTCAAACCCTCTTCCACCTCGTTGCTTTGCCTTATTAAGAACTACACAGAGCCCTTTGCTACCCCAGGATTGTGCTCTCACCTCCTACTGTGCAATGCCTCCAACACCTTTCAGCTGTGTTAGGTGTTAAGCCTCTGGGCTCCCATCTGCTCTTTGCTAAGCAGCCATCCTGCAACACTGCAAAGCATTGTGATGCTCTTCATCACCTGTATCATCCCTGGTTTTGTCTTCCCACAGCTGTGCTTTCAGTCATCCTGCTGCCAATATGCAGCAGGGCTGCCAGTACAGGAATGCCAGTAGAGAAGGCTTTGCTTTGCCTCTAATCCAAGCAGAGGTGTGTGTCCCAGGGAGAGGATGCTGATACACACTACAATGCCCTGCAGAGCAGCCCCATTCACACTTTAGCAGAGAAGCATTTTAATTAATTGTCAACAGTTTTTTAATATATAGATTTAGCAGCTCTGCCTGAGTAAATGCTATTTGAAAGATTAAATTCTGTTTGGATTAATGGCCTCTGACAGCTTTTCCTCCTTTGCAAACAAAGTGGGTTTGAAGTGTAATAAAACAGAGCGTGGGATGCATTGAACATGGAGAGCTGTTCAAGCTGGCAGCCAAGTGAAACACCACCAGGCTCCATCCAGAGAAGTCCACAGACAAACACACCTTCCAGGCACAAAGGCCTTTATCTGATGTGGCTTCAGGCTCTCCAATTCCCTCAGCCTCCCATACAGTTGCTTACGGCAACATACATCAATTGTGTGTGTGGAGTTTTTGAAAGCAGGGCTCTGCAGACTGTGGGGCTGACATCTGCAGCATCTGCACAAGGCACATACTGAACAGTTTTGTTTGTTCTTTGTGTGTCGTGGTCAAGAGGAGGCTAATCCCCAGCATGGTCACATAAGCAAGGTGAGATCTACTTCCCAGGAGAATTCAAAGAAGTAGAGGTGCTGACTTCAGGATATAAAGTACTCTGGGCAACATATGTTTGGATCTCATGCTTATAGTGAGTTCTCAGCTCATCATGCAGCTTGCTAGGGATGTTACATTAATTAACGGTGTAATTTTTTACCAAGTCTCTGTTTCATAGAATCCTTAGAGTTGAAAGGGACCTCTGAGGGCCATTTAGTCCAACTGTCCTGCCATGAACTTTTTCATATGCAATCCAGCTTCCATGTTTTTGAGACTGAGAAGCACGTGGGTTAGCATCTGGGCTGTTTAGAGTGCGAACTGAATAAGTCTTCTTACCATAATCTACCACAAATCTTATAACCAACCAACTTGCCGTGCCATACTGCTGCACCAAGCCAATCCTACACAAACTGATTGCAACCACAGTGCCAGGCAGTAAAGCTAAGACAAAAAGCCCCAATATTACACAAGCAGATGTCCTCTGGACCTGCTAAGAGAACTGTAGAATCACAGAATCGTTAAGTTGGAAAAAAACACTAAGATTATCTAGTCCAACTGTCACCCGTAACCACTGTTCCCAATAAACTGTCCCTCAAGAAGAGCAGAAAAGTTGTTGGTGACCACATCCACTTGTACTTGGGCACTGCACTGTGGACAAGAGAGCAGGAGATTCCTTGTCGCTTAAGGCTGAGGCTCAAGAGCAAGAATCTCTGGAAAGGATGTCCTACCTCCTTAGTTGTGGAAATAGTATTTGCATGGAAGCCTGCCATGTTGTGTCCCCATGGCACTCTGTGCACAAGACCTGAGGTCCACTCACTGCATATTTTAGAAGAATAGACCAGTGATGAAATTCTGTTAAGCCATGCCTAGTAAAATACGTGCTGTTTGTCTGAGTACCTACAGCCTTAGTGCTCAGCCACTGATATCCCAACCGGGGCCTTGGTTCTGTGCCCATTTAAGTCATCCTTTAGATATCTGTGTATTACTGGCACTTTTTCCCTGTAGATCACGGTATAAAGCAGTATTTGAACTTTTGACTCTCAGCAATGAATACATTTTCAACAGCTTATTAATGAGACTTACCATTATTATTACTGGGCCTGTTACATGTTCCATCCCCCAGAAACATTTGTGCCTTTCAAGAGAAGAGCTTCATTAATTTGATATGAAAGTTGATAGGCAAGTCATGAAAAGATGCTCATCCCATTGGTGCTCAGGGTAAACAGGTTACTTCATCCAATGTCCTCTCTGATTGTGTTGTATTATGTAAGACATCACCTTTCTAAATGAATGTTTTTAATCAACCTGTTGCTGTTGTGTTGAATGCATTAGTGCAAATAGAAACTCATTTTCTCATGCTATTTCAGACATGCTACACAATTTTGTTTGGGGTATGATCCTCCTAAATTGTAGAGCCCATTTTGGTTTGCTGTTGAAAAACATGTTGAAATGCATATCAGTTTTTAAGGCGGAATCATTTTCGCCCTTCACTGAAAACTGCAGCACATGGAAAGGTCAAGAAGAAATCCAGGAGAACTGGTAGCAGCAAACTCACTTCAACTGAACAGCTCCTCCTTAATGAACTTGTTGAATTTCTGATCGTTTTAAAGGATAGATGTGAGAACTCTGAAACGTTTGTTTTAATTTGTGAAAATGGGACTCGAGGACATTAAAGGATACGGTTTGTATGGCAGTTTTATGACCTCTAAATGAATGATTTTAACACAGGGTTTAAAGTGTAGTAAGAAGTTATTATCAAATAACTTGTTAATGAAATCTGAGAGTTACGTAAGGCTGACCCACCATTTCTCTGAACTCTAAGCTCTCATGATTACTTTTGTTCCAGGAAGAGCTACAGCTTCTAAGGCAATGAATGTTTTCATTAGAAATAGCACTCCATGACTAATAATAATCAAGATTAATGGCGTTGTCAATGGTGATTCAACCAAAAGACATTTTTGAGCTGACAAACGTAGCAAAAATCATTTGAAGCAGAAAGTTGTTTCCCCAAATCATGCTATTTCATAGCAAAATCCTTTCATTTGACATACTCAGGTCTTCTCTGTCTGAATGTGGACTACCCTTTAATACAGAAAGGGATAGAATGGTAGAGATAAGGTAGACGTTTCCAACAGTAACTCACTGAAGCATGTGGTGGATCAATGGGAGTCCTTAAGCCTAAAGTGTTTGTCTCCTTCCTAACGGTGTGCTTTAAATCAACCCCAAGCTGAGATACAAAAAGGTGGAGACCGTACTAAAAACTGGTATAAAACCCAAATGCCTCTTCTTCAGGAAATTTCAAGATTCCAAAATTTCATTTCACTGAAAGCTAAGTTACAAAGAAAGTTTAAAAAAATTTCTTAGATTTTTCAAGTTGACAGCAGGTAGTGTTTGGGCTGCGTTGTTAAAATGACTTGAATATCTATGCAGGTTATCTGTGTTATATATAACCTATATAGAACTAGATTTGGCACAGTGCTCCCAGGCACAGCTCTCTTCCATATGGTTCTGTTTTCCTGCACAGTGTAGAGAAGCAGCAATTGGCCTTTCTGAAGCATGGCCCCTGTCTTGGGAGGGTTCGTGTTGCATTGGTGAAGGATGTCAGACACAGGTTGTGGGGAACATGCTGCAAATGCACTGATGTAACTCTGCAGTGTCGGTCCTGTATACCTGAATAGGTCTGCACGGAGTCCTCACTGTGCTGGTGCTGTCCTCGCATTGCATTCCTTGATGTCCACATTCCCTGTTGCTGTGTAGAGCAGCTTGTTTTATACTAGCCAGACAGTAAGGGTTAATTTGCTTCCTCAAACATGTTCTATAATGCTGGAAATATAAACAGAACAAAGAAAATAAGAAGTTAATTTGGCCAAGTTATTGACAAAAGTTTTTTCAGCATCGCTGCAGAAATCAGTGGGGGCTGCTCACTCTTTGTAGGGATTTGTACTATTTAGGAAAGCAAAAGCCTTTTGTGGATCAAGCAATATCTGAAGAGAAGGTTCCATTTTAATTCTCTGCTTATTTTTCTGGGACTGAGAGAAAAAAATGTTCTTGCTGTAATGAAAGCAATGAACCCATGTGGCTGTTTGGAATCTGAAAGTACTTAATTTGGTCTCAGTCTGCTGTTATTTGGAGGTATGAGCACGTGAAATAGAAGCAGCCTGCTTTGAGCCAGGAGGGTGAATGTGCCAGATCTTGCTGCTGCAGAAGGAGGTTCACTTCTACTCCCATCGATACCTCTGGTTGAGGCACCCTTAATTCTTTCGTCTCAAGAAGCAGTTTCCTTATCAGAGAACCACATCGAGTTATTCTGGAGCAATTTACCTGTGGTATACCATGATCTGTGAATTTCATTTACCATTCACTTCTCTGGTTTTGATATTATTCGTTCAACCTTTATCAGATAGCTTTTATTAACACTCAGGTCATAATAACAAGCCAGAGGCACTTATTTTTCTGTTTCAGATATGGTACAACACTTGTTACACTGCAGTCATACCCGGTCACCCCAAACCTACTAAATCTGCTGAATGCCTTTGCTGCAAGAAGTGCAGCTGAGCATGCTAAGTCATTCCAAAATGGAGATTACTGAGTCCCTTTCTCTGGAGTTTATTATCTCAGTTATTCTGATATTTGCTCAGTGTAATTGTGACCTCTTCTCACACCCGTGACATTGTTCCCCGTGGCAAATCTATAGTGAGTGGTTTCTACATCATTTGAACAACAAGCGCTCGCTTCATTTCGCATGCTGCCTGGGCCTGTCCTTAATCTCATCTCTATCTGTCCATTATCACGGGTACAGATCTTTCCCCGTTCTCATTTTCTTTGAAAGGCAGAAGAAACTTTGCCTCCTTGTCCTTTGTACCCTTTCTAAGGTCCAACCCTGCCTGACTTTCACATCGTGTTCCTGCATTTCATGGTGCCAGGGAATTATTCCCTGTTAGTCAAAACCCACTTCAACAGAGTAAACTTAGCTGAACTATTAATTACTTATTAATTGGCTGTTACATTCAATAAACATGCCGCGGCTTCTCACGATCCATGATTTAGCTCTTTAATAAGCACATGCAGGAGCCTAAACTCTGCTATTATTAAAGCCTTCGGAGACATAGCAAATTACAAGTTCAGCTTTGCTTTCTCCTACAGGTTCTTTAACATTGGAGATTTTAAACAGAACAAACATAAAGGCAACAGTGAACAAATTGGTCATGAATATATGTAGTTTTGCAAACAAAAAGTTCCTAACCAGAAGAGAAATGGCAACCTTTCATAAGCAAGAGGCAAGGTTTGGAGCATAGGAATCTCTTCCTTCCCTTCAATCATAGAATCATGGAGTCATTAAAGTTGGAAAAGACCTCTAAGATCATCTGGTCCAATCCCAACCCATTCCCCCATGCCCACTGACCATGTCCCCCTGCACCACGTCTCCATGGTTCTGATACACTTCCAGGGATGGTGACCCCATCACTCCCTGGGCAGCCTGTGCCACTGCATCACTGCTCTTTTGGGGAAGAAAAGTATTTCCTAATACCCAACCTGAACTTCACCTGGCACAGTATGAGGCCATTACCTATCTTATAAAAAAAATAATCTTAACAAAAGTATATGAAGAATATTACCAAGGAAATATTACCACATTCCCAAGGAACTTGGAAGACCTGAGATGAGCAACGACTTAGCCAATTCTTCTTCTGGATGCCATAATTTCTCTGTGGCTTCCCACCTCCAGCTGTAGGCAACAGCAGCACCTCAGGCCAAGGGATTGTGAAGGGCTTCATAGGTGTAACACAGTGAAATGTGGCCGTGTAGATGTGCTAAGAAAAGCATGTCAGTTCAAAAAGCTGCTAAGTCTGTCACATTGGTTTCTATCAACCACAGAGAAAACGATGGGAAGAGGAAGGAGCCTGAGTGAAGACCACGCAACAATCTTTTTGGGTACTCTGCAGTGGGATATAAAGTCCAGGCAGTGCTGTTATTGAATCCAGGAGAGCAGAATTGCTGCTGAATCCATGGTTCAGTAAAAAACCAACCCCCTACACAGACGTGCAGTGGTAATTTAAAGGACCAATGGGTTCTTCAGTGCAGCAAAAATGTACGACTCAGTGTGAAGGCGCTGAAGTGCTATCACGCTAAGTGGACCAAATTGCCATACCTGTTAGTGTGCAACTGTTTTCCTCAGATAATGGATTTTATCTTCAGCAAATTTGATGGTTTGTTATAAAATAATGTTAAGCACAATGAAATAATAAGCAGCTGGTATGTTTTCTTGTAAGGAAAAACACATTAAGGTTGTAAACAACATAACAGCCCTGCACTGCTATTGAAGGAAATGGGTGTTAAAAGAGTTATTTTTTTCCAATAAATATTTGGTAGGTGATGTATTTGAGACGTATCAATTATTTATCTCCCAATATGGTTGAGATGTGCACTTTAATAAAACGTAGAAAGGATTTTAATTTTTCTGAACAATAAATGCAATTGATTTTGTGACCAGCATGAAGAATAGATTGACTCTAATGTCTTTTTCTTGGAGTATTTTGTATTGTTTTATGCAGAAATCTCAACTTTAATAGATTTTTAAAAAATAATCCACTAAAATGGTCAGAGAGAAGGATAAATCTTATTAACTCAAAATTCCTCCTCCTCCATATGCAAATACGTGTGGATTATCATTATCTTCTCTTTCATCTGAATCACAGTGTTTGTCATGTTTATTTGCTCTGTATTTTCATAAACATTTAGGAATATTAATAATTTAGAAACGATATTTAATTTTGGTGTAATGAATTCACACAGGCAAAATAAATATGCAGGGTAAGTAGTCAGTATGTCTGGTAGCTATTAAGCGCATTTACACTTTTTGTTCATATCTAGCTGAAGTATGGGAGCCTGGCTTGAGTTAGCAAGAGCAGTCTCTCACCTTAACACCTCATTTTAGTGTAAATCCAAGGTAGCCACGGGAGTTAACTCTAATTTATATCTGTGCATTTTAGCAGCAGGCGTTGCATTGAAATTGCCTCTTACTTACAGTGCGCTGAGCAACGTGGCTGCTTTCTCTCTTTGGGCTGACATGTGCAACTGAAGACTATAGGAACAGGGGATGCCCAGAGATCTGTGGGTGCCCCTTCCTTGGAGGTATTCAAGGCCATGGATGTGGCTCTGGACAACCTGAACTGGTGGGGGGGCAACCGGCCCAGGGCAGAGCTTGGCACTGGGTGATCTAGAGGTCCCTTCCAATCTAAACCATTCATTCTATGACTTATAGAATCACATAATGATTATTCACCATGTGCTGTAGGCTTGGTGGCTCAGGGATGTCCCAACACCATGGTGTTGAAATTCTGAACGGGATTTACTTCCAAGAGTTTTCTGAATCTCTTCTGGACCAGTGCAGACATCAGCATGGATGCTCAGTAGCAGCAAAGTCAACAGATAAATTGTACACGTGTGTGATAAAACAGCACCTTTGTTGTTTGGGTTTTTTTAGCCTGCTTCCCAGCAGTTTCACTGATAGCCCCAGCTTCTTCTTTTTTTTTTTTTTTGAAGAGTCTGAGCAGCTATTCTCTACTGGAACTGATCAAAGAAAATGCCCTCTCAGGACCTATGCAGATGATATATTACTTCAGTTAACTTAGATCGGTGCTTGGATACATACAGTTTAGATTTACACATGGTCTGTCCTGATGCCTGACATTTTGAGCTTATGTTACAAGAGACTCTGTGCACAGATTACAGCATTAAAACATGATTAAAATGTTAGCTTGGAAATTGCCAACTCTGGATATTTAAGATTTAACTCGGAGTTTTGTTTGTCACCATCCATGCCAAATGAAAAACCTTTTTGTGGGCGAATGCAGGGCCTAAAATGCCAAATTCATAATTCCTTATTTGTATCTAGTTCAAGCTTTTAGGATTCAGTCCCTCTTGTAGCAGCAGTGCTTCAGTGACAGCACATGACAGCTTTTCCAAGACTCGTGTCTAGCTTTTTCCTTTAGTGTTGTAGTCAAAACTTCTAATTCCTCTGTCACAGTCTGGATGCTGAAAAGCCAGGACACACATCAGCAGAAACTTGACCATTGCATGTCCTGTGTTTCCAGTCTTCCTTCCCATTCCTGGTGAAGTTTCAATGCTTGGGACAAGACTGCAGCAGCTCCCATCCACTCCAGGTTCCTGCCATTCTCAACTGACAGCATGGTTCTATTCTGAGCACCTCCCCTCTCCTCCTGAAGGCATCATTGCCTTGCTGCATGCTTCAGAAACTCTTCATGGAAAGCTAATTTGGGGAAGAAAAAGGAGCCAGCTAATTGATCGGAAATGTCATCTACTTATATACGTTTTTAGCTTCTGAAAATGAAGATGAATATTGTGTGTGTTTTATGTTGAAACAGACCATTTAATATCAAACCAATAATAGCTGAAGACTAAATATGCAGCCCAGGGTGTCCGTGTGTGGTACAGCACTGAGCAAAAGATTGAGTGAAATAACAAAGTGCAAGCAGTCAGAATCAATATTGAGGAGGTGTCCTTTAGGCTGGAGCTATTTAACTGCAGCCAGATAGCATCAAGGTTGAAAAAGAAATTGCTCGGAAGCAGAGGAAAGACACAGGGACATGAATTTTAAGGTCTCTTTATTATCACAAATGTAAGTTTATATCATGGCTAGACAGTGACTGCTCAAATGACCCCCATGCTGTATCTCTGCTTAAGCAATGTCAGAGCTTCAGCATGTCCACATGGTCAGAATCAGTTATGGCCATAGATCTTAAGAAGGTCTTGGTTCTTAGCACTTAGGCACCTCAGCTCTGCTGTTCATCATACCATGCAGAACCATCTCACTAAGTCCTTTATCAAGCCCTGTATGGGAATCCTCTGCTTTAATTTCAAGCTGATAGATGTATTTGCAGTCCAGCTTCAGTGCTGCAGAGGAGGCCAGGGATAGAGAAAGAGGTGCCAGGATAGTCTTTAGCCTTTGAGCTCTTTTCTGGCAAGCATGGCAGGAGTAAATGTTTTAAATTCAGCATGATTTTTCTCCTTGAACAGTGTCTGGAGAGGACGCTACTTCTTACAGTTCCCTACTTTCTGGCTTCTCCCATCATTCCCACTAGAGTTCTGCTCAGCTGGATCTGGCACTGTGTGCTTTCCCACATTATGTCTGAATGAAGTAGAAAGTCTAATTCTATGTCCAACACTTCTATGGCTACACACATTTTGTCTGGAGAAACAGCAGACACAATTTAGGCAGAGAAAGGTTTAGGAGAGGTATCAGTGTCAGTTCCGAGGGCTGTTTAGACTGATGCTGGAGAAGGTGAATTCCACAGTGGATTCCCCTACTCTCCCAACTTGATGTACATTGGAAGTCATGTAGATTAGGTGTTAAAGACCTTGGCCTTCATACCTGGGACATGAGAAGAAGTAGGTTATTTTGACATAAGAGCCATCTTTAGCAGGAAGAAGACCAGTGAGGTCCAGTGACTGGAAAACAATACAAAACACATTGCAAACACATTTAATAAGTTTCAGACATAAAAAGTGAGATATATATTTATAATTGACTTACCCAGGAGGTGGCAGTTAGTTTGTAAGGATGACTATCTGTGATAGTTTCCCCTAGAATTGTGTCCGACTTATAACTGAACATCTCTGGACCCAGTTTCCAGCTACTGAATCTCTTGGGAAAAGAGCCTGGGGGGAAAATGGCAGCAGGGCTTTCCCCAGTGGAGTCTGTATGGCTAAAGATATCACGCTACAGAGGAACTTCAGTGCAGAGGAATACCTCGTGAACTGCCTTTAGAAGAAACATTGCATTTCGCTGCAATGCTGGGCTGCCATTGGGTGCCCAGAAGGTAGATCTGAAAAATGCCTCCTCCTGCTCTTGGTGCTTTCCAGAGTCAGAGCAGGAGTGGGAGTAAGAGAAGAGCAACGTGAGACAAAAAGCTGCACTTAAATCAGTCCTTGCATGCTACCTAAGTTTCAGTCTACATGCAAATATGGAGAAGCAGTGATGTTTCTAGTTGGGATGCGGTGCACTGTTCCTATCAGGACAGGAACAAAACCTGTGTGCCATCTATCAGGCCTTTCCTACCCCTGTTCTTCCTTTTCTTACAATAAAACTGTGTTGAAAAGGAGCTCTGTTACAATCCTGTGCTTGCATTGCTTGGCCCAGAGATTCTGCTCTGGATTTCTCTGAGGACACAGTGCAGCAAGCACAAGTGTCTATCATAGTATTCACCCAACAGAACACTTGCTCTTAATAAAAATCTTCCTAAATAAAATATCCATATTCATAAAAAACCCCAAACCTCCAAAAAGGCAGCTTGATAGCTTTCCAGCTTGAAAAGTAGCTCACCTGGGACAGGTGTTTTGCAAATGCCATCAGCAGAGCAGGGTTCAGGAGCTTTCTTATTTAGCCAATGTACCTTTTATTTGGTAATGTGGTGTGGAAGAGGAATAAATCCCCTCTGCCTGTCACTCTGTAGATACACATTGCACCAAGTTCCGTTGTTCCAGCTCCCTGCCAAGCATCGGGCTTGCCAGCTAGAGACAACAATGTTTAATTTATGAAGGGCTGAGTTTTAATCAGTTTTTTATTGTTTGTTCCAGCAATAGATCAGTTTAATGGCAGTCAGAAAAATGCACCATAAGCAAATCTTGCACATGCCATTCTTCTCCCTGCTAGATATCTCACATCAGAAGTTTGACATCGATGCATGCTGGGAAATAAGCAACCTGTGAAACTCAGTGTTTAGAAACAAGCGGCCAGGCTGCAGTTCTTACGATGTTTGGGGGCTGGTGGATACTGCAGTAATAAGGGCAGAGTTGGAGATAAATCAGTATTCAGAGTCTTTTCGCACTGAATCATGAGATTCCCTTTTATAATGCAGAAAACAGACGCTGTGACTGTGCACCTCCCTCAGGCTTGGCGTGGAGATGGTGGTGGAAGCTTGTCTTCAAGCATTGGTGCAGCCAGGTCCTACTGAAGAGGACATTTGATGAGGCCTTTCAATATCTGTAGGGGCTGCAAGGTAGGAGGGGACAGACTTGTAGCAGGATCTGTTGTGATAGGACAAAGGAAAATGGTTTCAGACTAAAAGAGGCAGATTTAGACTGGATGTAAGGAAGTTGTTTTTTATGCTAAGGGTGGTGAGGCACTGGCAAAGGTTTCCCAGAGAGGTGATGGTGCCCCATCCCTGCAGACACCCAAGGTCAGGGGATGGGGCTGTGAGCACTGATGCAGCTGTGGGTGTCCCTGTGCATTGCAGAGGAGTTGGACTAGATGACCTTTAAGGGTCCCTTCATGAGATCTAGGCCAGTCTTTGCCTTTTTTATTTATTCGTGGAGCTTCAGCTTCAAAGAACACATCAATCTCCCTCCAAACACACCAAACTCCACTATTTCCAGTGAAAACTTGGCCTGGCCACACTACGTGCTGTGTCACGGGCTGTCACAGTAATAAAGTTCCGTTGCTTGGGCAGGGTTGTAGAGAAAAGAGATGAGCCCTGGCTCAGGTCGTTTATTTTACAGTCAAAGGAAGATACATGAAACGCATTTGCTGCTCCATTTGTCAGGTCTATTTTCAGCTGATTAAAGATGTAAGAGGTCTGAGTCTGGATCCTGCCTGAGAGTGGAGGGTTTGGTGCAGGCCTACACCTGTTTCTTTGAGGGGGGCTTACTGAGACAGAGGAATTGGATCAAATCTTGGGTAATACCAAAATGAATCCAGAGCATGTAGTTATTGCCACTGCCATGCAAAGGCAGTGGGAAATGAAAGCCCTTGTTATTTTGCAGAGTTGTGTGAGTTGCCTTGGTTACTTCTCTTCTGTGCTTATAGATATCTGTCCTTGTCCATCTTTGTCCTTGGCACTCAGAGTGATAATAAAATAATTGTTTCATGGCAAGGAAATGGTGATCAACTGCCCAACCAGTGTCAGGATAAACGTTGCCATGTCTACAAAGAGATTCATTGGAAAGTGATGAGATATATTCTGTAGGAGAGCAAGCATTTCCCCTCCCATGGCTCTTCTGCAGAATACACAGTGTTGTCAGACAGTTGTGGATCTGATGAGACTTGACATCTTCAACCCCCATTTTTGCTACATCAGCAGGAGCCTTCCAAATTGTGACCATATAAGATGCTACACCCCAGGAGAGGACATGATGGGACTGAATTGTCTGGAGCAGTGAGCGTGAGGGTCAGAGCACCTCCCTGTATCAAAGAAACATAGAAAAGAGCACTGGACTAGATCTCAAGAGATCCTCTTTTCCATCTCTCTGACCCACAGAAAGCCCTGTGGCATTCTGGAAATGTCTGTAGAGATGATCCTGTTCCTAGAAGCTTCCAGTAATGAAAAATACACAGCAAAGCCAGGAAAAAAATAAATAGCAGTGCTTAACTCTCCTTATGTTAGAAGATTTTTCTTAATAACTAACCTGAATTTCCCTAACTGTGATTTAATTACCCCATCTCCTTACCGGAATGAACATGCGGAACAAATTATTCTCTTCTTCCTCACAGAAACCTTTTATGTAACTGCAGACTATTATGTTTCCCCGAAGTCTTCTCTAGTCTAAATAACTTCAATTATTTCAGCCTTTCTTTGCAGGTTACCTCTAATAATTTCCATTCTCACTGCTCAACTTCTTCATTCATCCCTCTTGAGCTACAGCACTCCAGACCAGATGCCATATGCCTCTGGAGGCACTCTTGCCAACACATGCAGAGGAGTATTCACCTCTTTTTACATTAGCATGCTCAGCTCGTGATGTACAGTTGCTTCTGTGCAATATGGTGTGTAGCCACTCATTCCTTCTCCTGGCTCGGTACAGTTGTGCATCTAAATGCAGGCTCCTCATTTGCCTCCATTCAGTTGTGTGCAGTGTGGTACAGATCATACCTCTGATTTCTCTGAGTCCTTCAGAATTTCGCCGCTCAACTTGAAACTGCTGCTGGTTCTTCCCTACGTGATGCAAGAGCTAAGGATTACATCCTAAGTTGTGTGGGAAGTCTCTGGTAGCAAGCCAATGCATTACAAGACAGCCAAGGAGAAACCACACGATGAGGGTGGTTGAGCATAGGAGAAGGTTGCCAGGTTGCTCCCTGTTCTTTTTTCATCTCCTAAATATTTGTCATTGCAGTTTCTTCCCCTGTTCTGTTGAGTAGGGGGAGTGAGGGTGTGGTGTAGTGGTGCTGAGCTGCCCGTCAGTGTTAAACCATGACACTCACAGAAGCACAGAACCATTAAGGCTGGGAAAGACCACTAAGATCTCCAAGTCCAACCCCAGCACAACCCCACTTTGCCTGCTAACCATGTCCTTCTGTGCCACATCTCCATGGTTCTAGAACACCTCCAGGGATGACTTCACCCTTCTGACCACTTGGGCATACTGCTGGCTCAATCAGGTGATGCAAAGAGGGTGAGCTTTCCATACTTCCTAGCTGCAAGACAGATTATCCCAGAATTAAGGACCCAGTCATTAAAACAGACTCTGGAAGAATTTCACACTATAGGACTCAGGATGCTGACACACAGCAATGTCATGGAACGGGCAACATGAACACCTCAGCTGTCAGTTCACATCAGCGTGCACAGAAGATGCACTCAGAGTAGGCACTGAAGGCTTATCTTATTTTGGAAAGGATGCATTTATTTATTTATTTATTTTTGTCTTTGCAAAATGTTTTCTCACTACTTCTGACTGGCGAGAATTGAAAAACAAACAAACAAGAAGCATAGCTTAAGTCCATTTTGGAAACAGAAATATTAAGCAAACAATTCTGACAAACGGGAAGCCCTGCTTGCCAAAGATTGCAGAAATGAGTGTATTTTATCAGAAGTCACATAAATGACTCAAAACATCTTTTTCTTTTTCTTTTTTTTTTTCCTGAAATAATGAATTCTAAGAGCAGAATAATTGGGAAAGAAATCCAAGCGCTCTTCAGTTTTTGACATTTTAGGAAAGAGCTGAAGACTTTTTTATATTCCCCACATCCTTTGTCGTGATGGAGCGAGGAAGTTTAATTCCAGAATAGCAGCAGGAAAGGGCAGGGAAAGGGAAGGTCTTGGGATCTGAAGTCTAAAAGCAGCAATAGCTTAGAGATGACAAAAAGGGATTCTGACTTGCTAATTAGCTTTGCATAATGATGAGTAAACTTGACTGCAGCATAAACCAGTCAAATGTCTTTGTAGCTCATAGGCTCATTGTGTGCCCAATTAAAAGGGACTGGTTTGTGTACAGCTCACATGGTGTTTCCTGGAGACCAAGGAACTTACAAAAGGGTGCTCCATGCTTTGCTGCTTGCTTTGGCTGCTGCACCAAATTCACTTCCAAGGAGCAATTGGATAGCATCTATTTTATCATACATCCAAAAGCACATCACTGACTCTCTCTCTGAGCTCTCACTCATTTTTTCCCTCCTAAACAGCTGAGCAAATGGAGAATAAAGCCTTCATTATCTGTTCATCAGTTGCCACCTCTGCCAGCAAGTGCAGAAGATCTCTATGCTATTTTTCTCTATTAAACAGAGCCGAGAGAAAACCTGGCCGCAAAACATCCCTGAGCATGTGTGTGTGGAGGAGGAAAGCACTGAGTCTCACCACACACCCTCCCAAACTGTGGCTCACTGCCCCCCAAGTGAAGGGCACTGCTGCAGTGGTTCACACATTTCTTCCTGCAGGGCTGTCCTGCAGTGCTGGTGCTTTGGTTCCCCATCGGCCAGGGGCTGATGGCACTGAGTTAAGCTGCAAAGCCACAGTATCCATGCTGATGGCAGATGCTGTTTTCTTGGCACCAGCCTCCCATTTACAATATCCAGGAGATTTCAGAATTGCCAATGCACAGCTTCAGCTTGCAACACGGATGGGAAATGCTCATAGGCTGGGAGGCCGTACAGCTCCCTCACTGTGGTAACAGCCACAGTGCTGCTGGGCCATCTCTGCAGTAAGAAATGGAGAACCTTCAATCCCAACTGCCCCTATCACCAGATGAGGGGTCTAGCAGATGGCTAGCATGCATGAAATGGGTTCTCTCTTTTTTCTTTTGGGAGTTAGCAGAAGGGAAGGTCACCCAGGGACACCTGGGACACATTTTCCTGGTCTGACACAACTGCCATGGAGGTAGCCTAGATCATCACTGCTCAAAACCAAGTGAGAGCAAGGTTTTCCCAATCTGAGTCTTCTCTTACTGTCCCCTTCTGCCTTGCTTATCCCACATGCAACTGTTCCCACAGTAACCCATAAGGCAGTTGTGCATTATGGTGACTGTAGGACCACTGAGCATCTAGGTAAGCCAGGGACTTTGCTTTTTTCCCTTCATCTTTAATTATTTTATAATTATTTCCTTTTCTATTACTTATTTATTCCTCTGTTTATTTTCTTTTTGTTGTTCAGCAGTGTGTGAATCCCTTGGTCTGTGTGCTCTCCCGTTATTAGCAGCTCCCCATGTCTGCCCAGAGTCGAGATGATCTTTTCTCTCGCAACAAAAGTGGGTTATAATGCTTCTGCCTTTCACACATCGTGAAACAGAAATGGGCACTACCTTTCCCAAAGCACAGGGGAGTTTCCCATAACCTACAAATCTCCTCTGTCAGATTCGGCAAAAGGAAGAGCTGGGAAACTACAGACTACTCAGCTTGACTTTGATATCCTAAAAAATACTGGAAGAAAACATTAAACAATCACTTTGTAAGCACTTAGAGGATAAAAGGCAGTAAGAGACAGCCAACATAGACTTGTCAAGAACAAATCATGTCAAACTAATCTAATCTCACTCTTTAATGGGGTCATTGGCCTATGGACAGAAAAAAAAGTGATAGATATGATAGACCTTGACTTTCATAAGGCTTTTGACATAGTCTGACATGAGTTTTCTACAAGTAGGGAAATAGGACTGAAAGCAAATCACAGAAGGGACCATTGTCAAAAAAAATGACTTTGAATTTAATATCAGGAATCTGTTCTGAGAGAGGAAAAGTGATTTAAGTCTCACAGGCACCTGTCCTGGACCCGCTTCATTCCAAGACTTTCTGACAATTCAGGCAAGCTAAAACAGAAACTCACAGACTATACAAGAATGGTGTGGAACTGATGCCAAGACTGCTTTACAGAGAGAAAACACACAAAAATAAATATCAAGAAAGAATTGTGTGTTCTCTGTCTCATTCAAATATATATTGGTATTTATATATAAATAAGGCACGAATTTAATTTTAATGAATAATTAAATTACTCATCAATATTGCAAGAATGGGGACAAAAGTTTGTCTTTTGGTAAATGTCTGCTCTTAAGGAATGGACTCAATATTCCCTGGTGCTATTCAGTGTTTTACTTTTTTTTCCCCCTCTATTTCTGACCTCACAGAATTGTTCAAACCTTATGATTCACCACGCCTTGCAGTGTGATGTCTTTACAGAGACTGAAAAGCAGCAATTTGTTTCAATCTTCTTATTAACAGCGTGGGTGATGGAACTGATCACAAACACAGCCAAACACCTATATAGAATCATAGAATCATAGAATGCCTCAGGTTGGAAGGGACCCCAAGGATCATCAAGTTCCAACCCCTGCCACAGGCAGGACCACCAACCTCCAGAACATCTGGACATCTGTTCAACCTCAGATACCCCAGCTGGCCTCCAGCTGTTTGGCAGGGTGCTGCTCTCCCGTGAGCCCCAGGTTCTCGTGATGCTCCAGGTTCTCTTGAGTACCCAACACATCTGATGTGGCACCCCACAAATACACTGCAGCATCCGAGCAGATCTCCCAGCGGTGCTGTGGATAAATCTGATTGAGTTTAGAAAGGTCTTGCAAAATCAGTGAGATGAAATGCTGTGAAGGCAAATGAGAAATCAACACTTTGCACAAGGAGAAGACAAATAGACTGAAGCTCCTGCCTTCCAGCAATGGAAGGGACCTCATGAGCAGGAGAGGACCAGTGTTTTGCGTGGTCTAACAGGGATAGGACAAAGGGTTTAAAGGGCTTTAAACTAAAAGAGGGGAAATTCAGGTTAGATGTTCAGAAGAAATGATTTACTTAGAGAGTGGTGAGGCCCTATCCCAGAGAAGGTGTGGGTGCCCCCATCTCTGAAGGCATTCAAGGCCAGGTTGGATGGGCCCTTGAGCAGGCTGAACTGGTGGGGGGCCACCAGCCCATAGCAGGAGTTGGAGCCAGATGATTTTTAAGGTTCCTTCCAACCAGAGTGATTCTGTGGCTCTATGAAGTATGGTTAATTGAGTGCCAACACCATTGCAGAGGTTGATCGGGGGATTAGAGTGCAAAGGTTGGAGTAGACGACCTCGTGAAGTCCCTTCCAACCTCAACTGTCCTGAAATTCTGCTATCCTCAGTCCTCCATATCAGGGATATGATGCCCATGTGGAGCACTGCACTTTGAGAAACATGGAGGCAAAAGAAAAAAAGAAAGGAGCTTAAATGGGAAGAGGAGATTGAATGGGAAAAATGGGTTATATGGAAACCTGTAGGATATAGGCTCCATGAAAAGTGATTGAAGAATTCAGTCAGTCTGTTTCCACTTGGGAAAAGTAAAGCTACCCAAATAAGGATGTAAAATATGTACTAGATTGTTCTGAAGCATGGAGTGAATAACTGCTCTCCATCTCCTTTATGGTTATTGGCTTGTTTTACAGCAGAGGAGTTGAAGTTAGAAATTAGAAAATTACCCATCTACCACTATGATTTTGTTCAGGATCAGACTACCTCAGTAGCTGAGGGGATCCCTTATTTATTTTTTGGAGAAAAGAAAGAAATTACAAGAAATTAAAGAAATACAAGAGCCTGAGTTGCCTTTAGAAATTGCATAGGGAAGGTTGTTCAGTCTCATATCATACATAGCTTTATGGTTACTACGTTCTTGTGTTTTGCTCAAGGCTATGGTGTAAAGACTGCCTCCAAGGGTTTCCTACTCTCAGTTGGTGGCAGGATTTAGGCTGCACAGAAAGGCACAGACAGTGGAGATGCTGGTTGGAGAATGAATTAATAATATTCAGCAGAGCAAGGAGTGCCTTTCCATACCTCTATGTGAGATAGGCTGGAAAGATAAGGTGCTCATATAACAAGAGCGGCATAAGAAATAAAGCAGCAATGAGTCACAAGCATTGGATCAGAACTATGAGCAGCAGTGGGTGGAACTGGTTGAAAATCTTCCAACAGAGAAAAAACAAAACAAAACAAAAAACCCCACAACTTTACAGTATTGCTATGAGAAATGTCATTCTATTGAAATTAAAAAAAAAAAAAAAAAAAAAAAAAAAGTGGAAGAAATCATTGATCCAGAGAAAATGTTTCAGTCTGAGAAAATGACAGCTTGAAATTACTCCAAATGTTAATTTTTAAAATCTTATCTCAGTTCAGTCCCTAATGGCAGTCCAGAGATCCACCGTGCATTGAGAACCCACCCCATAACTCCAGTTTCTATAAATTGTCTTCTTTGGCATTATAATTTATAGAGACAGTTTTGAGCAGTGTCTAATAAATTGCTCATCGGGACTTAAGATGGAAACTAATGGCTTCTTCTCAGTATCATTTGGTTTGGGCAAAGGACTTCTGGAAGGTCATGGCATTTCTGTCTTTCCTATAGGCACGAGCAGTGCAGTCTGGAGTGCTAAGAAAGAAATCTTCTGTCGCGTTCCTGTTCCCAACCCCCAGAGGGCAGAGTCTCTGTGACCAACCACCTTCCCAACCCTTTGCATGTCATCTCTTCTCTTGATGTGACCCATCAGGTCCCATGCTCTTTGGCAGCCCAGACTTCATTTTGTTGCATTGACTTCTCTCTTCGGTTTTGATTGCAGGCTAATGGGGACAAATTATTGTTCCCTTGGCAGAGACACTGACAGTCAGCTGGGTAATTATTGTCATTTGTACTGATAAACTGGGACTCCCAGGTACCCTTTTTGCTACTGATGTTTCTCTGAAGCAGCCCCAGCCATCTCTTAATGGCAGAAAGGAGTCAGTGTTCCCAGATGTCTGATCCTGAGACACACAGGCTACGAGAACTTGCATTCAGCACAGGAGGTGGGAGAGGTTCATAGTTTAACACACAGTTTAATTTATTATGTCATATTAAAAGCAGTACCCAGATAAGATCTTGTACACTCTGAATCCTTCCATTGACTGGGAGTTGCAGGTTTACAGTGCACTCTTACTGCCCATATTTTTCATTCAGTCATCATGAGATATGAACAACACCAACGCAAGATGGAGAATTTGTCTCCTCTTGCCTGCTTCCTTCTTGTCTTCATGAGTCTCCCGTACACTGCTTCATGAGCAGCATCTCCTGCTCATTCACATCACTCTGACTGACATTTCATTTAAAGCTGGGCATCTGAGCATGCTGGAGAACGTGGGCTTCAGTGCTGCAGTGCTCAGCAGGGGAATGTTTCTAGAACCTCAACTGGAAAGACTGCTTCAAGAAGGTGGAGATCAAGTTGAAAATGCTACCTAGCTACTGCACACTGACTGTTAATTTGACACTTCCTCTTTAAAGTACTGGCTCTGTAAGGCATATAAACAGCTATCTGCTTTAAGCATATTCAGTCCTGCTTCTGATGTCTCTAGGACTATCCATTCAGCTTAAATATAATTGATGCCTGCTCCAAAGGCTTGGTGTTCTGCATCCTCAAACACTATTTCTTATGCTTGCTAGGAAAAGTTTGCCCATGATAGACAGGCTCGTGTCTCTGGGAGAGTTTGAGAGCTCTTCAAACAGTTCTGCATACTAGCAAACCATTCAATATTTAATTGCTCTTTCTTGACTGTATGGACATTTTCTTAATGTGTTAGTTCAGCAGAGCAATAGGAATCTCTAGGCTTGGTGCCTGCGCCCCAGCTGTTTGCATAGCGTGGCTCACTAAGCACTGTGCTCAGCTCCTTGCACAGGGCCCACGTACAATCTTTTTCTGCTGCAGAGCACCGAAACATGATTCCCACACAAAGATCCCAGGAAAACTCAATCCCACAAAAGCAGATCTGTGTCAAAATCAGTGCTCAGTATGGTATAGTTCAAGCATGTGACTGCAAATGGGCGTGCAAAGGGAACATCCAGTCTTGAACTCCAAGGTCTCCAAGGTCTCCAGGATGGGTTTCTCCATAGTAAATGAACTCCTTGCTGGGGCAGCGAGGATCTGAACATGGAAGTTTGGAGGCCTTTTTCCATCTGAACTGGACTTTCTCTGCACTATAATGCAGACCTCTCAGATCCCCAAGCCCAACCTACCCCCACCATGCCCACTATCCATGTCTCTCAGTGCCACATCTCCACTGTTCTGGCAGACCTCCAGGGATGGTGACCCCACCACCTCCCTGAGCAAAATAAGTTTGCCGTTGCCTGGAAGATGGGATGATTGTTATCTGTCAAAAGATTTGAAACCACTTTTCATATCAGAGATGATTAAGGAAAACACAAAGTTGATTCCAATACAGTGCAAGCTTCCAGAGGCCTAAAAAAATAAGCAGTATTATACACCTCACTCACTATTTGAACAAGGGTAGTGAATTTTAATTTAAGTGTTCTATTTTATATAGGAACATGGTTAATTTTCACAGCTTGAGAGGAGTTGGGGCCTGACTCTCGAGACAAACCATTTTCCCTGGGAATTGTCTCCCCCATTACAAGTCTTTACCTGGGGCAAAGCTCAGCATGTTGTAGCTTCAGTCTCAGGCACCCCACAGAGTGTGAATGGATCTATATATCCCTTGGGTTTTCTCATAAGTTTGAAGCTCAGTAGTTAATCAAAATAACCTTGAAGCCCTGGTAATGAAGTACAGCAATCTCTGTTTGCAGATGCTCTAGAAATTGAGTTGTTTGCTGGACAACCCCAGATGGGTTAGCACCATGTTCATCAGCAAAGAAACACTTCACTACAGTGTAAGTGGCCTTCCCATCAAGAACACTTTCAAGGGAGATTTTCCCTTCTGAAAGGAGCTGAAGGCCCCGTAAATTGGTCAGCTCCTACCTGTAGGGGATGGTGCTGACTCCCTGGGGCTCAGGCCAGGGACATTGCTATGAGAAATGAGCACAGGGGAATTGCCATGTCACAGCCTGAACCAGTAGTTAAGCACCAGGTGAGAAGGTGTGGCTAACACAGGGAGCTCAGGTGCAAGCAATACACCTGAGTGACCAGAAGGTGTGAAGCCTGGATCCACCCCTCCTCAACCCTGATTTAAGGGTTAGCAACTGAGCAAGTGGTATTTCTCTGGATAGGGGTTGCACTCTTGTGCTGTCACTGGTTGTTGGCAGAGGGTGAGCTGATTTTCCATCTTTGTTACCTGATAATGCTCCATGGTGTTTGTATCCCATTAGAAGGCCCTGCTATTGCCTTATTTTGCAGTATGCATGAGCTAGCAGTGTGCTCTTGCAGACCAGAAGGCCATGATATTGTTCTGTATAGAAGTAATGAAGGCCCTTGAAGGACCTGCAGAGTAGGGGGAAGCTTTTTATGGTTGCAGTGTAAGAAGAAAGGCAGAATTGCCAGTGCAGTTTTCCAGGTTTTGTGATCACTATGGCTGGGGTGAACTGGAAGAATTACACAGCTTATGTAGGTGATAGCGTTCAATTGGGCAGCAGCACCATTCTCTATCTGGGAAGAGGGTGTTTTCATCCTACCTGGATACACATACCTAGGGCTGAGAAACACACTGGAGAAGTTAAATACCTATCTAATATCCTTGAACGTTCTGCCTTTGTTTTAAGTCTACTTAGTGCACATAATTTCTGCCTTGGTGAGAATAAAAGCATAATTTAACACCTTGCAGTTCATCTTCAGGAAACAGCTCTACACTTTGACCCTTCTACTACCCCTCAGATGCTTGAACCAAGTTTTCAACGTGAATGCATGCTAGCTAGCTTTGTAATATGGAACTGTCAGTCCAAAGTGAGGAACAGCATGTGAAGATCTGGTAATAGGGAAAAGAGAGGCTATCTGTAGAAGAGAAGGAGTAGTTAATCTATGCTTCTCCATGAATATTTAGAAGCAGTTCCTCAACTTGTGCTATGGAATATTACAGAAGGAAAAATAGGAACCTTTTTATTTATTGATTTATTTTAAATAACTTTGCCTAGATTGCACAAATGCATATAGTCTGCATAAGAATGTGCTTGCTACTGGAATTACATGGTCTTTCACAGATCTCTTTCTGAAAGCAATGAAATCTGCTTGCTAATCAGCTACAGGAAAAATAGAGCATTCCCCCACTCCCAACCTCAGTGCAGGAAGGGGCTATGCTAGAATGTTGCACTCAGGAAAACTTGCAGAAAGACTTGAATCTATTTAGCAAACCTAAAAGGAAAACTGATCATAGAGTGTAAGTCCCAACAGATGGAAAAGATTTCTGATAGCCAGGGGCTTTCAGTCTAACTAACAGGGTAAGATTCAGTCAGTAAAGGTTGGAAGCAGATGGATTCAAGTCAGAAATAAGGTGCTATCTGGGAACTGTAAGGGAGATCAGGTTTTGAAGTGAGAAGTAGCTTCTTGATTGCCTGGAGTCTTTGAAGCATGGCCTTTGTGAAAACTGTGTACTCTATCACACATGGGGTTGAATTCCAGAACTGTGAGGTGGATTTGGTGACTGAGCCAAACTCACCCTCCTTGATCACCGTGATCCCTTGAGCCTTATGCATCCAGGACATCTTCTGCCTGCTACTTGTGGATTTACCTGCAGCTAGCCTGGGACTCCTTGGGCAGGGGGAATTCATCTCTGCCTTGAAACTCTTCTATAGGAAAGGAAACTCTTCTATAAGAAAGCCTTGTTTGCTCATCCTCAGCTGTGTCCAACCAAGCCTATGAAGTGATTCATAAACAATTTTAACTTGTACATCACCAGATGTACTTGGAAACTCGATCCTACAAGTGAGATAGTCCAGATGTGTCTATGCTGGACCGCTCTAGTTTGTCACCGGGGATCAGCCAAGCTTGGATTAAATATGTGTCACCTGGAGAGATCGGAGCAGATGAAACAAATGGATCCTCCCCAGAGCACTACCATGGGTTCTGCTGCATTGCAAAGCTGGTGGGTAGCATGATGATTTGGGATTTTCTTCCTCTGCTCTCCTGAGGTGAGGTCAGCAGTGCAGACAAAGTGGGGCCAGTTTGAAACAAATTTTCTGCAATTGCTGCTCAACCGAATTGAACTTTCATTCCAGTCATCTTTATTTCTTCCTTGTGCACTGAAATAGTTTAAAATGTTCAGGTGAAGGCTGAGCCTGCAAGTTCTGGAAGGACGTGCTGGTATTACCCAGAAATAATACCTATCAAAACAAACCAAACAAATGTGACCCTCATTGTCGCCAGCCCTCAGTTAAGCCAGTTGATCTGTCTCATCTTTGTGTTTTCTTCCTCTCAGCTAAATCATTAACCATCATGCAGAGCTCATCCATCCCACTGCATCAATCCATTTTCTATTGGCAAAGGTGAAATTGCAATCCACCAGCCAGGGATGCCAGTGTCTTGTGGAAAACAGAAGGGTTCCAAGGTGAATCCTCAAAGATAGAAACAAGCTGGGTAAAAGAAAACATGCCAAAGACTACAACTGCTGCAGTGGTTCACAGGTAGGTCAAAGCCATGAGATTTCCCCTTTCATTCTGGTGCTCATTCCTCCTTTGAGCTTGGAGGAATCATCTGCTTTTTTCATGCTTGCTTTATCTTTTTTCTTTATTTTTTCTTGAGAAAATAATCATTTGTAGCATAGGTTGAGGAGGGAGGAAGGAGGGAAATGCTCTGAACTTCCCACTGGTTCTGGGAATATTAATTCTGGGGCTGTGTCCCTGTGCATAACTTGAATGCAAGTTTGGGATCAGATCTCAGACTCAAGGATTCTGAGAAATGGAGATCTGTGGTCAGAAAGGTTCCTAGAGTAGAACAGAGCATTCAGGAGAGAGCTTCGCTTGAGGTTCTAGAGAAGTAGAAGAGGAGTTCAGGGCAGGGATCACTCAAGCGCACAATACCTGGGAATGGTCCCACGACTAAATGTTGGATGATAGACCAGGAAGACACGGCCACCTTGGGCAGCTTTAAAATCCCTTCTGTCTTTTTCTCATGGAGGATACATCTCCCTCCATTACACCTGGACTCCTTGAACCTAAGTTCCCCCTTTTTCTGTTGGTCCAGCAGTATCCAAATTTCTCCTCAGATTCCTGTGTGAGCTTTAAGCTTTGGTAAGTCAGTCCCTGCTCCTGTTCCACATGGCTTGATTTTCTAGCAGTATAACTCACAGTTTCAGACTCACTGAGTACCAGCTGGGCAGTTCATCCTGTCAGTAGGATTACATAATAACACTAGAAACCATAGTTACAATAAATTAACTACCTAAATTAATAGCAGCAAATTAGCACATCGTGAGATCGTGAGCCTGACTCTTTTTTTATTCCCCCAGGTCTAGTTTCAGAGCTGAAAGGTTCTGCCCTGCATTTTGCTATGGGATGGATTCATCTTGCAGACAGATGCGAAAAGTTCAGGTAACCAGCTCATCACAGTCCCATTGTGGTCAGCAGTGATGTGCACAGAGGAACCCCAGTGTACCTTTCCAGCTTCCCACAGTTAGGAAAAAAGTCCCAGTAGCATTTCAGAGTGAAATGGAGAAGCACCAGCCTTTGGGCATCAATTGGAAGAGTGAGGATGAAAGATGCACGACCCAGAGGAGGAGAAGGATAAAATGTGTTCCTTTGGATACGAAACTGATTGAAAACCTACTGCTGTGAATAAAACGGGGCTGTTCTTCTTATACAATGGACAACTTTTGTTGCTTGGAGCCTGAGCTCGCGTTTCACTGCAGCAAAAGTAGTTGGAAGTACCAGGATGGTGTCAAACGTGGGACAGCTTGGCTCAGTAACCATGTGGGCTTTTGGAGATGTGCGTGGCAGAAGTCCCTTGGAGAGCCCCCCTGGAGGTGAGGGTGAGGGTACGTATGCATGGTCAGTGTGCCTGATGTGTACAAACCAACCTGGCTAAAATCCTCTGCCCCAGCATTTTTATACAAAGCTTTACCTCAGCTCAGAGGCAGCTAACCCTTTCCTGAGGGTCAGGCATTCATTGCAAATCCTCTCATGCCAGCATCACTTCCACACTGCCCTGATGCTTCCAGGACATGGATCACATGATTTAGTGGGCAATTATCAGCTGCATGTGTATGGGATCACATGCATTGCACTGAGACTACCACGTGACACATCCTGGGCTTGATTAGGGACAAATCAATATTCACTGGGCTAACTGGGTGGTTATTTTTCCACTGCTCCACTAATATAACAGCCTGACTGGGTTGTGTGTCTCTCCTTCTGACTCAGGCTGAAACGGTCATTTAAAATATGCATGTTGGAGAAACATCCTTCACCTTACCTCTAGCAGGAGCACCAGAATGAATTTAGTCAGAGTGCCCCCATCTGCGCAGTCCTGTCCATGCAGGGAGAGGTGGAGTTGGGGTCTGCTGCTTTCAAGACATTCAAAATCCCTGTATCTCTGCAAGGACAGCGAGAATCAATCCAACTCTCCTAAATCCCATTTCTTATTTAATATTTAAGATCAACACAATGGGAATGTAGAAACTGCTAACTCACACCCAGGAAAAAAAACATCTTTAAGAGAGTGAAACACCAGCTGAGAACTGCCATCCTATCTACATCTTTCTTTCCTTTCAGCCAAGCCGTATTTTTTTGCTGGTATTAGTATTGATTTACATGAGCAGAGGGCAAATGTTTTTTTTCCTGCCCTTCAAAAAAGGATCTGCTGCAATGTAGCAGGGAGCAAGGCCATCTCATGCTCCGCTTTGGAAGTTGCCCTGTGTGGCCCTGGATGATGATAAAAGATGGGGACTTTCTGCAGAACTGCTGATGCACAGGTCCCAAAAACATATTAATTATAATTCTGGGTGGTAGGAAATTGTACGTGACACAAGTTCAGCCTGCACATAATTGCATCTGCTTGCATCTTACACTCAGGAGAAAGGAATAAGGAAGAAATAAGCAGGCTGTTTCTGAGATTTTCAAAAACGAGCTGCCTGATACCTCTGCAAGCAGAATAAAGTTATGTCTCTTTTCATTGTTGGCATTATCATAAATAATGTTCTGAGCCTGAATCCATTACTGAGTTGGAGAGAGACTCATAGACCTTCGAAGGCAATTAGGATCAGCTGCAAAGGACAATGTGTTCTTTTTTTAATGTGTGCCTGTACAGCATTGTTACAGTGCCTGGAGAGAGATGCTTGGGAACTGCTCCTCTCCATGAAAACTTCTGATTAAAATAATCCAAAGTTGGGTAAATTTTAGATTTACCAAATACATTTTTCCAAAGCCTTTATGTCTTTCTTCAAAAAAGTGAAATTTCCTAAGACTTCCAAATTAAGCATCGTAGGATTTGAACAGAAATAACGAGAATACAAAACAGGGGAGAGGGGAGCAGGGGGTTACCACAGTTCAGAGAACTGGGTGGAAACAATTCTCTTTCTGTGAAAATCTTCATTCAGTGACCAACCTGAAGGAAATTTTCTGTCTGTTTTCCAGGAGAGGATGTGCAGGATCTCCCATCAGGCCAAAGGCCATAAAGATTTCCATTCGAGATGGCTCTCAGTTGATGGTATGGCCAGCAACCCTCATGGCATGATACTTCAATTCGCCGTGGTTTTCTAACACTTCACTTCCTGTTTTTCTTTTGTTCTCTGCTGCCATAGCCAAGACACATCACGGTTTCTATGTGCCAGCTGAAACCACTCTTTGATGCTGATATTTGGATGCTCTGCCTGTTGGACTGGGGGAGCGGCTGCCTGCACCCTCTGTCTCTGCTGGGAAGGTTGAATGGGGAATTTTCTCATACCCTGACGAAATTTCATCTGCAACCCCCAGACCAGAGCTAATTATGTAAAAACAATAACTAGGCCAGAGCTACAGCTAGTTTCTTAATCTCTCAGAGAGGGAGATTTGCCTTGTTTGAGCTATTCTCTCTAACTACTGCTTCTGCCCTGATTATAGAAATGGAGTGGGTGGCAAGACACACCATCCACAGGCAGCAGAGTTGAGAAATCTGCAGAAAGATGAGAAAATAATAATCCAACAAGCCTGACAAGCTCCCGACATGGCATTGCCTGTCCTCCTGTATGCACGCTGCCTATGCAGGGCCAGAGCCAGACTTGCCCACACAGAACAAGAGAGTCAGGGGAGAAATTCTAGCTTCACTGGTGCAAAAAGGGACTTGAACATGAAATTCTGTGTGGTTGGGGTTTTACCAGGAGTCTAAAGGGAGTCTCAGCAGCAGAACTTGCAGTGCTGCTGAATTAACATGTGGCACATTCGCATGCATACACTGCTGAGGTCAGATCCCATCAGGAGGGATGTGGTAGAATTGCTGACGGAAATTTCTGAGGAGAGAGTCTCTGGTTTTACAGCTGGGAAAGAGGAGTGAGAATAATTCAGGAACACTGGTTTGGGGAGATAATTTCTGGTCTTGATCATCCAATTTATTTTATTTTATTTGTAACTTCTTCGTATTTGGTATCATTTCTTATGCTTTTGCTACAGTGTTCAAGAAGAGCTCCACTGAGGGGGAACTCCTGTGGACATCCACCGGTGGTTAATTTTGATCTGACAATACTTAATGTCTTTGTTTATGTCCAGAAAGAAAATACTGACTTGCTGTATGTGAAGCTTGCATAGGGCACAGAAAGTCCATGGAGTCATAAGTAGCAAAGAGGATGCAGAAGTGCTGCACATCCCAATGAATTGCCAGGTAGGCTACTCATAACCTAATAACTTTGCAAATCCTTGCATAGACTGAAGTTCACTTGGATGCTGCTAGAGTTAAGTTAATGTGGGAGGAAAATCCACAGCTTAACGAGAGTCTTTCATCATCCATATGGAGAGGTTTGATGTTACAGTGAGTTAAGGTACAGAAACAAATTTTTAGACACACTGGATGGAACTTCTTCAAGCAAATGCTCAGAGACCCCATCAGAAAAGAATAAATTCTTGATTTAAGCCTCTGTACTGAAAAGATGTTGTTCCAGATGTTCATTTACCGAAGAGTAACTCTGTAATGATGATCATTATGTACTTGTATTTGAGCGTTTTTGTGGAAGTGAGAAAGTCACAGGTGAGAATTCCCTTTAATAAAGACTCCCTTTAAAAGGGCATGAAGAAGAGATGACATAAAAATGAGAAATCTTGCTAAAAATAAAGGTAAAGGAGCAGCAGAAAGGGCGAAATATCTTTGGATGGCATAAACCCATTTAGAGATACAGTATGAGAAGCATGTAGCAAGGGCATACCATCCACTGAAATAGACATAACAGCCCTAAAATAGGGGATGCCAGTGGAACAACAGAGTAAAGGAATCTGTTTGAGTGAAACAGAAATTGTTTAAAAAGCATGAGTCATTTTTTAAAACAGGATGAACATAGAGTAGCTCTTTTAACTTAAATATGAAATGATCAGATTGTAAGTTGGATTATCTTCTAAGAAACTACCTGCTGAAGAAATAAAGATTGAAATCTTTTTTTTTTTTTTTTTTTTTTTTTTTTAATATATATATATGTTGGAAGAAGGCCTGCTAGAAAACTTCAAGGTGATGGAGGTTTAAAATTACAGGAAGTTAAGGATCCTAGAAAAGAGGAAAAATGGTTTCTTTTCTTATTGTGAGCTCAGGGAAGTCTTTCTTTACAGAGGGTGTCTGACCAGCCATCAGAACTTAAGGAACAAGCTTTTAAAGAAATGATACAACGAACAGTGGGAAATGAGCAGGAACAGATGGCATTCACCCAAGAGGTTTAAAGGAATTCAATATGAAATTGCTGATCTGCTTGTTGTGTTGTGCAAAGTATTGCTTAAATCAATGCCAGTGTTACAGCAGTGTAAGACAACAAATGAGGAACAAGCTTTTAAAGGAAGCTCTGAAGCATCTGGAAGGATACAAATATGATCACGGACTGGTAAAAACCAGTCAAAAAAGAGTAGCTAAATAGATATAAAGCATGTTCTCTCTTTAAAAATATGAGAGTTCTTTGAAGGAGTTGATAGGTACACAGTCGATAAACCCAACTGATGCATTTGTATTTCCAAAAAGCTTTCAGTGAGGTCCCTTCAGTAGCAACTCTCGAGGAAACGAAGCTGTCCTGAAGAAATGAGAGGCCTCTTCATAATTAGTCAGTGGTTGAGATGGAGGTAAAAGTAAATGATGACGTTTTTACAATGAAGATAAACGAATGAAGCCTTTAAAGCAGCCAAATCTGAATGTGCCTATGAAAAGCTGAAGGAAGAGCTCACAATTCTGAATGATTTGGTGGTAAAATAGCAGAAGAGGTTCATGGTCAATAAAGGCTGAGTCATAAGCAGAGATGAAAACAGCCCTGACTATACACACATAATCACAGGGTGTGAATGAAATAGATCTTGGTAGTGTAGAAAGAACCATGGAAATGCCTGCTCACGCCCTCAGCAGTGCCAAAGCCAGCATACAGGCAATTCCTGCTGGGGATTTCTTGCTGGGAGGCTGACTACAAAGGTGTGTATGTCACCCTACATTCAGAAATTCTCTAGACTATGTTTTACTGAAAGCTGGGGGATGTGCTGGGGGATATACTGGGGAAATGCTATCTTGAGCTTGCCTGGAGCAAAGCAGAGCAGAGAGGACAAGCATAACAACTTCTGGTCACCTCTCTACGTATTTATGATGCTCCTGTGGCCCTTATGAAAGTTACTCTGCAAAGAAGTCATTTTAGGGCACTGTGAGACACGACAGAAGTTCTCCAAACACCATTCCTTTTATGAAGGAAAATAACTAGAAGCTGGATAAACAATTCATATTGTTCCTCATTAGTTCACACTAATCAGTAGAGTGTCTCAAATAAGCATTTAATTAAGAATTAATGTGGCGGCTGTTATAAAATGAAATATTAATTGGAAAAGGAAAATTTCAGGTTTGTTTAGGTGAAAGAATTCTGCCCGCCTCACGCTTAACTTGATTACACAAGTGCTTTCCAATTCCTGAATTGTTTAATGTATACAAGTCATAAGGACCTGACATTTAACAAGGGAACACTGGCAAATTAATTCCATTCAGTGCTAAAAACGCATCTTGACATTTGGTGGTTGGTGTGTTAACCAGCGCTTCCTCATCAGAATTGCATGTTTCACTGTGTGCTAATTAACTGCCCTGTTATCCCATTTCAAAAGAATTAAGAAACAATTGGGATTTAATGTATTACTAATAAGTGGACTGATGTCAGCTGCAAGATGTGGGCTTGGTTCCAAGAAGAAGGCAGGGCTGTCTGTCCTCTTAGCCATGCAGAGAGCTGCATGTAGGGTCTCTTTGCTGCCAGCAGGGCACCTCCACCCGTCTTCTCCTAAGACCCAAAGGCTCACAGCGCTTCTACATGAGGGTCAGAATGAGGTTAACCAACCAGTTGCAGCCGTAAATGTTTCAATCCATGGGCATCACTGCTGCTCCGGGCCCTTCCAGTTTCAGAGCTGCCCAAGCCTTGTCATGCTCTGTGATGAGTTCAGTTATCTGTAAGCTGGATGTTTCAGGAACTGAAACTTTAATGCGTTGATGCTGACTGAGTGTGCCAAATGCTTTCAGCCAAGAAGGTAGTAAAAGAGAGTTTTTTGAACATGTCAAAACACCTCATTTTCACGTTTTCTAGATGGAAATGTTTTGGTTTGGAAATGAGAAAATGCTTCAATTTGATATTCCCTATGTGACAGCACTCAGACTTCTTTCTTTCCAAATGACAGGTTCTTTGTTGTTTAAAATTGACCAACATTTTCCCTGTTAGTCAAACCTTTTATTTTAAGGGCTCTAGAAAGAAATAAAAGAAAAAAGATTCTCTTTTTGATGGAACAAAACTGTTTGGGTGAGCCTAAAACAATATTTCAGCATCTTTTCCTTTGCAATCTCCTGTTTTGTTTGATTAGAAACAGTTTCCCTTCCCTGCCCTCCTTTCTAACAGCACTTGACAAATGTCATCTCATTATCAGAAGGCAGATGGAAAAATACTCATGCCCTCAGGTCTTTGGGAAAAGTGGTTCTTTACAACCATTTATAGTAAGTCATTCTGGAGGAGATGGGCACCAAAGATATCCAGCTCTCCAGTCTTTGAGATGATGAGCCAATGGCTTTGTACAAGGGGCAAATTGCAACACCTCTGCTGCTGTGTGCTGTTAATAGAGTAATCTGGGACAGAGGAGCGCTTGGCTCCAGGTAAGCAGTGCTTTGGGTAGTGTTGCATGTGCCCCCAGAAGCATTTTTTTCCCCATAGATTATCCAACGGATCTACAGACCTGCGATATCTTTGTAGACCAGACAAAGAGACAAATACCTCAAGAAAAAGATGCAAATATCAAAATGTCATGGGCACAGTGCAGCAAACCCAGAACAAGATGCAGTACATCGTAACAGGGTCTTGCTCAGCTCAAACTGGAGCATCTCACCCAACCAATTCTAACTTGCATGAATATCTTGAAGACTCTGCTCATTTGAAACTGGCTTAAGCATCTCCATCTGACCAGGATTCTGGTGCTTATTTTCCCCAGTGCCTGAATTATTTGTGAACTTGTCATCACCAGGTGTCACAAGCTGACATGTGAGTTCACAGCACATCAGCACCTACCAACTCTTCAGGCTGCATAGTGTAAGCCCAGGGCGTGTTACATGTCCAAAATTCAGTATGTTGCCACCAAAAGTAGAAGAAGGATAGGTGAGAGCTAAAAATGGTAGTTTATCACCCAAAGGGAAGAGTTGGCAGAAAGATGCCAACTACTGTATAGTAATCACTTACACAAACACATTTATCATCCAGAGAATGCATTGCTTTCATTGAAAGAGCATCAGATTCTCCGTGGGTTCTTGCATAGCAGTTTTGCACATTGGGACTGAAACTGCGGTGCTATGAATGATTTTGGGGTTCATAACCTACTTCCCCTGGTTTAAATTACTCCTCTGCACACATCTTCTTAGATTTACTGTGGTTTATCTTCTGTTTTCTGTATTCTTTCCAGTTCTTCTGCCCAACCTTTGACTTTTCTTCAAAATTTGAGTGACATGCAAGTCCTGTGCTTATACACGAAACTAACTTAACTGTGAATGCCTTTTATACTTTCATATAGCTACAGTACCTGCTCTTCCATTCTTCCTGATATACTAGAGCTGTCCCCACTGTTCACTGCTTCTTGGCTAGAATATGGCTGAATGAAAGGGAAAAGTCTCTAATGTGCTTTCCAGCTGATTGCTTTGAAGACTTTAAAGTAGTGGAAGCTGGCTGTGAAGTTGTGAACTCGGTGGTTACAGGATGTGCTGTACATCCTGGCTCGCACATGCTCAAGGATCTACAGCATGCTCCCTCTGGTTCATCAGAAAGCATGGAGAGGTGTGCAGGCCAAAGATTAAGGGAATTACGGTGCGCATTATTGGATTTCAGCGAAACAACACCTTGCTTCTTTTAGCACAGATGCCAAATGCAATACACGTGGCTTTGCTGACCGGGAAGGCTTTGTAGGACTGAGCACCCAGCAGCCATGTCACTGCTAGCCAGGGGCAACCTCCCACCATGGTGTTGTGGTGCTCTGACCCACTGGCCACCTGCACATCCCCTGCCTGTAAGTCCCCAAGTTGAGGGTGGAGGTAGGGCTCAACTACTGGCTTCCAGTGAAGCTCAGCAGCCATTTTCTCCAGGTGTGATGACATCTCATCAAAGTGGTGCAGATGGGACTAAAGTAGGTCTGTATGTAATTTGGCTCACACAGCCATGATGTTCAACAGGACACTCTCTGCCTTTCTTCTTTCACTGGCCATGGCCCCCAGTGGTGAGTTCAGGATGGAACAGAGCTAGGGACAGCTGTGCTCAGTCCTTTGAGAAAGAAGGGAAGGACTGAGGAGGAGAGTTGCAAAAGAATAAGCAGGGCAAAACCTCCCACCACTCACCTTTCTCATCCCAGTGGACAGAGAAGTCTGGTGCTTTGGCTCCTAAAGAGCTGGGGATCACTGGAAAAGTGGGAACTGGTTCTGCACCCAAAGCAAGGGTCTGTCTTCCTGGCAGGGCTGGGAGCCCTGTCTGTTCCTGGGATGTTGTGTATGACTTTACTGTGTCAAAAGATTATGGGAAATGATCCTTCATGAATGATGCTTTGAAAGGACTGGACACAGGGAAGACTGTAGAACCATTAAAGTTGGAAAAAATGTGAAGATCATCTAGTCCAACTGCAGTGCTGGCCAACAAGAAATCACAGCACTGTAAGGTATTTTGAGTTGGAAGGAACACTCAGGAATCATTGAGCCCAACTCCCTGCTCCATACAAGACTACCCAAAATTTAAACCATATGTCTAAGAGAGTTGGAATGCTTCAGATCCTCCTTTTTGCCATTTAGGAAGAAGCTCAAAACACAGGGGAGCTGCAGCACACCCTCCACCTGTCCCCTGGCATGTCAGGGGATATCATGACTGCCTATGGCAACCCAGCATGGCACAGGAATCAGCCCCCAAAAGATATCACAGGGAAGTGCAGATGCTGGAAAAGCTGTGTTTCCTAAAGAAGAAGAGTTCCAAACAGGACCTCACCTACACTGGGAGTTGATTTTGAAAGTGAAATGTTCACTCAAGCAACTGGCAAAAATCCATAAAGTTACACCATAACAAAAAAAAAACCCTCGCTTCTCTCTGTCATTTGCCTCTGTGGTGCTGGTACTTTAGGAACAGTTTGCTCATCCTCTCTTTTTGCTCTAGCCTGCCAACAGCATGAGGAAAGTCAGACAACCACCTTGTCACCTCCCACGTAATTATCTTCTGCGCAAGAGATGAGCCGATCACTTGCTCCCATCTTCACCTTTGTGATGCTCCCTCTGAGCACAGAGCCTGGATTGATGGATTTTCACTTTATGTTCATGAAAACACCTTCTCCAGAGAAAAGGCTGTACCCATAGGTAAAGACTCTTTGAGGGCAAAAGCTGTGCAAATAATCTCACTTGCAACAGGAAGAAGTGCACCAATTATCAGCTACTGTCCCACATCTCAATGTGGGAAATGTCAGCATATTCAGCTATGGTAAACATGCATGATGGCAGTAAAGAATGTGCGAGAAAATACTCTTTCAAGCCAATAAAATGATACGGATGCTGCAATCATCTTCCAATTTTGGTAACTTTTAACATATCTGTACCAGTTGGCATCATGGTCGTGCTGAAGTAAATCCTATGCAATGTGGAGCATTGCTTTCAAACACCATTAACAATTCTTACCAAAAATCCTCATAAAACTTTGGCAGAAAACAGTAAGAAGCAGATGATGATTGCCCTCATCATCTCTTATTTCAGATATGAAAGTGGTTACACTGAGTCTTAACAAGGAGAAGCATATTTGAACTCCTGTATGCCACTTTCTCTACAGCTTTTTCATAGTTAGTAATTGGAGTAGGTCAAATTATTTGTAAAGAACAACATGTTGGTTTATTTCTGCCTGTCTCCCTGCTACTGAATAACTCTTAAGCAGACAGCAAGGATGTCTGGAGGTTTTATAGCCATCTTTACCCACCTGAGAGAGCGTGTCCGTGATTGTCTGAAGATGGAACCAGAGGACACTGAAGGTGGCAGAGTGGAGCTAGGAGTACTGTAATAGCATGTTGTCTGTGCCATGCTTAGGTCCACGGAAACACAGGAAGAGAGGACAGATGAAGGGCAGGAGAAAGCGACATCCATCACTGTTTTGGTTTGCATGTCGTTATTTACCTTAGTACATGGATTCCATGATCACTTGGTTTCATTTCTGCTCTGCTGGCTTCTCACCTGGAACAAATTGCTATTTGACACAACAGCCATCTAAGGAAATGGGTTTCCTCTTATTCACAGCCATAGATTTAAATAATTGTTCGGAATTAACGTGACTCTTTCCTTCTCAAGTTACATCTTGCTTTTGTTCACCAAAGGGTCTCAGTCTGCCCATCTTTTGTCCCTGTTCATTCCCTTCAAATCCCATCAATATCCTGCTTGGGTATTAAGGGAGATCTGAGGCCACATGCATGAGCCTGAAGTCTATATCCTGCTGCAGGGAGAGTATGGATGATGCAGGACTTCCCATCCCCTGACCCATCACCAGCAAAGAGGTACGGAATTTGACCCTGGCTGTCCATACAGTTCCTTCAAGCTGTGCATGTAAGAGTAGTGTGGATTTATATTGAACTGGGATTTCCTTATCTTATCCCTTTGTGACTGGTGAGCTGCTGATTCATGCAAAAAGGGTCCCACTGTTTTGCTCGCAACCAGGGCCAGCCATGCCTGACCCTCCCTGTGCCATCCCAGCCAGCTGCAACAACTCCTAGTGGAGAAGCAAAGCTCTTTCCATCCTCAATACACCAGAAGTTCATTAGAACTAGCACCAATTTTGTAAAGGCCTTCATGGTCATGTCTTACAAGCTCATGGTTCAGGTGCCTTCAGATTTAAATGCATCACCTTCATCTGCTGCCATATAGCATCATCCTTAGCTGCTGTGGAATAGAGAAGCTCAGTCTCTATGCCATGCGGCAGCCTCTTCCATCATCTCTCCAAACACAGCAGCTATTTAATACTTCTGCTTGTTTTACTCCATCATTGCAGATTTCATCACTGCTATCTACTAAATGATTTGGTGGACTGCCAGACCTACTTTTGGTCCGGGTACATTTTTTAATCTTTCTTGGTGTTTTGTTTTTTTTTTTTTTTAGCCTAGTAGCTACTGCTGTATTAGAACTATCTTTAGCTTTCCTTAGCGATGGCAATGTCCCAGTATTTATTCATCATTGTTAACCTCAGCTCCATTCTTTCTATTTGATAGCAGAGCATTAGTAATAGCCGTAATATCACTTATCAGCATTACATTTTGCTTTTTATCCCCCAGCTTTTCTCATGGGCTTTGCAGCGTTCAGGCTGGTACACAGGACTTTATCCCATGACTCACAGTGCACATTAAACGATGGGTGGTGGCTGAAGTCCTCAATTTTTCTGACTTCCAAAGGTCAGAGAGGATTTTGAGATAACTCTGAACTTTACTTATGCTGTTCTGAGTGACCGAAGCATCTCTGAGGACTTCATTCTGCCTTAGACATTGTTTTATTTGGAGGTATCATTTTCCTGTTCTGTTTTCTTTTCCTAAGAAACATAAAATCTATAAAATTTCTCTTTTCTTTGCTCCTGGTAGCATTTTACACTGTTAAATATTCTTGGAGAAATGTAAACAAACAAACAACCCTGTTTAAATAATGAAGGAAAACCTTATTAACCTACATAGGGAGGAACTGCTCACTGCAGGGATAAGGCAGAACTGCCCTACTTTAGGTGCAAATATGAGAGCAAAAATTAAACCTGCTGCAAACCATAGAGGATTTCACATATACACATGGTTGGTGGTAAGCAGGACAGAGGTGGGGTGGGATGAAAGGAAGGACTGGCTGCTGGGCGGGTGCTGAGGGAATCATAAAGTCATTATGGTTGGAAAAGACCACTAAGATTGCCAAGCCCAACTTCAGCACACCCCTACCATGCTCACTGACCGTGTCCCTCAGTGCCACATCTCCACATCCCTTGAACACATCCAGGGACAGTGACTCTACCACCTCTCTGGGCAGCCTGTGCCAGTGCCTCAAGGAAGGATTGCCTCAGCCCCCAGCCCTGAGCCTGTGGTACCCAGGGAGAGCATCCATGAGCACCCGAGTCCTTCCCTCTGCTCCTGCAGAGCCCCAGATCTCCATGAAGACAGACTCAGAAGGAAAACCCTATTCCTGCTGTCTGCATGCAGAACGTTTGGCAGGATCTGGGCCAGAGCTTGTAGTTTCCATAGCAAGCTTATTCGAATCACAGTGTTTGCAAGGAAAGAGAAAATTGTTTCCAACAGCAGCTACATTGATCTTATGTGCCCCCAAATGTCGCACACACTGTGCCTGTTTACCACCAAAATTCCCATACGATGCCCTTTTCAGAGAAGGATATCACCTGATACCTTTCAAATGGATATACTCAACCAAGTGCATGGTTATAATCCTTTTTTTCTGGCATATTTTTCCCCATCCTGTGGCTAGTTTGTCAAACAACCTCACACGCACAGATTTTATGATGGAGTTGCACCACAAAGCCTTTTCGATACATATTCATAGCGGATTCTTGGCTTATCTCTGAGCAACATTCACACATGCTGCTCACTCGAGCTGTTGTTTTTTTAAATGCTTAACATATAAAAGTTTAATCACAAAGTTGCTTAATGTTTGTTTCTAGCAAAATGCATTATTATTGCTCAACAAAGTGCTCTAAAGGTTTTCGTGTATACCGTGCTGTTTGATATGCATTGAGTTTAGACCAAATGGACCGAAACGCAGCACTTCTGCTCATCAGGGCTTTCCAAGGTCAAATTCTAGGTTAAAAGCTTCTGATAGGACAATAACATTGCATGAAACCAGGGGAATGGTGCACAAATCCAGGCGTCATGCTGGAGATGTTGCCTTCCCAACAGTAACGACCAGAACGTGGGGCTCAGTATGAATGAACCATAAGTCACACAACACATTAACCAAGAAATAAGCTTGAGAAGCAAGGAAGGGAAAGATAACAGCAAAAAGTGTCTTCCTGGTGGGCATTTTCTAATTTGAGCCTTCCCTGTGTCCATGCAAGCTGTGACAGTAAAGCTTGTCAATGTGCTGGGTGGATGGGATATTTGCCTTCACAATTATTCATCAGCACCCTTCCTCCAAGACACCAGGCAGGCTCTTACATCTTCAGACCTCTTCTTGTATTTCCAGGGAAATACAGCAGCCTGGTGGCTGTTGCTAGAACTGCTGCAGTGGCCTGAGGGCAGGTATGAGCAGCAGGGGACTGCAGGAGGCAGGAGGGGATGGAGCAGGTGGATGCAAGTGCAGCACTGTGAAGGATGCATCAGCAGCAGGCAGGAGACATATCCTAGTGATGCTTCATGTGGGGAGGGGATTTATATTACAGGAAAGCCAGATTATAGAGGGTGTCCTGTTGTCCTGAGAAGGGCTCCCAGTGCATCCTCTGGAGATGCCTAAAATATCTTTGCATTTTCTAAAGAAGGGGCGGTTGCTGCACATTGCTGACACAAGCAAACAAGCTTTCACCTCATCGTAGGCAGCAGGCATGTGAATAGAGGGAGGCAAACTCAGCCAGGCCACAGGAAAAACAAAGGCAGGAGAGGATTATGTATGCTGCAGCAGTTGGGATACTGTGGTCCAGAATGGAACCATCCCACTGCAGGTACACGAAAAGAGAGGGAAAAGAAACTTGCAAGAGCTCTAACACTTCCCCATGCCTTTGCTTTAAGCAATGTTGAAATAGAGAGACTCTAAAGTGCTTCAGATAGTTGGGGAGCTACCAATGAACCGAGTTGTCCTAGGCTTTACAAAAGGGGTGACAGTTCTCCCATGACATCTGGACATCCCTTCCAGCATAGGATCCTAGGGTGATTCAATCCCATTCAAATTCCAAAAGATAAGAGGTTTTGTGCTGGGAAAGATGGTACTTATTTCGGAGACAAAATATCATCAGAAGTGTCACAGCTCATCACTCCTCCCACGCCTGGTATTAATCCCTTGTGTCAGTGGTTGCCCCTCCACTGCCCTAGTGGCTTGGTTGCCTCAATGAGGAATGTTGGGAAGGTGTGGGGAAATGTTCCCAGCTGCATTTGCTTTGCATCGCATCCTGATAGAGAATAGCAGCTGATACCTGCAGAGCAACCTCCCTTTTAGTTCTCTACCATGGTGCTCTAGTCCCACGTGCTGCCAGATGTTTCACCCATATGGGTGCTCACGTTCTCTTTCTTCTCTTTTCTCCCCCCACCCCCATGCATGTGCTGGAAGTGTCTCTGCCCCATATCTACCAGGGAATGGGCACTCAGTTCTCCCAGGCCACCTCTGTGTTCAGCAGACAGCACATGGCACCCACCTCCTTCTTGTCAGTTTCCCAGCTACTGCCCTTGAGATGAATATGACATGTAGATATATATTAAATTTAAAAAAAAAAAAGAGAGAAAAAAACTGTCATATTACAAACATGCTCTAAGATCTTGAGAAAGAGGGTGGAAGACCAAGTTTTAATAATAGAGCGAGAGATATAAATAATTAAGCAGCAATCTATCTGTTTCTCGACATCCTGTTGAGTGATGCTACGCTGCTGTCTGCTGCAGGAGTCCAGCATGGGACGTCAGAGTGCTCAGCTGCCTATCCCAGCATATCAGCCACAGCACAGCTTTAATGAAAACGCCCTTTCAAAAGGGAACGTGCAAATTGAACCAAGTTTCTGAGAGGAGCCAGGTCAAAGGCACTGCTCCACAGCATGAGACGCGTTGCATAATTCCTGTCAAGTCATTGCCCTCCTCCTCCCCATCTGCTTCTCCACTCCCTCTGCCCCTGTCCTCTGCACACCCCGTCCTCTCACAGCAGCAGAGTCCCCAGCACACCCCAGCCTTCCTCCCTGAGGGCTTCTATATGCAATGCTCATTTGATTACTATGTATGTGACCTCTCATGTCCTCGAGCTATTCGTGTGCTTTGGCTGAAGGGTAGGCTCAGGAGGGAGTTTCTGCCAGACATCACTGACCTTTCCTGTGGCCCGAACTTTAAGACATTAAAAAAACAAAGCCTTCTTTGCTAATGAGCTGATCCTGGGCTGGAAGACAAAATAAGTCATCTCCACTCCTCTCTACCCCTCTCTCAGCCCTCAACCAATGGTTGGACTGGAGCTGTGCTGAGTTGCTGAGTATTAGCATGGTGCCACAAAGCAAGGGACACAAAGCAGATGCAAGACCAGAATCTCCATTGCCATCACCAGGATCACCATCAGAAGGGCTCTTTTTTCCCTTTCCTGTAATAGTTAATGCCTCTCAGCCTTTCCAAAACAGAATGGCTGGGATGTCGAGGCACCTCTGCGTTATTATGAGACACAAGAGAATGGGGGCTGGCCATGGGGACTTGTGGAAGGATGAAAATGCCTCATCTTCCTCATGGGCCTTCTTGAGGGTTTTACACTGATGTAAACAACATCAGCTTTTCCAGAAGTGAAGGCGAACAGCAGAGACCTTTGAGAATGCTGAAAGTCATTTATGAAGCAAGATGAGTCACTCTGTGTCTTGTGGCATCCCAAACTCTTTATGCTGTAGTGCCACATTCCCATAAATATCCCAACCCTACACTGTGGGCATCTTTGCTGATGTCCTTTGTAGACCTGCAGTAAACAATAGCCATTCACCACCAAATCCCAAAAGATCTTCCAAATTGAGAAATCAAGTAACTTGCTCCCCAGACAAAGCAACTGTTATGCAGGAGCTCTGTAATGACTGCACCACGATGCCAGTGTCAAGGAAAGCAAGGACTGTGATGGCAAAAGGATCCAAATATAATACAGAGCATGGGGTTTTGATGACACACACAGCCTCATCACACACTCCCCACTCTTTGTAGGATGCTGTTTTTCAGCCTCCTGTAAAAATGCAGTCTCTTACAGCATGGTGTTGTATGGAACGGAAAGGCAATTCTTCTTATATCTTCTTTGTATGTCTCACTTATGGATGATCCTTTGTGAAGCCAGGAGTTGAACGCTATGATTCTTATGGGTCCCTTCCAGTTTGGGGATATTCTGTGATTCTTCTGATGAAAGCACTTCACCCACTTAACCCATCCAGCCCAGGATTTAAGGGGAACAGATGGCAACCGTGTCAGATCTGTCGAGGTGTGAGCACTGCATGGCCTTTCTGGAAATTGCCCCTCAGCCCATCAACCCAACCACCACAACCCCTGCACTCCCCATGCAGACACTAAGCAACACTGTGACCAGAGAACTCAGTGAGGGGGAAGCTACAGCACTTCTTGCAGTGCAGAAAGATGCTGCATTTGGATATCTCTTCCAGCTGCTGAGAGCCAAGTATCCAAGTATACCTCCTTCCTCCTCCTTGCTGTCAACACCTAGGAAGTGCCTTGATTTAAGTCATTACTGGAAAGCCTGTTTTATCTTTGACACGTTCTTCCAAGTTGATAGCTGTGAAAGGGAAATTCAACTGTAGCTGTTCAGCATTGGTAATTTGCAACCAGTGAATAATCTGAGCAGGGAGTGAGTCAATGTGGGTGCAGAACAGGTTAAGGTGGGAACAGAAATGCCAGAGGGTCGTGCTGGTAGGATGCTGTCCAATGCATTACTCATTAAATCTTTCCATATTTAAGCATAAATGTGTGCTTAATTCCACAGGTACAATACAAATTCCCTGAGGCTTCTTAAAAGATTGAGATTTTTCCCTCATACTGAAGACAGAAGTTCGCAGTTTGGGAAAGGCCTGTACACTGTTGACCAAGCTGCCCTGAAAGTTTCTCTGTAGTACAGAGGCCCTGAGGTGCACCCATAGAAATGATGCTCTTTCTGCAAAAGTATGTGCAGAAAATGGAGCGTTTTGTAGTGATACTGAGTCACCAACTGCAGTGCTCTGAGCTGAGCACACAGTGAAGGTGCCTGATCTTCTGCCCCAGCTGTAATACGTCAGCTTTGAATGCTGCTTCAGTATTTCATGTGCCCAAGTGATGGAGAACTCTTTGAAGGATAGCTGCAGACTTGCTCTCCAGAGATCAACTGTTAAGTAAAAGGTGCCCAAGGGAGCAGAGATCTTGAGCGTTTGGTGATGGCTCAATCCAAACCTTTCAAAATCTCTTTGCTCGCATGCAAAATCCAACAACCTGGCCTTGAAATTCTGGCTGCTGAGCAATCCCAGGCCAAGATCCTCAGGGTGGTGTAGGGAAAAGACCATGATTGCCAGGAAATGCTCCTTCTGCCTCCTCCCAGCCATTTTTTTGCACTTTGGTTTGCTTCTGCTGCTGGATAAACCCATTTTATTAACAGCTCTTCATAAAGCCTGGCAGCATTTGAAAGACTGCAATGTTTGCCTCTGAATATCAATAAGCGGCCGCCTCTCCAGCCTAGGGAAGATTTGAAGGAAGAGTGAAGCTCTGAGGATCAGTGATCAATGCCAGCCTCATGGGGAGCCCAAGTTTAGGAGATTTGTTATTGAAATATTAAGTGAGTTCCCTCCCACAGTGGGCTGAGATGGAGCAAAGTGTGCAGCCAAGATGTACAATTTGGTGCCTCCAGGACATCTCCTCTCACCCAGCCCTGATGGTAGCAGCAGCATTCATGGCCAGGTGGGCATACAATGCAAGGGAATGGTCCTTTTCTTCTTTTCCAGTCTGTTTTTGCAGGTGAGAGATTGACTTAATCAAGGGTCTTTCAGGATCAGGTTGGACAGGGCTCTGGGCAACCTGGTCTTGTAACACATCTGGAGGTTGGTGGCCCTGCAGACCAGGGGGTTCTGGAACTTGATGATCTTTGGGGTCCATTCCAATCCAAGCTATTCTATGATTCTGTGATTCTGTGAAGGGTGAAATGGCCCTTCATCTGCTTTGGAAAGGAAGAATAGGCCAGGGCATAAACTTAGACAAAAAAAAGCTCCCATTGCTTGACATTAGCTCCAATAGTCTAGTGGGAGCCAGGTAGGCAACAGTGGAAACAGGAGTGGGAACAGGCAGGAATTCTGTACTGAATCAGTTTTTGACACAGTGCATATTTGTTTTATAGAGAATAAGAAAATCTTTCACAAGAACAGATCAGTTGCAATAAAATATTCATGGGAAAGCAGTTTCTTTGGTCCAGGAGCAAACTTTCAACAAATGAGTGACAGACACACAATAAATTTTTGCCCAGTGCTTGGGGCAATAACATAAGACTGAAGAGACCTAACTTGTAATCCTCTAGAAGGGACCGAAGCACTGAGCTCCCTCTACACGGCAAATCCTCCATACAAGATTCTTGCTTTTTAGACTGGCTCCCCAGCACACTGGTTTTGAACAGAGATCCCATCCCAGACACTGGCAGTCTTCCCAGTGCAGGTTTGATGGAGACTTTCCAGCAAGGCATTTCACTTTTGACAAAAATAAACAAACAAACAAGGTTGGTGAAAATATTTTATTTAGCAAATTCCCCGGTCAGCCTCTTGGCTGTCTCCGTCCCATCTGAAATCTGTTTCTGTTCTTGCAAATGAAGCCTGCAGGCATCCTTTGTTGGCTAGCTGCAGAGCTGCTTGTGCCTGTCCTTCCAAATGGATAGATCCTGAGCAATTAGGCATCTGGTTCTTCTGAGTTGCTTGTACCCCTGGGCTCCTGGGGGTAGGGATGTGCAGAGGAATGGTGTGAGCATAGTCCTGGGCTGCAGAATCCACTTGGCCAACTGGGAGCAACAGGTTGGAGATGATGGAGCAACTCCTTGCCTGGGGAACATCCCAGCAGCAAACAGAACAGCCAGCCATACCTCTCTATGAGTAATCACTGACCTGTAGATGCTGCTCTCCTGGGTTCAAGGGCTGTGGCAGCAGAAGACAGGGCTGACACCAGCAGTGCAGCTGCAATGGGATGAGTAGCCACAAGTGCTCCCCAGTGCCACCAACACATCTGGAGGGCTGCTCCAGGTCATGTCAGCTCATTGTAGGGCCTGCTCCTCACCCCTGCAAGGTAAAAGAGGCTCCTAGAGCAAGTGTACGTGCCAGCTGTGTTTGTGTCATCTGGAATGATCCCGGTGTCCCACTTCGAGCAGCTCCAAGTCCACCTGCCTGTGCTGGAGCAGGGCACTGGTGTGGCATCACTGGGATGTGGAGTTTTTTGTTTGGCCCACGTTACTAACAGCACATTGCAGAAATGCTGAGTCTGATTCCTCCTCCTTTCCAGCTATTTATTATCTCTTTTTTTTTTTTTTCTTTTGCATTTTGCTCATGTCAGACAATGAAAATCAGTGCAGTCAGGTTTGCTCTTGCTGAGAGCTGCTTCCTCCTTCAATCCCTGCTTGCTCTAAAGCATGGTTTCATATTCAGGTGGGAAGGTTTGCTTCTCTATGGACAGCTGCTCACACTGGGATTTTACCTGAATGTTACAGAGCCCATTCTTGACATCCCAGGAGGAAAAAATAAAGATACCGAGAGCAACTCAGTGACACCAAAATGCGCTGACTTGGAAAGGGAGGAAGTGCCAAAGCACTGTAATTTAAAATTGCAAAATGCCTCAGGGAGGGTTGGGAAATGGAGAAGATAGATATGGAAATATCTAGTGAGCTACGTGGAGAACGCAGGGCAGAAGAGCAAGCAGTAAATACTGTGAGAAGAATACCTCCAGTGTTGTTACCAAGGGCTGGAACATGAGCATGACTGCAGATACTTCTGTGTTTACAACCCAAAGCAGACAGACCAACGCACTGCATAACCAGGTGAGGGCTCTTCCTTCTCAAAATGGCTTTCCCCTGTTCTTGGAATGGCTGAAGCACCTGTGGCCAACGAGTTACTGTGCTTTTCCTGTTTCAAAGAGCAGCCAGCGTGAAGAAACATCAAAGAGGGCTTTCCAGTCTGCACTTCCTAAAACACAGCACTAGGCAACAGCAGATGGGAGCTGGTGTTATTAAATATGCATCACCTCGTGGATCATAAGGTAGCACTTAGCTATCCTCTAATTAAAAGGCAGCTGCCTGATAGATTTTCCCTGCGTGATGGCTTATTGATGAGGAGCCACGTGGCTCTTTCCAGAGGTGCTTAGGGTCATTGCTCAAGACCCACCAGCTAGGCAAGCCGTTGAGATTCCACTTGGTTTGTACATCCAGCACTGAAGAGGTTAATGCTGAGACTAGGTGGAAGTACTTCTGGATCTCCATGCCAGCTACAGAGCAGCTTCCTGCACTGAAGAGCTTGGAATGAATAAAAGAAATGTTGTTGCACTGAATCAGCCCCTCTAGCAATGAGCTCTGTCTTCCCACTGGTTATTTTCATTAATTAATTACATTTGTATTCACAGAACATGCGAGCGTTCCAACCGTGGTCCAAGATCCCACTATACTGGGGTCTAAATGGATGAAACAGAAGCTCCTTCCCCAGAGAGCATCAAGTATGGGAAAAAAGAGATGAGAAGACTGTAGCCAGCAAGCTGTGGGGTGCAGGAGACCATCCTGGCCAGGATGGGGCTGCAAACTGAACGTATTTTGGGAAACCACTGTCAGATTGCATGCGAGCATGATGCCAAGTGCATTGTGCCCTCATGCACAGGATGTGCAAAGCACAAATGGATCCTCAAAGCAGATGGTGAAGGAGGTTTTGCAGCATCCTCAGGTCATTGTCATTCAAGTGCTGCCAGAGCATCCCCCATTGCCCACCACCAATAGGTGCCTTGCAGAGGACAAGAGCAGGGTGAGAACCTACAGGAGGGAAATGCGTGCAGGGTCTCTGCTCTGCACCATGTATGGCATTGTGGGATCACAGAGTCAGCAAGATGCACAGTGCATGTTAAGTGACTGCACACAACTCCCAAATGAAGCTTCCTCTTAACAAGAACAGAGTCATTAAGGATGAGACAGTTATGCTACAGAAGAACAGAGACGATGCTTAAGATGATATTCAAAGGTGCTTCCCACTGGAGCAGAAATGAATCAGAGCCTCGTCCTGCCTGCAACCCCCAGCTGAGAGCCCTCTTCCATCAGCTGTGAAAATGCCTAAAGACCACAGGCAGGGTGGGGAGAGGGAAGGCAAGGAATGAAAATAAATAAATAAATAAATAAACAGCCACCAACAACCACTTGGATCTTATGTATTTTTAATGCAAAAAAATTAAAAAGCAAACAAACTCTGGATCCATTTCAAAGCCAATGGGATGAAAAGAATTTGCAGTATAAATAGACGAGGTCTTTTTTTTTCCCCTGCCTTCCTATTTATACCATTTCAGCTAAATCAAGGGATAAGTTCTGCCCAGTATCTACAGAGCCTCCTCGGGTAATCACAGGCAACTGGGAGCATGTGGGGTACTTAAGGTAAAGTGAAGGCAAAAGCTTTACATGGGAAAGGTTTGAGCTTATTAGATCTCAGCTATAAATGCTGCATGGGAGGCAGAGGGCTACAGTGATTTCTTTATAATCTCTCCCAGGGATGTGAGCTACTAAATCTGCAAATATTTGCCAAAGGTAAACAAAGAGAAAAGGGTTACTTAAGTGGAAATAATGCACAGCGCTGTGCCATCCTGGAATGAACTTAAGGAAGACAGAATGTTTGCTGGAGCAGAGTCTGCTGCAGAGACCAGCTCCAGGGAGCAAGGCTGAGATCCCATCAACCACAGCACTCAGCCCTGAATTGGGGTCCTGTATGGGACAGTTGAGTTTCTGGCAGCTCCTCCTGATCAGTGGAGTCCTCTCCCCATGTGCGTGGGGTCTTCTACCTGGGCAGAAGCTGTGACATGCCAGATTTCTTGGCTCCCTCTTCACATTTCCATAGAAGCCTTTGGGACCATCAACGTCAGGCTGGAGGAAACACTGCCATATTCCCAGACCAAAGTATCTTTCTTGCTGACAACAGTACCTTGATGCATGTCCCCTCACTGTGCACATGTAGGTGAGGTCTGCACATTTCCCTCTCCACCAGGTTTGCCCGACCAACAAACCAGAATCCAAGTACACTTGCTGCTCTCCCAGCAGTAACCCAAGATGCACCCTTTGTGCCATGACCAGCTTCCCTGCACCCAGAGGCAGGAGAAAAGATGTGGAATTTATGAGTAACCTTTTTTGTTTTTCTCCCGTGAACTGTTTTCAACATTTAGAAATCATTTGAATATTATGCAAATTGAAGTGACTTGGCTTCTAAATATCATGAAAAATGCCCACTCTGGCAGTCTGTGCCATATGGAAATTACCTCTGCTGAGATGTTGTGAAATAAATCACCATTAAGTGAAGGATGGATTGGCCAAAAGTGAACAGCTGACACACAAGAAGCCGGGTTTGTGTTAACTCATTCTCTCTGCAGGTTGCCAACCTCACCAGGAAGGATCATCTGATGGGGGGATGATGGGTGCTGACATCAAGGGCAGCAGGTTGCCTCTGTGCTTCCCATGCAGCCAGTCTGAAAGCAGGTTGTGGGAAACTGCTGGATCCACTCCATTTCATTACTTCTGCATCATGACGCTCAGGAAATGATTTGGCTGGAACTGCTGCAAGGGTTGGTGCTACTAGGCACCAAATCAATCTCCTCTGGAAGCAGAGATAGCGATGGTCAGATTGGAATCTGGCACCACGAGTGCAGGTGATGGTTGTTGTCAGCTATACACTATCTATCCAACCCATCCGTCCATCCATCCACCCAACCATCCTTCCACCCATTCAACCACCTCACCATTCATCCACCTATCCATCCACCCTTCCACTCTTCCATTCATCCACCCACAATGGCAAACAGACAGAGAGATATTGTCCATGCACAGATATTTTCCATTGACTCTGGGCAGGATCAATGAGACCCAGGAGGAAGGATGCAGATACACATGTTAATAGCTATGGCAAGACTGGGAGATGGAGAGGTGGTGTCCCATGAACATAACAGAGGCAGGAGAAATATATCTAGTCTCAGTGGAGTTCCTTCCTAGTACAGTGGAAAGAACCTGTTAGAAGACACTAGATGTTCCCCATATGGTGCCTGGCAGAAGAAGAATTCTATGGCCCTTTCCTGTGGAAAAGGATGGCAGCCCCACAGGGCTGCCTGGATGCAGGGTAGGGCATGAAGTGGGATGTGATGAAGAGCAGGGCTCCTGAGGCCCCTCATCTGACTAACCTTATCAGAAGGAATAAATTTCTCCTTTTATCCCTTAGTAAATATGCTAAGTATAATCTACCACAGAAGTAATTATTTCTCTCAGCTCTATAGATTCATTAAGGAGATGTTCCCCAAGATCATAAATATTTAAGTTTCTTAGATACAGGTGAAAACTATGTTATTTATACACACGGGACAGAAGTATCAGCTCAGCCTGCGTGTGGCAAGAGAACAGCATAGCAGCAAGAAAATATGCCCACAGAGATAAGGCTTTCTCAGCAGGTATTGAATCCAGGTGAGAGGGAGGAGGTCCGGGGCAGACAGGACAAGGGGAATGGCCTCAAGTTGCACTAGGGGAGGTTCAGGTTGGATATGAGGAAAAATTTCTTCTCTGAAAGAGGGGTGATGCAGCGGCACAGGCTGCTCAGGGAGGTGGTGGGGTCACCATCCCTGGAGGTGTTCAGGAGCCATAGGGATGTGGCAGTGAAGGATGTGGTCAGTGGGCCACACATGGGAATGGGTTGGGGTTGGACTTGGGGACCCTAGGGCTTTATTCCAACCTTACTGACTCTACGTTCCCATGACACAGGCTGTTTCCAAAGACCCTCTTCATGACCTATCCCTTGGAAGAATCCCTTGTAAAACCATCTTGTTGGAGCTGAAATTTGGGAGCTCATATGGCAAGTGATGGATGGATGGGTTGGTAGGCATCCAGTCCAAAACCTTCAAGCTGTGCAATGCTGTGCCCACTGCCTGTACCTGAAAAATAACTGGATATAGAGAAATAGGGGTCGAGCAGCAAGCGGGGCTCAAGTACTCAGCAGACTGATTAGTAACGGTGGAGGAGTCCACGAGCCCCACAGCTGCTGCCCGTGGCCTTGATGCCCACATTGAGGCACCTACCAAACGGCAAGCTCTCCAAGCAGCCCTGCCAGGATTTTCCCTGGGGCGGGCAAAGCTGTTTGAAGTGAGGAACTCCTCGGTAAGTGCCAAAGATTATCAGGCGGGTATTGCTGCGCTCATTTGGTAATGAAAAGCTTTGCGTTCCTCTTAACTGGAAGCCCCTTTGATGCAGAGGACAACACCGATTCTCTGCTTCATTAAGTCCCATTATAAACATCCCCCTGCTCTGCTTAGCAGCTCATTTAGACTGAAATTCAGCCTGCCCAAACCATCAGTGGAACTGAACTCCCCCGACTCCGCATCTTGCCAGCAAGGCAGGGCAGGAGCTCCCGGGAGAGCACACCTAGCCAGATGATGCCTTTTTATATATATATTTTTTTCCTCCATTTTTCTCTAACAAGCTGCAGGACGCTAAGTTGACTGCAGGCAGTGAATCAGAAATTGCAATTTTGTGGCTCCTCATCCCCGTGGGAATTCTCCTCTCTCCCAGCGCGGGGTGAGGGGAAAGGGGTGGGGAAAAAAAAAAAAAAGCCTTTCCAGTTCTGTTGCAACCGAGGAATCAAAGCAAGAAGAAGGGCTGGAGACACGCATGGGAGAGGAGCTCCCAGATCTATTTTCTCCCCCTTTTCTCCCCCACACCATCCAGCAGGCAATACTGCCTTTTAAAACAAGATCTCTGACGCACTGGGAAGGGGAAAGGTCTATTTTGAGGTTTCCAGTCATGGTGTGAAATTCAAATCCTGTTCAATAGCAGCCAAGTATTAATGGATTTCGCCATGAGGCTCTCTCAGTGCCTTTCCCTTTGCACAATCATAGAATGGCTGGGTTGAAAAGGACCACAATGATGTGTAGGACTGCTGCATTCTGCCATCATTTCTGAGCAGGCCCCAGAACTTCTCACGCTCCCCAGCCCCTGCTTCTCTCACCAGCTGACCCCTCTCTTGTCCTTTACTTTCTCCATGAATACCAACCTTTGGTGCCATACCTTCTCCATCTTTTTCTGTTGGCTGCCTGAAGTGACATCTCTGCATTGCAGCTCTCATTTTATCTGGAAAGAAATGTCTTAGCCTTTCCTCTCCTGTGTTTGTCAGCTTTCCACGCCGCTCCCAGCTGTCAGACAGAGCCTTCAAACCATCTTTGCCGCACTGCCCACCAGAGCAGAGCCTGACCTTATCATCAAGTGAAAGACCAAATAATCCAGAAAAGACAATAAAACGAGTCATTTTCGGATAACTCATAGGAAAAATAAATAAATAAATAAATCATTGGAGCTTACACTGCAGCTGTACCAACTTCACATGCCTCATTCACTTCCCTTGCTCATCAGAGACCTAAGGAAATAGCATGGAGATGCGTAAGGGTCAGGATGGGGGTTAGGAAATGGTGCTGCCCCAGAGGGCAGTGGGCACGGCACAGATCCCCAGGGCTGTGGGCATGGCTTCAAGCTGCTGGAGCTCAGGGAGCATTGGGACACCAATCCCAGCCATAGGAGTTGGGGCTGGGTGGTGCTGTGTGGAGCCAGGGGTTGAACTCAATCCTCGTTGGTTCCTTCCAGCTTGGAATATTCAATGATTCCTCAAAGATTCGCCTGGTGCAAGGGGACTTGGGGGCTTCTCTGTTCTCAGGCAGTATCAACTTTAAAGAAAATGCAGCCTAGAGAGGGAAATAAAGCTGGGGAAATCTTGCTTTCGGGGCTGACTGAGTGATGAGTTTCCTTTGAATGAAAACTATGGTAGAAAGTGATTTTAATGTTTCCCCATGCATTTTCTGTTCTTCATTAAAAAATTAAAAAGGAGGGTTTATCTGAAATGTTTTTGTTAAGTGTTTGTCCCAGCCTGCAAAAGGAGAAACTTCTCAAAAATAAGCGGTTTCGTAAAAATATTCAATTCTCCACCAAAATAGAGCTTAAACGGAGAAATATTAACCAGCTCTAACAACATTGCATCAGGAGGGAAATAGCTGCAGATAGAATCTTATTTCTCAGAGCTGACTTTTCATCAAAACTCTCAAGTTTTCCTGCCTAAAAATTTCAATTGAAAATATGATTTTGTATCCTCACAGGAATCGGGTGCTTTCTGAAATCAATTTCGTTTAGTCAAGAATCCAGCTTTCCATCCAGAAGCAGGCTGGGCACAAAGTGCTTGCCTTTCTCTCCCCACTTCAAATGCCACCCTCTCCTCCTCCCCCAAGATCCCTCTTTCACACATCACAGACATTGCTGTCGAATTTGTTCTGAAACACTCATAGTCCCTGAAGAGGTCATTAAGCACTTCTTGGTCTTTATCCCCTCCTAGCTGTTTTCTTTCTTTTTTTCCCCCCTCCTCTTCCCTTTTCTTTCCTTTTTTTTCCCCCCATTTATTTATTTATTTATCTATCTATTTATTTATTTTTATTTTATTATTTTTACCTCTTTTTTTTCCCACTTCTGAGCGTGATGAAAGCCTTACCTGGATGGACTGCAGATAGGTGCGTAGACTTCCTGCACGTGCTGGGACTTGCAGCTAGGATCATTATAGTGGTCTCCCTCAAATATTAATCGTTTTATCAAATTAGTTGCATATTAATGTGACGGGTCTGCAGGAGCTCTTTTTGCTATAAACCTTTGGCCACTGTTCTGTGTACAGAATTATTGATAGCGTGTTATAAATGTTTGATTGGCATGACTTTGGGTTGGTGCATTACAATAAATGAGCTATCCTGTTTGTACCAGGTAAATCCCTGTTAAACATCAGATCGCTTTACAACCATTCTGTTTCCTACGGACACCATCGTGATCAATGCAGAAATAGGTTTTAAGCTTTTCAGAGGTTTCCTTGTTCTCTAAATCTGCATCTATCCCTATTTTCATATCCAGGATGAGTTCCCAGAGCACCAAAGCAGTGCACAAAGACATCCTTACCGGGCCAGGAATGATCCCCGTGGGTGCTCTGCATGCAACATTTCAGCCTTCCTTATCATCAAAGGGGCTGTTTGCTCATTTCTTAATTTGACTTCTTCCATCAGCAAAATCCTCCCCATTCCCACTTTGTGGTGAGAGGGAAGATGGGGGAGGCTGAGTAAAATGCTGATGCTTTCATGCTGCCACGAAAGGCTTTACAAAAGAGCCTTGTCAAAGCAAACTCCTGTCCAGCTGGGAGCCCTGTGCCCTCTGCAGAAGGCTTTGGCCTCAGGCTTTGTGTATGGGGTCTCCGAAACAAACTTGTAATTGGAGAATTAGGTGCCGCGTGAGCAAAAAGCAAATAAATGCTCATTTCACAAGATCTTAGAAGCACTGGAGAGGTGGATTCATATAAAAGATAATGAACCGTGGTATATTTGTTACAAAGCTAAGCAGCTAATCTGACATCCCCGAGAAGCTGCTGCTGTGTTTGCTACTGCTGCTGCTGCTTGGGTAATGTGCTGTGCTTGCTAATGAGATTCTGTATCAGGATATTTACCAGGATTCCATTCAGCACAAGCTTAATTTGCAGTGAGTGTAAGCCCCTGCAAGTCCCTGACTACTATGACAAGGGGAAGCAGCCATGCACCTGGACTGAAGTGCATGGCGTGCAGAGCTAGCAGCAGTTTGGACACCTCAGCCATGGGGTTTGTCCATGGCCTTTGGTTTTGGTGGCACTAACTACCATGTGCACTTGTGGACACAGAAGGAGAAAAAAAAAGTCACTTGTGTTTAGAAACCATCCCTAGAGGTGTTTCAGAGCTGTGGAGATGTGGCACTGAAGGATGTGGTCAGAAGGCAGGGTGGGGTGGGGTTGGGTTTGGGGATCTTAGAGGTCTTTTCCAACCTCAGTGATTCCACAATTCTATGATTCTACCAAAGCTGTTCGCCTGAGCTGGGGGTTGTTACTGTCCTTTGGGCCCCTTCCATCTGACCATCACCCCCACCCCAGTTACAATACAGTGGGGCTACAAAGTGGATGTGCCTTTAGGAACTGTTGCCATCTCTGCTCTGTGGCAATGGAGCCAAAGTGAGATCATGTACCAGGAGAGTTAGATTTTGCTTGCTTTGCTTTTAAGCAACACACTCAAAGCCATGCAGTCAAATCACAGACAGACTCTTTCCACACTGGAAGGGATATCATATAGCTGTATCCTATTTAGCTGATCCTGCTTGATGGAAGTGTTGGTGAACCATGTCCCAAGCCTACTTCTTTCCCTGGACTATGAAGCATGGTCCTGAACAGCCCTGGGACATGTAACTTTCACTGCTCCATCTCCAGGTGATGAGCTGGATCCCATCAGCAGTGCCTCCATCACTGTGGAAGTTTAGATTTGTCACACTTTATAACATGACAATTCCCAGCACCTCTGTTAAAATCAAAACAAAACCACACTGGTATTATCATAGGCAATTTGGGCTAACCCTGCCTGGACAACTGGTGACAACAAACGTTCTGCATTGGGCTTCACCCCGCACCACACTCTGCCATCAAATCCTTTCTTTGCAAAACTGAAGGAATCTATTCCCCCATGAGAGCTGACCTGTATCTCTCTTAATCCTCACTGCCCTTTCCTAAACTATCCTAAACCCTCACCTCCTGCTGATCAGTGTGCTAATGCCTTTAGAGTGATGTCAAGTTCTTCTCCTTGATCAGCAAAAGTCCATTTACAGCCTGCCACACTACTAATGTAGGAAGGATTGATCTCCCTATGTGCTTTATTTTGCCTTTATAACACTGGTATGTTCTACGTAGCTCACAGCCCTTCTGTATGGTCAAATACTGCTTCATTTCTTCACTGTTTCAGATTTGGCTGCTTTGAGGAAGAGAATATCATATGCAAATGCAGTCTCCTTTCTATTTGCTTGCTTTTCAGGCAGTTTAGGAACTTCATACAATTAAAATCTCAGCACAGACCTTTGGGGAACTCTACTGGCAAGCCAGATTCACTTACTCCTGCTCTTTATTCCTCTCCTTTAACCTGTGACATGCTCCCACTTACACGAAGGCAGCCAGCTCTTGAGGATCTCCTAATGAGAGAGCATGAAAGATGCATTTGGGAAATCCATGTGCAGTACATCGAGCTGCATCACCCTTCTCTGCATGCCTGTCAGTTCCTTCAAAGGGCTTCGATGAATGTCTGAAGGATATCTTCCCACTCTACATCCATGATTGCTAATTTATAACCTTTACCACTTCTCCCAGTGCGGAAGTCAGACTTTCTGCTCCGTGCTTCCCCACGTTCCCCTGGAGTTGGTTGTAAAACTTGGCATCTCATTTGCCACCTCCTATTCCTTTGGTGCTGAGGCTAATTTAAGCGATAGGTTACCAGCCGCAGTGAGCAGCTCAGCAATTTCATATCTGAGCCCCTTTACAGTGCTTGTGTGAATACCATCTGGTCCTGTCATTATTCACTTAATCAATTCATCCTCAAATCCCCTTTGCTGACACTTCAATGTGAGGTTGCTGCTCTGACTTGTCTATTCCGCTATCCAAATGTCCCAGTGAAGGAATGTCTCCATACTCTGGTGCAAAGAAGTAACAGATTTTCTCTTATCTCCTTGCCTTCCTGAGCACTTCTCCACACCTAGGTCACCTTTTGGTTCCTCTAGGTCTGCAGCAGGTTTCCTGGTGGCATCTCCTTAGCACTGAAGGACCGAGCAGAACTGAAGAGGATCCACGAAGGCTTTGCTTTCTTTTGTCTTCTTTTCTCATGCAAGGCCAAATGACCAGCCTTAACTAATACGATGTCCTGATGAGGAGAATACAAAAACAGTTTCTTCAAGGTGTCCTTCAATCAGCTGGGGCAGCTCAATCAGCCATGCATGAAACAAGCAAGCTCCTTCATCTGCCTAGACTTCCCACCAGTCCCCCATGGCTGGGCTTGGAACTGAGGCGTGTGGAAGACAGGAGCTTTTGTAAGCATTTAAGGAGTCCTGTGTAGTTGTCTTTCAGTTTGGGATTTTTTTTCCCCTATAAATTCAAAATAGCCTTGGAGGGAAAATGTCACACTCCTCCTCTTGTGCAACCCCCCATGACATCCCTCCTGCAACCAACCCATTCCAGCAGAGGGAAGGAAAATGTCTATCCAAACCTGACATGTTCCTGGCCTTGAAACGATGTGTGTGTCACATTCAGATCCAGCTCACCTGAGGGACACGGAGGGAGGGAGTGGATTGAGAGTACAGTTCATAAACACTGTATGTGGAACCTAACGTTCCCGATGCCACAGCACACTTGGCCCTCTTCTCTTTCCCATCATTACTTCTAAAAAGCTCTAAAGCCCTTATTCAAAGGTTGGGAAAAACTCTATCCTCTATCAGGGAATATAAAACACAGTTCTGAGCTCCTTTTCCACCCAAGACCATGCTTTTCTGCTGTACCACAGCCTGTAACCTATCAATACATAATATTAGAGGAGCTTTCTGTGCTTATTTGTGGAAGTGAAGGAGAAATGACCACTGCTCACTGTTCCACACGAGCCTCTCCAATCCATGAGCTGAGTGCAATGCACAAACTCATGGCATAGGGCTTGGGCTGGCAGGAGCGGGAGCTGCAAGAGCCACACCATGCTGGCATTGCACATTGCTCAGGCTCCTCATTAACCTGTTATGAGAAATAATGCTTCCTGAATTGTAACTGGAAAGAAACCACCTGGACTATTAAAGCTGCTGTCCCAAGCCTTCAGCCTTCCTCATTTCCAAGGAGACTGCAAAGGAGAGTGGGCTGCATCAGCAGGAACAGAAGAGAATGTTCCCCTTGCTGTCACACATGAGTACATAGACACACACATGCATACACACTAATACATACTCCTGGCCACGCTTGCTAAGAAAAGCTGGGAGCTTGTGGAAGTGGGATGAAGGCAGCACCATGCAGCAAACCTGTCACACTGATGCACAAGTGGTTTAAATCACAGCCTGAAGCCTGGTCATAAAAGCTGTATCTAACCTTTCCCCAGGCAGAACAGTAGAATAAGGGCATGTTTCACTGTGCACACACCCCAAATATCACTTAGACATCCACACAGATATCCTGCAGCATAGCTGAGAAACCAAGTCGTAACACAGGGCACAGAGATGTGAAACAGCCCCATCTGCAGAGGTTAGAGCATTTGCCACCCTGCAGGTAAGCACAGCTGTTTGTCTTCGCTGCTTTTGGCTCAGAAAGGTGAGAAATGCCCTTTGGAGGGGACAGAGGTACCTGCTTTGCAGAGCAGAGCAGAGGAACGTCTGCATTTGTGATCAGCATGCTTTGCTTCCCAGGCATCCAGAGTGGAGACTAACACTATGATATCCATTTATATGCAGGGATAAGTTCCTCTCCCTATGTTAAGCCCCCCAGCATTTGTCCCTCTGGACAAATTTGCCATCCTCAGCTTAATAAAAGAAACAGGCAGAGCGTTAACTGCAGCCTTGGCAGCGTGAGAACCTCCACATAAATTCCAAAATGTCACTTTGGAAGTTAGCACTTCATCTTTTTTAGCTGCGAAGGGTAAAAATCCTCCTCAATGTAAATTAGCACTGCAGCAAAGATGCCAAACCTTCCTTTCCTCCCCCAGTCATGGAAAGATTCGAGATTGCTGCATGATTAAGCCCTGGCAGCTCTCCCTCCCCTCCTTTTTCTAAAACAAACATTAAATTATGAAAATAAATGTAAAAAAAATCCCTTATGCTACTGAAATCTGTGATGCTCTGGATCAAATGGGCTGAAATCAGAACAGAAAAAAAATGAAAGGTTACAGGGAAATATCGGCTCTTCATCCTCCTCATTTCACAGACTTTAAATCAGTATTAAATGGTTGCATTAAGGAGGCAGAATATCAGAGAGGAAATTGGCTGAAATTTCGTAGGGCTACTCTCATTCAGTCAAAACGTAAATGCATCAACACAGAGATGTTTTTCAAAACCACATTTGTTTTGCAGCTCGTGCATTTATTAAGACGTTTGGGCAACGTCACATTCTTTGGTTTCCAATAATTGTGCTTTTTATAGTTTTGGGTTAATTGGGGAAAAAAAAAAAAAAAAAAAAAAAAGGACGATTCCAATTATAAATTGAAATGCTTGGGGGCTGTCAAACACATTTTGATTGTACCCAAAACAAATTTAGTTCCGAGTTTCTAATTTTCCAAAATTTCCACTTTTATTTCTGCTTTAGCCTTGAAGAAAAATCTGATTCCATGAAAAATCTGGGTCCGTTCATAAGCTGGGACGGAGTAAAATCTTCCACCTCAGCCTCTGCATTTTTCTAGTTCTCCAATTTGCATCTTAATTTCAGGCAGCTTTTAACTTTTATTGCTGCTTTCTATTTTAGTAAATATTTAGTCAGCAAATTAGTCCGAATTCTTTTTTAATTCCTTTCTTCTTCCTTTCAAGTGTAAAATCCTTTCATGATGAAATCTGTGGTAGTTGCTGGGAACTGAAGGACACATGTAGGGACATTCTCCATTTTGTCCTCTTAAAGACTCTGAAAAATTGTCATTTTAAAAATTATTTTATTATGCGTGAGTGCATGGGAACTGCTGAATCATGGCCTGAACTTCTGATTGACCACCTAAGGAGCAATGAGTCTGTAGCAGGAGGCAATGCAACATGAGTCAGCCATGGCAGCACAGGTGAAGGCAACTCACCTGTGCTACCAGAAGGGGTGGAGCCTGGCTCCATCTCTTCTAGACCCATTTAAGAGCTGACTGCCAAGCAGGAAGGATTTCTTTTGGAGATCCCTCCTTTGGAGTTTTACAGTGAACCCAGGACACAGGTAAGCACTCTATCTATTCTCTTTTGGTACAGTAGCCTGCTTAGCCAAACTCTCAGGTGTATTTCTTATTTATAGCATCTGTATATTTGTTGATACAGTGAGGAAGGTCAGGCTCCAGATGAGGGAAGGCTATCCCCAAAAGATGCCTTTGTTAGAACACTGCCGATCCATTCTCTTCTTGTGAGACTTCTCTCACAGAGGAAGACAGAAGAGTGTTTTCATTTCCTGGGAGTATAATAAGAAAAAAAGGAAGGAAAAGAGAAAATAATGTGAGCTTGGGGTTTCCATTTCTTCGTTCATTTCTTTGTTTTCATCTCCTTTTTCAAGCTGAGTATGCAGAGAAGCTCAGGACCAGCAGACAGCTCTCCAGAAGAGCAGTTTCCAAAATGTCAGACACTGGAGATGTAGAAGGTGGTGCCTGTGCTTGGGTGTGCAGGCATGGCTGTAGGGGAATGTATCCCTCCTATCTGTACCCATTGCAGCTCCAGGCAACTGCCCAGTTCTTCAGTGATGTTGCAGGAGTAAAGCTGGAATCTAGGGAAGGAATAAGGGAAAGAGATTTGTCAGCCCAAATTTGCACTTCTACAGTCTAGGCGTGTGCACAAGTTAGAGAAGAAATACAGGTTTCAGCATGCAAGTCACTGCTTTTGCATACATAGGTATCTCCCTGAAAGCAAGACGGATGGCTTTCTGGCAGTGATGATTACTCACTGTTGACCATAATGGGACTCTAGATGATTACTCAAATAGAGACATCTCTGCTCTGCATCAATGTTCAGGCAGATGAAACCTGTTAGGGCCCCCATCACTTTGACACATGCCTGTGCATTAGAAGGGGCTCTCTGCTATTCCTATGATTAAGAGCTCAGCACATTAGGTAAGTTTGGCAGAATAAGGCTCTGTCCTTCCCATCTCATAGCCCAGTGCGTGTTGAGTGCATGCAGCCTGTAGCTCTGGTTTTCCAGTGTGGGCAAGGTGAGAAGCCATGGAATAGAACTCCCCTCTCCATCCATCTTAAGTCAGATGAGAAGGAACACCCCCCAAACAAAATAATTCACCTCTTATCAGAACTAGTGTTTCATCTGACATTTTAACCCAGTACAATCTGTTTCACTTTACCAAAAATTCTGCAAAGTTCTGGTTTCAGGTCAACCTCAAACAATTATTTTTTTCTGGATCGCTGGCCAAACCAAGAAAACAATTACTTGCATATCTCTGCTTGTGACAATCAGACAAGGCAATCTTGCCCTCCATTTGCAACAACAGCAGAAGGAGGCAAAAGATTCAAGCTGTCACTAACACACAGACAGTGTTACCAGCTCCTGCCTTCCAGGTCCAAGAAAAACAAGTGATTTTACAGGAAGTGGTAAAGTTAATTATTTCTTGAGCTTTCTTTCCTGGAGCAGTGAAAGAGAGATGGGGATGTGATTCAGAGATTGTACGTGGCTTGGAGATTCACGAAAGCATGGACAGAGGTTAGTAAAGGAAAACAAATGGCATCCCTATCACACATCACTGCTGTCACTCGTGTTTCCAGGAAAACGTGTGTAAAGAGGGCATTGAGTGAGGATCCAGCACCTCTCTCAAGTGCTGTGCCCAACTAGATTTATGACAGAAGTGATCTCATCAGTTCGGATTCTGGCCCAAAGCTATTGGTGAATGAATAGTGATCGTTTCTTAGAGGTGTCCTGTGGGTAGTTCTTAGTACATGCACTGGAGGATGGCTCTACTCTTGTTGCTGACAGTTCTTTCAACGACTGCATGTAAATCAGACATGCAGAAAACAGGAAGAAAATGCATTTCCATCACAGTTTCCATTACATCCCTCTGGTACAGTGTCTTTCTCCAGAGACAGAGGCAATCTGTGGAAGCAAATTACCTCTCAAAATGAAGAGAATTGTACTGCTATCCATGGTGGAGCCGCAAGACTGAGACGGCACTTCTGGCTTCCATTTGTCCTTAACTTCTATATCAGAGATCTGCAGGTAAGCCTTCATGATGTGTGGTGGCAGGGTATGTGGCAGCAGACTGTGCCCTCTGAGAAGGGTACAGTCCCAATTATTGGGATTTAGAGTAGGCCAGCCTGACTTTCCACAGCACGAGGTCTCTTGACCTTGCTTTTTTTTTTTCCTGAGATGTGAACTTTGGACTTAGTGTTTCCTCCTTCTTGAAGCCAGCCAAAGAATTAGGGTCCACCAAGACAACAGATAAGGAAGGATGGGGGCCATGCCTCTGGGTGTAATGCACAGTTTAGGAGCACATACCCCAGATTTCATTCCTAAACTGCTGTCTCAGGCTGCTAGAAATTCTGGGCTCTGGAGCCACCCAAATCTTGGTCCACAGGGCTCAGGATTTCTGTTTGATATCCAACGCTTCCGATGTGCACATCACAGGGCTACAACATGCCTAATTCCTTATTGATTCTAGCCAAAATCTGAGCACTACTTAAACTGCTAACACCACTATGAATTGTGCATCATTTTTGCACTCAGTATTCGGTGCTTCAATTTCCTACCACTGGATCCTGATCTGTCCAAATTGAACACTGTTTTACTATCAGCAATCTTCACACTGTGGATAGATTTTTATATTAGTCATGCACTTCAATTTAATAAACTGAAAGATGGGACCCCTCTGTTTGTCGCAGACAGGTAGGCTTTCCAAACCTTGACTCATCCTCGCAAGTCTTTGTCTATCTTTTCCTGTTGACAACATATTTTAACAGCATGGATATCAGATGTAGATTCAGTAGTTTATCTCATTCTTGCTAATGCAGGAATCACACCATCTCTATCTATCCAGTTAGTATTTTCCTATGAATGGAATTGTGATTCATATTCACCTTCCTAGTTTCCTTATCTTAGTGTGAGCTTCCATTAGATGACTATCTGAAATCATCCCCAAGTCATCTGTGGTGTCATGGCTTTAACACGTACCAAATGTCAGGTGTAATCTTTGCAGTCTGTGTCTAGCTACACACCTATGTGTTAGTTGGATGAAGATGCATATTGCTCACTTGAGGCCACCTTACTCTTTCCCTTTTGTTTTCTGTTATCAGTGATGCATGGGTTTTATCTGGGTGTTCAATTCCTCCCTCATCAAGCCACAAAGGACCTGGCCATTTCACTCTCTGCTACCCAGCCTTCTGGAGGAAGATGGATCCACTCTGTTATTGACAGCTAAGACATTACACCCAGCCCCTGCGTTGCAGTCTGGTGCCTGGTGTGCTCACAGGGCACTCCTTTCTTTCCATAATAAAGCCATAAGAGCTTCACTGTAGGCTTTCTCTGCTCTTCACCCAAATCGGGGTCGACGTGGCTGTTGTGTTTACCACACTGCTGGGCAGGTGTGAGATTTGGATACGGTACAGAAAATGCATCCACCAGCTGGAGGAAAAAGCACCAGAGGAATTTCTAGCTTTGCTCTGAGTGAAATAGCAAGAGCGGCTGCCCAGCAACTGCATTTTGTAGCTTGCTGAGTTCATCTCTGTTGGGGAATGATTAATGAGGGTCCAGCTGTGATGGGACAAGAACATGGCTCAGGTGGACAGAAAAACACCCCAGAAATTTCAAGAACTCTTTGAAAAAAGTGCATGTCAGACAGGTCTTTTGAATTACCACTTGCAGAAAAGCCACAATACAGCAACTGCTTTGGGGACAGCTTGTGAAGAAACAACAGTCCTGGGAAAGAAAGCTCACCTCAGGTGATATCTGCATGGGATCCATCTCCACAGCACCACTGCCAAATCCATCTCCTGTGATCAGTAGTGCACTTCAATATAATTTTATTCAAAACTCAGTCCTATTAAGAAAGAAACAGGCTTTTGGGCAAACGATTGCTGCACGAGGAAACAGACGAGTTGGTTTGCAGCAAACCACAAAGCTGAGGACAACACGTGTCCCTGATGAATGAACCATGGGTCATGGCTATATGAGCAATCCTAGAGGTTTATTACCCACCATATGGGATGTCCCTGCCTGGGGTTTGCCAATGGAGAGCACTGAATGAATTGGTTGTGTTTACCAGTTACAAACTCATAACCAGATGGGATGTTATGTTATCTGTTCCTATCTTCCCCTGATCACAGAGCATTTGCCTTCCAGCCTTTGTTTTATGGCTAAAGAAGAACAGATACTCCAGCAAGATGTTAAATCTTCACCTAAACTCTGTATCTGCATCGAATCCTCCGTGATTGAATGCTGTCAGATGAACTTTGTACTTCACTAGGGGAGAGGGGAAATGTCCTCTTTATCCTGGAAAGGTCTTAGGGCCTCAAAAAAGGATGGTACCCACTGTACACAGAACATCTGCACTCTGGCCACACAGCAGTTTCTAAATGTTCTCATCAAATGAGAGCATAAAAGAAAGGCGAGACCAAGTGTCTGTGGTGTTGAGATTTAAATGTGAGTTTTCACTGGAAAGTGCAACCACTATGGGTGGTTTGCTCCCCTGAGAAATGCCTCAACCTCTGGGCTGGAGCATGGAAATAATAGCTGGTGAGCAGTGAGGTGGGCTGGTAATGTGCAGTCTGTTGACAGTGATGAATTTTAGCCTTCAGGAATTAGGTGAAGCCTCTCACAGTCAGCAGTGGTCCTCTGAGATTTGGAGGAGGGTGGGTGGAATACTGGTAGAGAGGTGAATGTTGAAGTTAGTGCATTTAAGTGTGAAATAAATATTAGATCCAGGGCAGCAGAGGTCAGAGATCTTAAATCAAGAAAGCATCTGTAGCTAATAGTGCTTTTATGAATGAAGCAGGTGAATCCATTTACCACTCATTGGAAGGTAAAAGCAGTCAAGACTTGGAAAGAAGTGACCTGTGTCATATTTTTGACTTGCACAAGAATTTTGCCATCACCAAACACAACGATACCATGATTCAGTCAGGTAAACTGCTGTGAGAGGATGAAAAACCAACTGGAAAGCCATTCTTCCCACGTGGCTGTGACACTTGGAGGGCCCTTGCTGTGCCACCATGGAGGACCATGGAGCTCCATCAGTGCTGGTACAGGGAGGCTCTGCACAGTGCTGTGACACATGTGATGGAGATGCCCCAATACCCTCACTGCTCTGTGGCCAGGAGCATTTGATGGAGTGCACAACAGGATGACATTAGTGTTGGGATTTTCTCATGCCCCACAATTCCCAATCACTTTCCACAAGACAAGCAAATAAATAAATAGAAGTACACTGGTGGCTTCCTACCACCCATCCCTCCAGATACAAATAATGTGAATATCACAAGCATGTCTAATTCACATGAATAATTTATGCAAAACAATAAGTTCCTCACACCAATAAACAGAATAAATACAACTCCCAGAGACCACATTAGAGTCGAGGATTCATTTTTACAAAGATATAAAACCGTTATGATCAAGAAAGGGGAGAAATAATCTCTATCAATAACACTTCCTTATTCTTCATTGTTTTATTTGCACGCTGCTGCATCCCTGTGTAGTGTACAATCCATCCAGCTGTCCTGGGGATGCCTTCGAAGCTGTTCCAGCAGGTATTATATTAATCATTTCTCATCACCAGACAGACATTGTTGGAGACTTTTCTTGCTTCGCTTATGACATTAGATCACTTTTAGCAACAAGCAGAGCAGTATCTAAACATATTTTTCACTGCAGAGGCTGAGACACAGTCGTATTTGTAGAATAAATATTTCCACTCTTAATTTCATACTGGCACTTGCTGCACAAGGAATAAAATGTCATTATTAAACACCAGCAGCGTTTCTGAATTCAGGAATTAAAAATCAGTGGAAATGCACTGTGTAATTGACAATCTGTTTTGATTTTTTTGCTGGTGTCTTTTTTCCATCCAGGTCCAGATCATCTTTATCCATTGTTTCCCAGCTTCTACTACTCCATCATTACCTAAAAGAGCTCAATAGAAACATCTTAATGCACTGTCTACTTAGTACTGTCACCTCTGTGGCTGTGTTCTATAGAGAACCCCGATATCCCTACCTTTCATCTAACAATCCTCCCCCTAAATAAACACTTACTGGGTATCTGCTGATTTTCCTCATAGTCTACCTCATTTTCTGAACTGATTAAGAGCAGAATCAGTGCTCCTGTCATCTAAAATTCAACTGTTTTTTCACTTTTGGCAGAAATTTGGGATGTCAGTAAAGAGGTAGAAATGCAGGTTTTTTAAATACTGTGCAACTTTTTAGACTTCTATCCCAAATTTAGCTAGCCAGATCACAAGGACAATATTCAAGCTGCATTAATTTAGCAGCACAAATTAGTTCCCTCAGTGGGAATCTATCTCATGTTCAGCATGGAAAACATTGGGTCCCTTTGGAGGGGAAACACCTACCTCTGCAACTCTTAATTGCAGCCGTTAATTGTCAGGTTGGAAATGCTGGCTGGCTACAAACGAGAACTGTAAATGATGAAGGCAAGATGAAAGGAGAACAAAGCTTCAGCCAAATGCAAAGCCAAGTGCCTTGGGGTGCAAGACCCTGGGGATGGGCTGCCTGAGGGCAGAGCAGGTTGCTGGCAGAAGGGCCAGTTTCAGCAGAAATTGGAAACGCATCGGCTTGCGTATGGAAGAGCTGGATATGGAGAGAGGGGTAGTGTCAGCCTGGGCTCCCTGGAATGTACATGCTTCCTTCTCCTCCCATTGCATTCTACATGCAATAACACGGAATAGCAACACAAAAAGGCCTTGGGGAAAGATGTAGAAGGAGAAGATTGTGTGTCGGCCCAGCTGGCCTGGATACTGGAGGATCCATGCAGTGCACGCATGGAGCCGTGCAAAGGGAGTGAAATGTATTTCCATGATGAAAGCAGCCGTGCTAGGGCAATCTGGTGCTGAAAAGGAAGGATGCCACAGCAATTATCTCCACTGCCTCTCACGGAATGTACGGCTCTGTGCCACATTGCACAGGTGCTGGGAATAAATTTAACTTGGTTTGCCTCCATCTTGTCTGAGCAAATCTTCCAAGATGGCTCAGAGAAATAATAGAGCTACAACTGCTAAGGAAACAAAGGAGGTCTGGTTGTTTGTTTGTTTTTTGTTTTTTTTTCAATTACTGTATTGAAAGAAAAAAATGCAAAAGAAGTCTCTTTAGAATTACTTTCATGGGAAGATTCTGGTTTCCTACGCAGAGTTCATGGTTTTTCCTCTCATTAAATCTTTATCCACTTCAGAAAGAGCAAGAAAACCTTGGGCAGGTGGAGGAGAACTTATTTTCAAAAGGCAAAGCTTTTCTCTGAGATTATTATGATTCTTAATGTTTTTGGAGAGAAAGCTGTCCTTGGGAAAAAAAAATTGAATGTTATTGGGTGCCGTGAGCAAGGAAGTCAACATCTACATGGGAGAAGACTTTCTGGTGACAAAAGAGAGGAAAAATCTGCACACAACATTGTGCACTTCAAAGTCTTGAAAAGAAGTTCTGCTTCTCAACCGCCGTGCTTAAAAAAGAAGCAGGGAATGAAAAAGTAATTGAAAATTAGTGCCACTCCTTGAAGAGCGATTTCCTTCAGAGAAACAGTTTCCTGAAAAAAAAAAAAAAAGAAAAAAGAAAAAAAAATATAGTTATTTTTGGAATTTTTTCATGCTATTCCAATTATCGTCATCTAAACAAATACTCTTGTTTGCTAGTATAGGCCAAAACCAGCAAAATCATCATATACTGCTCTTACTACATTGTTACAGCTCTGAATATAAATCTTTCCTGCACTCTGACAGATCCAGTGACATTATTCAAAGAACTCAATGGCGATTTTCATGGGTGAAACTGATTTTTGACCCACACCTCTGCAGAAAATGTTCTTAGATGTGATCCCACAGCTATTCCTGACATGGTCAGTAGGTTTAAGAGCTCCTTCCACAGACGTGCCCCATGCCACAAAGAGGACCTTACCTGGATGCTGGTTTTACCACAGAGCCCAAGAAGCAGAGCTGGAGGAAACCCTGTTTCTTATGACACAAGATGATGTTTGCAGTTTGACCCCAGTTTGACCTGGGGTTCCTCTGTGTCGACTTTGGCACGCTGCCTGGAAGGAGCTCTTTTTATCTCAAAATATGTGATAATAAAAAATAATAAGAAATGAGGAACATCAATTTTTTATGCAGTTGGACAGCGGCAGGACAAGGGGGAACGGTTTTAAACTAAAGGAGGGAAGGTTTAGATTGGATGTCAGGGGGAAGTTTTTCACTGAGAGAGCAGTGAGGTGCCGGAACATGTTTTGCAGAGAGGCTGAGGATGCTCCATTCCTGGAGGTGTTCAAGGCCGGGTTGGATGGAGCCCTGGGCAGTCTGGTCCAGTACCAGATCTCTGGAGGTTGGTGGCCCTGCCTGTGGCAGGGGGTTGGAAATTGATGATCCTTGAGATCCCTTCCATCCCAAGCCATTCTGTGATTCTATGATTCAGTGAAAATAGGTACTACAATGATCCATACAGGCTGTCCTCTGGTGCTTTGGGCTCCTCTGCTGGGGCCAGCTCAGATTGGGCAGCTACCTTTAACTGCTCTGATTGTCAGCAGGGACATCAGTGCTCTATTGCCCATGCATTGCTCTTTTAGCTGTGGGATGTGAGGAGGGGATAGAGAAGAGTTCCCATTTTCTGAACAGGGGCCTCTGCACCAGTGTGAACACCATGCACGCAGTCCCTCTTGGGATTTGGCTTCTGCCAGAATTCAAAGCAGATTTTCTTGCTCCACGAAAGCATGATCAAAGCCTCCTTCCCTCCCTTCCTCCCTCCCTCCCTCCTTCAGCTGACTACAGCAATATTCCTCATCAAAAAGCAAGAGAAAAAAAAAAAGCATATTTGCCTGTGGTCGTCTTCTAAATAAATCCCCCCATCTCGGGAGGTTTGGGGCTGCTGTTTCACCTTCAATCAGCTTCAGTGCTGCTGGTAAGATTTTTTTTCTCTTCATCACCTTCAGAAACAAAATCCTGCTATTGTAGGCATTTGAGATGTTTACATCTGTTTATCTTCCTTCTGATCTCAGTAGCTGTGTATCATTTCATCTCCTTCTTTAGCTGTGTCGTTAGTTCTGCACTGATCTCTGAGAAAAGTGTACTTGCAAAGCTTTGCCACTGAAGCCATCTCAACCAACACCCCTGTGGGAATATTTCCACCTTCCTCTCCTCTGGTCTCACCTCCTTTTTCTTTGTCTCTTGAAAGAGCACTCACGCACTTATTTTCTAAGCAGCCCCCACTGCAGTGCATTGTCCTGTTATTTCCTACCACGGAAAAAAGACATGTTGTTTTAGGAGTTTGCATGCAAAGTCTTGCTTTCGTTGTCTCAATGAAGCTACGCGTGGCAGGGATGTTCCTTTATCCACTTGGAAGATTTGCAAGGCCTGATTTTTCTATTCACTCAGACTGCATTGGGCAGGTGAGATAGGAAAGCATTTTAAGGTCAAGAACTGGCATTTCAATTCATCATGAAGGTACATGACACACCAAGGAACGTTCCTAGAGTCAGATGCAGCCACGCTATCACTCTGGGCACCAATGCCAGAGACAAATCCAGCGCCCATGGCAGGGTAAGGCTGAGTGCAGTGCTTGTGAGAGCCCATCCTGATGCATCCAAGACTGATAGAAACAGTCTCCAGTGGTCCCCATAGAGAAAATGGCAGGGGATACCTAGGGCACTGACCTCTGAAATGTTCTCCTTGGATATATTCAAGGTCAGGCTGGAGGGGCTCTGATCACCTGTAGGTATCCCTGTTTGTTGCAGGGGAGTTGGACCAGATGGCCTTTAAGGATCCCTTCCAAATCAAATGATTCAATGATTCTATAATTCTATAAATGTCCCAGAGCATCTAATAGCATACGGCCCATCACCAAGCAACCCCTGCATTTGGGGTATTGAAGCCACACTACGATCCCTACCTAAAGAGGGTTGCATAACCCAAACAGCAATGGGAACGCAAGGTTGTCCAAAGAAGGGAGGTGGCCATGAGGTTGCAATGCCCTAAATAAGAGAGTGTTTGGGTCTGTGGGCTTACAACACCTGGCCTTTGTCTGCCCACCAGTAACAGCAGGTATGGTGCTCAGGGAGACAACAGTAATCCCACAGCAGTCACAGGCATGGGTTGATGGTTGGACCAGATGATCTTAGTGGTCTTTTCAACCTTAATAATTCTACGATTCGATGATTTCTTGGGACCCACTAAGCAGAGAAGATCAAAGGAAAGCATCTTTCTACCAATCTGATGGTCTTGTACCCTATACAGATTTAAAATTACCTTTTTCATCTTCTTCTTGATCCTCTTAAATCTTACCCCAATTTGCTGCCTTGGGAATGATGGCCAGCCCTCTCACTTTCAGCATGTCCCTGTCAGAGCTGGTGCCTTTGTGTCTGCCCTGTACCAAACCAGCTAAAGCTCATCTGCCTGTGTGAAAACACATTTTAATTGAGTGGTCCTGCTCATGCAGGATTTTAGCTAAGCCTGTAAAGCTGCCTGTTCTTATCTCTATATGCAAGTCTGCCAGCCCATGCCATCTGCAAATTTCAGATTTATTTTTAGATAATTGATAGAAACATTGAGAAGCACCAAGGCTTCACTGTTTCCTTGAGATCCCAACAGAAATGTTCTCATTCGATGACAGTTTTGTGTTGATTTGTGTTTTGTAGCTTGTTGTCACTTCCCAACCCATTTAGCATAGATTAGGTAATGCCCAATACTAATGTTTAAAAACAGAATATGATGTCATTTCCCTTAAGCCTTTTATGGGCTATATCTGTCAGCTCCGTGCTGAGGGAGACTTCAGTGCCATAAAGCCCAGCTATTATGTCAGTGTGTCCTGCTTTATCCATGCTGTACACAATGGTCCTTGAGCCCGGTGACATGTCTGTGCAGAACCAATATTCAGACTTCAAGGTTCAAGGAACTCAGTCCAAAGAGGGATTAGCTCTGCCCTGAGGAGTGACCTTGCTGCAGAAGAGTTCCCATATTCCCTGCTGCTGCTCCTCTGTAGGAGGTCTGTAGGAAGTGATGAGGAGATGATTGGACTAGATGATCTTATAGGTCATTTCCAACCTTGTGATTCTATGATTCTAAGTCTCATGGAACTCCAGCAATAGCACGACCTGCTTGCAAGATGCTGACCTAACCTTGCAGCACCCCAGCAGTGCCAGGGGCACAGTGAATGGGCAACCCATAAGGGGCTGGGAAATGTGCTTTGCAAGGACTATGCTCAGCAGACCCATTGCTGTCCAAGTCATCCTGGCTCTGACCCCAAGAACACTCCGGCAACGAGTGATGTCTGACTCATCCCTACATCCCTCCTGTCATGTTACAGTGCCCTGGCCCCATCCCCTCCATACAGCTTTACTTAGAGGCAGCCCACCAGCTCTGGCCACACTGCCCACACACTGAGGCGGACAGGAGCAGCAGCTCTTCAGGTTGGGTTCATAATTAATTCTCCCTCCTGTCCACTGACTCTTTAAAGGTGTAAACACTGGGCTGTGTGCGCGCTTGGCAGCAGCCCAGGAGCAGCTCAATGTGTCAGGATGCAATAGGCAACTTGCAGTGGGGATTTTTGTTTATTTATTAATTTTTTTTTTTTTTCCCATTCTTCTTTTATCGTCAAGCTCAGCTACAAGCAAACCTTTAATTAATTCCTCTACAAAGTTCTGCTGAGCTTGTGGCCTCCGATTCTCCTGGGAGGCTAATTAACCTGATCCTCTCCCTCCACGCTCCTTTCTCAAGACTGTCAGTTTTCACTTGTTGAATCTTAATGCCTTTCACTGGTGTAACAATCTGCTCTTGTTCACCAGATGCCTCTCGCCCCCGGTGCACAGGCTACATTTCTATTTTGCCTATATGAGCTCATGCTACAGCTGCTTGAAAAATAGCACAGCTCACACGTCTTTGCAGGAGAAGTCAACTTTTTTGCAAGATTTTCCCTTAGTGCTGGAAAAGGAAACCGCCCAGGATTTGCACTTTTCCACTACAATTAACCATTCTGTTGGGTTGGTGTTTGAGGTTTTTTGTTTTTTTGTTTTTTTGGTGTGTGTGTGTGTTGAAATCTAGTTCCTGTTGCCATATTTTCAGCGAAAACTTGAGGAAAAGAGAAGCAAACTGATATCTGCACAAACACATTGGATCATGGAATCATAGAGAACCATTAAGGCTGGAAAGATCATAGAGATGAAGTCTGACCCCATCACCAGAATAGCACTATGGCACTCACTGTGAATATCTGCCCTTTCCTTGTTAGGATAGGTATATGAGCATTTGGGGCAAAAGGCCATTTTTGGAGGGGAGATGTTTTGCTCATCGTTGCTTTTAGTGCCCTTGTGACTCAGCTTCTCAAGGCACAAAGTGCTGAGTTTTCCAATCTGCCCCAAGCTGGCAGCCATTGAGATGCTGAAGGTAAAGGCTGGGTTCTGAGCATAGGGGAGTAAATCAGGGAGTCAGCGTGGGGTCAGAATGTGTCCCTCAGCTCGGACGGGAGGCTGTGCCCTGCACCTGACATGCTCAGGGATCAGGTTGCTATTTCCAAGCTTTTGCTTCCACAGTAGAAACCTGAAATAGAATCAGCATAGCAGACTTTCTGTTGAACACACAGTTTTCTTCTTTTCAGTCCTACTGAAGAGGTGTTTTTTTTTTTTTCCTTTAAAGGAAGAACACTGACATTTTTTCTTGGGTCCATGCTCTTCTTTTCCCTCTTTTGACCACTCAATCCCTCAACGATTTGTATTTATTCCTTTCCCGGTAGAAGTGGTTGAGCAATTCTACCAGCTAGCTAAACGGGGATGAAAAGTAGCACTTTTTAATATATTTTTAACCTGCGTGGTGTCCTTAAAGTAGCCAAGTCAAAGGAATTCGGCTTGTTAAAGGGGAGCAACTTTCTAGCAGCTTGCTGCTCTGATAAGCCAAATCCCAGGTGTGCTTTGAGCTGATGAGAGCAAAGCAGCACCACGTTCTGCTCTCCAAATGCCCTGCTCTGCAAACGCCTGGAGATTGCTGCCTGCAACAGCATTACAACAATTTTGCTATTTTACAAAAGGCTTGAATACATTCAGGGAGGGCTGGGAAGCACACAGGTAGCACAGCAATAAACACCAGGCCATTCAGAGTGCTGTATTCAGAGCAAGGCTGGGCAAAATGGGCCACACATTAAACAATGCCTGCAAGAAAGGGAAGAGAGCTGTTGTTCCACCCCAGCTGCACTCCAGGCTAAGTGAGGTGAGACCTTGTGGGCAAACTATGAGATCATTTCATTCATCACCCAAGGCGTGTTTCACAGCCAGCCTGCATGGAGAGGCAGCCTTGGTGCTCCTAATTCTGCACGGGAGTGTGCATTGCTTTACCACTTCCAGGTCACTCTTTAAAGCCAAGCTTTCCAGCTGCAGCTGCCCGTATGGTGTGGGGAAATGAGATCTCCAAAGCTGGCTCTGACCTGCCAAATTTCACTCTTATGGAAAAATGGAAATAAATGCAAACTGTTTATGAGTAAAAAGTGAAAATCAGACTTCAGCTTTATTCCAGGACGATGCTGAATGGTGCTTAGTTAAGAATTTAAATTCTCTGCATATTTATTCTATGAGGCCTGGATGTCCAAACTCCCCTGCTGTCATTTCTTTTTGAGGCCACCTGGAACACTCAGAGCCTCCATCTATTCCATGAATAATAACACTAGGCTGAGCTCTTCCTAGAGAGTCTGAAGTCTGTGGAAGGTGAGTACTGTGCAGGAGCTCTGCCTTTTTAGTGACTCTTGTATCCCCTCTGCTTTGCTTGGCTTTGACAATGCAGGTCAGGAAACACATGGAACAAGTCCCAGATGTCCTTTAGTAGTCCTTTATTAACAGCCTGCCAGCCCTTCATGGGACTGGCTCCCCTTCTTTGGTGAAACTCCTATGGCCAATACAGCAGTAGGACTCTGCCTCAGTGGGTACCTGGCCCCAGGGATGGAGCAGCTGGTTCTGACCCAGGGATGACCATGCAGCCTGCACGTCCCTGCAGTCCCACAACCACGAGCCATCAAGTCCAAGTGCAGATGCTCAGCTCGCAAGTGGGCTAACACAAGGCGAAACAGACCTGGAGGAGGGAAGAGGGGGAGGACAGACTCAAAATAAGACTGTTGGGGAAAGTAAGAGGAAAAAAAAAAAAAAAAAAAGACACATACACCCTCTCAAATTCACATGGTTTTGAAATGTGTGACTTTCTCTGAAGCTGCAGAGATGACAAACAGGAGGGGAAAAAAATGAGCACTTGGAAAGGGGCTGTGTGGAAAGTCCAAAGCCCCATATAGCAGCACTGGAGTGCAAAGGCCCTGCAGTGGTGGGGAGAGATACCAGTTATCCCATCACAACCTCTCAATGCACTTTGTTTCTATATTATTATTATCTATCCTCCTGTTGCTAAAGCCATTAAAAACTGTCTGTAAATAGCTCGGCATGGTGATTTACTGATTGAGTTAACTTGGCTGCAGAGTCTCTGGTGCTGAAGGATGTGGTTTGTGATTAGATAAGACCATTGCCCCTTTCAAAATGAACAACACATTAAGAGGTTTTTCTAGGTCATCCAGGCTGCTCAGCACACTGCTCTGCCAAACAGTGCAGAGCTAGGGCCCATGCTCTCGTCTCAAATGCAGACAGTCATTACAGATAATGAAAGGCTGTGCTCTCTTTCCTCTGGAGGAGGCACAGAGCCTGAGAAAAACCCAGGAACATCTTCAGTCTCTTCTGCCTCAAAATCCAGCAGGTCAGAGCGCTTAGAGTTTCCAGCTCCTGGTGCAAAGGTGAAGCTCCCAAAGGATGCATTCGATCTCCACATGGGATGTAACCAAGCTCATAGAGCTCAATCCAGAACATTACAACACTGTGTCACAATGCTCTTTCAGGCCAAAAAAATAGCCTGGTTTCTCCTTGCTGGATCTGCCAGCATCATGCTGACCCTTGCCAAACCCCTTTGCTCCAGAAGCAGCAGGACACTTTGCCCGTTCCTCACCAGGACACATCTCAGATGCAGATCTCAGGATGCAGAAGGCTGGCACAGACCCCCTCCAAGGAGGACCTGGCAGCTCCAGCCTGTGTCAGCTGCACATGAGTCCACACACAGCTCCCATGCTGCCAGTAGGAGGCCTGGCTGATGGGTCCTATTGCCCTTTCATGCACATGCCTGTATCATTAGGCGAGCTAGCTCTTGAGTTCACAAGGAGCCAGTCTTGTGCTTTTCCATGGAAGCTAACACTGCTGAGAGTTCAGCTCAGCTTTGCTGAGTCTTCCCTAAGCAGGAAACATGTGTGTGGTGCTCCATCACAGCAATGAAGTCCCTTCCAACCAGCCCAAGCTGTTCTATGATGAAGCAAGCCATGCGTTGCTGAGGGCCCACTAAAACTCAAGGGTTGCACCACTCCATAGGAAGAATCAGACCAGGGAAGCTGTGCCATACTACCTACGCCTGCATTGCTGAACTTGTCCAGCTCAAAGAACAGCCGAGAACTGCACCCCATTGGGAGAAATAAAACCTCTTTCCTCACAGCTCAAGCACCAGCCAGGCAGGTGGACTGAAACATAAAACAAAACCCCATTTAACAAGAAACCTGAAACTTTATAAAAAGTGAAATGGTCTCGGATTGAGCCTGGTCCCCCTCTGTCAGCTGAGAGCGTCAATTGGCAACCAGATGAGCACCTGTCAGGGCTGGGCTGGAGTCATTAGCGAGATCAGAGTCCTGGCAGAACAGCAGGAGGCTGGACTAGATGACCTAATTTGCGTCCCTTCTAGCTCCAAAAAGTCTGTGATGTATTTTTAATGAAGCACACACAATAAACTGCTAACATAATATTAGAAGCTCACTTCAAAGCTCAAATAGGCAGGGAAATCAAGGTGAAAGTTTCTGAATTCATCATTATTATGTGTCACTCAGCTTCACTATGACAACCCCTGGGTACACCAGATGCTTTCTTTCCAGTCTTTGACACACAGTTTCCAGCCCACCCTCCCTCTTATTTTTTTCCAGCAAACCAGAAAGAACCTGAAAACTTTAAAGCTTTGATAGACAGCCTTTATACAAATATGCATTTTTCCACCCCACGTAAGGGTTTTACAAGCAGGGACTCTTGAGGAGACTGGGGTCATACCTTTGAAAAGCTTCAGGCCACCTAGGGTCCCTTTTGCCTTGCTGGCCCTTCTGCTGTCTGGAAGGTGTCTGGTTTGGTGAGATGTGCCAGGGAACAGCAAGAGAAAGGCTGCTTCTTCTGGAAGGCAAGCCAGGAGCTGAGGAAAGTCCCATGGCTGCCAGGCGTCCCACCAACCACAGCCTGCACTACTGCACCTAAATGAGGAAGCAAAGACCATTAGATGGTGTTAAGTCCAGTCAAAAGTCCACATCATGGGGCAATACCTTGTGGATGAGACAACTCCACGATGAAGCCAGGAAGTCAATCCACAAGTCGGGACCAGGTCCAGAGATCACCATGCAGGTCCATAAAGATGAGGCAGGTCCAAGGCCAAGCCAGGAAATCAGACTACAGTTGGGGTCCAGAGCAGCAGGGCTCCATAGGCAGGCATACCTAATGCACAGCTAATGGCCATGACTATGCTGAAAAACACTGCTCTGTAGTTGAGACTCTATAGTTGAGTCACTACTGTGCTCTTTATATCTGCCATAGTATCAGTGGATATAAATGGGAGGCATTACTTTCAAAGCAACCAGCATTTAAATGCACACAAATGAAAACTGAGATGCCCATTTGTTAAAGTATTCATCTTTCCAGAACTACTGAACCATTCTAACAGGGAAATTTCTCCCCCCCCCCCCCCCCCCCAAATAAATAAATAAATAAATAAATAAATAAATAAATAAAAACAACCCACTCCTTCTGGGACAGTTTCTGTTTCACTCAGTGGTTTGGAAATGATCTCTTCAGGTTGTTCAAAGCCCTCAGCTCTCATGGAAATAAGCCATATGCTCCAAGTGCAGAAGCAAATCAGAAGCCAAATGCTCCTCTGACTGCACCTAAACATTCCTGACGTTCTCAGGTCTCCCCATTAATGAGGACTGAAGTTGCTTTCCCTTCAGTGCCCTTCATCCCCACCCAATTCATCCCCACAGTTCCAAGGAGGTCAATTGGGCAGGAGGGGGAGTGAGGAGCAAAATCAACATTTAACAAAATGCAGAATTTTGCTGTCTTGAATGGAAATGTTAAAATTTCAACTTCTACTGCCCAGAGTGAATTGGAACATTCAGTCCCACAGTCCTGAAGTCAACCTGGAAGTCTGACACTGGTGATGAGCATGCCTGTTATCCAGTGCTGCTGCATCGCTCTGGAAGCTGGTCTCTAATTGTCAGCACCTCGCAGGTAACTCAGTGTTAATTGCACTGCAGGGCAGAGGGGAGGATGAAGACAGCTAATGAGCTAATGAAAGTGATTGATTTGTGTCTCGGTGTCAGGGCAGCACACGGCTGTTTGTCAAGAAACTAGAAAATGTCCCTGGGATTTGTGAGCACTTGTAACTATTGCATAAAGACTAAGAATCACATAAGATAACTTTCCAACACTGCTGCTCTGAGAGTGAGTTAATACAACAACTGGCTCTTCCTGACATTTCTGCAAACAACTTATAAATATTCCATGGGAGTGGCTGCTCCTGCAACCACTGTTGTTGTGGTTTGATTGGAAATACCAGGGGAGAAAAGAGCAGCTAAAATAGAGTCCAAAGCCAGGGCTTTGATGCAAGTGAAAACGAAGCACAGTTAAACATCCTGCCTTTCTGCCAATGGAGAAGCTTGGATGTGAAAGAGGACCCAATACCACCTCCCATGGCCATTGCACCCACACCCAGATGGGCACTGTGAGGGAGGTGAAGTGCCTCACAAGAGGACCCGTACCTACCAAATAACACTCATTTACATGGTACATGTGAAGGAGCTGTCTCCACTGCTTTGCCTTAGGACTCAGGGGCTGAATATAGGGTTGCTCAAGCCATGCAAAGCAGTGATGGGGTGACTGATGTCTGAGGAGCTGGGTGGCAGCTCCATGTGTATTTGGGAGCAGTCCATGTGGGTTCTGTGAGAGAAAGATGCCATGGCACTCCTCCCAGATGTGGACATGCTGGTGCATAAGGCAACTCTCTGCTTGCTGGCACCCCATTGGGGTGATGGTAGGGAGCAGAGAGCAGACATGGTGAGCCACACTGGCTGTGCATGCCATGGATCTCTTGGTCACAGAATGATAGAATCATTTGAGTGGGAAGGAATCCTTAAAGGCCATCTGGTCCAACTCCCCTGCAATGAACAGGGACACCCACAGCCCCATCAGGTGCTCAGAGGCTTGTTCCTTGACCTTGGGTGTCTGCAGGGATGGTTTTTCTCTAGAGGAGTTGCACCAGACAAGTTTGGACAGAAAGCAGAGCAGATCATGTGGCATCCAATACACATGCAGTGAATTGCAGGAGCACCAGTTCGAATCCCTCTGGCTACAACCAACCAATAGGAGCATCTTCACCATCCCTTCCCAAACCAAATTTTCCAGCCTTTCTTTTTCTGCTTTAAAAATGCTCCAACAACAAATGCAAGCAGCAGCCATCCTCAACCTCACCACCACAAAGGAGCTGAGCCACGAGCAAACTGCCAGCAGACCCACCAATACACTACTGCAGATGGACCCTGACACAAGTAAACCGCTGCAGATGGAGCCACCCACAAGTGAAATGCTGCAAAGGAGCCCAGCCTGTGACTCAGCCCAGCTATCATGCCTGTGCCACTGCCATGCGGGGAGCAGCAGCCTATCACGTCTGTGATTTCATCCTGAAAGATGTGCTGGTTTTGTGCTTGATGACAGCTGGGCCTTTTTGGTACCTGCTGACCTAGAACAAGCCTCTCGCTCTGTGCTGAAGGTGGCTCATTTGAAGTGCCTTATCGTTCAGTGAGTGGGCAGCGTGTCCCTTTATTTTCATCATGCCTCTGCTTTGCTGAGTCCCCATTTTCCCTATTTATAGATGCCCCAGGAAGCAATTCCGTTAAGCCTCACCTGCATCAGCATCTCCCCATGCAGTGCCCTAGTTATGGCACAAACTGGGGGCTCTCTAATTAGTATTTCTGCCTCTACTCAGACTCACAGTTTTGGGCCTGGCTTTATAAGGATGATCTCTGTATAATTTCTCACATACCTTCTCCTGGCTATGGCTGTACCCAGTCTGTTTTGTCTCTGGAGCTTTCCATCTGCAATCACAACGCAGCACAACCCTAAGGAATGTTAGAATCATATCATAGAATCATAGAATGGCCTGGGTTGAAAAGGACCACAGTGATCATCTAGTTTCAGTCCCCCTGCTGTATGAAGGGTTGCCAACCACCAGACCGGGCTGCCCAGACCTGTTCTTCTATCTTGTCTGTCCTCTCCACTCTCCTGCCCACCACCACCTTAAAAGGGCTCTGTTTATTTGTAATCTCTTCTGGTTTTGAGAGGGAGGCAGAAGATAATAGCTCTTCTCCTGCATGATCTAATAATAGAGAACTAATCCAGAAATACGACTTGGTCTTAGAAAACCTTCCACCCTTTATTATTTCTGTGCATCACTTTGCATCTAGGGAAATTCTGAAATTCAGAGCAGAGGGATGAGGAAACGTCAATGACTCAAGAGGTTTAGGAGATCCTGTGTAGGATGAGTGCTACCAACCCTGCATCATAGGCAGCTGAGCATTTGGCCCCATGGTCTTCTATGAGCTACTGAAGGGTCCAGGGACTGTTCCAGTACCTGGCCCAACACTGCCAGGTCTCCCAGCACAGCCCTGATTATTGGGAGGTTTGGTGTTTCTCTGGGTCAGATCAGTTTCTTGAGGACTTCAACCTCATCTGAGAAAAAGTTGGAAACCTTGTCTCCATGCAGTGAAGCAGAATGCAGAAGAGCTTCATTAAGAAGAACCAGTTATTGAAGCTGATTTCAACCTGGGGATCCTAGTAATGCTTTTTAGCTGGTGCTGTCTGGAATTCCAGCTTGAGTATTGGAGCCCTCTGGTTCAGGCAAAGGGCAAGAGAGGCAATTTTTATGTCCTCGCACACCTACTGATGTCCTGGGCAAGAAGGGAGGAAAGCAGCCACCACAAACCCATGCAAAGCAGTGGTAGACTCAGAAAGTCTGAATCCAAGAGAGCCCATGAGATTGTCTACCTCAGGGCACTGCAGTTCTCCTAGATCCCTGCATGCAGTGAAATGACTGCTCTGAAAAGCTGTTGGGAGTGCAATCTGCTGTGCACAGCAGGTCAAGAGCAGAGCTTCCAAGGCCCAGTGCTTGGCCATGGCCAGCAGTCCCTGAGCTCATCCTGCTTCCAGCCTCTCCTGTCATCTGATGGTGTTTCCAGCATGCCCCCTGCAGCAGCTATAGCAGTAAGGCTCACACCTATCCCTACGATGTACTTTCAGTGCATGGATAGTTTGTGAATTCTCTCTCTAGCTTACACCAGAGCCACCTGAGCTCCTTAACTCAGAGTATCTAGGCCTTTTCCAATCCACATCTATGGTTTCTTAGGAACCAGACCATTAGTGGGTTTCTTTCACATCACATTACCCCTCTCTTCCTCCATACCTTTGATAAAAAAGCTTCGCCGATGGAAATGATGTCAAAGCCACAGCATCCCTGTATAAAGTTTTGATCTTGGTGAATCACAGTTATGCAGAAGAAAAGAAAAAAGAATGCTTTCAAAATCATTTTGATGAAATCACTTCTACACGAAATGTGCCTGTGTCAGATGTTACAGCTTGGCACCACGATAAGAGAGGGAGGAAACTCTGGAGTGTGGCTCAGCACGCTCATTTAGAATGGGACAAATGGCCACCTGAGGATGTGTGCTTTTGGACACCATCTGTAGGCAGAGACACAGCTCCATTTTTCCTGCCCTCCGCTTGAGGATGGGAGGAAGGGGAGAGGGCAGGGATGGAAGATAAATATCTCTTGGTACCATGAGAAGGGGAAAAAGAACGAGCTCTCTGGGTAGCTTGGAGCTCAGCAGTGCTTACAGATGGACCTGAAAACCTGGAAAGAAGGTCTGTCTTTTGGCACGAATGTGGAGCTGTCAGCAAAGGGTAAGTGTGGATCTATGCAGTCGAATGCAGTCACATAAGTGAGCCTAAACACATTGCCTGTCCACACTGCTGAAGGTGGTGGATGCCTTCACATTCACATCCATACTGCATCTTCAAGAGCAATCTCCGCATTTCCAAGGGTCTGCAGGGTTCTGACTAACATGCAAAGGTGTACAGCTCTGCACTCTGACATGTGGAGCTCACTCTTCCCAGGACTTCCTGCTCTTCATTTCTGACACACTCAGAGCCTGTCTGGCTTCTTGCCCCTCAAAGATGATTTTGTTTACTTGATTTCACTCATGGCATCAAGCACTTGAGCAAGAAATTGACTGTGACTTGCACAGCAAGAAAAGAGAGAGCAAGCATCACGATACATGGAAGAGTCAACAAGGCCCTGAGCCCAGCTCTGTAAATCCCAATGAACTGAGTGACATCTGAGTGTAAAACAGATCGAGGCACATCTGGAATTCTTCTATCTGCAAAGCATGAAGCAGAAGGGAAACTGCCCTCTTTGAGCTCTTCCTACCCTTGTCTATGTCAGAGCTCACTGCCTGCCTCATCCAGCTTCCCACAGCTATTCCTGCTGTCCACCACATCCCCCTCCTTCAATAGCATGTCTTTCAAATGGCTTTCTAATGCCTGTAAACAGAGAAATTGGCATCTGGACAGCAGGAAATCTAGGAAATGAGCACAAGGGATTCTTCTGGGCTTATGGCCAATGTATAGTCCTCTGAGCCACTGAAAAGCACAGCAGAGTCAAGCTCTAGAAAGCAAGAACAGTGTCACTGGGTTGGCATAAAGCAACTCAGAGTCCATGCAGGGTAAGTGACAATAATGCACTTGTCTGCTCTCTGCTAACCACAGAAGCATTGAAGCCAAAGTACCCGTGATACCAATTTGGAGACAGACAAACTCAGATCTGAGTTCTGTTCAGGGCTGGTTTAGTTTTCATGGGGAAATGCCACAACACACAGCTGTTTTTATCACGTTCATTCTGACTTTTGCTACTTCCTTGGTGTCCTCATGCAGGTAGAGCTGTAGGCATCTATCCAAGCATTTTGAGGAGACTCCAAGGCTATGTCCAAACATAGAAGTTTCTTCAGCATCCAGCACAGCATCCAGCAAGCCTTCTGATTTTTCTATAGGCTTTGAAGTGATGTTGATCCTGCAGCCAAGCCAGGCTGAGCTGTTCTCTGCTACTGTGCTTCAGTTTCAGCTATAGAGTTGAACCCCTCAAGACTCATAAAGATGCTCTCAGGTGTTTTAAGACAGCTCCTGCCTCAGGCATGCAATATCTCAGAAAAACCTTCAGCACTGGCACAAAGGGGACAAATCCAAGCAAGGATGGCAGAAAGCAGCCAGCAAGGTGCTGATTACTCACCTGTGTGTACACAAACTGGACATGCATGCAAGCAGAGGGACTGTCAGGGCTGTATCAAGGCATTTGTGAATCCCAGCACAGGATACTGAATTCTTGCTTCACCTCTTGGGCTGAGCAATGCATTTGAACAGAAACCTGCCTGACTTAGCTGCAGAAATCAGTGCTTGTGTTGGTCATGGAGTCATAAGGGTATCAGGCAGCTCTACTGGGATCCCGGTTTCGTGCTGCCACACAGCCACCCTGCCTCCCTCCTTCCCATGATTGCCTTCTCCTCCTCCTCCTCGCCATCAGCATACAGTCAGGCTCGTACTAAGCTGTGGCCCTGCTGTTATCCTTCTCTCCTTCCCTCCTCCATGCATAGCTCTTCTGTGATGCTCAACACCAATCCCAATGCGGCAAACCTCACTGATGCTCAGGAAGCCTGGAGACCCTCAGCCTCACTTGCACAAATATTCCTCTAGCACATGTTCCCAGGGCCTTGGGTACACCTGGAACAACGTTCTTTCTCTTCTCTGGGCAGTGCCTGAGCACGAGGTCCTCCCATTTAGCACTGCATGCCACCTGTCTGTGACAGACTGGTCTTGCATGCGTAGACATCAATACTTCGAGGGCCCTATCTGACTTCTAGAGGTTATTCACCTCTATCTGCAACCTGGAGTCTTCAGCTCCAGCTAAAAAGTCCTACTATTCTGAGCATCTTGAAATATGAACGGCGTTGGGGGAGCATATGGGACAGCTCGAAGGGAAGCAGGAGCATCAGGAGAGAGAGCTTTGTGCAAACAAACCCTTCGTTGGCACCAATTAAAGCTTGCATAACTGTGCCGAGTATGTCTTATTTATTACTGTCATGTTAAATGCTGAGCTAGCTTTCAGATTGGGTATTACTCAACACCCTTTTAATTTTTCAGCTTTTTAGCCGTGCTTTGTCCCTTGCAGATGACAACCACTTAGGAAAAAGAAATCTTTATTTTATATTTTTTTTTATACTTGTACACAAGTAAAATAAAATGCATATCTATATATACTGCAATCTTGTGAAGGAAAAGGTAGCATTCTTTAACAAATGCTGCCCGTAAACATGGTGTGATGGAATGGATACGGAAAAAACTGCAATATTCATAAACATAGGATTAAAACAGCATCAAATTCATTACCTCTGCAAATGGGAACCTGCAATACTGTTCAGTGTGATGTCAAGTTACAAACAGATTTCAGACATTCTTTTCAGACCATTTCTTACACTTTTTTTTTTTTCCTGTAAATAAACCATATTTCTTTCTCATCTGCTGTAGCAAAACCTGCTTTGTGAGTAAGTGCAGTTCCGAAGACCAAAGGTATAATTCACAGGTATCAGGACAAATAAATTATGTACATCTTTTTGTTTGTCTTTTTTGTTTGCTTTTGTTTTGTGTTGGGTTTTTTTTCTGTGTGTGTGTGTGTGTTTTGTTTTTATATAAAGGCATCCAGTTAACTTTTGTGTAACAAAGCTTTCTCGGGGTGGATGGTAGTTTGCTTTTGTTTGCAACATTTATGGAGGTCAGCAAAAGTCTAGTATTAAAGTGTCATCAACCCAGGAAAAAGAGTTAATTTTAGCAGAGTAACAGTAAGCTCCACACCAAAGGGGGGATCAAAAGGCTTAGGCTGAGCTGTAACGTGGAGCTGTTTCCTTGCTGGGTGAGGCGGCACTGGGCCTTGGATTTGTTCTTTTTAGAGCAGCCCTGCCTCTTTTTGGTTGGGACTGTGGAAGGTTCAATAGGCTCTAGAAACTCTGGTCTCAACTTGGTCAATGGAGGGTCTACAATGCTGGGGAAGGTCCCAAAAGGGGAATCGTTTATCTGCTTGTTGCTGCCGTTTTTGGAAGGGTCTGTCTCAACGTACTTGGTTTTGGACATGTTCTCCTTATCCTTGAGAGGGTTGTTGGAGGACGGCCGGCTGCTGTGGGAAGAAGGACCTGCCTTGCCTTTAGCTTCGTATATAAAAGATTTATCCATTTCTGACTGGCAGCACTTCATGGAGCCATCATGGGAGCTGAGAGGTGGACTCCCGGTGGCCAGTTTACCAGATCTGGTCTTAGTGCTAAAAACGCTCGTTCGAATCTGGTTGAAAGAGTCGATGCATCCTTCCAAGTCAGAGCTCTGCAGCCTTTTGAGGTCTCTCCCTGCCAAGCGTGGTGGAAGGTGGCACTCCAGCTCTGAAGATGACCCTTTAAACTGCTTAAACCAATTCCAGAGAGACCGAGCCTGGCAGTCACAGATCCATTGGTTGCCATTTAAGCGCAGATACTGGAGGGACACCAGGGGTGCCATGGTTTCCCCTGTGAGCACGGTCAGGTTGTTGTTAAACAGATACAAGGTCATCACTTTCCCAAGGTCGTGAAAAGACCGGCGGTGGACCAGGCTGACTCTGTTCTGGTGCAGAAGCAATCGGTCGAGGTTGATTAACCCACGAAAGACGTTCTCTGATAAGCTCTTGATTTTGTTACCGTGCAAAAACAGGTAGGTGAGGTTCGCCAGATCTATGAAGGTGTCATCCAGCAGGTTCTGCAGGTTATTATCCTGAAGGTAGAGATATTGCAAGGAAAACAACCCTCGAAAAAGCCCCGTGGAGAGCTCCATGAGCCCACAACGATCCAGATGTAAGGTGTGGAGGTGAACAAGACCACGGAAAGTGACGGGATTGATAGACTTCAGGTTCGTGTTATCACTGAGATCCAACTCCTCCAGTTTGTTGAGTCCGTAGAAGGCTCCAGGCTCAATGAGGCTGATGTTGTTGGAGTGGATCCAAAGAATTGTCATGTTGCGACACGACGTGAAGCTGGTGGACCTCACAAGGGTTATCTTGTTGTTGTGCAAGAAGATGCGCTGGCTCTGAATGGGTATCTCCGTGGGGATTGCTGTCAGTCCTTGCTGCTGACAACTTATTGTGATCTTCGGTTCACTGTAGCACACACACGCTCCAGGGCAAGACTCCACTTCTGACTGGATGTTCAAGCAAAGCACCAAAATCAGCAGTTTGCTTCCTAAAGGACAACAGAAATAGTATGAAAATTAGCCAGGATCACAGGAGAGCGCTTTTCTTTGTAACTAACAGATAAGCCTGAAAATCACCCTTCTCAGCACGCTGCCATTAACCACAAACAACATGTGCCAGGGGAGCCAAATGATTAAAATGAAGAATTAAAAATCTTCTACTGCTCAAGGCAACAGTTAAAAACAATACACACTCATAGTGAGAAATCCTGAGCACCTCCTCAGCCATTCACATCTGGGAGGCATCTGACTTTGGTCAGAGAAATAAGCCATCTTCACTACGTATTTGCACCGTCAGTCCTGGAAACACAGCTAATGGAAAGTTGATTCCAAGGTGCTTACCTGCAGCTGTCTCCCTGGGGCTATTTATCTGTCACAGGAACATTTAGGACAATTCAGCCTGTGGGAAGGTACCTGCCTGGGTTACACTATGCCACTCTGTGTCCCATCCACTGCTGCTATCTCCTTGGTTTCCTGCACTCAAAATGCAAGATTTTGTGACTTTCCATGAACAATTTCTGATTGATCCAGTCTTCCTGCAAGACATAACTGCAGGGGATTCTCAGAATAACTTACAGGTCAGAACTGCCTGTAGAAGCCTCACAGCCAAGAGTGCCCTTTCCTTCTCCTTCAACACCAGTCAGACCTTTGCACCACACACTCTTGCTTCCCTTCCTCTCTCCTACCTCCCCCCTGAAACTCTGGCATTGATGAAGAGGTGAAAAGAGCATGCTTTCCAGAGGGCAGTGCTCTTCCTGGAGGAAATCCTATGCGAGGCTTGATTCAGGGATTCCTCAGAGCTTGCAAGGCAGAAGTAGGTTTCCTCATCCCAAGAACTTGCAGGCAGCCCACTTGGGTTGAAGAGCCCTTGAGAAGAACATTTTCCCATGGTGATGACCCCCTGCCTTCTCAGGAGCCAGGCTGAATGGGACCTCAAATCACAATGAAGTATTTTGACTTTTGATTCACTGCGCTTGGGAGGGGCGTGGAAGATGGGCAGAGATGGGCAGAAGCCATGCAGCTAACATCAGCTTCTGAGAGGGGACCTGAGAAACAGTCACTGTGAACAGGGACAGTTTCAGCAATACTTTACCATTACAATTAAAAGCGAGTAATTAGATTGCTTTCTCTAAACCACGTGCTGAAGCTAAAACGAATGGGCAGCAACCATAGCAGTGGGAAGCTCCACTTGTGCAATACCACGTGCAAGCAGGGACACGTGTGCCTCCTTCCCAGCTCATCACAGCACCTCTGGCAAAGGGATGCTCTCCTCCCTCTCACTGGGGAGTCCCAGCCTAGGCACACACCACAGCTGTGGGAGGCTTTCTCTTCCTTGAAAGGCTGCACACGATGTTCAGGCATTTTGATGCCTCATTACACTTAAAGGTAGAATACCAGAGTTCACAAAGTCAGGAAAAAGAGAACAAACAGCTATCAAAGAAGGCAGGATGGTGGTCGCTTCTTTTGTCACGAAAGTCTGGTATCCTAAGCCTGAGTTTCCATCTAGTCAAAATAATTCACCACGTGCAGCTAATCAATCTGTGCTGATTCAAGAGTCTAACATAGACAGGAGACTCCTATACATCACACTTAACATGGGAGGAAAATAACAGCTCAGCATGCAGAGATAATTTGAGCCTGATATTATTAGCTGCTGAGCATCCCTGGAAGGCAGTGTGTTGAGTGCAGTATTATGACACATTCTGGCTGGCTTGTCATGTTTTGACATATCACGTCCCATTGTAGGGAGCAAAGTAACACGAGACAACTGAAATCCCCTGCTGTAGACATGTCACACCAAGAGGAACCTCCTGGGAAATTAGAACAATGCCAGCATCCCTGTGACCAACCCAATTCCTCTCCAGCTGATAATGAAATGTTGTAGCAGAGGAATAAGCATTTCTGGAATCTCTTCCATGATCCAGGACTGGGGTGACAGGTAGTATGGCAGCCACATCACACTGCTGCAGAGTCCCCAGCAATTCCCATCCAGTAATAGCACCGGGGCTGCAGCCTACTCAGGGAATATCCAACCACAACCCAAATGCATCCCCCACACCTTATAGATGTGTGCCACGTTCACAGTAGAATGAATGCAAAGCACAGGTCCTGTGGGAGAAGTATCACAATGACAACACTTCTGTTGCAGCCTCAGACAGAAGAGGGAAGCCCATAATAAATATATGTATACATGGAGAGAGAAAGAGAGAACATGAAGCAGCCAGCAGAAAACAAGCCATGCATATGAATACCACCCTGCCCTGTGCTAACCCCTCTGGACAACAGGGCTCTCCTCTGCCTCCAGTCAATCAAGATGTGTTACAGCTTCTCCCAGCACATAGGAGCAGAAGTTAGGAGCAAATCCTGCTCCACTTCTTTCCCCTCCCATTGCTGCTGCTGCTGCAGCTGCCAGGAGCTGTGAGTCAGTGGCACTGATAGTCGGCTGCCAGTAGAGCAGCATAGGGAAATTAATTACAGGCAGGGCTACCCTGTGCTCTTTAATTAGGGACCTGGTGTTCATGAGCTGCTCGGATTTGCTTTTTCCATCAGAGACTGTTCCTGTCAATCATCCCCCATAGCTTTTTTCCAGTCTTCCTCCCACTGCGCAGCTCAGTCCTGGCTGAGCTCAGCACCCAGCAGGCACCAGCATCCAGCCAGTGCAGTGCTTGGAGAAACCATAGGACCACAAGACAGCGTTGGGGAGTCACACTGATGCTGCATCCCCCTTCTTCCCAGTCCTATGGCAGAGATTGTGTCCTGCCCTGCCCTTGCTGCTCTGAGGAGCTTCTCTATCACTGGTGTTCTGAGTAGGACCAGCTTGTGCTCGCTGTGTCCCAGCTGTAGAATCCACCAAGTACTATGGGGCACCCAAACCTTGCATCACGACAGTTTCACCTGTGTAACCCCAGACAAACATTACCTGGCTCTGTCAGCCCAGGAGCTAAGCGACAATTTTAGGGATGAGCACAAGACAGGGTCGTGGCACAGGAAGGTTCCTAACATTTGACATTGGTGCATGTTAAAGCAACCACATAGAATAAGACCAAAATAGGCCAGATGTAACACTGCTGGGGCCCGAGTCCATTTGCTGGAAACACGTCCCTGTTCTGGGGTCCAATGGCATAACACAAGTCATGGAATCACAGAATATCCCAAGTTCAAAGGAAACCCCAGGGATCATGGAGTCCCACCCCTGGTCCCATACAGCATGACCCAATCCCTATAGCTGAGAGTGGTGTCCCAATGCTCCCTGAGCTCCAGCAGCTCAGGGCCATTCTCACAGCCCTGGGGACCTTTTCCTAACCCCACCTGACACAATTCCGTGCTATTCTCTTGGGCCCTGTCAATGTCACCAGAGGGCAGAGCTCGGTGCTGACCCTCCACTCCCTCTGCTACGGGTTGAACAAACCAAGGACCCTTACCCCAACCCTAATCCTAACCCTAACCCATCTTGCCTTGCCCTCAGCCCTTTCTGTCGCCACATAGATAAACAGCCATTCCTACCTACCCCTACCAAACATGATTAAAACTTAATTGAATAGTCCCAGTCAAAAGCAGAAGATGAAAGAAAATCCAGCACCTGGAACCTTCAGTCTCTCCAAGAGTTTGGCTTTGAGTTTAGCATTTGTTCCTCCAGAGCTTTCTTAAAAGCCAGGATCCTCCTCCAGTCAAACTGCCTCGTTTCCCCTTTGCCATCTCAGAAGTGTTATGACTCACGGAACTGGGAAGCAATTAAAGTGGGTCCATTATCTGTCTTTCCGCCAGTCCCCTGTGCGAACTGCATTGTCAAACACGGCAATTAGAAAGAAAAGGCTCTGGGGGCCTCTAATAGATGCTTTGCAAACTTTTTAAGAGGCCAAAGCAAAATGCAATTTTCTGCAGTTTGCAGAGCCGTGGCCTTTCTCTGCCGCTCTGCTCTTGTCTCTATTGATTTGGAGATATTATAATGCGGCTTTCCTACAGCAGAGGGTCAATAATCATTTGAATTCTCTCCTGGTCGGGCATAAAGGGAGTGCTTTACAATACAAAGCCTTTTGCTGATGCACACAGCATTTTTCCTTTGTTTATAGCACAGAAACACCATAGCTGCTAAGTTCCCTATTCTGAACTGCTATTGTTTGAAATTCAGCACAACTCTGACAGATACTCTGCAAAGCAGATTCAGTGCCTTCTGCTTTGTCCCGTGGACTTGTTGAACTTTAGCAGAACACCAAAAGGAGGAGGTCAGCACTTACATGCATCTCTAGCTGGAAGTGAATTAAGAATTGAACGAGGAAGGAAAATTGGTTTGGATGAGCATCTCCCCAGGCTGCAGCTCTTCTGCTGCCTCGCCCCTCTGCTGCTGAGGTTCATAACCTTTGTGATGGTGCAGCTGAGTGGCTTTAGGGTGAGAAGGAAGGGAAATAGGAGTCAGTGCTTAAGCACCCGGGTGTGTTACAGCTCTGGGAAAGCAAGGGCTTGGAGCAGTACTGGCTGAGCAGCTCCCATCTGGCAGACACCCTCGGGCAGACTCCTGGCAGACAGCTGCAGCAGGAGATTTTGGGGCTGATACACATCTGCAGATCCATGGAGATGTCGGGCTGTCAGATCCTGTGGAGGCAAACCCTCCACGGGGTCACTTGAGCTCCACGTCTGTCACAAAGGGCTCCATTCCTCTGCAGGCTCAGCTGAACAAGTGTGCTCAATTTCCACAGCCTGCTGCTGGAGTTCAGCATCCCAGCTCACAGCGAAGACATCAATCTTTTTCCGGTGCTGAATCACAGCTGTCTAAAAATAGGTGGCTAATTCCCTCGTAGATGCTCTTGGGGGTACAAGGTGCCAATGTGAGTGCTCCTCTGGGAGACCAGCGCTCAGCAGCTGTTGTGTGTCATCAGTGGCACATGGGAGCAATGTACAGGCACCAGCATCCCATCCCTAACTACTACAGTCTCTGCTCCCACATGCTCTGGGACTGCATGCATATCCATGAACTTTTGGGACTGCGCTGCTCTTCATTCCCTTTATCAGTGCAAGTTCTCCTCTTTAATATATCCAGTCTCTAACCTGAATGATTTCAGCAGAGAGAACGCCGTATGCGGTCAGAAATGAAAGGTCAATTCCATAATGCATCCAGGCAATAGATGTGTCATTTCCTGACTTCCAAGTGTTCATCTTTTCCACCTAAATCATGCTCCCTTAATGTGATTTTTGAACTTAAAGCAAGATAGATCATGTGCAATTCTTCGACTCCTTCCTCACCCATCTCCAGGGGGGTCTGAATGCTGATTCTCCAGCACTGCTTAGGGTTGAACTGCAAGATTTGGTACGTGAGCTGTGTGCAACTCAAACCTCTATTGGGGCAGCTCCGTGTGCTCACAAGGCAGTTGCCAAAGCTGCTCCTGGCTGCCTCCAGTGCTCCACATCCCTGCCAGGGGCTCTCCAGTGCTCCCTGCACTTTGGCAGCAGCACTAACAACGTTTGGGCAGGGTTCTTCACTTTTTTTGGTGGTTTGCCAGCGTTTCTCTCAGCAACATGAGGGAGAGGAAGGAAAAGGTGATATTTAACGGGTTTTACTTCAGCCAATCTGAATACGAATTTCATGAAGCTTCCCCTCTAGCCAGAGGGCTTTCCTCCTGCTGAATTTCAAAGATGTGCTGCAAGCCATGGAGGTGTGAAAGATTCACAAAGAAAAGGTCACAAGAATCCTTTATAGGGGAACATATCAGGGGATTTCAATGCAGGAGTCATGAGGTCCCCATAGAACAATAACACTTGTACCAATTATTGTGGCCTAGTAATTCCCTGCGAGGCTAGGAAATAAGAAAGAGAAGAGCACAGTTCATTATAACACAGGAACATGAGAAGAGCTGTACCTTATTTGGGCCGCTCTGAGGCAATGGTCAGGAGCTGAAGCAGAAGGAACAGCAATACAAAATGGTGTGGGAAACCCTATTTTCATGGAAACAGTGGCCCAGAGTCTGCCTGAACCAGGCTTCTATTTCCCTTTGATCCCATAAATGCTACTCCGGACATTTTTGCTCCATTCCTCTGCATCTTTTCCAGGTCCTTCTCACCACCATATGTGGAAGGCAGGACTAAGGGTGCAATCTCATCATGGACCTCTATAGAGGTTTAGATGTCCCACTCTGTCCCTTGCAGCTCGTGAACCCCGTCGGCCGTTTTGGACATTGTTCAGCATCAGGCTGAGGTTTTCAAAAAGCCCTCCACAAAATCCCCAACATCACTTTGCTGAGTGGCAATAGCTCATTCAGAGCCCATCACTGGGTTTGTTTAGGTAAGGGTCTGGGCTGTTTGCCAGCATACATTACTCTGTATTTATAAATGCTGAATTGCATCTGCCATCTACTCTGTGGCTGTGTATTCTACCATGAAACCTCTTGCTGCAACAAATCCTGTGCCCAAATACCCACTTTCCCTCAAGCAGAAATATAATCATAGCTCACAGTTCTGCCCAAACCTTAAAATGCACGTTGGTTTTTAGCACTGACATCGTCCCACTCCTTTAAAATGGTTTACGCAAGAAGAGGTAACTTCCCTCATATTTTTAATATGGGCTTTATCTCTTAGATGACACGGACTGCAGAGAGCATTTGGAGCAGACAGGATGCCTGAACAGGAAGGGGAAGAGGGAAGGTGACGGGGATGAGAAGGGGAAAGGAGAAAGGGGAAAGGGGAAGGAGAAGGAGAAGGAGAAGGAGAAGGAGAAGGAGAAGGAGAAGGAGAAGGAGAAGGAGAAGGAGAAGGAGAAGGAGAAGGAGAAGGAGAAGGAGAAGGAGAAGGAGAAGGAGAAGGAGAAGGAGAAGGAGAAGGAGAAGGAGAAGGAGAAGGAGAAGGAGAAGGAGAAGGAGAAGGAGAAGGAGAAGGAGAAGGAGAAGGAGAAGGAGAAGGAGAAGGAGAAGGAGAAGGAGAAGGAGAAGGAGGGTAAGGAAAAGAAGAAAGGGGAAGGAGGAAAGGTAAGGAAAAAGGAAAATAAGAAAGGGAAAGAGGAAAGGGAAAAGGGAAAGGGGAAAAGGGAAAATGTATGGAAGGGAAACATCCAGCACACTGCATGGACAGGATCATCTATGGCATCATGCAATCCTTACACCATGAGGAGTGAAGTGAGACAACATGCACTGTGAATCACAAACTGCAGGATTTGGTATTATCTATGTCATATTTGTCAAGAATCAGGGACAAACAGGTGTTCCAAAGAAAAAAAAAAACAAACCTCTGTTTTCTGAGATGGCTTAAATCTCCCATGGAGCCCAAAGTATATCTGAAATGCTTCAAAATATTGTCACTCCGAAGCAGAATTTCCTGCACATCCAAACGCAGCGCTGTGAGGGTGACTCAGAACAGGGGAGGTAAAGCTCCAGATGGCATTTACACCTGCTCTCCCCCAGCCATCTGGGACTGCACCCCACCTGGCAGCTGCGCATCCCACCCCCATACCTTCAGCTCTGGAAGTGCCCCGTTGAACTAGGCAGTATTTTTCTTGGTTTTCTTCCAAAGTAACACTTATGTCAGCTTTTGCTGAAGACCTGGCATCTGCAGATAGTGTGGAACGAGAGGAGGAAGTCTAGGAAAGACAGGGAGGTAATGTTGATCCATATAATCTGAAAATAGCCCATGATCTCAGTTTTGTTGTCAGCATGGAGGCAGACAACCTTTGCAGCTCAGGAGCAAATGTGGGATGGAGAGAAGAAGGGCATTTTAATTTCAGCTTTCAACACCATAACTTTTTCAAAGAGCAGCTAGAAATGAAAACAAGAGAGTGGAGGTTTGTGGGTGGTGAGGATCATATTTCTCTACCCAGCTCACAACTTGGTGTGTTCCTGGAGGACCAGAATGTTCCACCCCAGCAATCACGGTATCATTAAGGTTGGTAAGACCACTAGGATCATCCAGCCCAACCACTAACCCATGCCTGCAATCGCTCCAGTCCATGTCATTCAGTGCAACATCTGCCCTTTTCTTGAACACCTCCAGGGACGGTGACTCCTCCACCTCTCTGGGCAGCCTAAGCCAATGCCTTACTAAGTCATCCCTTTGGATGGTAGAGCACCAGAGCCATGCAATCACATAGGAGGTCTGCCTTAGAGAAAACTCCATAATGGAAACAGAGGCCATTTTTCGGTGTCCCTTGATCACCTGGTCCTCCATTCACACATAGGGACACCAAGCCAGGCTAGCTGCTGCCTGCCTCCTTTCCCTTATCTCTCTTTGCATCCCTCCCTGCTGTTTCCAGGCATGCATCATATTCACATGGTTCATTTTTTCACTCCAAAATAAAAGCTAGGATTGATTTCTAATAAGCGTGCAAATTCAACCGCCGCCGTCTTTATCAGGTGTTGGCTTTGTCTCCTTTGCAGTTTCAGTATTAGACATGCTTGCCTGCTTTTCTGCAGCTCTCTCATCCACACTCGCCAGATAAGAAACGTGACACCCACAAGTCTATAAACATACTTCCCTGAGATGTGCAGGCTCTGCGAAGCTGAGCTAAACAGGAGTACAATGGGATGCTAATGATACACCTTCCTGTTTGCAGGGAAATCAGAGAAGGATCCCAGCCCACAGCCTTGAGCCTCATGGGAGGCAGCAGCTCCTGCCACCAGCCCATGGCTGAGCTGCCCACATTTCCCACAGCAGCCATCCACCCCAAGTTCAAAGATCCCATAATAGAACATTCGGGATTTGCACCAGATTTCCACGTCAAAAGCTCTCAGTTCGACCATTAGCTTCCATTCCAGCTACAGTAAATGACAGCACATTCTAGCTTTTTAATCAAGGTGGATAAAAAACTCCCTATCCTGCCTTCAGCTTCCCCTCTTCACCCGGAGATCGCGTTCATCCATTTTGCCACTACAGGGCACTAAATGTTCATAATCACCTGTTTTTCCGATATGGCCCTTAAATCAATTGTAGGGCCGCTGCCCTGAAGCAGGCAGTCTCCCACCCTGACGGAGTGCCCTACATTCTGTGCTCAGAGATGGATGACCAAGCATTTCGCCCTATTAAAATTCATGGTGTTCCACCGTTGCCGGTCTACCAAGCAACTGCAATCGCTCTGCATTAGAGGCTTGCCTTCATCATTATTTATCACGGTGAAATTTGAGTCAGCTGCAAACTTTACAGGCAACTAATTTATATCTATTTTCTAGATCATTCATGAAAATAGTGGAATACACGGGGGGTGAAAGCTGAAGCCTACAAAGCTACCGTGCGAGCAGCCTGTTTGCCAATGATTCTCCTAGAACAACTGCATTCTGAGAGCTTTTAGCTGCCTGTTTCTTAATCCATTTAATAACTGCCCATTGATTCAATAGCGTATTTTTGAGCAAGTAAAGCAAGTGCCTGACATTAAGGCAAAATGTATATTGAAAATCCAGATACTTGAGCAGAGAGTGTTTTTCTTGGCTGCATGCATCACACCAGGACATTAGTCCATGCCTGGGGCTTGTTGGCATTGTTGCAATATAATTAATAGATAATAGCAACAGCAATATGTTTAAAAACAATCCCCCTGGGTTTGGGGGGGAGAAAAATAAGAAAAATTAAAATAACTCTTTGAAGTTTAAGAGTATTTTCTGGGAAATATGTTGGTTGGAATTGATGGTCTATTCTATGCCTTTGGTCTCTGGGACTTCTTCAGTTTTATGATATTCCTAAGAAATTGGAAATAGGACCTCATCTGCTAATTTTGACAGCATTCTCACACTCAGTCTTCAGGGGGAGGCTTGCATGTCAGCCCACAGCTGGATTATTGTTACTTTCCATAAACCACTCCTGATGGATGGAGGCTCACCTCAGTGGGACATCCCCCTCCAGAGGTGCTACTCCTGAGCCCCCACAGGCAAACTGCTTAAACATTTAGCATCATTTCAGAGGAAACAAAGCATTTCCTTAGCACTGACTTCTGCCAAATCAATGGCCTTTGCCTCCCACTTTGGGCAGATAAGGCATTGGTTTCCTATGGCCGTTCTTGTCTGAGAAAGAGGTGGTAGAAACACATTTTGCTTCAGCCCCTGAAACCCTGAAGTGAATTACTTAATTAAAAGATCCAAACCATGAAACTTATTGAAGACAATCTCCAACCTACAGCCAGGACATGCACATCCCCATAGGGACACAGACTTTACACCCCGCAGTTCAATCGTTCCATGCAGAGCAGTTTTAGCACAGCAGGACTAATTTCTCCTAATATTAAGTGGCTATTAATATTTCATTATATTAAGAGAACTTTTTTTTCTTTTTTTTTTTTTCCATTTCATTTGCCATCTTTATTTGTTTAATTTACATTCCTCAGCACTGGGAGGGAGACCAACAAGCAACTGCTGTTTGAGGGGAAAAGAGAATCAAAATGACTGGGAAACTCAATCCTGCAGGATATGCCTATTGTCAGAGCAGTGACATCAGGCAGCAAAATGGCATCTGATAGGGAATGCATGCATTTACAGGCAGAATATCTCATATCTCACAACCTGCAAATACTTCTTCAGAGCCTTTCTTGGGCTCGTAATTAAACAAAATAAACTATTAAGTTCTCAGCTACCACTTTTATGCTCTCACACTCATGCATACGGTTGTGGTGACAACAGCAGAGCTTGAGATTAGCAGATCTGAAGACAGGAAAACATGCCTACTCATTTCCCCCAGCTCTCTTATCCCTGCCAAACTGGAAGCAAACTCTCCTTCCTTTGGGGAAATAGTTTGTGCAGCTTCTGACAGCAAGAAGGACAAGAGGAGCAATCCCTGCTGGTTCCACCAGGCACTGTCCAGACAACATGCTTCAAAACAAGCTCTTTACAACAGCCTCAGCATGTAAACCTTTCCAGTGCCACCACCTCCCAAAAGCAAAACTCTAAGAAAAATGCTCAGCTCAGCAAATCCCATGCAGGCTTATATGGGGAATTAGGGAACACTCTGCATTCTCCTAGGGTTTGTATCAGAGGGGTAGATTTAAGCAACCTGGGATGATTTCCACTCAACTAAAAAGAGTCAGAGAGGCTCTTTCAGTGCTACATACATCCTCTGGAAAACTTCCTTCCACCTGCAATGCAGGTGCTGCCATTTCTCCCTCACCACACTTAGTATCTGATGGTATTTTTCTTGTGAGATGTTATCTGGGGTGACATCCCTCTTACCTCCACCTTTAGCTGAGAAAAACAGACCAAAATGGGGTCTGCTGGTGGCTTCACTGGGCTTCTACATTGATAAAGTATCTTCAGGACACCAATTCTTCCCAGGATGGATGGTGCCCGGGGTCCTGCTGGCATCCCTCAGTGAAGCACCATGTGTCCTCCATCCTCAAGAAAATGTGTTCCAAATCCCAAAATCCACTTCATTATCAAAATACTCTGGTTCCTTTCCCAGCAGTCTGGAGGTCACCTTAAGTTTTTTTCCATTCCCAAATGTGTGGCCTGACATTTGATAATGTTAAAATCCGGCAGCTATTTCTTTCTTCTCTCCTCTTACGTGTTTAAATCCTGCTGAAGGTGACGCATGGCTCTTAGTCCTCATGTTAGCTGCTGGTGCCCAGAGGCTATTATCAGGGAACAGGCTAATCCTAGATTTGGAAGGTCCCTTTGGGCTTTCCTGTGATGGGGTTGGGGGTTGGGGAGAGTCTGATGACTTGGTTTGTTTAAAATTGCTGCAGGAAGTGAAATCAGACATGATCAGTGTCCTCTTCACTGTGCCCCCTGGGATCCTGGCCTGTTTGCATAGCACGGCATCCCCTCTTTTCTGGCTGGCTGGAGAACAGCAAGGTGTGTGAAACAGCAGTGGTGGATGGTCACTGAAACAAGGGCAGCTGGTGCAACAGAAACCTCCCCAAGGGCTGTCAGCCCTAAAATGTCATTGCCAAAGTAGTTCTCAAAACTCATCTCCCTTGCCTGCAAAGCACATACACCCCTACTGGTGTAAGGTGTTAACAGACATCAGCACTGGCTGGCCAAAAGAGCACAGAGAAGCTCTGGGGGGTGTCCATTGATGGATGTCTGTTTGATCCATAAACCCTGTGTGCTGAGGGAGCTGGTTGTCACATCCCCACAGTGCCTAATTCAAGGCAGGCAGCTGTACCTCCATCTCCCATTGACTGGACAAAGCAAGCAGAGGAATGATGTAAATTGGCATCAGCTGACTCACTACTGATGTGGTACATGAAACAGGAGCTAATACTAGATTGGAGAAATGATTACTACTCTCTGCATGATCCTTACTGAAGCTTCATGTTAACTATTTGATGTATTGAGAGGGGGATGTGTGCTGTGTGAGGCCATTGGGACAACCATTAGACCCAGACTCATTAGGCACTTTCATGAATGATCTAGATGAGGGAAGGAGAAGATAGCAGGTTAATTAAATTTGCCCCTGCTGAGCTGGAGGGGCTTTCAGTATTAGTGGGATAGACAAATGATTGGGGATTCATAGAAGAAACAGTATTGATAGAAGATAGAAAGATGCAGCTAATTCTGGGGAAAATGATCTACCTTCCAAGTAATCTGTGCGAAGGGGGAAAGGCTGCAGATAAAAGAGGCATATCTGAAGAACTGCCTGGGAGTTGCAAGACGATGGCTGATAATGAGAGAAGGGAAAGTGATTTACTTGGGACTGAATTTGTGCTCTAATGTTAGTTCCTGCCCGGGGCTCCTAGAGACTATCAGAAAGAATACAATTGTTATTATTGATCCCAGTTCCATCCGTTCTTAGAGCTTGATGTTTTTGCTTAACTAAAACACCAGGAAAGTTATGGATGTGGCAAGAAAAGGAGAATCTCTGTTCACACATGACCTTGGAGGACCAGCTCTGTGCATAGGCAACTGTGTGTCCTTAGGGCTACAGAATCCTGGAAAATACAGTAGGAAGCAGTGTAGTAAGTTGACTGGGTAGAAGGAAGAATGTCTACCAGGCACTACAGCGAGGTTCATTAACAAGGTACATCAAAACATGGAAAAAACACAGATGGAATCATATCGTTCCTCCTCTTTATTTCAAATTTGAACCTCAGAAATGAGCTGTGAAATGGCAGGCTACCCAGTGTGGTCAGGTTGGTACCTACAGGAAGGCAGAGCTGCAGCAAGGCAGTGAACCAAGCACGTGCCAATTCAACCCCCAGTAGGTTTGTTTGCAAAGAACTGGACGAAAGAAAATGAGAAACTTCCAGACAAAATGGTCACTGCACAATTTCTGGCCCCAGTTGGAATAGAGCATCTGGATTTCAAACCATCACTCAGGCCAACGCAGGACCAGAGGTCAATTTTCTTGGGTTTCCTCTTCTTGTCCTTATGCGAGGGAAGGAAAGGATGCTCAGTGTTGCATAAAAAGAGATTTTCCAAAGACCGAAGAAGTGTTTGAGAAAAAAAAAAAAAAAGACACCAAAATATCACCTTTTCAAGGTAAAACTAATCTCATTCCATGACAGATTGCAATAAAGGTCCCCCCAGCTCCCCAGCTCTGCTCTGCACAAGGCAGATCATCACTGAAATTTGTCAGTGCAAACCCAGCTGCAGTCCAAGAATTCTCTGAAATAACAGCAGTGAAAGTCACGTCCCATGAAACACGGGAAATTTCTCTCCAGAGGAGAAGCAAATGAGAGACAAAACCCTTTGAGAGAGACTAAGAGCACTTAAAATCATTTCTAAGGAGAACATCTTCCAAAAACAAGGAGAATTCAAGTCAAATGTGGAAGTCTGATCATTTAAAACAGCAACTGATAACAGGCAGGACAACATTACAGACTCCTAAATGAAATAAATGTTGGTTTGACACAGGAATGAATGCACACAATTAAAGCTGTTTCTCAAATGCTGACAAAATAATTTTAGCAATGTCAGGAGGATCAGACCTCCAGCTTCCAGAAACCCAGGAGTCCCACATGCACACATCAACCATTTCTGATAGTCATAAAAATAAAAGGAATAACCATGGCTGAAAGACACCATCAGAAAACATGTGGGAGAATGTCCAAATGAGAAAGAAAAGCAGAGAATAAAAAAAAACATTTGCAGTTAAAATCTCCATTAAGATATTTGTAAGCTTTGGTGCCTTGCAGGCCATCCATGGAAATTAATGGATGGATGATATATGGCATTTATTTGCAAAAATAAACAAGCATATAAATTAATAGATGCCATCTACACACCCCTCCTGTGTTTCTATGTTCTATAACCACTGATCAGATCACATCTAGGAGCAAACAATTCAGCGGAGGAAACACATGAAATTCAAGATGCTCAAAATCAGCATTTTAACTTACGAATCAGTTGGGTAGTTTATAAGTACAACCCAAGAGAAGAAACCTACAGAATAATAAGAATAGACCAGAAGCCTTTGATTTTGTTCTGTATTGGTAGAGATGGGTAATGTGTGATACTTCAAAGCACATCCTGAGTTGGCTTTGATGGAACAGCAAGTCCCACCAGTGACACATCCTCTAAAGAGGCACACCATCACCTCTGCCTCTTCTGCACTTGCTCACCCACGCTTCTCATGAGCAGCCAGCTGGACCCTGATGTAAAACTGCCATCAATCACCTTTTCTCTGTGGACTGTCTGAAATAATATGCAAAGGAAGGGAACGGTGTCGTAGCTTTGTCTAAGATCATCGCGAACATTTCAAACCACATTTGCATGAAATACAAATTAATGAGTACACCAACATGACACTGGGAAGGACCAACCTTTAAGTGAAATAGTTTGAGTTGAACACCTGATGGAGTCGCTGACCTGTTATCCCCAAAAGAAAGAACAAATATTCTGACATTTCAGAACATGGCCTTTCCAGAGACTCTGACATTAGAAAGAGAAAACAGCTTTAAACTACGAGAACAGTTTAAACCAGGCCTGGAAATCCAGGCTATCTGAAAATAATTAAGTCAACACTAGAAGTGCCGTGCTAGCCACTCTTACAGCACTGACATGCCAGATTGGACTCTGGAAGTACTGAGTTAGAGAGGGTGTCCAAACAGGACATTTTCCAAGCAAAAGTGGATGCCAGGTTGGATAATAGGAAAAAATTATTCTATGAAAGAGTGGATGGACTCTGGGACAGGCTGCCCAGTGGAGTCACCAACCCTGGAGGTGTTCTAGAAACATTTAGATGTTATACTGCAGGATGTGGTTTAGTGGGGAAATATTGGTGGTAGGTGGGTGGTTAGACTGGATGATCCTGGAGGTCCTTTCCAACCTTGGTGATTCTGTGATTCTATGACTGCCGTTGCAGAAGTAAAGAAGTGAACTGAAGTAATCTTGTATGTAAGTAGAACAAAATATTTTTAGACCATTTCAACACAAATAGTTAGAGGACAGAGCGTGAGAGAGATCCTAGGAAAAGAGAAAGACTATTTTAAAAAGTGGAAAGCAAAGCTCTTGGTTCTGAAATGTGATCTTTTAACAGCCAAGAACATCCCTCTTATGAATTATCAGCTGAAGTCCTCATCATGGTGTCACACAATGTTTTTCAAACTGTCTAGCCCGACCATGGTCTGAAAACTGGTGAGATCCCAAAACAAAGTGGTGATCCCACACAGCAGCCAAGAAAGAATAATTCCTCAGTAATTGCTCAGGGCTGGCCCAAGGCGTATACCTGTATCCTCTGTGCAGAGACATCAAATCCCACATGCAGGTTAAAAAATCACCAGTTTCTGTCAAAAGAAGCCAATGATACCAATTCATAATGGTGATGATGGTTTCTTAGCATCGTGGCACATGTCTCCTCATAGATCTGGTGCCCCATGTAACGTGAACACGTCTAACTGCTCTTCTCTGCCAAATGCACAGGCTTAAAGCTATACTTGTGCATCCCTAAGTGGCAACTCAATGGTCCTGGGGAGACTCCAGAGGAAGGGGAGCAGCTTCAAGAACATGAACTCTCAAGATCAGAACCACATTCAAGTTGGCTCAAGAGGAACCTGTGAGATGAAATATGCTGAGCAGGGGTCTACTATGACATATATAACAAAAGCTTGCAGAGTGGGGCAGGACATGAAGCTAAGAGAAGGAAGAGGAGGAAGGAATCTTATTTGAGTCATTGCTCTGAGGTTACACTAGGTTTAGAAAGAGAAACTGCAGAGCACATCATCCCTTCCAGATTTAATTCACCATTTGGGAGTGGCCAGTGAAAGCCAGGCAGGATGGACCAAGGAGCCTTCTACATCAGTCTTGGCTCCTTAAATCTTTCTCTCACTCTGATGGCAGCAGTGTAGGTAGACTCTTCACCTGGAAGCCTCCATGACTTATTTGGAGCTTATTTCTTGCTCATGTGCAGACACAACCCAACCCCACAGATGCAGTGAAGCTAGTTTATATCTATACATTCAGTCAGAGTTGTAGGGAGAGGAGCATCCTGCATGGAGCTGCCTCGAATACCCAACAGCAGCCTGGCTGCTGCAGCCCTACAGTTCACTGCCCCATGGGAATACACTCCAAACTGAGGGAAGTTATGAGATTCCCTGGCTTTGAGACCTTTTGTATTCATTCAGAATGCAGCACTTGGACACTGCATCCCCTGAGCAGCAGGCACAGCTTCTCTACCCCAGTTATTATACAGTGGGGTCACACGGCTCAGCGCGTTGCAGGTGAAGGACCTGGTGCTGTTAGGGTGACAAAGGCTGGAGAAACACCTTCAAAATCAGGCACCAAATGTGGCAGGCTTCATGCTGAGAAACGACTGATAAACGACTTCATTGAAAAGATGTCAGAGAGAAAGGTATCTGAAGGCTGAGGAGGAGAACTCTGCCATCCTTTTCCCCCTTTCCTCCTGTATCACTGCATGCTGCCACTGCTGTTCCAGCCTCTTCTCTTGTGCTGAACTCCAGCCTTTGCTCCACTTTATTCGCCTTAAACCAAAGCATCTCTTTCACTTGCAGGAAAAATATTTTGGGGAGGAATGACATTCCATCACAACTCCCTTGACATTAACATCGCATACAAAATAAGGGGGAGCTCTGACATGCTTTTAAACCTAGGAAAATCAAACAAGCAAGTCACAACATTACCTTGTGGTTTCCTTGACAGAATGCGATCCACGGTGATGATTTTCCCGAGTGAGATTACAGTGCTGTCACTGCTATGGCACAACACAGAAATTAGCAGATCAGGATGATGATGAATGTATTGCCTCCTCGTTACACATAGCCTGCTCTGATCCCACTGTCCCCCTCACTTGTACAGGGAAGGAAAGGAAAGGGAAGGCAAGGAGTCCCCCTGAGACTCAACCAAGCCATTAAGGCAAGGAGAGCTCTGGGAGCTCTGCAGGTCATGATTACTTTCAGGATTTTGTCACTGATCATAAGATATGTAGCAATTTATTTTTTTAAGTTCCAATTCTGGACTCAGGAACTCAACACAGCCATCTTTCAGAATGTTATTTTTTCCTTTTTGTTCCACAAAGGAGATGAAAGCATTAATTCATCTATCTGTCTATCTCCCAAAACCTCAGACAGAAAGAGGTGAATGAAAAGGTCCCAAACAATCTGTTTTCTGAGAATTTTGTTTAAAAAAAAAAAAAAAGCAAACAACACCAAACAGCTAATAAAAGCAAGTTTGATAAAAGGAAGGAGAACACACCAGGAATCGTCTCGAAGAAGATGGTTTGAAGGAACAGATAGGAGGGAGAGAAGAAGATGCTGACAACCACCAGGGCAGAATCTGCTTCAGGAAGCACAGAAGGAGGCACTGCTCCAGCTGACCTGTAGGCTTTGATTTAAAGAACTGTGCCTTCTGCGGTCCAGATGACCAATAAGTGCTCATCGCTTTTAAGAAAGCTCTTGTGCCTCACGATAATTCACTGCTGATTGCCTACATTTTCTTAAAAGAGATCATTTAGGGTTGATTTAAGTACTGCTGGGGTGGCCAGGCAGGCAGGAGGGGGAGCTGAGATTTACAGACCTGGTGCCAGGCATGGAGCAGCAGAAACTCTCCCATCTGATGCAGCAGTGCTGGGGCTGACAATAAATTCCTAGGGAGAGTGAGGGCCAGAAATCCCCAGAATGGTCCTGGAGATGATCAGTGGCAGTTATAAACCTTATAAAGCCCTGTTTCCTCTTCTTTATGAAATCATAGAATCATTAAGGTTGGAAAGACCACTCAGATCCTGGAGTTCAACCATCACCCCATCACATCCATGCCCTCTAACCACATCCGTCAGTGCCACGTCTCCATGTTCCTCAAACACTTCCAGGAACGGTGACCACACCACCCCATGGGCAGCCTGTGCCACTGCATCACTGCTCTTTCTGAGAATAAATTTTTCCTAAAGACCAGCCTGACTTTTATCAGAGCAGCTGATTCAATCTCGTTGTGCATTTGTACCTTCCTCAGCATCTATGCTGAGCATCACACCCATAGCAGAGATGTCTGAGAATGAGAGACAAGTGCCCTACAGGACTGTCCTGCTCTTTGCTATCACCCAGGAATCCCCTACCAGGTCACAGAATCATAGAATGATAGAATGGCCTGGGTTGAAAAGAACCATAGTGCTCATCCAGTTCCAACCCCCTGCTATGTGCAGGGTCAACAACCAGGCTGCCCAGAGCCACATCCAGCCTGGCCTTGAATGCCTCCAGGGATGGGGCATCCACAGCCTCCTTGGGCAACCTGTGCCAGTGTGTCTCCACCCTCTGAGTGAGGTCCCTGCAAAGCTCCATTGCCTGATAAGAAGCAGGAAAGAAGGAACAAACTAGAAGAGTGCAAATGCTCCAAAACAGACACTAGAAGGAAAGAAGAGACCACAAAGATGTGTTTCTCCACAATGTCAGTCCCTGAATTGCAGCTGCTCAAGCAAGGAACTTGTGTGGAGACTTCACACACTGTTTGACATGTGGCCTTGTCTTCTATGGACTTAAGGCCATCCTACTGTCTGCAGATTCAGAGTAAACCTTAGAGCAAAGCAATGAGGGATCATCACTGATGGCTACGTTAAAGGTACAGGGTTCAAACAGATCAGGCTGCATGCCAGCACAGAAGTTGCCAGTGGGAGATGTTGCAGTGGGCAATGGTGCCAGCAGAAGAAGATGGAGGGTTGGGTTGTGATTCTTCTTTTCCAGATGCAGCTGGTGATAAGAATATATCAGCCATAGGCCCCAGTTCTCAGCATCACAGTGTGGATGAAGCCCTTGCCAGTCCACAGGATTCCTGGTCTGCGACACTGCCGGCTACTGAAATATCAGGCTGGATATCAGGGGAAATTTCTGCTAGGAGAGAATGGTACTGAACTGGAATAGCTGGGGAAGTGGTGGAATCATCTTTAGAGGTGTTCAAGAAAAGGGTCTGGGGGACACAGACCCTGGATATGGCGGGGGTGGTTTGGGGTTGGACTTGATGATCTTGGTGGTCTTTTCCAACCTTAGTAATTCCATGAACCTGTGATATTATGAGGTTCTTGGATACGCTGCACCAAAGGATAAGCACCTTAAAGCCCTGCTGCTCCCTGGTCTCCCAGCTTCACCTCCCAGTGCCTGTCATGTGTTTGCTCACTTCCCAAACTGGCTGCTCAGTACTAATTTCTGTCTGGATCTCCCTTCAGCCAAAGCATTTATATTTCTCAGTTCTCCTAATTTCAGCTCTGAACCCAGTACTGCAGTTTCTGGCTCCCTGTCCCAGCCACACCTTGACAATCCAGCAGCTGGGAGTGGGGGAGAACTAAACTCAAACAAGCTGACACCGAGTTGATTTTGTAGTTCAGTGAGTACCACCCCATGTCATCACCTCTTTGCCACATTATCCTGAGACACAACAGGCATCCTGCCCACTGAATGGGTTTCGTTTGGTTTCTGATTTGTTTTTGTGGTCAGCTGCTAGACAGATGGCACTCCTTGCTACCAAAACTTTGCCACGTAAGCCCAATTCAGTCACTTTTCTTTCACAGAAGAACACAATGCAAACATCATCTATTCCCAAGGTTGTTGCACTGACAAACTGACTACAGTGCTTGTAGTGACAGGCGGACAGGAGCTCGCCAACAGCACAGGAGCCCTCCCACACACAGTCCTTGTCAACACGTTCTGCAGACTGGGAGAATTTCCTCTGTCAAACCTTGCTAGCCATGAGTTTTTTAGCTTGGAGCCCACTGAAGGCAATCGCATATTCCTGCTGCTAGGATAAGCTTCAAAGAGGCAGATGACAACACAGCCCATCTCTGGTGGCAAAGGGAGAGCTCTTGGCCTCATTGACCTGTATCCAGTTGCAAAGGGAGGGATGATGGGCTTGGCACTGCAGAGTCCAAATAGCACCAGGGCACTGAGTGGAAAAGGAAAACAAAAGTTTTAACCATGTATGTATTTGTTTTGCAAGCGTGCTGCCTCTTTAAAACACTGAGGCTTATATCTCCATACGCTCCCATCTGGAAGGACTGAAAAAGTAAAAGGGTAAGAACAGCAAGGAAGAAAAGGATTAGTTTAGAAATAAGCAGGATGGGGATCTTCCTGCTGTGCTTCCACCTCTGCACTGAGTCTCCAGTTCCATTCCTGCCCTCCCAAATGGAGAGCACAGCCAGCAAAGCAGGGTATTACCCCACACTTGCCCCAGAGAGGTGCAGGAGAGATCAGTGCCCCCCTCTGAGTCACTGTTGGCCTTTCAGAAGCGTTATCTGTGATTCCTCTCAGGATGAGGACTGGAGAGCTGTTGGAACAGGGACAGGTTTCCATAGCAAACCCAACATTTTCAGATAGAGAGGCTCAACCTTGCACTCACTGTAGCTGAAAAGCATTTATTCCCCATAAGCACAAAGGACGGGGAGAAGCTTAATGTCACGTGTGGTTTATACTTTCACTTCTTCAAAGCAGAAATAGCCTTCCAGTGAGTGCATGCTGGCAGGCTTTCCCTCTCTAGCTCAATACGAGATGAAGCTTTGCGATTCAGAGCTGAGTCTTGCTCCCTATTTATCAGCTTGTTGGCTTCCCGCAGTATCCCAGGGTCAGTTGTGGGCCACGCTGTGCCAAGAGGGAGGATGTGCTGCTTTTGACTAAGAAGCAGAGTTGGAAACCAGAACTAGAAATCAGTTGGACTCATTGATCCTTATGAGTCCCTTCCAGCTTGGGATATTCTGCAATTCTTTGATTCTATGAACTGCAGAAGATGGGGAGCAGCCCCGTGCACAGTTTCTGTGATACACAAGCACTAATAGTGATGCCTAAAGCAGAACCCAGCATTTCTTCCAGCTAATCAGTCTTGCAGATCCATTGATTTGGGGTTCTGCTGTGTGAATCCTGGTGGGTGAGTTATTTCACCTCTTTCCACAGCCATCATGGTTATAAACCACCTTTAAAATGACATCAATGTTCCCAGAAGCTAAGGTTTTCAATAAAGGATGGTATTACAGCAGGCTGGGAGGGAAAGCCTGTTCAGCGTACAATGGAAAGTGAGATACACATAGCTAAGGCTATAAAGGATTGCAGAAAGCAAGAGAGACAATTTCTCCCTGCTTGTGGCCGTGCCAGGAAATAATGGGCTTCAAAAGCAGGACTGAAGATTGAGACCATTCCTGAGGAAGGACCTGAGCAGTCAGAAGAGTAGGGCAGATCTCTGGGGAGTGTTGTGGGATCTCCATCACTCCCAGTTTCAAGGGCAAGCCGGGAGAACTCAGTGTGATGAAATCGAGGACTTGATGGAACAGTGAACCTAGCAGAAATCACCTGGCAAGGCCACAGTTTGCTGCTTCTTTCCCTGTCTATCAAGACTGCTGGGCTGGGATGACGTCTCAGGCAGCCCTTCCCATCCCATTCTCCTTTTACAGCCTCTCCAAGACACAAAGGTTTATCATCAGCTCATGAATATAGGGTTACATCTGCAGCAGCAGATGGACATGACGTTGGCTGGGGATCCACAGTTCATCTCACACAGACTGTGTGCAACTGGTCACTGCGATGTCATCTGCATGATGGGGACTGGGATGAGCTGGAGGGTGGTGGGAGCATCACTGTTTGTATAAGGACCAATGCTCCCATGGGCACATAGGAGTCAATCCCATGCTGAACCGGTCCTTGGCATGCACTGCTGAAGAGCAATTCCAAGCATTGCTATTTCTGGCTTCATTTTGCCAACAAAGAAACTTATTGTAGCCAAGCAGCCTTGAGATCTATCTGCAAGCATACCTTCCACCTTCTGTGCAAGTCTCTTCCCCAGCGTGCAGCCAGCTGAAGCTGATGGTGGGGCCAATAGTGGTGCCAATGCCTTCCAGCTCTCCAGGAACAGAGGGATCACCTATCCAGCCCTGACCCAGAGCAGAGTGTCCCTTTGTGGCAATCTTAGCGCAGGCATTTATTTCTCCTCCAGACACTAAATTCAGAGCAAGGAAAGAAAAAGAAACACCTTGCTGCAGATGTAAGCCCCCTTCCCTCAGCACAGAGTGATCCTGGGGTGGTAGAAGGGATATTGTCCAACCCAGAAGAAGAGAAAAAAGGACTTGTCCTCTGAGATGTTTCACCTTCCTCATAACAACACTAAGGGGAGGACAAGCATTTAGCATCTTCCTGTGCCTAATGTCACTGAGCACAAAGCATTTGTAAGTGTGCTGGCAAGCACTGCCCTACCTCCTGTTGCTTTTTTTTTTGGCTATGAAATGAACACAGCATCATCAAATCATAGAATTGTGTGAGTTGGACAAGACCATTAAAGGCCATCTGATCCACCTCCCCTGCACTGAACTGGGACACCCACAGATGATCAGATGCTCACAGCCCCCCGAGCCTGACCTTGAGCATCTCACCTTCAGCCACAGACCAGGGCTGAGCATTTTACAGTTTCAGGAACAGTCTGTTTCCTTCTTTTCTCCACCTTGGGATGCAGCCTATGCTGCAGGAGGTGAGAACAGCCCGTCCTGCAGCTCCATGCCCAAACCCTCTTCCATGGCCAAGGACACCTCTCCATGTCCTGGTGCAGGAACGGACTTCCACTCGCTTAATTGAAGGCTGTAAAGAAGTGAGGATGCTAATTACATGTCAACTCATTTGCTCTAAAACTACACTGGGAACACAGGAAAAAATAAAGCACTAATTAGAGAGCAAACGCCCCCTAACTCACAACAGTGGTCTTCCAGCTTTGGCAGCCGTCCGTTAACAGCACCAGATTTGATTTCAGAGCACAACAAAGCGAGTCCGCTCATTTGCAGCTTCAGTACTCCCCCTCCAGAGCACAAGAAAGTTATTTGTCCCATTGAAATCTGCAAGAGCTTCTGTACACAGAGCTCCTAGGAAGCTTTTGATTTTGGGACAGAGATCTTTTTTTTTTCCTCCAGCTGAAATGTTTGCAATACGCCGGCGATGCAGCACATCAGAGCAATGACCAGGGGCAGCTTCCACTCCTCTGTGGCTCTTCCCAAGCCAGAGACCCAGCAGCCTGTGCATTTTTAATTGACAGAATTAGGAAGCTTATTTGAAGAATACTTGAGTCCTCGGAGTCTAATTTCCCGCTGTATAAATAATACATCAGCAACAGCAGTCTCCAGGAAAAAAAAAAAAAAAAAAAAAAAGAAGAAATAAATAAATAAAAATAAAAACTGAGAGGCCCATATGAATTCTCTTAGCTTCCATCACACTGTGAAAATCCTTTGCAGAGGTTTTTTTTTTTCTTTGTGTGCATGTGTGTGTTTTCCACAATAATAGCCCCTACTTGCATTGTACCATTTCTCGCCCTATCTGATTTAAGGAAGGGAATAGGAGCTGGAAATTACACCTGTGGGTGCACTGCAGGTGTGATCACACCTTCTGATGAGGGAATAAACCCTGCAGGCTCCTGGTGAGAAACCACAGCTGTACAACCAGCCAAACCTGGTGTCCCTACCGTGAGAGCCTCCTGGTTCTCTTGCTCTATGGGCTGTGAAGGGCCTCATCACTGTACGTGCATATTCATGCATGGGGAGAGAAGGAATGCTACACAAGCATCTGTCATTGTGGCAGCCTGCAACTTCTTCAGGCTGAATTTACAACTGCAACCTCTCTCCCCAGCTCCTGGTCTGGGATGAACCATCAGCTCTGTGTAACAGAGGAATCTCTGGAGATCCCTTCCAACCCCTACAATTCTGTGATTCTGTGAATGAGCATCCCTGGGATTGCTGGACCACTCCATGCCCCACCGTCCCATAGACCACCCCAGGACCATCCCATACTCCTTGTGCTCTGTTCTCAGCATTTCACTCAGCTGTTAGCAAAGCTGCATGCAGCACCTGACAGCCAGACTCACTCTGATTAACTCAACACTGGGGTCATTGCTTTTTGATTTCATGCTTGCCTCTCGACCTGGCTGCCATGGCCCCATTCTGCTCTGCAGACACACGAGAGATGAGAGGAAAGCAGCTGGGTGATGCTGATGCTGCAAGCATCACAGCTGCAGGAGTGGAAAACAAACAGGCCTCAAAAGGCTGAAGTGAACTGAGTCCAAGACTTCATTAGAAGACTTTCTGCAGCACAAATATTTGTATTCCTCTGATGTGGGACTTAGAAGCACACAATTCCAGCAGGGAGATCCTGCAAGTATGAGCAACATCCCTATGTACCTACTACTTGCTGCTGCCTTCCTCTGTCTCTCTTTCATATTATCCATTATTTTCTGTGTGTCCAAACGAGGGACAGGTTTTTCTGGTAGGTGAGCCTGTTCAGTGGGTAGCAGAGGCAAAGCAATGCTGCTTCGGGAGGAGCAAGGTGGCCATACAGGGTGAGCACCCCAAAATGGGGTCCCCGGAGCTCCTGGGTCCAGGCTCTGTGCTGCAATGCGGACAGCACCTGATGGGCAGAGTTACAACCAAGGGCTGCAGCAAATGCAGTCTTTCCTTTCCCCGTGCTCTGCCTCAGAGGACCACAGCATCGCCCCTGCCTTGGAGAAATGAAATCTGGAGCAAACACAGCAGACAAAGGGGCCCATTTGAAACAGCACTGCCAATAAATAATTCATGGGAGAGAAGTGGTGAGTCTCTGGGGAGCCAGCGCAGGGATCTGTGAATCTGGATGAGCTTGCAGTGCTTTAATTATGTAAATTGACAAATGTCTCTACACTGAGAAATTCTGCTAGTCCTGCAAAAGAGCAAGAGCTGGAAAATGGCAAGAATTTCTCAGGGCTGTGCGCCTCGCCAGCTGCCAGCCACATCTGGCAGGGGGAATCTCGCCAGGGTCTCTCTGGAGCCAGCTCTGCTCCTTTGAAGGGCAGCCAGCAGGATCCCCTGCTTGAGGGCTTCCACTGATCTACAGACTCTCAGCCCCAGCCCCTCTCTCGCACCGGAGCCCTTTGCTTCCAGCACAGGGAGTGGGAACACTGGGATTGTGAGCTCTCACAGTGGAGTGGATTGGAGTGGCATCACAGACTGCAATCAAACATCAGATGACATCAGAAAGGATGGATGGGGACCCCTGGGTGACCTGCTCTGATTAGCTCAGCTGCCGTAAAGGCAAAGGGATGTGCAGGAAGATTTCTGCACCCCAAAATACATGGGACGCTCACTTCTGCAGTCATACTCCAGAAGGATGAGAACAGGGGAAAGCAATCCCCTGCTTGATGAAATAAAGCTCTTGCTTTTGCTGTCGCAAGAGGCTTTTGCCACGTGGAGCTTTTGGAAAGACAAGCTGCTCAGGGTCTGCCAATGGCCCAGAGAGAAACAGGGGGAAGGAAAGCTGATTCTGGGGCACTGAGGGCTGACATCTGTCCAGCGGAAGCCAGCCCTAATGGGATGCGTGGAAATTGGCTCCACAGCAGAGAAGGCATCCTTGGAACCACAGGCATTGCTTCCTCCACCCTGTGCTGTATGTCACTGGATCCAAAGCAGGACTGCTTACAGAACAACGGATGTCACAGTGAATGCCATCAGTGAGAATGGCATCTTGGGCTTTTGGCCATATGAAAAAGGTGGGAGCCAAGGCCATTAACACTGCTGTCCCTCCTCCACTCATGGTTCTACATGGCCAGGACTGCAGAGCTGAGGGCCAAGTGGGACGCACTGTGCTCCTCTGCAGACCTCTGAGCTTTGCCCATGACACCAGCTCTTCTCCTCATAGAATCACAGAATCATAGGTTGGGAAAGACCACTAAGACCATCCAGCCCAACCATCAGCTCATCACCAGCATGCCACTAAACCACGTCACTCATGTCCCAAGGGTGAGCACAGTCTGGGAGATGGGAAAAAAAAGCAACGGGATTTGGGAAACTGGGAAAGATGGGAGGGGAGGAAGGGAGAGGGAGGAAGGATGAGTCAAGGAGCTCAGTGGGGAGCGGGTCTGGGGCAGCTGGCTGGCTGGGTTTTGACTATTGGCCTTGGGACTTAATGGCCAAGCACCCCAATATCCTCATGGGAACAGCTAAGGCTTGCCAGAAGATGGGCTGTGCTGCAGGTTAGCAGGCACAAACCACGTTCTCTCTCCTACAAAGTATTTTCCAGATAGCTAGCATTTCTACCTTAACGACTGTTGGTATTATCTCTGAAAACTGACTTTTCTTTAGTTTTGATGTTTGTTTTCCACTAAAAATATGCAGCCCTCTGTCACCCAAGCCCAGATGCTTTCACTGAAAAATTAACACTGTTTCAGAATTATTTTTATGCTCGTATCTTTGGAAGAGGGTGAGAGAAGAAAGGAAGAGAACTGCATCGTAGAAAAATATGGGGGGGGAATAGGAGGGGGGAGAATGTCAGCCCAAACAATATTTTATGCAGAAATGCCTGGTTTGATCGAAAATCCATTTTCTTGCAATATAAATTTTTCATGAAAACTGTGTCAGAGCTGAATCCAAACAGGGACAAGCTGGAGCAGAGACACACAACCTCCTCCCATTCACAATGATTTATGCCAAGCTGTCTGGAAGCAAGAGCTGATGGCAGCTGTCTTCACCTGTCAGGGACAGGAAAAAGTGGTTGAATTTCCAATACCAACACAAAGCAGGGAGCAGTGTGGCTCTGGGTTTGGTGCAGGCTTGTCCCGAGTCCCCAGAGCATCATACTGCACTGGAACAGTTTGCTAAAGGAGGCTGCGGATGCCCCATCCCTGGAGGCATTCAAGGCCAGGCTGGATGTGGCTCTGGGCAGCCTGGTCTGCTGGTTGGCAACCCTGCACACAGCAGGGGGTTGGAACTGGATGAGCACTGTGGTCCTTTTCAACCCAGGCCATTCTATGATTCTATGATTCCATGATATTGCAGGTTGCCCTGTTGCTACCGTAGGAAAACCATCCTCTCCCTTCACTTGTGGGTAACCTAATGGTGGAGAAAGATAAGAGCAATAGGTTGAGGTGAAAAGAAAGCCCTGTTCAGGATGATGCACCCCATGACAAACCTAGCTGACATAACTCAAAGCAGAGGCAGTGGGACAGCTCAGCACCAGATGGTCCCCATTAGCCCCCAGTTCCTCAGGTTCTTTATCCCCAGAAAAGGTGGGGAAAGTTGCATCCTCAATGCATTTTACTGTGCTCTAGGGCTGCAGAACAACTTGTATGAAGTCTGTCCCTGTCCCGAAACACCCTTCACTCTGTGGATGGAAAAATCTGCTGGTGTTTGCCAGCCCTCAGGGCTGCATCAGCAGCATGTGTCATATCCCAGTTTGCAAAAGCCTGCAGAGATGTTCAGTCTGAGCAGGACGGGTAAATGGCCCTTCAGGGAACTTGGAATATTCTGACATCAGCTTTGTGCTGGAGGGCAGGATGCTGGCAGCTAGGTGAGGTGGCCAGGTCCCCTCCCTATCTCACACAGTCTTCCATTAAGGCGTTGCTAACAACTGCTGGGTGCTCACAACGGTTCCTGAGCTACAAGCTGCTATCTTGGAGGGTTCCAGAGCCATTACATGGCAGACTGTGACAGGAACAGAGTAGGACAACAGAAGGACTTGGGGTGTTGGTAGTTATAAAACTGAATGTGAGCCAGCAGTGTGTGCTTGCAGCCTGGAAGACCAACTATATCCTGGACTGCATCAAAAAGGCATGACCAGCAGGCAACTGTCTCCCTTATTCTTGGGAGAACCCACCTAAAGGACTGCATTGAGCTCTGGAGCCCCCAGCATAAGAAGAGCATGGATCTGTCGGAGTAAATCCAGAGGAGACCACAAGGATGCTCTATAGGTCTGAAGCCCTATAAAGAGGCTGAGATAAGTAAGGTTGTTCAGCATGGAAAAAAGGGCTACAGGCAGACCTCATTGCAGCCTTCCAGAAATTGAAGGTGGCTACAGGAAAGCTGGAAAGGAACACTTTGCCATGGGGTGTAGTCATAGCTCAAGGGGTAAGAGCTTAAGAGAATAGATTTAGATTAGATATTAGGAAGAAATCCTTTGCTGTGAGGGTGGTGAGGCAAGGCTACCCAGAGAAGCTGTGGGCACTGTGTCCCTGGAGGTGTTCAAGGCCAAGCTGGATGGGGCTTTGGGCAACCTGGTCTAGTGAGAACTGTCCCTGAACATAGCAGAGTAGTGGAACTAGATGATCTTTAAGATCCCTTTCAACCCAAATGGTTCTATGGTTCTACGATCTGAAGGAAAACGGAGACCCACAAAGCCTTTAATGCCTGCACTGAGCCAGCTAGCACATGCAGAGCATGCTTTGCTCCCACAAACAGAGAAGCAGGGCTGATGTTTACAACAGGCCCATCGCCCTGAAAGGAGACGTCCCTTTGCAGCAGGTCCGTACTGGTGGAGCCAATGAACCCTTTGCAGCATAGCACTTTAAGGTCAGACTCACAGCTGATGGATCCATTCCCGTCTTGGAGGAGAGACCACAAAGATCAGTGCCAGATCTTTGGTGAGCACAGCCTAATTTGGCAGCTCTCTTTTTGGGCAGCTTGGACGGGTGTATAGAGAAGGTCACCTCTGACTTTGAGCTGGGATCACAGGTTGGTGCAAGCTTGCTGCATTCAGCACAGCCCAAAGAGGAGACGGCCCCATTATTTTCTGCCTCAGCACTGGAGACAGACAGCAATGTTTTAAAACAGGATTCTCTCATCAATCATTTATTGGATTTATGCGGCTTCACTTAGGAACCTGATTTATATTTCCTCTCAATTTACTGCATTTGAATTGTTTGCAAATAGGCACGTGGATCATCAGATGGAGCAAGAAAAAAAAAAAAGCTATTTTCAAGCTTCATTTAGGCCACTCGAAGCATTAATTTTTAGTTGCAAAGGCTATTTTTTGCTAAATTAGTTTTTAGATCTTGTCTTCCTTGTGCTGGGTTATAAATTTAGTGCTGCTAGAGCAGAAATGATCAGAACTGGATTTTTTCAGCCTTTCTGAGGCAGGTGCTGGGGTGCATTGCAGTGCTGGAGAAGATAATTTGGCTCTTTTTGTTGAGGCAGAAATACACCCATTCCTGGATCCCCCCCCAGCAATATTCAGCACAAGCTCTCGAGGATAACCTGAAGCCAATCTTTCTTTCCCTGGTATCAAGACTACACTTTTCCTTCTTTTCCTTCAAGCATATTCTGAATCCCTAAGCTACCTTCCAAGGCCATCTTTGGTCTCAGAGAATCACCAGCACGGGAAGTGCCTTCCACTCAGATGTTTTAAAGGTGAACTTGTTTCAGGGCCACCGCACCGCAGCAGGATGTGTGGGTGGTTGGTGGATGATGTTTTATTTAAACACAAAGGCATGGGATTCCAGCTCATTTCAAACAAATCCTTCAGTGAGAAAATATGCACATATTTTTGACACAAATCTGTCCGTGGCTCCATTAATTCTCTGCCAAAGTGCTTTACCTGCTGGAGCGGATGATAATTCACCAATGTAAACAGAGCATTTTAATTTCATTTTGGGATCACAAATGGAAACAAACTGATTAACAAAAGCAAGGTAAACAATGGTTCTGCCTTCTGTTAGTATTAATATTCTCCTAGTATTGATGCTGTTATCCCTGGAGCCTGTGTCAACACAGCAAGCTGGGTGCTGCGATGCTGGCACATCCTGCCCAGCCATTCGCACCCAAGGACAAGGTCTGAGGACAGGAGAATGTCTTCTCCATGACAAAATATGCCAGCGGGGATGGGAATGTATCCCATTGGCTCCTACTGCCCCTTGACACCCAGTGTCCACAGCCCTGCAAGCCCAGTGCTGACTCTGCAAGGGAAGATCTCCGAGGTGGGACATGATGCTGCCTCGCAATGAGCCTCCAGGCATCCCCAGAGCGTTTGTCTGTAACGCTGTGACATCACACAGCCCCAGAGAGTAGATCAGGGTAGCATGCCCAGCTCATGTGCTGTGTGTTTCGTCATGCTCCAGCCAGGCTGAATGCAAGCAGTGCTTGGGAGGTGACACAGCACATACAAATGGGTAAGTGATCTCCTGTAAATGATTTAAGTGCAAACATGGAACAGTTCAAAAACATCATCCCAGCTTGAGTTAGAGGGAAATAGTCAGAGCTCTTCACTGGGAAACCTCTACCAATGTTGCAACTCCAGGAGAGCACCCATCATCCAGAGAAGCACATGGATGGGTGGGACATTCATAGGGTCACTAGGGACAGGGCAACATTACAGCTGCTCCCTCTCCACATCACTTGATACAACTAATGTATGTTCAGCCATTAAAAACCAACCATGATCTGGCTCCTGCCTGGGCAGCAGCTCCTCCATACAAAGAAGGGATGCAGCCCATGCTGAGGGCTAAAAGGGTGGCAGATGGTTTGGGGTAAATGTGCCACTGGCTCCTCGGGTCTGCCTAGAGAAGGGGAAGGGCTGCAGGACAAGCTACATAGATAATGCTCAAAGCAATGGGTTTTATTCAATCTTAATGACCTGCTCTGTGCACCATTCCAGCTGTCAGAGAATAGAAACTTGGAAGAAGTAGTAAAGTTTCTGCTGCAACAAACACAGCTTTTGCTTTTGTGCTAAATATAAGAGCTGCTGTTTTGCTTTTCACTTTGGAGAATGATAGGCAAGGCCTCTGCATGTCTGTGGTGTCAGTGTTCCTGGAGGTGTTCAAGAACCATGGAGATGTGGCACTGAGAGGTATGGTTAATGGGCACAGTGTGGATGGGTTGGACTTAGAGATCTTAGACGTCTTTTCCAACCTTACGGATTCTATGACTCAGTGATTCTAAGCGACTAGCACACTTAGGTCACTCTTCCAGCAGGCAGACAGGAGGTGAGCACACTATTAATATATATCTCAGGAGAGCACGAGGTTTGAGCGTCACAATGAAAGAAAGAGTTGGTTTGGGGAATAAGAACACTGACATCATGGGACAATCACTCTATTATCATAGGATCATAGAATCATAGAATCATAGGATCATGGAATCACCAATGTTCGAACAGACCTCCAAGATCACCCAGTCTAACCAATTGATAAGAGGCACCTCAGGAAGCCCTGAAGGAGAGGTTCGTGTCCAACCTGGAGACAAGGAGAACAGAAATAGAATTCCATGGATCTTGAAGCAAGATGGTAGCTGCTCACAAAGCAACAGGCAAGGATGGGTGAGAGGGTGGCACACTATCTACATCAAACTTTGCTGGGCTGGGTTAAGGAGGTGAGCAAGAGCTCACCAAGACTATTCATAGTGAAAGCCATACACATGCATAAAGGCCCATGACACTTAGGATGCAAACTAGAGACTTTACTGGCTGTTCTAGACAGTTAATGCTGGGAAAATTCAAGATGTTCAAAGCCATGGAAAAAAAAGGATTCCATAAAGGTAATTTAGATAGTGTGTTAGTAGGGTAACCACATGAGCGCTAGTTTGTTTCAGCTTAATTTGAATCCCAGGGTCATTATAAACATTGCATAAACAATGATTTCTGAAATATTCTTATTTCAAGTTCTTTGTGGAGCTGTGAAAAGGTTCCTGTTGCAAGGCATGCTGGTAAGGAGAGGGAAAACACAGTTCAAACTGCAAAAGGACACCGAGGACCTTCTATAGCACGTAATTTGCAAACTGCTACAGTATGTTCCTATGACTGCAGTTCAGTTACATCTTGCAAAAAAAAAAAAAAGAAAAGGTAAACGGGTAGAAAAATCAGCACTTGAGGGTCCCTTTTTGTTCATCAAAGAGATTTCTTCTCGAATCAGCTTAGGAACATTTCGTTAGCAGGCTGGCAGTTGCTCAAAGGCTGGCGGCAAGACCACGATATAAGGAAGCTCCGAGAGTAGTAGAATAAAAAGATCCTTGAGATGAAGGATCTCCAGAGGTCCCCTCTGAGCTCAGCTATTCTATGATGTGGATGGAAATTTTCAAGAGTCCCCAGGACATCGTTCCAACCTGCTTCTGAACTCCGTGGTTTCCCCTGCCAAGGACATATCCATGAAGTCAGCCATGCCCCAAAGAGCCACCTGCTATTCCCATTCTCCTCTTAGCCAGGAGAGCATGCAAGGAGGGATGGTGGTGGTTGAGCAAAAGCCTAAAAGGAATCATCCAGACTGAGAGCTGGGAGTTGAGATGGGTTTCCTGGTCAGCTTTGCCTATGTGCTACGTGCAGTTCACTTTTTGTAATGGGCTGGTATTAGAAGGATGACTTTGGTGAAATAGAATAGAATCACAGAATCACAGAATGGCCTGGGTTGCAAAGGACCACAATGTTCATCTAGTTCCAACCCTCTGCTCTGTGCAGGGTCACCAACCAGCAGCCCAGGCTGCCCAGAGCCACATCCAGCCTGGCCTTGAATGCCTCCAGGGATGGGGCATCCACAGCCTCCTTGGGCAACCTGTTCCAGTATGACACCACAAGAGGCCAGTAACAAACAGACCAAACTTACTTTTATTCCTTTAACCCAATGAAGATGTAGGTGTGATCTCCATGCCAAGCTGCGACACATGAAACAGCAGTGCTATGGTGGCAGAGTCTTGCTGCAGGCAAATGGTTGTCCATCCTGAGTCACCCCTCCACCAGCATGTTCCATGAGCTGGGCATGAAAAGCTGGGCAAACACCTGTCACCATCCTACAAGGGGTAGTTGTGAACTGGTAATGTGACATGTCCTGACTACAAAGAGAAGCATCCTTTCCAGCTGGGGGATATCTTGGGAAGGTTAGTTGCCTTTGGTCCATTGGTCTCACAGCAAAGCCTCAATCTAATTAAATCAGACAGGGATGAAGAAGGAAAGGCAACACAATTATTATTTGGGAGCTTTTGTTTAAAAATAATTCATACTGTTTCAGAGCATCTCAGAGAGAAATCTCAAGCTTCTAAAAGTTAAATCCCTATTTCTGCAGCACTTAAGCAGCTCTGAAACTGGGTCTTTGCTGCTCCTGCAAAACCTTTTTTAAATTCTTTTTTTTTTTTATATGTATATACATAAGAACTGGCATATTGAACCAGAACAAAGATCGTTAGAGCTTTCATCCTGCCTCTGGCACAAGATAGCATCCTCTGCTTAGATAAGAGCAGGGGAAATGGGGCAAGAATGGGAGAGCCCTTCTCCCAGCGCATTGTCGGAGGTAACAGTCAGCAGTTTGGAGATTTCCAAAACTGGGATTTCATGTCAACCATCTGCTTTTTAAAACAGAGGGATCCATCTGAAAGACAATTTACTTCCCTTTTAACTCAACTCACAGAATCCTGGGGCAAAGAGTTCCAGAACTGACGGATACAAGGCAATGCTCCATCCTCACCATTCCACTGTTATCAGTGATTAGAAACTAGTTGCTCCTTGCTCATCTGCTCTGCCCCACACAGTGCTTTGCAGGTCCTCCCCAGTTCAAGATTTCATGTCCCTGACCAGCCTGATTGCCCTTCTCACAAGCTTTTCCATTGCTTCAGCATCTCTCCTGAAGCAGAGCAACAAGAAAAATATGGATTATTCAAAACACGGGCACACCATGGACTTATTATATACAAATAAAAAATCTTCCCTCCCGGTGGCATAAAATCTTTGCACATTCAAAACACATTGATCCCTTGTTAACATTAAAAAAGGATTTCTGTTTTCAACGCTCGAACAAAGTTGCTGTAAGATCCTTGTATACACAAGTTGACACCTCCAAACGAAGCAGTCTAAAATTAGCCTCATACTCCATCTGCAGGGAATTAGGAGGGCTTTTCTAAAGCGTTTGACTTCTTGGAAAGCCAAAGTAGCTGTAAGTTCAACCCACAAACCTTGATGATGGGTATTGTTAAACCAAACCCCCTCGACTTCTTTACTGGGAGACTCCTCAGCATATCAGAGAGCAGTTTGTTGCTCAGCAAATGTCTTTATCTTTCATATAGGAAAGATTTTCCTTGGGCTTTGGCACCATTTTTCAGTACAGACGAGCATTTTAAGAACTAACCTTAAGGAACAGACTTTAGAAGAAAACATCTCTATGGAAAAACTGGGAAAATGCTAAGAAACTGATTAAAGAAACAAGCACAAAATCTCCACCTTAGCAACACAAGCTTGGAAGATGAGAAAAAAATTCAGGCTCACGACATGAAAAGAAGAAAAACTAATTTAAGTTTTAAAAGCATCTTGTTGTTGTTGTTTTGTGCTTACCCTGATTTCCCTACACAGCTCAGCTATCTCCATTTCACATGTACATTCACATTGCACATCGTCAGCCCTCTGCCAAGCTGGGTTTCAAGCAGATCTTTGCTTGTCCAAGCCACCAAAATCTAATCAGACCAGGTCAAGAGCAGCATCCAAGGCAGTGTATTTGCCTTCCATGAGAACATTCCTCCTCTTAACCCATGCAGTCCATCTCAGACCACTGCAGGGCCAGGCATGGGACCCATGGAAACCTATCTCCAGCAGCTATGTGTGCCATGGGGCAAGAAGGAGGCCTGGCCTCAGAGGAAATGGGTCAGGGACCTGTAAGGAGAACAAATCTATCCCTAAGACAGCATTCCTGCCTGGTCCATGTTCACTTGCTAGTAAAGCTTATGAGAAACTGTGTCACCTGAACAGGCCAATGACACCAAACCTGCCACCTGTTCCTGTTATAGCACGTGTGTTTTATCTCCAGCTCCTGGCACCAACCCTCATTCCACCTTTGGCCATCAGTCTGGAAAGCCCTTTTCACTTAGATGTCTTTTTGACAGGGTGTAATGTCTGGGAGCCATGCCAGCAGATGGCCAGCTCGAGCTGCTCCGGATATAAAACTATTAAAGAGCATTCAAGGAGCAACAGAGCTGTGAAAGGTCTGGAGCATGAGACTTATATGGAGCAGCTGAGAAAACTGAGATGGTTCCGCTGGGAGAAGAGGAGGCTCAGGGGAGACCTTAGACCTCTCTACAACATCTTGAAAGGAGGTTGCAGTGAGGTGGGAGTCAGCCTCTGCTCTCACGTAACAACGATAGGATGAAAGGTGATGATCTCATGCTACACCAGAGGAGATTCAGGTTAGATATTATAAAAAACTTCTTCTCCAGAAGAGTGGTAATGAGTTGGAATAGGCTGCCTAGGGAGGTGGTGGGGTCACCATCCTTGGAGCTGTTCAAGAACCATGGAAATGTGACACTGAGGGACATGGTTAAGTTGGCAGCATTGGTGGTAGGTGGACAGTTGGACTTGATGATTTCAGTGGTCTTTTCCAACCTTAATGCTTCTATGATCCTATGCCACTATCACACCGTCATCCCAGAACAGGAACAGTGCATTCACAGCGCATGTAGTAAGAACCACGTGCAAAGGCTGTGACTTGAGCATTCCCAGGGGCACTATTGACCAACATCATCTATTCAAAACTGACCCTGATCTTCACGAGCTTCAGTCTCTGCAAAGGAGATCGGGCTGTGTGGGGTTGGCGGCACTTCACAGCCTAAGCTGCACACTCAGAAATTGCATCAAGATGGGAAAGGTCAAGCAGTGAGAGTCCTTGATGAAATTCTTCGCAAAACCACTCTGCAACCTAAAAACACTCAGCCTGCTATTTAAAGAGGGGAATTTCCCATGAGACAAGCTTGGTGCAGCTTGTAGGAAAGGAATTTTAGCCTTACTACATATTGTCTATGAAAGCTTTGCTACCAGCATAACCCTGGCCTGGCTTCACCTGAAACCCATGTAAATAAATGCCTGAAACAGGTGTTGAAGAATACAGGGAGGAGGGAACACCTGCAGAAAGTATGACTGAGCATGGACAAAGAGAACAATGGGCTACAGAACCTGCTTAGAGGCATTGTGCAGACCCAAGTGCAACTTCCTGGCTGCCAACCAGAGCAGGCTCGTGCTCCTGGCTAAGAGTTTTATGGACATGAGCTCCCTCAGCTGAATTTTGGCTCACTCTGCTCCAGCCACGGAGTTGCTGATACCTCTGGTCACTGCTGTTGATGGGGACAACAGGGAGATCTCAGCACGAGACCAGTCCTGCAAGGACAAGGACAATGGGACAAGTGAAATTGAGAGTCACCATATGCCTTAGGAAGGAGATGGACACCAAGAAGCTCAGCACAGGAGGCCAGGCTGGCTGGACCAGAGGTGTGTGTGTGTGGGCATCACCCAACTCAGCAGGGAGGTTTTGTAGGATCCCATTCTGCCTAACTTGAAACGTATCCACCCATCGTCCCATCTGAGAAGTGCTGACTACCTGGAGAGGAGAACAGTTGGCCAAGTGTGCCATCTAGGAGTGTCTGCAAGTTGACACTAAAAGGCCAATCTTGGCACTGCTCTCCCCTGGTGTTTGGCAGGCTATCCTCATTTTCCTAATTTCAGCTGCCTTTGCCTTGCCAGGAGGAAATATGAGCTGGATGTTGGGATGGGATACAGCCCACCAGGACCTGTGGGATCATTGTCTCACCTGGCTTGGGCCTCACAAGTTGTACCTGCTTTGGCTGTTGTCTTGAGCAATCTTTGGAGGGCTCGAATTCCAGAATTCCTCTTCCCTACAGCAGAGCCTGGATCTCTGCCCCTACTAGAGAATTAAACTTTCACCTTTGCATCAGAAAGCTTCTGTAAACAGAATCTCAGCAATAATCTGGCTACTGGATTGTCTTTGGGAGTCATAGCACAATCATGGCCCTTGCATCTCAGAGGGCCCAGGAGTCAAACCTTGGGACAGAGAACTGGGACTGAGCCCCAGTCCTGTCTCCATCACTTGGCACAAGGAAACTTCAAGTAAGCCCTGAGCCAAGACTTTGCACCCATTCTGCGTGTGTGAAAGCAAACTGAAAGCAAAGCACTGAAAGCAAAACCAACTCACTTCCATTATCATCTGAGCCCAGGCATTAGCAACAGCTTGAAACTCCAGTGAGAAAGAGAAGGATAGCTTGGAACACCAGGCAGAGGAAGGAAGGAGAGAGGCTCCTACTTTTCACACAAGGACAGGGTTGGCATAAGGACAACCAGCCTCGCACAGAGAGGAATAAAATAAAGAGAAATTTCATTGCCCGTGCCCAAATGCATCAGATCCAGCCCCACCTCCTTCCCAAGTCTGTGAATCTACCAGGGCATGTCTGAAAGCAATAACTGCTCACTGCAAATTCAGCACCCAGCAGTGTCATAGCTCAAGTCACGGTGCTCAGACTGAATGCCAGCAACAAATGTGAGCACACAGTGGTGGCCTGCTGCAAGTCCAGAAGGAATTGGCAGCACAGGGAAAGCACGAGGAAAATATTTCTTCAGTCCAAGGCCATGCCAAGTGAGTGTGGAGAAAGACACATCTTGACAGCAAGCTGAATGTGAGTCAGCAGTGTGCCCTGCCAGCCAAAAGGGACAACAGGATCCAGGAGGAAAAGCAAATTTTATATGGGCAGATGCTGATAGGACAAGGAGAATGGCTTTATACTAAAAGAGGGGAGGTTTAGGTCAGATGTTACGGGGAAATTTATTACTCAGAGGGTGATGAGGCCCAGGCTGCCCGGAGCTGTGGGTGCCCCATCCCCAACAGTGCTTCTGGCATGGATGGGCGCTGGGCAGCCTGAACTGGATGAGCTTTAAGGTCCCTTCCAGCTCAAGCCATTCTATGCTTCCACAATCCTTTGGGTCCCTTCCAACTCAGGATATCCTGTGATTCTGCAATTCTGTGGTCACAGCCAGGGTGAGGGCTAGATCCCTGCAGAAGAGCAGAAGAAGCAGCAAAGAAGAGCCTGGAATGGTACCAACAGCCAGGAAAAATGGTGTGGGATGGAAGACATGATCTGCCTCTCCTCTAAAGAGAAACTAAAATAGGTGACTTGATAACAGCATCTAAGCATTTTCGGGGAAGAAAACAAGAGGGTACTCAAAGGCTCTTTGATTCAGCAGGGGATGTAAAAGCAAGATCTAGCTGTTTAAGGTTAGAACTTAAATCAGAAATGAGCCACAGTGATTAGCCATAACCATGAACAACAAAGAGAAACAGCAGCATCTCCATCTCCTGGTGCCTTCAAAACCAGTCTGTCCAAACCACAAGCTGCATTCCCACACACAGAATACCTATTGTAACAGGTCCAGAGAGCTCTACCAGGCTACAACGCATCTCTCACATTCCTGTTCTCAAACACAAGATCATGGCTTCTTAGTGAGCCTTGCTACAGCACACTGCCTGCCTAGAAGCAGCCAAAGCCCTGGATCTGCCTTTGCTACTATTTCCTGCTTGTAGCAACTCCTGGTTGAACACCACCTGCAGTTCTTGCTCTCATTCTGCCTCTCCCTGCCTCCAGCTCACTAATGAAACTGTTAAATAAGAAGCATTTATTGTCATGCAAGCTCCCTGCACAGCTACAGCACCCCATCCCTCCCATCACCCATCCTTCCCATCACCCATCCCTCCCATCACCCATCCCTCTCCTCTGCTTGCAGCCCTCCAGGCAATCTTTGCTCTTTATGACAGTGCTTACAACCCAGGCTGCTAAATCTCAGCCCAAGACAAACATTTCAGGTGAATCTGCACCCAAATGCATTTGTAAACCTGGGTGTTGCATGGCCTCTTCATTCTCTAATTCCGGCCTAAAGGGCAGAGCCAGCTGAAATGTTTTTGTCAGAGCTCTGAGGAATCACATCTGTTTCCCAAATCCTCAAACACCTCTTCTAAAATGGATCCTGAAGCCTCATTTTCATTGGTGGAAAAAAAAAACCAAAAACATTACTCATGATGTCTGTGAATTACTGAAAGCAAGGTGCTCCCATGTTTGCAAACCAACTGGGATTGTATTGGGAGTTAGTTTTGTTTTCTGTGGGAAAACTGCAAGGAGGATAGGGGGATAATGCTGAAATCCCCCAGAGAATTACAAAATGCTGTTTTCTCAGCATTTCTTCTGAATGGTAATCCTGTCTTTTTAGCAGGACTAATTCCTTCTAATCCCAGGGTGCAGCTCGCCCTTATGTCAGCTCTTTTTCCAGCCTCAGGTCATGAGCTCTGCAGTGACAGTGACAGTGCTGTTGCCAGGAGTTGCCCAGAGGAACTCGAAGCTGCATCAAGAGTGCCACCACCCTGATGTTAGTCATGGAGCTGGTACTCATAGGCACAACTGACTTTGGCCAAGACATCCAATGTCTTCTCCATTCCTTCCTCTAGCAGAGGTAAAGGTTGGCCCCCAGGCATTCACTGCTGTTGGCACATTGCCTTCCAGCAATGGGCACATTAGTAATTTCCTGCCCCAGCCTAGGGATGAGTTCTCCACCATAAAATGTGCATGGCTGAAGAAGCCATCCTGGCTTCATGCTGCATGGTAAGTGAAGGGGCAATCCTACAGCCCTCCCCATGGCATGAACAGCCAAACTCTGCAGTATCACATATCTGAAAGAGGTCCCACACTGACCCTGGCCAACATGGGCCTTCAATGCAGGAGTGCTGCAAGTTGCAACCAGATAAGATCCCTCAGTCTGGAAAGCAAAGGTGAATTCACAGCTCAGCAGAACACAGCAGGCATGCACTTGGCCGGAGCACATCTTCTGCTAGTGAAAATAAAATGTAAGACTCTTAATTATTAATCAGTTCATATGCAAAATAGGTATCATAGCAGAATGGGGGAAGGGGAACGCATTGTTCCTTAAGAATAAATATTTAACATGATACAGAACAGCATGAATTTTTAAAGAGAAGTTTTTGTAACTGCTGAAGTTCTTGAACTGCTAAAGAAGCAGAATATATTCTAGCAGCAATGCCAGGTTCTGGAAAGGGCAACAGCCATTTGCACACAGGCAATTGCAGAGGATTAGGAAAGATGCAAGACCTTGGACCACAAGAACACCAGCTTTTCAACTACCATCCTCCTATGCCTACAGTTGTCCTCCTATTTCCCCAGCTCCCAAATTTCCATCTACAAATAGCTGTCATGTGCTGGATGGGGCTGGCACCCACAGCCTTGCATTCCCTCTGGCACCTCCACAGCCAGGGCTGTCTTATTGGGCAGAAAATGCAGAGGTGATGGGGCATCCCACAAAGGGATAGAGATGACACCCCACAGCTCTATCCCAGCTCTCTGGCTGCTTAGAAGAGCCACAAGGAGCAACATAGAAACTAATCTGGCCTTTCCACCTTTAGACCAAAGTCAGGCAGAACAAAGGAAACCAAGGAAGGATGCTGAAGGAAGAGATGACTCCAAGTCCTCAGTGCTGGGCCAAAAGACAGGGAGAGCCCAGCAACAGCATTACCAGCTCTGAAGTGAAAGAGTTATGACAGTTACTTTGGTGGATGTGCCCACAGCTGTCCCTGCTCCCAGTCCTGAGGACAGTCCCCCCTTTGCCAATGGGCTAAAGGAAAGCTATTACATTCTCCTTTGATATACGCCTCCCATAAATCCAGGGACTGTAAATTAGGGTAACCTTCTGTTTTAAGGCTGTCTGAGCTCTGCAAAGGCATCCCAAAGTCAGGGAAATCCTCATTGGAGACATCGATGCTTTGTCTGCAATTGAGAAGCAAGTTCACGCAGCTCAGGGGCACAGACAAGCAATGCCAACTGCTGTATTTGCTCAGGGATCAGGGGGGAAAAAAAAACACATTTCCATTCTTAGAGGTGATGGGAGACCAAAGCTGGTCTATGTGACTCATGATTTTGTGGTGGGTCCCCACTCCTGCTGTCACCAGGACCAGGAGACACAGCTGCTCTCTGCCACTGTCACCAGGCCTATCATGTGGATAAGCGACCATCCCACAGTCCTTCAACAAATGCATGGGAACGAGCAGTGAGTCCTCACCATCACCTCTCAGAGGTCAGAGAAGAAGGCTGTAAAACAGATGCAGCACTTCTCTGCTCATCTCTGAAAGCATGCTGCCCTGTGATGACTCTGCAGGGTACGCTGGCAGGAGCTGAGACACCTCCAGGCCAACTCTGAGGTTGGTCCCTTGTTCCCCCTGTGTCCCCTCAGACATAAGTGGGTCAGTGGAGCCTTACACCATGTGTCCGTGCTCAGGATCTGGCCCTGTCTCACTCCCCCAGCTGCCCATACAGATGCTTCAGGCTGTGCTGCCAGCTCCAAAGCCACAGGTGACAGAAACCCCATCCTGAGCACCAACCCATCCGTTCACCTTCAGCTCAAGTCCCAGCCACCTGCAAATGCACAGGTGACAAATATCTGCAGGATCAGAGGGTGGCTGTAGCACACAGCTGTCCCATGGCAGGAGTGCACTGCAGGCACAGGCAACTGTATGTGCCATTACTCTGCACAGGACTAAGGGGTTAGATGGTGACGACCAAGGGCACTGAGTTGCTGCTGTGGGGACATGATGATGTGAAGCACTGGAACACATCAACACGTGTCCCAGAGAGGTGGTGGTCCCTGCAGACACCCAAGGTCAGGCTGGAGGAGCTCTGAGCAGTGATGGAGTTGCAGGCATCCCACAGGAGTGTTGCACCAGACAACGTTTAAATAGTTCTATGATCCACCTTTGTGTCTTGAGATCTTGTTTTCACATCTCCAGCATGTTCTTAAAGCACATGCGACCATACGTAGAGCACCACAGCTGTAGATTCCCACCACCACATAGCCATGAGCTGCCATAAACTGAGTTGTTCAAAGCAAACCTGCCCAGAATCACTTGGGGTTGACACCTCATGAGACAGCCTCATTCCCAGGTGGTACCAGAGGCTGGTACCCACATATAGGGCAGCCCAATGTGAGGCACCATGCACCCAACGAGCAGCTCCATCTCTGGCTCTGGTGCTGCCACCCAGCACGTTTACAGCCTAATCCAGACAGAGCATTAACACACACTGAAATTTGAACCTGAAACTAAGCAGATGGGCTTCCCAACAGAAAACATCCCTGAGAACCCAGCCCGCTCATCTGCTTCTGGATGAGAAATCTAATAAAGTCATTGAGGTGAGTTAGGGCTGGGCACCATTATTCTCCCCCAATTTGTGCTGTCAGCCCCTTGTAAAACATGACGTATGACTCTGAAAATTCATCTCGGGCCCCAAACAGAATTTATTCTGCTGTAAAAAAGAAATGTGCTGAAAGAGACTGAGAACAGCAGCCCAGGGACCTCCATGCCACTGAAAACACACACACACTGATCTCAGCAAACAATTGATTTTATTCCCCATTGCCGCCATCCGTCTCCTCTCTATCCATTGCCAAATCTGGCTGGCAGGAGAATATGAGTTTTAAAGGTCACTACTTAATGATGTTAAAGAGCTGTCCTCCTTCCCAGATAAAATACTGATCAATCTGTAATATTTCTGATTGGGCTCTGCTCATAGAGGGGGATTCTGTTCCCCTTTGTGTTTCAAATATACTTAGAGCCCTGTCTGAAATCGAGCTGACAACTCACACTGGGGACTGACGCTGGCTGGACCTGACACATCACACATCCAGCTGGTGGGCAGAAAGCCAGTAGAAGGGGTGATGAAGCACACTTTAGGTAGCTGTACAACATCATGTGCTATTACATCCTTAAATAACTTAATGCATAAGTGTTCAACCGTTACTTTTCCCATTGCCTGTGCAGAATCAGAGCAGTTAGAGCAGCCCTGGACCTACTTCTCTCCTTGCAAGTCATGCTGCTGGGCTCAGCAGAAGGCTCACGCGATGATACAGAGATGGAGGTTCTGCTGAATTAGGATTGAGCCCTGCGTTGTGTAGCTGAGATATTCTGACATTTTTGGAAGTAGATCCATGCCTGGTTAGCTAGCCTTGCTTTCTTGCAGGCATTGATTTCAGTTTTTTGTTGGCATGCATTGAGAGTTTGAGTTTAGGACTGCAGCCCAGCATTTTGCCAGCTTTGGTAGCTGGAAATTGTTGTCATTTTTGGAAGTACATCTTTGCCTGGTAACTACTCTAAGGAGTGAAATTTAGATTAGATTTTAGGAAGAAATGTTTTACTCAAAGGGTGGTGAAGCACTGGAACAGGCTGCTTAGAGGAGCTGTGGGTGTCTCATATCTGGAGATCATACAACCATAGAACGGCTTGGGTTGTAAAGGACCACAATGATCATCTAGTTTCAACCCCCCTGGCATGTGCAGGGTCACCAACCACCAGACCAGGCTGCCCAGAGCCTCATATTCAAGAGATACTCAAAGCTAAGCTAAGTGGGACTCTGGTCAGCCTGATCTAGTGGGAGCAGCCAGCCCATGGCAGAGGGGTTGGAAGTGGATGATGTTTAAGGTCCCTTCCTTCCTAAGCCTTCTATCTAATTCTGTGCTTCTATCCTAACCTTCCTGCAGACATTGATTTAAGGTTTTTGGTCTCCTTTGGGTAGAGTTTGAGTTTAGGGTCAAGCTCCAGATTTTGCCACATTCAATAGCTGGGATTTATTTAATATTTGGAAGTGGATCTGTGACTGGTAGCTACCCTTACCACCTCCTGTGGTGAAAGCAAACTGGCCAAGCTGGGGCATCACCTCACCATACAGCTCTGGGAGATGTGGGACCCCGAGCAGTAGAGGGACAGCATCACTGTACAACCCTCAGCACAACCCTCTGCTTTGGAGAGCACCTCATCCTGGGGCTATGAACCGTCCTTCTGGTGATGCTGCTCCTGAGCCACTCTGCCGAGCCCTGCCTGATGCAGGGCACAGTGCTCATAAAACCAAAGGAGAAGTGCTGACTCCAACCCTGCTTACAAGGCAGGTGCTGGGGAGCCCTCCCACAGCCCACAGGATGGGCTTTCCTGGCTTCTGCTTGCTTGCATGATTTAAACATTGCTTCCTGAGCCCTCTGCAAGCACACTGCGCAGAGCAAGAGCAGCACGGACCACCTCTCACCCCACCCCATACACTCTCATCCCCTTCCCATGCAGCACGAGAGAAAGAACTTGAATACTCAAAGTCCTCAAAATGAACCAAAGAGTTCCAATTCCACCAAAAAGCCTTTAATTTTCTGTCGGACATACAGCCTTCAACAAGGGCTCTGCCAGAGGAAACCTGCTCATAATTAATTCAGCAGACAGCACATTTTGGAGTCTTTCTGAAACCTCCACAAAGAATTCTGGGGATGGGGAAAGGGACTGGGGGGGAAGGGGGGCATTTTTTTTATTTATTTATTTCTCTTTAAAATTCTAAAGCCTCTCAGAGATGCTCAGACTTTTAAGGCTCTCCAGAGATGGCGTTCACATCTTTTTCTTTCCTTTCTTGCTCACTTTGCTTTGCAAAGTAAATCCCTCCAACTTTTGTCTCACAAACAAACCAGCTGCCGTTTCTATGGAGCTACTGTGGGCTCCCAAACCTTTTGCTTCTCTCAGGGGCAACAAAGAGCAAATTAACAACATCCCAGACCCCTCTTTATGAACAATTCCATGCGAAAATAATCTATTTTGTAGTAATCTAGGCCAGGAGCCTGAAGCAGCCAAGGAGCCTGGATTGTGCATGCAGGCAAACAGAAGCAGGTCATCGTATCTTTTTGTCCCTTTTTCCCTCCAGATGGATTTCAGTGGAGCTCCCAGAGGTGACTGAGGCTGAATCAAGCTGCATCACAAAGGGATAGAAAGGCCAGAAGCCCATCCAGCCTCCTGGATGCTCTCCTTACTTCCCTCCAGCCCCTAAAAGCTGCAGCCAAGGGACAGGGCTGCCGCCTTCCTCCATCTCAAGCAGAAAAGCAAAAAGTCATAAAGCTTCCTTTTGGGAGATCCTTTAGCTTGGAGGTACCCCTCAAGGCATTCCCCAGTGATACCTGGTAGGGCTTTGGCACAACCATTCCAACCCATGCACTGGTTTTGGTGGAGCTGAGCAGGGTCTGAACAACCCCTGTTGTTAACTGGTGCTCCTTGGTTATATACCACCAGCACCCTGCAAGCATCATATTCCACATCTAAATCAGACCCCCACCATGTTGGATGCTCCTGCAGGCACAACACCTGCTGAAAAGAGCTGGATTTATCTCATGAAGAGGGACAGAGCTGCAATAAAGTGCTGCGATAGCAAAACCTCTGAGGGCAGCTGTTGCATTGGGTGGCAATGGTGTGTGCTGGCTGGCTTGTCCAGCTACCAAAGACATGGGAAGAGCAAGGGATGATGAAGCTCAGCAATCGATACGACCTGCAATTCATGTTTGTTTTAACCTCTGCTGGAGAAGTCTCCAGCATTATAACCAAGACTTCAGCTCTATGCTTTGCTGGAATAAAGCCTGCTGTTTTCATCCGGAGTGTATAAAGTGGAGTCAAAGGTGATTTACTGAATGGAGAGCAGTGATTTCCTGCAAGCAATGTACAAAACTCTACTGGCTGCTGTTTCCAACATCTGCAAGACTGAGAGGGCTCATCTGGAGAGCTGAGGATGCTCTTGTGATGGGTAAAGGGAAAAACATCCTTTGTAACTTACTAATCCAGCAAGCAGTGGGGAGAAAACCCACGGAACATCGGAGGTGCCCCAAGGGCATAACCAACAGCTCGGGTTTCTGAAATCAGCTCACAGGCAGAGAGCACCTCCTGCTCAGAAACAGCACAGAAATATCGCTGCCGTCCACCTGACCTGGAAAAGCAGCTTAGGGGGAAGTGAGCAGATGACAGCGGCAGAGAAGGAGCCAGCGTGCCAGAATTAGCCACCCCGAGGAAAGGGGATTACATGCTTTGGCATGTCCTGGGGGCAAGGCAGCAGCCAGGGCCGGCAGGAGGGGGAAGGAGAGGAGTCAAGGAAGGGCAGGCTGGGCAGAGGCTGACACAACAGGGCTCTGCAGCATCACCCCAGCTTGGCTGCTGCCAGCAGCAAGGCAGAAGCAGAGCAAGGAGCCATGCTCAGAGGTGATGCTCAGCACACTGAGCACAAGGTCTGAAGAGCAAGTGAGCTCACGTCCATGGTGTATGAGAGGAGAGCACAGAGTAGGACCTATAGGCAAACATGGATGAGGAGCATTTCCCAGAGATATCCCAGCCATGAAGCAGAGTGGATAGGAAAGAAAGAGAAGCAAGAAACATGACAGATTAATGAGCTAGGGCTGAAATATGGGACCAGTTATTTTAGAATATGCCTCCATATTCCAGGTGCTCTTCAAATTTGTACAGTTTAGTTACTCTATTATGTAAAATTTAATTGCCTAAGAAACCTGTACATGCTCTCAGCAACCAAAGCAGAGGAGTCTTTTTCCTTCCTTCCTCCCTTTCTTCTTTCCTTCTTCCTTTCCTTCTTTCCTCCCTTCTTTTTTCTTCCTTTCTTTTTTAGGGAAGGGCTCAGAGGCAGTGTGATTAGAAGAGACCCAATGACACTTGCTTTGAGCTCTGATAGCATTTTCTGAGAAAAGCCCATCTCTTCTGACTGATCTGCAGAGACGAGAGGATCAAGCCTGATGCCGTACTGGGCAAGGAGCCTATTTGGCTGAGAGGGAGCTCCTCAGCAGGGCTGAATGCAGAAGGCTGTGAGCCATGTCCATGGGCAGCACTCATTCACTCTACATCTCACTCGGAGCATCCCTACTGCACTGCACTCACTCCATCCAGAACAAGAGGGGAATGCAGGCCTGATCCTAGCAGAGGGCAAGCAAGAAGCTTCTGCAAAATACTGCAAAATGCTGCAGCCTTTTCCAACCTTAGTGATTCTATGACTCTATACCAGTGGGCAAGGCAAGAGAAAAAGGGCATCTGCCCATAGTTTGGGTGTGGGAACCCAGCACCATCTCTCCAGGTGGAGGAGGAGCAGAGATGCTTGGCCATCTCATCCAGCTCCCATCGAGTGCTCACATGGCTGTGGAGCCTTCAGCTGCTGAAAGGCACAGCATTGAGCTGAGCTGCTGGGGAAATGTTGCTGCAAAGCCGCTCATGCCCCTCTTTGAGCTATCGGGCAGAGCTGGGCATGCTGCGGAGCGATAGCATTGAGTAATCCCCTCAACAGACACTCAGCCTTGAAGAAGAAAAGCAACCAACAAAGGGATATTTAAGGTTGCTACTGAGCACTTAATATAGTTTATATTTACAGCTTAATGGCTTTTCAGCATCACTAACTTCCATTTCAACAAAAAGACTTCCACTGTATTGCTTCAGCTTAAGTGATAACTACATCTTCACATTAATAAATATTTTAAAACAGTGGAACTCTAAACTCCTCTGGCATAGAGCCGGCATCTGCTCAGCTGGAGCCTGCATTTGCACATGAGAGAGAACAGATGGAACAACGCCTTCCGGATCCCCAGGACCACAGCAGCAAGGAAGCTCTCCATCCCCATGATGGCATAGCTCAGCCTATGGGAGACACTCCCTGTCCCCTACCTCCCAAAGGGGCCACCTTGTTGCACCCATACATCCCACCCTGAGCCCTGGGGGCAGTGTGTAGGACCCCTGAACTCTCACATGCACCCCAAAGTCTGCAAGGCTGGCAGATGGTTGCACAGGTCATGGTAGAGTGCTATTCCTCGCAATGATGGAGATGCCTAAAAGCTCCTTTATGAGAGCATTCAGACACTTCAGCTCAGGGAACTGGAGGATCAGCTTACAGTAGGGGCAGATTCTTTCTGCAGCTCTCAGTCCCTGCATCACATTAGCTGCAGCATGGCTTTGTGCCACTGGTGTCATTTCGTTGCACTGGGGCTTGGCTTAGCCCTCAGGTGAGCTCGGTTCTCCCATGCAGACAGGTTCTGTGATTGAGAGGTGCAAGGAGAAAGCCAAAAAGCCAGCCAAAATTCATTCTCAGAAAGAATGGTTGGACACTGGCACAGCTGCCCAAGGAGTGGTGGGGTCTCTGTCCCTAGAGATGTTCCAAAACCATGGAGATGTGGCACTGAGGGATGTGATCAGTGGGCACTGAGGGCGCGCTGGGGTTGGACTTGGGCAACTTAGAGGTCGTTTCCAACCTTTATGATTCTATGATCCTAAAAGACACCCAGGCTTAAAGAATAACGCTTTACAAGCCTGCCTCACGCCAACAAAGCCATAATGGGCCATGGGCCACGTTGTGCTGAGGAGCACATCCTCTCCCTGCTCTTAAGCACCAATTCCTGCACAGCTTCCTCAGCCAGGAGTGATGCTGTCCATGCTCACCCTATAGACCTTTCCAGATGTAAAGCTGCAAACGTGGCCTGCAGCTCGTGGCCGTGCATCCCTCCAAGGGATCCCACTGCACAACTGTCACACGCACACTCACACACAAATGCTCCTCTGTGCACCCAGCAAGCAGAGCCGTGGCTGGGAATAGCTGGTACACACCAAATAAAGAGTGGATCATCTCTGCTTCTAATCGCCTGGATGGTTTACTACAGGAAGGAGGGGAAAATCCACTTTCTCATAAGGATCCAGTTCCGTGAATGGCATTATGCCTCTGCTTGTATAGGAAATTTTACAAAGCTCAGTTGAAGGAAAACCCTGGCTTGTATGGTACAAGATAAGAAATCCTCAGCACTGACAAATGGATGTACCCATCTGCTGTGCACAGTATTATCTCTCTTCAAAAAAAAAAGGGGGGGAGGGGGGGAAGGGGGAAGAGAGAAAGAAAAAAAAAGGAAAAAAGGAAAGGAAAAAGTGGATTGAACTTTGGATGCTTTTCATTTCTCTACAATGTGCAGCAAACTGTGATTCCTATTCATTAAGGGAGAAGATTGACATTCATTATAGTGTGCATTAAATTCCTCATTCTTCTGCTACCCTCTGAATTAGTCTACAGAGGGTAGTAACCAGTAATTTCTATATTGAATTTCTAGTAACTACAGTGGTCTTTTTCTTCCAAATAAGCATGGCAATTATAATAAGACACTCTTCCTCCAGAAAAACAGGCAGTGCCACCTGAAAGCTCTGTTTCTTTCCTTTACAGCTGCAGTTAGACAAGCAGCTCCTGAAAGCATTTGGGAAGAAAGCCCTGTACCCCAGAGCACAGACTGCTCTGCTGGACTTGTGGCTCTCCCTCCCTCAAAATGTCTTCCAGCTGTGGTTGTATATAACCATGATACTGCCAGGCATGGGAAATGCATCAAGTCTATTGAGCTGGGGCAGGGAAGACACAGATGTGCATATATCCATCTCACAAGATCCAACATGCACTAGACCTTCCCAGCCAACATCTCTGCAGAGCAGAGTGAGCCGGGGGCTGGCTCCCACATCACTTCTGTCCCCTCCTCAGGAGAATGCCAAGAGGGCAGCTGTATAATCAATGAACATACAGATGTTATAATTACGAAATAAACAAGATAGTTTTGGCTAAGCAGGTTTTTATACCAAAAAAGATAGATAGAGTGCTTACCCTTACTCCTGCCTTTTGAAGGACAACTCGTGGGATTGCCCTGCACTGTTAACATTTGGAAGCAGGGCAATTCTTTCTGTAAGTTTTAAGGGACATAATCTCATCACAACTCTGGACTTGGGTTCTCTATCCAGGAATCCACCTCCTTCTTGCATCTCTGTGTATTAACAACACCAGCAGCTCAAACCCCAGCATTTAATGGTTGGACTTGATGATCTTAGTGGTCTTTTTCAACCTGATTGATGCTGTGATTCTATGATCCTTCTGAATCAGAAAACATGAATATGGTGGAAGGCTCCACATAATAACACTGGTTTTAAGGAAGTTTGGTCACAAAGGGGTTCTCTCTGGGCCTCAAGGTATCTGTGGTCAAGGAGCATGCAAAGCCCAGAGATGCCCTAATGATCACAGCAGTCCCCCAGGCTTTGGACCAACAGAGCCCATTTTTCCACTGGCTTCAAAGCGTGCTCCAAACAAACCATTGCTGTGAGGGGATGACACTCTAACCTCGGTCTCCATTTGGATCTATTCTTCTCTGTGTACTTCATTTAGCATTTTTCAGTGCAGAATTGTTGCATAGCCTCGGAGCAGGCTGACTTTTGTAGATATATCTGGCACAGGGGCTTCAACCAATGTCCAATGTCCAACCAATGGGTGACACAGGGCTAAGCACTCCCAAGTTGCACAGGACAGGGAAACCCATCCGTGCACAGCACTCATCTTTCCAACCACTTCAGATACACAGATGTGAGGCCTTTTTTGGTCCCCAGGCAGCAAGCTGGCCAAACCAAGGGCTCTGGCAATAGCTTGAATGCTTAACCACCAGCAGTTTTCCTGTACAGAAAATCTTTGCTATACCATCTTTCTCCTGGGGAATGAGGACTCTAGGGGCAGCATCCTCCCCACCTCACCTCATAGCTCTGCATTTTGTGTGCCCTCATCCACTGCTCAGTCATTCTCCAGGGGACTGCTGTGTTTATATTTTATTAATTAAGGAGATTTTAATACACCTGTGATGGGTTTGTAATGTCTCTTATCTGAATTTACAGGGAGTTACAGAATACATATCAGAGCTTCGACGTTCTCTTAATTAGCACCCAAGCAAATAAGAGCATGCTAGATCTGGAGATCTTTGGGGCCTCATGCTCCCCATCTCAGAGCCACTGGAATGTAATTTCAAGCAGCTTGGAAGGGCACCTCCATGGTATTTGTCATCGCTTTCCAAACCCTTATTTACTCTCCACTGTTTCCAAAAAGCCCTCCGGGAGCTGGGAAATGAATCTATTTTCCTATTGAAACCCATCACATGGACATTCTGCTTGGCTATTTTTAGGGATGCCTGTGAAGGCACTCTGCTCTGTGAGCTCAGGGTGCTGCTGGCCCAGAGCTGCCCACGCTGGCTGTTCTGGAGGGTGCTGCAGGAGAGTCCAGCTGCACACCTTGTTCTTTGGGACCCCCTGCGTTGCTGACCCCAAAGCCCTTCTCCTCCACAGAGACAGCACTGGGATGTGCAATAACTCTGCAAAAAGCTGTAGGGGACACCTGCATCACAACCAGAGCCATGCACACTGCTCTTCAGGTTTGTTCCACCTTCCCAAACCACTGTTGAGTTCTACAGCTGGCACAACCCACATAGGTGCAATGGGAACATTGCAGAGAGGCACATCCTGACAGGAGCCAACAGCAGTAACAGAGCTGACGTGACAAGGGATGGCTTCAGCACGACTGGCCCAGCAAGCAGAGCAGAGCCCTCCTGGGACATGGAGATGGTCTTCGGTTATTCAGCCATGCTGAAATCCATCTTCCTTGCTCTGTCACTCCTGCCTGCGCTGTAATCACATCTTTGTTTTGCTCCATAGACACCTCCCAGGGGCAGCCTGGAAACTCAGCCCTCCAGTGTAGCATTGGCCCAAGCTAGGATGGTCCCATAAGTCACTGCCAGCCACAGCACCTGGGATTCCCTTCGGCTCTGCACATCCAGACAAGCTGGGAGCTCCCTCCTGCAGCATCGCTTAGGTCACATCCCATAAGAGCTCCATGAGCTCCATCCCTCGAGGCAGAGGAACATCCCAGCACTGCTGACACTGCTGCCAGCTCCTCCCAACACCCACAACAGGGACAGAACCTTTCTTACACCACCCAGGAGCCAGCTCAAGACACCCAGACTCGTTCCACCCATCGGGGCAGCTTCTGCTGGCAGTGAAGGCAGTGAGTATGGCAAGCTCCTGCTTGTGGGGAAGGTTCCCTGGGGAGCCTCCCCTTAACCCCCACAGACAGAGCATATGCCAACGATGCCCACTCCCCTGCCAGCAGTCCCAGCTTGATGCCCTGAATGACATTTCCCAGGATAAGAACAGCACAGTAAATTCAAAGGTTAAATTTGCATATTTCCCAGGGCTGCTGGGAAGAGCCAACCACTACTACTGAGATAGGCTGCTGCCAGCCTGCCATGCAGGGAATACCCACCTTGCACCCGGTGGAGCTGCCCATGGGACCCTTTGCACAGCAAAACCCTTGTTCTGAGAGGGACAAAAGTGAAGGACCACAGCAGTGGATGAAGCTTTGGCCATGAATCTGCAGAAGGTCATTGAGGAGGAAGGCAGTGTTATCTGCCAGGAACGATCAGGGCTGAATGTGTCCTGGGAAGCAGCAATGGAGATGATTCTGTGCTAACAAGGAGAGAGAGCCTGCAGGCTGGCATTGCTGGATGCTTTCCTGAAAATATAAAGATCCAGCCTTTGCTGGATCTTCAATGGACTTTCAGCAGGACCTTGTGGAAGGCAGCTCCAGAGTTCTCTCTCACTAGCTAAACGCTCTCCTCCTAAGCTACTCTCTGTTGTACCAGAAGGAACAGCCAAGCTATCATCCCCATGCCATTTGTCACCATGCTTTCTCCTGGATGCTACAACCTCTTTCCTCGCCAGCTCCAACCCATTGGGCCACACAGCCCAGCTCAGCCCACCCCACTGCCCATGCAACAGGCAGTTGCCCCAGCACTTCATGCATCCAGGCACATGTGCACTCTGTGATGGGCGTTTTGGTCTAACAACCACACACTCTGTCTAACAATCCAGAAAAGCCCAGAGGCTACTTGGCATAAATGACAATTCCTACTCATCACCTTCTTCCCCAGGCACAAGAGCTTTGGGGAACTGGGTGGAGGGAGCTGCTGGGGTAGATGGGTTGCAGCTGGAGCCAAAGCTTGGCTAAGGCCCTTCTGCAGGAGCTGCTGGATTGCACAAAGCCCTGCTCCTCTCCTTTACCTCTGTGCAGGTTTTGACACTTGCAACAAGGTGTAATATTCCTCACCGTGTCATTTAGCTCCTATCACATTGAGACATTCCTGTGCCATTATTGTCTCCAATTATCACTTCCCACCTCTCCTCGTGCCAAGTGGCAGGCTCGTCCCTTTCACTCACAGCATCCCTCAGCATTGCAGAGAGCCTGTGCTGCTCCAGCCCTGCATACACAGAGAGCTCATATACTCAGCAGCCCAGCACTGTGCCCCTCAGGCTCAGAGCAACAGGACCACAGCTTGTCCCATCTCCTCCCTGGGGGCTGAGCCCTGCAGTCACACACTGGGGCAGCATGTCAGGTGCTTGGCGATCTATCTGACAGCAAAGCTGCACCCCGTGCCCCAGCCTCGTGCTCTGCCTGCATTGCAGCAGATGGCAGCGGGTGCCCCATTCTCACCCCTGTGCTTTTTTAGGAGTTTGGGCAAGGGGGTCACATTCAGACAAGCAACAAAGCCTTCGCTTCAGGAGTACAGGAACAAAATAGAAACGCTCAGAAACTGCGGCTGACACAGCCCAACACATCCATCTCAGATGCAGCAAGAGGAGGGAGGGGGCTGCAGGTGGGGAAACGGGCCCATGGCATGTGGAGAAATGCATTGGCTGGCATCCGTGGGGTGCTGGCCCATAAACACACACAGAAGGCACTGAACACATCAGAGAGGTGGGATCCCCTCCAGCAACAAAGGAGGAGATCAGCACAGGGAGCTCACCCTGCAACTGCTGGGGGAGAAGCTCAGTGCAACCAGAGCAGGAGAGGTGTACCTTGGGGAGAGGTGAGCCCAGCCCCAGCACCCAAGCACTTCTCCATCAGTGCATCAGGTCAAGCACTCCCAGGCTTCCCGTAAATCCAAGGTCCTCAGGAAGTGACCAAGCAAACTGCTTTCAAGAAGACTTTGTCCCTGCAGCCCAGCTGGCCACCCTGAAGCGTAGGATTAATTGTAAGCCTAGCAAAACACTAGGAAAGCCAAAAATAAATACAGCGAAAGAAAAACATTTCCCACTGGAAAGCCATGGCCAAGTAAAGTCAGTCTCTTCTGGGCTGGTTCCCAGGAGGCAGCTCAGATTCATTTATTCTGCCACTCATATAAATGTCTCTCTTTGGCTGTGCAGCTCCCTCGGTGCTGCCTTCCAACCTGGGAGAACAAGGGCCCCTTTTTCTCACTCAGCACCAATCTCTGAGCAACTGAGCAGAGCCCAGGCAGCCCCAGCCACAGGAAAACTGAACTAGTGGTTGCTGAGCTGGGGATGCCATTTAAGCAGCCTGCTGCCCACCTCACTCCTGCTGGGTTCAGCTGCATGCAGCCACCGCCACTCGTGGCATCCTTGCGGCACCGTGTTCTCCCACCATCCATCACTGTGCACGTGGTTAGTGTCAGCGTTCAGGACCGTAAGCTGCTGTAATTACCATTATTACTTCCTCCCCCCCCCCCTCCCTTCACGACACATTAGCTGCAAATTGAGAGAAGAGGGAGGGAGGGAGGAAGGGAGAGAAGTCCCTGAAGTTGATAAATCAGCTGCTGGCAGAGGAGCGATGCCCGCACCTCAGTGCACCCCAAGTGAGCAGGAACAGAATGAAGGAAAGCAGAAATACAAGTGCCCATGTGGAGATAAAACAGTTACCCTTTGTGGTGGCCAAGAGCCAGTGGTCCCATAGAGGCCCAGCACTGTTGTCAGCAGTCATGCTTCTCACAGGTTGAGAGGTGATGGTATTAAGTTGCATCAGGAGAGTTTCAGGTTGGATGTTAGGAAACATTCCTTCTCCAAAAAAGTGGTGATGCAGTGGCACAGCTGTCCAGGGAGTGCAGGGGTCACCATCCACAGAGGTGTTCCAGAACCATGGAGATGTGGCACTGAGGGATATGGGCAGTGGGCATGGTAGGGGTGGACTGGGGTTGTGCTTGGGGATCTGAGAGGTCTTTTCCAACCTCAATGAACCTATGGTTCAGACGAAGATGTCCCACCCAACTCTGTGGAAAGGAAAATACCAAATCTTTCAGACTGGAGCACTGAAGACTCTCCCCAGCCCCAGGACAGCCATTTCCAGAGCATCTCAAGCCCGGTGCACCCTACAGCACTCAGAGCTGCGCTGCTGACACCCAGGGCTGCAGCTCCCCACAGGCACAAGGGATGCCTGGATGAACAGGAGTGGAAAAGTCCCACGGGTTTGAAGGCCGCTGGATCTACAAAAAGACTGCTGACCTGAAGACGGAGTGACTTGCAATGAAACCAGAAAGCTTCCACATCACTCTGGACAGACAGCTCCCAAGCACCCCGCAGACCAGGAGGTGGATGCTCTTACACAGCACCAAGGGAGGTGGGGAGCAGTAAATAAAACCCTCATGGCGTTACCCAGCCAACAAAACGGGCTGCTGTCAAATTGCTGGGAAGCTGTGAAAGACAGGAGCGTTCCCAGCGCTCACGCTAATGCCTTTCCTCTGAAGGGAAAGGGACAGACAGCCCTCTAGTGTAAAGCCAATGCTAACCACGTCAGCACGGCGATGGGAAGCATCAATCACACTGGCCACACACACTTGGAAGAGCCCTTGGCTAGAAGCAAGGAAAGCCAAATCCAGGTCCTGCAAAGGTTTTCCCCGTCCCCCTCCGCCTGCTGCGCATTTAAGAGTCAAGCTGGGTTGGCATCCCCTTCCCACACACGTCACTGTGCATCACACACGGCCCCAACCATCACTCACAGCTTTAAGAAAAGCACCCAATTAAAATCAGTATTTAAAGTCATCAAACAAGAGCGCACAAATCTTAACAGCCACACAATTCACTCCGACATAACGACGCAGGGTGCGGAGTCAAGAGCTGCACCGGAGCGCCGAGACTGAAGTTCTGCCCACGGTATTCAAAATTTAATGAAAACACACCAATTTTAAACACTTTCCCAAATCCAGCTCACAAAAGCTGTCACTTTGATGGGAACGGTCCCAGCCTCAGCCTCATCAGTCACTTTTACTTCCTCCTTAGTAGCTAAAGACGCAAATGAACTCCCAGCAAACTGCACAGCTTCAGGAGAAGAATTTAGCAGCCAGATGGTTCTAGCAAAAGATTCATTCTTGGGGAAAAGAAGTGAAATTTAACCGGTTTCCCCAGTGGGCAGCACACAGGAGAGAATCTGCCACATCAGTAAGCAAAGCTGAACCGCTACCGCTGTTGTTGCTTCTGTTGTATCAATGACCCCCTCTTCCTAGACAGTCATGTAAATTATAATTATTGCTAATAACAGATCAGTTCGTGCACATCCATGCAAGGCTCTATAATGATCCCTTTTCTTTTTTTTTTTTTTGAGGGCAGAAAAGAAAGCACCACATTCGAACACACAAACATTCCTTTGTTTCCAGTGGAAGGTGAATGGAAGGCAATGAGATGAAAGAAAACACCGTCCTTAGAAAGGCAACAAATGCAAAGAGCCATCTGAGGGATGCACCCAGTTCCTCTGAGATGGAACAAAGCTGTGACTGCCTGGAAACTCCCATCCAGGCAGTGAACCTCACTCTGCCCATGAAACACCTCTGTTTTCTCTGTGCTTTTTCTCATTTCTACATGGAATTGCAGATGTGGATGGGAATCAGTCAGTTGAGGCATAGCTGGCAGCAAAGGCTCTCCAGACCTTTGAGGAGATGTCCACAGATGAAGTACAGAAACATGCAGTGCAAGCAAGGTTTTCTGAGTCTAGATTCCAGGAAGCAAACAGCATCATTTTAACAAAAGGACTTTGATGACTCAAGGATGTTGGTGGCAAAGGGGACATAGGTATCCCATGTCAAAGGCTGGTTTCTTCTTAGCTGGAATTTGGGCAGAACAAGAAGCCAACAGCAGAGCAGAGCAAGGTGTTTGGAGGGTAATCCTGGATTTCCTCAAGGGTTTCCAACCCACAGCTAAAGAACACTTGAGCACAGCATGGAAATGAACCATGGACCCCAAACTGCGTATGAGCAAATGGTGGCTCATTGTAAATAAGGCAGGTGCACCCCAGGGGATGCAGGCCCTGATGAGACTTCCAGAAATGGCACTAAAAATCACGATATGCAAGAACTTCCTTGCTTCTAAAACTCTCAAGTGTTTTTGCACGCTCTTGTATGATGCTTTGACTTCCATTGGCAGCTCCAGGAAGGAAGGCTATAAAATAAAACAAAGCACTTCTCTAATCCCCTGATTCCAAGAGCAGAGAGACAGTAAATACTGCATAATGTGCTGGTGCTGATGTTTGGCTCCAAGCTGCAATGCTAAGGCAACGAGGAAGGCCAGAGTGGAGAGAGAAACCTGCAGCACCAGCCCTAAGGAGAACACCATCCATCTTGTGTCCTGATGCCGTGTCACTGCTGCCTGGACCCGAATGCTTCAGCTCAGGGTCGACCTCTATGTGCACTCTGGGCCCCTTGGGAGATAGCTCAGCATCGCTTTCCCGTTGTTAGAGCTGGAAAAGCTGAGCAATCTGCTCAAGGGCACAGAGAAGTCAAAAGCAGAACTTGGAGCAAGGTGCAGAAGCCCGGACCTCTGTGAGGCAAGGGAAATAGGGACAAAGTCCATACATGCCACATGCAGATGCTTTCTGCCTCAAATCCAGGTAGGATTTCCATGTGTGCTGCAAACACACTATAGGAAATAACCACTTTGAAGCCTCCCTGCTCTGAGTTATCACTGAACACCTCCATAGGAAAAATCACCCAAACCTTGTGCTGCTGCGTGCGGCTGTAGCTGTAAGCTGTGAGTTTGCACACTGTAGCAATTATTTTGGCATTTCTATGCCAAAAATGGGAGGATCCACCCTTTGCTTCTTGACTTTTCAGTGTTGTTTTCTCCCTTTTCCTTCAGCCTCTGGAAACCTCCAGGAGTTGCAACCATAGCAAAAAGGGAAGGAGAGGTTGGGCTCTGTGGACCACAAGCTCCCACCTCCCTCCCACACATACAGTACACAGACCCAATTGGCTCCAGGATACAGCAGAAGGATGGGAGGGAGAAACCCTGGTGCAATTCCCAGCCCTTGCAGGCACCACAATGCAGTGCTGCAATGGTACAGGATGCTTCTGCTTCCTTGTGTGTGCGTCTCCTGGATAAACAAACCCCTTAAGGAACATCAAAAGAGGCACTTGGCACTCTGAGAAATGTCTTAATGAAGGTGACGGCAGCGTGGAGCATTGCAAATCCAAGGCAAGAGAGCACATGCTTAATTAGACCAACTCCTTTCTTCTCCCTTTGGTTCTGCTTCCCGTGGCCTCAGCCTCTCCACTGGGGAACGTCCTGCAGCACGGCCGAGCCACACACAGTGGGCACAGCAGCCACAGGCAAGCTCAGCACAAGGATTAAAACTCAGCTCTTCACAATCTTCCTTGTCCTATTTTGTGCCGAGGCTCTGGCTCAACCCATCTCCCCTCTCCCTCCTCCTCCTCCCTTCCTTTTGGGGCTTGGATTGGGGAGGGAAGGAGGATGCTGCGCTTTCGGGGCAGGCAGCAGCTCCATGCAGCAGCATCATTGGGCATGCAGGGCCCGTGGCAGCATGCCCGGGAGCTGGGATCCAGAGCATCCTTCCCTTCTCTGCCCTCATTTCAGTCTCTCTCACTGCTTCTGAGCCAAAATTCACAGAGGTGCTGCTGGATTTGCCGATTTTACTCCCTTCCTCCCCACCGCCACCACTTCTGCACCTTTATGAGCTGCCAACATAGTTGCCACTATGCAAAGCCCAAAGCACCCAAACATGGGGTGCAGGTAATTAACAAAGAGCAGGGCTTGCAAGGACAGGGCTGCCACATTCCCCACGTTCTGGTCAGCAACACGAACACCTGCTGCCCACAAACCACAGCAGTGCAGAGGGCAGCAGCAGCTCTCACTGCTCCCAATTCCCTTATTTTCCGGGCCAGCTTTCTCTTAGAGGGGAAAATATCACCAAACCAGCAGAGATACAACCACATCTGCCTTGACACAACCTCACAGCACGGAGCAGCACAACGGCACCTCAATATTTGGGCTGTGATATTCCACTTTAAAAAGCCTCTCAGAACACATCCACGGATGGACCCACAGAACGTTGGACCGAAGCATTGTGCTGCCCGGTGGGGAAGAGGGAACAAAGCTCAGGAAATGCTGAGGCTCCTTGAAATGAATGAACAAAGTACAGAAAGGAAATATATAAAATAATGCACTGGTGAATGGTGTCTTCTCTCAAGGAAAAGAAGGAGCTGCTGCTGCATCTCCAAATAAATATTCTCTAAGCTTGGTGTAAGTTCTTATACTACAGGATTTTGTAATGCATAAGAAATTCTATTTTAAAAAAAAAAGATAGAAAGAAAGAAAGAAAAAGCTTGAAAAAATCTTTCAATATAAATAAATTGTGTTAATAAAGCAGTAAGTGCTGAGAACACCAGGTGAAAGCTCTGCCTCTAACTGCCCCTGGTGGCTATTTCTGGCTTACAAAGCGCTCGGAGCATCCTGGCAGCCCACAGTGGGAAACATAGCCCAGATGCAGGAGGATGGTCACTCATCCAAACAGCGTCTCCTAAGTCTTATAAGGACTTCACAGTCACACCTACCAGCAACCCATAGCCTCTCATAAGCAGTAGGAAGAGAAAAAAAAAATTTAAAAAAAAAAAAAAAAAAAGTCAACCCCCTGAAAGCTTTGTTCTATAAATAAAGCTGTTGTAACACGGGTTTTGTATTTCATTATCTTCGGTAGCAGCTGGAAATACAGGAAAGTCACGGTGCAGAGACAGCACTGCAGCATCACAGAGTGCCCCAGTGCTGCACCACACCCATCACCCATCACCTGGGTACCACTGCCAGCATCACAGCAGGCAGCCATGGGGCTCAGATCAATCAAAAGCCTGTAGCACATAGCAAAGGGATGCCGGCATCTCAGCATCACCCAAGGGCCCCGCAGGCTGACACCACAACCAGCTCCCCCCTGCTCCTCCCCAAGGTGTTTGCTGAACAGAAAGCAATTGGTCATTATGGAACTTGAAAAGGATTTCGAGCCCCTCCAAAAGAGGTGGTGTATATGGAGCAGAGCTGGGGAGCATCCTTTCGACCAGCGTCAATGAATGAGCTGGAGTGCTTTCCAAAAAGAAAAAGAAAGCAAATCAAAATGAAATGGAAAAAAAAAAAATAAATAGGGTATCTTTGATAGAGAAAGGAAGCGGGCAGGAGATGGCACACATGGGAAAGGGACTCCTTGCAGCTCTGCGTGCCAAACGCTCCCTCATCCAGCAGCCTGGGCAGCCGAGGAGCTGCTACGAGGGGCTGATGGCTCGAGTTCAATATTGCAGCCCTCGGTCTGGGTTTCCAGCAGCACACCTGGGCACGCTTCTCCAAGCGGCCCGAACCTGAGAGCCTGTGTTCCTCCGAAAGCAGGTCTTCATGTCGGGTTTCACCCGGAGGGACTGCAAATGGGATGGGCGAAGCCACGAGCTTACAGAGGTGCATCCCCTCACGGGGGGCTGCAGCCCGATCCGTCCGCACCGGCAACTGAAAAGCAAAAGGGCCGCTCGAGCAGATGGAAAAGGGCGATCTGCAGCGAGAGGAGGCTGCTCTGCCGGGCTTCTCCACGAGCTCCTCTCGCTGCTGGGCACCAAAGCGGGAGGGGGTCCCTTAGAGAGGGGTCAGCCCCGTGCACATCCCCGGTCTCGGGGATCCCGCAACCTCCGCCAACTTCCCCGGCCGGAGGCACCCGCAGCTCCTCCGCAGCATCGTCGGGAGCGGAGCATCGCTCCTCGGCAGCCCAGAAAGGAGCGGAGGAAAAGCCGGGCTGGCTGCCTCCGCCCTCCTCTCAGGCTCCTCCGTTCCGGCCACCTCCCCCAGCAGCACGGGCTGCGCCCCGGTGGGAGGCAGCCTTGAGAGCAGAGGATGCCGCTTTTTCCCCCGGCCCAACCTCCTTAACACTTTGCCTGCCCCAACTTCGGGGGGAGCCCGGCCGCACCGAGGCGGGGGTAGAGAGGGCAGGAGGGGCCTCAGCCCGCAGCTCGCAGCCTTGTTACCCCCATCCAACCCGGCCTCAGCCTCCGCTCACCCCTCCGCCTCTCCCGAGCCCAGAGAGATGCGGACCCCCAACCCGTGGGCTCCGGCCGCGCTCCCCCAACAGTGGGACCCGGCCGTTCCGACGAAGAAAGTTGCAGGCAGGGAAGTTCCGAGTTCGCACCGCACCGGGGGATGTGGCCACCTCGCTCTGCCCTGCCCTGCCCTGGGGAGTCTCGGTAGGGGGGGTATCAGGGGATGGGGGGACGCACCTACCTTCAGCTATCGCCCTCTTCATCTTAGGGGTCGGGGAAGGCACGTCTGGAAGCGCAAAGTCGAGCGGCGGCGGTACAATCCTTGAGAAAGCGGAGCAGGTCCTCGTGCAAAAACTTCAGCCCGAGCGCGGAGCGGAGCGCGGGGAGGGGGCTCTCCCTGTGCCGGTGCCCTCGCTCATCGGGGGAATGAGCAGCCCCCGAGCTGGAGTCAGCATCCAGGCGAGGCTCCCCCTCCCTTCCTGCCCGCCCGCCTGCCTCCTCCCTCCGTCCTCCCTCCCGCCCGCCGCACGCACGGGGCCGGGGCCGGAGCTGCGGCGGATCCCGCGGAGGCAGAGCCGGAGGCGGCGGAGGGGAGCGCGGAGCCTTGCAGCGGCGGATCCCGGGAGCGAGCGAGCGGGGCGCGGGGCTTGGAGAGGCGATGAATGTTTTATGGGATCATGTGGTTTGACGTGAGAGGAATCAGCCTAGCTCGGATTTACTGGCTGGAGGAGTGAGAGGGAGGACGGGGGAGACGGGCACGGGATGGAAGGAAGGAAGGGAGGGAGGGGCCGCTCCGGGGGCAGCCGGAGCCTTTCCGACGGCGGCGGGTCCCCGCGGTGCCCGGGCAGGGCGGTGCGGGGCCGGGAGGCTCATTCCTGGAGGAGAGGTGCCACCTAAAGGATGCCGCGGATAGGGCCGGCCGGGCGGCTGCGGGCATCGGGCCGGTCGCTCCCCCTCCTCCAACCGGCAGCATCTCCGGGAGCCGCCCGCAGCCCGCAGCGCACGGCACGGGGCTCACGAAAGGATCCGGGCGCTCCCGAGCCGGCTCCCATCCGGGCAGGTCGCGGAGGCACACGGCTCGGCTCTGCCGCAGGGCCCGCTGCCGGGGTTCGTTTCTGCTGCTGTGCGGTCACTGCGTTCCCCGGGGAGGCCCAGAGAAGGCAGAGTCCGCATCTCCACCCCTCCACCTCTAACCCGATCTCATCCCACCCGTGTGCTTTTGGGATCGTTTTCTTGCGTGATGCAAGGAGAAGAGCTTACCTCAGTTTACCTAAAAGCATAATATTTACACTGGTTGGAGATGAAACAAAGTGAAGGTGGTTTTCTATCCTTATCCCTCTCACTAGTTTCCCTGTCCTGGAGCAGACAGTGCTTACTGCACGGGCAACTCCCATCTGCAGCTATCCTGAGGAGCAGGAAGCCAGATCTCATTAAACTGAACTCATTTGCTCAATGGGCAAAGGAGACAGGAAGGATGGTGCCAGAAACAGCAGAACGTTTTGAACATTTTGAACAGGAAGACATGGTGGCTCTGGCTCTGCTAATGGGAGGTTTCAAACTGCTACCTGCATATATGCATGTGTACATATATATATACATATATAGATAGCAGTTACCTATATATGTAGGGGTATGTATGCTATTGAATATTCATATCTCTCTTATGACTTGCCACCTTTATCTTCGCCATCTCCACAGCTGCTTGCACCCAGGGCTTGTGCTGCAACCACATTCTTGAAGGTCTACCCAGTCTTCTTTGTAGGTATGGTATCAAATGAGTCAGGAAACTGGTACAGTGTCTCCTCTCAGCCAAAGACCTTCAATGCCTGCAGTCATCTGTGGAAAAAGAGAAGAAGAAAAGAAAAAAAGAAATGCAACCAAAGGAAAGTTCAATTGGGCATCTGAGCCAGCTGGAGGGCATTTATTAAGAGTGGACTCTAATTAGGCAAGCAGCCTCAGCTGTCCACAGGCATCTGGGTTGTGTGCCTTCCAGATGTCTTCTAGATACCTTTTGCTGTCATTCTACCCATCATCCACAAGCAAAGTGTAAATGTGGAGCTGGGGAAAGGTTCCCTTTGGGAACAATGTCAGATCATCAGGTCAGCTGCAGCTGGCAGAGCTATGTAAGGGTCCCTCAGATGGTGTTAGGGACTGCAAACAGAGCAGTGTATCTTGGCCAAGCTGTGGGAGTACAGCTTTATTTTTTACAGTGCCTGGGGCTTTTTGGCACCATGTCATCACCAAGTCATAGAAGTGCACAAAGCTGGGGAGGTTCTGAAGTAGCTGTCATGTTCTGTTGCAGTTCAAGATTTAGAGGCCAAGGTAGGACCCTGAGCACCAGACAGCCTACAGTATGGCTTTTCTCCAGAACCTACCTCGCATGCAGGTCTTTCAGGGCACCAATAGATAGAGATGAATCTGGCTTTCCTCAGGACAAGACAGAGCCTCCCAAATGTAAATGTAGCCCCGTTCTTATGCAGTAACACTCACTGTTGGAGGCTTAAGTTTTGGGAACTAGCTGGGGAACAGCTGGAAGCAGGATGTGCTTTGAGGGATGTCCTCACCTTGACTTTGGACAACGCCTGTGCCAGGACTAGATATGTGGGGTCCTGGGGGCAGCTCCCTCCCCAGCTTGGCTCAAAGGCAGGGCATTGCCTCCATCCCATCCCATCCCATCCCATCCCATCCCATCCCATCCCATCCCATCCCATTCTTCTCTACTCAACTTGCTTTGCATACCATTTCCTCTACTCATTCTGCATAAGGACAATCACCAGCTGTATTCCTGCCCATGTCGACTCCCAACCTGTACCCAATACAGTGCATGCTGCCCAACCCCACCCTGCACCATACAGCCCCTCTCTTCTCTGCCTGTCCTGCACACATTGCCCCAAACTTTTTGAGAACATGCTGTCTAGGCAGTGCTGTGTTCTCAATTTCTAACCCTCCTGGCTCATCATGGCCTATTTAGCAGTTTGCTGTCTCCTTTGGGTCCTTTGACAGGTAGCAGATCTGCCCTGAAGAAGCAGATGAAAGAGTTTTAGGTCTAAAGGAAAGGTGAATTGTGGCAGTAGACACAGAGTCCTTCTGCTTTCTGCTGGTAGCATGCTTTGTTGATTTTTGGACATCTGGGGAGGCGAGGAAGGATGATCCCACCCTGCCCTACTCTTTCTTCAATGACAGTCCAGCTCCTGCAAGTCAGCAATATGCTGCTTCTCCTTGTTAACACACCTCCAAGCACTCGTGTTTGAGTAGTGCCCTCTGACATTGCCATCCCAAGCAGAGCATTGGGAAAGAGGGGTCGCCTACATGCAGAGCATGAAGATCACTGCAGATAAAAGGACCTTGGAGCTGGAATTGTCTGGGGGAGAGCAGGAAAGTGAGCACAGGCAGTGAAGGAGTTAACTGAAACTATAGTCACAAGGCCAAAAATTACAGGTTCTAACACCAAGGCAGCAGGTTGTATGCGGCTGTTTGGCTGACATTTCTGAAAGGTTAATCTTGAAGTGGAGAGAGCACATCCGCAGAGTGCTGGGCCTGACTTTTCTAGCAGATCCCTGCCCCACTTTGGGCTGGTTTAAGACCCAACAGTCTGTAGCACACAGGACACCATGAAGGAACGTGGTGGCTGTGACCCTGCATGCAAAGTGGTTCACCTTAGTGCCAGCTGGCTTGCCAATCTCATGTTATAAGACACAGGAGGATCTTCCCTCTGTGCCTGTTGGACATTTGTGCTTTCCATTTCCCAACATGGCTAAGCACTGTCTAGCAAAGAGAAAGAGCCTCCCAAGCAGGCGATCTCCTGGGAGATACGAGGTGGCTCGCAATTACAGCGTGAGGAGTTCTGTGCAGCTCATTTGCAGCTTGGAAAGGAGCCAGTATTCACTCAGATCAAGAGACACCTTGCTTTGACTGGATAATTACAAGATCGTCTCTACCTAGCTCTTAATCACATTTAGATCAGTTCTCTTCCTTTGGATCGTGAGTATTGTTTGCAAGGCTTTGACTAGCTGCTTGCTCACTCATGTGACCACAGTGGCTGTAGCACATTTGGGGCAAATTCCTGAGTCTGAAGGTGATGAGAAGAAGGTGGAGAGCCAGAAGGGGAAAATCACATTTTAACAAACGTACCAGGGGAACGCAGCACCTGCACAGTGTATTCCCATTGATTGTCTATGCACTGAAGTCCTCTACAACTCAAGAGCTCCCTAGGGCTGGGCCCTGCTCCCACAAAGAACCATTTGGGTAAGAAGCTTTCCAGTTTTCACTTTTGCCTTTGTAGTGAGCACAGATTGCTCACTACCTGCGTCCATTTGTATAGCAGGAGGACAGTGGGTCAGATGGAGCAAAGTGGCCTCTGACCTCCCAACAGTGCCCCGAGGTTCCTTGACATGTTCCATGTTCTTCTTGCCCCCGTGTCCATGGGTGGACACCCATCCTATTGTCCTTTGACACTTGGACTACATAATCTTAGGGATCCTTTCCAACGGTAATGATTCCATGACTCTCGCTGCAGAACCCTTCTGCCACTTCTTAGGCATCCAGACTTGGCCCAGGAGCAGCTTCACAGTATGACCTTTGCCTGGCTTGATCCACCCAACCCCACCCCATCTCTGTCAACTGTCTCATCTCCTCACCAGATCACTTTAGTTCAAGAAAAGTTCAAAGAAAAGTTGAATATCTTTATTGTTCTTACATGCCTTGTTGAGTTTTTTTGCTCCTACTGCCATGAAAAATGTACCAGAGCCTTGCAGTGCCTGGATGGATAAGGCAAAGCGAGAATAGCTTCCCTTCTCTCAGTGCATCCAGCCCCTGCCATAGGCAGTGATTCCCCATGGATGCTGCCTCTCCCAGGAAGGTGAATTATGAGCCTCATCGCTTCTGCTTCGTGATTTCTCTCGGATTTCAGACTTCTTCTGCCTCAGCAATAGGGTCGGCTTGGACGAGTCTCTCCTGTAAATCATCTCAGCTCTCGCTTCAGCCTGACACATCAATCCCTTCTCGTCATGCAGCAAAAGGTTCCCACCTGGTCCTGGCAGTGCTGCCGAGACTGGGACATGCCAGGAATCCTTCAGCACCTCTGTAGGGCTCATCCAGGCATCTCTCACAGACAGCTGTTCGAATTCAGGTCTTAGGGAGACTTAGCTGGATGAGAGCTTGCATGTGGCTCGGAGCTGCCCCAAGCTTACTCTGTCCTGTAAAAGCAGTGTGAAGCAACTGGCAGTGCTGGAAAGCTTTGAGAAAAGGGAAATGCAAAGCCTTAAGAGATGTCTTCCAGTGACTTCCAGGCCAAACAGTTGATTCAGAACAGGGACTCCATCATGGACCTGGGTACAAGGTGGGCTCTGCTGAGAAAGACTCTGCATCCCCAGTATCTAGCCTTATCAAGGTCTGCCACTGGATTTCTGATCAGGGTGTAGGTTTCTTTCCCTCTGAATACAGGACAGGATAGGATTCAAGACTGCAGTGACCAAGGAGTAGGAACACTCCTGAGAGCAACAGATGAAACATGACAGCTCCATCACAGCCACACCAGAATGACTCAGCTGGGGTCACCCCCAGGCCCTATCACTGCTCACAAGTCAGAAATTCAGGAGCTCTGCTGTTTCCAGCTCCACCACATGGATGGTGTGGGCTGCAGCTCGTATGTTCAGTAAGTGGGTCAGCCTTTTGTTTTTCCCCCCGAGCTTGCTGAGCATTGTCTCTCTGCTTTGAGACAGCGAGATACACTTCTTCTACAATTATTGTTTGCTTGTTTTGATTTGTTTCGAGTTTAAGTTTATTCTTTTTGATTCCTACTCGCTTGGTGTTGCTGGGTGTCCCGGCTGGGGCAGCTGTAAGAACATACAAGACGGCTGCTGGAGAGCACTGGCAGAAAACAAACATCTAGTTCCTGATTAGGAGCATCTGCCCTTAAAGCCTGATTCTAAACGTCACGTATATTTCATGGGGGAATGAGAGCATGGCAGTACCACATGACCATTCAAAACATCTCTGATTTCAGGTCTGCAGTACTCCCAACAGAGTTAGCAAATGAGTTGCAGACTGGGAACTATCTGCAAATAGTTTCCAATAATGAATTGAGGTGCGAAAGCTGCAATCTGCTCCTAGACAATCTGTAAACAGAGGGAAGCAAAAATTCACCAAAATAAATTATTCATTTCAGATTACTCTCTTAGCTCATGCCTTAACTTGAAACCCTCCAGAGCCAGCAGTTATTTCCAGAGATGCTCCTATATCTGCAATGTAAGGGGCAGACACAGCGATGGTGAAGCACATAGGGGTGTCTTGTCACTCTTTGGCCAGAACTCATCCCTTCCAAGTGATGTGACTTTGCTACCAAGCATGAACCAACTCCAAGAGTTATCCAGAGATGGTGAAGGCAAGGCTTTTGAAGGCTAAAAGTTGAACTCTTTGCCTAACCCAGTTGCCATCATTAGGCAGAGATGGAGGAAACAGCCCTCCTGGAACAGGAATTGAAACAGATGAGATGGGGAAAAGAGGGGGAAGGACCAAACCAAATGGGGCATGGGGGTTGTAGAATGTCGGTGTGGCAGTCCTGGATAAGGCACGTGTGCTGGATGGTGGAGCCCACCTGTGAGATGAAGCAGGAACTGCACCCAGTCGTCCTCTGGAATGTTTCCAAAAAGCCATAGAAGAAGAAATCAGCCCTTCTTAAGAAGAGTGAATTCCTGAAGAGTAACTTCAGGCTTCATGAGAGCCCAAACCACTGACCTCAAGCAGACTCTCCAGGAGATGGGGACTGCAAGCAGGCTGCGTTCGAACAAGCTGTAGGATTCAGTATCCCATGCCAATGTACTCCTCCTGATGAATTTATGACTTGGCATGGCTTGATGCATGAAAAACTGTCTGAAGAGCAGAAAAACTATACGTGGTAAAGAGAAACATATGGAGCTGGAGAGGTGCAAGATAGGAAGCTGGGATTGTGCAGTGATGATTTGCTCAGTCATCTGCAAAGGTTGCACTCCATGAAGTGGTTTGAGTTGCTTACAGGTCCTCCTGCATGCTCCCTCCAACTGGGACAAACCAGGTTCAAGTTTTTGACTGTTGCTGTCCCACAGCTCTCCAAATGCCACAGTAAAGTATTTGGTTTTCTTCAAACTGTACTGCATTCATAGTCTTAACAATTCAGTGCAGCTTTCCAGTACCTAAAGGGAACCTACAGAAAGGATGGGACTCAATTCTTTTCAAGGTTAGATAATGGCAGGACAAGGGGAAGTGTTTTTAAATTGAGGGAGGGAAGATTTAGGTTGGATATCAGTGAGTTCTTTACCAAGAGAATGGTGAGGTGCTGGAACAGCTGTCCAGAGAGGCTGTGGATGCTCCATCCCAGGTGTTCAAGGCCAGGTTGGATGGGGCCCTGGGCATCCTGGTCTGGTATTAGTTATGGATGTTGGTGGCCCTGCCTGTGGCAGGGGTTTGGACATTCATGATCCTTGAGGTCCCTTCCAACCCAAGCCATTCCATGATTCTATGATTCTATGAACTCAACCTTTTGCCTGCAAAATAGCAGACTGGACTGGAGTGTGCTAAGGTTTCTCACTGAAAGTTGGGAGGCACTATTATTTTCTCTGCATTAGAACCAATCAAAATTGTTACTTACGTTTTCCTGAAAGCATCAGATGGGGTACATTGAGCTGAAACATGGAAATACCAAATTCAAAGCAGCGTTTTCCATCTTTGATCGTGCCAAAGTGGGAAGAAGGGTTTTGATTAAACATGACCACAGCCATCACCTGGAGACAGTTGGACTTTTTCAAACTTTTTCTGTCCTACAGCTTACTCTACTAAATACAGAACACAGTGGTACTCAAACAGTGAGCTCAAATCTGGTGGATTTGCCCTTGATCCATTTTGATAATTACTGTCCCAAACTTCTGTGATCTCTTCAAATGCCACTGTTTGGCCTTTTGGAGCTGCCTGTCTCACAGCACAGCTAATGCTAATCACCACACCACAGGGTTACTAGAAGGCTATCACTTCTCTGAACCTCAGTGCTTTTTCAGGAAGATGTGTAGTAAAAATACTGAAGTTTCACAAAGAATGTTTCAATGACCAAGAAAATGTTGGCCAAGTTGCTCCATCGGCATTGCTTCGAAGCAATGGCTTTGCTTTGTTGGCCAAAAGTAAGTGAATGTCTGGGTGTATGATTGACAGAGGTAAATTGGGAAATGCCAAATCCTCATAGAATTGAGGATTTTTTGCAAAAACAAACAAACAAACAAACTTCCACGTTCAGTGAGAGGGAGATAGTAGTCTTGCAGTGGCCTGAGCTTGGGTTAGGCCACCTTATGGACCCCATTGGTGGCTACTTTGGCCATCGATCTTTTCATATTGCACTTAAGAGTGTGAAGGGATGACTAAAAGCCCATTCTTGCACAGCACATCCCCAGGAAAAAATTAAGTGCCCACGTAGTTTCCTAAAGAAAGTGGTTTTCAGGAAAAGACAGAAGGCTGGAGGTAAACATAATGCTTCTCTGTGGGAAGACTCTGCGTCCCGTGGAAATCAGTTCTCCTCACTGAAAATTTGACTATCTGAGAACCAGCTGCTTGATTTGGAGACCAAGCAGCATCAGTAAGAGGCATCAGCCCAATATCTCTTGTTCAAACGTGCTTTTAAATCAGGACCCTTAGAGCTCATGCTGACCAGGTGATGACGTGCAGGGATGCTCACCCCATGCTGGCCACTTCATTGAGGGCGAATGTCACAGTGCATCATCAGAGCTTCAGCCTGAGCTTGTGGCTCATCCCATCTCCTTGGATTCATTATGGGTGTTCACCTTGGGCAGTGAACAACAGCACACTACCACTGCCTTACCAAGGAGAGCATTCCATTAGATAAATAACCCCTAAGCAAATGGAAGAGCGCTTACCCAGGGGCTGTGTTCAGGTGGCCAGACCAAGCTGTGTTCGAACCAGGGTGCCATATGGTGCAGAGACAGTGCTGTCCATTACTTCGCAATGAAATAATATTTTGTTTTACAATTGTTTGCAATTAGGCTTCTGCAGCAGATGAATAATCTGTTCTTGTTGATTCGACAGAGACGTTGTTTGGAAGGGGGACAAATAGCATGTGCTTCCCTTGCCCAGCAATCACAGGCATTAAAGCAGAGAAATACGGACTTGTCGATAATTCCTCGCGACAACTCCCGTAAATTTAGCATCTCTGGCATAAAGCAAGCAATAAAGGAAAGAAACAGTGATTGGAGGAGCCACAGAACCCGCTGCCAAAAGGCAGCTCAGCCACTTGCTGCTTAGGCAGGGCTGGGAGAGGGGCAGTTGAGGGGCAGAGGGCAGAGTCCTGCTCTGTGCTGCTTCGCTCTGAGGTGTGAGAGCCGATGGCACTGCAACCCTCGTGGGAGAGAGGCTTTCTCACAGGCAGAAAATACAAGCCATTTTCAGAAGGAGAACAGATTTTGGTTGGGAGGTGAAGGAAGCGGAGGGCCAAGAATAGAAGGGAACAGTGGGCGGAATTCTGACTCCCTGCTGCATTCAAAGTAAAGTACAGGACAAGTTTCAAGGAAACAGCAGGGCAGACCTGGGGGGAGCCAGCAGAGTAAATGAAGCCTGGCAGGGTGTTGTGTGGTCGGACCATGCTGCCCCCCAAGAAGCAAGAGAGCATCAAGATGGGTGCATCATGTGAGCTGCACAAGGGTGAGGTGCATCACTGCCGTTTTCCCAAGCAGGGTACAGAGGTACAAGTGGTGGTCCCATTATTATGGGCTGCAAAGCAGAGACGTGAAGCAGCGGAACAAGATCCTGGCTGACAGCAATGAAGTGGATCATAAGCATGGCAGAGCTGAGCATGAAACAGAGACAAATCACTCAAGTCACCAACAGCCAATCATTTCTAATACTTAACGTTTTCGAATACACATAATCTTTTTGTTTGGCCTCACAAATCTGTGCACGCATGGGCATGCTGCTAAGCACACTGATACGCAGCAAACCAGCAAACTGCAGAGCAAAGCTGAACGCCATCTAAGTGGTGAAAACAGGAATTGCATTGGGCCTTCCCAGAGATGCAGAGAAGGCAGAGGAATGTCTTCCTTCTCCACTGCTTGCCTCCGCTTCCTCAAAGTGCAGCTGTGCTGAATTTCTGCTCCTGCACGTCGTGTTTGGGGAGAGGCATCCTGAGAGCATGAGTATCTGTGCTGGAAACGCAGGGACTATGCTGGTTCCATGCTACTGCTCACTGCCATCACTTCATTCCTCCTTCTTATAGTTATGCAAGTCCTGCAGCCCATCTTCCCTCTTTTCCTAATGCACTTTCTTTAATTCCTTTACCTTCCCAGTGCTCCCTCCTCTTCATCTGGTGGCATCTGGATCTGTTTTCAAGTCCATAGCAGTCCGAAGGACAGCAATTGCATCCATGAAGGACCCTGTATGGGGGTGCACCCCACCCAGTTTTAGATCTTCTTGTGCAATAAACCACTTCAAAGCTGGAAAAATGGCAGCTCTATGGAACTAGCCAGGTTCCCCAGCAGTTGGTCTCTGCCTGTTGGTTGTCTTGCCTATGCTAATCCTGGATCAGTTCCCACAAAAGCAGCATGGGAAGGCTTCGTGGAAACACCTCTTTATCTCCTAGCACTGTTTTCATGGAAAGCTCCTTTAGAGAGGAGATTTAAACTGGATATAAAGAAAAAAACTTTTGCAATAAGGGTGGTGAGGAATTGGCACAGAAAAGCAGTGGGTGCTTATTCCCTGCAGACACCCAAGGTCAGGGGATGAGGCTCTGAGCACTGATAGAGCTGTGGGTGTCCCTATGCACTGCAGGGGAGTTGGACCAATGGCCTTTAGGGGCCCTTGCAACTCTATGATGATCCAACAGACGCTTTGCAGAGAAGGGCCACCAGTCATGAGCACCAGACAGCTGCTGGCTGGGGACCTTTTTCAACACTGTTGGGTGTGGGAGGACCGCCAGTGTCTGGACAGAACTTAGTGCTGTTCTCTTCTTCATTGCACAGACAACTTGATGTCACGCTAAAGCAACCGAAAAACCATCTCTGAAGGGCGCCTGCCTGCCTGTGTGATAAGTGCTCTAATGTATATAAAATAATTTCAGAGTGAGGAAGATCACCAGTAAGTTGACTGAAATGTACTCGAAAGACTGTTTCAAAGCACTGCAAATGTAGCTTGAAAATACCCACATGTGTTTGCTGTTTTCTGAGAGCTGTGAGTGGTTTTATGCCTTTCTCCAGTGCTTCCACAGAGCTGCTGCGAACACCAGAGCTCTGCAAACCACATTTCTGAAGGGTCCCCAAGATGACACCGTTGCAGTCTGTATGTCACCAAAGAGGGTGAGCTCCAGGAGGGAGGAAAGTATTTTTAAGTCAGACTGAATAATGTCTCATCCAGGAGGCTGGGATGTTATTCAGCCAACCTCCTGGGCCTGCTCCCAGTTTATAGGGAGTTTGGAAGGACCAAGTGGGTTTCCACGTTGCCTTCCCTTTTGAAACCAAGCTCAGGCAGAGCTGAGATCATCCACAGAAGCAGAGCAGGGCTGGGGAAGGTCTCTGAACCTGCTGACAACTTATGGTGTGATGAAGCATCCCATGGGTTTCTCCAGACAGCCCAGGCTGGGCATCCAGATGGCAGACAGGTAACATGAGAGCAGGTGAGCTGATAACCTGACCACTTTGGACATCCCTGGGGGGAATGAAGAGCCATCTCCCAGCCAGGCATCATCTGTTCTGTGTGTGGCAGGGGTGACGAGCAGCCTCTCTGGCTCACAGCCTCCCCTGCTCCTGTCAAACAGAGCTCCCCATTCACTTCTAATAACAATGAGCAGAACAGGACCGATAGAAATGGATTGTTTTCTTTCTTTCCTTCTGCAGAAGACCTGGCAAGGTGTCAGAAAACTGCACTGCCACTCTTGCAGAGAGTGTTGCCCAGCTCTTTGTGTGCTCCTTTGCCATGCCTGGAGCTACTGCAGCTCTTATTTTCAGCAGCAGAACTGGCAGCATAAGCGCGAGGAGAAGGCTTGGCTATCAGTCATCAGCAGATACTAATCACTCCCACCGAGGTGTTTACTGGAGGGGTGTATGTGTGTGCCTGTGTGTGTGCGAGGAGGGAGATGAACTGCCATTAGAATTGCAGATCGTGCTCTTGTTAGCAAAGTGCCTAGACCCTGCTTTACAATTTGCTAATAATAAAGCATTTGTTCCCAGGAAACAAGTGGCCAGATTTATGTCTCGTTCACAAAAGGCTTCAATAGATATATTGATACCTTGCGAATCTGTAGCAGAGAAAGATATTGGAAAGCAGCTGTTTACCTGACTCCATCAACTCCTCTATTGATATCTGGGAGGCATTCATTTCACTATGGATAGACCACTTAGAATTGCTAACTCTCTGTTGCCAATACATCCCATATTTAGGGTTATTATATCACCATAAAATAGCTTTATGGAGCTATGAATATAGGCACGCATCAATATCCACAACTGCAGACACTGCTGTGTCATATGCCTGACAATGCAGGGAGAGCCCAGGCAACAATGGGGCTCAAAGAAAGACCAGGGAACAGAGATTTCAGAGGGTGAATGCACAAGGAGCATCTCCTGCTGCATGGGTGAGTGTAGAGCTCAGTGTTGCCTCCATACTGGGGTGCAGCTATGCTCCAGCACTTGTGACTCAGTTTACCAGCACATCAGTGACACTGCAGTGACTCTGATGTCCCCTCAGCAGTGCACTTGGGATGGAAGGAAGCTACAAAGCATCAAAAACACAATACAGGAGCCCTGGACTTCCTCTAAAGCCTGCCATGGCTACACGACCATAGCCAGCAGCAGTGGGTGGGGACGGAGGATGTTTGGGAACAGACAGAAGGACCTCCAATGCCACCAGGAGTTCCTTCTACCAGCAGAATATCAGACGCAGGAAGGACAGACAGACAATTCTGCTGTGATTCCAATGGGGCTTTTCATGCCATCCACAGTCAAGACCTTACACTGCCTATTTGGTGTCTCTCTTCCCAAGCATTCACAGGCTCAAAATCTCTAACCACACACTCAGGCATGGCCTTATTTCTTAGGGATTCAGTAAATCTGGAGGGAGCTCACCACGTGGCAGGTCTGCAGGCAATGCACTGTCACTGCTGCCAGGACGGGCCTCTCTGAAGCTCTATTAGGCATTGCAGCTTACATCCTCCATTACAATTTAGTTGATAAATAATGCACTAATGGAAAAGGAAACTTTATCCGGGGCATTTGGATTAAGACACAGAGCTACCACAGCTTTTAGCTTTCATTTCCTGGCTCCCAGTGATGTATTTCTTAGCTTTGTTTCTACATGTGGATGCTTTTTATTATTATTTTTTTTTTTTTTTGCATAGAGTTTCCAAGAAGAGAGGAAACAGATTTTGAATACCACACTTGAACTTTGGCTATCAACATTCTCCCTCACAATAATTCTTTCCTTTGCAGGAAAGCTGCTGAATCTCGGAAACCAAATGCAGATGGTGCCCAAAGCACAGAAGGATTGAGAGGTGCCATCGAGCTCCTCAGAAAGCTCTGCTGAGATGCTATAGCTCTTGTATGATAAATTACCTCCATCAACCAATCTTTCTGCTTACTGCTGTATTCACCTACAAGAAGGAGTGGCCTTTCTCTTTATGACCTGAGAGATTTTCATTCTGTCTATTAAATTAATAATTACAGCTTCATTTACCTGGGATCTCCAATGCCCAGACAGTATTGATTTATCCAGGATGGCGCAGAGGAAAAACAGAGCCTCTCTCATTGAAGTTTTGGGCAGAGAGTCAACAGGGCTTCTCAGCTATTAAAAGATATATTTCCTGTGCATCTGTCCACAAAAAAAAACAACAACAAAAAAACAGGAGGCTGGGAGAAAGGAATCAAGGAGGCTGCTCAGCCCTGTCCATCCCTGCCAGAAGCCTTCCTGGTGTTTGATGGCAGCACACCCAGCTTCCCAGGGGAATCCCATTCCCAGAAGGGAAGTGTTATTGGTATTTTTGATGCTCTTTCAGTGCCCAGAGACAGTGCCCATGCTGAGAAACTGTGAGGCAGAAAGCACTTTTTCTGCAAGGCTGAACTACCTGTGAAGGACTCCAGGCTCAAGAAACTCATGGTGGTCAGGCAAGGAATAGCCAAGGTCACCTTTTTGGTTTGACAAGAGCTTGTCATTGCTCTGCCATGTTCCCAGCTGCTTCACGAGAGAGAAGTGAGTGCAGAAATCAGGTTAGGGAAAGCAGTTTTTTGTCTTTTCTGTAGCATAATTCCTTTTGTCTCCTTTCACCTGGTTCCTTACACCCATGACAGCGCTCTCAGAACATACTGGGAGGTCAAACCCATGGGAGTGCACCAAGGGCATGAAAGCAGCCAAGGCTCAGAGGGCAGCTCTGCTCACTTCAGCTGGAGATGAACTGAAGGAGGATGCTCAGAGCAGCCATGCCCAGAGCACAGAGGCTGGAACAGGGAGAAAGAGCAGCCACAGCTACAGAAACAGCACATCAACAAAACAGCTGTGCAGAGGATAAGCAGACTTAGTGAGGCTTTTGCCCACAGCTGCCCAGCACAAGGGAAAACATATGTAAAAATAAAAGTCTTTACAAATAATCTTAAAGTAATCTGTTGCTACATATTCTCTTTACATTTAACCACAGCCATGCCATGTGCAATGATGTGAGGTGTGTTACAGGGCCATGTGATGCTCATATGTGCATTTTCCAGTGCTGCAGCACTGGGCAGGCTGTTATGCTGCTGGGGCAGAAGGGAAGCAGAGAGCAGAACTTGTCTGCAATGGGGGCTTGTCCAGGCATCATGATTTGCAGAGCAGTGCTTTCTTCCTCTCCACCTCCTGTCTACCAGAAATGGTTTCACCCTATCCCTGGACATTGAGCATAGGCCCTTCAGCTGGAAATCTGATGCATAGTCCCAGGGTCACTCATTTCTTCCCAGCAGTCTGTCTTTCTTTGCAGCCTAGGCTATGTCTAAGATCAACTCTCTCCTTCCCATTCGCCTGCCTGGTGTCCTTGCAGCTCAAAACACCTGAGGGAGGAGAATGGAGGCATCTGTGGCAACATTTCTCAGTTGCAGGTAGCCACAGACCCTTAGAAAGCCCCAGCAGTGGAAGCACTGTAGACATCTCTGTTTACAATGAGAAGAGTAAGATCCCAGCCTTCTGCCTTCTGGGATTATCCACATGCCTACTCCATCAGCACCTCCCTAAGTATCTCCACCAGAAGGCTGCTGTGATGAAGTCTGCCTGGATTCTCTCCCAGGCACATGGGGTGGTGCATGGGCACTTCTAGCTCTATGGACAGCCTTTCTTCTTGGCCACTGCTATAATCTGGTTGGATTTGAACCCAGCCCGGCCATTTTGCCCCTCTGTCCCAAAATGTTTTATGAATTTCCAACTCCTCTAAGGCTGAGCTGTGATCTGCAAAGCAGCAGGGAGCTGAAGAGGCAATTCCTTCCTCTGAGGGATGTGTTGTCTTCCCTGTAGATCTCCACATGGCTCTACATGCTCAGAAACCACCTCTGATCATATGAAAGATCTCAGATACTGCCAAAAAGAAGTTTGTTGAGGGTCTGGCTATTAATTGCACACATTCACAAAACACCATCTGAAGATAAAGGCTGCAACCATTTAGGTGATCAGTGGAGTTCACTTATTTAGAACAGCTGATCATCCTTCTATGGGAGAACAGTAAATCAGCAGAAGAGCCTTCAGGCTTAATAAAACAGATCTGCTGCACACCCTGGTGTCCTACAGAGACCTCCTCAAAGCCTACGAAGACAGGAGGCTGAGAAGGTTCAGGATGGAACATGCTAAGTGCCACGTCAGAGCAATGCCTGCAGCTCCCAGGACAGCACAGACCCTCCCAAACCTTCTCCAACTTGTTGCTCCCCATGGTGTCCCTACATCCCACTGTTTAAAGGCTCCTCCTGTGCTGCTGTGATTTCCACCAGCCATGGGTGCGATGATTGCATTTTCTATTCTGCACCTTGAGGATAACTCGTGAGGCTGGATTCCCAGGTGGGAAAGCATCCTCCTGTTCCCTGCTCATCTCCCCAGCTTCGTCAGGCACCAGCCCTGCACTGGCAATCAATTCTGCATCACAAATCCAACCAGCTGCAATGTCCTGAGCAGTGGGAAAGAAGGGACTGGGCTGGCACTGAGAATGAGCAATCCAGCCAGAGCCAGCCCGCAGCCTGCTGAGATCACCCACCCCCTCCAGCAGCATGCAAAGCACACAGCAAGAACAGCAGTGGGGTTGGGGCAGCTCCAAATGCTGGAGATAAAGGATACCAGCTGTATCTCACTGCTTTTTTAAAACTTCTATGGGCTAATCTGCAATGCGGGGTTTAAAACCCCGAAGTTCTGTTGGCAGGAAGAAAAGACAGAGTCCCAAATGAGTGAAAACAAGGAGGTTGTGGATGCTCCATCCTTGGATGCATTCAAGGCCAGGCTGGATGTGGCTCTGGGCAGCCTGGTCTGGTGGTTGGTGACCCTGCATGTAGCAGAAGGGTTGAAACAAGATGATCATTGTGGTCCTTTTCAACCCAGGCCATTCTATGATCCCCTGAACAAAGCATGGCCTCCACCTGAGCACATGATTTTGAGGTCCTATGGACAGCTGGCACCTGAGAGATTGGTGCTGGGAGCAGAGAGCTGTGGGGAGAGTCAAGAAAAGCTGGTGGTACCACTGCTGTTTGTCAGACTTGAACAGCACCTGTCCCACTGGCTTGTAAGACCGTGTGGCCAAGGGACAGGAGCTCCTAAGCCTAACAGTGAAAGCATTACTGCAAGTCTCCCTTGCATTGGTGTAAACTATGATTCTGGTGGGCTTTTTACTGTGCAGTTCAGGAGAAAGAATCCCTGCTTGCCCCAGATGCCTTCCAGTGGTTAACAGAGTTGTGAGCAAATTATACCACTGGAAGCATCACTAAAAATTCAGACAATGATGGGAAAACAAACAAACCCCAAAAGAGCAGGGAAAAACCACCCATCCTTTGTGTTTAGAGCTAATTGAAAAATATTAATTGAAATTAATTTGCGAGCATAAGATCCGATACTCAGGACTTCTTAGATGTAGGAAGCAAGGAGCAAGAGGGGAGCTGAGCAGCATCCAGGATGGTCTCCATGAGGAAGCTTTCACTTTCTGGCCTCATCATCCCAGATGGGCTCAGGACCTCCACTGGCTTACACAGAAGCAAATCCCCAGCTGGTGCGTGGTGCAGACATGCTGCTCATTTGCTGTTTCAGGGACTCTGGATGCTGCCATCAGGAGGGTCGACTCAAGGCCTGCAAATAGTCCAAACAGCTTGGAGTTAAATTTACAAACGTTTGTGGCTCCTGGAGAGTTGCTTTATCTTGTTTCAAGGCTGCAAGGCTCTATCAAGAGAAAAGAAGGAGGAAAAAAAAGGACAGAAGAGAAAGAACTATCAGGTTGTCCAGGCTCTCACAAGGGAAACAGAAAAACACTTGGTAATCTGAGTAAGTAGCAAAGAAAGATGGGATTTCTCTCTCAAAATCCATGTATCTTCCATCTCCGTGCAAGCACCTACTGGTCACTTCCACAGCTAGCAGCAAATTGATCCCACTAATGCAATCCTAACTAAGAACAAAGTATTTAGGATAATGTCCAATTTGTCAGAAAACAGTTGTGTAAGTACCAGAGGGCATTTCATTGTTATGAGCAAATAGCAAGCTGGGAAATTTGGATGCAAACCACAGTCCCTGCTCTCCAGCAGCAATTCCCCCAGCTGCTTTCTGCAGAGGAACCTGCCTGCATGACTGAGCCTGATGGTGGCCAAAGTAGAACAAATGACACCAATGACTCAGGCCAACATCCCTGTGCTGTGCTGTGTGTGCTGAGCACGCACATTTCTTGTTACGGAGCAGCACGACCAATGGATCAGCCTGTTGTTTTTCTAGATTATCAGCAGCCATGTACAGCAAACCAATTTGATCCAAGAGAATTGGGCTGAGGAGCAGCAGAGCAGGGCATCCATCCCCCAGAGACATCAGAGCGAATATTTCTTGGGCGGTCAGCTCTGATTTGAGTACTTGAGAGGTTCATGTGCACAGGGCACAAGGTTTGGGTCAATATCTGAATCCTTGCCACTGGAAAACAGCCACCACTGCACCATCTGGAGCTTGGCAGGGCCTGAACACCCACCTCTACACACAGCTACATGCACGCACAAAACTCTCTGACCTCCCTGTACTATTTCTGCTGGTGATGAGGAGAGAAACTGAAATCCACCATTTCTAAAACCAAACGGCTGAAGCCACCCTGCTGCATCCTTGGAGACCCAAGACAGAACCAATCTGGAGCATTTTTACTGCTGCTGTCCTTTGTCAGCTGACCTATGGGAGCAAAAGCCTCCCAAGGCTGTGACCAGTTGCAATTCTTTCCTCCCATGGGATAAGAAGGATGGAAGAAGGAAGATGGGGATTTCTCATCTGGGATGCTTTCAGTGACTGAAGTGGAGATGATGAAATGTTCTGAGCATAGAAGCCACTCAAGCATCATCAAGAAGCAGGAACAGATGTGCTTGAAAAGATGAATCCTGGCCTCCAGAAAACACGTTTCAGGCGATAAGTCAGAAAATCTCACGACTATCAAGTGCAATGAATCAATTCACATCACATTATTCGTATTTCTTGCTTTATTATTTTCTAAATTTCCATGGGTATCTGTTGATCCTTTTTACAAATGTTTCACAAAAGTATTTGCTCCCTTTCATCTTTCTTCTTGCTTTTCCCTTCTTTTAAAAACCTATTTCCTTATCTACAGCTCCTCTGCTCTGTTCTTGCTAATTCAACTTTTAGGCAGACAAGTCCATCCCCTCCTCCTTTCTTTCTTTTCTTCCTATTTCTTATCACATTTCATTTCTTCCTTCTGTTTTTCTCTCTCCTTAGGCCAGGTCTGTGCTGAGGCTGCTGTGGCTCTTCTTAGTGAGAGGCACTGAAATGAACTTGATGGGGTAGAGAGGGCTTTTTTAAAATTTATTTTATTATTATTATTTTGTTTCTTTTTTTCAGGAAAAAAAAAAAAAAAGAAATAGGCTCTGGGGAACAGCCTGCCTGAGCACTCCAGGTCAGTTCACCACGCTGCAGAGATCAGCAAGGAATAGATTATGGCTATCTATCCTGTTGTTTGGAGCACACCAGACCATGAGAATTTAGGGGCAGAATAGGTCACGACTTGGCACTTAGCACAGAGTGGGCAGCAGTACACTGGCCACAGAGGATTTAGATCTGAGCTCTCCCAGGGAACACAAAAGGATGGGAAAGCTCTGGAGATTGAGTCTGGGGAGCAGTAAGGTTTAGGGCAAGCCATCATGGTGGAGTCAGTTTTAGCAAGCTTGAAGCAGGGATGACATGGATACGGTTCTAGACAGCCTGCTCTGGGTGTCCCTGTGTGAGAAGGGAGATTGGACCAGATGGACCCGAGGTCCATATGGACCAAGGAGGAGTCCGTGTTGACCTCCATCATTCTGTGATAAGAATGGTCCACGCTTTCACATGAAGGTTTTTTAGGATAGAAGCAGCTGATGGTGAGTCAGATCTTTCTGGATGAAGACTCAGGTGACTGGGTTGGAGGGTTGAATGGCAGAGAGCCTTGGGGGACCTGCAGGCTGGAGTTTGCACCTGCTGGGAATGAAGGGCAGAGCAATAGCACACTACTAATGATTACGTTCTTGTGTCAAAATGTAAGAGAAAATACATGGGAATGGAAGCCACACAGTGTGGCTTCTTCACACTGTGAAGTTCTACTGAAAGTCAATAGAAGGTGTAGAAAGAGGATGGAGCTGGAAGTTGTCTGGTTTGGCCATGTGACGTTCTGTGAAACCATACTGAAATGCTGCCAAAAAACGAGCCCACGAAACCAAATCATTTTTCATCATTAAATCCATTGCTTGTTTCTGGTACTAGCTTTTCTCTTCTGCACAGGATCCACATACTGGGTGAACGTAGACATTTTGCAATGCTGAGCTTGAAGAAGTCCTGGCACCTCACCGAGCTGGGGGCTGAGATTCTCTTTGCAGAGCTCTGCCTTGGCTGTGCACATTGCCTACCAGCGACACTGAAGAGCAGCTCAGAACCACCACACATTTCCAGCAGCTCACTTGTGGAACAGAAATCTTTGTCCCATTCAAACTCCTTCCTGCAGGGTTTCTGTGAGATGTCTGATCCTGGGAAGAAAAGCTTTGGATATAAGCCCATTTGGAGCAGCTGAGAGCTACTGTCAGTGCGGGGAAATGAGGCAGTTAAGGACATTCGGAATAAATGTCAAGAAATTGCAAGGAGAGTCACCTGCTCATTATTTTTCTAAGTTCTTGCTGAAAGAATGCTTCTTTAGGTAGCAAAAGATAGTTCCATGAGAAGCATAAATGCCATTTCTTTTTTTTTTTCCCCCTTAATTCACATTAGGCAAAGGCATATGCCTTTTACAAGTTTCTGATAATGAAGGGCATGTAATAGTGACCTCATATAGCATAAGCGAGCCCTGTTTAACATGCTCATGCTTCCCTAGGTATTCATTACCGAGCTGACTGTGCCTGATGCAAACTCATCCAGCCCATTATTGCCCTGCTTTTTATTTGGGGATCACTTGAGCAGGCTGAGAGCTTTCGTCTTGGAGGGAATGTGCTTACACTTAAAGCTCTTCTGCATTTATTATAAACTGTATTTAGGGCGCGAGGGTTGTGGCTTCAATCAATGCTGCATCTGGACTTATGAAACAGGAGGAAAAGGCATCTCACTTGCCCAAGTCTTTTGCCATCCTGAAAACAGGGCTTCTGTAAAGACGTGGTGTTTGTTTGCTCCATGTAATACTGGGTAATGCCTCTCTCAGAGCTCTCTGGGGGTCTGGAAGCTTCAAAGCAAAGCCAGAACAGTGCTGTTCCTTCTTACAAACCCGCTCCTCCACTTGGGGAGCTTATCCTGCTGACACAGGCACACTGCTTCCAGAACTGTCTAACAGTTCTTCTTCTGTCTGTTGCAATGTATGAGGTCTTTGGCAAGCTCCTGGTGCCCTCTGCCACCCCACATGTATGTTTGCCCCTGGATTGCTTACAGAGTTGCTGACTACTATGGAATTGGAGCAGGAGCTGTGCATTTTCCCTGAGTGAGCAGGTCTGGCATGGCAGGACCCCAATGCCCATGTGTATATAGTGCTGCTAGATCTGCCCAGGCAGACAGAGCAAATCTGGCAGGGAAAGCAGAGGGGATCACAAGGAGGTTGTTGGAATAGTCAAGAGTAGGGCTGGTGAGCTGGAGAGTTTAAGAGGATTATTTTCTGTCTGATACATCTGTTAGCAACTTGCCTATAATTCAGGTCAGTGAACCTGGAGACACTGATGGAGATCACCATGTGGTTGTGCACACTGGAGGGTTGACCTCCACCTGCTCCTAAGCATAGGGAGAGGAATTTGACTGTGTTCATTCACCACATCAGAACCAGAGGCAACATTAAAATGAAGAAGGAGAAATGGGAGTGTACAGCTTGCCCATCTGCAGAGCAGCGCACAGCCAGGAGCACCATGGGACTGGTTCTTGGGCTTGGAGATGTTGTGCTGCTCTGAGCTCATGGCTACCCAACGTGTTTTTGTTGTATTTCTTATATACCAGTACCAAAGGATGCTTGTCATTTTCATATTTCTAGGATGTAAGTTTTACAGAGAGGTGATCTGGAGAGAAGCCATCATCTAGCTGGACATAGGAGAGCCAGTGACATTTGGCAGAAATTCACTAACTCTGGAGACAACAGGCAAATTCTCCATCATCCAGATCCACCACCACCACGTTTTGCTGTGCTTCAAGGGCCCTGTGGTTCAATGACCTGCTAGATGTGGAACTGTCAGTAAAGAATTCCACTTAAAGCAGTGAGTTCTAGATGCTTTTGAAAATGGTCCCATTCCCTTCTGCACCAAGCTTTTCCCTGATCTGGGTAGAAATACATGGTGGAGGATGCGGACAGTGTTCCCCTGCAGTGAGAGCTGGAGCTGGCATGATGCAGCAGCAGCCCAAGCTCCTTGCTGGACACCACCAAAAAGTAGTCATCAATGAAAGCTTCATCACTGGTGAGGGATGAACCAGGTCACACAGTTTAGCTCTACAGGTGTCCATTCCCCAGCACCTTCAAAAGCAAAACACAACCACCTGGTTTAGAAGCAGTGACCTCCACAGGCAAAAAGAATAAATCTGCCCTGTCCTGCTGGAGGCCTGTATGTTGAGATGCCTTGGTGGCATTCTGGGGCACTCCGGTCCCCAGGTGGTGAGGTAGGGAAAGGTTTAGTTAGCACTAAAGGTTTAGTTAGGTTGGGATGGGTTGGACTAGATGATCTTAGAGATCATCTAGGTTTTCCAACCTTAATATCATGATTTTATGATTCTAAGGCAGGAAGCATATGACCATGTTGGATGTCTCCAGGGAAGATACCCAATGCCTAGCTGCCACTTCCAAGCAGAAGCTGTATTCGCTTGGAGATGACAGTAAGATGGAAACCAACAGGTGGCTTCTGCTAATCCAGCTATGCATAGGACTGTTCCTCTTGGAGCAACATGCTGGTTCATGGCTTGAAGCAGTAACTGAGTGCCTGGTGGGAACCCAGGGCCAACCCAGAGGTACAAGCAATGCACCTGAGAAACCAGAGGGGTGAAGCTAGGATCCACTCCTTCCTAGACCTCACTTAAGGGCTGGCAATAGAGGTGAGGATACCTGATATGATATCTGATGATCTCCACATACCTGAGGACCTTGCAGGCATTTCGAAGGTAAGCAATTTCTTTCTCTTCTTTTAGTTCCTACTGCTGTTGTGTTTGAGTGGATCAGTGCTTGCTGTAGCCAAGGATCTTGCTCTGCTGTCTTGTGCTTTCTGTTGTGTTTCACCTATATCTTTGCAGTGTAGCCTGTAGGTAGGAAAACATATTCTGTAGGTAGGAAAATTCCCACAGTGTCTTTTATTCAGCAGAAAGCAACAACTCCAGATCCTGACACAGCCGGGCAGGTGCTTGCTTGTTTTTGGACCTCTTTCTGATTTGATAGCTGGGGAGATTCACTGGCAGTTGCCAGTTACAACCACAAAGGCACCTTTTAGGCCATGACCTGAGCAGACAGAGCCATCACAACTGGAAAAAAGAAAAGATAGCACACAGTCATTGCAAACCAGACATGCCCCAGCAGATCAGCTCGGGAGAAATTCAGACACAATCTCTAGCAACCCAGAGCTCAGTGCCATCAGGACGCTGCTGTGCCTGCAGTTACTGCAGCCACAGCACCCAGCAAACGTTTCTGGAGCTTGCTCACAAGAGGTGGAATTGGGCCAGCAGCAGCAGGAACGGACTGCAGGGGAATTACAGCACAACCAGCCCCATTTCTGCCCTGTGGGGGGTGGCAGGGTACAACCCTCTCTTCTGGATAGGCTCTATGGATGGTCTGGGAGGGGCTGCTCTCACACTGTCCCTGTGCTGGCTGGGATAAGCCCAATGCTGAGCTGGATGGTCAGGTCTAGTTCCCAGACCCACATATCTGAGAGGGCAAAGCCACAGCACAACACACAGAGACACGGCACGCAGGCACAGCTGAACGTTTAATCAAATCACTGGCACCCTGCGCCTGGCCAGAGCCTTCCTGATAGCACTCGAGGAGATGGAAATGTAACATTTGAATGAATGGCCCTTTAATTATGCTTTATCTGCCCTGCTCTTTCACTTCCCGCTGCAGAAAGCCAAGTGAATGTTAATGGGAAGGCGCTCCGCAGGGCAGCTTGCAACCTCACACCTGCTTGCTTTCATGCTGCTGGATGCCTGCACAGAGTATTAATTAAGTAATTACAGCAAAGGAGGTGTCCTCTGGTCTGCAGCCCGAGCAAAACGCTCCCTTCAAGGACTTCGGGCTCTGTCGCATCACCTGCTGTCTGTAGAAACTCACTGTAAGCTCCTGAGACCAGTGCAAAAAGCAGGCAGGAGAGGCTGCAGCTTAGTCAGGCAAATGCAGCGTGTGAGCTGCAGACTGAAACTGGCTCTTCCAGGGATTTCATCCATGCAGAGGCTTGGCCTGACCTTTCTCTTCTTTCTTTTTTTTAAGTGGTGGAGCATTCTCCGCTTGAAGAAAAATCCTATTTGAGCAGAATACAAAAGCCTTAGAAGAAGTCCCATAACAAAACTTTACCAAGACTTTTCTTGCTACCCCCCTTCTTTTTGACGTACTCCAACCTGGCTGAGCTGTCTTTGAGAGCCACAATGAGGGACATGCCACTCGAACTCCCTTTGGACCAGGCATGGTGATGGAGCAGTGCTACAGCTCTTCTGCTACTGGAGAGTATGGGAGATTGAACCTACAGCATGGGGGAAGGAATTGAGAATAAGGTGTTAGCCAAAATTTGATTTGAAGCCTCGGATAATTCACTGACTTCTGTTCTTTTAGCCAAACGAAAGAGAGAAGATGAAGAACACACACAAAAAAGTACTTGCTGGGGATTTTTTTAATTAATAGGGCAGGAGATCTTCAATAGGAAGAAGGGATTCACAAAGGGATCAAGGATCTTTGCCTCTTGAGAGAAAGAGTACTCCTTTGTATCAGCCTCCTACATGAGGGTCAATCACATCACTCTGACATCAGCACAGTGACATCATAGATCCCATAGGTAGAGGCATTTCTGTCTAATCCTGCTGCTAAGATAGGGTACCCCACTAAAATACAGGATACAGGTGGATCTGGCTGCCCATCCAGATCCACCACACCTGATGTATGAGCATAAGTCTCACCCAGCACCTCGAGCCACTCACTAAACCCATCTCTAGGGCATTTCTCATGCCCAAATAAAGTGCAGATGATTGAACTTGTGCTTCTCTAACCTACCTGCTGAGGCAGTAACCTCATGGTGTCCTGAGTCCACAGGAACTTGCAGAGGCTTTGGCTACCCTGGCTGCAACCTGTGGATCCTGACCATTGAGAAACACTGTCTCCTCTTACGCAGTCCCTGAGGATCAACCTGGACACTGTGGGAGGGAGGAAATAAGATTCCTGAATAATATGTTCCATTACTGATAATGTCTTTACTTCTTCCTAGGAGAACCATGACTCTGGGAAGAATATTTTCTATCCAGCCATGTGCATCCTGGAAAAGGGGATCTAGAGCTACAGATGGGACTCCCCAACAAACTCTGTGATATTCATCACCCAAACAGAGAAAAGAGGTTAAAAGTCACAAGAGCCAAAGCCAAGCACAGTACCCTAGAAAACATCTCCTTTTAAATTAACAAATTCATTTATATCGACTCGTTGCCTTTTAAGCAAGGGGTGCCATTAGTCATGTTGTATGAGGTTGGTTAAAGAGCAGTGATCAGGATCATTACCTTTGGAAGGGAAATTAAAACCTGCAGCCAGACTGCTTGAACTGGAGAATTGCTCCTTTTCACATGCACTGGTGTTTCCTCTGTTATCTTCTCTGAAGAATCTATGGCTTCTACATATCCCACCTTCTCTTTCTCCCATGAGCTTCTTGTAAATTAAGTCATTACTTTGGCTCAGAATGGCTGATATTGGCAAGCAACCAGCTAAGCCATTATCACAGACAGATAAGATCATAGACATAGATAACAATCATAGAAAAAACTTAGAAAGACTAATAGGCTCATAGAAAGGGACCTCTGGAGGTCTCTACTTCCCATTCTGCCCTAGCTGACCCCCTAGACTCAAGTACCACTTACCAGGACATTGCAATTGTTGTGTTTTTCCTTAGTGAACTTCACCCTCCTGTTTTCAGACCACTTCTGCATTTTTACCAAGGCTACACGAGTTTTCATTCTCTTCCAACTGGCCATGGAATCATCCCCCTTCATTCTGTAAAATAGGAACCAAAACCCAAAGAAGGTCAGTCTTGCAACAGATCTATCTGAACAGCCCTTCTGGCTTGACATCAAGCTTGTTAAGAGCCCACTGAGAATAGTCCTACACCTATTGGCACCCCTGTCATCTTAGGAAACCTAGGGCTTATTTCCCTGGTTTGCTCAGAGAACATCCTGTTGCATTGTGTCAGGAGCCTTCGAGTCAATACATTTCACATCTATTTCTTCCCTTTATCCACTAGGCTAGTTACTGTCAAAAAAAAAAAAAAATTGGTCTGATTTGGAATGATTCGTTTCTGACAAATCCCAGATGGTTTTTTCATCACCTAGAGATATCATATGCACTTATAAAATGAAGGCTTTGTACTTCCTTCTCTCTGATATCAAAGCCAGTCTGAACTGCTGATGCCATTTGCCCTCTCTTACATGGAGGAGAAGTGTGTGATTGAATGACATCACTTGTGCTGAGGTGTGACGTGGAGCACACAGGACCTGGACACAACACATGGCATAAGGGAACTAGGACAGCTATGGAGCAGTCCTGTCCTACTTCTTTGGGAAACACAGTGCTCTCACAGCAGTATTACTGGTGTGATAAGAAAGCAAGCTGTCAATGGAAAAGGTGCAAAGGGAACACAAGCACAAATCGGGCATGATTTACTGGATAAGTGTTTTGAACTTGATGAAATTCATCAAGCTTTGGGTACTGTTGTTGTTTTGCTCATGCTCAAACACCTACCCAAGCCAAGCCCTATCTCTTGGCAAAGAACCCAAGGACAGCTATGGCCCCAGCAGGAAGGGAGGGTCGCTCATGTCCTCAGCAAGTCATAACAGTGCCTGTATTCTGCTCCATTCCCAGCATGGGGATTTCACTGAGGAGCACAGCAAGACCCCTGTGTCACAGCAAGGGTCGTGAATCCCCAAGGTGAAGCACTCCCAGGTAAAGAAACTCACCAGCTCCCAACTCCAATTCAGTAGCACTCTTAAGTGCATCCTTATCCCTTCTTCACCAGCCTGAAAAGGTTGGCCAGGGTTGGCAGCTCTGATGATTCAGTCCTCAGAGAGCTGTTATTTTTCTTACAGCCCCAGCTGCAAGAGTCAGGGGATTACATGAGGCGCTTGGTCTTGAATGAAAATCACATCAGAGCCAAACTTGTGACTGCAGAGAAAAGCTGGAAACATGACTCCTAACAGCTCCAAAAAAAAAAAAAAAAAAAAAAAAAAAAAAAAGCCAAATAAATAGAGCCGAGGTTTATTAATTTTTAAAATCTCATTATTTTTGGGCAGCATAATGTTTTCTGAGACCGAATTCAAGTGTTTTGAATGCTGGGAGCTGGGGAAGGAGATGAGGAGTGTCTCAGTGCTCTGCTGCCCACATTCATTGTAATCAGATAATGAGCTATAGATGAGCTTGTCTCAAAGCCACCATCCACAGTGTCTGTTCCCTGACAGCGTTTCTGGTGTGTTGCCAGTGCATATTAATTTTTGGTGTGATACTGTGCTTGATATCTGAAAAGATAGTGTGGAAGGAGTTGAATCAAGAAGCGCAGCACATCCACGTGCTCACCTTCCAAGAAGCTGAAATAAAGCCTGGGGAAAACAAATCAGTTGGCTCTCAGCCTGTCTCACTCTGGCCATCGTGCAAAGCCCCCTCTGCCACTCCATCACTGGGGAGAAGGGTTGGGACAGGACTTCTCCAGCTTAAATGCTTGAGCACAAGCCAAGTCTTCCTCTTGACTTGATCAACAGAAAGATCTTGTATGCTCAAACAACAGTTTATATAATAATCTGCTCAATATTATTCCTGAATTACAGGCAATACATATCTCTGTAGATCCACATCATAAGATACCTGTAGCTGTTCACATATTGGCAAACACACATCTATTACCACCCAGTTCTGACCTTACCTCTAAAGGTCAGATCTATCTTGTATCAATGTTCCAACGTCACATGGGGCTGAATATTTTCAAGTGAGCTTTCAGAAGCCTGTTAATCCCTCGTAGAACTGACAATATTCAGAAGTGCAGATGTGGAATTATGTAAGCATGTATAATCAATGAATATACAGATGTTATAATTAAGAAATATATAAGAAATTTAGGTTAAACAGGTTATCATGCTAAAGAAGAACGGATGAGGGATGGAAAGCTTACCCTTATCCTGGGCTTGCTGAGAAGACTCCAAGAGGAGCAATCTCCAAAAGAGATCCCCCCACTGGGAGCTCTTTAATGGGGTCCAGGAGAGATGGAGCCAGGCTGCACCCCTTCTGGTAGCACAGGTATTTGCACAGGAATTGCCTCCACCTGTGCTCCCAGGGCTGACTTACTGCTCGCCTCAGGTGGTCAATCAGAGGTTCAGGCCGTGATTCAGCAGTGCTCACAATTGTAAATAGTTTCCAATGTCACTGAAAATAGGAGAACCTTGGAGGTGTTCAAGAAACATGTAGAAGTGGCACATGGTGGTAATGGATTGACAGCTGGACTTGATGACCTTGGAGGTCTTTCCAACCTTAATGATTCCACGATTCTGTGACGTAAATGTCCTCAAGTGACAGCAATTAGTTGAATGATTCAGAGATCGTCATGCTGACATCAGCCATAACTGATATATAGAGAATTCCTGGAAGGAGGGGAAGTGGAGAATGGTGCTGGGCTTCATGGTGTATATCCCATTACTTGCATCTTCGTGCCCAGCAACCTGCCAGCACCTGGTGCAATGAGGTCCCCTGTCCACCACCACTTGTTGCTCAAAGAAATGGGCTCAGTCCTGTCCCAGTCTGGCAACCAGCCTCACCCTGAGTCCTGTCTATCTATTTCATAGGCATTTCTCTATTTCTGGCATTAAATTTAGTCAGGGCCAAGGTAAGATGGTGTGATCATGATGGTAGCTTAGCCCAGCAAATACAAGTTTTGACATTCAAAGGCTTCCAATTGACCTGTCTGTGGAATCACAGGACTGGGCTTGCCTTGCCCTCAGCTGTTTTTAGTATGAATTCCCTGATTTGGGCTACAAAACCATCAAAACTTGAGCCAGGTTTGGCTCCACATGTATTGTGCCTTTTCCCCTATTCCTTAGGCATAAGAATAACCTATAGAAGGCAGACAGTCTGAGCCCTGCAGGAGTCTGTGGGTGTCCCCTGAGCTGTGCTGCTGCAGGTGGGTGTCTGCACGTCCTCAGTGTTCTCTCTCCAGATACACACTTCAAATAATTCAGCCCTGTGTTTTTGTTGTTTTGGTTGTTGTTTTTATTTTTTTTTTACATACTCATTAATGTTGTATTGGCAATTCATAGCCCCCAGCACTTGTCAGCTATTGACTAAGATAACAATACAGAGCTGCCAGGAACAACCCCAACCTGACCAGCTCTCCTGCTCCTGCTTAGGCAGCAGCTATGAACACCATCTGCTGAATGAACCTGGCAGCTCGCAGATCTTCAGTATTAATCTCAACCAGTTTTGGGATTCAGCTTCTTTGGATCATTCCAGACTCCCACATCTGAAATGGACCTGGTCTGGACAGGACAAGAGAGCCCTGGGTGTTCAGTCCCTGAGCATCCAGCTATGTTCTTGAATGCATCAGCCAAGAAAAGTCTCACCCAGGGCTCCCATCTTTCCCAGGAACTCCCACATCTCACCCTGGATATCTCAGGTTGCAGCTTTATTGGAACAATTTGCCAATGTGCTTGGGAAATTTCCCTGGGCACAGTCCTTGCCCCTCCTCTGGCGTCAGGTTTGGCTCAGGTATTTTGCAGCTCTCCGTGCTCCAGCCTGTCTCCTTCTGTCATTTTTCCTGCTGCCATTTCTCCAGTAACTTGGCTCCGAGTGATGAGCCGGGCCCAAGGCTGGCAGCAGTGCCCACACTGCAGCTGGTGGAGGGGGGAAGCTGTTGGCTCAAGCCACCAAGGTCATGAATGAAGCACCGTTTGCATTGAAACATCCTGAGGTTGCTGCTTATAGAGCAAGGAAACAGTGGTACCAGTGGGGCTCACCCAGAGCTGGTTGTGTCTATGAGTTCTGGGAGTTTCCTACGGCAAATGCTTGCTAATATTTTAACAAGAAACATAGCTCTGCTGAAAAGTGGAGGGATAAGAGCATCTCCTCTTTGGGGATAACTGACCCACACCACCTGCACAGCACTGGAGCTGTTGGTTGATGCACAAAGGCTGGCAGGACTATTATTCAGCCCTCTGCAATACAAAACTGGGCTGTGAGTATTAGCTGCTGGTTCCCATCCTGCTTCCACTGGTTTATGCCTTTCCCTTTCACCTCACATCTTCATAATTGTCCTTCCAAGAGCTGGCTATTGCCAACCATCAGCACTTTGGCCAATGCATTCAGGCACACAACTTCTCCCACTCAGAGCATGCATGCTGAGGGAGTGGGACTCTGCATCCCGACTAGGGGATGCACCCAGGTGTTCAGGACAGCCAGATCCCAGAATGACAGCAGAGGAGAAAGCTGCCTGCTGCAGCTCCATTAAATCTGCCCATTCTTCAACCCTAAGGCCAAGCTGAACTTAGTGGGAAGTGGAGAACACTGGGATCCCTTTGATCAGAAGACTGATCCTTGATGGCCTATTGCTCAGCCAAACTTTGTCATCCTCTTATCCAGAAGCATTGCTTATTTGCCTCCGTATATTGAGGGAAAAAATGTTGAATAAGCACTGATCCATATCCTCATCTGCAGAAAGCTTGATTTTCCAGGACCTCTCTTCCTGAGATTTCCTATTCAACCCTCAATCAATTTATCAAGTGCACGACTGATGTGCTTTGGTGTTAATTTTAGCCAGGTTTGCTAAGGAATTATGTGACATTACTGCCTGCCAGTCCTGCTGTTGCCACCTCAGTCAAGCCGAGCTAAAAGGCAGAGCACAGAGATATGGTGTTCTTACAAATATAATGAAAGTGTATAGCCAGGCTCCAGGAAGCAGATCCAAATTAGAGCTCTGCTGAGAAAGGCTTCCTTCTGAGATCAACCAACTTGCTAGACATGCAGGGAAACACACAGGAGGCAGCCACAGGAAACTAAGCCTCAGCATTTCTGCTGCCTGTGGAGCTACTTTTTAAAACAGAATACTCTGTGACAGTAAATCAAACATCCAAGAAAATATTAAAGTCTTTCCATTTGAGAAACAGATTAAGCTCATGTAAGCTTCACTAAGTGAAGTCCCCGTTGAAAAAAGAAAAAAAAAAATGGCAATTCAGTGAGCTGAGGGATTGAACAGGGCTTAAAACAAACTCCCAGGTCAACTTCACTATCAGCTCACTGGCCCAGTTTTCTTTAAATCTTGGTGTCAACAGGGAAGGGAAGCCAGAAGGCTGGAACATGCACAGGACTGGCTCTTTTAGCAGCGTTCAAGCCATGTTCAAGCAAAACCTTACTTAGGAAATGTGCTTATATCCTCACCAAGGTGGGGATGCTGTTTTAGCTACATCCTGATGATCCTCACAATGCATCCCGAGTGATGCATTGGCACAGAGTGCCCACGGAGTGGTGGAGTCACTGTCCCTGGAGGTGTTCAGGATAAAGGTACATGTTGCATTGAGTCATATGGCTCAGTGGTACTGTGGGAGTGGATTGATGGTTGGGTTTGGTCTTAGTGGTCTTTCCAACCTTCATGATTCTTAGCTGTCCAGTGCAAGCACTCACCCCATCCCCAGGCTGCTCTCTTTTACCTATGAAGATCTACCACTGTCAGGCCATGACCTCACCAGGCAGCTGGTGTTGGACTCCTGGGGACAGGGAGCCTCTTTGGTGAGCTCTGTTTTCCACATTAGCTGTGTTGAATTTTTGTGCTTTTCCTTGTATTGTCATGTTTTCGAACTACTTCTAATGCTCTTTATTTTTTCCTTATCAATCTCTTGCTTTTCCTTGCTGCAATTCAGGAATCATGGCTTCTTTTCCTTTCTCCATTCTTTCCATGGAGCGTTTTAATTTCAAACAGGAGCCACTGCCAGCTTCGTTTTGCCACTAAATCAGCATGGACTCCTAGCCAAAATTGTCTTCCTTCTTTAAAGTGAAATTATGACCTAATAAGCTCTCATTAAAGAACTTCCCATCTTCATTCACATTTTTCTGATTAAAATTTCCCTCCAAATTAATTCTACTCATAATTTTCCCCCAGCTTTGGGAAATAAGTCTTTCTAAAGCACCGAATGTATGCGCATGTGTGTCTATAGATATATGGAATTACGTGGGACTATTCTCTCTTTTCCTATATTAAAGATAATCAGGTCATGATCATGAGTCCCTGGGCAACCACTAACTTCCAACGTGGTGATTAATTCGTCTTTATCCATCATAACGAGATCCAAAATAAATTACTTCATGTTGGGGGCAATACCTTCCCTGTTAGAAAATGACTGTCTCTAATGTGCAATAATGCTAATGATGTTTGACTCCTGGCTGCCCCAGGTCTCTGGCATATGCAAGTACAGAACTGGGATTTGTCTTTATGTGCCTTGTGAAGTGGTGGTGATGTATCAGCTCATCCTCGTGCCTGAAAAGCCTGAGGGAAATCCCAACCAGTCCTCCACTATTATTAAAGGGGGGATATTAAAGGCAAAGAGAAGGCAAAGGCTTCTGGGCATGGTCCCATGAGGCATTCCTTGGGGATTTCAGATGGGTTCCAAGTCCCTTTAGGATGTGAAGTATGTCAAGGTGAGATCCCATCTGACTCTTCCCCAAGCTTTGCCTGGATTTCCCAAGGCTCTGGTCTGTATTTTTCTGCCACTGATAGTCACAATAGAGAGAATACCGAGTCCATAGCGTGCCTAATAGTGGGATTGTTGAGGAATTCCACCAGAAGGAGAGCTGCTGTTGGGGAAGGACCAGCCGAGCAGCACCAGGAACCAATGCCATTTGAGAAATATGTGGCAGCAGCACTTCCTGGGGAAGAATGGGCAGCTCCTCAGTAAGAAAATAAAGGCACTGACACAGGCTGCCCAGGGAATTGATGTCCACTGTCCCTGGAGGTGTTCCAGAACAGTGGGGATGTGGTCAGCGGGTGGGTTGGAGTTGAACTTGGTGATCTTAGTAATCTTTTCCAACCTTACTGATTCTATGATTCCATGAAAAGTGGTTGCCACTGTCCTCTGTGTGTATCTGGTCACACAGCAAGCCAAGGAGTGTTGTATGTTGCCTTTGAAGAAACTGAAGTCCTAGCAGTGGCAGAGCAGAAGGCCCAAGAATTGTCCCACTTTCATTCCCAAGTGCATCAGAAAGGCCACGGAGACAATGTAGAAGTTGGAGTGTCCATTAATGGGCATGTGGGTGTTCTGATGTGACCTGTGTGCATCACATTTGTCCTCAGTCAAGAGGCGTGAGCAATTCACATCACAGTTATTTCTCTCTGGGTGTGAGAGGCAAGTCAAGCTGCTTACCATGTAGCTCTGCCCTCTCTTTGGGCTCATTTGCCTTGAAGAAAGCACTGAGGAGAACACCAAAAAATCACTTTGCAGCTGTTACTTAGAGCAGGATCAGGATCTCTAAGCAATTTGCCCCTGATAAAGTGCAGGTTTACCCACTGAACACACTCAGAGGCTCCACAACACATGAACACTGGCTGCAGCTTTGCTGAATGAAGTGCCTCTGAGGGGCAGGCAGAGAGACTGGGGACATGAGGAAGGAGCTGAGGCAGCAGTGGTGCTGCAATCTGCTCCCTGGTGAGGAGTGCCCACTTCTATCAATTTCAGTCCTGCCTGTGACAGATCAATCTGAAGCCCTTATCTGTTGCTCCTTTAATAAATCCCCCTCCTCTGGTTTTTCATCTTCCGAGGAGATTCGCACACAAAAGGCACCAGCCCTGTGTTCGCTCTGTGAGATTACCAGCGTGAACACAATGACTGATCTCTGGCAGTGATGCTCATACATTACATTTTCCAGGGGACATATTGGCAGGGCTGGCTAAGCACCAGGTGTGAGAGCAATCAGACAGTCCTGCTAGCTAGTGCAAAGAAGACAGAAGACAATGCTAGGGATGCTATGAACAAAAAGTGAAGGCTTGGTACAGAAGTCCTCTGGATGCAACCGAGAGCTCAGTAGTGGGAAACCTTCATCTGGTGGCCTTCCATCCAGCATTTCCTGTAGGTTTTAGCCCTTTTTCAGCTGGTCCATCCCATGTTCTCTTCTCTGCCTGCCTTTCTCTGTCATGACACTGCCACGCTTGCTGAATGCCCTGCCCTTGGCTGTTGTAACAGTTCCCATGGTTCCTTCTGGGATCTTTCCTTCTGGATGATGGAATCTGAGTACAGTGAGTACAAGGAAGACTGTGCCATAGTACAGAGTGAAATGGTTGGGCTTTGTTTGGATCTCTGTGCATGATAAGCTTTGACACGCTGTTCTCAAGGCAGTAAGAGCCATTAGGAACTGAAGTAAACTTTAAGGAGGAATTCTGGCAGGGAAAAAGGAAGAGCAGTTAAAGCACTTGCAATGTATTAACTAAGTCTTCCATTTCAACAGCATCTCTTACCTACTTTTCTTTAGCACTAGAAAACCTTAATAGAGATAGGTCCCTTGTCTGAGAGCCTCTTTGATGTTATTAAGGAAAGTAATAACTGCTTTCTGAGGTGGGGGGAATAAATCAATTGAATGATACTGGGTTAAGGTGCTGTCATTGCTGGAATTTGATTCTTTCTGCAAGGAAAAACAAGGCTCAAAATACATTAACATGGCCAAAAAGAGCAGCAGAACAGAAAATATGTCTCTGGTGAGAATTCATATTGCAAGTCATTGCTGGAGGAGAATACAGCCTCAGTACCTACAACAACCCATTCTTCTGAGACCTGCCAAACTTACAGCACCCATGAAGATGCTTAACCCTTTCAACAGCCTCATCAGTTGAGTATATGTAATAATACTGAATTCATTATTTCTGGCAAGGTTTCTCAGGGAGCTGTTTGAGGGAAGGATGAATTCCAAGACGTCCAGGTTTTCTCCAACAATTCACCTTTCGTTATGGTGTGCCACACTCTGTCGTTGGTTTCCAGTTCTGATTTTCTTAGTTTTCACTCTGTGATCTCAGAGGAGAGCTCTGCTGGGCTTTTGGCAGCTCAGATCTTCACACTTTCTGCCTTTCCCAGGAAAATTCTGGTCTTGTGCATTTGCAAAGGGATGGAAGTGGGCCTAACCTGTATGAGCCCCCTGAATAGCAAGAATTTCTTACATCTAATCTAAATCTCCTTTCTTTAACCCTAAAACAATTCCTCCCTGTTACAAGCCCTGGTAAAACAGTCTCTCTCCATCTTTTCTATCAGATCCCTTTTTCCATTCTACCTCTAATCTTTCCAGGTGGGATTGGAAGAGGTTCCTCGCCCAGGTTAACCACTGCAGGAACAGACAGAGGCTGTGTGTATTTCAAGATGAGGCCTTCTGGGGCCAAAAGTCAGCCTTGGAGCAGCTCTGAGTTTCAGGACCTCCTTCAGGGAAAGGATCTGCCTGCTGGAACAGGCAGGAGAGAGAGCAGCCGTTCCCCAAGGGTTAAGTCGAGCTGTTCAGAAGATGAGTTAAGTTACGTGGCATCATCTAAGCCTCTCTAATGAAACCTCCTCTTCCCGTTTGGAGGTAATCTTCCTTTGATCAAACCCTCTTCTCTTCTGATTGAGAACACAGCGCAGTAATCAAGAAGCTAATCTGAGCCAGAGCAGCCTCGCAGACCCCTCATAACCCAGAGCATCACACTCTCAGCACTGTTTCCTTACCCTCCCTCTCCTCTCTGGTCCATGCCAGGCATCTGCATATTGCTCCCACCCCACACTTCTGATCAAACCTTCCCTTGAGGGAACCCGAGCAGCACTGTTCTCCCCTGTGTCTGCAGAGGAAGAAATGGGGATCCAGAGCCAGCTAGCACAGGGACATAGATCTGCCCACAGATTTCCCTTGCAGAGAACTCTCTCCAAAGACCAAGAGGACTTTTAAACTCCAAATCCAGTTTTTACGAGAATATAAACTTGAATAACTGTGTTCCTGAAAGAGGAGGAACTCTGAGTTGCTAGGCCAGATGGAATAGAAATAAAATAGCTCATAAACAACTCTTTCCCTTCCCAGCGTGTCCCTGTGGATCGATCTTTACTTCTGGTTTGGTTATATCTAGCTCAGTGGCTTTCTGAGTTGCAACAAACTCTTACTGAGTCCCCAGGACATCTTTTGCTTTCTGTCACCTCACCAAAACACATATTCCAGCTGGGAAAGCATCATCCCACCACAGTGAAGATCTAATTGTGCTGGATCAGGAAAATGACTGGGAAATGACGAGTCCCACCATGACTGTGGGGTGATACATCTTACAGCCCCCAGCTGGGGGAAGAGAGTTCTTGCTTTTCTTCCCTCTCTCAAACAGAGGGCATAGCTGATTTTGTGCTTGGGGATTTACCAGGAGGTCCTGCCTCTGACTTGCTTCTTGTGCTCATTGGGATTGCTGGATTATATCCAGAGATGATGCATATGCCACGGGGATTTATCCACATTCTCCCCTAACTGCAGACTTTTCCTCTTAGCAAGTCAGAGCATCTAACAAACACTAAGCAGCACTTAAGATGATGAATGTGCTGCTCTTCTCCCAGCACGAAACGTGCATGCTTGTTAAACCACATACTCTCATCCATGGGTATTTGCAGAGATGTGGGGCTGAGGTGCTTACTAATGCAAATTCAAGTCTGAACATCCAAGAAGAAACACAGAAGCAATACCCAAGTAGTTGAGCCCCTGAAATGTTCTTTGCACCAAGAGAGATGTGCCTGGCTAATGTTATGCTCTGCTCAGCAAGAAGATTGAGTCACAGAATCACAGAATGGTTTGAATTGGAAGGGCCCCCAAAGGCCATCTGGTCCAACCCCCTGCATTGCACAAGGACACCCACAGCTGATCAGGTGCTCAGAATCCCTCCAGCCTGACCTTGGGTGTCTGCAGGATGTGACATCCACTGTTCCTCTTGGGCAGTTTATGCCAGTGCCACCCTTGGCTGAGAATCCTCATTTTGGCAGTCCTGATGATCACAAGTGCAAATTAGGGCTTTCAGTAGCATCAACCTGATCCTATATCTGGCACCTGGGGCAGAAAGCAGAGCTGCACGAGGGATCCAGCAAGCAAGGCAAAGGATTTGCAACCCATGCGGTGGGCACCAAGCTGGGTGGGGAGGGCTGTGCTGTTGCACAACGGGACACCAATTCTTTAATAGCTATTTCAAAGCGTGCTGGGCTCAGAGGAAGCCACTGACTCATTCCACTCTGTCTTTTAACTGAGATGCTCTAAGAGAAAGTAAAAAAGAGATGATCTTCGGTATGTTCCTGGGGAGGAGATTTCCTGCTTTAAATCAGGAGGAAAAGTCAGAACAAGATTCACTGGCTGTAACGTGGAGCTTGAAGGAACGAGTGGAACATAAGGAGCAAATTTGTAACAGTGAAGGCAGTTGACCACTCAATATTGGTTGCCAACAGGCACATTAAATTTCCCATTAATTGGGCATTCATAAATCAAGGTTGCACATCTCAGAAAAGGCTGCTGGGTGCAGCATCAGTGAGTGGGCTTCTCTGGCCTGTGTTTAGCGAGGGGTCAGGCTGGTGGCTATAATGGCCCCTCCTAAGTCTGAATCCTCAGCCAAGTGAGTCCTTCATAAGCATGAAGGTGTGTAGTCAGAGCTGAGCAGACCTGGTATTCTTTATCTCAATGGGGAGCATGGAGTCTCTGAGCACTGGGGGATACAGGGATAGTTATTCTCCAAACAAATGACCAGAATCATGGATTATTGCTGGATTTCTCTGCCTGCATGGAGGGAGCAGGCTAATAACTCCATGGCTCAGCGCATGTTCCCACAGGACAGAATGACTCTCTGCTGTGCAGGATGGCAGTGTGATAGAGCATCGGAGCATTGCTCAGGATCCTTGCCTGCAGCCTGTGATTAAAGTGGAGATGAGGCACACAAATCAAAGGTGTTCTAGAATGCAAGGGGAAGAGCTGGATTGAAACTGCAGCCGCAGCCCAGCGGGACGTCAGCTTTCCTCCATGGGAGAGTACAGCCTCAGTGCTCCTCTGTTCCTTACATACATCCCTTACTTACTATTCCTTACCCACTCTATTCCATACATACATGCAGGTCAGCATCCTGATGCACCATGAGTGATGCTGTGGGGGGCAGTTGCTAAAGGTGGAGAGTGTCCATCACTTTCCTCAGGCTTGAGCCCCCGCAGGCTCACTGGTGGGCTATATTGGCAAGGTCCATCCTCAGGCTCTTGCAGTCCAAGTGCTCTCTGGTACTACTGGGACATGGCAGCACTTGGGATGGCACTTACAAAATGTGAAGCAGCCCTAGGCTAATGCTGTGGAGTAAGAGGAAACCCACCTCCTGCCAAAAGCTTTGTGTGCTTTAGGAAAGGTATATCACCTCCTGGATCCTACTCTGTAATACTGGCACTTTCTCCAGGTCTGCTTTTCTGGAGGCTTTCCTTGGGTGCAGCCTCTCCAGTCTATTTCAGCTGTCAATGTGAGAATGAGAGGAGGAGTTCACTGCAGTTTGGTGAGTGCATGGAAACTGGTCTTACCTTGACAGGCACCAGGTTGGGTAAAATCCATCTATTGTGAGACCTGGGGAAGGCAAAGGAGGTGCTGGTGGTGGAGCTAGGACAGCAGAGCACATGTCAAGGATTTCAATTATGCTTTTGAAATACTGCCTTGCAAGGATCACCCTGAAAAAGACAGGAAAAAGAAGGAACTTAAAACAACGGGGACAATGTCCCCTTAAAATTGGGTCCAAAATGAGCTCTATCTACACCCAGGAGGAGCACAGAATTTGTGAAAAGAAGACGTGTTTCCACTGGCATTTATTGTCCAAAGAGTATAATTTAGAGATACTTGCTGGAATGAGAAATAAAATCCAGAGAGATAACATAATAAAAAGGCAGACAATCAGACAGCCTTACCCTGAGAGCCATGCAGCAAAGGATCAATCAAAGATTTCAGGCCTTCACATAAAAGAAGTGGTTTCTGCCTTTTATTAAGCTGATACAGTGAAAATAAGGCTTCAGGCATAACACAGCTTCCCATTGTACCAAGGAAAGTCCAGAGGGCCCCAGTGAATCAGAGAAGCAGCAGCTCATTCCCAGGAGAAGAGCTAAGCAGGATGCAACCATGCAAATGCTCTGCAAAGCGTGGGCCATTTCCATGTAGACACAGCAGGCTGCAAGCATTGCTGCTGTAATGAGAGCTGGAGCACAAGCACTGTGTGAAGCTGTCAGGAGTCCCTGATTTGGGCTGGGAAACTGGGAAAATGCCTTTATCAGCAAGATAACCGAGACCACCACTGAGGCCAGAGTGGGATGTGAGATGAGGGGCAACACAGAGTCACAGAACCGTAGAATCATCTAGGTTGGTAAAAACCTTCAAGATCTCTAAGTCCAACCATCAGCCTGACCTACCAAGTCCCACCACAAAGCCATATCCTTCGGTGGCACATCCACACATCTCTCAAACACCTCTGGGGATGGGGACTTCACCACCTCCCTGGGCAATCCAAACCAATGCCTAACCACCTTTTCCATGAAGAATTTTTAACTGACATCCGGTCTAAGCCTCCGCTGGCTGTTTCCTCACATCCTATCGCTTGTCACCTCAGAAAATAGATGGCCATCCTCCTTGCTGCAGCCTCCTTTCTGGTAGTTGTATAAAGTGATGAGATCCCCCTTTTTCTCCAGACTGAACAATCCTGGTTCTCTCAATCTCTCCTCATGACTCTGCTGCATCCAGCAGAGCTGGGGAGCTTCTCATTGCAACCCTTCGGCTGCAAAGTCTTGGGCTGACAGAGCTGAGTATCTGTGGTGTTGAACACTGCTGCCAAAGCTGCACAAGGAAAGGTTCCTTCTTGACTCACTGAAATCCCTGGGTCCAAAGAATGGAGAAGACCTGGGGGCTCTACCATTGAGTCTTCAGTGGGTGGCCATGCACAGAGTCCAGGCCTGGGGTCCTCAGTGCAAGAAAGATGTGAAGCTGTAGGAATGGGTCCAGAGAAGGATGACCAGAGGTTGGAGCACCTCTGCTCTGATTTTGCTATTCCATCAGATTTTGCTCCCTCTCCTGGGAGACAGGCCACACCAAATGTACCAGAATCCACAGAGAGATAGAAATCCTCCTCCCCCCATCCAAAGACATGTTGGACAGATGCAAGGACAAAATGCCCACACCACAAGCCCAGCAGGAAGCTATTAAAGGAAGCTTTCATTCCACAGGGCTTAATTTTGCCTATGAATGAAACACTCAACTACAGTGCCGCCCAAATGAATAAGATGCAGAGCTTAACTCTGTGCTCACTCTGTGTTTCAGGTCTGATATTTAATTAGCAGCTGACAGTTACTCTCCTGCTGAGAGGCTATGGATCACTAAGAATAAATGGGCACACACAGATTTTCCCCTCACGCCATTCAAGGCACAGAGCAGAAACCGAGGAAAGTGGCATCTCTGCTTGCTGGTGACACGAGACTTTGCAATGGCTCTGACAGCTGCAGGAAATTGCATTCAGCCTCCCCTGTTCTGGAAGCTGATCCTGCAGGTGGGACTGTGCTTTGGAAATGCTAAGGGAGCCGTTTTGCTTTTCTCAGTGGAAAACACCAGTGGACAAATTCAGGTGGGGGGTTTGGTATTGCATGGGAAGTGTTCAGGTCAGACTTTCTGTTGAGCTTCTTTTGCTTTGTGGGATTGGCCACCAAAAAGGGCCACCCTCTCTGTGCTGGGTTGCATTCCGTCATGCAGGCAGCTTAGAGGGGACTGCATGAAGAGAGCGTGGAAAGAGATTCACCCAGTGGGAACCCCAAGGGAGTCTACCTGCTCTATCATGGCTTTCTGTAGCTTGGGGCCTGGCAGTGCCCTCCCATAGGGGGATGTGACCTCAGTCCCTTTGGTGTCCTGCACTTTGTAAACACATGTGCTGGATCAGGGCCTGGGCAACCTGACCTAGCTGTGCATGTCTCTGTTCATTGCAGGGCAGTTAGGCCAGATGGTCTTTAGAGGTCCCTTCCAACTCTAAGATTCTATGGTTCTATCATTCTATCGTTCTATGATTCTATGACTTTTGGAGGGTGGGTGTCCCCAGCACAATCAAAACATATCCAACAGCACTCAGTGAAACGCATTGTTAAACTCTCTTAAATTCTCCTTCACTTGAGAAAAACCACCCCCAAGACTCAGACTTGTGCCCTGATGCCAAGCACAAAACCCCAGCCTGACACAGCTATCTCAAACCACAGTCCCAGGAGCTGCCTTCAGCTGCTGCTGGTTGAAAATTTCTGCACTCAGCTGGGGGTTTCAGTGCATGGACTCCTTGGGGACATTGTGTGCCTGACATGCAAAGAGAGCAGCATGGTGATGGGTGGCAGTTAAACCCTTGGGGCAGTGGGTTGAGGATGCAGAAGGGGCTGCAGAGTGATTGCTGCAGGCAGGTCAGTGAGGTGACAGCACACTGGGGCATCCAGGGCTCTGACCCACCTCTGCTGCATCTCCTGAGCACAAAGTTCTGCGCAAGCAATAACAAGACAGCCGTGCCAGACAGCCCAACAAACAGCCTCCTGCGTCCACTTGCCCTTTGACTTTCATCTCTGGCAGCAGCCAAAAAAGATGGAGAAAATTAAGTCGTGAAATACTGACTTTGCTGTAGGTTTTTAAATCCCATCAGTCTGCAGGGACAGAATCACAGAATGGCTTAAGTTGGAAGGGACCTTAAAGATCATTGAGCTGACAGTAGCTGATGGTATTTCTATTGTATATTGATGGTATTATAGCTCACCATAAATTTTCAGAGTATCTACTGAATGTTCACTTGAAAACAGCTCTGATCTGCATTTCCATAAGACCAGTCCCAAAAACAATGCCAAACAATTTAAAGCAGAAATAGCTTTCAGTTGGCTGCTACACTCAGTGCACCCTCATGGTTGGGTAGGAGAAGAAAGAAGCATGCACAGCTGGATCTTCATAGAATCATAGAATGGCCTGAGTTGAAAAGGAACACAATGATCATTTAGTTTCAACCCCCCTGCTATGTGCAGGGTCAGCTGGCTGCCCAGAGCCACATCCAGCCTGGCCTTGAATGCCTCCAGGGATGGGGCATCCACAGAGCTCCTTGGGCAACCTGTTCCAGTCCTTCACCACCTTCTGTGTGAAAAACTCCTAATATCCAATCATCTTCAATGGCTGGGGCCAATTAAATCCCCTTTGTGGAGAAATGGGACCATTTCAGTGAGATGGGATGAAGAAAGTTTATCTGCTTAGATTTAGCACATCCCCATTTCCTGCAAACACAACCATTTCACAGCTCTATAAATGCTGCAGATAATGGCCAAATGTGCCACTGAGCAGTGAGCAACCCACCTGAAAAGGAACGACTGTCCTAAAAATGCTTTCACATGAACAGGGTCGAAAGGAGGGAGCTTGGAGGAGACCCAGTGCCCTCATTATGAGTGTATGCAAACAGCATGGAAGTAGAACAGCACAGTACAGTCAGGACTTACACATTCCCTTTTAGAAATACGCCTCCTGCAGCAGAGCTCATCCCACAAGTTTCCATCTCATCAGTCCCACAGTCATTGGCTCTTCCTCAGCCTAGCATTTTGTTATAACCTGTGGAATGGCTGTTATGTCATTAGTGTTGGTGTAATTAACCAGCAGTGGCAGGGACAGGAAATTTTGGAGTTTTTGTTTTAATGCATTTGGGGCTTTTGACAACTCTTGGAGCTGTGCAGTGGTAGTGGTGGCAGGAGGGCCAAACAGTGAGGATGGAATTTGCACAGAGGTAGATGTTGTCACCAAAGAAGCAGCAGCTGATGCATTCAGGAGGAGAAGCACCAGCTGGTGTGTGATCAGTGGATCTGGGCCTTGCTGGTAGACATGAACTGAGAACATCTGATGTTGCAGCTGGGATTTGCAGGCCAACTTTTCCTTCAAAACATGGATATTTGCCACTGCTTCCTAAGCAGAATAGCTCTCAAAGGCCACGCACTGATTCAGTAGCTCCTGCAGATATTCCAAGCATGTCCTGGTGCTGCTCTGCTTGAACTCCATCAGCATCCATTTAAATAAATGCATCCTAAAGGGACAAAAAAGGCCCTGGCATTGCTGCCCAAAGAGCAGTGGGTGCCTCATTCCCAATAGTGCTTAAGGTCAGGTTGCATGGGGCCATAGGCAACCTGACCTGGTGGGAGGCAACCCTGCCTATGATAGTGGTTGGAACTAAATGATCTTTGAAGTCCCTTCCAACCTGAGCCGTTCTGTGATTCTATGGCCCCTGACTGGCACCCAGAACATGTTCTGCCTCCCAAAATACTGAAAGGGGAAAATAAAAGGCAGCACATGACTTGCAAGGTATCTTTGCCAACATTTCACTCCCCTTTTTGTCCCTTACATTATCAGTTGTGAACATTTGTGCTGGCCTCACTGATTCCTCCCAGCACTGACTTGGGTGCACGATCAGATCAGCCCAGACAAGACTTAGTTAGTCCGATTTTGGGTTGGTCCTGTGTGTTGGTCCTTATGGACCCCTTCCAACTTGGGATATTCTGTGATTCTCGATCCTTAGACTTACTTCTTGGTGGGAGACCCACAAGGCTGGGAGGCTTCCTGCTTGCAGCACACCCCACCAAATGGACAAGCAAAAAACATCCCTCGCCTACCAACCCCTCCTCTTGGCCCTGTCTTTTTGTTTACTGAAGCAATGAGCTGATTTTACCTTCCTCAGAAATCCTTTGAGGATCCAGAGGGGGAGTCTGGTGGAGAGCAGCAGCCAAGCATGACCTGCTAGTGCTGGCACACAAACACATCACAGGCTGAAAGCTGGGACAGGTGTCCCGAGGGTGCTCGGTGCTTTGGGTCCTCAAGAGCCTCAGCTTACAGTATTTGGGAAAAATGGAGGCAAACAAAGGGGGTATGAGCCCCTGGAAAAAATGGATAGCCCCAGGATAAATGTGGACAAAGAGCATCAGGGCAGGATGGACGAGCAGGATGGAAGTGGAAAGAAAGAGGACCTTGAAAGAAGGTAAAAGAAGAGGTTGGCTATGGGGAGAGTTGAGCTCAGCCTGTTTGTGTCATAGTGCAGTGAGCAGGACAAAACTGAAAGGTTGGAAAGGTTTGGAAGAAGTCTGACTTTGATTCTTCACTATGTCAGTACCTGCAAAACTATGGAGTGTTCTGGGGCAGCAAATGCTTAAACTGAGCCCTTCCAAAGGCATGGGGGTAAATTATGGCTTTATGCTCTGCAGTTCAGAGTCCTAAATTCTCCTTTCTACCAAGCAACATCAGGAGGCCATGAACAGAGCAGGAGCTGGAGGGCAATCTGGAGAGGGGACTCCATCTCTGCAGCTGCCCTGCTCCTGGAAACCTCATTTCTCCCCAGTATGAAAGCACAGCACGAGCTGTCAGTGCCTGGGATGTATCTGGGTGACACAGTTTTCAGCACAGATCAAAGCAGACGTGTCACAGAAGCAGACGCTCAATGAATGCCTTTACGCTGTTTTCTTTACCCTGAAAAGTATGTATTTTAAAATCATGGAAAATTATGGAAAATGTGGAAAGAGAAGCACAGTCCTATCAGCACTCCCACTGCAGAGAGTGCAGAAGCTGTGGTTTGGTTGTTCCCTACCATTTCATGGATTGTCACACAATGTCCCGCATCTTTAGCCCCTGACATGAACCCAAAACTCCGCTAAGTGTCATTGTTTAATTGGGTTTCTTGAATCAGCTGCTCACCTCCAGCCTTGACCTCATAGTCCACCCACAATCTTAGGTTGGGATCCACATTCCTTTGGAAGGCTTTTTCCATCACTGCCCACCGATGCACTGGAAATGACCCTCAGCTGCAGACAACACCAATTATCCTACTGGGAAGATTTAGTCATATTGGTTAAAATTCATGTCCCCGTTGGGTGCAGAGGTAATTAAATCTTACTATCATTATTGTGTAATAAAGGACAACTGAAATTTATTTAATATGTGCTGGGTGAGAGGTGCTTCATTATAAAACTCAGCTATATATCCTTGGGGAGAAGTGCTCAGAGAGCAGAGAAATGGCAAGCAGAGAGGCAAAGCTGTCTGGCAGGAAGGCAATAACATTGCCTTGGGGAGCAGTTGGCCCAGTGGGGGGCAATTGGCTCTTTGAAGGATTAGCTGTGGCATTTTGGGAAGATGGAATGATATGAGAGTGTTATAGAATCATAGAACCATTAAGGTTGGAAAGACTGCTAAGATTACCAAGCCCAACCATCAGCCCATGCCTGTGACTGTATGGTCATAGCAGATATCCAGCAACAGCTCTCCTAGCTGCTGCAGGGACCTATGGGCTCCTGCTTAGTGGCACTGGGAGCATAACATACAGCACGATGTGGTGATGCAGAAAGAAACCAATGGTGTTTTTCAGGGCTTCCCACTAAAAGCAAGCCTGTGCAAGCACGCATTTAAGTTATGACTCTGCATACTCAAAAAGCCAGTGGATGAAGATAAGCACTCACCACTTCTTCCAGCCCTTCCATCAGAAGTAGCTCCCTCTTGCCAATAAGAAATGGGGAAGTCCACAGGCAAAAGTTTTTCAAGCTTCTAAAGGACTTCCAATCTTTTATCAGGACTTCTATTACTACTAGGAGGGCACATGGGATGCAAAGTTCCTGAGTTATATATATATATATATGTTTCATCAACACATCACTTCCTGCAGTAAGGGCTGTGGCAGCAGTCACCTACAGACAGGGTCTCCAGTCTGGCTTGACACCAGCCAAGGGCTAATGGAGAGCCTGCATTACCCTTTCTGACTGTGGCACAGCAGATTTGCCACCAAAGGTGGGCCTGGGCTTTGTGGGGAAATAGAGCAAGTCCCTGTGGAGCTGGACAGGGGTTGGAGAGGTGTTGGTGTCTCCGTAAAGCTGTTGTGTGTGCATATGCATTCCCACAGGATGTGTCCCCATGGCCACTCTCAGTCTGTGCTCTGTCTTCCTCTGCACCCACTCACAACTGGAATTATAAATATGGACTCAAGAAAGGAGACTCATTCTCAGGGAGCACACAGCCAATACAACTGGAGGATTATATATGGGGTCCTATGGCCATCAGTGGCAAAATCAGACCTCCTGCTTTCAGACTGTTGCCCTCACTCTGAGGAACTCCATCCTTAGTTAGAGGTCCTTTCCAGATGGAACACACAGCCCAAAAAATCACCACTTTTCAGGTTGGATATTAGGAGAAATTTCTTCTTCAAAAGAGTGGCCAGGTGCTGGAGTGGGCTGCTCAAGGAGGGGGATGGAGTCACCATCCTGGAGGTGTTTAGAAATGTTTAGGTGTTGTACTAAGAAACATGGTTTAGCAGGGAAATATCACTGGTAGGTGGACGGCTGGATTGGATAATCTTGAAGGTCTTTTCTAGCTTTGGTAACAATATGATTCTGTCATTCACCCCTTGCTAGTGAGGGCATTCTCATCCACCCTCAGTTAATGTCATTGATGCAAATGTAGTTTTGGATTTGTCTTTACAGAATGGTTTTCAGAGCCCCTAGTATTTAACAGTTGCCAGCTAAGTCAGAACAAATACAAATGAGGCCATGAGCAGTCATTGAGCTGCTTCAGAGCCTGCTGAAAGTGAAGGCAAAAACCCATCCTTGGATCAGGAGAACAGGCAGTTCTCTAGGGATGCTTCTGTACTCCAGGGCCTCTTTCAGAGGGCAAAATCCTTACTCAAAAAAGATTATGCAGGACATACCACAGATAATCAGTTGGATCCCTGCAATGGGAGGGGGAAGGCAATATTGATTTCTGCTCCTGAAATACTGGGACAGGTTTTTCTGTCCTCCAAGCTCTGTGTTTCCCACGAGACAGAGGCTTTGACCTCATTACCTGCAAACTCAGCCTGGCTACTGAATTACCAGGTGCTGCTGCTGCTGTTGCCCAAAGCACAACTCCATTGGCCCAGCTGACCTGTGGTTAAGAAGGTGAGGGCTGAGAGCCCTGGCTTGTGGCGCACAGCTTAATCCCAATGCATTCAATTGTATGGTTGAGTTGACTTCACGGGTTCACACAGCTGACATACTCTGAACGCGCTCCATCACTCACACAGCTGCTCTCAGCATGGATGGAAATTGGATGGTGCAGTAGTACAAATCTCTTAGCTTTACCATCCCCTACTCCCAGTCAATCCAGCCAACTGGTCTGCCTAGCGGTGCCAGCATCTTCACTGCTCAGTTTCACAGAGAAATCAGTGCACTCTGCTGCTTAACTGCCCTTCTCCACACCAAGTTTCCCCCCTGGTAAACGTGCTCATTGCTAAGTGACCAGTGACACAAATGTGACAAACATGGTCTCGCTGTGATGTGAACGCACAACCACATGCTTCCCTCTATGGCCAAGAATCTTTCCTACATTGATTGAAAGGATGTTTTGGGGGGCAGACCCCAGGATTCCAGCAGCCAGCGAGTGTCACTGGCACCCCGTGAGGCAAAGGCTGGCTGGGCAGGGGGGAATCTCAACAAAACCAAGCTGGTGTGTGAGCAGCCTGCAGCCTGCACACTTAATGAGCTGAATGCCTGGACATGCTCTGAATTCCCATGGGCAATTATTCCAGTGAGAGTCGATGCAGCTCGATGTGATTAGCTGTAACTACAGTGTTCTCTGAAGTGCGTGCAGCCCCTGCTCTAATTGCTCATGTAGGCATGAGATAGCTGTTTTCCTCATGACCTCCTCTCAAAGCATCCTCACCATCAGCTCCCACCTATCTGAACTTTTTCCCCGGAGTATTCCTCCACTCTCTGTGCCTCATCGCTCCGAGCATGACCGAGTGCTCCTGGTGTGACACTGCTGATCTGCTTCACAGCAAAGCTGAGAGCTGCCTGCCCTTAGAGGAACAAGGCAGGCATGCTGAAGTCCTCCCCAAAACCTACTCCTCAGCGTTGCACTCCCCACTTGCTCTTACTGCTTTCAAGGGAAAAATCCTCTTGGTGACCTGTGCAAGAGGCTGCTTTATGAGTCATCAAATTCCACTACTAAATAGGTGCTAACTGTCAGAGCAGGGTAAGGCATTGTCCAGAGCACACAAGCACAGCCCTCCACTGCTGCAGACAGCTCTTCCTATCTCCTTGAACAACAGCAGCTCCAGCCTCTCCCCACACAGCCATACCTCTGCCTTGCTCACCATGTCCACAGGGACACAAGCAGAAGACTTCTCTGAACAGGATCCACCAGGCAGTTCTCAGTGCATGGCCAAGTCCCAAGGGAAGGGTAGGGCACTCTGAGGGCTCTGAGAGCATCTCCTGCCTGCGAGACTCTTTGATACAGTTTAGAAGACATGGTGGTGATGGGTTGACGGTCAGTCTAGATGATCTTAGAAGTCTTTTCCAACCTTAACAATTCTATGATTCTATGAAAAAAGCAGACACGGGGATTGTCTTAGACCCTGGCCAATGCTCCAAAGCTATGGCAGGTCTTACTGCAGGGATATCCTGTTTAACAGTCGCAGCACATCAGCAGGGTGCTAAGGCTTCAGGAGAGGCTAGAGGACCTGCAGCCAATTAACCTTGATAGCTAAATGAGGATGCAGGCTGCCAGGCCACTATCTGAACTGCTCTCCCCTCTCCCTCCCCAAGAGAAGCTCAATTAAAGGGATTTCTGCACCCTGTAGTCCAGCAACTCTGCAGGGCTCATGGCTGAGCTGAGAGCCCTCAGACAGGGACTGTGAGCTTTACCATCCAAACCACTGCCTTTGGAAGGAAGGGAGACATCTGGAAACAGCAATCGCACCAAATTCATGGGTGAGTTTGCATCTGCTTTGGCCTGAAACACCCAATGAACTCACAGTGTGAACCAGCAGAAGTCTGCCTGTCCAGCCTCTAAGCCACCAGCAGAAACCCAGCAAATCACTCCTGCAGCTGCTTTCCCAGCTGACACAGACCTTAGAGAGATTTTCTTCTTGAACCAGCAATAAGAAGTGAGCTCAGCTACCATGCAGAGATGTGATAGGTGTTTGGAAGAGGTGGGGACGTATCTGTCTTTGAGGTTTGAGAAGCAGAGAAGGTAGAAATGATCACCATACCCCTTATATCCTCCTGGAGAGAACTTGAGGAGAGCTTTCAGGAACAACCATCTGAATTTACATGAAGCTGAGTTTCATCCTGCTCACACTTCCAACCTCTGCGTTTGCTTTGCTGTGACTCCCCAGCTCTCAGCACTGTCAGGTTAACGGGAAGCTTTGCATCAAACACATTTTAAATGACATCTTCAGCAGCGAAAGTGACAGGGCAAGAGCTGCACCGTGCAGGCAGCGTATCTGCAGTTTCCCAGGTCTGTGTCAGTGCTGATGTGGGTAAGCAGAAAGCAGTGAGTTTCACAGCCAACATTGACTTGGACGTGGCATTACTATGGCGGAAGGCAACTACAGAAGGTGCAACAGGGGCTGCAAAAGGTGAGCTGAGCAGTCCTACAAACCAAGGCAAAGCTTGTATGACACCTGCATTGAGCAGAAGGGATGGCACAGGGTGAGGTGCAGCTGTGGTCAGGCAGATCTCCTGTGGGACCACCCCTGTTCACCCAAGGGTAGCCCCTGCTTTCAGGGCTTGGGTGTGGGCTCCTGGCTCCCTCCTTGCTTCATCAGAGTCGTGTTGGTCCCAGTTTTCATTGCATGGATGGATGATCATTGACTTCTATCAACAGAGTTCAACGCAAATTAGCTCGGTTTGGAAAGACAGCAACATTTACGCTTCCAGCAAGAGAAAGTCAGTTTAATCCAAGAAAAGGAGAAGAAATCATTAACTCCCACTTACTGAAAGACTATTGAGTCTTGTGTCTCTGCCCAGAGCAAATCTGACTGGTTTAAACCCACAGGTTCCTCTGGCTCTTGCATCACAGCATGCTCTGCCTTGCCAGGGGCAGGAAGCGCACTGTGAGTAGCGCTGAGCCCTGGCATAGCCACCCTCCATCAGGTGCTCAATTTGTCCCCATATCTGCAGGTTTCAGTCTCTGCCTTCCCAGGTTGGCATCCCTCCCTTTATAACCCCAGGTATTATACATGTCCATGCATTGAGATGACCCTGGTTTAGCAGCATACAGTGGAGTTTTCTTACCGTTTGGTATCTCTGCTTGTTCCACGAACTGGAAGTGATGGAATGAAATGCCCATAGATGTTCAAAGGGATGTATTTTGTCACACTAGGGAAGCATACTTATTGGAAGCATGCACTGTGGAAGGGGGAGATGCTAATAGACCTTTTCCTTTTTTGCTTTTCACTTTTTCTCAGTATCACACACATCTCATCCGCATTCATAGGGTGCAATGTGGCTGTGCCATATGTGAGGGGAGGCCAACCTGCCTCATTCTAGAGACACATCTCATGGTGCGTGGCCTTTCTGCCCAGTCACAGCAGTGCTGGCATCTGATGTTGTAAATGAAAAAGAGGCATTTGAATCATTTATGTGTCATGTTACTAAACCACCTTGAAGCTTTATACCAGAGCTATTCAGGCTAATGGTATTAATGACTTATAACCTGGAATACTGCTCATTTACTTGGGGCACTTAAGCTACCAGCAACCATCTTTCCATCCTGCCAGGTCTCTCAATGGTCTGCAGTTGACCACAAGTCCTTTCCCTTTGTTGAGGATTTTTTCTAAGTCTCCTTTCCAGAGCTGCAATTTTAAACTCCTTCCAAGAAGTGCTGCTCTCAAGCTGCCCAGTAAGGGCAAGCTAATCCCTTTCTGGGCAGCAGACATCAGCAGGGGGATTATCCACCTAACATAGCATTGCACAACCCAAGTTAACCCCTTGGTTAAGCACCATTTTACCCCTGAAGGAATTTACCTGGAAAATCCCCTGTAAGGCACGTCCTGCTGGGCTAGGAAAGCCAAATGAATCTCAAGATCTTTAGGGGAGATACAGACTGAATATAAGAAAACAGTTTTTTACACTAAAGGTAGTGAAGAACTGGCACAGGTTGCCTAGATTGGCGATAGATGGATGCCCCATCCTTGGAAACGCTCAAGGTCAGGTGATGGGACTCTGAGCACCTGATGGAGCTGTGGGTGTCTCTGTGCACTGCAGGGAGTTGGACCAGGTGATCTTTGAGGATCCCTTCTAATTCAGATGGTTCTTTGATTCTATGATTATGATTCTATGAGTGCACTGCAGGGAGTTGGACCAGGTGGTTTTTGAGGATCCCTTCTAATTCAGATGGTTCTTTGATTCTATGATTGTGATTCTATGAGTACAGCGGGGAGCTGGTAAGGCTGCATGCAGGTGGCAGTGACACCCCATAGCCCTGCAGTTGAATGTCCACCACTCAGAGCATTGCTGGAGCACGTGCCCAGGCCCACATTGCAAGTCTTTGCTGTGCACACCATCCTGGACCAGAAACTTCCGTTTCTCTTCCCTTGTTCCATAGATAGAAACAGCCCAGAATATGCTAAGGAAAACAAACCATGCTAATTTGATGCCATCTTGGCAAGTTAACACACTTCGACTCCTGGCTTCACAGCTGCTGGGTAGCTCCTTGGTAGCTATAGTATTGCCTTTTTTCTACCTTCTTTCTCCCAATTAGTGACAAAAGTTTCATATCCAGGTGCTTCCCTGGGCAGAAAAGTGATAAAAGAACATCTTGCTCTCCTGTCAGTTGATTTTTCATCTGGATATTTGGCATTTAATACATGCCAAAATGAAAATATCCCCAGCATTATAAGGGCTCAGAGAGCTTTGCATTAATGTTGTATGCAGATGATGCGTTAATATATTTATCTGATCCAGCTCAATCTCTCCCTAATCTATTAGCATTAATATCCAAGTTGGAGGATAGAGCCAGATAGAAAACAAGCTGTGCAAAGCCTGACTTCATCACCTCCAGACACTCCTGATGAAATGTTTTGCAGCTACAGAATTGTAAATTGTCCCCTCCGAGTTCACAGCACCTTGAATCTGTGACAAAGCAAATATTAAGGAGCAAAGCACTCCATGCCAGACCTTTCATTGAGGGCTGTGGAAAGCCCTCTGAGTGTAGGCTATGATTTTAAGTATATTTTAAGAACTTTTAAATGCCTTTTACCTGCAAAATCTTTCTGGCTCTTGAGAACACAGCCATGTGGGACAAACCATACCCCATCTGCTCAGACACAAGTTTATCCTTTTGCAGCTCTCTGCAACAAGAGGAGGGGTGAAGGCCCAGTATTTCTGAGCTGTAAAATTTGGGCAGAACAAAGCCCTTCCCCATCTGCCCACCAGAGCCTCCTGCTGCAGTAGATACCCTTGGGTTTGCTTCCAGGAGTGCCCAGCTCCATAAAGCAGCAACCTCCTGCCTCAGCCTGGGGAGAAATCTTTTCTATCCCCTCCAGCTGAGACACAACACTAGGGCCATGGTGGGTTGTGGTATGTTAGAGCTCCAAATACCCTTCCAACTCCGACCTGTGGGCAGAAAGATGCCCCATTTTCCTGGACCAGGTACCCATTTTTCACCTGGGTGAATCCAGTCTGAGGGACTGGATGCTTCTGCAGTATAAATGATGAGGACTTGTTTGATACACTATTTGAAGCAAATTTCTGTGATTCTCCTCAAACATCCCCATGAGTTTAACCCAATATATATTTCCTTGGCTCATGAATCAAGCAGATAGAGTGATCTGGCTCTGCGGTTTGTCCTTCACCTGAAATCAAAAGTCATATTTATCTGCTGTGTGAACGAGATAAGCCTTGGGTGAGTAATGCTTTTGCCTCGACTGTAAGCCCTCACAGTTCCAAAATACATAATACAAACATGTGTAACTGTGATCATTACATTTACAGGAATTAGAAAGGTTTGTTTCAAATCATTTCCGTTTGTTTTCCAAATTGTATTTGTGCTCTCAAAATGACACCAGCCCTGTGGTCTAAAGGAGAAACCAATGTTGAAAGGTGCAGGCTTCTATTTGTGACCTATCTGAAAGGCAGAACCTTCATGGGAAAAATGAAGAGCTGCAATTAATGGCCTGAATGGGCAAAGGGCAATCCAAGAAGCAGAATAAATAAAATGCAGAAGCTTTCTGAGAACCGTGAGAGGGATTTTGCTAGACACTACCTCTACATGTTGGGGATCACACCAGGAGCTTTGAGTGACCCTAGTGGGCGAGTGCACAATATAGATGCATGGGCAAACCTCTTCTGGTGACTCCAAAACAGTCTCCACAAACTGAAGGCAGAATCATACAATAATTTGAGTTGGAAGGAATCTTTAAAATTGAGTTGGAAGGGAATTTAAAGGTCATCTAGTTCAACTCCAAAATGGGGCTCCACCAAGTCAGTGCGAGACCCACTTGGTTTCCAGAGGTGTTTGGGGCCAAGAATATACTGTTGGCTTTCCATGCCAGAGCAGAGCCCAAAAGCTCCCAAAAAACTCACTCCATCTGCCTGATGGCATGTGCTCTCCCATCCAAAGAGCTCACAACAAATACTCCTATGCATTCTGTCTTTGCAAAGTCTTTTTGGACCTGAGCACTCATTAGTGAGGTAAGACGTAGATTTCAGTTGGTGATCCCTCTTTTTACATCCGCTTATTTTAAGACCGCCCAAGAAAAATTTCCCTCAAATTACCTTGATCAATTGTTCTCCATATATTTAATGAATTCCATCCAGTTCCACTGTTCTAACATCAGGGTCCACACTCCCAGATGTGTCATCATAAACACATGCTGCTCCTGCGACAAATACTGCAAGGGTGAGAAGTATATCAGGTACGAAAGACCTGAGAAATGGCAATTAAATGTGAAGGTAAGCAGAAAGCTCATCAGCTTGCCTTGTTTCCTGGCTTGCCCTCAAAACTGAGGCTGTGCTCATACAGACAGAATTGGGTGTATCTACATATAATCAATGCACTTTGGTTGTGCACTTTGCTTCTTAACGAAGGAGTGAATCTGCAGATTTTGTAGGACTGTCCTGGTTTTGTAAATGGTGCACCCTGGAAAACTTGACCTAAAAAGGTGCTTATGTTAAAATGACACTGGAAATATTTATAGAAGTCAATAAGAAGAAGTTTTCTATGCAGACTGAGCTCTGTTAGCAGAGGGTGATGATTTGTGGATGTTGCAGTGTATCAGCACTCACTGCAAGCACACTGCTGTGGTGTTGGGCTGGGCTGTCTCATGGACACCATTGGCTTCCTCTGCACCCACAGATACCATGAGAACATACTTATCCCTGGCATCTGCCTCTACAAAAGCCCAAAATCGTGCACGTTATCAACAGTCAGTTTGCCACCACTAAACATCACATGAAACACCTATGGAGCTGTATTAGCTTACTAGGAATTACATCATTCCTGGCACCGAGGGAACTACACACAAAACAGTCTCCTAGTCTTTAAAACTCTTATAATCATCAAACCATTTGAGTTGGAAGGAACCATTAAAGCCCATCTCAGCCAATTCTGCTGCAATGAATGGGGACACCCACAGCTGATCAGGTGCTGAGAGCCCCATCCAGCCTGACCTTGGGTGTCTGCAAGGATGGGGCATCCCCCACCTCTCTGGTCCTTGTTGTGTCCTTGTCAATAAGCAGTGCTGGGGATGGTACCCAGGAAAAGAAAAACAGAAGCTCTGAATCCTGACACCTACTCAACAGGTGAGGAAAGAAGAAAAGATGCTCCATAGTAAATAAGCCACTCCAGTAGAGACCTACAGAACCATAGTGACTAGCCCTTGGTGTGTGGAGCTCATTATTTCTTGCTCACAACTGAACCTGGGTTCTCACAGTCTTTGCTCAGGTAGAGGATCTTCTGGGAAAAGTCAGCTCCTGGCTGGTTTGCCTTGGGGAGCTGGCTGGGTTGCCAACAACTGGCTCCCTGCCTGGGCTGTCAGCTAATTGCATTTTTCACTCCCATCCGCTGCAACAGTGGGGAATCGTTTCTCCAGTCACAGCTGAACAAACATCACTCCAGAGATCAGCAAAGGATCCCAGAGCTGCTCTTGAGGGAAAGTGTAGCATGTACAGGAAGGGATTGCTTTGGTTTTGTTGGTAGTGACAGGAGACTGATCAGGATTTCTACAACAGCCCTTGGCTCAGGCTCTAATTAGCAACTCAAACATGTGTTTTCAGTTCTTTCAACTGAGCGAGAAGGACTCAAAAGCCTCAGATACTGCTCATAGTGAGCTGAGTCTTAATGTGATATCAAGAGGCAGGCAAGATAAGAGTCTGCAACTCTACTTCATCCTTTGAAGATATTATAGGTGCATCTTCCTTTTACTCAACTCCCTTCCACCTCCTTTGGAAACACCTTTATTCTGTTCTGCAGGTGCTGGAAAGCAACATAGCCACAGTTAGAGCACAGCAAGCAGGTCCTCCAGCTTTGTAAGATATGAGAGGAACCACCACAGTGCAGAGCTTGTGGGGATGCTCCTTCCCTGCTGCCCCAAAGGAGCTGTTCTTTGCTCTCCCCACTGTCATCACAATGGTATATACTCAAGTTCAAGCTCTGCCCATCCTGGAAATACTGAGAGATGTCTAGGAATTCCTCCCATCCTTAAAAACTCTGGAAACATTCATATACGTACACAGAAACGAGCACACAAGTATACAGACACATAGGGATGTGCTGGCCCCTCCAAGCACACATGCAGGGACATGCAGAACCCCACATCCAATGCAAGACTGCAAAGCCAATCAGTATTTAAAAATCAGATTGCTTCTATTATCACCATTAGGGTCTCTTGTGAATAATTCTTAAGAGGCTGAGTTTAATCACATGATGATTCCTTTTTTTTTACAAAAGAAAAAAGAAGCTATTCAGTAAGCAGGCTGGACTTGCCTGGGATTCAGTCTGGTCTCTGCCAAAGGAATCTGAAAATTCTTGGGGCTGTGATGTTGAACATTGGTTAGGAAAAAGACCAGCCTGCTCCAGTTCCTCCTATGGGACCACTTCTCATTCTTGCCAAGTGACTTAAAGCAGGATGCTACTGAGTGGTAACTGATCACACATCCCCACATTTCTTGGATGACCAGCATCGTGCTGCGACTAGCAGAAGAGCCAAGTATTTGCATTTGTGCTGATGCCAAAGCACCTTGCATGCTTATCAAATAAAATGTTTGGAAATAATTACTTCTGAACAACTCGATCCTCTGTGATTCTTACCTAAAAAAATAAGGTGAGCTTGGGACCTGAGTGCCTGGTGAGTGCCACTGCACCTGTGGGACAGTGATGCCAAACAGATTTTGCATCGTTTCTTCCTGCACTGCTGGGTCACATTGCAGGACACACCAACCTGAACGTGCCCTAAATCAAAGCCCATTACTGAAAAGCCAACTCATCATCTCTACTTGCCTTTTTCCTGTAGCAGCTGGCTCTGTTCAACCTCAGTTTCAAGACAGAGGATTCTGCTGACCCTAGTAAGCAGTTCTTCCCACTGAGCATAGCTTACAAGAGTCTGTTTCTCGTCAAGACCTTTCTGCTCTTGGCACCCACTTTAGGACATCCACTCTATCTCACCCAGAGGGATATGTGTAGGACCTAGAGGTGTCTTCCAGCTGGAACTGGAGTCTACAAGCTGCTTAATACTCTGAGGGCATCAACTCTATCCAGTTCTCACTAAGACACTCCTCAGCCAACCTTTGTTGGGTTGGCCTTTGTAAGGCTGGCTGGGTGCAGAGACTCATGGATCCCTCAGACAAGATGCACACTAAGCCACATCCTCTTTTTCTGTGAAGACAGTACATTTTGCACTAGGAATGGTCAAAGCAGCAACATGTCATGAGCAATTTACCCTACATGTGCCCTGGGGTCTGCTTTGGAAAGCTATCTCAGCAAATCTCCCCTGTTGTGCTAATGGCCCAACAACTTGTAACAATGTAATGTCCTATTGATTAGTTATCCATCGTTAATAGACTTACGTGGAACTGCAAGCAAAAGTGTTTGATTTCTGACTGGATTCAAGGATCACAGCAGCCACAGGTATAAAACAAAAAGGTATGGAGCTGCACTTGGGATATCAAGACCCTTTCCCATAGATTTGTAAACCCTTCATTTGGTGAAGGCCAGGCTTGGAAAGATGATATCCTCTGACACATGGCACAGAGGTCAGCTCTGACAGGCAAAGCAACCAACAGAGAGCAGCCTCTGCCTCAAGAGTGGGTCACAGCAGACCTGGCACCTTGGTCCTGACTCTCTGTTTGCCCAACAGTTGGACACACATTCTGGCCAAGCATCTCATCACAATGGTTCCATCAATCTGTGTGCTGATCTGACTGTGCCCTGGTGTGCACATACCTCAGTGATACCTCAACCAATCCCTTAAAATGCAATGAAAGCTGCGAAGAACATCATCATTTTAATGACCTATGAAGTTCTTGACATTCAACCACCATCTATTCTCCACAACAGGCCCGTGACATGGGGCATCCATTGCTTCATTACAAATTCGGCCCCAGTTTCCCTGTGTGCTTCTAAATTACAGGTAGCAACTCACTAATTATCTTGCCATGGGTGCAAGTCAACACCATAGCTTCAGGATCCCTGGGGTGTTGCCTAAGGAGATTCCAGCTCTTGGCCCTGTGTAGTTCCCCTTTGCTGGTGTGTATCAGGAGCAACCTAGCATCAAATGCTGGCATGGGAGAGAAGTAGGCCTACAGGTCCTCTTTTTATGTGCTCTAATATCTGCTAGTTCTCACTCCATCCTTCATCATCTGATTGTGAATTCTGCCTATTTTCGGAGTGCACAGCCTGGCTGCTCAGGGCAAACTCTGCGCCTCTCTACACCTTTCTCAGCTGCCAGATGCTGCTGACACAGCCAGAGGTCCTAGCTATAATAATCTGGCCTTTAAACTCTAAACCAGGCTTTGCACAACAATTAATTACCTCCTAACACAAAATCAATTGGAGCCTTTATTTTGCTTTGAACAGCAGTGATGGATAAGGCAAAGTTTCATCTTCTCTGCATTAAATAAACTTTTCCCTGATATGGCACCTGGCAAAAAACAAATCTGCACATGGTCCCACTAGTCCAGGACTTGGGAAAGGCCATGATATAAGGCAGCTGATGGAGAAACCCTGTTGAAGATCCCCACAGCACTGTTGTTGTCCTTGTATCTAAGATAAATAAATTGACCACAGTTTCTTGAAGATGAAAAACTCCACAGTGCCAGGGAAAACATTTTGGCATTATTGCTTATCTTTTATAGATTTATGCTCTCAGTATTTATGCTCATAAACAGAAAAAATATATGCTATGGATGTGCCATTACATTTACATAGCTAATGGCCAGGCTGGGTTTTGTGGTTAAATCCAGGATTCAAACTCTTTGTTATTTAGGAAGGAGGCTTCAAAGATAGCACAAAGAATACACACTAATAGTAGTTCGTTACATTCTGTATTAATTTTGAGAATGCTTCATGTCAGTTTGTTCTCTGGAATATGTAGATTAGCACAGATTCTCCAGATTTCCCTCTGAGTTAAAACACTGAGTTCTTTGGCAATGTTCTGTCTCAACTCCTCAGGATAAGAGACTGCTGCTCCTCGACTCTGTCCCCATCCCAACGTTCCCTTTGTGTCAGCTTCTGACTTTGCTCTCACTGGGACCACAGGAGGCAAAGAGCAACAGGACCAGCTTCATGCTTCACTTCATTGTCAGGACAAAGCTCCTCAAGAGCCCATTGCAGGGCAGGAGGACACCTCGGTACCCACAGCCAATGCCACATGGGAACAGCCTGTCAGTTCTTGACTTCCAGAAGCAAGCTGCAGCTTGGATGAGCAGGGGCACCAATCCCACCTGAGACCTGATGTCAAAACCCAAGCAATGCCCAGGGAGCTGCCTTCCCTCTCTTTGCTTTTATGCTACCCAGATTCAAAACATTCTCCCTGATGGAGAGCCCCAGGAGCACTGAGGGTAGGAACAGGCAAGCTTTATGGGTGCTGCAACCCAAGCTTAGGTTGCAGGAGGACCAGCAGATACATACCTATATGGCCAGGCACCAAAGTTCTCTGGTGGGCTGACAGGCTCACTCGTGGTGCTGGGACCATGGGGTAACCAGGATGAATCATCTGCTCTGGGATTTTCTGCAGAGCCACCAGCCCTGTACGTCATCCCAAACAGTTCCCCAGCATGTTATGCTTGAGGAGGATTCGACAACAGATGCAGGGCAGGTCAGCCAAACCCAGCTGCTGGCTTCTGGTGACCCTTCATTTCACAGGAGTAGCACAGGCATTGCAGCAGTGGGCATCTCAGGAGCACCAGAATCTCAAGGCAGTGACAGAGGACACTCATCAGCCTCCACCACAACAAACCCTGCAAAGCTGGTGCTGACCAGGGACAGTCTGAAGACCCACGCTGCCCTTATGGCAGCACATGAAGAAAGCACAAAGAGAAGCCGTGCTTTGTGCAAACTGGATGTGTGGGGAGTTCAACAACACTGCTACAAATTTCTATTAGAATGGAGTTTTTCAATAATATCCTACTGAAGTAGAACGGATTTCAACAGGGCTGACAGAAGTTGGATTATCCCCAGTACTCGGGTTCCACAGGGCTTTCTTAAAGAAGAAAAAACATACAAAGGATATTTTTTGGTGGGGGTCCATTTTCAAGAGCTGATTAATTGCATGTTGTTTTTAATTATATATATATATTTTTTAATGATATTTCCAGAACAAACATAAAAACGCTCTTCTGGAGGAAGGCAGTTGGCATGGGAAACATCAGCCCAACCTATCAAAGTGTGACAAAAACACACTCCAAAAACAGGAGAATCACACAATGTTAGCAGCACCAGATCCATCTGTAACATAGCTACAGATCGGTGAGTTCTCTTGGCTGAAAACAATATTTTCCCTCAGAAAATATACATGTAAACAGTCAACGTAAACAGTTTGCAAAGCTGTCAAATTGTTGCAGTCAAAAGATGAAGTTTCAAAAATGCCCTCAAGATCTGAGATTTTATTGTTTTTTCTGCACAGTAGGCTTTTTCCCAGAGCTCCATCCTTTCATTTTTAAGTTGCTTTCTTTTTTTTCTTTCTTTCTAAAGAAAATATTACAAAACACCCAACATCACACCAACAAAGCAATCCTTGACATGTTCTAGGAAAATATTCTGTTCAGTCTGAAACTCTTGGCCCAAGAAATGCAAAACCTAATTGTGCAGCTGTAAACAGGAGAGCTTTGTACATTGCAAATGCATCCTTGCCCTGAAGAGTATTTTTATTGAACTTCAGCTGGCTGTGTGTGTTTAGGCATTGGAGGCTATCGATACAAGAAGTCAAAATTAATCTGAGGTTACCAGTACTACTTATTACATTGGTAAGAAAAAAAACACATTTTCCAGAGGACACCAACAGCCCTCAGGTGCTGACATTATATTCTAGCAGTAGTGATGACTGCAGTTGATCTCTAAATGTCTGATGAGCCACCTGTTCCACTATCAACCCAATGAAGAAAGAGGCCACCATTAATGCTGGAATCATAGCGTTATTTTCAAGTCCATCCTACACTAAGATTTCACATTATTTTTCCCCACATTTACCACCAGCTCTCTTTTTCACTCCAAAATATTATGAAGCACTTTGAGTTCATTTCCAAATTTTATCTTTTCCAGAATCACAGCATTTTGATTGACTAAGTAGCAATTAGCATCTGAGTTGTTTTTATTTTATATCCTGCCAGTAGAAACATTTAAGTCAATATCCATCAGATTTGTGAAAAATGCATAAAACCTGGTCCTTCCTAAGCATAATTAGTCTTGGGGAATGGTGCTGCTTTTATCTGTAGGTCAGTACAAATATTAGCAATTAGCAAATATTAGCTGAGTCTATTTTTATATATATTTTTTTCTACTTCTGAACAATATTTTTTTAGTCCTATATGGGCTTTGCTCAAACCACAAGCAGTCTTCTGGTTAGGTTAGCACCAGACCATGAACTCCAGAGCATCACTGAGTTGGATGTACCCTGCTGAGTCATCCCGATGGCTTCATGACCATTCCACTGTATGTTTTGCAACTCTGCATTAGAAGCACTTTCTTGCTTCCTTTCTGTTATCCATCATGAATTCTCAACGTGCTGTTAAGTGCCTGTAAAAGGTCTGCCAAAGAATCACACAGTCACCAAGGTTGGAAAAGATCTACACGATCACCCAGTCCAACCATGCACCCATCACCGATAGTTCTCACTAAACCAGGTCCCTCAACACAACATCCGAATGCTTCCTTCACACCTCCAGGGTTGGTGACTCCACCACCTCCCTGGGCAGCCCATTCCAGTGCCTGACCACTCTTTCAGATAAGCAGTATTTCCTAACGTCCAGCCTAAATCTCCCCTGGTGCAGCTTGAAGACCACTCCCTCTAGTCCTATGACCAGTTACACAAGAGAAGAGACCGACCCCCAGCTCACTACAACCTCCCTTTAGGCAGTTATAGAGTGATAAGGTTTCCCCTGAGTCTCCTCCAGTCTAAACAATTCCAGCTCCTTCAGGAGCTCCTCATAAGGCCTGTGCTCCAGACCCCTCACCAGCTTAGCTGCCTTTCTGTGAAAGCTCACATTATGGGTAGCATCCCTCCAGCCAGCCATCAGGGCAGGGAAGGGAAGGCAATGCTCCCCCTCTCCAGAGCATCTCACCATCAGGCATTTACCAAGGTACCTGTCATGGTGAGCAACTCCCATGAATTCAGGGGCACTTCCCATAGAAACACCTTCACCAGAAGAGGCCCAGTGCATTCAAAGAAGTCATCCTGAAATTGCCATTCTCACACTAGTGGAAATTACTTCTTCTCCATAATGACAGTGATATGGCATAGAGACCGTGATGAGCTCAAGAACCATACAAACAGCACCTGGGGTACAGGAATGTCAAGGAAAATGGTTAGAAAAGTGTCATATATTGAACTGAAGTCTATTCCAGCACAGTTCTTCTTTTACTTGATGAGGAGCCATGGCTCTGGCAATTATCAGCTGTGTCACTAACTTCAGCCTGCAGAAAACTTAATTCACAGGTGAGTTTCTCAGCTTTGCCCTGGTGTCAGAAATAAAGATTTCCCATATTTGATAGGGAAAGTTCAACTCAGTCTCTCATAACCCAAACAAAACTCCAACCTCAAAGGTTCTCCCTGTGTCTCTTAGTGGTGGGATTTCCATTTCTCAAGCTGCATTGTGCTGTTTAACACATCAAGAAGAGCTGAAAGGGTTCTAATGAAAGCACCTGGATTTGTCCAAAATTATGCCCATATATAAGAGGCAGTTTGTTCACACATCAAAGGAACATTGCTTGGCTCTGTGTCAATCTATTGGTGCAGCAGAGGAAAACGAATGGAAACAAAACCTGTTTCTGCACAAGCCCCTTTTGCTGAAAGAGAAAAGACTTTCAGTTCAACACAGAGAAAAGACTCGAGTTGCCCTGAAATGCACAGGACGGGATTGCTGTGGGCAGAGCACATGAGAAGCAGGTTGGAGATGCTTAATCCAGTCATTGCACTTCTATCCAGAAAGGTTTATAGGGCAATAACGTGTGGTATCACCATGCTGGTAAGCCAAAACACCTGAGTCAGAGAGCTGCTCTGTGATGACTGTGTTATCGCTGTTGATGAATTGGAGTGAAAGCCAGGCCTAGAAGCCTGGCTGCTATCCTGTAGGAATGAAGAATGTACCAGATGGTCAAGTTTGGCAGATGGAAGAGGAAAACCAGTTGTGAATAATCTGCAAACGGATCCCATGGCCTGCTTGCTCCTGGCAGTCAGGGTACTAGCACCAAGCTGGTGGTACCTCCACAGGAGGGCAGAAACACCAAAACAGGGTAAAATTCAGGGCAAAAGCTCCACACTCAGCACAGCTGGGTGCTGGGGAAGGATGTTCCCTTTAGCTATTCGGGTAAACAAAGCTTGGTCAGGACCGTGTCCAGAGACCAGAGCACAGCTCTCCTGCTGCTCTTGTTCCAGGGAACGTGCAGCACATGGTCCCTGGCTATTGCCATCCTGCTGACACAGAGCCAATTACTGCCTCATTAGCAGTCCAGCAGCAATCTGAACAAGAGACAGTGCTGACAAAGGCTGTTGGGAAGCAGCAGATCCTTCTCAGACTGCAAAGGGAAACCACAAAGGCATTACATGGCCCAGCATCTCCCAGCACCAGGAGCTTCAGACATAACAGCTGGGGGCCTTCACACATTCCTGCTTCTCCTTTGCTTTCTTAGATATGATGCTGCTCACCATAGCTTAGGTAATTATATCACATCCCCTCCTATGGGACACGTTGCTGAGAACCAGTGCATTTAGCACCATAGTCCCCATCACCTGTGGCTCCCCCTTCTTTCTCTATCAGCTCTCTGCAAGAACTGTGCTGGATGTCAGCACAGGTGTCCTGGAGCTGGTGAGCAGAAGCTTTCAGGCTGCATTTGGTTGTGGTTCAAGGTCTGCCCCAGGCCTGTTTGCAGATGCCAGTTACATGCAGTTCCTTGAATACTGACTTTCAAGTGAAGTATTTTCTTCCTGTTATCATCCACAGCGGCCAAGAATAAGAGAGTAATGGGCTCATCATCATTCCAGGTTGTTGCTTCAGTCCATCTCTTGCCAAGGGAGCCATTGCAGAGCTTGGTGATCAAACTCTTTTTTTGCCCATCACATGGGACAAGGATATTAGCCTCACTGCATAGGTATAAAACCCAACAGCCCATCAGCAGCACCCATTGCCCCTCACATTCCCGGGGTCTGGTTCCTTTGCAGACTTCTGCAGCACGATGGCACTTTGCTGATCCCCAAATCCCCCAGCACTGACATCTCCACACTTCCACATGTGGTAAACCATTCCAGATTTTCCTGTGTGGAAGAGAAAGAGCTCCCTGACATCTGTTCTAGAGAGCTTCAGGAAGCCAATTATCCTTGAAGGCAAACTGTCCGCAGATAATTGGAAATATAGACTTCTAACTGATGGAGTGTTGACTAAACTCCAGCTATTGCCTCGCATGTGTCACATTGAATCTCTGAAGCTTCTTATAATGTTTAGCAGGTGCATTATCATGTCACATCCAGACAGGTGCCACAGTGCTGCACCTAATTGGAACCGTGGTTCACAGCATCCCTCCCACCTCTGCTGCTGCACAAATGGAACTGGAGGAATTTGGCCCTCTCCCCACTCCGAGCAGAGTGCAAGGAGTGGATCAGTACTCACCTCCCTCCCTGGTGCCTCTGCTCTGCTAGCTGATCTTAGTGTTTTCTTTCCAACCGTAATGATTCTCTGTCTCTCAAGCCAGGACACTGTTATGTGGTTTTAACCCTAACAGTGCCCTCTGCAAAAATGCCATCAACAGCACCAACCAGCACCTGCTCCACAACATCCAGCAATGAAAGCACACTGTTGCTGCAGCACAGCCATCAAGACAAACTCTAGCCACAACCCCCAGGACTCAGGGATATCTAAAGCTCTCCTGGTTCTTGGGCAGCTTGCTTCAATCAGGTCATTAGTTCTCATTTTTGAAACAAGCTGAGGGTTTTCCAGGACATTTTCTTGCATGCTAGCATCTTCATGAAGGAAGTAGGAAATCCCACAGCTTGAACCCAGCGAGAGCAAGCAGCAGAGGCTACATGCCTGCATGTGGACCTGTACAAGGCAGTGTGGGTGGCTGCTTTTCTCTGCAGAGCTGGCAGAAGGGCTGCAGTGAGGTCACCATATTGACAGGCAGAGCTTTGCTGTTCTGGCAGCGTAGCCCATTTGTGTTGTTAATGAATGGCATTGCTGGGGGAAGATAAATGCTCCAGCTTTATTGTCAAACAGAAGTAAATTTTTAATAAGGTCTAATTAGTGGCAGTTTAGAGTGGCAAGCAGCTCTGCACCTTCCCAGCCACCTCCCAAGGAGGAGATGGGGGCAGCTGGAGTGGACCCTTCATTAAGGTCCCTCAGGAGAGAGGGGTCCCTGCAGCACCCTGTGTACACACACAAGTGCTCATGTGTGTAACAGCTGGGAGGCTGGGGAAAAGTATGGCTCAGTGGGAAGTGTACAGGGATGTACCATGTATCCTGGTCAGTGTCTGCCCATACTGCCCCAAAGCAGCATCTCAAGGAAAGTGTTTAGTGTAGTTGATGCCACAGCTTCTGGGCTATGCTACGAGCACCAACAATAGTAGGGTTGGGCAAAAACCCTCAGTGATGGACCATCTGCAGACAGATGAGTGCTCACACCCAGACAACCTAGCACAAGGGCATGGACAAAAGCATGTCACAAGCTACCAACTTCAAAAGCTGCTGGTGGTCATTTTACTCTGGATGAAGTCATGGTCAAAGCCAACTGCTGAGCCAGCACCCAAGAGGAGAGGTGGGCAATGAGGAAACCACCACTGTTTGCTAGGAGCCATCTCAGAAATTCTCAACTAGGGAAAGCTTTTCCAAAGTACTTGTGATTTTGCTTTGGCAAGAGAGAAAGGTGAAAATGCAGATCCATTGACCTCTATAACCTACGCCTTCCTTCAGCTGTATCAGTATGCAAGACAGAAGCAGAGCAGGGTCAGAGCATCATGCAGGACCCGATCTCCAGTGTGGACACCCCAGAGCAGAGCTACAGGCACCTCTGGCACAGGCCAGCACCAGCTGCTTCCAAGAAGGACAGGGAGTCCTCCATCAGGGCTCACATTTAAAGCTTTTATTACAGACCTTCAGCTAAGCCCCTGACTGCACTGATTCCTGTGAGCCGTGTCACATCATGACTCAGTCTAAAGGGACGCCAGGAGTCCTTTTGTCCAACCTCAGGCTCAGATCTTGGACCAAACCAAACCACTCAGTTCTTTGTCCAGCTGGGCCCTGGAAACCTCCAAAGGAGGTCGTCTAAAGTGCTTGGGGCCCTATTCCAACATTAAACTATCTTTACACATTTTCTTTCTTCTACTTAGTCTGGATCTTCCTTATTTCAGACTTCAACCACTGTTTCTTATTTTCCTCAAAGAGCCTTTCTAATACCTCCTGATAAGCAACTGAAGGTGCTGTTCGGGTTCAACCTATCCTTCACCAGCCCAAACAAGTTCCCTCAGCCAGCCTCTCCTTGGGTGCCTACTTCGTGCACCTACTTCATGACTGACTTACTCAAATTTAATCAGTGTATCTCTTGTCCTGGAAGACCTCAAATGCATCCTCTTTTGTCCCATGAATTCACATAGGTTGGAGATCCCTGACGCAGTCCCCCTCCACTAATGGGAAGAGTTCCTCTCCTCTGTTCTCTGAGCACAGAGACCTGGGAGACCTTGTCAGTGGAGAGTACAAAGATAGGCACAGATTTCCTTCACCTTCTTTATATCAATTGCCTTTGAATCACATCCTCATTCAAAGTGCAACTGTAGGTTCCTTCTTAACTCATTTTGCTACTAACACACCAGTAGAAGCTATTCTTATTTCCCTCCGTCATTTCCCAATGAAGTTTTGCCCTTCCTAGTGTCATCCCTGCATGGAAAAGCATTTTTTCCCCCCCATTTGTTTTGTTGCCAGCCTCATAGAATTATTAGAGTTGGAAGGAACAGTTAAAGGTCATCTAGTCCAACTCCCCTGCAATGAACAGGGACACCACAGCTCCACCAGGTTGCTCAGAGCCTGCTCCAGCCTGGCCTTGAAAGTCTCCAGGAGCAAGGCTTTCACCACTTCATGTTGTCTGCAATTAATCAGCACTCTCAGGTCTCAGGGGTCTGTAGTTACAGATGGGAAATAGTGCAGCACAGGATGACATCTGCTGGAGAGGACTTTGGTTCATCCCACCCCACAGGAGGAACCAGAGGTCCAAGGGATGTGTGAGCATCAGCAGTCATTGTTCTTTCTTCTTGTTCCTGCTAATTATCCCAGAATCCCTGAAGATGTGTAATGCCTTCCCCTTAGTACACAACAAAAACACAATATGGGTTTACAAACCACGTTCTGTATAAATACAACCAGCTTTCTAGCAGCACACTTCAAGGCAGGCTCAGTTATAAAAACAAATACACACACAAACCTCTCCGGTAGGGCTTTAGGAGCTTCAAACCAGTGCTGCTTCATTGAGGAGAATTCCTCTGGCAGGTATTGTATCTCCAGCTGCAGTTATCCTTATGTATTAGAGGAGATTAAGAAACTCCCCCTAAAATAGGAAGACAAGGTTTCTTGGGGGGAAATTCCTCCTGACTGCTGCAGGTGGCCAGCTGAAGCCCAGCATGTCATTATTGAAGAGATTTTCTCAATGTAGAGCCGTTCTGAGCAAAGCCTCTTGTACAGCAGAAGCTTTTACCTGGGAGACAGATACCTTTAATTCTCTCTCTATGCATGAGCAGCCCAATCCCAAGCCTTAAGACAGCACTTTCTACTTCCTAGCTTTCCTTCGCCAGCTGTTGCAGTGCCTGTTTGAATGCAGCCAGGGGTATATGAGAAACCAGAAGGGTGCAACAAAGTCCCAGTGACTGCTTTTTAATACCCAAACTGAGCAGCAATACAGGCACAGCCGCCCTCACATTATTGCTCTGGGAAGGGCTTTGCAGCACTCAGACTGGAACTTCCCCTCACAAAGCAGCTTACAATGTGTTTGAAGGATACAACTCAAGTCTTAACATATTTTTTTCTTCATAATACTGGGACTATCCATGACACCACAGGCATTACTCATAATCCTATATAGATGCTGAAGTCCTTTCATGCTTTCAAAGCCAGTGGCTTCAGCAGTTTGCTGTGATAGTTTGTTGAGTGGAGAACTCTCCGGATGAATTTGAAAGTAATTAATGGAATACCTTGTTTCATTTCATAAGATGATGGAATGAATCTCCTTTCCTCTCACCCTTCTAAGTTATCCTCAAGTGCAACATGACTTCTTCTACTGTACTACGCATACAGGAATGATGAACATCACTCTATGGGATGTCTGAACTGGAGGAGGTAGGCCATTATTAAGTTAATTTCAGCCAAAGCAGCAACATCTTGAGGCACAGTATACAAAGCACATAGGAAAGAGTAAGTGTCCAGCAGCAGCTGCCTCATTCCCTTCAACATTAATGGATGTTGTATCCCAAGACAGAGCCCCCAATCACCACTTGCAGTCAAGAAATTAATTGTTTGTCTGTTGGCTGTCTATATGTTCTTATAGGAATGTTTTTACACTTGAAGCTCCCTGAAGGCCTCTATAAGTATTCTACTCATAAATACAATTATAGCAGAGCTCTTGCTAGAAACAGCTATATATTATGGGATATTGCAGTCTCATCACCATACCAAAGTCACTGCAAAATCCAATAGATCAAAAGCAGAGAGTTATCACCTGAGCATTCACCCTGGTGGAAGTTCAGCACCTGAATACTGAAGATGCAGGCATTTCTAAAGGCTTCCCAGCAGGATTTTGTAGGTGGAAATGCCTTTCCTATGCCTCTCCATACAAATGTGTGAAAACTGAGTGAAAACTGAGTGACTTCTTGCAGCACGGGGAGGTGTTGCTAAAAGAAAAATTGCCTACTGGAGGAGATGTAGGCTGATTAGGTGGAGCTCTTTAAATACTGGCACAGAGACAGCTGGCTCATCCCTTCTGCAGGCCTCTTAACAATAACCCAGTGTATTAAAGAGATTGATCCTGCGATAGCTTTCTCCCCAGCATAACAAAATGCTTTCATGACCACCGCTGGCTCCTACTAGATGGGCTTTTCAGACTGCTCTGAAACCAGAAGGCGAATGCTGGGTCTGGGAGACAAACTCTCTACCTGGAAACCTGTAGCTCTTTGTAAACGGAGGCCCTCAGACAGCACAACAAAACCATTGCCAGCCTTCCTTCTGGTGCAAAACAAGGCACAGAAGCTACTTTGGGAAGTTCTCTAACCCACTAGGATCCGTCCGGAGGCCTGAGCACCCATACCAAAGAGACACCTGTCTTACTTTGAAGATCAGCATCCTACTTGTGTGCTGGAGAACGGGCTGGAAAAGCCATCAAGTCTGAACAAGATACCCAGATGTGATGGTCAGTGGCAGGGTCACTGCAGACACATCCTGCCTAGATCAGCATCTTCACTGCAGAGGAACCTGTCTGAGCTCCTCAGCTCCCCTCCTTCCCCTGAAGATATTTTGTTTCCAGTGAAAGGTGTTTGAGAGCAGCCAAACCACGCTCAGGACGCAGTATCCTTGGTGAGGAGTATGTATGCTTTTGTAAATTGGTTCCTACTGAACTAGAGGAAATTACACACCCAAGAATACACACACTTAATGCCTGCAGTGGCATCAGCCAGACCTGCACTAGATAATGTCACCAGTCATAGAGGACAAGCCCCACTCTCTAGGGTATCTGTTTATCTTCCAGTCCTCCCTTGAGACACTTTGCCTCCAAGACACACCGTAGTTAAAGACATTAAAGCATACAACAGGCTTCTTTGCTGCTTGCCACAGCTCATTAGATAACTATTAGGAAAAAAGCTCATTAGAATTTTGAAAATGCTGCATTGCTGGTTTTCTAAAGGCTTGCTGATACGGAACAAAACAAGAAGTCAGAACACAATGAGAATCACATAAACCATGCGGCTCCCTAGATAACAGTAGGTTTTTTTCCCCCTCCATAATTCACTTTTCGCCAAACAGCCAACTTTCGCAGCCCTACTATGAAGAACTTTGAGTTGAAAAACAAAGAAATGTACAAGCTCGCACTTTGTGTGCTGTATGTCTGCTTGAGAGCCTTGGAATCTCTAGATCCTGTGAGGAGAATCTTTTATATGATGGAAAGTCATGCAGGGGCATCTGAACTGTTCATGGCATCATAGAATCATTAAGGTTGGAAAGGACCTCTAAGATCACCCAGTCCAACTGTCTACTTACCACCACATCCCTAAATGTCAGATCTCCACATTCCTTGAACACCTCCAGGGACAGCAATTCCACCACCTCCCAGTGTCTAACCATTCTACCAGAGAAGACATTTTTTCTGATATCCAACCTGCCCAAGGTGCCCATAAGATCATGCAAATGCCCAGAGTCAAACAAAATGAATCCTGCAGCTGCTTCACAAAGCGATGCACATGCTATTACTCTATTTGGTCCTCACAGTCACCAGATCCATCACTCTGTATTTACTGAGAACAGTGTTTGTTCAAGAGTTCTTATGCTCTGGCTCCTATCATACTCTCCATGGTGGGACACCTTACATACTCAGGAAACATGCTCCCAGCTGGCTCCTCTTGCATGTGATGGGTGTCCTTCAGCCAAGGTTCACTCTTCTGACACAGAAACATACGTGCCCAAATCATCCCTAAGCTGCCATTACAAATGCAGCACCATTGGACATCACTGTCCAGGGTAGAGTGCTGAGGGTTTGCAGGATGCCCACTAGTTCTTTTAACATTCCACTGAGGGACTATACGAACAGTCCCCAGACTGAAAGGAAAAGCCTGAAGCAAATTGAAATGCTGGGACTGTGGCCTGGGGTAAGCACATCCTTTTCTGGACACATCTGTTCCAAGCAGCAGTCCCCCCTGGATGGTCACCACAGCCAGTTATGGACCACACACCAAATAAATCCTGACCACCTGAAGAAGCACAGGATCTGTAGTCACTTTAATGCCGTGTAGAGGTTCCGGGTATTTCCTGGAAGAGGCAGCCTGCTGTCAGTAACCACCTGTAGCAATTGGACAGGTCAATACAATAGGAAAGGTGTTACAACAGAGGTGTAGGACTAACATGATAGAGAGGTGCTATAAAGGAAGGCAAGAAGTTTTCTCACCCCTATCAGAAGATTCCAGGCTCAGCAGGGAAAGCTCCAGCAAGGAGGGATGTCCAGAAAGAGATCCTTCCCCAGTGGCAGCCAGCCCTCAAATGAGGTCTAAGAGAGGTGCAGCCAGGCTCCATCCCTTCCTATCACACAGCTGAATTGCCTTCACCTGTGCTCCCAGGGCTCCTTTCCCCAGATGCTCCATCAATGGCTCAGGCCCTAACTCAACATTTTCCATACACCCCCTGATAACCACTGAGCACAAACCAGTTCCCACCATCAAACCAAGGATGGCCATGCGTACCAGTGCTGTGCTTGCTTCCCTTGAGGGGTAACATAATGGCTGATGGCAGCTGGTGCCTCCCACCCATCCCCAGATGTCAGATGTTGTTCTCTTCCTTCGTGGTTTTTTCTTGCGGTTCGCAACTTCCTCAGAACCACTTAATTGATTTATAACCCAATAATCTATCCCCTTCGTTAGCCACAGTGTACAGTCATTTATCATTCCCTGCACAATAACTGATTTCAAGCCCATTAGTACATGACCTGAAATGGTTATGGGCCTGAAGAATTAAACAGTTCAACCTGACTGAAGGGCAACATCTGAGAGAGTAAGGTGCAACCCTTGTGTGGCCAGTGCTAAACATCAGCCTGGGCTGAGATTTAAAGGCTGCACTTCTGCAGGTTCTGCATACCAAGCACCTGGAACCCACCCGCAACAAGAAATCAATGCATGGGAAAGTGGTTTTCAAAGTTTTCTCCCCAAATCAAGTGCTTCCAGTCTTTCAAACAAGCATATTTTTGACTCCAGGTACATCAGCAGGGTCTAAATGCCCTGAGCAGCCTCAGCAGGGCATCCATCCACATAACATCTATCCACTGGTCAAGGAGATTTCTATCATTGGTGCAGGCAGCAAAGACCAGCAACACCTGAGAACTGAACTCCCAAACGTCACTGAAGGCTTCAGGGGTCCTCTTTTTTCATAGAATCATAGAATCATAGAATGGCCTGGGTTGAAAAGGACCACAGTGCTCATCCAGTTTCAACCCCTCTGCTATGTGCAGGTCGCCAACCAGCAGACCAGGCTGCCCAGAGCCACATCCAGCCTGGCCTTGAATGCCTCCAGGGATGGGGCATCCACAGCCTCTTTGGGCAACCTGTTCCAGTCCTTCACCACCCTCTGTGTGAAAAAATTCCTCCCTGGTTGCAGCCTTTGTCACAGCCTTGCAGGGCTATGCTCTGCCCCAATGTCCTGCAGGATGCAGGGGCAATGAGGTCCTGTGATTGCTGGGCTGCACAAAGTGCACAGGGCTCTGGATCACGTACTGGTGATTCTGGGATGCAGAATAACACAGCCTTGCCCACTAGCAGCATGCATGCAGTCTGCTCAGCCTGCTCCCATGGATGGCTGAGCAGTAGATATTAGTCCAGCACTGTATTCATTCATTATTCAGTCCTTCCTTGCAGGAGGAGACGGAGAAGCTTTCGTGATGAATGCTGTGGTTCCTAAAAATAATTTACTACAGCTGAAAATACAAGAGCTAACTCTTTCTTTCCTGACGGGGTGTAAATTGGAGCCACTTCAGTGAAATCTACAGTGGTACACAGAGAGAATAAGAGGAGACCTGGGCACAAATAATTTCTTCCCAGGTCTGATTACCTGTGCTTTCTATTAAAGGTATACAATTGCATCCCAAAGCACAGCCTGGCTTTCTCCCTCCTCCTCTTGCAGGGATGGAATGTTTGCAATGTCCAGCTGGTGCTATTGGCCATTAGGGTCTGGAGGTAGACATGGTGAGGACCTATGTCTTACCTAAAGCTACTCATGCTCCAAGCCATAAAAAGTGTAAATCAAAGCTGGAAGAGTGCTGCTACAGTGGCTGCTGAGTCCTAAAGAGCTCCTCTGACATTGCCAGTCTCTGGATCCCACAGTGACAGGTTATTACCTTAATGACCCAAGCACATTTGCAAGTTATTAATGCCAAAGGTAGATGGCTGGAACAGCGCTAAAGAAGTAACTGATTCTCATCTCTCAGTGATGCTGTGCCTGGAGCTCAGCCCAGCCATCTGTGGGAGCACAGAGATGCCCTGGAGAGCACAACCTCTGCCTCATCTCATCCCACATTGCCCCTCTAAGCAGCAAGCCAAGCAGAAAGCACTCCTAGAACAGCCATTTCCCAGCCTTGGGGCACATCTTTGGATCAGAACTGGCATCATATGGCAAACTGATAGTTCTTCCTGTGCTGCAGCACGGCCCATCACCACCAGCACAACCCATCCACCCATCAGAGCCACCCCTCCAGCCAAGAGACAGAAACCGATTCCAGGGACAGACAAGCAATGCACACAACACAAAGTGCTGGTGGTGTAATGCACTGGCTGGGAAAAAAGGTGAAGAAAGAAAGAAAGAAAACCCTTCCTCTCTCCCCCCCTCATTGTACTGGCTGAGCTCAGTCAGGCACCAGTGGATCTGCATGGGTGAGATGCCTGTTGGTGTTGTGTGGTTTTGGTTTTTTTCTTTCCTGCATGACCATGTTCTTTGTGGTTCTGCACAGAAACAACACCCTAGACAAGGCTGAGGATGAGGGATCAGCCCAGCAGCAGTGGTGCCAGACAGCCTCAAGTTGACTGACAGCAAATCTTCACCAAGACCCCATTGCAGGGATGTAATAGATTTGACAGCCGGACCTCAGCCTCATCCCAGAGAGCTCAAGGGAGAGGAAAACCCCACAGCTGCTGTCCTCACATCTCACTGCTGGGAACAACCAGCATCCATGCAGCCAGGACACCACTGGGGCAGAGCAGGCAGCAGCACCTACAGGGCTTTGCGCTCAAGCATCTTCTCTTAGCACCTGAAAGCTGGCAAGATGACACCCACTTCTGCCAAGTACTCCTGTAGACACAAGGTCTTTTAATTAGCAGTTTCTCCTAGTTAATTACTTTTGGGAAATGCTCCAGGCTCTGAATGAAAGCAGTATTTTCCTAGGAGAATGAGTCACCTCTCCTACTTGCTCACAATTGTAGTAGTACTAATGCTTAGGGCTGGTGAGAGAACTTCGCCTCTGCACTGCACACCCCAAAGCACTCAGCAAAGGGCAGGAAACTCAATGCCACCTCCATCCTGTGGAAGGGGAAAATGAACCTGGTGAACCTGCTGTATCCAGAAAGATCCAGTACTGTACCATGGCTGTAGTCACAGCAGGTGCTGATCAGAGCACTCTTGCTCTCACTGAGTTGTCAGTGACGTGACAGTGATGTGAGATGGTGTGTAAGGCAGAGGATCACCACAGCACAGCTGGGCTCTGATGCAATATCCAAATCAGTACCAACAGATGAGGGACAAGAAGAGAACAAAAACCAGCAGGTAGATACACAAGCCCTAATGCTCAGTATGGAACTGCAGCAACACCAGAGATCTGAATTGGGAAGGCATGTGTTGATAGGCCACTCAAACTGATGTTCAGACAGAGCTTCATCAATGATAAGACAAATAAAGCAGATTATCAGGGGATTCAGCAGAAAGACAATTTTCTTCTCAGCTAGCTGAAAATCTCTGTGAGAATGTTCAAAACTTATTATGGGATGTTTGTTGGAAAGGTCAAAAGTGAGGAATGGGGAGGAACAAAGCACATCTGAGGAGAACAAAGATGGAATGAAGGACTGGAGAGGGAGAAAAGTGGATGGTTGCTTGCAAGCAAGTGATCAGTAGGTTTGCCTGGCCCAAGTCTTGAAGTGTCATTGTTCCTATTCTCAGCCTCATGGGGGTCATCCAATTTTTCCTTAGCTTGGGCTAAGGAAAGGTCTGGAGGGTTCAGGATGCATATGAGGCCAAGATCTTCTCAGAAGTGATGGACAGAGGGTGAATCACAGAATCACAGATGGCTCGAGTTGGAAGGGACCTCAAAGATCATCAAACTCCAACTCCCCCACAGTAGGCAGGGCTGCTGACTTCTATATCTAATACTAGACCAGGCTGCTCAGGACCCCCATCATACCTGGCCTTCAACACCTCCAGGGACAGGGCATCCACAGCCTCTCTGGACAGCCTGTGCCAGCACCTCACTGCTCTCTTGGTAAAGAACTTCCCCCTGATATCCAACCTAAATCTTCCCTCTTTAAACTTAAAACCATTTTCCCTTGTTCTGCCAATACACACAGCGGGTTTCCATACGCAAAGCATGGTTACTCTAATGACGATCAGTAAAAACTATTTGCCATAAGGCATAAGATGGAGGCCAAGTCTGAACGGGTCTGAATGACACACGTTTTCTGGGTAACCTCTCTATAAAATGCTGATATTCACACACCTCTGCACCTGAGCAAACAGCATGTTGGGTGATAAACTATGCATTATTTCCAAGAAATACAGCACTATGCTTTTTTTTTTTTTGCCAACTAGAAGAAGGTTACAAATGAAATTACAAATGAATGTAAGCCATGTTTGGGAACTCCTGATCCTGTAATACTTTGGAAATTGAAGTGACTCATGAAACCTTGGAGAATACTGCAAAGTTTCAGCAGCATTCTGGGCTGTTGTGGGGCTGCAGAACCACGTGCTCTGCTTCCCCTCAATGCATACCTGGGGCTTAGGAAAGTGTTGAGAGAAGACAGGTTTTTGGTTGCCTGAAGTGTCCTCTTGTTAGTATAATTAAGCTTGAATAAAAGAGAGAACTTAGTTAATTGCATGTTGCCCAGAGAAGCTGTGGGTGTTCCATCCCTAGAAGTGGTGGGGTCACCATCCCTGGAGGTGTTCCATGGAGATGTGGCACTGAGAGATGTGGTCAGTGGGCAAGGTGGGGGTGGGCTGGGATTGGGCTTGGAATCTTAAAAAGATCTTTTCCAACCTTAATGATTTTCTGTGATTCCATATTTGCACCTTCTTATATAAAAGAACTGACTGCCATTGGGTGCTGGGGGTCACAGAGATGGAGCAGTGCTCACCTTGCTGGGAAACCTGCATGCCTGCTGCTAGCAGCAAAGGTTTGTTGCGATTCCGTGCCTCTGCCAAGCGCCTATCTGAAGAAATGCAGCAATATTTAATTCTTCATAAGACTTACCCTCAAACTGCCTTAATCAACTGCTGCGTTAATTGCTCTGTGCATTGAACGGCCCCTCTCTAAGATCTTGTTCATTAATGAGTCTGAGTTTGTGGATGTCGTTTACATTCGCATAATCGGAAAGCCATCAGGAGATTTGTGGTTGAACAATTTCAAGGGTCTGGAACAGCCAGGGGCTGATTCAAGTCTTCCCTATGCCCAGAACAGCCAATTATTTTGCCTGTGGCCTCCAATAGCTCCAGTTCTCATGGCCTGCATCATGATGGGACAGGATGACCTTATGTGTGTCTACAGGTGGGGATACCAGTACCTGTGCTTCCCGGAGACACGTAATACATTACCTCGACTCCTCTAGTTCTCTCACCAGAGGTGCTGTGTAGGATTTTCATGGATGAGCTCTCTGTAGCAGCCTGACCATGTATTGCTGGGCAAAGCCCTCCTCCCTTTTATGAGACTGAAATCAACCTAAATCAGTAACGTGTGCCCTCCTGTGAGATATTCAAGCTTGTTTAACTCAGGCAAATGTCCCGAGAAGTGAAATAAATATATGGCAGAAATAGGGGGAAGCGGGCAATGCTTTTGAGGAATATTGCTTAGTCAGAGTAAGAAGCCCTGATCTCACAAGTCAAAAATGGTGGAAAAAGCACCATACCGTGCACATGTGGCTTATTTTCCAAAACAATTTATATTCTTTGCCCATTTTAAAAGCACAAGATTATCGAGCTAAGCTTGCATCATCCAATCCCATAACCTGCACAAGGATTTTGGGAGTCAGGAAGAAAAACCAACTATTAGAACAGGGGGTGCAAGCTGCTGTCCCACCTAAACCAAAACTCACTTAGCCCTCCTGTATCACAGCGATCTGGTTTTCCATCACCTAGTGAGTGGGAGAACCAACAGGCTCTCTGATTTTCTCCATGCCTATCTGTACCAGATGTTTGCATCTGTTTGACCTCCCACTATTTGCCACTTGCTTTGCTCTGGGGCTTTTGCAATTTAGTGCAAATCGACAGACCAATGAGCCGACACACTTATCTGCATGGATCTTCCCACTGCCATGTGCCAGCTGATGAATGCAACAGCAGAAGACTGAGATTTGGGCAGAGATGCTTTTTGCATCATAAATGTGCATTAGCAGAATGTGCAAACAGCAATCTAATAAGCAGAAGGGGATCATCTTGCAGATGCAATGAGATATGGCATAAGGAACATAAATAATCAGCCAAGGGCAGAAAGTGCCATCTCTAACCATGCACTGTGTCCACCAGTGGGGCCAGCTGGGGTCCCTTCCCAGACCTTGCTGCTTTGTGGTGAGACACAGATAGGAAATGACAGCTCCTTTCAGAATGATTTCCTAGTAAACCTCGGATTAAACAGGCCCACGTTTTGCTGGAGAAAGCCCCCAGGAGCCCTATTAGCTATCCAGCATGGTTCACAGAGCTCCCTCTAGCATCAAGGAGCAGAGCTGGAGAGGTTGGTGCCCTCGTGGCTGCAGAAAATGATTGGGAGCAGGAGGTCAACAAAAAGCATGAGAGATGCTATCAAACACCCAAACTGCAGAATGCAAAATCACCTACCTTGAAAGAGATACGAGCCCTTCAGAAATCCTGGAACTGGCCCCTAACGGTGAGACTGATTTTTAGAAGGATTAAAAAACACTTTGTTTTCCCTTTTTCTGAATTCTTTTCTACTCGTGTGGGTAACACAACCTCGCTGCCAGCTCTCCTACATCACAGGAGAAGGTGAACCTGCTTCAGTTGAACAACTTCTTAGCAGTGCAGTGCCCAAACGCATGGCATCATTTCTCCTTGTCAATATGAGGCAAAGCACAGAGAAAGGCTGAGCCACAGAATTCTGTGGAGAGGCCCACAGCACACATCTCAGTGGTGTCTAATATTGCAGCTATGAAATAGGCGAGGGATGGGACCCATCCTCCATCTACAGATCTCCAAGGTATCTCTGCAAGGTTTCTGGAGCTCTGTATGCATCTAAAAGTGAAAAACAGTGCTCATGCAACCTCCACACCTACCTGCCCAAGCTGACTAAGTCCCAAACCAACTACATTTTTCTGTCTCTATTCTTCTTCACGCTGCCAGTCACACAGAAGTTGTTGAGCTATTTGCAGAGCTGTGCTCATCAGGGCATGACCAGCATCAGGAAGCGTACATCTGTGAAAATGCAACCTGCAGTTTTGTTCTGGGATCCGTGGATAAAGTGCCCTCTGGCTGGGAAACAGGTCTTGCATCCCTGTCTGTGGGTAGAATCACAGATTCTTTTCACAGGTTTGACTTAGGGCAGCATTTGCAAACACTGTATTTCCCTATTTCTATGTAGAAATAACAGTTTTGTTGACTGCTCCTTGACGCTATGAGATTTGGTGAGAACAGACCCACCCAGCAATGGCTGTGCTAACATTGGAGGCTTCCAATTTGTAAGAAGCTGCAGGAGGAAATGAAACCACTCTCTTCCCAAACTGGGGTCATTTCTTAGCATTTAATGACAAGAGAGCCACACAACTTCAGCAGCAGAAGCGTCCATCCCTCTTCAGCACTTCCCTTGCATCCTCCCAGGCTCCCCTGGTGGGGCCTCATCTCTACAGAAGAGGCTCCACTCCAACTCTTGCCAAGTATTTGGCTGTCTTCCCGTGGTGACAAATTCCACTGTGTAGTGTATTCACTGGGAGATGATGTGTCCTATTTGTTCTGAAGCACCGTGTTTTAAGCTGCTGCCTGCAAACTGTGTGATTTATTGTGCTGCTTTTCATCAGCCAATGAAGCCTTGGGGCTTGACAGAGCCCATTACATGGACAGAAATGTTTGTATGATGACCCTACCACCTCTTTTCTTTGTGGTCTTTGTATACCTCCATACTTGCCTAATATGCCAGATGGTGCAAGAATCTTTCTGGAGTGGCCTCAAGGATGTCAGGACATCAGGTTTTCCTCAGGACATGCCCATTCTCTCCCTTACTGAGCCAACAAGAATCACGGAATCATTGAATCATTTGAGTTGGAAGGGACCCCCAAAGGCCATCTGGTTCAACTCCCCTGCAATGAATAGGGACAGCCACAGCTGATCAGGTGCTCAGAGCCCCATCCAACCGATGGGTGTCTGCATGGATGGGACATCCATCACCTCTCTGGTCAAGAAGTACTGATTTTTGCCTCCAAAGGAGCAGAAGAGGCTGGGCACACCTTGCACAGTGCCATCACAGGCCAATGACCACCTCTGCTACGAGCTACCTAGAAGTTTCAACTTCAGAGGATTTTCTCTGACTTCCTGCATGATTCAGGGTGGAAAAACTCACCCTGTGCCTCAAACTCCTTAACTCATGGCTCATCGAAAGCTGTTCTTGTAGAATAAATCACCTGGCAGCTCCTTAAGTCCCTGGGTGGTGAAAAACCTTCCGTGGCTTTCAGCATTTCTCTCCTCCCCCTGCTGGAAGAAGCCCATGTCCCATCTCCATTCTGAACGATATCACTCTGGCATTAAAGAACTCCCCAGGTCAGAAGTGTTCTTTCCACGATCTCACCACCTTCCCTGAGATAAGTTAAATAGTGAGCTCTCCATTCATCTCACTCACCAGGAACATTCATTCAGCACAGCAGCCTCTTCCAGGTCTTGCTCAGGAGCTGTAGCTAATCTCAGCAGAAGGACATCATTAAATCAGAGCACTTCTCTGAGTGAAGACTTGCACTCACTGGCTAGCAATTCTGGGCCACGGGAGATTAGCTGGGGAGTGTTTTGAAGCACCAGAAAAATCTGCATCTTAAAGACATTATTTAAATTCCGTTCAGTCCAACCAGCCCTAATGATGTTACCCACAATATATCTTAATTTGATGTTGGCAATAAAGTTCACCATCGCCGGAGCACTATCATACCAATGTACCAACATACAAATGAATGTTACCCATGTCATTTAGTACCCCTGGCTGTTAAGGTGTCACTTTAGCCATATATTTAATAAATAGGGCCTTTTATGACTATAATACTGATAAGTATTCAACTAATTTCCATGTATGTTGCATTCTATATGTTGCTAGGGATTTTACCAAGGCCGTCACCAATAGCAACTGGGACAAGGAAATAATAAATTCAGGAGGCATTCAGAAAGATCTACAACACAGAATCACTTTATAACAATACAGGAGACATTAATCACATCGGCGGTTAATGGGAGGACTTGATGCAATCAGTTTAAATCCCCACCGAGAGGGCAAGAAACCGCCTCAGATCAGCTCTCAAACTGGAGTAAAACTCGCCTGGAAACTTTTGCCAGGTTCGTGATCCCGGCCTATTTTTGTCAGCACAGCCTGGGAAGCCTTGGAATTGATGGCAGAGCCCCGCAGCAGCACAGAGGAGGCTTCAGAGATGTCTGGAGGCAGCCGAGGTGCCACGGAGCTGCATCTCCCAGTGCACATCAGCAACCGAGCGGAGCTGCAGTGGGAGCGTTCGTTTTCCCCAGACAAAATCTCAAGCTGGAGCTGGCACCGTGCTAATTAGAAGCTACCTGCGCTGCTGGCAGAGGCTGGGATTTATTTTGATTCCGTCAATTTTGTTGTTGTTGTTGTAATTCCTCCCCCCCCCGAATCCACCATGTGCTGGAGCAGAGTCTGCAGGGACGAGAGGTGGGTGCTGCAAGGAGCTCTCCCGCAATTCAAAGCCTGGCAGACCCCCACATATTCCCCCTCCCTCGATGCCAATCCTGGCAGGTGGATTCCTCAGTAGCATCACAGCTTCATTACCACGCATGGTGGTACCCACGGGATGCAGTGCTGCGCATGTGCTGGGCAGATCTGAGCAGTGATCTGTCACTGTGCTGCCACGTAGGTTGGGCTGGGCTCTCCGTTGCTCATTATTTCATCTCATTAAGGCCTCTCGCAGCGCGGAGGGGTAACCTGCTGCTGTGGGTTGGGAGAGGTTTGTCACGCCAATCAGCTCCACAAATCCTCTCCCCCGCAAGAGGGAACGCAATGCTGCTCTGCAGAAATGGGAGAGAATGGAGAGAAGCGGATAGGGACCAGGAGGAGGCTGGAGAGAGGACAGCAAGGGAGCAATGCACCTCTGCTGGCTTTTTGCATGCCCTGGTCTGCAGGGCACAAGAGACGTGGGCCTCAATGGCAATGGTCTGGATGCTTGAGACCTACCTCAGCTTCATCAGCAAAGTTTGAAGTGTGAGAGGCAGATCAGGAGCTGCTGCAAATGGGGAAACTGGCACATTTCCTCTGCGGAGTCTCACTGAACTCAGCTTTGCACTTTCCTCCTAAGAGCGTGATGGGGTTAAGAGCACCCCAGCCTTGCACCTCCTATGGTGAGCACTGTCTGGCCAGGAACATCCTCCTGGCACTCACAGTATCTGTGGGCAGGACCCACAGAAGCACCTTCCTGATTCTCTCAAGGACACCTCTGGCCACCCAGCCCCATCTACAGTACCCCAAAATGCATGTGAAAATTGCCTAGCTCATTGCAACACAGCACTCAGCCAGAGGGATTGCACTCAGGGCACTCAGCAGGTGATGTCTGTCCAGAGCACTGAAGCAAAACATCTGCCATGGTTCTGGTGACCTGGATGTGGTACAAAGCACTTCTGAGCCTGGCAGAGAGATGGCCTTCTCCTTTGCAGTCCAAGGGATCTGTTGGGATCTCTCCAGATTCAGGAAGGTTTTTGGGAGTCTCCACATAGCAGTCAGGGGTGAGGTCTGTGCGTTTTGTCCAGCCCAGTTACTGGGGGATTGCTCCATGGTGACTCTCCCTCATATATTCCTCGCATGGTGCTGCCTTTAAGACACTCATTTATCTGCTCAGCTTGCAGCATACCAATCAGCTGAGGGCTAGAACAGCAAGGTCAAGCCTGAGCAGAGCTTTCTTTAGCCCTGAGAGTGATTCTGTCATGATGGGGATAAGGTTGGGCAAGCAGGTTGGGCAAGCAGGATCTCCTGCTGCCCTGTGTCCACATCCATTCTCCAGCAGTACTGGGAGAACCATCCCAAGGAAGCTGGATAGGGAGATGGTGAAGCCAATGAATACAGCAGGTCCCTGACATGGTTATGACTGTCCAGAGGTGTTTGCAGCACCATCAAGACTCACATGTCTTCAAATCAGCCTTACCAAGCACCTCCCAGCAGCTGGATTGTACTGACCTGATGCTAGAGGAAGAAGTCCCAACTTCCCAGTGGGCTCATGAAGATACATAAGCAAGGAGAAAGTAGTAGATCTGTAAAGAGATTCTTCTGAACATGGATTATCACAAAACAGCTGGGGAACAAGCTCTTATTCAACTGAGCTGAACAGCAAGTACCCCCTTCCCCCTCAGGGCTAGCTCCACACTTGCATCTTCATCATGGTTGGAACAAGTGATCTTACTGGTGTTTTCCAACCATAATGACTACGATCTCAACTCAGATACAAACGTTGGCCAACAAGCATCACCACATAAGCCAAATAAGAAGGTTTGATCTGAGTGTTATCATCCCACCGTCATCAGTTATTCATTAAAGTTGGATATTAAGACAAAATTTATTGTCAGAAAGAGTGGTCATGCAGTGGCACAGCTGCACATGGAGAGATAAGGGTCACCATCCCTGGAGGTGATCCAGAAATGTGGAGATGTGGCACTGAGGGACGTGGGCAGTGGGCTGGGGATGGACTTGAAGATCTTGGACATCTTTTCCTTAGTTGTTCTACAATTCAAGGATTCTATCTCTCATTTACCCAGAGGGAAAAAAAAAAGAAAAAAAAAAAAAAAGTGAATGAAAATTCTCCTATAGAAATTTAGGCATGTGCAGAAGCCTGCATTTGCTGGCAAAATCCTGTGTAATGGGATCGAATTCCTAATTTAAAATCTTTCCAGAGCAAGGCTGTGTGTCATGCATGCATGGACAGCACAGCAGGTTTTACGCTGCGTGCTTCTGCTCTGTGCTGATCTGCTTCCACAAGTTCTGCTGCCCACATTGATTGCCAGGTGGTTTGGCAGTACTGTCCTCTGACTTGCATCGAAATTTTGTGGTGTGTACTACAGTTAGTAATTACTGAGGTGCAGTAAAGATAATTGCCTCTTCTCTAAAGAGTTAGCAGTCATATGGAGTAATTCATTTAAATACCTGCAAGTGAGCTACTGGGGGTTGCATTGGTTAATTGATTTATTCAGTTGTTTCTATTAGAGAGTAAGCTATTCAGTTGCTAACTGAAAATAATGCTGAGTAATTAATTTGCTCAGGCTTTAACTTCCCCAGATCACCAGCTGAGTCATGTGCGGTGGGAGCAGCTGCTCCCTGTGTGTCTGTGCACTCACAGCATCTGCCACTGGAGGTCTCTCAGCTGCCTGGGTGTCCCCTGTGTCACCACCAGCTCTGGTTCTTCTCGTTCCTACAGAGGGAATGCAGAGAGCACGCAGGTCTGCCTTGTGCCCCATTGGCGTGGTGAAATCAGATCACCTGAGCATCGCCTACCGTGATGTGAGAGACAGCACCATGCTGGGAAAGGTGCCCAGTGGCCACCATCACATGGCTGGGGACACAAAGCAGTGCAGAGTCATGCTGACACCATGCAGCTGGGGGCGCCTGGAGTTGCAGGGCTGCCATCTCCAATTTGCACAGAGTTGGGTTGGCCAACCCCAATGGGACTCTACTGGGTGTAGAGCTGCACACTCAGGAGGTACCGCAGGGGGAAGTGCTCCTTCCCAGCCCTAAGCCACCTCATGTGTCCTGCTCATTCACACAGTAGGGAACTACCCAGGTGTGCAGGAGTAGAAGCAACTCTGGGAGGTTTGGGGCTGTCTGGATGATGTCCATATGGAGGAAAAGCCACCAGCAGCAGAGGAAAGCCAGGATCACTGTGGAAGAAGAGCCCTTCAGAGATAATACAGGAGTGGGCTCCAACATCTGCAGAAGGAAGCAAAGCCCTGGCACCCAGCTCTGTCACGTAGGCAGATCTCTCAATGAGGAACCCAAATTACTTTCCTAACAAGTCTTACCTAGAATGGATCAGCTCAAATAAAGTCTCCACCCTCTTTGGTTTAGTGTAATTTTTTGGTTTAATTATTACACGTGGATCTTAGAATCACACGATCCCCTGAATAAATGTGAGTGCATTGTTCCAGCAGTGGGTATAGAGACTGTTACAGCCTGGATCCAAATCTGCAGGCTATGGGAGGATGGGGCACAAGTGCCAGTGCACACAGCAGTGAGCACAGCTCAGCGTGCCGTTGGCACAGATAATGAAGTGGCTGGAATAGAAGTCTTACACTGACACATTTTCTTCCTAATGTAGTAGGCACAATTTGGGAATGCAGGAGTTCTAGCAATGGTGGTCTTGACCTACTAGTTGAATCTTTCAAAGACTGGAACTTTCAGGCAGCTCCATTCATGAATACAGATTTCTTTGAACCTGCCAGGTTCACTCTTTGCCACCTGTAAGACATCATGGAGCAAAGGCTGTCTCTCTCTGATCTGGAGTGTGTGCATGGAAGGGAAATAAATGCTCTTTTGAAGCCGTCCATGCGTTAACTTCCATGGTGCCATCTACCAAAAAATATCCCACGTATGAGTTCAGAGTAACCGAGTGCAGAATGCTGGGGTGGTCTGCAATCAGATCAACGTGTCTGAGATTTTGGGCGTGCTGGCATGTGGTGAGTGTTGCCTGTGCTCTTCGTTATCCACTGAAGCTTGTCACCACTGTAAAACAGCAGCTCACGACTGCCCATCAAACCCACAGCTTGCAGCCTAGTTGGAATTGACACATTCATTTTTTGAAAAGAATTCCAGGAGGTGGTTATTTTTGCTCTTTAAAAGTACGTGTAGAAAGTTGGTAGGCAGCACAGTGAACACGCCAGGCCTCTGTTAAAGCACATAAAAACCTGCTGGACCCAGCTTGGGTGTAGCTGAGATGGACGCAACACTTCTGACTGTGCAAATCATCCCGGTGTCCCTCCAGATGAAGTCCAGGTTGGTCCACCCATTTGGAATGCTTGCTTCAGTGGTTAGGTCTGCATCCCAAGCTGTGATGGATTAAGTCCATATGGAGAAGGTACCCTGCTGGACCTGAAGTACACATTGCTGTCTCTGTCCCTGTGTTGGCCATCCCAGACTCTTCGTTTTGCTCCCCATTGATGCATTGCCCCAAATGGCAGAGAGCATCACCCAGATGACGAGCCCATGTTCACAAAGCAAACCCAGGACTTGTTGTGGGGTCTTGTATGGATCATGGCAAATAGGGCCCATGCAACAATCCCCATCATGGCCACCCCCTTAGCTATGATTCAGCTCTCTCCTGAGCCTGAATAGCCCTCTGGCTGCTCTGCAGTGCCATGGGAGAGAGCTCTGGGATGCCAGCAGGCTTGGGATCATGGTGGTTTGTCCTAAGACAAAGTACAAATCAAAGCTTCACCTATTGCTCCTAGCCAGACCAAACAGGAGCACAGCGACAGCTGACAACCACGGCTGTCAGGCACTGACATCATGGTGCTCGTGAGGTTTCTGACCTGGTCAGCTGGTTTCTGAAATCACCAGTGAGAAGAAATTGAAATGAAGAAGAATTGAAATTGAAATTGAGAAGAAGTTGAAATGCCTGGTTTGCTTGAACCTTCACTTCAATTGGCCCTTTTGTCCCAGCCAACTAACATGCCATTCTTATCTGCTGGAGAAACACTAAATCCCTTAAAACCTTAATGAACATGCATGTAATACCAAAGTAAAGCATCAGTAAATCATAGGAAGTGGCTAATTCACAGGCAGAGGATTTATTTAAGGACTGAATGAATATAATGACATTCATTTCTGTTTAGCTAGAGAGCAAAACAAAGACAAGAGCGGGTGAAACAAAGCAGATGTGAGAGTCATCTTGAACAAAGCAAAACAGAGTGCTTTTGGCACTGGGCTGACTGTAATATCTGCCTAATCCTTCATAAACCAATGTACTACATGTTAAATATTAAAGGCAGGAATTTATAAACATCCAGGAGGATGAAACGGCGAGTATCACTACTGCAAAAAGACAGTGCCAGGAAAATTGATGGCCGCTGTTTTTTGTTGGGTCTCTTTTTGGGGTGGAAGGGGGGGGGGGAGGGAGGGGGAGGATTGGGGGTTTTTTAATAGCAACCCCTAATTAGTGTCTGAAAGGACCCTGATAGCTGCAGCCTGTCTGAATTTTATTAAAACATCTGATGCATTGTCTCATGGAGCCATACGTGAGAAATTAATTCAAACTGACTTGGCTGTAGCCGGAGTCACATGAGCTGAGGATGAATGGAGATCTGCAAAGTGCAATAATAAACCATTATCTCTTGCACGGCAGCTCATTTCTATACAAATGAACCTTGCTTTGTGTAAAACATGGGCCCTGCTCAGCTTTTACTTTGTTAGGCTGGACTATCTCTGCCTCAGCCACGGGGTACCAATGAAATACGCTCCAAGACTGGGCTGCTCGGTGATGCTGCTTAGCCCTCCATCTCCATCCAGCGTTTGGGGAGAGGAAGCTGCCTCCTGGAAAAAAGCACCAACTTTAGCAGCTGGTGGTTTGCATGCTTGCTTGGGAATCCTTGCTGCCTATGATTCTCATTACTCTCCTAACAAGTCATATCAGACCCGCTGTCTATTCTTTCAGCTCCAGCTGCTGAACGTGCGCCGTTACTATCAGGACATCAAAAGTACGTTTCTACCCTCCCCGTTTGCTGAAAAAGCATGAAATATTGAACAAACCCTCCTCACAAGTAATGGATAACTGTTAATTATTTTCTGTTGGCTTTGCAGTGTTTGTCGGCTCTCTCTCCCAGCGTCGTCTCTGCATGTAGATCATTATTTTTGGATGCTCAAGGCAGGCTTGTCTGTTTTTCACTCACTTTTAATTGTTGCACTCCTGGTAAAAAAAAAAGACTCAGTAACCCAATGAGGGATAGAAATTGTCCCAACTGACCCACTGCATGCAACCAACGCTCATTAGCAGTCAATTGTCACAACAAAGAGTCTCTGCAACCCTGGAGAACAGAAATTATTTACCTGTGCTTATAGCACTCACATGAATAATGAAATCCATTTACAGGACTGAGCATCAACTCATGAGTGAAACCACCACCAAGAAGCACAAGGTAGCACAGCAAAGATTAATCATTCTGAGCTGTTTTCATAAGCACACAAATGCAAACCTCCAAGGGGACCTCTGCTCAAGCTGGGTGGTAGAGCAAGTCTGAATAGGGTTGTCACGAGTCTTCCTCCTGGAATGAGAAAGGTTATAAAACAGCTCTGTTCTCCTTTTCGGACTCTGTTCCTATTCCTGAAGTTGATATTTTGTGTTTACAGCAAACTTTTGAGCTGAAATGAAGCACTTTCCTTTAGAATCCCCTTTTAAAAAATGGAACGTGGCATCAAAATGAATATTCCCTATCATATCTTACTGTGAAAAGGTATCAGTCAAAAGCTTCAGCCAGATGTAAATAAACACAGACTGTTTTGTCAAATACTAGAGCTGATTTAATGCCTTCTGTTTCCTTTTCCGAGTATTTTTGAGCAACTGGAGCCATGAAATGATGTGTGTGGGATTCCTTGCTAGGAGCAGATAAAAACTTCTGATAAAAGTAGCAACATGTTTGATGGAGAGAGTTAGTGCAGATTTAGAAGCTCCCCTAGAGAAGGGGAGCCTTCTTTGCTCCATCCAAACCACAGCAAGTCCTGGCCCAAAGCTGTTACACCAATGCATCTTCCTAAAAGCACAGTCATTGGAGAAGCCATACTGCCAAACCCAAAGGCAAAGCAATGAGGAATCCTGCTGAAAGGCAGCAGAGAGCCGAGTCTTGGAGGCCTTTCACAGGGATAAGATATTCAGTTGTCTTCTAAGACAGGCACCCTCTGCATAGCATGTGCCACAGGGCAGTAGGGAGGACCAGGTACACACCGTACAGAAGATCCTGAGAGAGCTGGGGCTAAGAGATAAGATAAGAGAAAGATAAGAGGCTCCAGGGAGATCTCAAAGCAGCTTTTCAGTCTCTAGAGGGTGTCTGTAAGGAAGAAGGGGGCAGACACTCTAGCGAGGTCTGCTGCCATAGGACAAGGGGAAACGGTTTCAAACTAACCTTCCAAAGCAGCTCATACAGCCTGCAGACGTCTTGGCCCACAGACAACAAGCAGACCCCGCAGCCCTGTACCCTCAGAGTCATGCCACAGCTCCGTGCCCACCAAACCCACAGAACAGAGCTGAGCTATGCTCTCTTCTGCCGGCCATCCTCTCCATCATGCCACCCCACGGCAACCAGGGGAACGGCCCTCAGCACAGACATCTCCCATGAGATGTTGGATGAAGAACACTTCCCATGGCCTCGATGGGCCCTGGGCTAGCATCCCCACAGAGATGTCACCCCATCACAGCCAGCCAAGGCCAACAGGGCCATGCAGGCTGCAGCTCGCTGCCTCATTATCGCTGCTACCCCCTCACTGCTTCACAGCACGGCTCCAGATCACAGCGCTGGCAGCCAAAAGATGGAGTTGCCTTAGCAACAGGAGTGGCGTGGAAGTGCAGGGACCTGCTGGCATCCCTTCAGCTCAGCCACATCTACAGCTCGCAGCCAGTTTGGAGGTAGGGAGGGAGGAGAGAGCGGAGCCTTTCTCAGCTGGAGTCATGCCCCCACGGCCCTGAGCTATTACACCACCAGTAAATTGCATGTGCGTATTTCTTTGCTAATTGCTGCCTTTTTAGCAGCTTCTGAGGCTGGAGCAGTAGGGTGATACCCAGGAATAAACACATGTAAATAACCAGTGACAGAAGCTCCAAATTGCTGGCTGTAATTCGTGGTTAAGTGCCACATAAGTGGGGTCAATTGTGAGAGAGCTGAAATAGGTTTCCAGATGGGAGCCAGAGCAGAGGGAAAACCTCAGGGATCTCCAAGGGGGAAGCTCTGCCCTTGGTCTATAGGGCTCAGCAGCATCCCTATGCAAAGAGCTGAGCATGCATTTGAGTCTGGCAACAGATCACAAAGCAAGGAAAGTGATGGGTACAGAAATCCATTCCTGATGTGCCAACAACACTCGGGATTGCTGCAGGTACAGGAGGTGCACCAGGAGTCAGAGCATCTTCCTGGGGCACTGCTGCTACCCTGTATGTGCAGGCAAGCACACAGGCACTCATGCACCGACATTTGGTGCCATAATGGAGTTACAACACCTGAAATAACAGAGGTGGTCTTCAGGCAGGAGGTCCCAAACTTCAGCACAGGCTGCTTCCTCCTTCTCTCTGTGTCTCTGGGACCAGCATGGTCCATAGCACATCAGTAAGAGGAAAACTCTGATCTAAAGTGATGGACTGCAAGCCAGTGAAAGAGTCCACCCATGACTCAACTAGTGCCTGATTGACCAACTGTGCCCATGCCCAGGCAGGCTCCTTGACGTGTTCCTATTACCCACCTGCCATGTCCCAAGAAGGACCATGCTGTGGGAAGCTCTGATTTAAAAAGGGGACGCACAGCATGGTTAATGAGACGTGATATGTGCTTCTCACTTTCTGGGAGAAAGAAGTAGAATACGTGTGCTAGTTAATTGACTAAGGGTCTCCACATGCTAATGTGGAATTGTAGCACTGTCTGTGGGAGATATTCATGGCAAAGACAAGTACTGCTCCTCAGGGTCCCAGGTCCACAGAGAGGAGTGGTAGAGATGCTGGGTGCAGATGCGACAGGGAAATCAGTCTCAGAGCAGTGTGTTGATTTTTAATTTAAAATTGCCCCCAAAATAAGAATTGTTCAATGCTAGACAACAATCCAACGCTGTCAGTTTTTTTCTTGGCAAAAATATGCTTTTTGGACAAAAGCCATTAAGAAAATATTTTGCAAAGAGTTGCCAGCTCCAAAAAAAAAAAAAAAAAAAAAGCCTTCCTGAATAGCATCACCAGGTAGAGAAGATAAGCTGCAGGATAACCCCACTGCAGGCTTTCAGTATGCATTACTGTATCTGAGTCTGCATTTTCAAGATTGCCTTATTCAGAGACAATACACGAGACAATACAAGAGCTAAATTAGGATAAATTACAACTAGAAGCACAGAGTTTACAAGGACTGGTAATTCACCCACAGCATCAAATGATTTTTATGGCAAGAAACTGCTTTTAGTGGGCTCAGCTGTTGTGAATGAGTGAGTCCCCATACTGATGGAGAATTGATTTACCTGGGAAGTGTTCAGTTACACCAAAGGATGGGAAATAGGTGGGTGGATGGATGGATGGATGGATGGACAAATGGGCAGATGAGTACCCAATATAACATTTGGCTTTCTTAGAAATGAAGGTCTTGAGATGTACTCGGCAGTATTAGTAGCTGAATGGATGAACCACAAATGAAATGACGGGTAGTTGCCCAGGAGTGAGCTGCTTGTAGAGAAACGAGGCATTTCCAAAAGACACAAACACAGCTTTCTTCCATTTAAATTAAAATTTGCAATGAAGAACCCAAAATGCTCAATTCAGCACAAAAAGTGCTGCTGTCCCCAACCAGAAAAGGGGAGCACAACTCTCCCAGTTGAACATCAAGTTGTTCAGCAGATAAAAGAGAGTCGTATAAAGCCAACATGCCACTCTTGCAATGCTGAAGCTGACTATCAGCCTGTGACATATATGAATCAGGAGCATATGGAGTGGAGATACTTTGTTAGAATTTGAGAAAATATCCAGGAAATAATTTGAATGCTTTAGAAACCCTGGGAAAAAAAGAAATCTACATAATCATGATGCTTAGATAGAAGCTGCTACAGTGTGTGGATGACCTTTTCCAAGCAGATTTAATTGAAACAAACTTCTGAGCTGGTGTTAAGAAGATTTTGTGAAGATGGATAGGGAGGCAGAACGAGGAAAGGTGAAAAACTGCTTTCACGTCGTTGCTAAAGGACATGTTAGATGATGGGGTGGAAACAAAACCCAGAGGTATTTGGGTGGTGAAGGAGTTAAAAAGCAACCATGTGAGACAGGCAGACATCACAGAATCATGAAGGTTGGAAAAAACCTCTCAGATCCTCAAAGCCAACCCCAACCCACTCCCACAGTGCCCATAACCACATCCCCATGGTTTTGGAACACCTCCACGGACGGTGAGCCCAGCACCTCTTCGTGCAGGCTGTTCCAAGTCGATCCCAGCAGCGGAGAGGCAATATGTGCATCGTGGTCCCCGTTTCCAGCTAGATGCTCCGTTTCCCATTGCTGCTGGGTCGTGAGCCCGATTCAGGACGTGCTCCTGGGTGGTTCCACCCTGGGATCTGCAGCAGAGCAGTCCTACTGCTCACCCAAGGCCCCGCAATGAGATCTCATGATGCGTGCACCAGTCCACCCACAGCCAGTTCCAAGCTCGGCTACGAGCTGGCGAAGTGCCACGGTGGGACAGCATATCAAGACCTTGCTCTAATTTTATCCCACCGTTATGTTAACGATGTAAAACAGCTACGGTTTGAAAGCATATGGTGCAGTATAAAAAAACTCCATCGAGTGAATTACGGCAACTTCACCCAGAAGATGCAGAAGAATTTAGAAAAAACATTTCAGTGGATTTTCATATAAAATATCTTATAAAACTGCTTATCAGCTGGTATAATGATTTCCAACTAGCAGTTACTTGCTTTAATTTTATACACACACATATGCGTACGCATCCCACAGAGCGATGGCGACTGAGAGCCCCTCAAATGAATTCCTCTGTTGTGGTGGCTGTGCTACAGATTTGAATAGAAGTGCCACAGTTGGGCCTCAGATTGTGTAATACGATCCCATCATTGATTTCCACGTAATGAGATGCTAAATAACTTTGCCAATGTGCAACAGATCAATGAGGAAGGTGCACGGCGCGCGGCGCATCAGTGTTCAGCATAAAGATTACATTATGAGCCTCGTTCATTTAAGCAGTGAAATGATCAATAGCAGCTAACTTCAATCAGAAACACATCAATTAATAATTGCTTTTCAGCTGCTGTCCTTTTTGTCATTTCAGCTATTTGGCAGATGAACTTCATACTCTGCAGCTACCAAGCTGCGGCTGATTGCCCAGCCAAGTACATCAGATAGATAGATAGATCAGATTAGATTAGACTCTACAGCTATGTACAAACTGCAAGTTCTTTGTCTAGGCCACTAATAACAAGTTAATAAAAACTGAAAGTATTGTCAGCACTTGCTTATTGATACTCCCAGATGAAAAACGCACAACTTGTTTAAGAAGCCGCATTAAGACTGTTAAAGACATAACAATTACTCAGGGCAAATATAGCTTCGCTGGGCTTTGCATCAAGCTCTTAGGGAGAAATAAGCTTAAATGCAAAATAGCAAACAAGAGCGCAGAACTGTTAGGAAACAGTCGAAGGCACAAATGAAACACTGAAAAAATGAAATGCATAGAAGAAAGAGAATCATGGCCAATCTGAGGGAAGGAGACTGAGCCAAGATGAGCTGATGTGGGAGGGCAGGAAATGATCTGGTTTCTGCCACAATTCCTGATCACGTAACCAGGGCTTCCAAGCCCTTGGGCTAAGCCTCCAGTCATGGATTGCTCTTCTTGGTGGAGGAAAGGCAGCCAGTCCCTCATAAACGCGCTCAGCATGTCACCACTGTCACAGAGACTGTCCAGGTGGCACTCAGACTCCAAAGACAAAACCCATCTGTGGGTGTAGCTCTTTTAAGTAACCTGATGTTGACCTGCTATCAGTTTGCACTGATGTTGTTTTCACCCTGATTTCCTGGGTCATTTCCTTCCCATTCAGATAATTGAGGCATCCCTAAGCCCTCCATCCTGAACATTTCCTCCAGCTTTTGAGCCTCAGCAATTTTCATTGCAAAGCTTCCAGCTCTTGGCAGGTGGAATGAAACTACTGAGACTGGGAGAAAATGAAATGCTGTTACTGGTGATCCTTGGTCCTCTTATTTTCACATGCTCAGGAAACAGCAGACACCTTTGGAAAACTGAGGGCTGCTCAGGATGGAGGAACCAGCTCACCTGGACCAAACGCAAAAGAACAAACCAAACCACCTTCACAGAATCATAGAAACATTAAGGTTGGAACAAACCTCTAAGATCAACTCGTCCAACCACCAACCCACCAAGCTATATCTCCTCAGTGCCACATCTACCCCACCTCCCACTTCACCAGCACCCTATGAACACAGGCCCTTACTTCATACAGAGACTGTCTAGCCAATGTTCCTGTTCAGAGAACAGGTCTCCAATTTCTAATGAGAGCCCAAAGCTGGAGGCTTGGAAATCAGGGTGTCTGATGCCTTGTGCCATTGCAAAACCAAGACAACAGGAAAAGAAATGCACCAAGATTCCTTCTCCCATTCTGCTGTATGGATGAATTGAGAACTTGCTGTTGGCCCAGAGTTTCACGAAACCACTTGGGAGCAGTTGATAATGAAGCAACTGGGGTTTACTTGCAGGAGTCCTAAATCATAGAACAGATTGGGTTGAAAAGGACCCCAAGGATCATCAAGTTCCAACCCCCAAAACCAATTCCACAGTGTCTGAAGCCAAACAGTTGGAGGAATCGGCACTGGGCACTGCACAGATCTCAGCTCTCCAACACATCACAATTGCTTTAAACGGCATTTCTATACTTGGATATGAAATTCACATCCATACAGCCAACACCATACAACCTCCCTATGCCATCTCACTGAGGACTGGGAACACCAGCATGTAATTTGTGTTGCTGACCAATGCAGTGGGAAATCCCAGGCCCTGCCACTGCCTGCAGCAAGCCATCATGAGACCAAGAGAAAACGTGTGATTAAGTCAGAATGAAGAACGGTCTTGAGAACGTAGCAACCTGCTCGTAGAAAATTCACGAAGAGGAAGAAAGGCAGCACTGCCTGAATTAATTATTTCTTGCAGATGATTCATTTGCCTCTAATTATAGTTGAGCTTCTAAACACAAATGTCAATTAAAATGTTATAGTTCTTCCTGCAGCTGTCATTCATGTGCTGGCGAAGAGATCAAGGCCAGAGCTATTATAATCCTTTGGAGCTAAACTAGGCGAAAAGGAGCTCCTGGTGGGGTAAAATCCTCCAGAAGGAGCTCTGTCCTCAATGTTTTAGGCCCACAAAGCTATCATCTGTATTCGACACCAGCCTTCTGCTACGTTCCCAGCAGGTAATCAAGGGCTTTTAGGGATAGTTGCCTTTTCTCTCTGAAAATGCTGCAGTACACACAGACCCCCCGCTGCCCTGAAGTGGTGTGGGGGAGCAGGGCAGGACATGCCTGTTTCTGTCTGTCTCCTTACCACCAGCAGAAAAGGAAGAAAGACTGAAAATAAGCACAGTATCATCTGAATGATCACACCGGGCCCCCTGCCTGCGTGTTGGCTGGTGACTTGCAGGGAGCAGATGCCTGAGAAATAGCAGAGCCCACTGTATTTCACTTCTGTTAAAAAATGCAACAATTAGTGAACATGGTTTGGCATCCCAGCCTTTGCTGGGAAGGGGATCTAAGAAAATACTTCAGCAGTTTGGATAGGGCAAGGGGAAATGGTTTCAAATTAAGAGGTGAGACTTAAATTGCAAAACACTTCTTCCTTATATCCAAGAAGGGTAGTGAGGCACTGGCACAGGTTGCCCAGAGAGGTGGTGGGTGCCCCATTCCTGGAGACACTCAAGGTCAGGCTGCACAGGGCTCCGAGCACCCTATCAAGCTGTAGGTGTCCCTGTGCGTTGCAGGAGAGGTGGACTAGATGACCTTTAAAGGTCCCTTCCAACTGAAAAGACTCTATGATGTAGCTGGTGTACGTAGCAGCGCAAATCAGGACCTGAAGAGGAGGAGAACCAAAGGAGGAAGAGCAGCTCCGTGATGAGGACTTCATCCCCACAGAGGGAGCAGCTTTGTAGATGGCCACAGCCATCCTTCCTAGCAGGATGCAGGCCAGATCAGCACTGGGGGGCCCTGCCTTGTTAGCAGCCAGTTACCCTTGATCTATACCAGATATCTGAGCATCACCCTCTGATATCAGCAGCACCTGGAGGTAGAGGTTCCTTCCACTGAGTCCTCTATGCCACATTCTTTAAGGCAACAGAGATCTCTTCAGGCAGCTACTATGCAGCCATAACCATAACCATCATCTCAGTTTGTTCCATCATTCAAACTTTCCATTGGTCAAAAGTGCCCAAATAACTCAGGTATCAGCCAAAATTAATAATCTGCTGCCTCCTGTTCAGCATGCTCAGTACCATCTCAGCTGTTAACTCTGCAGCCTGTGAGCATTTGGAGTTTACAGTTATTTTATTTTCCTAGGACAGATGGCAGACAGCACTGTAGTAGAGGGGCAGATGGCTGTGCACCTATGAGCAAAACAGAAAAAAACCCAAAAGCTGCATGGTTCAGCTGAAAAGTGGGCTCTGTTCATAGCGTGTAAATCCAGCTACATCCACGTGACTTTCATCTCACACATGGAAGTGAAAGTAGGATGGAGCCCTCAGGGTTTATTAAAGCATGAGGCACAGGGGGAAACTCCATTTTGGCACGCAAGAAATGGCCTGGAGATAATAAATTCAAGGCAAGCCTGGAACAAGGAGATAATGGATGGCAACTTCATTGGCACAGGACAGCTGTGTGTGATCTCCCTTTTTTTGCCATCTTCAGCTGTATCAAGAAAGGTCTGATGAGGGCTGGAGCTTCCAGAGGAAAGGCAGGAGAGAAATCACAGCAAATGGCCATGGGGGGGGGGGTGGAACCTCAGCCAGCCTGGCTCAATCAGCCCAGGTACCCAGCTGTAGGGTTGAAAGGCTCTCCCTGCCCAGGGCAGCAAATCTGCATGTGCCAAATCAAAGATAAGATGTGATTCTGTAGATGCTTCAGATAGAGATGTAACACAAGCGCCGTGCATGGGTTACGTTGGATAAAAGTGATGCTGCTTTTTACCATTTGAAATCTGATTTCTGGGTAAAGTGTCTGTAATGCAGGGTTATGAGAGAGGAGGTAGAGCTTAAGAACTGCAATTTAGGGCTGTTAAGAAAACCTGGAGTGTGACAGCTATTGGATATCTCAACTGTTCATTTGTCTGGATGGAAAAGAGAAACAAGGTAGGAATGCTCAGACAGGTAAACAGCCTGTTCCATGTTACAGTAAAATAAATGACAACGCCATGCAGATAAATATTGTCAGATTCCAGCTATTATCGAACTTAAAATCAAATGCCCAGATTTAAATTTCATTGCTCAATGAAAAAAAAAGTAAGCCAAACCAAAAGGGTAAATACTAGGAGTATGGGTGAAGCAGGATCATGAGAAACTCGAGGAGAGATTTTTAACAGAAGCTTTGATACAGAAAGGCACATCAGACAGGGCTGACTAACTTACACATCTCCATGTCCTGGAGAATGAAGTGGCTGAAAATCTCTGGGTTTTGATTAGATGTCATGTTCCTCCAAGAAACATTAACTTCCAATACTTGAAACCTCTTAAAAAGAGAGCAAGAAGGTCAGACCCACAAGAGGGATGTCCCTCCTTGTTCTCCACCAAATAAATGTCAGATCTTTCAAGCCAACATCAGGAAACCCATGTGTTGAGGCATTTTGTGTTATTTTTTCCCAACTAATTCCTTTTTTATTCACTTTGAATGCTTGTTTGCCTCCTTGGCTTTCATTTTATAATTAGTCTCTCTGGACAGACCTTGAATCTTTCATTGATTTGCTCATGGAGAAGTTACTGTTGGCTAACCTTGTTCTTCTGGAAGGTTTTAATGCCAGGCTACGCACTGCATTCAGGGAAGTTCCAAGAAATGCTTCTAAAGGCTGCTGCCTCAACTTTGCACCAGTTATCTCTCCACAAGTGAAAAATATCCAGACTGTGGAACAGCTGCCAGCTTTGATAGCTCTTGGCAGGAGCTGCTGAACGGCAGAACCCAGTGGTGCTTTCCATCAGTGATGCACGTACAGAGGAGCAGTACTGGAACTCGTTACAGGTTTTATTGTCTTACATAGACCGTGGTTGCTAAGAACAAATGAAGACGATCCAAAAAAGTAACAGCAAATTTGCCTTTGCTTGCCATCTTTTTAGGGGTAAAAGGAGACTGTTAGTCTGGAACTCCTCTATTTGAAATTGTAAATGAGAAACGGATAAGATTACCACTCAACAACATGAAATTTGTACTCGTGTCTCATTAGCTTGAGAGGAGAGACCCAGAGGGTTATCATAAGCAGCACAAAGTCCAGTTTCAAGATGCCCCATTCCTGGAGTCATCCAAAGTCAGGCAGGAAAGGGCTCTGAGCACAACTGAACTGTGGTTGATCACTGCAGGGAAGTGGGACCAGACAGCCTAGAAAGGTCCCTTCCAACTAAATTCCATAAATCAGAGGTCAGTTCTGTGGCCAGTGCTGTTTAGTAGCTCCATTCACGACCCGAGCAGTGGAAGAAAGCACAGAAATGAGTAGATAAAAAAAAAAACCTAGGGTGATTGGCTGATACACCAGATAGTTGTGGTGTCATTCAGAGGGACAGCTACAGGCTGGAAGAGTGTGAAGAGAGGAAGACCATGAAGGAATCTCAAGGGGAAATGCAGAATCCTCTACCTGGGAAGGAGCAACCCCATGCACAAGTGTGTAGTGGACTCCAACCAGCAGGAAAGTCTGTCAATATCTCTATATCCATCAGTGCCTTGGGGCACTGGTGGATCTTAACTCGATCATGGCAACACATCCTTGCAGCAAAGAAGGCCAACAGCTTCACGTGCTGGATCAGGAGAAATATTGCTGCCAGGTTGAGAGATGTGATCCTCTCCTTCTACTCAGCACTGGAATGACATGTCCAGTTCTGGGCTCCCCAGTAGAAGAAAGATATGAACATACTTAAATCTATATGGTATCTGGAAAAGGGTCATGAAGATGCTTAAAGGACTGGAGCATCTGATGTATGAGAGAAGACTGAGAGAGAAGGGACTGTAGAAGGGAGAGCTCAGGGAAACCCTTTCAATGCGTATAAATACCTGATGGCAGTTTTCAGCAGCACCCATTGACTGAACAAGAGGCAATGAGGACAAACTTGAGCACAGAAGATTCCATCTGAACATCAGGAAACTTCACTGTGGAGGAAATCAAGCACAGGTCACCCAGAAGGGCTGTGAGATATTCCTGGAGATGGTCAATACCCACGTGGAGATATCCTGGGCAAGTTGCTCTAGGTGAAACTGCTCGAGCGGTCTAGAGGATGTCAAGAAGTCTCTTCCAGCCTAAAAGATTGGTTGATTCCTTTGGGCTTTCTGACTCTGTGGTAGATTTGGATCCTAAACTCCTTCTGTCTTGTGCAAGAAAAAAGTCTGGTAAAGTCTGTGCACCTGGACTTAGAGGAAACACTGTCAGATTGTGGCATAGGATGTTAGAAATAAAAGCCTAACTGATTCCATCAGGAAATTTGTTATTTTGGGAAGGGAGTATAAAACATCATAAAATAAGAAAACGTTTGATCATCAAAGAGCTCTTAGAAAGAATGTGAACTTGCTTGCACTGAGAAAAAAAAAAACACCTCATTTTTAGCCTGGTTTCATAAAGAACAAAGACTGATGGGATCACTGTCTAGTCTACCCAACCGTCTGCCAGCCCTTTTGTATAAGTGAATTCAGCCACATAGAGAGGTCTTAAAGATGGGAGGTGATACGAGAACCTGCAGCTGAGGAGAGGGAGTCAATGCTGTTGGGAAGGCAGGGAGAGTACAACCCTGATCTTCTCAAACTGGCCAACCCAGCACAGATCCAGACTTGTCATAGCTCACGGCAGCAGATCAGAAAGCAGCAGGGAGGCAAGTTGGGGTGGTAGCGATGCTTCAGGACGACTCAAAGAGAAATAGGCAGGATGAAAGAGTCGGGTAAGATTGACGGGTTGCGAGAAGGAACTGAAAATGCCATCTCACAGAAGGACATGGTGGATGTGCTTCGTGTGCCCAGTCCCAATAGAGCCACTGCCCCAGCAATGCCTATCTGCAGACACTGTACTCCTCTGTCTGAGAAGAGCTGTTACCTGCAGAAGCAGCCCAGCGTCCAGGCAGGGATGCCAGCTGCTCCTCCTTGCCATGCACCAGAGCCTTGCAGCCCCTCTGGGCTCCGCTGCACTTCACCCCTGGCACAAGCTCCTCCTGCAGCCATCCTCAAATCAAATTTGGGCAGCAGAAAGCACAAGAGCACATTGAATTACTTTCTCCCTTGACCTTGTGATGCCAAAGTTTGGCTTTTCAGAGCCTTGAGAAGGATTGAAGTAGCAATGCTTTGTCTCTGGTTTGTGTGCGAGCCAGTTCATTGCACTGCTGCAGAGACAGCCCAGGACTAAAATCCATGCCCAGATGTCTTTCCCTGTAGAATAGTCACAGAAGAAAATGTTTCACCTCCCTAACTTTGCCTCACCTGCCTTCACCTGGAGGGTGTGAGTGCTGTCTTCTAACCGAGCTACAATGCATCTGCACTGACGAGTTCAGGCTCTCTGACAAATACAGAATGCACATCAGCTTCCAAGCAGGTGGCTGGAGGGACAGCTTTAATTTTAAAACTCTATCTGGTTCAATTTACTCTATTTTCCAATACTTAAAAAAAAAAAAAAAAAAAAAAAAAAAAAAAAAAAAAAAAAAAAAGAAAGAAAGAAAAATCAAGCTGGCCAAAAGCATCCACTTTGTGGGGAAAAACAAACCTAAACACATCCTCTAAGCATGACAAAAGCAAAAGTATTTACAGGCAACTGGATGGGAAGGAATCGAAATGAACATGTATGTAGTCATGGATGGATCTTTAAAATCATCTTGGATCTGAAGGGTAAATGATAGCAAAGCCCTCCAGCTCTGTCTGTTGCTCTTTATATAGACAGGCTGCTAGGACTGAGAGACAGAAACATTTCTGCTGTGGAAATCAAGCCAGCCTGGAGTTTTGGCCATAACTTCATTTTCTATTGCCATTTTGAAAATTGCCAATTTCAGCTCAGAAGCCTTTTGCCTCCTTACTGAAAAAGGATATATATTATGAATTTATAATATTTTGGTTATTTGTGTGCATGGGAAATGGAAGGCTTGAGGAGAAAGGGCATAATGCAAATGCTGTTTGTGATGTCAATGAACCAATAGACTGGTAATATCTGTAATTGTACTCCTAATTTTAAGGCTATTGTGCAGATTTGTTTAAAGCCTAGATTGAATTTAATACAAGTGTTAGATTTGTGTTTTTGTTTTTGTTTTTTTTTTTTTTTTAAACACGTTCTGCATTGTTCCAATTTTAAAAATAACACATATTTGCATCAACAGCACCGATAAATTGGAAGATGAAAAAGTAATCCAACCGAATGACTTTCACTGGAAGGTTGAAGATGTAAGAAGCCACCTTCCTCTGTGCCGTTTTTCTCAGTACTGGTTCCACGTCTTTTCAAGTAGGAAAGGAAAAGTTCTCCAGTGTTGCACGCAGAGCCCTCCCTTCCCCTGTCAATGCAAATAAAAGGGCAGGAAGTAAGAAGAAAGCTGTTCAATAGGCATCAGAATGAAAATCTATTTTCTATGGAGAGCTTCTAATCCACCCTTCATTGCACATCAGCGGATCTTCCTCATGCCCTCACCATACCTTTGCCATACTTCTGAGTCCCTACGTAGCTGTGAGCCTTCCCCAGCCCCACATGCATGCAGCATCCCTAGTGGGACCCCACATGTGCTGCTGCACCAAATGGACAGAGAAATACAATGGGAAAAGCATTACTACAAAGGTGTGATGAGGAAAGGACTGGCACAATGGAGAGGTACCGTAAAGGAAGGGAAGAAGATTGCTCACCTGTGTCAGAAGATCCCAGGGGGAAAGCTCCACCAAGGAGAGATCTCCAACCACAGATCCCTCCCCAGGGACAGCCAGCCCTCAAATGAGGTCTGAGAGGAGCAGCCAGGCTCCATCCCTTCCTATCACAGCTGAATTGCCTTCACCTGTGGCTCCCAGGGCTGACCGGCTCCTTTCCCCAGGTGCTCCATCAGTGTTTCAGGCTATTCAGCAGTTCCCACACAGCTACCAACACCTCTGTACCAGATTTCTGGAACCTTTATGGCAGTAGAGGATGAACCTTCCCTCCAAATCCTGTTCCATGTTGTTGCTGTGACAGATGGCAGCAGAAGGGCAGTCTGACAGAATGGCATCTGCCATGGAAGTGTGTGTGGAGCAAAGGTGTGGAATTGAATTCTTCCATGAGGAAACAATGACACCCATTGGCATTCATTGATGCTTGCTGGACACTGATGGAGACCAAGCAGTGGATGTTGGCACAGTGAGGGCTGGGTGGTTTGTTTCAGCTGTGGTGACAGCAGCAGTGGGTCACCTCTGCTGATGCAGCTCTTTACCAGTGTGGAATGCAGGCTTCTGTTCATTAGCGTGGCTAATGGTGGTGACTCTATTGACAATGGATGTTTTGTAGCTAAGAATTTGCACTACCAGTGTTACTGTGCTCATTGTCTCTGTTGTAGTTTCCACGGAAATAAACAGGAGGCATTACTTTCAGAGCAACCCTCATTATATGTGGCCTGAGGCAATTCCTCTTCATTCAGTGCAGCCCAGGCAAACTAAAAGCTTGGACACTCACTAGCCATGTAATGAAAAGCAGGAAAACTGCATTAAAAAGAAAAAAAAAAGGCACTAAGAAAAATCAGTTTTCCAAAAGGAATTGTTTGTAGCTAGAAAAATGCGACCTGTCTGTTCACAGTACGGAACATGGACTGCTCTGGACCTGTGTCACTTCAGTCTCAGCAGGGGTAATGAAAAGCCACCATGTACTTAAGCAAGCCTTACGTGATCTCAGCCCTGATGAGGATTTGGAAGAGTTTGAGCCCAGCTCCCTCACGTGCAGCAAGCTGAGCATTGGCGCAGGCGATCTCCTCATTAGCAAGCAGTACAGGGTAATTAGTGTGGCTCCATGGAGTGAAGCCAGCAGTGCTGGAAACCCATGTTCAAGCCGTGCACAGTGCAGCCCTTTGGGCTGAATCTCCACTACACCCAAAGAACGTCAGATGTGCTCCCAAAATGCTTTTGGCGGCTCAACGCCATCCATATGGAATTAAGTTCACGTGTTCGTGGAGCACTCCACAATGACTGTCCAGGCAAAGTAAACACAGATGATGGGAAATTTGTTTTAAAAGCTCATTTCTGATCTGAATTAAAGCTCTAGACTTAATAAAGCAGCACAACTGCAGGACATCGAGAGCGTCAGTGTATCCCAAATGTTTGCTGGTCATCTCCAAGACCTAAAAGATGCCAGATGTCCTTCTAATCCCTGCAGGCAATTTTTGTGTCATAACAACTTATTGTCTTCCCTGCTGGGAAAACCTCCAGGTCAGCCAAGCTTCAGACTTTGGAAATGAATTGAAACGGGTTTAAAGGATAGAGTCTTATAGATAATGCTAAATAGAAGGAAGCGATGAGCACCAGAGAGGAAATAGAAATGGATAAGAAACACCAAGGTATGTGCAGAATATAATAAAATGCAAATTGCCTCAGTGAATACAGGCTAGGACAGTTTGGACAAAAAAAAATAAAAATCATCCAAAACAGCAGCCAGTCAAGAGAAGGGAAAGGCAGCCAAGCAGGGAATCCGAGAGGATGCAAGAACTGCAGGGCAGTAAATTAAAGTTTCACAGCCTGATCTGACTGCAGAAAAAAGAGCATGGGTTCTAAGCTGAAACTCAAGAATACCAAGCCAATGGGGAGATGAAAGGCTGTACTTACACAGTGCTGCCAACCTATGGGTGCATGAACCTCCTAATAGCTACAGCAAGCTACAGGGAGGGACAGAGTAGAATGCAGCATGTGGGGATGAACTGCAGTATCATGGAAGAAGACAAAGACCAGCAGAGCTCCTTCACCTTCTCAGAGCTGAAACAATAAAAAAAGGACACTGAATGATTCTTCCAAGTCTTGGAGGTCCTGGTGGTTCACTGTTTCTCCTCCAAGGAGTGGGGGTAAACCTGGACTCCCAGTTTGAGATGTCTGAAGCACAGGTTTAAACAAGGAGCTTGTTCAGGGCTACCAGCACCCAGAACCCATTGGTATGGAACAACTGCCAAGAGATTGCCTCCAGCCGGTCAAGCTCCTGCCCTCTCAAAGCTTGCCCAGGTGACTCCAGCTCCCAACAGTCTGCTGGAGGCAGGGAGAGAAGAACTGCTATATAGAACCAACTTTCCCCCAGGAAGCTGATTAATAGCTTGAATTACCACTAACCCCATCCCCATCAACTGGTGCATACCCACCATCAGATACAGAGCTCCAAACATGCAAACCAACTGCCCCTCTCCATCCAAAAACGCTCACCACATGCCTCCTTTTCAATGTCAGCATTGCTCATATCAAGCCAAATATGCAGAGCAGCTCTCTCCTTCTCTGACTTTGCAGCACCTGGCTGATTAGCAAAACCCTCGTATGGCAGATGAGGAGAGCAGAGAACAGAGAAATCTGAGCTGGTTGATTGCTGGAAGCAGAAAAGGAGGCAAGTGACAGGAAAGGTTTCCCCCACAGAAACAAGATGAAAAGCCACGTAGTGAGCACAGAGGGCAAGATTCCCTCATCCATTGGCTTGTCTTCAGAGTTGGCTCAAGGGGAGCCTTCAGAAATGAAGGAAGCTCTATTGACCTGCAGACAATGTCCCAGAATGGAGACCATGCTCAGACACTGCCAGATACTGCTGCAGTATTTACCTTGGCTACAGCAAGTTCCTGAGAGCATGAGCCACCACCATCCCCCTCTGCTGTAGTATGAAGTCACCATCCCAGAGATGAAGACCAATGGAACCACGAGGCACCACGTATCGGGTTTGATCATTCATAAACTTGTTCCCAACCCTTCCTTCTCTGCAGCCTGAAAAACGGTTCTGCTCCCTGTGTGACGCAGTGTGTACAGCTGTGATGGGACCCCAGTTCAGCTGTGCAGCTTTGAGGTGTCTTCATTCCCCAAAACGAGCTCCCCAAAGCAGATCAAGGGACAGCTATTATTTATAACACGAATTAACTTTTACACTGAAAGAAAAATCAAAGTGACAGAATAGAATTAGATCAGAAAGAATAGACATGAAAAGGCTCATTAACAGCTCTCCCCCGCCCATAGAGCCCTTGCAAGCAGGTCCCAGCTTCCAGGCTGCCTTTAGGTCTATTTGTAAGCTTTCTGAGTTGCAGCAGTCTCTGCACAGCACTGGGAAGTTTTGTTCCTGGAAGTTTTATCCCCTGGCATTTTTGCTTCTGTCTCTCTGGAGGCCCTGGCTGTTTATTTCACCAGCCCAGCTCCCCTGCTGTGACTTTATGCTCTTCCTCTTGCCTTGCCCTTCACTTGCATCTGTCCCCAGGCAGGCTTGGATGCTCTCAAGACAGGAGCAATTTCCTCCCTCCTGGGGGTTTTCTGCTCTGACCACTTCATTCTTCCTGTAGAGGAGCAAAACACTTCAAGAACAAGCCAATCAAGCAGACACTATTGCTCAGAAGAGGGAATGCCACAGATTTCTCTCTACCCTGAGACCCAACTTAAGGGGTGTATGCCACAAAGTAGGACACATCTGAGCAACAAATGACACCTGGGGGATCTCCTGTAGCTGAGCTTCACAAGAACTTTCCAAATAGACAGATAGATAGGTAGATAGATAAGTGGATGGATGGATGGGTGGGTGGATGGATGGATGGATGGATGGATGGATGGATGGATGGATGGATGGATGGATGGATGGATGGATGGATGGATGGATGGATGGATGGATGCGTGGGTGGGTGGGTGGGTGGATGGATGGATGGATGGATGGATGGATGGATGGATGGATGGATGGATGGATGGATGGATACATGAAAATTTCCCTCTTCTCTCAGCCATTTTTGCCCAGAAATAACATTTTCCTGTGCTGTACTGGAGGAGCAGGAGGCTCCTGTCTCTCCTGGCTCTAAGGAGGCTTTGCTGATTCCTGCAGCACACTCACAGAAGATGGGATTGCTTTCAAAGTGCGCATAGCATGGAGCCCACCTGGCAGCTGCCTCATGCAAATACACTGCAAAATGAAGGCGAAATTAAGAAAAGCCTTGAAGGGAAGGGATTAGGCAAAGCACACTGCTTTAAATGGGCAGTTGCAGAGTAGACTGAGTTCAGTTTGCAGTAGCTTAATCGAGGGAGTGGATTAAGTTAAATCCTGAAAGGATTCCTTGTGCATAGCACCCCACAACACCTTCCCTCTGCATCAGTGTCCTCCTGCAGCCTGTCCCTGAGGACTCTCTCTTCACCCACCTGTTTCCAGAGTGGATGTTCTCCTTCTGACTCGAACAGATAGAGCTGGACAGGGAGCAGATGTCTTACCATCACAGATGGAGAGCTGGTGAAATGGGCCAGCATGAGATTTGAGGGGTCCTTTGTGCACAAAGCCAAAGAGGGGGACAGCAGGTCTCTGAAGACAGGAGTGGGTGTGTGCTGTTGGGAACCTGTCCTATGGGATCAAAGGGCAGTATTGCAGGATAGATTTGGGTTCGTTGTACTCTCTTTGCTGCCTGGTGTTGCTACACAGGAAGAGAGAGCTGATGCAGGTCTTTAGACCGGATGCATCCAATCCCAATTCCGCTCTTTCGGAGCTGTGATGCAGTCCTTACAGCCCCTATATACCTGTGTTGACCAAATATTAAAACCCAGACACCCACCTCCTTGCTACTCAGTCTTAGGGTTGGCTTAGGAAGAGGATAATGTGGAAAAAATATATTAAAAAATAAAACAATAATCTATACTGGTAGTTTATCCCCCTGCTCCCAAAGCGTTGAGTTGTGCAGCGATAGCAATTTCAAACTTCTCCATGGCCAGAGGCTTATAACACTCCTCTGCAACATAAAACCTGAGAACCACACTTCCCAGCAGGACTCCAGCTGCTGGCACCTTAACAAGAAAATCACCCACGATGAGACTTGTGATTCCACCCTGAGGGTCGAACAGTGCCACCCCTTGGGAAGGAGATGCCAGATGTGGCTCTGGTAGGAAAAGCTCTCTCCCAGCTCCCCCAGCCATCAGCTGGGCACCCCAGGAGCTCTGGGAATCGCCTGCTGTCTGCTGCACTGGTCAAAGGAGATGCAATCAGCCCCCATCTCCTCCCCGCTTCCCTGTGGATCGAGAGCTTTTTATCCACCCGTCTGCCTTCCCAGGAGATGAATATTTTAAGATCTTCCTTTTTGCTATTTTACAGAAAATATATAAAATGTTAAGTATGTGTCAAAGCATCCTTTTGATGTTTTCTCTCTTCTACACGCCGGAGCTTCACGGGCTTCAGCTTTGTGATTGATGCAGGAGAGTCCTTTGGTGCTGGGGAGTCCCACCCTTGGCTGGCTGAGCCCACGCTGGTGACGGCTTCCACTCAATCAACCACAGCTCGCCTGGAGCCTCGGGTAAGTCATGCTTTGCACATCTCTATTGATTAATTTATTAGGCTCTTTTCTTGCAGGAATGAGGATCCACGTTTCTGTAATTATCCAGGAGGCGGTGCTGGAAGGTGGCCGTGGTCCGGGTGTGCAGCTCCATGCTGAGATGCTGCCTCTGTGGCATCACTGACACCAATTGATAGCCTCGTTGGTTGGGAGGCACTGCTGCTTGTGCCTGAATACATCCTGGCTGCTGAAGACAAAGCATATAAGAAATGATAACAGTAAATAAATAAATGTGGTGAAGCATTGGCACAGGTTGCTCAGAGATGTGGAGGATGTCCATCCTGGAGATGCCCAAGGTCAGTTGGATGCGGCTCTGAGCACCTGATCGGCTGTGGATGTCCCTGTTCATTGCACTGGAGTTGAACCAGATGGCCTTTAAGAGTCCCTTCCAAGTCAAACCATTCTATGAAATACCATAACTCATGGATTTCTAAGCCAACCATCCAGCAAATCTTGCTTCTGGAAGTAAGTCATGTTGGACACTATGCAGGAGGACCTGAAGCCCACTGTTCATTGCACTGTGCAAATCTATATCATCAGAACAGATTGACTTCTTCCTGTCCCAGCAGACAAGGTGTGAGCCTCTACTTTGAAGCCAGACGCTTGTGAACACACTAATTTTTTTCTTTCTTGCTAGTACAACGTTGGGCCCAGTCCTTATTCATAAAAATAAAATAAAATAAAAGCCATCAAAGACAAACCTGAAGAGAAACTGACAGACCATGGAAAGAAGGAGAAAGACTCAGAGGTCTCCATTTCATAAACACCACTCCTCCCATGGAGACTCTACAGAATGACACCAAGAATGCTGCTGGGCCCCCATCACATTTTGTGCACACATGCAAGCCAGTCTTCTGTCTAGGATTCGTCAATATTGTTTTCCAGCTAATTAAAATGGTAGCAGATATTAATCATCTGAAGATCTGTCGGCTCTGCTACAGGTAGGTGGTGGCTATTTATTTTCCATATCACTGCAATAACAAAAGTGCAAATTTTCACCTGAAGAAAAGGGAAAAAAAGAAAAAGAAGAAAAAAAAAAAGGAAAGCTGGCCCTTTAAAGATTCCCAACAGTTTCTTCTACAAAATGTTTGTTGATGGGGCTGACTATTCCCTGGCTTCCCCTCCTTAGATCAAAGCCTTCGGCTCATACTGAAGGATGGTATTTTCAAAGAACCTCCCCCAGAAGGGACCTGCTCACCCAACAAACAAGCACAGGCACTTCTTGGCTACACCACCGTGTTGTTAAAGGCTGAAAATAGCAAAGGCCAAGCCTTTGCTATCCAGCCATTTTTTACTTTAACTGCTTTATTCATTTGACCACTAAAAAATTCATTACATCTAAAGTTTAATGAGAAATTAAATGGATGGATTGGCTGCTAAACAGCCTGTGTGCGGGTGTGAGCGCTGCCAGAGGGGCTGTGGGCTAATGAAATGTTTAATGCTGAGGACTGCAGCGAGCTTGGGCGCAGCAGATGCCGGGTTTGGTGTATAAATAAACGCAACGCTATGAGCTCATGTTCTCTTGACACTTTCCTGAAACCCTCCTTCTCCTGCAAAAAAAAAAAAAAAAAAAAAAAAGCTTTAAACTTTGCAAGAACTTCTCGAGGTGAAGGCTGAGCTCTGACAGCGCTGCCTCCCCATCCTGCTCCCACCTGCACCGCGTGCAGCCCCACTGCTTGCAGGCTGACCCTGCTCTTTTGCTCAGCCACTGGAGAGCAGTTCATCTTTTGATGCTTGCTGAGGGGGTTTTGCCAGTTGTCAGGCTGGCCAAGGAAACCCAACTTCAATGTCTCTCTGGCAGTGCTCTCTTTCACACTTTCAAGCAAATCTATGCAAGTTTGGAAAGTTCAGGGTCAGAGCTCTGAGTCGGGGTCATCAGGGATGCTGTCTTCCTTACTTTTGTAAAGGAGGAGAAATCCAAACAGTCACGAGATCAAAATGGGATGCTGGGAACCATGTGAAATTCAGAAGCAGGTACACACAACAAAGTGTAGACCTGAGGCACTTCTTCCCTGATGGCTCCGTGTAGAGCCGTGGGCCATGGGCAGCACACCAAGCACCCCAGCAAGAGCTGCAGGACCAGCAGCTTGCATGCAGAATCTCAGAGGCCCACTCACATTTAGAATGAAAGAAGACAACGTGTCATCAAATCCCGGTGATGCAAAGAAAGAGTGATCCATGATAGTGCACAAAAGTGTGGGGGAGTTCCAGCAGCCTTGAAAGGCTGCATGGGAAGTTGCCATGAGCCCAGGATCATCGGACAGAACTGTCTGGGAGGATGCAGGATGGGTACAGGAATGGAATACAGCAGGCTGTTGCTGTGGATTGACAGTATGTTTCATCCCTTCTCTGAGCCCAGAGCAGCCGCTGTCAGGGAAAAATGGCAAAACATTTCAGAGCTTCAGGTATGGGAGAAGCAGAAGCGTGGGCTAGCACTGACATAGAGAGCTGATGGATAACAAGGCAGGTCTGGGCATCCCTTGTACAGCCACGATGCAGCCCTGAGCCTTGGAGGTATGTGGGCACCAGCACTTCATAGAAACCCTGGAACTGGGCATTGATTTCTCCAGCAGGTGACACATGGGACCAACCTGACACCCAGTGGAGATGCTTTGTGCTTTGTTCTGCAGTTATAGTTCTTGCTCCCTGATGGTCAAGGGCTGGTCCCAATGCAACCCCCCACCCTAGGGGGCTTCTGAGTGGTTTCACCACCACATGACTCCTCTGCACGAGTGCCAGAAATGTGGGGAGTTTGATGAGCTGCTTCACCTCACCAGGGACACAGGTAACATCTGGAGGAAAGGAAACAATAGGAAGGCTCTGCCTTGCCCTCCAAAAGCTGTTGAGGAGCAGGGAAGCAGCGGGTTCTTAAAAGGATGAGCAGCCCAGAGGCACGTGCCAGGCAGGGAGCAGCAGATAAAGCCTGGAATTATCTGAAATTTGTGTTTCGCTCATTAGGGTTTTAATGCTCTCCATATGCAATAGGTTTCTTTCCATGAGGAGTGAGCGCAGGCCTAGGGGAGCAAATCCCAGTGAGAGGAGGTCCAGATGCCTGTGGGGCTGGTCGTTGGGCCAGATGATGGCAAAGGCAGTGGATCCTTGCAATCTCATCACCTGCACACAGGCATGTGGGTCAGCTATAGGAAGATGTTGATGAGCAAACGGGTTTAGGAAGAGAATGTTGCACTTTCAGCTATCTCCTAGATACTGATTCTTGCAATGGGAGATGCATCCATGTCCTGGAATACCATGCTGTGGAAAAATTGGTGCAACACTACCTCTACCGTAATTCCACGGTTCAAGGATGCTCAGGCACTGAACATGACAGTTTTCACCATTTGGAGCAGTGCTCAGCCTGGCAAAGCACACATCTCCTTGCAGCACGATGCTCTGAAGCCCCTGACAGCTCCTTTCCTGCTGCCACAGCAAGAGAGACTTCGTGTCCTTTGATTTCATATCTTCTTCTGCAGCAGATGGATGACTTGCTCCTTTTGTAACACATACCCATACCTATAATGGTGTATATGAGTCTCAAGGAACTGCTGGGATGATGAAGAGAAGCTTTCCAGCCTGAACTGCCCTGCTACCAAAGTGCCACTGCTGGGCTCTGTCACCTCGTGGTGGCAGGCAGCATCTCCTGGTCGAAGCACTTGTCACTGCATCACCGGGCATCACCTTCCCTGCAGCACCAAGGTAAAGCTGTCCTGCAAGTGAGCAGCGGGAAACACACATGGGAACGGTTGTGCTCTTCCCCTGCTGAGGTGAAGGCTGATGAAGCTCACCAGGTACTGCCACCAGCCATGGCAACGTTCACCTTGTGCATGCATCCCACACAGCAATATGCCTATGGAACAAAGGAGCGGGGCTTTCCTGCTGCTGTCAGAAAGGAGGCAGCCTTTGGGAGAGCAGCAGGAGCGTTCGGATCTTTTTTTGTAACGAGTCCTTAATCTTCTTGTAGTGTTGGCTAGTGGGACTGATGCCAAATCCTACACATTCCCAATAGCGTGCGTTAAATCAGAGCAAAACCAGAGCAGTTCGTCACTCGGAGAAGGAGAGATTGCACTTGTGACCTTCGGAGTTGCCTGATGACGTCTAAGCCTACTCTGCTTTTGATGGCAAGCTCCTCAGAGGAGCAGAGAACTGGGGCAGAAGCCCTCCCCGCTCTCAGCCCAGAAGGTATTTGAATCTTTCATTAAGAGATTTTCTCCCACTAGCTTGTTTGGAGTCAGAACCACGTGTTCAGATGGAGACCTGTCCCTAGATGATCAAACAGCCCCACTTCCCAGCCCTGCATGCTCCCAAATGGCTCTCCTCCCTTGATGGGCACACAAGAGCATGACAGTGCGAGCACGGAGCAGAAGAGTCAAGCCAGTGCAGCAGGGAGCTCACATTATTCTTTCATATCCCACAGCATTACCAGGAGATGCCTGGGAGCCACAGTTGCTCCACATTTCTGAAAGGAGCCTCAGGAAAGTGGATGTGGCGGATGCTGAATGGAGAAGCTGCCTCCCAAGCAAGGCTGCAAAATGTAAATGCGCATGAAAAGTGTCACACAGCAGGGATGTTTCTCAAGGGCTGGTGAGGAAACTGGCTCTTGGCCATACACAGGTTAATATTTTTAACAACAACAACCTGGAGGAGAAAGTAACATCGTGGCTGCTGAGGCATGCAGCCAGCAGGAGGACCCAAGGGCCGATTAGCACAGCAGAGGGTGGGTTAAGCCCCAAAACTCTCTGGAAAATTTGGTAAGGAGCCTGAGCAAACATCCAGATGTGAAAGCACGCACCCAGCAATGAGTTGTTCAGGTTGGGTATGGGGAGGGACCACCTCTGGAGAGCTGAGATTGAGGGAGAATTTGGGGGTAACTTAACTGGCAGGCAATTAGTTGGGAGCCATTTCCAAAAAGTGATGCTGAAGAGGCAAGTGACGACTCTGAATGATCAAATAGGAGCCCAGAAGCCATGCTTCTGAGATTGCCACTGCTGGAATAGCGTGACCTGTGCCACAAGTGCGATGATAAACTGAAGCAGTGCAGGAGGGAACCATGAGAATGGGTCATGGATGCTCCCTCTGCTTCATTTATCGCAGAGAAGGTCAAGAGTGGCTTGATCATTATCTGCAATTGCCTGCTCAGGGAGTGAAAATCCGATAGCCCAGAGCTCTTCAAACCAGCAAAGATCTAACAGGATACAAAGCGATGCCACGCTGAAACTAGCAGTAGGGCACGGAAGTCTTAAAACAGAGATTTGGAGCTAATTTACCAAGGATTGTGTGGGATTCACCACCACTACAAATTCCAAATTAAAGCATTCTGCTGAAGAGACACTTGCTCTAAGCAAGAACCTGCTCAGGGATAATTGCAGGCTGTGTTTTTTTTTCCTGGAAATAAGACTGGAGAGCTCATCTGTGATGGTTACTGCGCATGGGCTGCAGCCTGCTAAGGCAAAGGTATCCACCTCTACCCTGGCTGCTTAACCCATGGTGTTTCTCACACCTAACTGTTCTCTCTGGCTATGCAGGGCCTATTCAAAAGGTTAAAAATGCTCTCTTCGTCCCCAGCATTGCTTTCAAATAGCCACAGTTATTCCCTGCAAGGTAGGGAAATATTCTGGAGTGTCTCTTTAGTGGGGTCTGTTGTGGTAGGACAAGGGGGAATGGTTTCAAACGGAAAGAGGGGAGATGTAGCAGATAAGGAAAAGGTTTTAATGACAAGGGCGTTGAGGCACTGGTACGGGTTACTCAGAGAGGTGATGGTGCCCCATCCCTGCAGACAGCCAAGGTCGGGGGATGAGGCTCTGAGCATCTGATAAGCTGTAGGTGTTGCTGTGCACTGAAGGGGAGCTGGACCACGTGGCCTTTAAAAGTCCCTTCCAACTCAAACCATTCTATGATTAATAGGAATACCTGAGTCAGAGGTCTGGCAGTGACAGTGACATCCTTAAGCCAAAAGCAATGGACAGCAAGAGAGCACAGCTTTCCCAGCCAACCCACAGGCTCAGGGCTGCACTCCCTCCAGGATGCTGAACTCCTCAAGGGACTTTTCTACATTTATTTCATTCCAACACAAGCAGAAAAAACCTCTGTGGGCGCTCCAGGAGTCAGTGATGGGAACCATGCAGTGAATACATTTAGCTCCAAAATCATCTGCTTTGTTTGCTACCAGGAAGCAGAGAGAAACGGAGCACTTATGTCCATTCAGGACTATCCATCTATCCCAACATACAGCAGAGGAACATTTTCTGCATGCACACATGTGTGGAGCTAACTTGGGTGCCTGCGACCCTTCCTGCAGAGATGCTACACAGCCCCAGGTGGGCAGGGGCTGATGAGTCACTGCTGTGGAGCTGCCTTTGAGGAGCGTGTGATGCGTGCGAGCTCTCCAGCAGTTGTAATCCTGCCTTCTGAGAAAACCCAGCTCACGAGGAAAAAAGGGATAGAGAAGCCTGGGGAGTAATTCTCATCGCCAGAGAAGTGGTACGGACTTCCCACATCTCTTGCTGATGTGCCATGCCCAAACGTGCATGAAGTTCCACAGGGCAGAGGTTTCTTACAGCTCATTAACGAGGTGGGGATTGGCCTCCCGTCCCAGGTGTCTAGTGGTGGAATGAGAGGTAGCAGCCCCAAGTTGTGCCAAGGGAGGTTCAGGTTGGAGATTAGATATGAATTATTCTCAGAAAGAGTGGTGACGCAGTGGTACAGCTGTCCAGGGAGGTGGTGGGGTCACCATCCCTGGAGGAACTGTGGAGATGTGGCACTGATGGATGTGGTCAGTGGGCATGGCGGGGGTGGGCTGGGCTCAGGGTTGGGGGTCTTAGTGATCTGTGACTCTATTCAGGATGCTCTCTTCCACATCGAGCAGACGCATCAGGTCCCTGCATCATGGAAAACTTGTTATTCCTTGCTGGATACAGACGGTGCCTTTGACTGCTTCCCTTCTCTATTCCATCCTGTCACTCTTTACTGTGGCTTCTCATCCCTCTGGTTCCCCCTCAGCACAATGCACAAGACCCCAGGTCTGTTGAGACTGAGCTGAACTCAGAATAAGATCAAAGAATCATTGGAAAAAACCTCTGTGATCATCAAGTCCAACCCAAACCCATCCCACCATGCCCAGTGACCATGTCCTTCAGTGACACATGCCCACATTTCTTGAACACCTCCAGCCTGCTACCCCAAATACTAATTGCTTCTTATATCTGCAACCAACACCATCCCAAAGAGCTGGAGAGGCACATTTCCCAAAGCTCCTGGGGTGGGTATGTGGCCACTGGGCTCCAGAAACTGGGCTCCAGGACAAGCAGCCATAATAATTTGCCACGTCACATTGGGTGGGACCATTGGCTCTGGGAATTTTTTTCTCTTTGCTGGGCTCTGAGCTCAGACAAGACTCAAAGCTCTGCACACGTAGATGAACATGTGCAGTAGATCTCACATTTAACAGGCAGATGCAGCTCAGAATTTAGGGACTGGCAATAAAGTCTTCACAGTTTTGCCGTTGCCAGTCTGATGAAATCTGTCCTAAGAGACCACTGAAGGGTCCAGCAAAAATCACTGCTTTTATCAGCAGCAGAACTGGAAGGTGGGCAGCCTGTTTGGAGGTGTTCTGGGACAGTCCCTGCAGGCAATGGGATGTTGACAGAAGGTTTATTTTACGAGCTATTCCTTCATGGCTGATATGTTTAGGGGAAGCCTAAAGCTGCATCAATATTAGCTGCTTGTCAGCTGCTCTACTGGTGGCTTCCATCCATGCTCACCATTTTGGTGGTGAGGCAGACTCAGCCGCGTGTTCATCTGCTATCTCAATATTTTCTCATGGCTATCTCAATATTTTCTCATGGCTATCTCAGTATTTTCTCATGGCTATCTCAGTATTTTCTCATGGCTATCTCAACATTTTCTTCCACCCAAGGGACCTGTGCCTTCTCTGAAGGACGTCACACCATCCCCTCCTGCTCATCCCTTCTTCTTCTGCTTAGCTGGCCTGTGGTCTTCTGGGTGGGTAGAACACCTCCTCCAGCATGGAAGAGATGTTGCTCCCAGGGGCCAGAGAGCATCCTGCCCTACAACACGGACTGTGCTGCTTTGGTTCCTGTCAGCTCTGTGGGTCCTGAGGAGCCGCAAAGGGCACTGCATGAAACCTCCCTGGTTCCTGGGACACAAGCTGGTCGTTTGGTGCCTGCAGAAAGCCCAGCAGCACCTCCCCTGCCAGCAGCTGTGCTGTAGGTGTTGGCAGCATACGTGGGTGCTTGCTGAGAAAACGATTCCCAGGATGAGCGCCTCTGAGGGTGGATGAAGGGGCTCCTGGCTCCCAGGCATAGGTGTCCTCAAGTGCCCAAGGAAGAAACATGTTCCATGATGAGGGAAAGGGAAGGGAGCGGAGGGGAGAGGGTAAAGAGGAGGGGAGGGAGAGGTGGGTGCCCAGCAGCCCTTGAGCAGGGTCACAAATAAGGCATTACCTGGAGGATGAGAGCCTGAGCTGGGACAAGAACACACCAGAGCTTGTCTTTGGCCTGATCCAGAAGGATTGCAAGGTGTGAAAGCTGCTCTGGATGAGGTTCTCCAGCAGCAACTGAAATCCAGCAGCTGCTGCCAGCTTGGATTCACTCTGTTAACTAATTAAACATGTAATGGGCCAGAGGGAAGATGCTGCTTTCCCTGCAGTTTCTCTCTCCGGGGGTCTGGGGCTGGTAGAAGGGGTAGTGGGCTGTTTGCTTCCTCTTAATCCCTTTTCTAAGGGTTTCCCTTCCACGTTTGGAGATCAAGGGGTGAGTGTGGTTTCTTCTTCCTACGCCTCTGCTCCCCAAGGGCAGCAGCCCCCGCTTCAATGGCTGTGCTGCCTTCAGCCTGATATCGGCTGTGATTCTTTGATCTTGTATTTAAATACAGCTGGCCATAAAGGAAGAGAGGAAGTTTCCCAGATGAGATTTGATTTCCAGTCCCAATACTATCAACATATCAGATTTGGGAAGATTGACCATTTCCTTGACTAATCAAAAATAAAAGGGAATAGAGGAGGAGTAAAAATCCACAGGAACGATTATTTTCAGGTTATTTTTTAATATTTCTATTTTTTTATGCTACTTAAACTGAATTTCCATCTGGCCTATGTTGCCCCTCCAGTCTTCATCACGGCAGCAAACAAGAAGCTTGTAACTGCGGTGGACTTCCACCACAAACTTACAGTCTTTCCAGCAGCACTGCTCCCACCACGTCCTCTCTCCCACCCTACAGCTGTGACACGTATTTCTGGTTCCCACATTTATGATCTGGCATTTAGCCGCATAAAACCAGGGGCTGTTCCATCACATCCAATTTACTAAGTGATAGAAACACCAGCACCTGATTACCCCACTCCTGTTTTTATTTACTGCTTCGGCAGTCTCTCAGAGCCATCTTCAAACTTTATCAGTAATGATTTTCTGTTTTCTTCCAGATCATTGCTAAAGGTACAGAATAGCACTGAGTCCAAAGGAGATACCTGTGGGACCCAATTAGAAATGACTGCGCTGAAGGCTGATGTAGCACCAACAATTATACCGTGAGATCTTGCAGTTAACCAGTTTTTAAGCACAGGCTAATCACGCCCCATCCGTTTGTTAAGCACTAATCAAAACAAAGCCAGCTCGAAGACACTCACATTAACTCCTGGCAGCATCAGCCCACCAACAGCTCTACGAATCCTCCTTGTGTTGGCTCAAACAAAGAGCGATGCCAAGCCTCTGGTTTCCAACACGATGCCCATAAGGCAGCATGTTAGAGTCAGGTCTCACTGTTTGGGTCTCTTTCCTGCTAAGGAAGATTCATCTCTTGGTGCCCAAGAAGAGGACAACAAACACAGCACTTTTAGCACTTGCTCCCCTGGGCTTGGGGTTCAAGAAGAGCCGTTGAGTCTTTTAGAAATGGATGTTGTAGCCACATTCCTTCATCTCCTCCATTACTAGAGCACATGCCCCAGATCAACTGTTTATTAAAACATGTTAGCTGGGAAAACAAGATGGGGAGGGGGGGTTAATTGAATTAAAGGCCTCTCTAAAGAGAAGGCAATTAAGGTATTGATTGCAAGAAGTGCCAAGTTAATTGGGCATGTGACACATTGACATTTTTCACAATCAATAACCCTGCAACACCTTCAAAGAAATCTTGAGCAGCACACAACCACATCAGGGTCAAAAATGCAATAAATTTCTTGAGCTGATTATAGCTGTTGGCTTCTTTCATGTTTTCTCAATACAGAAAGCTGCCTGACAGGGCAGCTCTTTCCCCATGTGGCTTTAATAAAAGTCTTTGATGGAGCCAATGCAAGCTTTCTCTTTTTTTTTTTTTTTTAGAATAAATCTTGTCAGCTTCAGTCAGCTTCGCCTTTCCAGTCTCTGCCAATCACCGGGAAGAAAAGGGCCAGAGAGGGCTGGATAAAGCCAATTAACAAAGGCAGCAGAGAAGCGATGGAGCAACCAGCAGCGATGCTCCAAGGGCAGGCCGGTGCCTGGAGACCGCTGCAGATCAAGCTCAGTGTGACACTGTCTGTGCTGGGGAACAGCTTCACTGCAACAAGGCATGGGCATGATCCAAAGAAAGGCTCTTCCTTCTTTTCCTGTTTTATCTGCTGCTTGAAAGCGGAGCTGATGTTTGCCATAAAGCTGTTTGAAATAGCTGCCCATCCTCCTAGATCAGCCCAGGCTCTGCTGATGGATGTGTCCTGGGAGGGCAGACTCCCCCAAGAGCCCAAATCTTGCAAGGGCAAGATCCCAACACTGCCCTGCCAGCAGGGCTGGAGGAAGGACGTTCCTTCACATGGGGGTGGCAGGCTGCTGCAGCATTTCAAGGTGCTTCAGATGGATATCACTGAAAGATGCCAACCTGATAAGACTGATTTCTCCCAGGATGCTTACATGAGCATGTATCGAGTCCTTCTGAGCCAGTAACCACAGCCTCCCTAATCCCAGATGAGTCCCAGAGGTCACATCAGCACAGTGTTATTATGAACCCATGGCTGGAAATATACACCAAGACAGACTAACAGCAAATTCAACTTTTCAGCCCTTTAAACTGTTTTACTAAGGAGGCCTGGGGACTTGCCTTACACTAACAGCATTATTGTCATGGATAATCCCATTACTGACTCAGAAATTTAGTTTCCTATTGCAGTGCTGTATAACTTGAGTTGACAAATTATCGTGCACTCACAGAAACATCTGGGAGAGGATATCAGAGCCATGACCTCACATGAAGCCCCACCGTTCTTCATCGCCAGCTATTCAACCTAAGTCAGAGTGCACCAAATAATTAACTGGTACAATCAGAACATGACAGGGCCCATGAAAGCTGTGTCCTGCCAGCGCTGCCCAGCTCACGTGGTGCCTCATTAGCAGCATCATTCAGACCTTTCCCTGTAGCACAGTGCATGCACCATGTTTCTCCAGGCTCAGTGTATCTCTCCCTGTACTGAGGCATCTTTCTGCAGGAGGTTTTGGTGAGCAGTCACTTAATTACAATGAACCCTGCAGCCTTATCTTAGGAAAACTGGAAGAAAACTGACTTGCTCCTAGGAGACAGAACAGAACAGGCTCTCAGGTTCCTGTGTCTATGCTGGAGAGAGGGGACAAAACTGCTCACACATCCACCATGGAAAGTGGGGACACCCCAGGATTACCAAATGAAGGGGACTACAACCAGTGTATCATAGAATCATAGGATAGGCTGGGTTGAAAAGGACCGTAACGATCATCTAATTTCAACCCCCCTGCTGTGAGCAGGGCTGACAACCACAATACCAGGCTGCCCAGAGCCACATCCAGCCTGGCAATGTATTCCAACAGATGTGAAGAAAAAAAAACAATTCTAGAGAGGCATCCTGTACCCATGGTTCATGAACGGCAGATCAGGCCCAGTTGGGAGTGATCCCTTGCTGTTTGATAAGCATCATCCAAGTAAAATGCCCCTGGCTCTTCCTCTTGGCCCTCAACCCGCAGGTCTTGTAGTCCTGGGGTTTGCATGCAGGTGAACTCCTGAAGGCTGGAAACAGGCTAAAAATGGGCTGGAAAGTTTCATACTTACTGCTCTGCCCACCGTTTCTAATTAAAAAGTTTCATTAATCTCAGTGCTGTGAAGAGTTCCTCAGGGGTCTCCCTTGACTCCAGCACGATTCAGTGTTTTCATTAATGACCCAGATGATGGAAGAAATAGCTGGCTTATTTCATTTCCAAGATAATACCAAGTTTTGAGAGAACGCATGCAGAAGGACAGGATTAGAATTCCAAATGCCTTCATGAATTAGAGAAACAGGCAGAAAAAATAGCAGGATGCGTTTTCACAAGGAGAACTGCAAGGGATCGGCTGCAGGCATGAAGGGACTTGGAAATGTCCAAAGAGAAAATGAACTAAGACAAAGCAGCATAGGAAAAATAAAAAAAAGACGTGTTTCATTCTGCAGGCATGCACAGGGGTAAAAAGTCTTAAAAATCCTGCTAAGGTATCAACTGGAATAATGCTTTTCTAATTACCAGAACAGCGCTTTGAAAAAAAACCAGAGGATCTGTTGAAGGGATTTCAAAGGAGAGTAATAAGCAGGTCCAGGAGATAAAGGAAAACTGGCCCATTATGCGGGACTGAAACGGCAAGGCAGGGCAGCAGAGGAGAGGTAGGAATTGCTGTGAAAGAAAGGAAAGCAAAATCTGTGGATGGGATCAGTTGCCATGGGACTACACAGTCACTTTTTCAGATCAGGCATCAGGAAAACCCAGTTGCCTGAGGTCAGGGAATCCTTATCATTAGTGGGTGTTAGAATCACAACACAAAGACCCCTTTCAGGAACGACCCGAGTGGAGTTGGTCATGCCTTGTTACAGATGGATGTCCTTTGAATTAAAATGGAGTAGGAGACAGAGCATCCTATCACGAGCTTTGCAAATGTACAAAATCATTCAACGGGTCAAAAAGAACCACGGGTATTCAAGGTACTTTGTTGTATGGCACCTCCAGACCTCTGTGAACCTCCAGCTCACAGTGATTGGCCATGTGGAGAGAAGAGTATGATTTAGAGATGGAAAAGGATTTATTTCTTTATATCTCTGAGTAAAGCTACTGTTTTCACGGGAACTTTATTGGTAAAAGAGATTTCAGTGTGAAGTACGTCAAAGTTAACACTCATCTCTGGAAATACATTATTTTTTCCATCGTTCTGAAATTACGTAGTAATTCACCATTTCTGCATTTCCATATTACCTTCTGTGGGGTTTTTACTTCACTTTATTGCACAGAGCGTAACGTAATGTGCATATTTTCTTCAGCTGGGATTGAATTTGGGGTCCTTGGAGGCGGATGTTTCAAAATAATTCTTATCAATAGGATTCCATAAGAATTGCTAGCATCCAATTGTAACTCCTATTCTGTTCTGTAGCACCCAGGAAGGGGAATCCACCACAGCCACGGAGGAGTGGGTTGGAGCATAGGAGCTGAGCTCTATCACAGCATGTGAAGTCAGCATCAGCGCTGCGGCGACGGCTACTCGTCATCCAGCTCCCTCTAATTAGGCTCTCCTCACCCCAAGGCTTCCAGCGAGATTTCTCCTGCTTATAAAAAGCTCTGCCTCAACATCTGGGCGACTCCAACACCTCTCTGCCCAGCACTCCTCAGCTCTGTGTATAACACAGGGCAATGCCATCGGGCATGGGAACAGGGAGGAAGGGATCTGACTCTGCATCACTGGAGATGGAGAGGAGGCGGTGATACACAGAGAGAGGGACCCCGAGTGACAGCTTGTTTGGAGAGGGGAGGGTGGCTACAGGGGGAGCACAACACCCCCATTCCCATATCTGTCTCATCCCCGGAGATGTGTTATGTTTAATTTGTACATAAAGCCAGGGATGATCTGGAAACTGTAAAGCTGTAAAAAAAAACAAAAAAAGAGAGGGAGAGAGAGAGATGTTTGTATCATAACCTCCTCTTCTGCGATTTATAAAGTATGGTGACAGGCTTAAGAATAATGCAGTGATCCAAAAAAAGTGCTTTAAATAGCAGAGGTGACATTTCACAAATGAGCACCATTTACATGGCAGGAGGAGAGTGTTTATTGCATAAACCCTGTGTTACAACGTCAGTCCTCTGCGTAAACGGTGCGTCCCAGGTGGTAGCCACCAAAAACTGGTGCACTGCCACCGTCACCAGGTCTCTGGTAACCTTATATAATGAAAACTGCCAATGGTATACGATGCATATTGTCCTGGGAAGGTCTGAATTAAAGCATTCGGGGCATTTCTGAGGGTAGATGTCCAGTGAAATATTCCGTTTTCCCAGCAGAGAAAAAAAAGCATTGCCATGTTTTCTTAAAGTCTGAGAGCAGACAAGAAAAATGAGGGATTCCGGTGTGCAGATTCTGTGCTCTTACTGTATAGAAGTAACTCCCAGGCTGAAACCCAAGTATTGGGTGGGCTCAATGATCCTTGTGGGTCCCTTCCAACACAGGTTATTCTGTGATTCTTCCATGGAGAGATGGTGTTTGGAGCAGGGGACATTGCCTTGTATTCAGTCCAGGGCATGAGCTACCAACAAAGACAAACTGAGGTTCACTTGCATTGCATTTTTGTGACTCCAACTTTGTAACCAAATGCCCAACCACGTATTTTGCTGGATGCACCTGATTGTCCTTAATCTTGTTCAGCAGCACGAGGGACAAACTCCAAGGAGATTCATCAGGCAGAAATCACGTCAGTCTCATATCACAGAGCCATAGAACTATTGCTACGATCAAGTCCAACCCCAACCCACCATGCCCACTGACCACATCCCTCAGTGCCACATCTCCACAGCTCTTGAACACCTGCAAGGACAGTGACCCCATCACTTCCCCCTCCTGCTGAGAAGAAATTTTCCCTCCATTACACAGGGCTGGCTCATCCAAGCACATTAAAAGAGTTGAGGAAGCTGTGCTTCCACCAAAACATTGCAAGAGACCAGCTGGTAGGAGCTGGATAAGAGGAGGTGGTTCTCTCAATACCAAACTAGGTTTCTTTTGCAGCAAGATGACAGTCTATCTTTCCCTCACATCCACTTGCATCAGTGACAGCTTTGGCAGCTTCCAGAGGACTTTTCTTTGCATTTTATTTAGGGTTTAGATGTTCTGGGGATGAAACAAATGAGAGCTGTCTGTTGGCGTGTGACCAGTAGGTCCTGGGATCCAGTTTGGATCAGAAGATAAATCTGAGAAGAGATATTAATACAGTGGAGTCGTTACAAGTGCACATCTTTGGTCAGAGTGGATCCTTCCCTCTTATTGTTGATTGTAGCTGTCAGGACAGTTCAAACCTTCACAAGTTATTTGCCTATGTAACACAATAGGTATTAAAATACCCATTACGTCTCATCCTGAAGAAGCAATCTTCTGCTCATGGAGAACTGTTGAAGGCAATCACAGTTCCACTGCACTTAGGAGAGGATATAACCAGAAGTGAAAAGCTATATGACCAAAATTTTGTGCCACTAAAATTGACTAATAGCTTTTTTTTTTTTTTTTTTAATGCATGTTATTGCTCACGATATTGCAGCCATTACTTGGGAAAATTTTCACTTCTGTAAGTTGTTGCTGGGTTGCATTCATAGAGAAGGTACAGCTCATATATTTCAGACACAAACCATACGAGGACCATCCCAATGAACAATTAATCAAGCTGCATCTTGGTGGTTTAAGTTTTTCAGGGAGATCTAACAGAATAAAGCACAAAGTGAAGTCCTCCCACGGAATGCAGCAGAAAGGAAATAAAACATTCCTGTCCCAAGGCTGGTCTTTCACCTTCAGGAGCCAAATATTTCCTTCAAGAGCCTAAGTGAAGGAGCAGGGCCATAGGGAAATTGAGGGGAGCTATGAGGTTGGATATCACACTGACCGTTCTATCACACCCACAGATGCTCCTTAACAAAGCTGCTGGTAAAAGTAAAGCAATGTGAAGACAAGGAGCACAAAGCAAGGATGTGTGCCCAGCACCTGCTGGCCAGCAGGGTCTCAGTCCTTTGCTCCATCTCTCCACCCTGACCCCACGCAGGAGCATTTTTGTCCATTGTGGCACCGTCAGCTGGTAGCTGGGGCAGTGCACCTCTTGTTCTTCTGTGACCTGTTAGAAGAGAAGGAGCCATGGGTAGGAACCACATAGGAACCATCCCAGTAAGGATGATCCCTACATGTACAGAACAGTGCAGAGAAGTGGAGAAGGTGGCACAATCTCCAGTTCCTCTGAGCTACCATGACAGCAGCATTTGTGATTCATGGCCCCTCATCCAAAGGCTGCAAATGCCTGGAAATGTGCTGAGTTTTCACTGAGCAGAGAAACCAAACTGGACAAGGCATTGTATGTCTATTGCATGGGGAGGGAATGGGAGCAAGGATGTCTCATCATGAGAAGCCACAGCAGATGCCCATTGCAAAGACATTTCACCCCTTCTTCGGAGGTGATTTGGCTGTTGGTGTTTGTTTGTTTAGAGGGGGTTATGTTTTGTTTAGTTTGGTTGGTAAGTCAATATGTTTAAGCAGGCAGAGAAGTGAAAATTGTCGGTACCATCTGCTGGTAGCAGTCAGCAAAACTCACTGCTAATGATTGATCTTTTCCTCCCCCTTCCCCGCACTGGAAGATATCCATGTATCTGCCATCCTCTGCAGAAGTGGGTCTCAGGGCCTTTTACAGCAGCACTGCTTCTATTTCTGGAGGTGCTCACTTGGTGGGCAGGTCAGCAGAGATGAATGAGAGCTCCTCATTGTCCCCACTGGGCACAGCATCTTGTCCATCCCCTTCTCCACACCAAGCTGGTATGTGTTTGCTCAAGCAGCCCCTAGCCCAGCTCAGCACTTCCCAGCTTCTCCCTGGTCAGGTAGAGAAACAGCACATGAAGCTGCTGCTTTGTAGTTCAATTAACCTCTGCACTAAGCTCTTATCTCTGCTTGCTAGAACGGGGAAGCACGTGGTGAAGTGATTTACGGGGCAGCAAGCAAAGCAGAGTGTCGGTCAACTGGAGTGCCAACTCACAGCTCAAAGCACCAGAGATGCTCTGCGAAGCAAACAGTCCTGCATCACTGCAAACCCTTCTGCTACACACAGGCTGAATTCAGAGCAGGACAGGTCTGCCGAATCGACTGTTGCTGCTTCTCTCTTTTTTTTTTTTTCTTCTTCTTCCCTCCCCCACTGCAAATTTCCCTTAGAAAAAAAAAAAAAAAAAAATACATTTTTGCCACATGTCGAGAAAAAAATACGGTGCAATTACACATTTTTATAGCATACCTTTCATAGCTTATCGCAAAGCTCTGCACATAAAAAAATGAATTGCATAAATTTTAAAGACATGTAATACATACACAGTTAAAATCATGCCGCAACAGCAATAGAAAACAGGTGTGTGCTTAAAGGGAGATTTAAACCAGGGACGTGAGCTGCACACGGGAGCTGCGGGGTGAGGCAGAGAGGAGCTGCAAGCATCGAGTGATTGCTGGGATGGAGAGGGGCTGTAAATCTCAGCAGGGAAACAGCCAAACGGGCACCCAAGAGGAGAGCAGGAAGACAAGGGTAAGTGCCTGGGAATTTGAACCCTTGCAGGAACAAAGCTGTGCAGAGATTACTCTCCTGAGGCTAAGCCAGACAGGAGAAAGCTCAGAACTCAGTGCAAGACTTCCTCCTGAAGCTCTATCCTAGAGGAATACAAGTTTAATAGGAGCCCTTGAGCACTTCTAAAACCTCAGGGACAAATGTGTACTTCAGCCTGCAGTGCCAGCCCTCCAACAGCTCGAGGATTACTCTGCAGCTCTGTCTTGAAGGTGGAAGTTGGGTGGATTCCTGGACCAGTGCCTGAACTCCTGCCCTTGGAAATCAGCTAGAGAAGGACCTTCACCCAGTGCTCTGAGTCCCTGCACAGACATGTAAAGATTGTAGGATCATTGAGGTTGGAAAAGATCATTAAGGTCATCAAGTCCAAATACTGAACCATACCACTATGCCCACTGAACCCAATGGAGATGACTGAGGTTAGCCCAGTTGTGGAGCGTGTCCAAGCAAACCTATGCTCACACACTGACTTGTGCTGCACCTTGAGGTACCCATAAGACTGCAATGTGTGTCCTTCACCATCACCAGCCCTGTACCAACCCACAGCTGAGATGTGCCCAGCCTTCCTGCCCTTTGCACATGCCACCAGCCACAGCAGCAAGCCCTGTGACTGATGGTAAGACACACAAGTCGTGCTTGGTGTCTATCCAGAAAGGAACCCAACACCACCATCGCCATGGACCAGGGGGATTTGCAGGCATCCACAACCTGGGATGCCTTCCATTGTGCTGGTGGAGAGATGGGCAGCCTTCTGCACACTCCCAGCTTGGCCATGAGCAAAAGGAATCAGAGAAATGTGCTGTTGTGCCATGGGATGTATCCTGCCCAGCCACAGCCTGCAGTATTCCCTCCCTCTTCACGAAAGAAAAGCACAGAAGGTCTGGCAAAGCCAAATCTTCACTTCTCCAATTCCCATGATCCAAATCAAGAGGTGTCTCCTACTACAGCTCAGTAGAGAGGCAAAATGCCTCTCATTCCCTAAGGCCAGACCAAAAGTCAGGGCTATGGGCAGGCTGAAGGGAAGGGTCAAGATGGCCCATGCTGGAAACAGGATCCCACCCCAGCAGCCAATCAGTGCTTTCTTTCAGTGCATCCAAATCCAGCTTTCATCATGCTCTCCAGCCCTTTTGCACAGCGCACAGAGTGGAAACTACAGTCCATCCTCCATTCTAATCCAATACAGGATACAGGACGGTAACCTGGGAACATCAGGCTGCATCACTGTTACCCCCAGCTCAGCACCAGCACACGTGGATGCCCTATGCAAATGGCTGACCAAAAGACACAGCAGTTTGGCAGTAACTCCAAAATCTGGGGCAACCCATGGAAAATTCCTGAGTGGAAAAAAAATATAAGAGGGGGGAAAGAAACCCAGCTCCCAGATGGAAATTCCAGAGGGTATTCTTCAAAAAGCTGCCTCTGAAGCAGTGGGAAGGATTCAGATCTGAGACTCATACATATTTTAAGGTGTTTCCTACCAGTATGGCCCTCCTGGTGAGCCTTCATGATGAGTTCCACCCTGGGCCCAAACTACATCATACTGATATTTTTCCTAATCATTATCAACCTGCTGAAACCATTACGACACATGCTGGTTACAATCCGGCATTTTTCTAATGAAAACCATTTTGGCAGGAAGTTCTTGACTGGCTCCTGCACTTTGGGAATCCCAGTCACTAAGAAAATCATTTAAATGAACGTGTGCATTCAAGGGGATCCTTAATTTTCACAGCTTCCTCAGGATGCCTGCTGTGCATAGGAGCAGAGAGGACGATTCCTTCACTGCTCACCTTCATAAGGGAATAATAAGACATGGTTGCAAATAGAGAACATTCTGCATGCATATGTAGAAATGAAATGAAGTGAGACCTCTCCATGTCCACTGTGCCCCTTGCTGGGTGATTTCTCCATCCTCTATCGAGGATGCCTTCAGCACAGCACGGTTCTCTTGTACATGGCAGCCAGCTCCAGCATCCCTCATTTCTTTCCCTTGCCCTTCTCAATGGCCCCAAGGCATTGTGGAGCTGTAAGCCCTTTCAAGACAAGAAGTCTCTTCTTGTTGGCTCTCCAATCACAGCTTTTGAAAGGAATATGACATATAGGTGTAGAAAGCAGCAAACAGGCAGAGAAAACAGACGCCATCCATCACAGGAGTGTTTGCTCAGTCTCAAGAGCTCAGGGTAGGAAGATTTATTTCTCTGCTTTCCAACTGGGGGCTTCAGTTCGTGCTATTTAAGCTTTTGGTTGAGAACATCTAGAAATCAATCTATGCCCCTTTCTACCAGTCAGGTGGGTCACAAATGTATTTGGCTCAACCTCTTCACCTCTCACATCTTTTGACTCATCTCTTTACCACTCCATTCTCATCCCTACCCCTCCAGCATCATGTCTGATCTCCTTCTGACTTGCTCCTCATTCCTCATCAGCTACTGCTGTTGACCCAGATCCTCTTCCCCCTCCCTGCCTTTTCTCTCCAGGATTCAGGGAAGCTCTGAGGAGATACCAAGTACCTCAGGAGTCCCATACTCAGCTCCACTCTTTACTCAGTGTTACCAAAACAGACTCTGACAGGGCTGTTGGAGATCCAGACTCTCCTTAAGCCCACTTTCTGGTTTGCTGCAGACTCAACCCACCTATCATGGCAAGAGAGGAGGTGAACACGCTCTGCAGCAATGAGGTGATCAGCAGGGGAGGTGGGCAAGTAGCATGGGTGACAAAGTCTCTGCCCACCCTGTACTTTGTGCCTGCAGGCAAAGCAGGGAGAGCTGCATCGCTGCCCTGCTGCTCTCTGCAGCGAATTTACCAACACTTCAGTTTTCTAAAGCTCATTTTAAATGCTTTCCTTGATTATTTTAATCCAGTAATTGATTTTTTCCTAAATCCCACTCATGCCTCTAAGTGCTCTCAAAGTCATTGTCTGCAGAAGCATACTCCAAGGTCCCCGAGCCAGCGTTTGGGGATCCGAGAGGTCTTTTGCAACCTTCATGATGCTGTAATTCTATAATATGGGAGAGCTCAGGCTCTGCGTTGGCCTGCAGCACGGGGCAGGACTCAAACCTGCTGCCATATGCATGGGGGGCCGAGCAGACACCCACAGAGCTGCACTGATTCACCCAGCCCTCCTCTGCTGCTGCCTGCGGTCTGGCTCTGATTTCATTCTCCCCATGAGAATCACGGGGGTGGGCAGGGGGCCCACAGTGCACATGAGAGATTGTTGCACGAGGGCCCTCCCAACTGCTCATCGCACTTTGTTATCGTGATTTTGAGATCTCTGAGTTGCACAGCGAACCCACCCGAGTGCAATAGGTTCTGTTCAGGTGGGGTCCAGCCTTGTGGCAGGCGTGGGTCACGGAGAGATGCTCAGATGAACACGGCCAGTTGAGGAGTGGGCTGTAACAGCGGGCACGTGTGTCACCTCACTGCTCTGCTTTAGGTGGGAGGCTCTGCAGTGGGTGAATTTCACCTGCTGGTGCCACCTCATTGCCTTGCTAAATTCCTGCTGTCTCTGTCACCCACCAGCACCGCCTGGAATCGTCAGCACTTCAGTTATACAATGTTTTAAAAGAAACAAACAGACACAGAACATAAAAGCAAGGCAATGCAATCATGAAGAAAAAAAAAAATGTTATTCACAAATTCAGTAACCTTCGAAAGTAGCCAGAGGTTGCAGTTCCATTAAAGCAGGGAACAACTTCTCCACATCACAGGAGTGTGCACAGGCTTGCGAAGCCTTGGCACTAAATCTGCAAGCCCGCTTGCAGAAGTGGTTAATCACCGTAATGAAGACAGCAAACACAGGAAACCCTTCACCAACCCACAAGAAAATGCAATTCTGAGCCCAGGTGTGCACAGGGATGGGTGTGGGGAAGCTGACAACCTGGGAAAGTGTCGCTGTGCTTGGGGTATGTGAATGGCTCGTGGTTCGGAGATGCCCTCATGGCTACGGGGGACTCTTTGCAGTAAGCAGTTAAAGTGGAACAACTTCCACCCTTGTGGAGACGGTTTCCATGCTTCATTTCTTGCTCCCCACCTGCCGCAGACATCTGTCAGCTGCAGCTGGTTGTTTCCAACACAGGAGCCTGGCAGGGTAGGGGAAGATGGAAAGCTTAGGAAGTCAATTTTTGTTTCAGGTTCTTAACCTGTAGTAAGGATCATCATTTACCTCTGGAGATAGGGATCCCTTTCACTTCCCAGCCCATCTTCATCCTGACCTGGCATCTCCTGCATGAAGAGCCCCAGCAGGAGTGGGACGTGGAGGTGCTGCCCCCCTACACAAGCAATGAGACACCATGCAATCCCCTAAGAAAAACTACAGGTAGGCAAAGGTGATACTCATCACCCTCCCAGTTCAATGAGCAAGACAAGAAGATAACATCCCACATTTTCACTACATTTGTTCTCAGCTATGTCCTCACAATGCCTGTGGCAGTGGAGAGCAACATACAGGTACCAATGCTCCCCCAGAGAGTCCTGGATTCTTATCTCCCAAAACACTGCAGTGCACTCTGATGCTAACAGATTGGTTTAAAGCAATCCTCCACTGATATCCAGTGTGGTGAGTGGCAAGCAGGCACCAGCAATGCTGAACATCCTTTTGTAGCGTGCTTTGAGAGTTGCCTGATGTGGCTGCATCCCAGCTCAAGGGCAGATGCAGCCTCAGGCAGTGCCTGTTTGGCTTCCCCATCACTGCGTTCTCCATGTAGCACCAGCAGCTGCAATGGCACACCTGTGACCCATCGCCTGGCAGCCTGGGAGGATGCTCTTTCAAACACTGTGATCCTGGAATGAGTACAGCATACTAATTCTGAATTCTCTTCTGTATCTGTCTTCATTCTCTACCTATTAGCAGCTTTTAGCTAATTCCAGCTTTACAAAGGTATTCTGTCAGCTAGCTAAGTCAATACATCTTCCCTTCTAGGCAAGTAGCCTGGCCAATTATCTGTTATTATCGTTTAATTCCATTCTGGACAACATCATTGATTTGGAAAGCCGTGTCTCTTCTCACTGTACCCTACTAAAGCCAACCTGTATCTGGATCCAAAAAAAGCTGCAGCCCTACCAAATCCCAGCTCTCTGCCATGCAGTGCACAAAATGAAAGGGCCATTCCTCTTTCAAGCACAAAAGATGAGATTATTCTCACTTTGCCTCACACATGCCTTTGTTAAGTCAGGAGTTAAGGCAACCTCTCAGCTCCCACGGCAAACAGTGGAAATTCTTTTAACAGTGTCTGAGATGCATCTGGACAATACTCTCAGTTACATGGTCTGATTTTTGGGTGGCTCTGTGTGTAGTGAAGGGTTGGACTTGGTGATTCTTATGGGTCCCTTCTAACTCAGGATACTCTGATTCAGTGTTGCTTCCAGAAGAAACAAGTTGTGTTGTAGCAGTCCGACTTTCCTTGGCTCCTGAACAGACTGTTCAGTTGGAGACATCTAGATGGACAGAGTTGTGTTGGAACTAAAGCCAACCAGCAATTTGTTTGTGTGTTAGAGGCTCTGATGATACCATTCTGGAGACTTTCAGCCAGGACTCAACAGAGGTTTGGTCACCAAAACCTCACTGCCTGCATGCATGAGTTCTCAATGCCACTTCTGAAGTGTGGAAGTTCACAGGTGTCCAGCATCATGTCATGTGCTCGGGGGTCCCACTGGGCTTCCACAGATCTGCAGAGCTCACGTGCCAGTTCCATGCATACAACCCAGATCCACTTCGGGCACCAAATGGATGCAAAGGGGAACCTGGGCAATCAGTGCATGTGAAAACACTGCCAAAGAGACATTTCATTTGTGAACTCCATCTCACCACCAGCATCCCACCTCAATGACCTGAGGGCCAGAGTCCTCCATTCGTTAAAACAAACAATGCTCTCCCATCCATCCTTTGCAATGAACACAGACCCTTTCTCTAAGAGATTCCTTGACAGGGCGCTTGTGTTTCTGCCACCTTAATTAAGCACACGGGAGGCAAGCCCTCTTTTACATACCTTTTTATTACAGCCATGACTCGCCAATGTTTCAGCTTCTGGTAATCTGGCTGTGATATTGGAGGCCCTGCAGATCATATATGAAGTCCTCTGTTTGCTGCTTGTGAAGAAGCACAAAAAACACCTTTTGTTGCCATGAACATAATTAAACAGTTTTATAGGAGCTGCTGCATTCTCTCTGGAGGGATTCATGTTTACTTTGCAGTTGTGAACACAAATGCTTTTTTCCTCTGATCAGCACATTGCCCCACTTTGTTGCTCTGTCTGTATGATTTTTTCTCTGAGATGAGACGTTTGCAATATGGGGCTATTTCACACCTGAAGCAGAGTCTTTGTGTGTTTCCCATGCTGTGGCTTTTTACTTGACCGTTCCTTTAATTTGCTGCATAGATCACATAATGTGGTTTCAGCTCTCCAGCATCCATAGCAGTATGTCACCAATACAGCAATTTCGTGTGCATGCTCAGAAATCAGCCCGTCTCCATCAATAACTCTTCCTTTGTCTTGCTCTGTGTACCCAGCAATAACAAACCCTTTAATGAATCATTTACACTCTCTCCCAAACCACAGTGATTTTCTAATTTCACCGTTTCATTCTGCCTTAAGTCATCTTTGACAGCGGGACCCACTGTAATCCTTCACAGGCAGGGAGGAGGAATCTTTGCATTTCAGCAAATGGTTTGTGTGAGGGTTCAGTACAAGCCATGAGGCTGCACAGCTGGCTTCAGATGCTATTTCCCTTGGACTCTCTGAAAAATACCGTGTTTTAATCTCAGTTTCGTTTTAGCTTTCTGTAGCTTAGTGTCTTAGTCTTTTGGTACAAGCAGCTCAGTTGCTCCCTGAACGAGTAAACAAGTGGAAATTCTCCAAGCATTTTAATCTTTTCAATCCCAACTGCTGGAGCTGGTCCAGAGGGGGCCATGAAGATGCTCAGAGGTTGGAGCATGTCTCCTGTGAAGACAGGCTGAGGGAGTTGGGCTTGTTCAGCCTGTATAAAGCTCCAGGGAGACCTCACTGTGACCTTCCTGTACTTGAGGGCAGCTTATAAAAAGGAGGAAGAGTGACTTTTTACATGGTCGAGTTGTAAAAGGAAAAGGAGGACTGGCTTCAAACTGAAAGAGGGGAAATTCAGGTAGATGTTAGGAAAAGATTCTCCATGCCTGGAGGCATTCAAGGCCAGGCTAGATGGGGCCCTAGACAGGCTGATGGTGGGGGGCAATCCTGCCTACAGCAGGAGGCATCAGAACTAGATGACCTCCAAGGTCCTTTCCAACCTAAGCCATTCTTTCATTCTGTGATTCTGTGATTCAAAACAGAGCTGTCAGATCGGTTTAAAGCCTCTCAGGAGGGATGAACAAAGCACCCTGCAGTCTTTTTGGCTGTCCTGTTCAGTGGCATTGTCAGGGAGCTGGAAGGAGCACTGAGGGTAGCAGCAGGGCAGGCTGAGCAGCGTATCACCATCTGGCCATTCCAGTGAGGTGGTTTTGCTGAAATGCACTGCTTTGCAACATCTGAGAACCCAAACTGTTGGTCAACTGCTGTAAGCGTGTGCCTGAAAGCTGAGAGTATGCCCAGTTGCCTTTCAGGTGCTCACACTGTGCAGCAGGCTCCCACCAAGCCTTACTCTTCTGTTGTGCCCCAGCTACGAAGCACTGTGCACAGACTGTGTTTTACTGCCTGAGAGATGGGCTGTAGTGTCTGTGGTTGGATATTCAACAGCAGATGGGGCAGTACTTTATAAACAGCCAATCCCTGTTGGCTGGAGAGAGGCATCTCAGGAGAAGGGGCTCTGGAGAATGGAGGGAGAACGTAGTGCCCCTTCAGAAGTAAGCTGCAGTGGGACTCACAACTGCCCTGTCGGCCTTTCAGCAAATGTTTTAATACTGAGAACGCAGTAACCCGGGAGGTTCAGGGCAGCTGTTTCAGCAGACTGTGTTGTCTTTGCATTGACAGGGAAAATATGTCAGAGCAGTTGCCTGGGAGTTTGGGAAGGTGAACATGAAACCTTTTCTAAACAAACAGTGAAGCAGAGTACAGATGGCCGGGAGGACAAAGGAAGGGACAGGCAGCATCACATCGGCTGAGAAAGAGCAGGGTCTGTGCAAAGGTTGCCCTAAGAAGCAGTGGGTGCCCCATCTCTGTTGATGCTCAAGGCTGGGCTGAATGGGAGCAGGGCAGCCTGATCTGAATGGGGGCAGCCAGCCCAGGGCAGGGATGATGATCATGGAATCCGACTTGGGTTGGAAGGGATCTCAGAGATCATCCAGTTCCAACCCTTTGCTGCAGGCAGGGTTGCCAACCACTCATTCAGGCTGCCCAACCCAGACTGGCCTTGAATGCTGTATTTACACCTTTGTGCTCTATTTTCATTCAGCTTCCATTCAGCTTGGACTTGCTCTAGAGACAGCGTAACAAGGGATCCTCTGAGAAGAGTAGGAAATCTTTACTAAGGGACTGCATGAGAAGAAAGGGTGTTCTCACGAGGATTCCACCCTGCTCTTACATTTCCTCCAGAATTTGGTGCTGAGTTTAATTACATCTTTCTCATTTCCAGGGCTCCCAGTGTGAGATCCTTAGGGTCAAGTTTGCAGAAGTGCTGAGCACTCAGAATGAAAGCCAACGGGAGCTATTCTTTGAATAGATGAAATGTAAAGAAATGCTAAGTCCACAGAAAATCAAGCACAGGGATGCATGGGTTGGATGCATCCAAACTCTGATTCTCAGTCTTACTGGTGCTCATCTTTCTGCATCAGTTTTCTAGGGAGAAAATGCAAGGTCATTACACAGGTGTTTTGTAGAAATAAATTTGTTAGCTTGAGAAGCATTCATAGACTCTGTGAAAGCACCAGAGAAACACTCAAGGGGAAATGAATAACTGTGTAGTCAACAAAGGGTTTGGATGGTGCATAATAAATAAAGCCTGTGGCACACATTGAATGGGGAGGATTAAGGGAAATATTGAGTGACTATTCAGGCATGGAATGAGTTAGGGTTTCTATGGAAAAACTAGTATATGATCATGTAATTAAAAACTGCACCATAATGATCCCTCTCAAGAGGCTGGAGCTGAGAGCAGCCGTAATTTTGGCACTTCCATCATTTGAAGCACTTGACATTGAGCATCAGTGTACTTTGGGCGTAGGTTTTTAAATATAAATCCACAAGTATAGAGGAAAAGCATCTTAATGCTTAAGCCATACGGAGCTGCCTGATTCCCTGTGACTGAGCACTTCTGCTATCTTACAGAGGTAAACACAATATCCAGCATTTACACTTACTCAAGAAGGCAAAGTAAAGGAGAGGGAATATATCAGTAGTGATTTCTAGCTATGGGCAGCTGAGAGAGGCTGATGGCTCCTAAATATGCTTCAAAGAGATTGTTTAGCTTCAAGTGATGCTGTGTGTTTAGGTATTTTGTGGTCAGAAAATGTGCACATCTATAAATGAGAGGTGTTTCACTGCAAAGATGAAATTGGTCATGGTTTAGCCATGTGTTTGCAATTGTGTATGTGAAAAGAGTCGCATTCTGTGTGGACATTGTGAGTGTAAAAGCATGAAATTGGACTGGGATGCACATTATTAGACACAAAGAAAAGCTGCTGTCAGTCAGTGATGGAGAAGTCAAGAGAGCTCCCGGGGAGGGAGGAGGGAGTTGGACAGGCAGGAGCAGGGGATGCACAGAGCAGGACACTCCCAGGGGGAAAAGTCTGAAGATCTTGAATTTGGCAAGAAGTGGCTCGAATTAATCCAGTTTCTCATCTTCCAAAAGCTAGAATGTGTTGCTTGGATATTCCTTACCTTTCCATTCTGACTTTACCAAGGGAAACATTTCAGAACTAAGCTCTCCCATGCCACACAAGGCATTTTAATGCAATAGATAGAGTTGGGCTGACACGTCCCCACCTGTGCAAAGAGCAGGGTGCCAACCACAGACACCACCACTGCTGGAGCTGCAGCACTCCACAGCTCCACAAAGGCTGCAGCAACACCGATGCTGACAGCTTCTGCTCATTAAACCCACATTACCATTCTTGGAGGAGCCTGACCTTTATTCCTCAAATCAAATGTCAAAGATGTTCAGCAAGAGGCCAGCCTCACGGAGCTGCAGGGATCTCCTGCTCTGCAGGACAAGCACTGGGGGACACAGATCCCCATCTTGGAGGACTTGGACTTGATGATCTTAGAGGTCTTTTCTAACCTTAATGATGTCCAAAGCTTCCAAGCCTAGCAGACACCTCTGACTACAGTACCTCCAGATACAGTGTTATCAGTTTTACATCTGTTGAAATGCTGTTTTAAGAGGGCTAAGAACCAAAGTAGACTTCTCACTTTGCAATCTTTGGTCTTCCAGCAGGGAAAAGGAGCATGCTGAAAGCCTTCTGAAGGCAATTCCCTGCCTTGATACAGCTGTAAACTCTCACTCACGCTGGCCAACATACAGGTGTCATCCAGAGCACAGAGAGCGCTTCACACAATCTCCACACTGTCTGAAGCATCAGTGGGGTGATCAAACACCCTTTTGAATCTGATGATGCTCACTGGTGCCATAAAGGAACCACAGAGGTGAGAACAGTTGTGTCTGCCCTACTTCAAGCCCTTCCTCCAGCCAGAAGCCATGATGCTCCTCCTGCCACCACTGCCACTATGGGATGCCTGGACTTCTCAAGCTGCACTGTTCTAATCATATTCCCTTTATGTAAGGTTTATATATTTACAGCCTTAACTCCACGCTGAACAAAGTTTTTTCTATAGGAATATACTTGTCAGTCCATCTGTCATTGTAACAATTCCCCGTCTCCTGGCTGTCAGAGAGCCTCAATAAGCTGTGCACTTGCAGATTTATGTGTTGGTAATAACAAAATAACATGGCACAGACTGCAAAATGTAATTTTCTGCAGAAAAGTACAATGTGACCTATTCCACCTCTCTACTGGTTGGTAACATTTTTAGAGTGGCGGTCACCATCTTGTGTCAGCAGATACAAGTCCAAGAAAGGCCCTTCACAGGTTCTCTGATAGGTTGGAATTCGTGCTGACACAGAAGCCTTGCACTCCTCCTCCCTCAATGATGTGCCACCAGTGCACCCCTGTAGCAAAGTCCAACAGCATCCTGGGCTGGACTACCAGGGCCATGACCAGCAGATGATGGGAAGTCAGTATTGCCTTTTATTCAGTACTTCTCAGAACACATCTTGAGCACTGTTTTGCAGCCCCAGTATAAGAAGAGGGCACAGGAGTGGGTCAGGTCCACCACGGACAACAGAAGGCACTGAAGGTACACACTAGCAGTTTGCCAGTGCTTATGATAAGGTCATCAGGAAGACAGAGCTGGGTGTTTCACAGTAGTACATGGTGGAAGAACAAGAGATGATGAACATAACTTGAAACAAGAGGAGTTCAAACTGCTTGTAAGGAGAAATATTCTCACAGCTTGTCCATTCAAGCAGAGAGACAGGCTGCCATGACATGCTGTACAGTCTTAGAGATTTTCAAGACCAGGGAAAATCCTGAGCAACATGGATCCTGGCATGGAGAAGTATGGGAAGGTCGACCTCCCAAGGTTCCTTCCAGACTGAATTATTCTGTGACTCCATAATATAATTACCAAGCACTTTATTTTCTGGAGTGACTGAAAGTGTCAGGAAGAACATCTCAGCCTGCTCAGCTGATGGTGTGATCAGCACAGGCATGCAGCATCAAGACACATACCAAGCACTTCTATCTCCACAGACTGAAAACAGACAAGACTGAAAACAGACAGCAACCACAAGCTTTCTGCTGTACGAAGCTATGATGGCTGTTGTAGATCATCACGTTAACATATGTGAGTCATGCATGAAAATAAGTTCTGGCTCTGCCAAAGGCACTAACCCAGCCCAGCTGCTGTTCTGCAGACCAACCTATGTCCAAAGAAAATAGTCTGCAAGGTCCTGGGGGACCTAAAAGGACAAGAACATAACACTGCTAAAGGCACTGTGTGGAATCAGCCCAGCTCTAGGCACGGTAAAGACTGAGTCATTACCATTTAAGCAAATCACAAATTGAGAGGCAATAGGTATGGTTTCTGAGATATCCTCTGTATGCTAGACACTCAGGGCTATTTTCCAGGATTTACACTGTATGCAAGCAACATTCTAGGATTTGGCTACAGAGGCTTGAGCTGTCAGCATGCACAGAGCTGATGGAAACAGCTTCAGTTAGCTGAGCAGAATGCACAAGTCAAGGGGAGTGCCAAGTTCTGGAGACTTCCAAAGGGAAGGAGAATGGCCTCCAAAGGAACATCAGTTTCCTTCTTTCATGTAGCCTTGACAGGCAGCCTTTTGCATGTGGATAGACAGGACCTCAAAGGAAGAATGCAGTTTAATATGGAACTCCTAACTGAACTGCATCTCTCTTGTGGCAATGACCAGTAAGATGCACTGGTATGAGACCCAAATCCCAACTGTTCCTGGATAGCTTCAGCATCCTGGATATATGTGATGGAGGAGCACAGGAACCAGGAACCAAGCACTGATATGAGCTGGACAGAGAGGACATCCCACTGGGCAGATGTGCCCAGCCCAGGCGTTACACTGCCCAGCAGGGAGCTCCCATACGGCACGCATTGTGTGACTGCATGCACTCCAGTAGCGTGGCTGAGAAACTCAGACTTTGCTGGCTGGAATCCAAAGCTTTCCAAGCTCGCTCTGTTTTCTGCTCCCAAGCTCCTGTCATATGCCAGGTCTCTCTGATTAATGATCAAGGCATTTTGGCTTCCTTTGCAGAAAATGCGTCTGGGACCTTGGTTTGTTTATTGTGTGTTGAGGAGACTCTTGGTCTCTTCACTTGCCAACAAGTTATCAAGTAGGATTTGCCAAGTGTGAACTTTAACACTGAATCAACATTAGTGCCAGTTCTGCCATGTCCTCTCACCAAGGCCCCGCAGAGCTGAGGAGGATAGTTTTCTGTGTTGCATCTTCAGAGCTGTGGTTGGTTTCTTCCTCTCTCATCCAGAAAGCTCTCCAGCGATCTCAGTCTCCCCTCCCTCTGAGAGGAGATAAGTTACATCTCAATGGATGCATCCAGCCAGGGAATCCGGCTGTAAAAGGAGACCAAGAGCACAAAACAACCCAGCAGGCACTCATTCATCTAAAATACTCTAAGATTGTAACGGTGTAACTGAGTGAGGATCGAAACTTACTGCGTGATCAGAGTCCCAGGGAATGTTTCTCCACTTCTATTTCTAGGTGACACAAGAGATCCCCACAGAGTAGAGCACAGCTCAGTGATAGGAGCACAACCTCGTGGATCCCCTGACAATGTCTGCGTTGTCAGGAGTGATGGGACAGATGCTGTGGCGAAAAAAGGAGAGGCTGAGCTAACACTGCACATCAGGAATAATTGCAGCCCTGGCTACTGCTGATTCCCAAAAAGGCTGAAGCTTGAACAGGGGTTAGGAGCAAGGAAGAAATAATCACCTCAGTTCTTCGGTTGATTTCCCAATAGATCCTGTAGACGCATGCATGGCTTTAGAGTACTAGAGGAAATGGCAGTGGATGTCTGTCCTGATAAAGAAGTGAACAAACACCTTTATTTGGGGATTAAATCTCCTCTACTTCACACGTTCTGCAGCAGAAAACCTTTTCCCAACCTTTGAACAACCAGGTTTCACCATCACTTGCCATGCTTGTCTCTTCATTTCCACTCAGCAACTTAAGCAAAAGCTGCAGAGAAATGTGATCCACTGAGACTGGAGCCAATGCCTCGTAGATCTGAGCTGAAACGTTCAAGAATGTGCAACTTCCATTGTGGGTCTATCACAGGGGATGGGATTGATTGGCCCTGGCTGTGACCACTCACTTCTCCATCTTGCTGGCTGGGGGTTGTGGAAGGCCATGCAAGAGGCAGGTGATTCTAGATTACTTAGCAGGTGAAACAAATGACAAACATTTGATTTTCTCATCATCATGATGAGGGTAATGGCATTAAATATTTGGTAGGTCTTCTGAGTTGAGGTCCCAGCCCAGCTGGTGTCTGTAGTTTCATCAAGGAAGCTCAGACAGCATAGCGCAAGATTTTTATGTAGCTCCTGTCCTCCATTCACTCTTCCTTTCTGAAGCATGATCAAATGAAGGGAGAATTGGCCACATCTCAAGGCAGATTCTGAAGTTAATTCTTCACTTTTAAAAAATTACCCTTTATTTCTAGCCTTGCTGTTTATAACTCCCAAGCCTTCTTCTCAAGCCTGGATGTGAGGAGACCTTTTTCTGTGCAACTGAAGAGCCCTCTACTGTCAGAAATCTCCCACCAGTGCAGATGCTTACAGACATCTACCAGGCACTTGTGCCCTCCCTAGATAGACAAAACAGACCGAACCTCTTCAGTGCTTTGCATTAATGCAGGTTTTCAATCAGCACGGTAGGTTGGTACCTAATACCTAATAGCAGGTATGCTCTCCTGCTGGTGTTGTCTCCTCAAATGAAATCTGAGATGTTCATAGAATCACTAAGGTTGGAGAAGACCACTGAGATCATCTAGTCCAACCATGAACCCGCCATCCATGCCCACTAAACCACGTCTATCTACTTTTTTCTTGAAAACCTCCAGGAATGGTGACTTTACCACCTCCCATCGGTTTTCTTACAAGATCCAGGACTGTTGGTCTCAATATCTCATCCAAATTCCATTGAAGGTCATGCTTTCAATTTTAAAGAGCTTTTTTTCTGGAATTTTGTAGGTGGATGCTGTGTGTTGAATCACTGAAATCTTTATGCTCCAAAACACCACTGCTCATTGCCTCATGGACACTTGCTAACGACCTCCCAGCTACCTGCAGGACACCCATTATGGGCACCATTGTGGGAAGTGCCCACAGCAGCAATCTTTATCCAAGAACAATATGAACACCCATAGACAGAAGTGAGTAGGAGTCTGAGGGCTGAAAACCAAGGCTCCATCTGACTGTGAATCATCTCTAATTCCTCCTTCCTCATCGCTTGTCCTCTCCTGGCACTGATGGGCATCACACAGCAAAGAGGACAGAAGAAACTATTCTGATTTGACCTCCTGACCTGAGAGCTGACTAACCATCCAGCAGTGTGACAGCCAATCAATGGGCCTGATTAATTAACTCCTAATAAGTTAATCTGAGCACTGAGGCAGAGAGAAGGCCTCCTGATGAAAGCAGCTCCCTGACGCCTTGCAGGCAGAGGAAGGAAATCGATTCCCTGCCTGCCCCATTTATCACGGTGAAACAAAGAGTTTCATTGAATAACCGTGCTGGATGGATGAAACGTCACAGTGTCATTGAATGGAGAGGTGTGTGGGCCTGCACTCACACTACTGAAGGGTCCTCGAGTACCTCTACCATGCGTGGAAGCTGAAGTAATATATAAAGGAAGAGATATGAGGCTTGCACGGGGAAGGAATTGTGACTAACAGTGCACCAAAGACTCTCCATGAGGCATTCCAAGAACCATACCCCAAGCGTGGTCAGTTTTCACATGTCCCGTGTGCAGTCATTAGAGCTGTGGTTTCTGAAACGGGGGATTATCCCAGCTACAGCTTTATCTGCCTGTCTGAGAGGATGCTTTGAAGATCCACAAGCAGCCCAGCTTTCTAAGTTCTGGCAGGCAAGACCTGTCAGAGAGTCCTCTGGAGATGAGAGTCCTCAGAGAATCACGTCTTCTCTGCTGTAAATTCCCTGATGTGAGCAAGCCCTAAGCAGGCAGAACGTAGTGAGTGCAAGGAAGTTATCCCTGTGAAGCTGACTTTGTGTTACTCTGATTGCATCTTGGAAATCAAAGGGGATCCTGCCACCCTTAGTGTCAGGAAACCAGTGGGACTTCTGGTGAGTTGGTCAATCCTATGTCCTGCAGGCATTTCTGGAGGACCTGGACACACGTTGACCAGGTTGCCATTCAGCTTTGCAGTCTGACATCCTGGATTCAGGGTGTCCTTTGAGCACCACCAGCATTGCTCAGGCCTATCCCCTCCCCTGTCACTTAGTGCGACTCCAGGTTCAGCAACACATTCAATTTACAAGCCTTCAATAAGCTGCTGTATTTTGGCTGAGCTGCCCAGGCATGTGCTTTGCAGCAAATATGTGATGAATCAGCTTTACAGGGCCCTCTTCCATCCCAAGGAAACACTAAAAAATTGCAGCACAATCTTCCTTCTCCTATCACTTTCCTTCTTCCTTCTGCAGAACCTCCTTCCAGGATCACCCTCTGCTAACTATTGATTTTTAGTTTGGGAAATCTTTTACATTCCTTTCCCAGCTTCTTCTGTATTTCCTTACGGTTCTAGTCCTTGTCCTCTGCATCTTGTCTGCAACCACACATACAATGGTCTCATGTACCCAACTCTGAACAGCTTCCTTCTATCTTCAGCAGAAGTGTTTTCTTGTGTCTTGATGTCTTCAAGCAGATAACCAGGCATCACTCAAGCTGATTATCACCTTCATGCTGATCTTAAACTCTTCTTCATCATGACATCTGCCTGGATAGAATGAACTGCCCCAAGACATGCTTCTTTCTATGGACAGGTTTGACTGAGACAGCTGCTCTTCAGAGAGCTGAAGTTCGTGGGGTGAATCTCAGAGCACAGAGAGTCAAAGTGCCATGACTGATGCACTGTAAATTCACAGCCTGGCACCCTGTAAGCCAGCTTCCCTGCGCAGATCTTTGACAAAACAAAACAGTGATGTGATTGTTTTGTTTTGCAATCACACAAAACAGTTTTGTGATTGCAATGTCAAGTGCAGGCCTTAGAGATCTGCGTTAGGTCCAAAGTCGGTGTGATGAAAACTGCAGCAACTGAACTAGGAATGTACTTTCACAACAAAAAGCATTGCTTTTGTTGCATTGCAACAATAATCTCTAAGAATTCCCTTTTTCTGAGCGTTGTTGAACGATTGGTAAATTTGTTGGAGCCCTTCAGGCACGCTTTTCTTGTTAACCTTCAAAGTATTTAAATACTTGTACTGTGCCTTGGGTGGTTCGTTGAAGTCACTTTTTATTTTTTGCTAGCATATCTTGCACTTCTTAATCAGGGCTGTCACAGAGAGCAACCAAGGCTTTGCGGTTGGATAACCTCAAATTAAGCTGCTTTGTATATATCAGGATGTTTTCACCCAAGAAAAAGTTTGAAAATCCAAATTATTGTGCAGACTATCAAAGATCTATGAACAGGAGTGAACCACAGCCAGGGCCTGGTCTCATGCATTTATTCAGGAATAAATGTAAATCCAGCATGCTTAACTGCTTTTAGAGAGCAGCTGTGAAGAACTTATGAAGATGGGCTCATTAGAAGCTCCCTTGCAAAGTGAGTAAATATCCAGGCAAGCCCTTACCAATTATGTACCCAGCTTTCCACACTCCATCAAAAGGAATGGCACTGACAAGTCCTCAACAAGCTGTCAAATAGGGCTGGGTTCAACAAGCCATCTAAGAGGACTGGATGGCCTGGGCTCAGTCTGCAGGCTGGTGATTTTCCAGCATCCATGTGTTTTCATGCACAGAGCAAAGAGAAAACGCTCTCCAACGGTTATCACTAATCACATTTTCATTTGTCATCTTATTTCAATTTTTATGAAGATAAAAGAGTCACAAAGTAGATAAAATAGGGGTCACCATCCCCAGAGGTGTTCTAGAACTGCAGAGATGTGGCACTGGGGCACACGGTCAGCGAGCCTGGTGGAGATGGGTTGAGGGTGGACTTGGTGATCTTAGAGGGCTTTTTTAACCTCAGTGATTCTGTTATTCTGTGAATATCTACGTGACACATTCAGTTACCCTATATCTAGCAGCAAGGATCACAAACACTGTTCAGTGGTCAGATAAACAAGAAGTGGGTACAACGCCAGCGACTTTGGTTTGGTCATCTGAGAGAAAGAAGATGCCTCAGTCACATACCTGACTGTGCTGGCCAGTCCATACTGTGTTTCTGAGCCTGCAGAAGGTGGTATGAGCGTGCTGTGTCCCTGTGTGCACAGCTGCACAAAGAGAGGTCACACCAGAGTGAGCCCATTTAGGGGAACACGCAGTAACTGATGTAACATGCATCAATACAAACTGTTCCTTCATCTGCCAGACAACAGGCTGGAAAGCATTAAAATCACTTTGGATTCTGGAGAGACAAGTGTCTACATGGATTTAAAGTGGCTCCAGACGCTCTTGCTTCATTACATACGTCTCAGGGGATAAATCAGATGTCCACATATTGTTTGCTGGTCTCTGAGTACCTGCTCTAGAAATAATGTTTTGGCCAGTTAGCTTCATGTATCATTAACATCACATTAACCTAAATACGGTCGTTTATCTGCAGGCTCTACACATCATAAACAGCCACTTGATGACTGAAAACAAGACCCTCCTGCTCTAACTGCATCAAATACGATCATTCCCCTACTTATGTTGCTATTAAATAAAGTGGCAACACACGTAGATCAAATAAGCCACCACCCGGAAGCCCAGCATCACCATTAATGGTTTTAGCAAACATCTGTTCAAAGGACACTTAACCTTCAGGATAGGCCATGTTGTGCTCCGTGTGAGCTGTTGCATCCCTACTCGTGCTCACGCCAGCCAGGAGCAGCGCAGTAACTCTCTTCCTCTTTCCATCTTCCAGAGGAGAATTTTGATTCGTGTCTACTTTTATGCATAACGCCAACATACTCCTGCACTTCTCTGCAGGTCCTCGGATGTTGGTGTTTGTACACATAAATAATATATGGAAGGAAAATGCAGCTCAGGAAATGAACTCTGTAGTTTGTACTCACACCTTCCCATTGGTGCAGGGACACACAGAGCCTATGGCCAGACTCTGATCTCTCCCTTGCTGCACAATCACAACGGAGGCAGCAACTGTCATCCTCATCCCACTGCGTATTTTAATGTTTGCTTTTCTTTTTCTTACAGCGTCCCACAGAGGCAATTAAACGGGGCAGGGAATTAAGCTCCCAGCATGTCTGCATTTCCACAAGGGCATTCTTAATGATGGTTTCCTAGCTGAAGTTTTTGCTGGGTTTGGGCTCATCACTTCCTTTTGTGTAGGCTCCTCCATATGTCCTTGACAAGATGAAGCCCCCAGATCTGTCCTCACAGTCAGTGGCATCAGCACTAACTACTGTCGCTCTGCTGTGTTCTCTCAGAGCTGCTTTGCCAACCACAGAGCTGGGGCCGTGTACAAACCAGAGTTATGGAGAGAGGTTGAATGGAAATTGAGTTGTTACGGCCAGGGATGGGGCTGTGGCTTCAAGTAAGACAAGCTTACAAGGACAAAGAGGGCAGAAACATTTGGCACATATCTCCACTATGCAGAAGTCAGGAAGATGCCTCTCCTTGTCTGGTTGTCTCCATCAGTGTTTCTGCTCAGGGCTCAGTGGTGGGCATACCTGCTTGCTCTTCAGGCCCATTCCTTGGAGGCCAACCTAACAAATATGCTCTTTCATATACCTCAAACATAGCCTTTGCTTCAGGATGAACCTCCAGAGATTGATGTGAGCAACAACACCGCCATGCAAAACACCAAGAACCCCCCAAAATCACCACTCCTGCATCACTGTCCTCAATTCCCCCAGCCCCCCAACTTCTTGCTGGCTCTTGGTGCATCCCACCAACCACACTGATAAACCCCAGTGCACCACTTCCAGTCACTTCTACTTGAACCTGTGCTAAATATTCCAATGCAGTTTAATTGAGACTAATGGGCCTGTAAGTGCAGGTCTGTTAGCAATATGCCACAGCATGCCTGCCATATGCTGCACACTGCCATCCTGAGGGGCCTCCTCTCGCCTGCTTCTCACAGCCCTAACTGGACACACTTTGCTGAAAGCCTTACACTGAGGCTGCAGTGGGAGCAGTGTGTCTACAGACAGACAAGCCATGGGGTGGGCAGTTGTATTTCCAACCCAGATTCAGAGAAAGAAGAGAGCAGCAGTGGTGCGTGAGTAGCAAAGCAAAGCAAAACTGTGTCCTGTCCTCCCTTTCCCAGCACATGCAGGGCAGAGGAGATCGCTTGTGAGGAGGGTAGGAGCAAAAATGCTTTGTTAAATGTGTGGACTGCAAATTCTCAGGGTATTTTCTGCTTCACAAGAAAAAGTCCAGCCTTCTGCAGGCACTTGGTCTATCTTTTTTTTTTTTTCCAATGGAAATATTTACTGCCTGTATGAGGGCTGCTAAATTTCATCTTCCTTCTTCCCACAGTGCACGCTGCCCAGGCTGCTGGTGAGACATGCAAAGGCCCTACAGAGCCACCCACCACAGCTGCAGAACAGCTACAAAGCTATATCTTTGCAACCATCAGAGCCAGACAGCAGCCACCCTTTGCTTCAGAATTTGCACATTTCCAAGTGATGTTTCCAGCTTCTGGACTCCCTCTTTCCCTCCCTCTACTCCAGCTGTCCTTTGCCTTTTGACTCCTGTGGTGGCTATTAGCTTTACTGCAAGCAGAGTGCCATCGGCTGCTCCTTGCCCCTGTTGATCCCAGCAGTCTTAACTGCTCTGAATTCTGCCCACCACATGCACAGAGCCAGGCACAGCCCACAAGACTGTGCTGCAGCATCGGTGCTCTGCTTGATGCAGCCACAGCAAAAGATTCAATTTCTTGTTCTCACTCCTTTTCTGTGATGGGTCCATCCTGATGGAGAAGCATCTCAGCTGAGGGACAGACGAGCAGTCCCACGGCTCAAAAGCATCTATTTCCCTACTGTAAGCTGTTGTGCAGTGGAGAGGAGCAAACACGGGAAGGCAGAAAGTGAAAATTCAGTCTCGGCAGAAAATGAAGAGGTCAGCAGGAAGCTCTGGGACTGGTGATTTTGGTTTGTTGCATTTTATTTTATGTTTTTCTGTTAAAAGACCAAGCATCTCACAAAGCAAAAGAAAGTGGAACCGCTGCAATAGAAGGTCAAAACATAGGCCAGCTGTATGCCCAAAGCTGCCTCACGGGAGTGCCTTCATCATTCAGGGCAAGGCTGCAGCCAGGGGTGAAAAATCACAGCTCAGAAAGATAGACAGAAGAGAAAATCTGTTTGGGAAGCGGTGTGGGCAGCCCGAACCATCAGTCCAACCTCTGCTGCAGCAAGTTTGGGCCTCCAAGGATAGCACCATAGCAATAGACCCACCTCTCAACAGAGCGCTTTCACACTTCATTTCGCTCAGGCAAGATGTTCTACTCCTTGAATGCCACCAGACAGTTCATTCCTCGAAAGATGCTAATTACTGCTGATTGGTTTATTAGCTTGCTGCCAAGAATCCATAATTTTCCTAGGAAAGGCAATGCCAGCCAGATTCTTTTTGAGCTGAGACGTGTAGGACTTAACTCTTTGTGTTCTGCAGTGTGTGTGAGCGGCGCTCACAGCCTGGCCTGGCTCTGGGGCAGCACCAGCAGCAGGTTACACCTGTGTCACCTCCCTGGAGAGCAATGCTCAGTTCTGATTTGCATTATGTAGGTGTGCAGATGGGCTGCATCTCCAGAGAGGAGAGAATGAAAGCACTGGCATGACCACTGATGGTGCCTAACGATACAGAGCCCAGCTCATACATTCTGCAGAGCTCTCCCTTTCCAAGAGAACCCACTGGACCATGAAGTCTACCAGGAGCTCTGTCCTGCCCTGTTCATTCCCTGTGCCCCTAACCTGCTTCCCTTTCTTATTCTCAAGCACAGCAGATTCTCTGCTCCTCTACTGTCTTTGCCCACTCTCTCTGTACTTCCATCTTTCTCCCCAGAGCTTTGAGTTGCTTTCATCAGACTCTTTCAAGGCCAACAGTTTCATGCCACACATTCACTAGCTCCGTGCTCTTCCAACCTGACCTCTGCAACTCTGCCTTCCCAGCCAGATGGCTACTTTCCAAGCACAGAGATGGGGCAGCAAAGTGCTGGGTAGGAGTGCTTGGTAAACACATGGGTTTGATGGAGGATACCAAGCATGAATTAGAAGTACTTTTCCACAGTAGAGCAGTGGTACCCTACGATTGTCGGTAGCTTTTGGGGGGCTCGTGGCAGTTCAGAGGCAATGTGGAAGAGTGCACTTTCCCTGCAAAAGCCCTGCTGCATGTTGGAAGTTGAGATTAATCCTAGTGCTCACCCTGGTTATCAGAAACCAGGATGCAACGTGTCCAGTTTTGCCCACCCTATCAGACAAAGCCAGCTGAAAGGTTACAGACGCTGATCTTCCTTAGTGCAGGATACTTCCATGGCTTGGTCCTAACCTCCTGAATCTCCACGGTGCCTCTCCTGAGGGTTCAGCAGCACAGGGCCCCACAGGAACACCAACAAGCCAATGTGGGATCAGTAGGACTGACTGCAACCTCATCATCCTTCCCAAATTCTAGCACTCCTGTTGGTTTCCAGCATGGCCCAAGCTCCTTCCACGCTTTCCAAAATGCAATCCCCTGCCACACTATTGCAACCTGCATTCTTTGTTTCTAGACAGCGACCTTGCATCCAGCTGTATTACACTGCATCTTGCTTGATTGCATTCGCCACACCAGGCAAGGCAGATTGATTGCAAACTATTTACTTCAGCTATCCACTCTTCATTATTCACAGTATGAGATTCATCCCATAAATGAGGGAACAGGCTAGAATTGCTCTTTATTGGTTTTGTTCCCTGATCATGTTCTGAGTCTTTTATAAACAGGAGGAGGGAAATTACAGGTATTTCAAAATAACCACACAAACATATCCTGCATCAATTTGTTTTAGCGAAGGCAAACTTGCTGGAGCTGATTCAAAAATTAGACAGGAAAAAGAAAAACAAAAACAGCAACCCGTGAGCTCCTTTTCTTCTTTTATCATAATTTTTCAAAAGCAGACGATAATCTTTTATTAAAACCAGATATGTACTTCTGAAAGAAATCCAACCACACTGATGTATATTTCGGTATTTCCCAGACTTTTCTGTTGAGGGAGATCTGTTTTACTAAAAAGCAGACCTGAATTGTTCTGATGCCATTCAGAAGTACCCCCGTCCCCTCCTTCCCATCTGCCAACACAGTGGTAACGACCAAGCCATATCAGCTCTTCCTGCTCCTCCTGTTTCTGTCTTCTCCTTCAGCTTCGCATCTCTGATCTTGGTCTTACAGCACATGGAATTTCCAAACGCACTCCCATTCAAGAATAAGACACACCAGGGACTGATTCACATCCAAGAGCAAATATGAAAAAGTACCTTCAGTCCTCCGCTGGCCAAGGAGTGCAAATGATTGGGCTATTTAAGTAATTTCTAGGAAATGAGCTGGGAGGGCAATGTTCAATCAGTGGCAGTCATGAACCCATTAAATGACTGTGCTGGCTGGATTCAGACAATGGTGTTGTGAACTGCACAAACTTCAGGAACAGATATTCTCTCTCCCAAGGAGCTTACAGTCAAATTTACTTAATATTCACTCTAAGAATTTCTATCTGTAAAGCTCCTTCCCAGAGAAGCCACTTTTCGAAGCGATGTGTCAGAGCAGTTTGGTTAAATCCCCAGCACACCCAGATGCCTTTGCAGTCATCAGCCACCACCGTTCTCCACTTAAATCATGCTGAGCACAACCCAGAAATGCCAGAGCAACGGATTGTAAAGTTGAATTCACACATCCGTGGTGCAGAACCCCAGTGGGGCTGAAATTTATATGGATAATGAGTCGATCCAATTAACAGAGTTAACACTAACATGTTTTGGAAAGGATATTACTAAGCCTCCTACAGCTGGGCTGAGCCAATTTCTAACTGTTGGAGGCTGGATGGGATTTGCACGGGAGGAGGAGTCCTAGATAATCTCTATGGGGTTCCACCACCAGCACAAGGTGCTCTTGCTGACATAATCTGCATAGGAAGGCTCTCCTCCAGCCTAACCTTCCCTAAGGGATGGCCTCAGCCCTGAGTGAACACAATGTCTGCTGGGGTAGACAGCCCACCCTGACACAGGTACCCTGATGGAGAGAGGCAAGCTGAAGAATGGTGATGGCAACACAGCTGGTCACAACGGTGCTGACCAACCTCTGAGTATCTGGGAGACTGAGAAGCAGGTCCCTGCTATCTCAAAAGGACCACAGAACTCTGCAGCCCACTAAAAAGCAGCCAGTCTCTCCCAGAAGAAAGGCATCCTGGAGCTCTGATGGATAACACTGTCCTCCCTGTACTTATCCATACTTATTCAACACCTTCTTTCATAAACTTTCAGTATCAGTCTATGCCTCTGATTTTTCCAAGTCCCCACATGCAGACTGGAGGGTGTATTTTAAATGTGCCTCACACTGGTGACTTTCTTTGAGTTGTGTTCTCTGCAGCACTGCAAGCAGCAGCCGTGCCTAACAAATAGATTACCACCATTGTTTACTCATGAAACATTTATGATAAATTTCAGTTTTCTTGGGGAAAAAAAAAAAGGCAAACAGTATACTAAACATGAATAACAACTTAGATGAAGTGTTGGAGGAGTCTTTCTGCAAATGCACAACATTCAAATCTTCAGGAAAGAGCAGTATATCTCTTTATCTGCTGATTTAACACAAAGTCTGGGAGCTGCACAGATGTGTCCTCGCTTGCTTATTGGTGGGGGGCTGAAATGGGTCTGATGACCCTTCCTGGAAACACTGCAGGAAATGGCCAGTGTCAAGAAGGTCTGTCAATGACTACGTTTGTCTGGTTGTTCATATACTGATAGGAAGGGATGGAGAAGAGGAGGTGCAGAGGATGCTTTATTGGTTGTGGTGAGGTGGGGGTCAGCCTCTGCTCCCAGGTAACAGCAATAGGAAGAGAGATGATGGCCTTAAGATGCAACAGGGGAGGTTTGGATTGGATATTAGGAAAAACTTATCTGAGAGAGTGGTGATGCACTGGCACAGGCTGCCCAGGGAAGTGGTGGAGTCACTGTCCTTGGAGTCACTGTCCTTGGAGTCACTGTCCTTGCAGGTGTCCAAGAACTGTGGAGATGTGGCACTGAGGGATGCAGTCAGTGGGCATGGCGGGGTTGGACTTGGGGATCTTGGAGGTATTTCCAATGTTACCGATTCCATGACTCCATGATTCTCTGTGTATCATGATTTAGCAGGATCTCCTGGAGATCTGACCTATGGCTACTCTACCTTTCCACCAGGCTGAGACAGTCTGTCTCCCATCCCTTAGAATATTTTGGAAGCCTTCAGATCTCACCCTATGTTCTCAAATGTAGCGAGTTATTTCCTGGTATGAAACATACACTGTGGCAACAGACACTGATAATAAACCCTTAACGAGCAGTAAGCCCAATCCACGCCTTCAAAGCAATGGAAAGATTCTCAGAAATCTTTTTTTTTTATGATGGGGAAGGAGATCCAGGAGCAACACCACAGGTTGAAGTTCATAACTGATACGGTCGGGGCAGTGCAGATCCAACTGATGCTCTTCAGGATGTTGGTACCAGATTCATTCCCCATCACACAGGGGTAAGGCAGCACTGGACACAGGGCTGCTTTAATTTAAATACCTGCTGCACATCTTCTATCAGCTTTGTATCTCGGTGTGCTCAGTGCTGTAGCTGATATCTCCATCCAGTGAGGATGGGAGATGTAAAATGATGCAGCCATGGCTTGGATTTTCACATCACAGACCCTGTGGCACGAGTCAGAGCCCCACTGTCTATTTCTACACAGCTTACAGTTTAGTTTTAATAGATGTGTGTGTAGTAGGTCTCCAAGTCTTTCCCAATCACAAGTCTCAAAACTCAGCCACAGAAAGGAACAGTTACAAGTGCTCCTCCAAAGTTGTAGAGTCCCCAGTGTTCTTGTGATGCAGTTTTGGGTAAGACAGCATCCCCAGTCAAAGTCCATGATCACTGTTGGTCCTCAAGGCAGGAAATTAATGGCCTTTAGTAGGAATTACTCTGTCTGAAAATATTGCCCAGACACATAGGCAGGAGAGAAAAGCAGCCTTAAGAATGTCCTGAGTAGCTACAGGTGATGCACTTGGAAGGGCAAGGTGAAGATGTTGCTCATAGAAGCAGTCCCTGTCTCCTGTGAGACCTTCAGTGCTACAAGATCAAACTGCTGCAGATTGCAAGCAGAGGTGTGGGTGCTTCAGTAAGAGCTGAAGAAACATTTGTTCTGCTTTGGGCAGCACTTTTATGAAAGCTCATTTTATTTGGTGCAACGTATTTGTGTAACTTATAAACTTTTATGGAACCTTTGTCAATAAAATCCTTAATGAACATCAAATAGTGAAAATAATAAAAATCTTAATTGAAGGCAGCAATGCTGACTTTACAGTGAAACATAAACCACAGCGAAAAAGCAGCACTCGTTTTATAGCAGCACAGACAGGTACGTGTATTTAAAAGTACCAAGTGTACATATGGTCACACTGTTCTGTTATCACCAGCCTAGATGTTGGGTTTCTAACTGCTGATCTTAGTCCTGGACTTGAAAAAAAAAGGAGGAAATCATGGTTTATATATGTGTGTGTTTCTACAAAGCATTGCTTTGAGGGGTGGGTGGAAAGAGAAGGAGCAACGCACGAGGTCTTTCCATCTGTAAGTATATATCTATATTTCTCCGGCTTTGAAAAGGACCAGTAAAGAGCTTGGATGGGGATAGGTAAGGTAATGGATTATGAGAAGAGCATTCCCTTACGTGATCAGTTTGTTACTCTGAAAGATGCGTTCTGCACACAGAGGTCTCATTCAGAATCAGCACTTACCAAAGGATATGCAGATGCAGCAATCCCTCCCAGAGGTGTCCCCAGAGCTGCTGAAGTGGAAGGATTACGCTGCTGGAACGGGAAGACCTGCCAAGGTGTCACGGCATCGAAACGTTCTTGCCAAAACAACATATTGTCTACAGCGTCAAGTCCTCCTCTAAAGCACCTGCCTGCAGTAAGAGCCCAACAAAGACAAAACAAAGGCTTTTGCTGTGATCACTCTGAGCTGGAGGGGTTAACAGCTCGAGGAGTCTCATCTAAACTGCCTTGCAAGTTCCAAGTACTTGGAAACATCTCGCTTTAGAAGATGTAACTCCAAAACCCAGCGATAGCTGAAAGCCAAAAGCATCGTTCTGGCTATGGAAAGAGGTCCTTTCTGTACTGTACTTTTCCTTTAATTTGTCTGCACTAAAGATGCTGGGTTTTTTGACCCCCATGGCATCATCAGCTTCAGCAGGAGGAAGAAAAGAGGAATGGGAGGCCAGGAGGGAGGGAAGATTTTCTAATGCATCAGAAAGATTCTAAGTATGGGGTATCCTCAACCTAGGGCTGAAGGTAGCACTTTGGTGAGGAAAGGAATGACAACAAGGAAGGTAAGGAAACACAAAGGGAGACATGAAAGGGAGCTGGGAGGTGTTGGAATGGCTAACAAATGGAAAGTACTGATAGTTTATAAAAATAACAGCCTGGAGCTCCATTTCTCTGCAGACTCCATTTGGAAATCAAAAAAAGAAAACCTAAAGAAAAGGCAACAAAACTGAGATCAGAAATAATCGGAGTTCACATCCACCCGATATCACAGCAGCCAGATGGATTCAAACACCCACTGGGCAGTCACTCTGCTCCATGGCAGGTCCTCCCAGCACTGCAGATTAGGCATCTGCTGGGGCACTGGCAATGGGCTCTGGTATGGGGAAGAGACTCCAGAAGTTTAGAAATTCCCCTTCTGGATGAGGTCCAGGGAAGATGTTCAAATCCTTAGGTGTTCTGTGTGGATTACTGCAGTGGTTTTATATCAGCGGCCAGCTAAACACAGCCCCTCCTCAAAGAAAGGAATGGGGGGAGAAAATATGATGGGAAAAAAGATACACATACAAATATTATTCCAGGTAAACTCCTAAATCTATTCCTTCTATTGACAAAGTAATCACAGGAGAAGGCTACTTATTATTTAAGAGAGAAGGATGTTGCCTGCAAAGCATTTGCAGTCAGAAAGGAAAAGTGCTGTCCTCATTGGCAGTAAACACTCATGTCACTCCTTTTCAACATCTTCATCAACCTGCTAGAAAATGTGCAGTGCACTTGTGCAGTCCCAAAAACCCCTCAAATAGCAGAGAGGTCCTTTGCCATTGTTCCCAAGAGCTGGATTACCTTGGGTTTTGGAAGATGGCCCTCAGCAAGAGCTCTGCTGTCAGGACTTTTCTCTGAATTTCTATTAAATTCTAGTAAATGTGCTGCTGAGAAGAAATCCATTTTGTATTTCGGTCCTCATCCATAAGATGCTTTCAGCCCATCCTCAGAGAAGCTGTTGCCAAGTGCTCCAGCATCCCAGACGCTTTGTCTCTCATACAATGGAAAGTACAGTTATGTTGACATGTGTTTCTTTATAACACCTGCACTGATTATTTACAGCTTTTAACTTTTTCTTATTATCCTTGGTTTACCTTTCCAGACATTCACTTTTAAAGATCTTCCTCATCTTTACTGTTCTCTTAGAGACATTTTGTTTCAAGGCACTTTTTCCCAGGAACTCCAGTTTTGTGATTCTTAGCTCATCTCCACAAACAGAAAGGAACATGGTAACAATAACAAGGAAGGAAACCCCAATAACTCAATCAGAACCAGCAGGGAATGATACCATGGTTCCTCCCTTGGATGTTCCAGCAAACCCATCACCCCACAGCCCAGGTTGGACAGCCAGTGGTGGACAGCTGTATAGATATCTCCTCAGGGGCTGACAGCAATCACTGCCCAGGGCTATGGGACACATTAACATCATGCATGTGGGGACTATGCAAGACTTATTCTAAGATGTTTAGGGGAGTAACTAAAGGCAGGGAAAGGGAGAGAGTCCATGTAAGCCCTCACTGTGCCTGCATGAGGGGGTCTGATCACCGTGAGCTGGAGCAAGGCTGTGGTCTCAGGAATTCATACGTCCAAGTGCCAGCAATTGGGGAGAACTGTGATCCAGGGGTAGATACTGGGCAGTCTGAGTGCCTAAGCTCAGCTATCGAAGGGATCCACACTGACTTACACACGTGTAAATCTTCCACTAATAATCTCTCATCCTGAGCAGCCAGAGAGGATACCAGAATGAGGCCATTGGTGCTCCCAAAGAGATTCTGCACAGCCATCAGGACGAAAGCCTGTTCAGTCATTTGTGTATGAATTATTTGATCTCCAGGCCAAAGAATAGTACCTGGTCTGTTTTATTTACTGGCATAGGTGGGAACCTCCACGAGGTTCCTGCCTTGCCTCTACTCATCCCTTCTGCCATACAATCCCGTAAGTTATTCCAGGCCACGCTGCTGAGTTCTGGTCTATAATAATAGAGATTGTTTTGGTTTGTAATGAATCAAAAAGATTCACAGATACATAGTTCACTCCTCACCTGGAAAGCAGGAGCTTTAATTACTTCCTGCTGGTCTCTCAGACAATCTATTTCTCCTTTCACCACACTCTCAACCCATGTTATGGTCTGCTAAGCTTGGCACAGCCCCAACTGCATCCTTGGACTCGTACCAAATGTAATTGAGCCCGACATATTATAAGCATCCCTCTCTTTTCTGGTTACAGCACGTGTCTCCCATCACACTATGCTCAAATCCTTCTTTACTCGCCTTCTGGATTTCCCTAAGCCCCTTACAGAACTTTGTCTGATGAATCCATCAGATTTGTCAATCAGCTGCACTCATAAAGGGCTGGAAATGAGATTTCCTGCTGTCCCAACCCCACCTCCTGTCCACAGGAAACATCAGTAGCTTCTAAGGGGTTTGCCTCACCTTGAGGTGAGTTCTCCAGATGGTGATATTTTCTTCTGTGTACTAGAGGGAACTCTCTGAAGATGTGGCTCTGGCTAGTTTTTGTTATAACGTGACTTGTTCTCTGAAAATATGGAAAACAGTACCATCCTGCTGCATTAAACCTTGGCATTAGACACAGGGTAGTGACAGATGGATACAAAATGGATGAGACTCAAAATCCTCTTGGAGAATTTCCTTCACATTGTCCTGCACCTCAGTGATGTCCTGCAGTAAATCAAAGCAGTCCATCTTCCATAAGGAAGCTTTTATGGTTCGTCAGTTATGCAAATAGTTTCTCCACTCTTTCTCTTCTCACATTTTATGAATTCATCTACCAAATGCAACCATCTGAACTGAACCACCGTCTTCCTTTGTAGTTGACAGAGGAAAACAAATGTGTTTCTCTCATTCTAAATCAGCCTAAGTGAAGCTTAGTGACTAGCTCCTTTGTAAGTGTATACACTATACAAGTCTGAAGGGGCTGAGACAAATCCAGCCCAACATCTCAGCTATGTCCACGGCCCATGGGAGATGCCAGAGCAAGGATGTTTCCATCACACCTCTGCCCAGCCTCACTGTCTGCTGTAGATTTTCATGTTTGGAGATTATTTCCTTATTCTACTCTCTACTTTCCATAGAGGAGAGCCTTTCACTGACTAGATTTGGAATTCAACCTGTCATGGAGATTCAGCCATTTCCAGAGTTGGGCTGTGCCTACAGACTGTCTCCCTTCACCTCCCAGACTTAACCACTGATTATATCCCCCTTATTTGATTGGCGTTATTTGCCTGCTCTGTATGATGCTACATGGCAAGCAACCAGGTTTAAACGTCCCATTTCTCTCACCTTGATTACTTGCTTAAAGCAGAACCCTGAAACCTTAACCCACCTTCTTTTATTCCGTGCAAATTTAGGGAGTACATGCAGATATTCTATATGCTGTCAGTCCCAATGCCATCACTCACCTAGACTAGAGAAGCCACTTTAGCAGTGTGAAAGGGGAGCCTTTCACATTGTCCCACACCTGCTGTTACGGTCTCAGGCTCTGCACACAGTGTGTGGCATCCCAGAGACCAGGTGTGCTGTTGACAAGCACAACCCCAGGCAACAATACAAGAAAGTGCTGGTGGCAGAGCCAACTGCTTGCTCTGCTCTTCTGTCCTCACTATAAATATTCACATTGTTGGAGCAGAGGCTGCAGAGAGCTCTGAGTCCTGCTTTGATGAAACATCTCCCTAATCGAAAGGTACAGACCTCTTGTCACCAGGAAAGGAAAAAGCCAGGAGTCCCAATAGCACACAAACCAACATCCCAGAGCTGCAAAATCAGACAGACAGGGACAAGGCCCACCTTCATCTGGCCTCCTGTTGACTTGCTTTGTAGCTTTATTGCACGGCAATCATGTGCAGACCTTTCTGTTAACATTTCCAGGTTTATTCTGACAGTTTCCCCTATTTTTACATAACTCTCTTTTGTAAAATTGAATGGCCATGTGCTGGATTTATACAGCCCGCCATAGCACTAAAACTAATTGCACTGTGGTTGTACTGCAGAGCATCTCTCCCACTAATGACTTGTAGAAAAGGTTCCATGCATAGTTAAGGGCCAAAATGGCATCCTCTGAGGGCTATAAGCATCATTTGTTGTGCACAGTAGCTGTCTGTGCATCCCATCTCTGGCTCAGTTTCTATGGGGAGTGGAAATCACCCTGTGTTACTACCTGTGCTAAACCTGCAGCTCCTCTCGTCTCACTGGACATCTCCTGATCATTACCACAATGCTGATCAGGGGCAGCCACACTTCAAGTACCATTTACTGCTACATTTTTAGTAATAAAATCTGGGATTTCCAGCCAAAATGACTCCCAAAATGTCCCTTTCTCCATCATACCCTACTCTAACACATTAAACAATATCTTGCACACAGTGCCACCTCCATCTGTATCCCTGCTCTGCTTTCCCTTTCAATCTCCTTTACTGACAGTGCTGCACCCACCAAATCTCCTCTTTCTATCAGGTCATGGAAGTCAGCTATACCATGGTGCTTTTTGATCCCATGGTGCTTTTTGATCCCATGGTGCTTTTTGATCCCATGGTGCTTTCTGACATCATGGTGCTTTTTGATGTCATACATCTGATTTTTCACTACCTTATTTTTCACCCTTCTGGCACTGGTGTAAGAACAACAGTAATTCTTACCCTCATTCTATGAGCTGCTATCGCACTCCTCGAGCACCTGCTCTTGTCAGCAGTCTAATCTGCCTCCGTTGGTTGCAGTTGTGCTGTCTACATGGCTCTCATCCACACTCAGATCCTGCAGCTCTGCCTGGGCCTTGTGCATGGACAGAGGGCACTTCTGCAGTCTTTGCACAAAAGGAAAGAAGCAGCTGTATTTCATGAATGCCTCAACCCAGCCATCCAGAAATGCCAGATATCAAATTGCTTTTAGTCAAGATAATCATAAAGTCATAGAATCACCAAGGTTGGAAAAGACCTCCAAGATCATCCAGTCCAACCATCCATCTACCACCAATATTTCTCCACTAAACCATGTCCCTTAGTACAAGATTGACCCATTGCTCACATGAGTAATTGTCTGTTGTCCTAGTACTCATTAATAATGTTGCTTAAAGCAATTGCTGGTAGTGCTCTGACTTCTCATTGTGTCAAACAGATAGAATGGGTCATTTTGCTGCCCAAAACATCAGAGGTGGATATTGCTGGTAGGGCAGTAGAAGCTGAACCTTCCCACCAATATCCCCTTACATTTTGTCATCGTGTGACAGATGGCAGCAGAGGGGCAATCTGGTAGAATAGCATCTGACATGGAAGTACATCTGGAGCAAAGGTATGACACTGAATTTCCTCCATGCAGAAAAAAGTGGTACCCATTGACATTCATCAACGCTCACTGACTGCTGATGGAGACCGAGCAGCAGATGTCAGCACAGTGAGGTGGTGGGAGGCGCATTTCAGCTGTGGTGCCAGCAGCAGTGGGTTACCTCCACTGGTGCAGATTTTTACAAGTGTTGCACGCAGGCTCCTGTTCATCACTGAAGAAAATACACAGCTAATGCTGACGACTTTGTGGAAAAGCAGTGTTTCACAGCTGAGAATTTGCTCTGCCAAACTGTGCTCATTGAATCTGTTGTAGTTTCCGTGGAAATAAATACGAGGCATTACTTTCAGAGCGACCTACATATATGTGGCCCAAGACAATTCCTCTCCATTCAGTGTGGCCCAGGCAAGACAAAATGTTGGACATGCATGGACTGCTTGTACGGTCTGTGTCCCAACCATGTGAGCTGAGGCCATGTGCTGCAGTGTGTGGGATGTTTACCTCTCCTCTTTGGCACTGGATTGCAAGTGGTCTGCAGCACAGCACCAATGGGAAGAACAAGTCTGGGCACTGTTCACATCTTCTGTTTTCTGTTTTCCAAAGTGGGTTTCCAAAATGGTTGGGGAAGTTCTTTTTCAGAAATGAAACTGCCAATCTGATGGTAGTAATGAAGAACAATAATCGGACAAATGGATGCTTGGGTCAGAGTGACTCATAGTGAGCTGGCAGCATGGGATCCAGACTGACAGCCCACCTGCAAATGTCCAGGCAAACACAAATCTGGAATAGCCAAGAGCTCAGGAAATGGCTGGGAGCTGTACAGAAACACCCGACAGTGTGGGGATGTGTCCCTTGTTTTCATTAGTTAGCTAATCTCGAATCCACAGCCAAGCTTCTGACGTGTGTCCTGATAGAGAACACAATGAGCCACATTCAGGCTTTACATATACGGGGACCAGACAAGAGCAGCATTTCTATGTGCATCTGCCCTGTGCACTCAATAAATGCAGCTTCTAGTCCATGCATCTGCAGATTTATGGAACCAAAATCATATCCACATGAGGTCTGATGGCCCTAGCTCTTCCTGGCTTTTGCCCCAGGAATGGCACCCCAATTGGGTTTTGTGGTAGGAGCAAACATCCTTACTGAAAATGATTCGAGTTCTCCATGATTTCGCAGCCATGTAATTTATGAAATGTCACCTTGAATAGAGATTTAATATTTCATATCAGGTCGAACGTATCCATTCATTTTCCATCAAGATCAAGTCTACCAGTGCTGGAAAAGACCTAGGGGTTGCAGTGGACACTCGGTTGAATACTAAGGTAACAGTGAGCTCTCTCATTGCAGAAACGTAGCACTGTCTATCCCAGTGAAAACGTGACTCAGCGGAAAAATAGGAGAAACCTACAACAATGGGAAAGGGAGTCATAAAGGTCACAGACCCAAAGGCTTCTCAGCACTGACGGACACTACAAGGGACACTGGTTACACATTGTAGCTTGGGAAGTTCAAATTTAACATTAAGGGGAAAAAAATGGCACCAGGAGGATGGTGCAGAGTTGGAAGAGTTCACAGAGGGCTGCATCTCTGGAGGTTTTCCATGTTTCACTGCAGAAAACCACAGCTGGCTTGATCTTGTGTTGCTGCTAGCTTTGCTGTGAGCACACCATTGGATCAAAGGCATCCAAACATGCCTCCCAATCAACACCTCTTGGATTCCATCAGTATAGCACTAATTTCAATCAATACATCAAGAACAGGACTTCAAGAACTCAATCTACATCCTGTGACATGGTTCAATAACCTGAAATTATGCTGCAGATTCTTCACGGTCAGTCTACTGGACCACTTCAAGACACAGAAACTTCCTGTGAAGGAATTAAGGATGCTGTTCCACAAATGTCTCTTCTGCTTTCATAAAATAGCCAGCCAGGAGACTGCTAAAGGCATCACTGGGCTCTCTGAGTACACTCCAGTACTCTGGATGACATCTGGAGACTAGAATAAAATCTGAATTAGCCCACTGAGAGCAGGATTATCGACATTTACATTACTGAAAGTCAGAAATTTACCTAGAGAGCTTCTCACTGGATTTACCAAGGTGAGTGACAAGCCACCTTGCACTGTATTTTATGCTATTGAAAAACAGTGCCTATTCCCTGTGTCTCAATTATAACAGACAAGCTGAAAGATTACCAGTCATTAAAGGTTCCTGGCCAAGAAGGTTTTAGATTTAAAATTGGCCCAAGAAAAATGTCTACTTTTGTCCAAGGACACAAAGTAGCTGAGTTATTTCAGTGCTCCCATGCCAAGCTTGACCTGAGTCCAAGTCAAGAAAACTCAGCTGAAGGCTCCAGAAGTTCTTTTTAAAGGCTGGAAAGGATTGGAAGCATTCCCATTCCTGTCTCAAAGGACTGGGAGCCCTGACTCCAGCTCTGACCTGTCCACATCAGCTGTAAGCCACCCAAAGGACACACCAGCTTCTACCAGGTGTGGGTGCATTGCTCACGGCAGGAGAGATGGGTAACTGCAACGCACATCTCCTGTTACTATTGCCTACTCTATTATTATGCATTTTGATACACAATTCCAAGCGCTTCCTTGGTGTCAGTGGTTCTTTGGAGTGGGCACACAATGTCTTCAACTCTTTTCTTGGATTTCCAGTCTTAAATGACCTTCATATCTGCCTTTATCATGGTTTTCTGCATCATTTCCAAGAACTCAGTCCTGGTATATTCCGAAGTAGTTTTGCCTTTTGCTGAAGTGCCCCTGTCAAAGAGATAATGTAAAAGAAAGCTGTGCTGCCCTGCCCACCCTGCACTAAGGACAGTACAAGGAGGTGCTGCTCCACTCCAAGCTAAATTCCCCTTGTGTTTTCTTTGAGACTGTAAGTCACAGAAAATCCCCAGTTGGAAGGGACCCATAAGGATCATTGTGTCCAACATGTTGCTCCTCACAGCACCACCCAAAAACGAGACCATACGACTGACAGCACTGTCCAGTCTCTTTGGGATCTTTGATGAGGATGACGTAGAGGCAGAGCCACCAGGCCATCAGTTCTTGTTGCTACTATCAGAGACATCGTGCCCTATTCACACAGTATGCCTAAAAGTCCCTCTCCCCAGTGCTGGTGCTAAGCTGAAATACAGCAAAAGTGATGAGAAAAAAAGCAAAAAGAAAATAATGCCACAAGAGTTAATGAGCCTGACTGGAAATCAGTTATCAGGTGGCCACAGATACGAGATGGGATAATCAAAACAAAAGGGCTGGAAGGAAGCATGGATCAAACAGAAGCCCACTCTGCAGCTCGGCTTTATTCCCCTCTCCCCCTATAATCACATCCCATCTCCCTCCCAGCCCCCCAGCATCTAGGGACCCCACGGAGCATCACTGCATGGTTGGCATCTCTCCAAATATCTCTCCCTTGCTTGCAGTGGAAAATGCTTCCTTTTTAAAAGCAAACAATACCGATGCAGAGGAAAAGGAAGAATAATAAGAGCCATTATGGCTACTTTACAGCGTAATAAGGGAGAATCACACAGTAAATGGGAGTGGGGAACACATGAGCACAGTGAATGCAGAGTGGAGAGCACAATGGCACGCGAATAGAAGCAGCAGTCCCTACATGCACCGGGCTGCAAAGAGCAGAGAGGGCACAAGAAAAGGCTCCAGAAATACCTTCAAAGACAGAAGATGACAAACAGAAGCCTAGCCCTATGGGATCACGACAGCAAATAACAGATGACACAGACGAAGCTGAAGCATTTGGTGCATTCTTCAGCACTCGGAATAAAGAAATAATTGCAACAAGCTGTGTAAGGCAACGCATTTTGCAAAGAGATTAGACAGGCCAGGTGTGAGAAAGGATGAGTTAAAGATGACTGCACCAGAACAGAGGTACTCAGATCAACAGCACCTGGTGGCATCCCCCCCAGAGCACTGAAGGATTCAGCTGAAGCAGTCTCTGAACTGCTTGCTATACCTTCAGGCAGTCCGACAGAGCAGGGATTGAGGCAGAAGTATAATATCTGTTTTCAGAAGAGGAAGGAAGGAGGTGGGGGTGGAAATTATAGACCAGCTTCAAATTATAGTTTGCTTCCAGAGCCCGGAGATTTTCAGTAAAACAATATTAGACAAGGAGATTATAGTCACCCAAAAGAGAAGTAATAAAAACGCCAGGGATGGATCTCTGCAGAACAAATCATATCAGGCTAGGCTCATTCCTTTCTTCGCCATAACAGCTGGCCTCCTGAATGGTAAGAAGCATCAGACCTAAAGCCCAGTTCTCTAGGGGTGTTCTTAATTTATTTTGTAGCTGTTGTCAAAGAAGCTTTGCATGATGAAACAAACTGGGAAGTGGGCACAGTGGGGGTGGGTTGATGGTTGCACTGGATGATCTCAGCGGTCTTCTCCAAACCTTAACAACTCTAAGTAGGATCACAGAGACATTTCAGAATGAAGGTGTCCAATGCTGAGTTCTACAGCTGTTCCCAAACAGTTTGCATCCCTCTGCTGAAATCTACCTTGCTGGGTAACTGAGAGCCCATAACATCCCAACAGCTGAAGCTTGAGTGGGAACAGAGCATCGCATTTCCTGCTCAAAGCATCCTCTGCTTAGTTTTGATTTGCTTTCTCCAGGTCTAGGTCTTACAGATCAACCTTCCCTCCTCTCTCAAGACCTAACTGATATTTCCATCTTTACCTTGCGTTAGTTTCCTCCCCAAAACTTTTTTTTTTTTTTTTAAGGTTTGGCCTGATCCCAACTTCTCGCTTTCCCTTTTTGTGATCCACTTAAAAACATATCACTCACATGTTACATTTTTAGGCCCCCTCAGATGTCCTTGCTGCTGCTTCACGGTCAGCTGCTCCCTCTTTCTGAGCTAACAGAGCTATTAAAAGCCAAGATTACTATTGCTGTACAGAAAGGGGGCTGCTGACTCACCTCTTCTTTGCAAACACCCACAGCTTGCAGAAGCAGGGTGAAGCCCTTCTCAAGCCTTCTCTGCTTGTTGTTCACATTTTCTGAGCCTAAAAGGGGATTAAGAATGATTTCCCACCCTGGGTATTTCCTTGATGTGCTTTGCAGTTGGTAACATGTGTTGCTGAGAAATTTCTTGGAGGCAGAATCAGCAACAGACATAAATCAGGTAGAGAACTGCTCTGGCCAAAAACGTTGGCTGCACCTTTTTGCTTGGAACAACAGAGGTTGGAGGAAATCTCTGCCCCCAGCGAGGCCTGGGGTAGGGTAGGTGCACCCCAGAGAAGCCCCAGTCTCATAGAAGCCAGAGGAACAACCAGGTTTTCCATGGCTCTCCTTGCCTCCACCACACTCGTGCTCTTTATAATCTCTCCTGGCACTCGGAGGGGCAAACCTTCAAAGCTGGCAGTCCATCAGGAAGACTCAAACTGGCTTTGCTCGAGGATAAGCAGTTCAGAAGAGCTGTGTTTTGGTCATAAGCTGAGTTCTGATTCATTGGCTTTCATCTAGACATTGCAATACAGCAAGACATTGAGCTCCAGGAGACTCTCCCAGGAGCGTGACAGTGGTGCAGCCCTCCCTTATCACCTTCTCTTCCTGGGGATGGGATTTCTGACCCCTCCCTGAATTCAGATGGAGGTTATAATTTTAGCCTTTAAATTGGCAGTGCTACAACACACCTTGGAGGAACTTAGTCTGGGACAGTACAGTCCTCCTACATCAAGCACCTAAACTCCCTTCCTCTTCCAGTGTGAGAAGGAATTATCTAAAGGACGTATCTACCTACTGAAATCATCTGGATTCAAAGGTTTCACCTTAAAAAATAAAATAATTTTTAAAAAGCATTCTAGGTTAAAAAGGGCTCTTCCTCACATCTGGAAAGAGTTACCTGCACTTAAAGAGGGGCTGTTACAGCTGGGCAGCATAAGCCAATCTCCCTGCACTGCTTAGTCAGCCCCAAAGCCTGAGGAGAAGTGCTCCCAGGTGGCACAGAGCCTGAAAATGATGTGCTGCAGTCCTAGGCATTTGCAACACTTAAGGCTCCTGGGAAATTTAGCTCTTGAGCCAGTCTGACATATTTTTATTTTTTTTTTTAATTTCGCCCTCTTTATATTTATTATAGGTTGCACTTAATCATGCTGAGCTGGTGAGTAATATCTTTAAAATGCTCTGGCAATTCCATGCAATTTTTGGAACTTCTCATAGAGAAGAAAAAAAGAAATAAAAAGGTTCTGCTGAAGATGAGTCAGGCCATGAGAAACGGGCTCTGTGTGCTCACTGTTGGGTTAGCAAACGGTTTGTGAGCGGATTCTGATCTCCTCAACTGGGTCATTCCCTAAAAGCACTTTGGACTCATTTTCATGTGTCATTCAGAGATCCAGGGTGCCTTGAAGAGTTCAGCTGGTTACCAGCTGCTTTCCACAGTGTGATTCGGGTGTGTGTTTTGTCATTTAACTCGTGCAGTTTTGCTGCATCCCATATCGATGGGTGAATGACAGCTGGAAGAAGAAGAGGGGATGCACACAGGCTTTGGTCTAGGTAACTTGTGCAGTTGTTTGCAAGCAGCAACAGGCTCAAGGGAGAAATGATCTGCTGCAGAAACCTTTGGACAGCAGCGTGTTTTGTGAGGGCTGGCCAAAGTGCCCAGCCTGGGTTGATGGATCATCACCCCACATTCCTCATGCTCTGCAGAGAGGTAGGGATGTGGGTGAGCAGACACCAGCATACTCAGAACCTGTGTCCTCCACTCTGCAAGTGCCAAACTCTCTTTCCATTTTTACCTAGGAAATGCTTTCCCCTCCACTCGCCTCTCACCCCCCCTTCTAATAAACAGCCCGAGCCCTACAGGGGAAGAGTCAGATGGTATCATTACATTAACTTTATATTGTACTAGTAACTTATTTTTATTAAAACAGGTGCGCGCTCCAAGGAGGGAAAGTTATATAATGCCCTGGAAGTTAGTTTATACAACCTGGAAAACAAGAATTACATTTCTCATCTAAGTCCACTGCTAGCAGCAGAGATTGTTCCTGTAATGGGGAATATGAAAAGGATGGATGGCCTTCCTCTCAGCCTTGTAGCAGCTGTAATGAGAGGAAGTCAGTTTGGAATGCCCCACAGGGAATTGGGTGCTTCACTGCCTGGGTAATCAGGAAAATTTACCCTTCATAGAGGCTCCTTGGTGGAGCCACCGTACAATGGAGGGGTGCAACTTCATCTGCAGAAATCTTCTTTGGCTGAAGAAGGGAGGATTTATGACAGCTGAGGTTGCATTGCAGGCACTGTCAAAGCAGAGCAGCTACCTCCATCGGAGGAGATACCAGGGATGCCTCTGTGTGCATGCCCACGTATCACTGGCATGGAGACAGGTCAAGAAAAGGGTCCAAGGCCTGCATTGTGACCATGGTGGTTTGCTTTGGTGACATCTTCAGCTGTTCCTCCCCACATGCATGCGGGGTGGCATGAACCCACTCGTGGAGCATTGATCATCACCACATTCCTGCCAAATCCAAGGGTCTCCCGATCACCTGAGGTTTTCCCTTCAGTCACAGAGCCAGAAAAATGGACAATTTTGTGGCCCTGTTCTTCACTACCATTAAGAACAGCTATGGGCCATCACCCTTGGCCACCTCTGTCACCTGTGATAGAAGCAGTGGCCGTGTGACAGTGTCATGTAGTAGAGAACAGCCTCTTCAGAAAGGCACTTGATTAGGGATATATTCTTTACACAAAAGAGCTGTGATTGAAGTGCCAGCCCTTTAGAAGTCACCTTTGCTTGGGAGGTTGCACATTGCTGGGGGTGGCAAAGCAGATTGCACAGGAGAAACATTTCCCCAAGCAGGGCATGATTCTTACATCATGGTTTTGTCTCCATGCTTGCCCCAGGACTAGAGCTAATGGGCTCAAACAAAGGAGTTTCCACCCACCGCACAGACCAAGCTTCTAGAAAATTAACTCCCGGGAGTTAATTACTTTTAAAATGAACTCCAAGCTCAAGCTAAAAAAGTGAGCTCTCCTGCTGCTTATACAATGTCTTCTCTGCTGCCACCTCTCTGTAAATCCAAACCAAAACTACAGTCTCTCCATCTTTCCCTATTAGAATAAGTCCCTAGGAGAGGTCACATTTCTCATTCCCTATTTTCTGATGCTGCAACCTGAATATATTATATATATATCATATATATATGTATGATGTTCTGTACAACTCCAGGGAAGTCAGGTTAGAGGAATTATTCACCAAATGAAAGAGCAGCTCTCATAGTACTGTGCAGGGCCACCAGTCCTTCTGTTGGAGATATGGGGTTTGAAGGGATGCACAGAGGTGGACTTTGGCTCTCAGAAGTGGCAATGCTGCTTTCCCTCTTCTCCAAAGATGCAGGACAATGATGAGATTGCTGCTTAGACTGGGAGTGCCAGTGAAGCCGAACCAGGCTGTGAGACACACGGGTTTGTCTGGCAGGAATAAACGCTGGGCTCAGGATGAACAAGGATGGATATGGCTTGGCTCGTGGAAGCAGAGCACTCTGCTGGGAGCATGGAGCAAAACAGGAGGAAAGGCTCTCTGAGCATAATCCAGTGCAAACAGCCTGATCCATCACATCCCAGGGAGAGTCAGAGCAACGCTGCTCTCCCAGCCATCAATTAGGCTGAGAACAGTTCAAGCTTCCCCTAGAGAAATCTAAACCAATTTGATGCTCTGGGTTTCAGAACGTGGAAGTGCCAGAGCTCTGAAGATGTTCAAAATTAGGGGTGTTTTGAATTAAAGAATAAAATAGCTCATGATGGGCACTTTGTACCGGAAATTTGGTGTCAGCCTGCTTTGCAAAGCCATCAACATCTGTGTGATACTGACGACCTGTAGGATCAGATCTTGTACTGGAAGGGGGCCAGGTTTTGCTAGAAGTGTAGGTGAGACATGTAGGGTTGCAACACAGGTCTAGGAAGTATTTCAAGCTTATAGACAGCATTCAACGTGCACTTTCCATATCTATACCAAAAGTTAGAGACATGGGAACTGCTCAAGATGCCCTCCACTAACAGGTGACTGGGAGCTCACACCTTAGTTTGTCAACCCAGTGATCAGATTTGCACATTTGAGAAATGGAGGCCACCATAGAAATCATGTCTCCAAGACAAATTCAAGGAGCTACACAGTACAAGTACTCCCTGGAGGCAGAGCATTCCCACAGCTCACAGGTTTGCTAGGACTTTCCTTCCTCCCATGCATTATACACGCTTCCTTTAGATCTTGAGAGCATTGAGCAATCCAGGGCTGCTTGACCCCCAACCCACAGTAGAGGCCAGGCTCTTCTCAACACACGTTATGTCTGGATAACGTGCATGGAGCACACATGCCCCAAAGGAACCCTACCACATGCACAACAGGATCATTCTGTTCCAACCATTGTGTTTGGGGGGTAGCGAACTGCACCAAGAAGAGTGATTTAGACACCTGTGAGGACAAGTTCCTGCCTCTACAGTCATCAGGTGAGAGTATGCAAGGTAGGATGCTGCCCACATCCTTTGGGCAGGCACAGGGCAGTGCTTCCCCAGCCCAGCTGCAGTCACACCAGGTAGCCCATGCTTAGTATGCAAGCTGTATTTCCTAGAAGGCTTTTGGAGATGAGATGCCTGTCACCATAAACCAGCATCCGAATGCTCACTGACAGTGGCCAGACCTTGTGTTAATTCAGTTCCCACCCACTCCGCCTGTCTCCCATGCCTGCACTTTGTTTAACCAAGTGACCTCTGGTGGAATTTACAATCTTCCCATCGCCTTGATTTATTAGTCGCAGCCTCTGGGTCTGATGATTAGATGGTGTGAGCCCAGCTCCATCCTTTTTTTTTCCTAAGTCTACAGCAGGTTATTTGTTTATGACAAAGGCCGATAATAAAAAATACTCTGCCACTTATTCCAAGTCACATCACCATGGTAACAATGATCAAAGTTTTTGAGTTTTTCCTCAAAAGAGTTTGCTGGGGAGGAAGGTTATAGAGATCTTCATGTATACTCATCTGGTGTTTTCTAGTGATTTATCTGGCACCGGTTGGTCCGTTATGTGTGTTTGTTTGTGGACCTCAGCTGCTCTCTTCTGTATCTCTGCCCATATCTCCTGGCCTCTGTCCTTCTTTGCACAGCTCCCTCACTCAGCCATTCTGCTCTCTTCATCTCACCCAGCTCCTGGCTGTAGGTCACTGCTTCCCTTCCAGCTGTCTAACTGCAGATTCCATAGGTGCCACACACGGTGGGTACAGGGATGTGCCTCCAGATGCATGATCTGAGAGCTGAGGGGTGTTTGGGACACAGGGCCTGAGAGGCATGATTCCTTCCATTGAGGAGAGGCTTTTCTGAGGCTTGACCGATCTGATATTCAGTCAATGCCTTCAGAGGACGAGGTTTCTTGCAGGACCACCTTGGGTGTCTCTGATGTCTGACTGAGAGGAGTTCTGGACTGCAGGTGTACTTCTGAGGAGAGATGGACCCCATCCTTGGACTCAGGTCCCCATGGGGAGGTCTGCAGCATGAGAGAGTTTGATACCCAAGGCTATCCAAAAATCACTTCAGGTGCTGCCAGCCACTGCTACCTTTTGGTGTCCTGAAAAGCCATGCATCCAGGAGTGGTATGAAAACTGTCTTTCCTGAAAGATGGCATTCCTCCAGCAGCAGCCCTTCCTCTTCCTGACTTACACATTACACTTAGATGGAAATGCCCCTCATACCAAGCATGGTGGCTCGTGTGCTGTACCTCTTGTTGACAGTGTCATTTGGCAATGCCTCTGTGAGGGTGAAAAGAGGAAAATGTGGGGAGATCCCCAGCCCAAGTGTTTTCCCCATCCTTACTCTTCAGATGTGTAGCAGTCTTTGTGATTTTATCAGATTCATCTTCTCAGCAGGGCCAGCTTAATTGACGTACAGGCTACATACATCACTACATCGTGTGATGTACCTTGCCCTGAGGCAATTCCCACAGGGCTGTTTCTCCAAGGCTTCCACCTGGAGGTGTTCAAGTCAAGGCGGCTGCTGCCCTGTTCCCCCTCCAGTTAGTCTACACTTGCTAGCTTCAGACATAAACCACCACAATGCAGAAGTACATAGCGTACGTAAGTATGAAGAATGCAGAAGTACATAGCGTACGTAGTAAGTACATAGCGTAGAGGAAATGGACCTGGGGGTATTGATTGATGCTCGGCTGAACATGAGCCGACAGTGTGCCCAGGTGGCCAAGAAGGCCAATGGCATCCTGGCTTGCATCAGAAACAGTGTTGCAAGCAGGAGCAGAGAGGTGATTGTTCCCCTATATTCAGCACTCGTCAGGCCGCACCTCGAGTACTGTGTCCAGTTTTGGGCCCCTCACTGCAAGAAAGATATTGAGGCCCTGGAGCGTGTTCAAAGAAGGGCAACGAAGCTGGTGAGGGGTCTGGAGCACAGGCCATATGAGGAGAGGCTGAAGGAGCTGGGAATGTTCAGCCTGGAGAAGAGGAGGCTCAGGGGAGACCTTATTGCTCTCTATAACTTCCTGAAGGGAGGTTGTAGTGAGCTGGGGGTCGGCCTCTTCTCTCGTGTCATTAGTGATAGGACCAGGGGGAATGGTTTCAAGCTACGCCAGGGGAAATTCAGGCTGGACATGAGGAAGTATTACTTTTCAGAAAGGGTGGTCAGGCACTGGAATGGACTGCCCAGGGAGGTGGTGGAATCACCGACCCTGGGGGTGTTCAAGGAAAGACTGGATGTTGCGTTGAGGGACATGGTTTAGTAGGAGCTATTGGGAATAGGTGAACGGTTGGACTGGGTGATCTTTTAGGTCTTTTCCAACCTTAGTGATTCTATGATTCTATGATTCTACATACCCAGACCTCAACCTGTGCCATGTTGTTCTTTGCAGGCTGCTTTCCCAAGCTTGGCCAAGCATGATTCCCAGTCAATCCACTTGTTGATCTGCCACGGTTTCATTCCAGCAGCCTTTCTGCACAGAGAAGTTCTCCTGCCCACTCACTGCACAGAAGAGATATCAATGCCTCCTCCTGCATCCAGCTCACTACTGAAGAAAACTGTACTCCTGCAAAGCTGCAAAACCACTTTCCTTTGACCTCTCCCACCTCAGATGACACTGGACAAGCCACCAGGCTCACCCTATCCACATGCCAATCACCAGACATGTCTTCCTAGGCAGAAATCCTCTAGCTCATTTCTACCCCATTCCCACCTCATGTTCTTGATCTCTCCAGCACCACAGGTTAAGTGCACTACAGGCTTGTTCTTCTGCACATCCAACATGGATTAGGTTGAACCAAAGTGCCACCCTGCACCATTAGCTCCATCCAGAGTCACCAATTATTGCTTTTTGGTTAAAATCACAGGCAAAAGCTCAGTCCAGAGCAACATGCTTGTTTTGGCAGTAAAGTTTTGGGAGCCTCACCTCATGATTTGTTTCTCCTCCTCATTATTATCATCACTCTCCTTACACTGGTGCTTTATCTTATGAATATTGATTATTTTGTCTCACTGGCTAGCGATTGTTTATTTTAGACTAACATTTTCTATTCCCACATTTCTGCACACTAAGGTGATTTATAAAGGCAGTAAAACAATGAGCGCTTGTTGCAGAGAACTCAAAAGGCTTTGCTGTGCTAAAGGTTCCTGGGAATAATAAATCAAAACTAACCTTGTTACCAGAGTGTAATCCCTGCTGCATTCACCTATCCTCCACCTGACACCATCCAGAGCTCTCGTGACCCACAAGACAACTTCATCTGCCCAAGGCTGCCTACAACCCGCAGGTCCCCCCAGCTTATTCCCTGTGCGTGCCATTCACACCTAGCAGAAGCAAAGGATGGATGGACTTCCTGGAGAGGAGCTCCAACAGCCTCAGAAGCTGCCCTTATGGCCTTCAGGCCACGTGAAGACAATCTGCCAGCTCCATAATCTAAGAACATCCTTTGTAATGTTTGCAAAGATCCACGGTGAAAGCAGCGCGCTCATCCCCCAGCCAGAGCTGCGACTGCTGAGGGAGCAATGCTGAAGACACGGTTACCTCCACCATTCACACTGCATCCTGCGAGGTCATTAGACCTGTCATACAATCACAGAGCCATCAAAGTTGGAAAAGACCTCCAAGATCCTCAAGTCAAACCCCAACACAGCCCGCCATGCCCAATGCCCACGTCCCTCAGTGCCACATCCCCACCGTTCTGGAACACCTCCAGGCACAGTGAGCCCACCACTTCCCTGGGCAGCCTTTGCCAATGCATCACCACTTCTTTCTGAGAAGAAATGTTTCCTAATTTTTCCAACTTGATACCCTTTTCTTGCCAGCACTGAGGTTTTTTCATGCTCAGAACCCCCCATTCTGTCTTATTCAGGTCAATGGGTCTCTACATCCATGCAACAACTCTGGAAGTCTCTATCAACATAAGGATGTACCCATTCTCTTCCTGAGGGCTTTGTGCAAGCAGCCAGATGTCACACGCTGCCAAGCAAGGCTTTGCTAAAAGAGCTGGAGAAGAGCTGCCTATGAGAGCAGTACAGTGTTTGTGTGAATGCTGGGGATTCAGCACAAGAACTGTGAAGGGCAGGACTGCTTAGAAATCAGTACAGCCCTGCTGTGTTACATAGTTTGTATCTTCTGCCCCCAGATATATATTCACCTGCTTGCATACTTGTAAAGCACTGGTGGCTATATCAGTCAAGGCTGCCTGTCAAGGCTGGCATCTCAGCTAGGACAGTCTGGTGGCTGTGATAAATTAAGGGTGATTCAGAATTCGTTATCAAAACCTTTTCTCAGTGAAAAACTAAGATCCTGGAAGAAAAATCACATAAGGCAGGAAACAAACACTTTTCTTGAAATGCTGTCACTGAGAAGGAGAAAACTCAAAAGTACCAGAACTTGAGGGAGAACTTCTCCCTCATCAGAGAACAAGAGAATTCATACTGCGTACAAAATTGATTTCAAAACTTTGTCTCCTTCTCTTCATTCATTTCAGAGGAAGCAGCAGATGCCTGCCCCAATAGTGCTCTCCCAGGGGTACAGCCATCAGCTGCACTGCCTCTTTTAGAGGGTGAGCATCTCTCCCCAATTTTCAAGTTGGGAATGACCCCTCTTCACATCTACGTGGCAGCCAGGGAGTGCTTAGAAGCTGTGTTTGAGATCCATCCCAGTAGGAGTCATCCTCATTTCTTCTCTGTTTTTTGAGAAGGATGAGCCCAAGCTCTGTCGAGTCTGACTTGGGAAGAGGCTGGTACCCACAGAAACAAAGCCACAGTTGTCTTCAAAGTCACCTGCAAAGCTCTCTCATCTCCTTCAGAGTAAGAATGTATCTTGGTTTGTCCCCTGGCTGGAAATAGGAATAATAGACAAGAGGGCTAAAACCAGGAACACATATATAATTCACAAAGCTCTGTCAGTTCCCCAGGCTGTCCAGATTGTATGGAACCAGGCCCAGGAGGAGTTGGCACCAGCACTTATAAGTGTTCACACCAGCCCCACATTCCAGTCCCAAGCATGCAAATACAGCCCAAGGGTTTGGTTTCCATGAGGAAGTAGATGCAAAGCAATTTTGCAACCTTAGGAGCTGCTGTGGAACAAAGCCATGGTGGTTCTGGTGAGGAATCCACTAAAAGAGGTGACAACGGTGTTAATCAACCCTGCCTTGAGTATATATATACACCTCTGGTTGCAAAACCAAAGGATGTGTGAATGCCACATTGGCTAATGGTGATTATCCCCTGGGACCAAGCTACACTCTAAACAGACCACAGACCATCTGTATCAGTGTGGGCTGAGCACGGAGCTGAGTGCCCTACTGCACTCAGTTAGCACATGCTACAGCCTGCACAGCCCCCCTGCTTCTGGAAGCAAGACAGAAGCTGGCTCTGCTCTGTCCTGGGCTGCAGACACACACCAAGCAAGCTGACACACCTGAAACGAGATGCTCTCAATTACTACACCATCCCCACCTGACAGGCACTCTCCGTACATCCCCTCTCTCTGTCTAAATGCCCCACTAGCCTCCTTGCTTATCAGAGCTCCCAGCGTGTAGTTCCTGGCAGCCTCACAAAGAGACGAGCCCTGGAGGAAGCAGGATGAATATTCATCGTCACCGTGTCTGCAAGGTGAGTGGAGGCTCTCAGCACATCCACAGGCGAGCAAGATATCCATCATAAAATTCACATTCAGGGTCTTATTCCTCTTCTAGCATTAAATATTCAGCAACAGAAACTTTCAAGACTCTTCACAATGTAATTACAGTGCCAGGAGGATCGTCTTCAATTGCTCAGCCCCAGCTCACTGCTAGGACCAGCTCAGCCAGCAGGAGAGCATGGGTGGCCCTGCTATGAGTGGCATCTCAGCTGCCTGTGCCTGCAAGGACAGGCTTGCCAAAGGTAAAAGAGAAAAAAAGGGACTGCAGAAAGAGCACAGCTGGCCAGGAAGATGAAAAAAAAGGGTGAAAAAATCCCATTGAGCTCAGTGCAATAAACCAAAATAAATAAAAATATTAATGAACAAAATAAATACAAAAATATAAAACACAAACGTACGGTGATAAAAGATAAAGAATGTGGAAGGAAGATGTGTACAGTCTCTCAAGGGCAGTGATTCTGGGAGCAACACAAGTGAAGAAGGAAATGGGACAAGAGAAGTGACCATGGAGAAAGCCATGGTCTCCATAGCCCCAGAGCAGAGCCACACTGGAACACACTTGTGCTCAAAAGCAGGATGAGGAGAGTGGCTCCTTCTCAGACACTTGCTAAGACACCATTGGCAATTGAACAGAGGGTGTTGCTAACTCACAGTATTACCCACAGGAGAAGCAGATTAAGTAGCGCATCCACATGCGTGAAGAAAACGTGTCAGCCATCATTTAAGAGAGAGGCTCTTAGGAAACATTGGTTGCACACTCCAGATTTGACATAAAAACAGTTTGCTCTTACAGCGGTTACTCTTGAATGCTGACAAATAGGGAAGAAGAGTGTCAAATTCAGCGTGTCACTGGGTGACTGGAGAGTAACAGAGGATTGCTTAGTATTAATTAATATGCCAAGGTTTAATTTGCAAGGTAGCATCCTCTAGGGAAACTGGTCCTTGGCAGAATAAAGGAAAAGCTGGTACAGGATTGAGTTAATAAAGAATTAAAGGCTAGGAATATTATCAAGTCCAGTCAGCGTGGTTTTGTGCAATGCAGCCCTTGCCCTATAAATCTGTTCTCATTTGCAGAGGAGAACACACAAGTGCTGATAGGATAAAGCGGTCAGGCACAATCAGGCTTTACAGCTTTGGATTAAAACCAGTTCTAGATGATGCTGGTGAAGCCAACGTGTAAATTGGGCGCTGGACAAAAACAGCAGATCTCAAAATGAGGAGGGATATCTCTTCAAACAACGGTGTTACAAAGGGATTTTGCAAAGGCTCTAACCGCTGGAACCAGAGTGAAGTGAGATGACAGAGACAGTGATAAAAAGTGGCTTGGAAGACAAACTCTGCCAAGTGATCAGTAAAGAGCAGTAAGACAAGATGTCCAACTGCACCAGTTGGCAGCCCTTGCCAGGTAGCAGCTTCACCTTCCTCAAGTCTGTTTGGATTTCCCCATAGCTTGCTACCTTATGGTCTTCATGTTCCTCTTTCGTGGACCAGCAGGTGAGGTGGAGCTGATAATTACACAAACACACGGCCTGGTTTTGCTTCATCATTAGGCATCCCACTCAAATCAATGAAATAAAGGGCTGCTGAAAAAATCCATTCCCTCGCCCAGACTCGCCTCCTGGCAGCATCTGCCTTGCTGTGCTCTGCTCTCACCCTATGACAGCCCTGGCTGCATATTATTGCTTAATTATCATCTCCTTACATCAGTACTGGAACATTTAATACAGTCTGTGCTCTGCCTGGCATTACTGTAAAAGCGGTTAACAAATGTATCTCCATGTCTCACTAATCACACTAAAATCATGATCACTATTCTGTTAGGAGCCTTGCTAATGAATAGGCATGAACTGCAGCTCCCAGGGACCAAAAGTGTCTTTCTTGCCTGCCCCTCCTGGAGCTGACACCACAGCTAAGCTGCTTCAGGACAAGGACTCATATCTGGCATGCAGCAGCCTATGGGACAAGCAGCAGAACTCACCCTTGTGACAGATCATCTGCTCCCAGGGGAAACTACAACTCCTGGAGAAGCACCAAGGTGAAGCATTTTCATAGAATCATTAACAGAATCACAGAATCACAGAACTGTAGGGGTTGGAAGGGACCTCCAGAGACCATCGAGTCCAACCCCCCTGCCAAAGCAGGTACCCTACACAACGATGGAGAAGACCTCTGAGATCATCCAGTCCAACAGTCAGCCCTTGTCCACTCAACCATGCCCCTACATGACACATCTACACCTTTCCTGAGCACCTCCAGACCCCCTACTACCACCACAGGGACGGTACCCATGATGATGTGCTCCCTCCACCCCTTCTTTCTTTCTCCCTGCTTCTTCCTTCAGCCTGGCCTCGCACAGGAAGACAATGAGAAATAGTACTGGCAACACCCTCTGCGACAGATCAACAGCCACAGAAGTGTCTCAAACTGGTGTGCTGACAGAATGGATAGAACACACTTGGTTAGACAGCCGAGTGCCGATGTAGCATGCGCTCACGTTCAGCACAGTGGCAGGAGATGCAGGATGAGGTCCTTCCTTTGGCAGAGCAAGACTTACTATTTATCCTTATTCCCTTTTAGCATGCTCTTCTTGCTTCCCTCACCCCTCTTCCCTTTTTCTTCTGCTCTGGTAGTTCTCTCCTCTTCCTGATCTCAGGAAGTTTGTGCTATGGGATGTGCTTGCCAATGCAGTATCATGGTGAGGCTCTCCTCTCTACATTGCTTTATGACTCCACCATACTGACATGGATAGGATATGAGAATAAAGTTTTACCAATATTTTTACTGAGAAAGTGATTCCCATAAAAATATGTCAAACAAGTGACATCTCTCCCACAAGATAAAGCAAGGCTGCTACTGGAAATGAGCATGATGCTGTTTCTAATATGCAAGCAAACAAAAGCAGAAACTGAAATTTTGCATAAATATATATAAAATGTGTACTCATCAATGTGATTGATATTAAACAGTAGCAATGCATTCAATGGAAAGAAAGATGCCACAATAAAATACCGCTGACATGACGGCTCTCCCCAGAATTTTATGTTCAGTTCAATTTTAAACCTTTATCTGTTTCTTCAGATAAGGCTTCCCACACTTCCTCAGGGTTCCTGGAGGCTGGCAGAGAGCATCCTTGTTGTGGGGATGCTTTTCTCACCCTTGGCTTGCAACAGAGAGGCAAGAAACAAGAGCCTCTGCATGTCCAATAAATTGCAATGTGCCTGTGATATAATGCTGCAGGATTTCTGATTCCCTCTTGTATGCCCCTGTGCTTAACCTTAGAGAAGTGCTGAGATCTCATTGATGCTGAATTCCAAGGCTAGCAGCAGTCAGGGAATGGCTTGTTTGGCTCAAGGAGAGGCAGACCTACTGCTATGGCTGCACACAATTGCAGCTGCTCCTCTATTTCTGCACAACCACAAGGAAAGTGGATTTTTTTTTTCCCAATTCAATATTCTCCTCCCAGCTTATCACTCAATGTCAGCTTCTGTATTAACCTACATAGCTTTCCACAGACGAACAGTAATGTGGTGCTGGAGATGCTCATTCTACAGGTGAGTTTGCCTGTATGTTGTGAAATTGCCATAAAATAAATAATCTTGGGCAGCAAACTCAGAGCTTGTGTGTATCTCTATAGAGCAATGGACCAGAGTGCAGATCCCACATGGACCAGAGTGCAGATCCCACATACTCAGATGAGCCCTGGCACCACGCCTTCACCCAACACTGCTAAAATTCCTTTCTCATCCATGCACAACTGGGTAGGAGATGCTCTGATCTGGACAGCAGCATATTAGGAGTTATTTTATATACATGCTTTTTCTCTCCAGTTCTGGCTTTTCCCAAAACTAAGTGCCTCACTTTGCAGTTCCCAGGATACTCTGTGCGTGCTGTGCCCAGGCAGCACAAGCATGCATTTGCTGCACAGCCATACTGCACAGAATAAAGTCAATTTTGTTGCTTCTGAGCCAACGCTTGGGACCTGAGTTCACCTATAAAAGGAGCAGCATTCACAGCCCTGACCAGAACCTTGAGTTATTCTTCATCCATCAACATGATGGGAACGGAACTCGGTGTTAGGGAATCACCAGGCAAACCTTACAACCATTCTGCTGAAAAAAAACTTCCTCTGGAAGGACTGTGATTGTTTCTGGTTAAAGAGCTGTCTGGTAAACCCTCTATTCTTCCGGCCTTATTGTTAAGCTGCTAACCAAATGGAAAGAGCTGCAATAAGAATGGAAAAGAAGCATGCCAGGGAAAAGCGGTCCACAGAGCATGCTAAGTGCCCCGTGCCTATGACCCAATGTTATTTATAACGTGACTTCAAATCTGGCAGCAGCTCTTGTCCTGCTTGAAGGCTAAGGGCAACTGGGAGTACTGAAAGGGAGCAGATTCTGCTGTGGCAATGGGGAAAAAGCACCACGCACCTCCAGCTCCCTAAAGGTGCTGGTGACCTTGCCCCACTGCCTGCCCACAAGGTGTTGGAGAGCAGTTAATTTCAGCTCACCTCTGCCTCTGATTAGCTGACAAGGAGGACGGTTCCCTGCCAGCCAGTTCCCTATTAGTATTCTGCCAAATACCTTCAGGACCATTTAATTTACATGCCCATTATTTTTACGACATAGAAGATTCGTAGGGAAGTGTCTCAGAGTCAGACTGTCTGAGTAGGGACGAGAGCTCCGATACTCACAGCCTCATTTCTCTGAAGACCTTTCAAAAGCCACAGGCATGGCAAACAGCAAAGAAAGATGCAGGGCTAGGAAGGAAATGGGCAGGACTTGCTCACCCAGCACAGCTTTCTCAGAGAAATCCTGAAGTCTGAATTCAACTGCAGACTACCACATACTGTCCATATAGGGGGTGGGCTACTTCATTTCTGCTCCCTGCACACCTCAACTTCACCTGGGGCACGAGGACAGCTTGTAGAAGTGCACGATGTCTACAGGATTTTACAGCTCTCTCTCCAACACCCTTCACAAACAACCTTTGATCTCACGACCCTATGAGTTGCAGTGAGTCTGACTCAGACTTTGGAGTTATTTTCAAGTCCTGTGTTGCTTGCAAGTCAGAGCACCACCACTCAAGCAGTTGCACCCCACCTCTGTGCAACACTGGAGTGGTTGGCTACGCTCGAAGAAATCTCCTGCCACGGGAAGCACTTCAACCTAAACATTTGAGGTGAGAGTGGGAGCATGTTGGGCCCGGAGGACGAGGACTTACCCAGTGAGAGACACAGATCCACCCAGCATGAGGCCGCAGGCTTTTCTTCATTACAGAGCACATCAACCAAGTGAGGTCCCTCCTGTAGCTCCCGCTGGCAAAAACCAGTAAAAAAAAAAGCAATGAGAATGTTTTACGGACATCAACGTGCAGGTGCAAGGGTTTAAAGAGACAATTGGCAGATTACCCGAGGATAATGGAGCAGATCACGAGCCATTCATTCAGGCAGTCCCCTGGGAGCAGAAGTCTGGAGGCATGTCCAGCCCTCCTGATGTGTTGTGCTCCCTCCCCCCCTCCTGCTGCTCTTCCCTCCTCTACAGGAAGCTGGAGCCATCCTGCGCTGGAAGAAGTAAAACAAATGGAAGAACAGAGCACTTCATTCATCTGTAATGTTTGCAAAGGGAAGAAAAGCTCAGACTTGGAACGCTGTCATTGCAGAGAGTAGCTGAGCTCTTGGCACCACGGAGATTTTGGACCCAGTTACGTCTGGAGAAAGCTAGTAATAATAATGACAATAATTAAGGGAAGGAGGGTGCCACCTGCTAAAATGTGGTGGGGCAGGCTGACAAACAGCCAGCGAGTCTTCCCTGGCCCTGCAGAGCCTGTGATGGATGGCACTCAGCTCGTCCTTCATCCGCAGCCACTCGTGCTGGATCCCCCAGGCTGAGCAGCCCCGTCCCTCCGCCAACCCAGAAGATATATCTGGTGGAAAAAGTGGCTCGCTGGGGTCTGCTAAAGGAAATATATTCTGCATGGAAGCCTAGGCAGCCCACGAGGAGCGGAGCCTGCTTTTGGCAGATGAGCTCAGGGAAGAGCTGAAGCCTAGCACCATACTTTCAGCAGAAAGAAAAGTTGCTCATCTTCATTTCTTACTTCTTTTCTTCCCCCCACTCTTAAAAAAAAAAAAAAAGAGAAAAAAGAAAAAAAAAAAAGCTTCATTTTCACTTCAGTGAAACTGGAGAGGCAGGAAATAATACAAAGGCTCTTTACAAAGCCCGACTTCTTTCTTCTGTGGCATCTGTGCTGCAGTATCTGTGATGGCAACAGGCTCCGCTCTTTCTTCTCTGAACTCGGCCTCATCAAATATTCCCTCTCTGGAGGCTGTGGTGCTGGGATTCCCTCTCCCAGCCCCATTGCGTTTCCAGTCACACTCAGAAATGCTTACAGAGCTCGGGAGGAGGGGAAGGAAAATGAGTCCCTTTCTGGAAGGGTGGGAAGGAGGGGCTGGGGCAGTGAGGGCAGGCCGTGCGTGGACAGCCCACAGCCATAGACCTCCCAGAGCAGGGAGGTGACAGCAGGTAACACTTGGCACTTGACAGGGACGTTTGAAACCCCTTTGGATCGGTCAGGGATAAATAATTAATCCCTAGGGATTCATCTGCTGGTGCTACTCCTCGCCTGCAGCCCTGCCAGGCCCGCTGCCGGCCCAGCGCCATGCAGAGCCCAGCCAGGAGCCTGGCGATGGCTGTGGCAGGAGGGGATGGTCTGCCCCACAGCGACCATCTAAGGGACAGGCCACAATCCTCTGTGGAAAAAGCAAGCAGAAACTCAGTCTTCTCCCTGCCATTAGGGTTTCCACCGTGTTATTACAACCAGACAGTGCTGTATTCAAGCCCGAGCCCCCACTCTCCATTCTGAGGTGCAGAATGGCAGTCTCGTCTTGCGCGTATCTGTGTGAGATGGCTGTCCTGATCCCCACTGTATCCCATTGGATCCATATGCAGATGTGTTCACAGGGCACAAGGCAGGGCTTGGAAGCAGTCGTAGAATCATAGAATCATAGAATATCCTGATTTCAGACAGACCCATGAGGATCACTGAGTAGATGATGTAGTGCACATGCATGTTGCAGCAGACACTGAGATAAGCAAAACCTACTGATCTCTGCCCTTCTTGCAGGCAGCTAAGGAGCAGGGCTATCAATCCCAGCTGAGCAAAATAAGGCTTCCTGAAAGCATTGCAGAAGATCACCCAGCAGTCACCTAGGGCTGCTCTGGCACCTGTGCAAATGACATGATCTGTATGAATGCGTCCTCGTGTGTGCACAGAGGTGCAGCACTGAGTACAGTCAGCTGAAGGTGAGGTTTAAGTGGGCCCTGTGCAACTCGAGCCCCACCAGGATGCTCTTACGTAGGCATCACAGTAAACTCCAGGCTCCCAAAGGCGACCACAGCACAGTGCTGGTAACGAAGGGCATCTCATAATCATTCCCTCCTGGCATTGGGCCATCAGCACCCCGCAAACATTTCTCTCCCCACTCCCACAGTGACCCCAGTCTCTCCAGGAGATTGCACTCATGCTGCTTTCTTCCAGAAATATCGTTCTTCTAATAGAAGTGCTTCTGTTCTCACCTCTTCTTGGTGTGGACAAACTGCTCTCCTTCATGTTTTAGTTAGTTCTCAAGTTGCTCTAGTATTTCCAATGGAAAAATTGACTCACAACATCACATTTTCTCTCTTCCCACAAGACCAGACAGGGACATTTCCCACTCCAAGTGGTGAAAAAGGACACTTCATGCTCCCAGTGTCCTTCCCTAGCTTTGGGGCATTCCAGCTTTCCCATGCCATCAAGAAGCCCAAAGTCATGCTAATGCAAACCAACTCTGAGGGGTGCAGAGCAACTCAAAATGCAGTAATATACATCTTATGGCAACACAGACAATGCTGCAACATTCTGCCCTAGGGGACCCTGCAAGCATATCCTGGAGACACTCTGCTTGGTCTAAGTGGTGGCAGTGGTGGACCACAGAGGTGAGGAAGGAGTCAGGAGCCTACTGCAATCAATGGAGAAGGACCAAGATGAGGGTTGACATCTGATCGTGTCCTTGTAGATTCCCCAGTACCTTGGCTGCTCTGGTTGTTGCGTTATCCCCACGGAGGTGACAGCAGGAGGCACAGAGAGCATGGCCTGTGCCTAGTCTCACTGGACCAGCACCCAGTCCTTCACACCCAGGTGTGCATACAGGACCAGTCTGGCCCCAGCAGAGTCAGGACCTAGCTTACTTAGTGAGGATTACAAGCTCAAACCCAGTTGGAAAAAATCTGATGGAAATATAAACTTTTCATACTGAACACCTTCTTCTGAAGTAGATACAGATTCAAAAATAACTTAAGAGAAATAAATAAATAAATGTTCTGCCTGGGCTGTGCCGTGGACCATGTCTCACTGCAAACACAGAGTGCCTGGGAGCATCCCCATCCCTTGCCCTCTATGGAGTCCTGCACAGGCAGCTGCCCACTGGCTGATACCTGGGCCAGCTCAGGTGGGATACTAGACACAGAAACTGCAGCAAGGCAGAAGGCATCCTGGGTGTCATCCAGTGGGCACACTTGAGACACTGAGCAGCAAATGCAAGAATCAGCGTTCACCACCACCTGCCAAACAAAACAGAGTCCTGGGGATACTTTTGCTCTCAGCTAATCTGGATCACAAGTTGCATCCTCCTGCAATTACCTAATACATCAATATCACAAGTTATTTACATATTTATGGAGTAGTTACCCCAAACCTCATAATACTACAAAAAAATGATCATACAGCTAGTAATTTAAATGAAAAATTATTATTCATACATTTTCATTGTAACGTCAATGCCACAAAATATTACAGGTTCATGAGGCAGCCAGTGCTCTGCTAATAATTAGAATGCATTACCACTTTGATGAGGCATTTACACAGAGCTGCAGAACTGTCTCAGAACTGCCGAGATGTTCCCAGCACCCCAATTAGAACAAGGCAATGGCTTACATTTATACCGCAGACCGTGCAGCATAAATCTTACCTTTTGCCTATTTCCAGATACCTTATGCACCATGGAATGTGGCTGTCATCGCACCCACATCCCCTCCAACGCATGGGGTGCACACACTCAGAGCCTTCCCCACTTAGAACCTTCCCCCCAGCAACCATCACACATGATCAAGCACCAGCCCCTTCCCAGCTGCACGTGTCCCCCAGTACTCACTCACCCACTTCTTGGGACTCCACGGTTCCACTGGAAATGCTCACAGCTGCTCTGCTGCTCTGGACAGGTCTCCTTTCTTCTAGCATGTTAGGAACCTCCATTTTAGCTGGTAGCTCACCCCAGGCTGCTTACCCAATTACCTGCATTCTGCACCAGAGCCCAGACCTAGAGCAGCCATCCCAAATCCACCCCAGCCACACAGCCATAGCACAGTGCAGGGAGGAGAGATACTCGGTAGAGAAATAGATCCACGTGTTGTCACGCCTTGAAGGAGCAATTACCAGTGACACGCACTGCAGCAATGAGCTGTGAAGTTATGACCAATGCCCCAGCAGCACCCCTCTAACAAATACCCAGAAGGTGAGAACGCAGGGGGGAAACACCAGCTGAATAAGGAAAACGTGACCGTGTCTCTGGAAAACATCTTTCACACAGCTGGGTTCATTGTGATGTTTCTTGCCATCATGGCTTTTCTTAATGCCATTCAAAACCAACACAAGCATCAGCCTCTGGGAGCAGCATGTCCCTGCTAGCAGCTGGCAGAGCGTGCCTTGCTCTGCCCGCTCTGAGCATATCTGGGCAGAAAGGAGCTGACACAGGGGAAGGGGTGAGGCAGATGATACAGGGAATAAATCGAGGAAGGGAAGAAATGGCCAAGGCAATATGCTGGTTTCAGCTCAGCTGGTGGCTTCGTGCTGCTGTAAATAAAGAGAGTTGATGTCTGGCAGTAGAAACAGTCTGTCAGGGGCATGGAAAGGAATAAGGAGATTCTCAGAGCCGGAAGTGGTGTAGAAATGGTCTGGGAACCCCAGCTCTGCATCTCACTGCTGGGGCAGGTGGTGTGAACAGCCTGTCCTCATGCAGATGGGAAGGGATGGTACTGAAGGTATCTGGGGCATGAGAAACACAGCTTTGGAGAGTCCTCAGGAGCAGAAGTGAGGCCCTCTCCATCCACTGCTGTCAGTAACTGTTGTGTTCTGCACCATCCTCCAGTTTGCCATGCAAGTGTTGCAGATGAACCCCAGGAAACCTTAGAGAAAGCCTCAGAGGAGAAACACCCTTTTCTTCCTCAGGAACTGAACCATGTCCCATCCATCTCTCTCCAGTGAACCCAGGGCCAAGGCTTGTCCAGCTCCCAGCAAAGCTCTCAGAAAACCAAAACCATCCCTAAGGGAGACAACTGAAGAGCAACATGACATGAGCACTGAGCGATCCAGTGCCAAATTACCATCGCTTGGGCATGGACGAATCTCTTCAAGGGATGGGATCTGTGCAAGAGTCTGTCACAGAAGAGGGAGCACACCACTGGTTTCTACAATAAGCCATGTCCCTATTGCTTTCACACAGCATCCGCAGCTCTGTTTTATGTACCCTCACCTTGTTGGAGCTAAATACCCTACTGCCTTTTGTGTTCTAGTGTGAAAGCAAACTGCGTAGCATTGTCATCAGCAGTTGCACCCTATGCAGAATTCTTTCCTGAGGCCTTTAATTGCACACTGTAAATGCACTGCATGGGACTAATGATAGCACAAGAAACTTTGGGTCAGAAGGAAACAATTGCATGACTGCCCTCTTAAAAACAAGACAACTCAGACGCAGAAATAACACTCCTAGAGAAAAGACTTCCCAAACATTTACAGCTAAGAAGAGCTGTCTTCAGGAAGAGAGAAGTGCTTTACTAAGGATCAAAACAGATGACCCCAGCAACCCTTACCAGAAGTTGTAAAGCACATCGTGAAAACGGGGCAACTTCTACCTAGGCTGGGCAAGAAAAAGTCTTCCTTTTGAGAATGTACTGTGTGATTTAGAAACTCCTCTTACTAAGATGAATCAATTTCATAAGCATGCTAACATCTCTGTTCCTCGGATGTTAAGAAGAACATTTAGAACTGGAGAATGCATTGTAGGAGACCTTTCTTACATCTGAATTCATGTTTCTGCTTAAAGGTCAAAACCTTTCTGGGTGTTTTTGCCTTGATAAGCTCCTTCAGAAGCATTTATTTACAAATGATCCGTTTCCAGATATGCGCCTCATATAATAACTTCCATTGCTATTGTTCTCAGTGCAGGAGATGGATGTGTACGAGTGTAACAAGGCCATTTGGTGTTATAACTGGATCTCGAGGCAGCATCTGCTTGAGCACAGAAGAGACATGAGCCCATCCCTGATCTGAGCGGTGCTGCAGCTGCCTTGCCTGGCACGTGGATTTGGGGTACACGGCTTTCTGCATTCAGGAAAGAAAAGGGCCTTTTTGGGGACCTTCTTTTCCCAGACCCCTCAAAGGGGAGCATGCTGCTGCCTCGGAATATAAATCACCTCCAAAGGCTTGAATAGAAAAGACAGTCTGTAATGGCTGATGATTGTCCTGTTTCAAAACACTCTAAGAAGTGATTTTCCCAAGAAGACTGGTTAGGTAGGCTGAAAAATCATTGACAGAGCAGCGATTTATCCCCATGCAAATGGGACCGTGGGCTAAATCAGAGGAAAATTAACTCTGAGGGTGCTCTGAGACCCTCCACCACAGCACCAGAAGCAATGGGGGTTACACTGCCTATACACAAACGTGCTCCTTATTCACGAGCAGACAACAACACAGGGCAAAGCACAGGATGTCAGACCCTGCATTGTCCTTCTAGCAGAGGCAGTTAATTTTTTCAGGTAAGCAATGGCTGGGTAAGTAAAGCAAAGAATAGTGAACAGTGAGGAGCCGTGACACACCAGGTTTCTAATGCGACACAGCACATTATTTCTTCAGCACTGGGACCAATAGGAAGTTGTCAGTGTTCTGGCAAGGAGTCAGTGTTAATGTATTCCCGTAATGAATTTAATGGGATAATGAAATGCTGTTGTAATTGAAGGTATTAACAGCTTCTCCTGTTAAATACCAACTTGCTTATACTATTTGTTCCTTGAGAAAAGACATGAGCTAATCTTGGTAAACAGAGGGAAATGGTGGGATTTAATTTGGATTTAGGGCTCTTCGTATCCAGGTATTTTGTGATTTTCAAGACTACTCCTTCGAGTGACTTCTTTCAAGTAACTGATTCAAACGCTTTCTTTGGTTTCATTGGCTTTAGCTGAGATTCTTCAAATTTGCATATGCAGATACCATTTAAATTACTTTAGATCTGCAAAGAGGATTCTCCCGCCCTCAAATACAGCTATTGTACCCATCTCTAAGCTTCTTCAGTTGTCTAAAAAGTGTCAGGTAGGACTCAGCAGCAGCTCTGGGGAAGGAGGTGCTTTGTCTTTGGCTCACAAGAGGAAAGGAGCCCTCTGGGGACACGTGCTCCCTGCCCACACATCTCAATTATCAGCTCTCTGCAGAGCCTCTGCCTGGGTCCAACCGCTGTTTGCCATTCGTGTTCTGCCTCTCATCTTCTCTTCCTTCTTTAATAGCCAAATAGTCATGCTCAATGACCGTGATTATTATAGCTGCCTTCAGCCTTGATGGTTAACAGTGTCTAGCTCCCTGTCTTGCTATTAGCAGGGATTCACAGGAACATCTAGGCTTTGGCCATTTGTGTTTTCCTTGGCTAAACGTCAGTCTCCTCAGAGGAAATTAGTTAACAGTGTGATCCCTGTGAGAGCTGATCTAAGGGGCAATGGCCTTAAAAGCTTCACTAGTTGGGATGGAGGGAGAGTTACCATAGAGTTTGCATGAAGTGTTGGGTGTTTTTCCCCTGGGTGGGACATTCCTTATGAAGGGCACGAGAGCTGGGCCATCCATGTCTGGGTAACACGTCGTCGGATCATCTGGTACTTTGAGCAGAACTGGATGTGCAGAGTATGGGTATGCAAGAGCTCCCATCTTACTGAGCCTCTTGGCAAGCAGGAGCTGCTGAGGCAGCTCGGAGATAAACGAGCTGCCCGTGCCTCATTTACAGCTCTGTAATTATTTGTTTGGGTGGCAGGCATATGGGCCATTCACTAGAGCCTGGGATTGGTCTATTATTCTCTCTTCAGTTTAACACCATGTTCTGCTAAATTATGGTATTTGTGTAGGTCTTTCCTTAAATAATAATAATAATAAAAAGGTTGGAACCAGTGTGGTACAGGAAAGCACCACAAAGTTGATTTAAGGGGCAGGAGGAACACCTTCCATGCAGAGATTTATAGGGTTCAAGCTGGTTAGCTTTTCTAGAACAGAAGACTGAGAGGTGACTTCATCATTGCATCTAAATACCTTCAGAGGGAGAAAATATCACACAATAAAGACTCTGTGACTTCTCTGCGAAAAGCAGAACAAGAGCTGGAAGCCAAAGCCAGCAACATTCAAATTATAAATTAGATACTTTTTTGGAAGGATTGCGTTTAACCACCAGTGAAAGTAGCCTGAAGAAATCTTTCTGAAAGGTATGTTTCAGTCAAATCCAAGTCACTGAGTGCACTGCATGATGAGCCTGGTGAAATGTAATGGCTCGCAGTGTGCAGGAAACCAGGTGCAATGATCTAATGCATCTCACCAGCCTTATGAATCTGTTAAATAAAACCATCACATAAACTGCAAGCCAGCAACAAATTCCTTCTTCCTGACACGCAGCTAAAAATGAGGAGGAGGATGGAGTCAAACACACCCCTCCTTGGAAAGTCAGGAAGATAACTGCACGCTCTTGATCCCACCTCATTGATTCTTCCTTTCTGTCAATGGGTGGACATCCCCTTTAACACCTGCTCTGAATTCTGCTGCCCTACTCAGTATTCAAAGCACAGCCCGGTTATTTATAACAAAAATTTTTCATTTTGAGCTTCGAGGTATAACAAGGTGGTTATAAAACTGATTTAGGGATAGAAAAGTTTGATTATGGAGGGAAATTATTCAAAGGTTTCAATGAAAGGAATAAGTTGCAATGAAATAGTGCTCCTGTTATGGGAAGACACATAGAGAATGAAGAGTGTTTCCTGCTCCCCATTCCCCAGTGCAGGGCACGCATAGAGGGCAGGGAGGAAGGAACAGGGGGCCAAGCAAGGCCTTTCCCACTGGGAAAGGAAGCAGAGGGTTCACCAAAGAGCACCAGTCAGCAGATCTGCTATTAGTGGAGATGGTGAAATTACTAATAATGAGGTAGGGAAGACTGGAGTGGAAATACTGATGTGCTGTGTGGGAAGGAGATTGAGGATGTGCTGGTATAGCAGGGGAGCTGTGGAGCATTGCCTTCCATGGAGAGTGAAAAGCCCATCCACACTAATCACAGCAGACCCTCAATGTCCCACCAGCCAACAAGGAGAAATCCAGCTTTTATTAAGTTTTACTACATCAGGGACAAGGGGAGCTTCAGGAAATGGTGAGAATGCTGAGGTTTTGCTTCTCTGTGCCCCATGAAGGTCCCTAACCTGAAATCAGTTACCTAAGCTAGTGGGAAAACCAACACAGGGTTCAGCTGATAAAGAATTAAAGGTGGGATTAACATCAATCACTGTAATTGCATGCAGGTAGCTCGTTCGTGACAGGCTGCATGGAAAAGGATCAGAGCTGCACCTTTGTTTAAAGATACAATCCATGCGCAGCATCAGAACCAGCACTGCTTTCGGGCTGGTGTGGTGAGTGGCCTCAGCCATCACAGTGCGTGGAGGAAAGGCTGGGATACAGGTAAACAAGCATTAAGTGCTGGCTCTCCGTACAAATGGAAATGAAGGATGTGATAAATTTGCTTTTTAAAGCAATCAGATCTCCAATAGCCACCATTTGGCTCAATTGGAGACAATGAGGACACAGGGTAATGTGACAGATCAGCCATTTTGTGGGAATGAACACATTTATTTTAGCTATACCACGCAGACAAAATTCACTTTAAGTTACATAACACGGCAATTTATCTTCATCATCCATTACCTGTGAGTTCATAAGTGGAAACCTGTCATCAAAGACACAGCCTATGCTTGACTAAAAGTTCAGGGCACCGACTGCTCTGATGCCACAGTCACAACCACACTCTGCAAGGACGTCTAGCTGAGCCGCATGCATCCCACCCCATGCAGAACAACACGAGGGCTGTCCCAGCTCGCCCTCAGCATCAGATCACCTCTGCTGCCATCTCCCATTGCCCACCTGGAGCACTGTGCAGTCCTCAGTACAGGAGAGAGTCACGAAATAGAATGGCTTGTTTTGGAAGGGACCCCAAGAATCACCACGTTCCAAACCCCTGCCAAAGGTAGGGCCACTAACCTCCAGATCTGCTACTGAACCAGGCTGCCCAGGAGTCCATCCAACCTGGTATTGAACACTTTCAGGGATGGGGCATCCACAGCCTCTGTGGGCAGCCTGTTCCAGAACCTCACCACTCTCTCTGTGGGACGTGGAGCACATCCAGAGGAGGGCCACAAAAATGATGCAAAGTACTCACAGTCTGCAAGATTCCTTTCCATGGCATGAATGCAACCTGGCAGTACCCAGACTTCTCTTTTTTCTCCTCCCAGCAGACAAATTTTCAGATGATGGAGATTTTTTCACTTGGCAAATTGTGACTGTTTTGCTGAGAGCTGTGGCTGGGGCTTCTCGCACATCATCTCTTGCTCCTTTTTCTCCGTTTCCTCCTTCTCAGACCTCACTCACAGCCTTGCCTTTTATCAGAGGCCCAGCAAGCCCCCAAAATTACATTACATTACATAATTGGCACCACTGTCTAGATCAATCACAGGTAATCCTATGATTTTGTCTTGTGTACCATCCATTGAAAAGCATATTGCTCATGGGTTTTATTTCCTACATGGACTGCAGCACTCCCCAATTTTCTGTACTACAGCTGGGTGCACTTAGCCTCTTCTGCTTGACTTGCCTGAAAAATGCGAAACTCTTCAGGAGCTTCAGAGCAAGCAATTGTCATGAAATGCTACCTCCCAACTTTATTTTTTGTTTCTGGTAGCTGTTTCTTGAAGTAAAATGAGCAGTGAAACACTGCCCAAGCATTCCCTATTTGATTTGAAGCTGGTCATACAGCTTCACAGAATCACAGAATGGCCAGGGTTGGAAGGGACCTCAAGGATCATGAATCTCCAACCCCCTGCCACATGCAGGGCCATCAACCTCCATGTCCAATGCTAAACCAGGCTGCCCAGGGCCCCATCCAACCTGGCCTTGAACACCTCCAAGGACGGGGCATCCATAACCTCTCTGGACAGCTGTTCCAGTACCTCACCACTCTCGGGGTAAAGAATTTCCCCCTGATGTCCGACCTCAATCTCCCCTCCCTCAACTTAAAACCATTTCCCCTCATCCTACACATATCAACCCTTTCAAAGAGTTGATTCCCCTCCCCTCTGTAGGCTCCCTTTAGGTATTGAAAGGCTGCAATGAGATCGCCCCGCAGCCTTCTTTTCTCCAGGCTGAACAAGCCCAGCTCCCTCAGCCTGTCCTCATAGCGGAGCTGCTCCAGTCCCCTGATCATCCTAGCGGCCCTCCTCTGGACCCTCTCCAACAGCTCCCTGTCTTTTTTGTACTGCGGGCTCCACACTTGGATGCAGTATTCCAGATGGGGCCTCACAAGAGCAGAGTAGAGGGGGACGATCACCTCCCTGTCCCTGGTGGCCACCCCTCTTTTGATGGACCCCAGGATACCATTTGCTTCGGCTCGTGTGAAGCTCTTGGCCGTCTATAATGTTTGGATTTTCTCCTGGCACAACTGGATTTTGGAGGTGATGAGTGCAAGGACTGAGCCTGAAGCCCAGCGAAGGTGAAATTCCTCCTGATGTCTGAGAAGCCTTCTGAAGCGTAGAGCGCTGGAATACGTGATCGTCATCAGGGATTTGTTAATAATCTATTGGGTGAGCATGCATTGAGCTGATCTGCTTTGGGGTTGGGTGGACAGATAGGCTCGTTTCATCCTCACGCTATCCATCAGTTTATCATACTGATGTCTGTGGGAGGTGAAATATTGGTACAGGCTGCCCAGGGAGTGGTGGGGTCACCGTCCCTAGAGGTATTCCAGAGCCATGGAGATGTGGCACTGAAGGACGTGTTTATGGGCACGGTAGAATCTTCTGGGGTTGGGTTTGGGAATCTTAGAGGTCTTTCCCGACCTTCATGGTTCCATGATTTTATGATTCCATGACACGCAGCTGAAGACAGCCTGGAATAATAGCTCCAAAAAAGCTATGAACTGTCTATTAATCAGACAGGGCATACATTTTGAAAGCAAACAACTTTAATCATCTTCTTGCTGATTTATCCTTCAAAAACATTCAGAGTGTTCTTATCTCAGAACCTGAAGCTGCAAATGCGGATCACAGAAACGTCAGACACTTCCTTGTCATCTCGTGTTGCCAAAAGAAAATTCTCCAATGTATCCTCCCAAGCACAAAAAAAAAGGCCAAGTCTCCTTTTGGTGTGTTGCCTTCCTGCTTCTTTTATATGCATTGCAATAACATATTGCAATAAATATTTCCCATGTCTCTGCCTTCCACAGCCCTTATTCCCAGAGTCTATTAGTGATATTTTCCCTGCTCTTACAGAGACTTCTGACAATTTTCCTGCTTGCATAACTTTTAATTGCAGTCACTTCATTTGTACGCATCATACAGGTGCTTTCATTGTTCACTGCTAAGAGAGATTATTATAACAAGGCAACCAGACATTTTATCTTTGCTTTTAAAATTCAGCTTAACTACATCCTTACTAGAGAACTTATTAAAAAAGTATTCCAGAATTCACTACACACAACTTCCCATTGCCAGAGAATTAGAGACATCCTGATGTGTTTGAAATGAAATACAGGCATCTGTTGGAGCGGAATGCTTTCAGGTGCTGGCAGTAAACACAGTTTTCTCATGCTGGTTGCAAACCCATACCTGCTAGAAAAGCAAAATCAAAGAATAAACAGAAAGGAAGTGGTTCATTGCCTGCATTAGATTAACCAGTGACCTCCCTGAAGGAAGCCAGGCCAAATGGGACGCACTGATTTGCTAAAACGCATTGACAGAAGTTTTACAAAATCAATCTGGTTCCCTCTGGATCACGTTGCAGCATCTGAGCTTGGCTCCTTTCCTCTCCAGACTGCGTTTGTTTACTGAATTTTTTGGGGGGGGCCACGACCAACCCTTCTGCTTCACCTTGAAATGTAATGGCCTGCTCTTTTCTTTCTAATGACTAAGGCTCATTACTGCGTGCTTGATGCCCAATGTCAATGTGCTCTCACAAATCCCTGGCCCTGTTAAGATCAGTCACTGGAATTCTTTTCATACCACACCTCTGAAGACTTCTCACCAGTCTTCGCTCACTTCTTTCAATCCTGCCAGCCCAGATTGAGCCAAAAACCACATCTTTGAGCTCCTAGAGATGTTTGGCCTTTCCTAAATTCCTACCCTAGTTCCCAAACAGAAAAAAAAAGCTTTAAGAAGAAGTGCCTTGTCAAGGAAACAGCAGGAAGTGCATTCAGGCAACCCAAGTGTACAGCACCCAAAGCCCGCATGGATGAAGTGAGCATCCCTGCCTGGCACTGCAGCTTGTGGAACTCACAGCTCTGGGAACGTGCCATGCTGGGGCTGTTCCAGGGCCCACCAGTATTTGTACTGGTCCAGGAAGACATTTGGAACCGCTGTGGTCCAACCTCTCTAGTTCCTCTCTCCAAGGACTGCTTATGAAATGCATTGCTTGTGAATGGCAAGACCAACGGGAAATCTTCTGGAAAAGGGCCTCAATGTCTCTCCCAGCATCATTAGTTACCCTGGATGCAGTGGGGAAGCCAAAAGGGCCAGGCACAGAGCCCACCTGCTTGAGAAGTGCCCACGTAGCACAGAGATGGGGCCGGAGGCTCCTGGCGCAGCCACGGGGCTGCCTGCTGCCACAGCAACTTCAGGAAGCAACAAAACCACACAGCATCTTAAGCTGCTGCAAAGGTCCATGGAATCACCCCAACCATTCATCACACAGCTTAGATGCAAGAAGCAAATCCGAAGCTCTTGTCAGGAAGGCTAAGAAGAGGCAACATCCACAGCAATCACCCATCAGAAAGAAAACACAGGCTCAGCTCCTTCCCGCTGCTCTAATCCCTCAGGAGGCAGTGATAAATCCCAGGATTTGGCTTGTCATGTAAGTCTGCAACATTTCTCCTTTTTTTGTTTTGTTTTTTTTTTTAGCAGAGATACCGACAGCTTGGGACAAACAGCATTGCCAGGCTGTGGGTTGCAGGATGTCCATCGTGTCCTGTCCAGAGTGTGACCTTGGATCACCAAAAGCTGTGATGCAGTTTTATCAAGATGGGTTTCGTGTTTCAAGGTCACTCAAACATCTCTAAGGAGAAGGCAACACAAACTCTCGCAGTATGCAGCAGCCCTGAGCCAATGAGCTGCCATTCTGCACACTGCTGCTGCAGAAAAGGAGCGAAGGCTCCAAGGATGACCTGCACCATTTACATCACAACCACGGATGGACTTGAGGAGAAGGCTTTAAAGCAACACAGAAAGCAGATTTTCTGCTCTGCAAGCCCCAAAACTCCCAGTTTTCATTGAGAGCAAAAGTCACAGCTTCTGTACAACCACTTTTAGTTGATTTTAACTGCACCCATCCCTTCAGCCTCACGTTGTAGCTCTCACTCTCTGTCCAGTAGCAAATCTGCCTTTTAAAGCAACACAGACATTCTGAAGCAGCCTAGAGACAAGATTAGGAATAATTTTGTTGCTGTCTTTCCAACTTTTTGAACAGTGGTGATGTCAAATGCCCCAGGTACAAACCTGAAATGGAACAGGTAACGGAGGTAGATCAACAGTGAAGGAAATGCCATTTAGTGTCTCATCTCTAAAGAAATTTCCCACCAGTGATAAAGAGCGTGATTTGAAACAAACAAAAAAAAAAGATGAAATCACACAGAAAAAAAATGAGTGAGGTGGGGAAAATCAGATGTGGCTGAGAACAGAAGGTACTTCTCAATTCATAAGCACCAGGAGAAGTTCTCACTCCCCACACAGTCCTAATTCCAGCATCCCCAGCCTTCCGAGAGTTTGACTTCTCAGCATAATTCCCAGCCTCAAAAAAAAATGGTGCTTTGTATGGAGTGCACCTCCGCAGACCAACAAATCTCTGCACGATTCAGCAGGTGGGGCGAGCAATTGGCTCCGCACCGCGCTCCTCTGGTCTGAGTTACACGGCCCGCGAGAGGCACGTGATTGATTTCAAACCCATTTATGGCTCACATAAAGCTTGAAGACGGAATCGTGTTTAGTATTTTGTTTTCATTTCATTTTATCATGTCTCTACGCTGTAAATGTAAATGTTTGGCCTGAAGTCAGCGGGTGTAAATCAGGGTAGCCCCCTGGAAGCCAGTGATGCCACACTGACTTACACCCACCAAGGATTTAGCCAGTTCTCTCTTAATATATGGCCGGTTACAGGCATTTTTATTTGTGGTTATATTAACTGGGTTTTGCAAGGTTGCCAAATAAAGAAATGTTATCCAGGGGACAGAAAAGTGCTGCTCTTGGCAAGATTGCTTTCAGCCCCTGGAACCACCTTGCTGGCTGCGAGCGAGCACAGGCCAAAGCACTGCTCTGGGAAGGAGAAAGATGGGGTATCCCATAGACCAAGCAGGACTGCAGCAGCCCTGTTCCATGCCCGAGCTCAGACTCTCATCCAGGAGAGGTCTTTGCCAGCTCCAGGCTGTATAGGACAACAAGGGCAGCTTCCGCCTTCCAAAAATCAAGGAATGAAACATAGAATAGAACCATGAAGGTTGGAAAAGACCACTAAGATCATCTAGTCCAACCATCAGCCCATCCTCACCATGCACACTAACCATGTAACTCAGTGCCACCAGAAAGCTCCTTTTCTTTGCCCAGATCTCTGGGTGATGCACATTCTGGTGCAGAGCCTGCTTTTGCTATGGGAAGAGATATCCCAAGAACCACGGAGTGCTGTGACCATGAACGTGACCTGAGGTGTCACCCCCTCAGCAGTGGCCTCAAGCAGAGGGAAAGGGGAGCCCTGGATGGGGGAAGGACAGAGGGGCAGGATGCAGATGTCTCAGACCTCTGCAGCTACTGGGTGTATTCATTTGCCTTCAGCACAAGCTGTTTTACTTACTCTCAAACACCTACTTATTAAGATAGAGACTCATAGCCATTAAAATCATCAGGATGAGGTTTTTTGCAAGAGCAAAACTGCTGTTTCTGGTTATTGGGCATATTCTGAGCCTATTATTAAATGTTGTCTGTCTCAATTACCTCCACCTTTTCATTGGGATGTAGTGTGCTTCATTTTCTCTTCCAGATGAGCAGGTGCAGAAAATGGCTCTGTGTCTTGCCTGGAAATGCTTAGCCACCTGATGAATGGTAAAATAATGCACATTTCTGTTGTGCAAGGAGTATGTGCATTTGGCAAATGTGGAAATAAATATTGCTCATAGGATGCTGGAAAATCAATGGCGCAATTTCTACTACAAGGATCTCAGTGGGAAAAGCCTGTTGAGATCACTTGTGCATGCATTTCTGTAAGTAGCTACATGACACGTGCACTTTGCAGTGATCTGTCACTATTCCATTACAGAAAAGAGACAGGATCTGTCGAGAAACAAGAGGCAAGCTGGAGAAATTCAAATAGAGATGAAACCCACCTACGAAGATCAAACACAACCTGTGTTGCACAGGGGTACACCTGAAGCTGCACACCCCATGATCCAAATACCTTCTGTCTCATCCACTTTGAGCAACTGTTCCCTTCAGGTATGCTGGAATCTTCTGCTGGATGAGGCTTTGCAGAGGAGAGAAAGAAACGGATGCTCAAATATTTCTGTCCGTGTGGGGTACAGGAGTGGCACAGCTGAAGACAAAACACAACAGCCCAACAGTGAGATTTCTTTGGTAAGACACAGGGAAGACCATTGGTAAGAGCATTGGTGAGACCATTGGTGAGAGCAAGTCACTGCTCTAGGAATCAGAGCCCATCTTGTGGAATGCAGGGGTCCAGCTGCACATCTTGTTGGCAGTTTGTGGTTCTACACACACAGCTCTCCTGTGCCTCCTCAGCAGATCCAGCTGTACCCAGCCTCAAACCATGCCCTACTCCTGAGTCAGCTTGGTGTTGGATAGAAAAAGGGGAAATCTGATGGTGTTTGGATAAATGCCCAGCACTGGGCTTGTCAGAAGTTAGCTCCAAATTCACACCTTTTCCTTTGGATGGGATCGACTGCTACTCCTGCTGGGGAGACAGGTTCACTCTTGTCTTTGGCAGCAAGCATTCAGCTCCAGAACATCACCGCCAAACAAGGAGCCTCCTCCCTTCAGTTCTGCAGCCAGTTTTCACGCCCTGCACAGGCAGATGCCCACAAGTACATGCACATAACCCTGACCCACTGCGCCCCACTTTCACATTCCTGTGCCTGCTCTGCCATTGCATGCCCCAGGAGCTGCTTTGCCCAGAGGAAATCTTCATTTTTTCTTTTCTTCTTCTTTTCTGGCAGAAGATATTGCTCCGCAGCATAAGAATGATTTCTGTTCCTTATTCCTGAACGTAAAGCTGGCACTGCAAGCTACAACTGTAATTAGCAGTCATTTTTTCCATTTACTCACAGACAATTGATAAAAATGTTTAACTGCACTAATCACTGATGAAGCTCTGTGGATTGCACCATTCCCAGCCCTCCTCACAGGCAAAGTCTCAGCTTGTTCAGCTTTTGCATTAGCAACATCATCAGACTGCTGGGTGTCACTGGGCTGAAAATTCCACCTGCTGCCTCTGTTTGACCACCAAACTTCATGTCTCCCTAAGGACTTTGTCTTGCTCTGGCTCTGACACGCCGCTGGGATTTGAGTCTTTTTGTTTCTTTTTTTCGTTGTTGTCTAATATCTTCTAAATTCTTCTGATTAATTTAGCCCTGCCAAACATGGGTTATACTCATATACGTCACTTTCTACACATATTTTCGAGGTTTCTTGACTTCTGATTTTATATCAGTCCCCAAACACTTTTCCTTTTTCTATGTATTGATTTTCTAACTTCTAAATGCTCTTCTTCCTAAAATACAATCGTTTTTCCTACATTTCCTTTCTCTGGGGATAACCCCCTAGCCACCGAAACTGCTCTTACGGAAGTCACAATTCCCATTCTCATTTCTACATCTGCTTTTTCCCTTCTCCTCAGTTTTGTTTCATCTTCTCCATGGCATTTTTCTGGTTCAAAGCCCTGTGTTTTGAGTCCTTCTGCCTCAGCCATCTCTTCCCAGCCCACGCCAAATGAAATGGAGCTGACAGTAACCGAAGGCCAGCCAGTGTCTAATGGTGATGAACCCAATATGTCTTTATGCTCAGAAGCTGGTTGGTGATAGGCTTTTACTGTGCAGGCTGAGGACCATGAGATACCACCTCCAAGCACTCAAGGTGGTGGTGCCACACTCTTGGCCATTCAGAAAGCTGAAATCCTATGGAAACACAAGGTTTACTTCTTAAAGATGGCTGACAGGATTCCAATTTTCTTCCATGATCTGTAACAGACCAAAAGAACCCCTGTGGATGTGATTTGGACTTACATTTTCAAATGTATCTTAAAAGAAAAGGAGAAAATAACCATTCAATTTATAGAAGGTACATACAGAGTGAATGCACACTGCAGAAATGCCAGTACTGGAGATCAGGGAGGCTGAATTCAGCAGCAAACTTCCTGCAAAGCTTTTCTCACTGGGAAGGTTTGCTGGTATCCATGGAGCATCCTTGAACACAAGTAATATTTTTGTATGACTAAAAACACACACTCATGAGTGTCAAGAGCAGTAATGTGTAAATTCCAGATAGATGCAAAGCATGCATGTAGAATTACTGCCTGCCTTGTTGCATTCTTTCCTAGGATGGTATAGAAAGCATCTGAAGATGACACGCACGTCCCACGCAGCGCTCCCTTCTGCTGAGTGCTGCAGGCTGCCTGGGGCACTGGGCAAGTGCACAGTGTGTGCAGAACGTCACTCAGTATGGAGAGAGGGCTCTTAATTCCCTCAACATTTCCTCACGCAGCCTGGACTGATACATCAGCCCAACATTCACACCGTTACACGAGTCCCCTACGCAATCATGGATGGTCTGCCCCGTGTTCATCCACTGAAACGTACCTGGACTGTGACAGCACCCAATTGCACCTGAAGATCACGAGGTTCCTACGTGTGATAACAGGCATGAAATTATACCCCAGAGGTATCTCAGAATGGCAGAGCTCCCTGTGTGTCTCCTCCAGGTTCAGTGTCCTTGCATGGTGGATGAATCCATCCAAGGATCCATGTGGAGACAGGTGTTGGACTTGATGATCCTTATGGGTCCCTTCTGACTTGGGATATCCTATGATTCTGTGATCTCTGTCAGCACACAGGCCCAAGCAGCAGCACTGGCAGGAAGAACTCTTGATCTCAGCTGCTCAGCACTTAGCAGGAGGCACCAGGCCAGCTCGCATTTCAGGGTGACATTTTTTTCTCATTAGCCAAGGTCTTGGCTGCACTTTAATTGTTAATGAGAGTTCAATAGCTAAAGCTTGTTACATGTAAATGGAGGGGATGCCTGCCAAACGCCTCACAGCCTCCAGCTCATGTCTAACCAACCCTATAGGAAGCATAGGGCACAGTAACTCTTCAGACTCCTTCACTGCAAGGCAGTAAAAGACTAGGAGCTGGTGCTTGGAGGAAAAGTTATGCCATGCAGAGTTGAGCCTATAAGCACAGTGCCTGTCCCCAGGAGGCTGCACGAGATTCCTTGTTCTGGGGAACAGTAGCACTGGGAACACCAGAAAAGTGGCCTCAGCATCTCTCTGGGAAGAGAGGAAAAGTGGCATAAATCTGCTCCAGCTGGTGTGGTCCAGATCTGGGGTGATCTGAGCCTGGGTAGGCTGGTACGAAATGGTCAGTGATGATAACTGCTGTGGGGGAAAGTGCAGAGCAACCTTCAGACCTGTGAGCTCTATGCCAAAAGACTTCTTCAGTCCTAGACATCAGATTCCCACCTTTGTGAAGATTGGAACCGTAGGATATGAATTGCAGCAGCCAGGTTCAGCACAGTGCATCAAGTTCCATCAGCCAGTCAGACCAGTCCCACTTAGGCCATGTCCTAGAGCTGCAGAAGAAGCCACACGAGGACAACAAACACAGCAGAGTCCATTCCTTATCCTTCAGCTTCACTCCTCCACCAGTACCAGCCTGGATTTCTGCTGTGCATTGGTCTCTTCCAGGAATGCAGGAAAAGTGGGGGCCACGGAACGTCCTGAGTTGAAAGGGACCCACAGGGATCATCAAATCCAACTTCTGGCTCTGCACCCAAAAATCCGACCATGTGCCTGAAAGCAGATACTTCTTCAGTTTTCAGACCTTCTCCTAGCATCATAGCATAACGCCTGGGGCTGGAGGGGCTCAAATAGATCTGATGCCTCCTCTCAGGACTGTTGTGTTCCTTCCTGCTCCTGCGAAGTGGGTAGCAAGAAGAACATTATGAATCCTAGAAGGAGTTCAAACAATTAATGTTTTTCATGAGATGTAATTTATGGACCTCTCCCTTGATGTTTTAGGAGGGTGTAAATAGAGGAAAGCAGCCCATAACTTAAAGGCAGGAATGTGCTAATTAAGCACGCAAAAGGAATGCTAATTAGGAGTCTGGTGAGCCGGAAGGGCACAGAGTGGTACAGCCACAGTGTGACTCCCAAGGGCAAAGCTCTCCATCCTGCCATGAGCACCAGCCCCTGCAGTGCCACAGCCTGCAAGTCCAAATCCTGGCATGCCAAAAAGGCTGCCCAGGGAGGCGGTGGTAGAATCACCATCCCCGGAGGTGTTCCAGCAATGTGGAGGTACGGCACCGAGGGACACGGTGGGTGGGCATGGTGGGATGGGTTGGAGTTGGACCTGGTGATCTCAGAGGTCTTTTCCAAGGTACACGAGTGCCTGCTGCGTGCACCTGACTCACCTTCCTCCAACTGATTACTACATAAAAGCCAGCAATGGCCGGGTGTCCACGCACCGAGCCGTGAGAGCTGATTGCAGCCAGGCTCTGTTAACGCAAGGGGAATAAATGGCAGAGGGAGCCACGGTTTCCCAGCCGTTCAGAAGTGCTATTTTTTCCTTCTATTACAACGTGTGAACAATGGTCAAGTGTCTCACTTCTCCATCCGCAGCCCTCCCAAATGAAAGGGATTACAAGTGTATCATTAATATCGCGGCAACCTGGCAGCGAGTCGACAGATTTAATTTGGTGACAAGATGAGTGGCACCAGAATTCTCCCATCTCCCCAGAAAATGAAAAATAGATTCTGCCTGCTACTAGTAAATATTGCTGGTAAGTGAATAAAAATTCAAAAGGGAAAAAGCAATTTTCCTTCTGCTCATATTGTGTTCAGTTCTCAATACACTTCATGCAAGAGGCTCCCCTGCCTGATGGATTCCTCCTAGATTATATCATGCTTTTAAATTTATATGCCCCAGCTCTTTAAAAGACTGTTTGCCAAGGCCTTTGCATTCCATGTTAGTCTGGTAACTGCTGACATTTGAAAGATGCCATCAAAGACAAATCCAAAATGTTTTTTTAAGTAAGAAAAGGAGACAGGGCTAGCAGGTAGAGGAAGATTAAAGATTTAGTCAACAGCCAAAATCAAAGTTTTCATGAACTGGTAATGTCAGGAAAAGTTTACAGGGCCTAATAGAGGGCTCGCGTGTCAGGAGAACCCATATTAAGTTTGTAGGGTGTTTTTTTTTTTCCTGCAAGAACTACACATGAATTTTTCAGGGCTCTGTCTTCTCTGAAATGGCACAGCCGTGGCACAGCAGTGAAAGCTTGGAACTCCACGTTGCTCTGGTGAACAAAGGAAAATCCCATTCGTGGGTAGTGAATCTGTATTAATCATCTGCTTGGAACAGCTGTTATCTAACATCAAACGCTGGAAACGCAAAGCAAATTGTCAGCACCTCTTCACGGTTTGAGCCAATGCCTCTGCAGCCCCAGGTGTCGCTGCAGTCCTGGAATCATAGAATCATTGAATGGCTTGGATTGGAGGGGGCCTCATGGTTGATTCCCCTCCTGTTTATAATCTCTCTTTAAATACTGGAAGGCTGCAATGAGGTCCCCCCACAGCCTTCTCTTCTCCAGACCAAACAAGCCCAGCTCCCTCAGTTTACCTTCACAGGGAGGTGCTTCAGCCCCCTCATCATCTGTGTGTCCCTCCTCTGGACCCTCTCCAACAGTTCCACTTCTCTCCTGCATTATGGGCTCCAGACATGGATGCGGTACTCCAGATGGGTCCTGTATCACGAGGGCTGAGTAGAGGGGGACAACCACGTCCTTCACCCTCTTATTTTGAAGAGCACAATCTTCACTTACCCAAATAGCCAAGAGACGTCCGTACTTTGGCTCATCCCTCGTGATTCCTTTGCAGCAAAGCTTTGCCTTCTCAGAACAGGTGGGATCCCATTGAAACCTTCTGGACAACTTCCTCTCCTACCCCATCCAGCCCAGTGGCCCCACAGCAAGAGAAGGGAGTCGAGAAGAGGGATAGGGGTAAGTGGTCAGCACTGTGCTGTGAAGCATCTTGGGGCTGCTATATGGCCCTGCCCAGTGAAGGAGAAAAACCGAGTTCTGTATCTTCACCTTCACTTTACTTAATAAAAACATACTAAAAGCAAATCAGGAGCTTTTCACACCAATCTCTAGGCTGAAAATTGCCACCAGGAGGAGGGTGTCTAACTCTAAACTAAAAGCCTCGTTAGCAGCAGTGCTTAATTACTGCCACTCACCTGCCTTGGCCCAGACTGCCCGGTGGAAAGATTTTTCTAGTTCAGATGGATGAGCATACTCCAAAAACTACAATTTAAGGAGCAAATCCAAATCTGAGTAATGTCTCTGACCTGGATCTCCATAACAGTTTGACCAATTTTAGTCAAACTATGCAAGAAGCTTCTAATTAGCTTCCAGAGTGCACTCATCAGTCTTCAGAGCAGTGCAGCTGAGCGAAAAGCCAAAAACAGGTCCTATGCAGAAACCTCTTCCAGCGCTCCTGGGGATGGGATGTGGCACCAGTGTAGCAGTGTGTTCTGCTGCATAGGATCTGTGGGGCAGAATGGTGGAAATCACAGCAAAGGTGATGTCAGATATTAACCTAAACATGGGATGTGGGGAGCAGGATGTTACCTGAGCCCAGAACTGGGTCTGGCTTTGCTCAACCAGAGGTCTCCTATCCATGCACAGCCAGGTCCCACTTGTGTGTACCCTCCGTGTCCCACCGTGCCTGCAGAAGGGAACATCTGCCCTTAGAATCGTGGAATAGAATCCTAGGGTCATTAAGGTTGGAAAATGCATCTCAGGTCATCACATCCAGTCATTGACCCCCCCCCACCATGCACTCAGTCCATGTTCCTCAGTGCCACATCCCCGCGGTTCTTCGATACCTCCAGGGACAGGAGCTCTGTGACATTCCTGGGCAGCCTGTGTCGATGTGTAACCACTCTTTCTGAGATTTTTTTTTTCCAAATTTCTTAATATCCAGCCTTCATGCATGGTGGCACCCACCTCTGACGCGTGCTGAGCTTTCCCTCGGGGCTGGAGGAGAGCACACAGTGCTGTCCCAGGTTTCCTCCCCCCTCCCAGACCCAGCAGTCCTCTAGCTGATGCGTTCAACTTGGAGCTGTTATTGCCATCCTGGGTGTTTATTTAAAAGCAGAAGGTCAAGAGAACAGCTCATTTCCAGCATGGAAAGCTTAATGCTCCTCTGCTCTAAGTAAAGGCATTGGGCAATCATTCCTACGGAACAGGTGCTGTGAGTTGTTTTGAATTTCTGTATTTACTTATTGCAGTTTCTCTTAGAAGGGACATAAGTGCTCTCCTTGCCTAGAGGCTCACAGGACAGCACAGCCATGTCTGCCATGACCATGAGGCAGCCATGGCACTGGCAAGCATCACTTGATCCTAACTGCTTTTAACGCAGCTATTACTTTTCAAGCTCAGCCAGCCTATTCATGTAATTCCCTATTATGCTCAAAGAGCTGACACTGTAAACACCTCCAGGTTTGGATGACATCCACCAAGGGCTGCTGCCTATTCAGCATTTGTCTTCTGCAAGTATCAGGAAGATCACAGATTTTCAGCGTGGTGTTTGGGGTTCCCCAGGCTCCCTGCATCAGACCCTCCAGATTCCCCACCAAAAGATGATGTGCATGCATGCGATCAGATGCCCAGCTGTTGCTACCCACAGCCCCTTTTTCACTTGCCCCATGATGTGGATCAGAGAATCATGGAATTATTAGGGTTAGAAAAGACCACTAAGGTCATCTGGTCCAGCCATCCATCTACCACCATCACTGCCCACTGACCACATCAGTGCCACCTCTTACATTTCTAGAACGTCTCCAGGGACAGTGGCTCCTCCATCTCCCTGGACAGCCTGTTCCAATGAATTATCACTGTTTTGGAAAAGAATCTTTTCCTAGCATCCAACCTGAAGCTCCACTGGCATGGCATGAGGTCATACCCTTTTTCCCTGTCCCAGCCACCCCAAAGGCAATGCCATGCAGCTGGAGCAGTGCTAGATCAGCTTCTGACTTGCCATTTCTGGTCCCACACAACTGTTGATCTGCCATTGACCCCATCCTTCTGCTGGGCCCTTTGGGGCTGGTGAGGCAGTTTCTCTGTTGCCATTTCCTTCTTTCCACAGCTGGGTAATCATTGGTGACACTTTTCAAATCACGTTGGGGAGGTTCAACAAAACCAACTAGATGGAAATCAAATTTCAAGTAACCGGTAGGAAATGGAAAAGAAAAATGTTTATGGAACAATTTTCTTCTCTTCCCCGAACGGTGAAAATTGTCTCCGTCACTCATAAATTATTGATTTGGATTTGCCCCGTTTTCTTCTCAGGGTTGCAAACTCTGGAGGAGCAGGGGGTCTCCATGGAGGCACAGCCCAGAAGCACGCCATCCCACCAGGGAAGGGCAGCAGTCGTTCCCAGCATCGGGTCAGGGCTTCTGTGGTGTTGCAGAAGGGAAATGTCCCGTGAGGGAAGTAAACTGCAGTCAGAGGAGGGACAACAAACTGCACGGTAATGGGAGTGAAAAATGGGAGTTATTCTCTGAGAGCCATAACTTCGTAATCAACTAAGAGGACGCCTTTGGCCAGGTGCCCATCCTTTCAGCAGTGGAGGCTGCTATTAGAAACAGAAAAAGCAATACGTAACAACATGGAGTGGGGAAATAGACAACCATTGATTTTCAACTAGATGTTATGAAGTATGGAAAATTGATACAAGGAACTGCACTCATCAGTTAAAAATGCATAAGTTAGTGAACGTATGACAGCGAGAAGGCAATTGAAATGTTCAGTGAGCAAAATAAAATGGTGCAGGGGTTTTTCTTCTAGAGATGACCAAGCTCTTAATAAGGCAGAAATGCAATAAATGTCTGTGGGCTGTCTTCATGTCTGTCTCACAAGACGAATTTGAAGAACTCACCAGCAATGTTAAGATCAAAGATTAAATGGCACTGAATGGGGTTATTTTATATAGTGGGAAGGCGTTACATCACACAGGAGCATCCCCAGTAAGTGCAGTACTACTGGAAGGTACAACACACCCCCACCAGAGAAAGCAGGCTGGGGGATGCCCTGAGCATCAGACGTGGACAAAGCCAAGGGAAAGTGATACAGGAATGGAAGGAAGGAGAATTAGTGCCAATCAGCATGGCTTTATGGGAAATGGATCTTGTCAGCCCTCATTCCATTCAGAGAAGAGATCACAGGTTTGGTTAATAAAAGTAGCTGAATAGATGTGATACACCTCAGCACAGGGACTGTGCTGCATGGCTGATTAAAAATGGGCACTCAGCAGTGTCAGGGAGAAGCACGTGAGAGACTGAGACTTGGTCAGAAGCTCAGACAGCCATCGTCGATGGGGAGCTGTCATTAAACCTGTGGTTTTCGTGACGTTTTCCAGCAGGAGGTTTAAGGCAGTCAGTATTTTCATCAATGATTCGAACATGCATGTTAAAAACTCATTCATAAGAACTTTGTGGCCGAGGCGAAGAACGGAAGGATGGATAGATCCACAGCAGGACTGGAGAGATGGGATCACCCGGGGGTCCTTCCTCCCTCACACTGAGATACAGCCAAGGGCTTCATCGAGGGGTCCAACAGGGCTCTGCAGGTCTGCCAGGGGTCACTGAGAGCACGTGAGGAGCGAGTCAAGGGATAAAGAGGGGAGAGCAGAGCACAGCAGCACAGCACAGCTGAGAGTAATGCGTGTGCTGCCAACAGCTGCCTGTGCAGAGCCTGCCAGCCACTAGATGGATGGAGAAACGAGCAACTCGAAGGAGCTCAACCTGTTTATCTTGACTAACAAGGAGTCTGCAGGCTGGCTTAATCGTCCCACATGAGCACTTTGCTGTGGAGGAATTGCTTTAGTGTTGGAAGGAGCTTTTTCTAGCAGAGAAGTACCCCAGTGAGGGGGGTGCCCACCTCCTGGGACAGGATACTCTGCCGGAGATTGCTTTAACTGAAGGGGAGCAACACGTCCCTACACAAGGAGTGGGTGGGTAACACATGCAGGAGCCTGGAAATCAGACTGCCCCAAGGAGCTTTGCTTGAAATTCTCAGTCTCATGTTTTTTCTTCCCTGGATCAAAGAGTCGTAGAACTGTTGAGGTCTAAGATCATCAAGTCCAACCAACCACCTACCATCAATGTTGCCCACTAACCACATCCCTAAGGACTAAATCTACAAGTTCCCTGAACACCTCCAGGGACAGTGACCCCACCACTCCCTGGGCATCCTGTGCCATTGCATCACCACTCTTCCTGAGAATAAATGTTTCCTAATATCCAACCCGAACCTCTTCTGGCACAACGTGAGGCCATCAGCTCTCATCCTATCACTGTTACCTGGGAGCAGACCGACCCCAGCTTGGCCACAACCTCATTTCAGGGTATTGGAGAGAGTGAGGAGATCTCCTCTGACCTCCTCTTCTCCAGACTGAACCATCCCAGCTCCCTCAGCCACTCCTGCCAGTGCAGCCCAAAGGATCCCACAAGCTCTGCACCTCTATGTGAGCATCATTCCTATCTGCTGGGTCAGTCCCAGTCCCAAACAGTGACACCCAGGCTGGAGCAGGACTAAAATGCACACGGGCTGAGAATGCAAGCTTGCTGTTGAAAACAGCTCCAGATGGAGACGACAAACAGAATTTCTCTGACAACCTGGAAACAATCTCTTCCTCACAGACAGGGTATGCTGGTGGTCTCTGCTTGGATAGAATCAAATGCAGTCACCAAATATTTGCAGAAAGTATTGCCATCAGAGCACTTTCTATCTTATCTCCCACAGCAAACAACGAAGCATTCGGCAAAATAACTCTGTTGCCACCTCCCTCTTATGGCAGCCTGCTCCACTCCCACCTCACCCACAGAGACTGGTGGGTGAAAAACTTCCTTTATGAGAAAACGTCATTTTATTGCTCCACCTGGACTGTCTTTGGCTTAAGGATTTGTTTTTCTGGTCACTCGTGGCCAGGAATGTTTGTTCTTTGTTGTGACTGATCTCATTTTCCCTGCTCGTATTAAGCCCCCCAGCAGCAGTGGCCAGATGGCTGCTGGTGATGTCTGAGTTGATCTGTGCCCAAGGTTTATATCTATGCCTGCTGCCATCCAGTTGGAGGAGTTCCTGAGCCCAGCAGGGCTCCTGGGAAGAAGCTGAGCTGTGTCTTCACAGCCCTGGCCCCGAGGCAGGATTCCTAGCCAGGACAGAGCGTGACGATGGAGCCCTGGTGTGACCCTTTAGCAGGACCATCACTGAGTCCAGATCATCCTATCGAACAAAATGCCCCTTTCTCCAGGCTGCTGCCATTGGCAGCAGGTCTCCCAGGGTCAGATCTATCAAGCACTGTGGGATTTCTGGCCCCTCCACTTCCCATCTGCATTCCTTCCATGCCTCCCTCACCTCTGGCTCACTTCTACCAGGATCTTCACCTTCCCTTCAATGTCAGCCCCACTCTCATCCTCTCACACTTTCCTCCTTTCTCATTCCCTTCTGCTCCTTGTCTCTCACGTAGTTCTGGAGCTGCACTTCAGTGCTAATCACCCTGTCCTGACAGGTGCACCACCAGCTCAACATGGCAACACCAAAAGCCATTGGGACCAAGGCACACCCATAGGCTTTGCAGCCTGCTGCCTGATGAGGCTGTTCAGATGCTCTTGGACTTCTGGTTGGTATCGTCCCCCAGTTCAGCAGCATCTAATTCTTGCCTAGTTTTCCTCCCAGGTGTAACCTCATTGTCTGCTGCAAACTAATTTCCGTGCTGGTGGCACATACATACAAACCTCATTGCCCAGGATCTAGCTTTTGCATTTTGCTTGCTTGTCCCAATTTCAACATCAAGGAAAGGAATTTACTCCCAGACCTGGGGCCAGTTCAGTTTTCTCTCTGTCTGAGACGATGAGGTCCAAGCCATGCCTACCCCACACCTCTGCACCACCAGCCTCAGGGTGCACCACGTGAATAATTCATCACATGCACCAGTCCTCCTCTCTTTCTGTTCTCGAATTAGCCACGAGCAGATTGCAGCTTTCTCAAATGAATTTGCTACTTGGAGCCGTTCCTGTGAACAATTCTTAGGCTGTATCTCGTTTGCAAGCAGCAAATACCTACGAGGATGACTGCTGCTCCACTGGCCGACCACATCTCTCCAGCTCTGAGGCTGCAGATGAGAGACGTGATCGCTTCTCACCCATAGGATGCTGCTCCTGCCTGCAAGCATCATCGTAGTCATGTGCTAAGCTGTGTATTTATTCCTGATATCTGACCTATCAGACAACTGCTGAATTACTTCTCTAATTAGTTTTCTCGTTTGTGGAGGATACGACCTTCCTCTCCGGAGAGAAACATACAAATGAGAAACTGCTCCTTGAAGGTAATACCATGAAAGCAGCAGTCATACTGGGGATAAACAGGGATACAGATCTCTGCTGTTATAGCTGAAATAAAACCATTTCCCTTCCGCACTTAACAAATTCTCTCCATTTCCAAAAAAAAAAAAAAAAAAAAAAGAGAAAAATATGAAAAGAAATATGGAGATCATCTGCTCTCACTCCCCATCTGGGTGTTGTAACTCAGCCATAGGAGCTGGACACCCCCAGCATCCACCTCTGGAAAAGATGCCAAGGCCGCAGTGCCTTGAACAAGGTCACTGGGTGTTGTGGGGGGTTTAATCTGCCCCACATCCATCGCAGGGAATCACAGCATGGTTGGGTTGGAAGAGCCCTTGCATTCCCCCAGCCCCAACCCCTGCCCTGGGCTGGTTGCCCCCACCAGACCAGGCTGCCCAGAGCCCATCCATGGCCTGGAGCAGTGCTGGGAATGGGGCACCCACAGCTCTCCAGGCATCCAATAGAGCAGAAGTGGGTGCTGCAGTGTGGACAGCCTGGCAACAGCAGCTCCCTGCTTTCCCCAGGTCTGACAACGCTCCTGGACAGCTTTTTATTAAGCTGTGAATTAAATCACCCCCACAGCCTGGAGACAGGATTATTTGGATGCCACCTTTGAACCTTGCTTAGCAGCATGGCCTGGGAGACCCTTGGTCTGTTGGGAAGCCATCACGTGGATCAGAGCGTGTTCCAAGCCCTGTAATTGCCCAATAAAACCATGTTTCTTCCCCATCCAGTTGAATTAGTGTCTGCAATATGTTTGAAAGCTTTATAGCCTAGTTAATTGTAAGGCAGTAACAGGAAGGGGCATTACAGCTTTAGAGAACACAAGTTGCATCTGTATTTAATGATATTAAACCATAAGAAGCCTCCATTCGAATAAAGCGGTGGCTGCTGTAGTGCCCATAAAAGTGAGGTCTCTGTTCAGCAGTGGGGACAGGGATGGTGGTGCTGGGGGCAAGGACAGCACACAGACCCAGCACTGCTGCAGCAACAGGCCGACCATCGTGCCCCATTGAAGAGAATCCCACCAACCCAACCCCACTGCTGGAAACAAAGGTGCTCCAGGCTTCAAGCTGTCGGGCTGGGTATTAGGAAACGTTTCTTCTCTGAAAGAGCAGCGATGCATTGGCACAGGGAGTGCGGGGTGACTGCTCCTGGAGTGCTCAGTGTGGAGGTCTGGCACTGAGGGATGTGGTCAGTGGGGCAGAGTGGGCCGGGTTGGGGTTGGACTCGGGGATCTGAGAGGTCTTTTCCAACCTTCATGATTCCATGAGTCTATGACTCCTCCGGGAGTGGGAACAAGGGTGTGAGTGTGAGCAGCAAGACGTGTGAGTCTTAAACATCCATATTCGCAAGCAACCCGACTGCTGAGATTGACTCAGCACACAGGTGGGGAAGGGAGATGCAGGTGAGTCCACCTAGAGCAAAATGTGCAATCAAAGAGAATGAATATAATTAAATTTCCAATTGGCCTTTAATGAAACACCTCTCCACAAGCAGAACAAGCAGCAGGGACAAGCCGTGCTCACACACAGAGGCGCTGGCACCCAGGAAGCAGACACACAACCCCTTTCCACTGCTATAAGCTGTTAGAGAGACTCTAATTATAAATTTATCGTTTACAGAAGTTTCAGCTAATTACACAGTGCCTGCTGCAAGGCCTTGCTGCTGTTAATGGGCCGTTGGTTATTACTGAAGTACCCATAGCTCTGCTTCAGAGAACATTGAGCAGATCCCATTTCCTTGCCCACCATGTTAGCTGCATGCAGGGGCAATGTAGGGATGAGCCAGGAAGTGGCATGCAGAAGGCCGCAAGTGTTGCATTGTGTTGTGGGTTTGGCGTGCAAAAGGCCCCAAAAGTTGCATTGTGTTGTGGGTTTGGTGTGCAAAAGGCCCCAAGTGTTGCATTGTGTTGTGGGTTTGGTGTGCAAAAGGCCCCAAGTGTTGCATTGTGTTGTGGGTTTGGCATGCAAAAGGCCCCAAGTGTTGCATTGTGTTGTGGGTTTGGCGTGCAAAAGGCCCCAGATGTTGCATTGTGTTGTGGGTTTGGCGTGCAAAAGGCCCCAGATGTTGCTTTGTGTTGTGGGTTTGGTGTGCAAAAGGCCCCAGGTGTTGCATTGTGTTGTGGATTTGCAGCTCAGCTGCTGTGAGTGTCCAACATGATGCATGGAGGCTGAGCCTGGAGCGGGGCAGCACAGCAGGGGAAACCTAGAGCCTCCATGCGTCCCACCCCAGAGCCACCTTGTGTCCCATACTGGAGTATGTCCCACCTCAGAGCCACCACATATCCCACCTCAGTCTGTTGCATCCCAGAGCTACTGCTTGTCCCATCCTGGAGCCACTATTGTCCAACCCCAGAGCCACCACATGTCCTACCAAAGCCTGTCCCATCTCAGAGACACTTCATGTCCAATGCAGAGCCTGTCCCACCCCACTGCACGTCCCAGTCCAGATACTGCCCCCCCAGAGCCTCCACATGTCCCAACCCATAAACTGTCCCACCCCATGTCCCATGTGATGGCATTTTGGGGACCAGCACAATGCACAGCAGGCAGAGGTGGACATGGGTGCGTGGCACCGAGGGCACAAGGACACAGCGCAGGGGACACAAAGGGGCAGCCACAGCCCCACACACCCCACACTCAACCCTGAGCATTACAACCCAATGACTTCCAGCACCTCTGTGCGAGGCTGTCAGTGACAACACATTTCCAGAAGGGCTGTGAAAGAGAAACCGAGGCCAGGGAAACATAACCATGGCTGCAGGTTTATGTACAGATCCCAGGAAGAATTGCAGATAAACGTGTTATTGGGTTAAATAAAAATAAAATGAATTCTAGATAATGTTTTGAAATTTATGACATAATTAAGCTATTAATTTAATGGTCTTCATTATTTGGGCTGGAAAACACGCACCGGTTCTCGTCTCGTTCCTTTTATTGAACAACGAGCTCATCATACACACTCATTATGCATTTTCATAAACATTTGATGAACAATAACTGAGAGAAACATAAAATATTGTTTTTGTCCTTCAACTGTAATGACCATATGGAGACACGTTTTGCATCGGAGTCAGCAGTTGTACATCTCTGTTAATAACAGCCCTTGCTATTTTTACTGTTTGCAGCACAAATGCAGCCTTTTATGGGAGCGAGAAGGGGGGGAAGGAAAGATTTAATCCGCAGGGTCTTTTGCTGTGATTTGTAAGAGAGATGTGGTGCCCACACTCCCCTGTGACTCAGTGGCAGCTATAATTACTCAGTATTCTGGGCTACTTGCTTACAAGATGTCAATTTATGTGCGAGCAGAGCGAGCGCTTCGGTTGGGGACATCTCAGGAACCCCATGCACACACTTGGGTTTGCAAAGACAACATTTTACAAGGCAGCAGAGCAAGGTCTTGCACTCGACTCAGGGCTGCTGAGAGCCAAGGGTTTGGGTTTGGGAACTGGATGCAATGTGGGGCTCTTCAAAATGAGAATATTTGGTGATTCTGTGGTTATCGCCCAGCTCGCCCCGCTGCCCCCAGCATCCCACCCTTGGATTTCAGCACACACTGAGCCAGGAGCCTTCTCTGGTGGGTTTCTATGGCAGCAGCGCCTGGATGCTGCACAAGTGCTTGTAGAGGGTGAACAAAATCCCAGCAGACGATGCTCCAACCCAGAACACCCATCTCTTCTGCACACTGGGGGCTCAAAACCGCCCGTCGGGAGCCCAGGCTGCGGCACAGCGGAGCCTATAAAACCCGGGGATGGATGTAGTTGGAGCTGGGATGCGTCTGGTGGAGCATTAATAAAGTTCCTCCTGGGGCAGGACACGGATTCAGACACAACACTTCCCCTCCAGCATCGAGTCCTGGGCCAGTGTCAGCCCCATACGGATTTATGGCTCCTTGTGCTCGTAAATGTCGGCTCAGCGGTGATGGATGCGGGCGCCGGGACGCGCTCCCCTCAACTTCGGGAGATTTCTTTATTTTTCCTGATCTTTTACAACGGCCATAAAGCAGCTGCTGATTAGTGACGGGTCTTAAAACTTTAGGCAAAAGCTGTTGAAATCAGCTTTGAGTGCTAAGCTTCTCCGAAAGCGGAACGGCTTAGCGTCTTGGTTTTGAGGTCGCATCTGTGACGTGTGGCCCTCGGAGCTGCAGCCGTTGCAATGGCAGTTTGGGTGGGTTTGGGGTTAGGGACCAACCCTGCCCCTTTCTGTCCCCTTGGATGCAGGAGAGACGTGGGTGAGGATGGTGAGTGATGGCGGGCACTGCTGCCTCTCCCAGCATAAAGACCCTCGATGGCATCAGTCCGGGACAGCGTGACCACCATGCAGACCAGGTGCTGCTCCTTGCTCCCAAGCTTGGTGCTCCCAAAGGTTGGGCAGCAGCAGCAAGAATGTGGAGTCAATAGAATCATAGAATTGAGTTGGAAGGGACTCTTAAAGGCTATATGGTCCAAGTCCTCTGCAATGAATGGGGCAAAGCTGGGAGGAAGCTTCTGGAAGGGCAGTCCTTGTATCCTTTTTGTCCCCAGGGCTGTGGTTCTGGATGTGTCTGTTCGTTGAGCAGGCTACCCTCATCATGTTTCTTCTTTGAGTGTTGAGCACAGCTTTGTCTTCATCTGGGGGAGATTTCACATTTAGGGGAGGAAGCATCACGTTTGGTGGAGGAAATCACCTTCTGGTGCCTCTCACCATCTTTGGCTCCCTTCCATCTCCCAGCCTTTGGGTGAGCCCTCATCCCAGCTTCCATTCGCCAGCACCAACCTTGTCCTGGCTTGCTCACACAGAGCTGCACCTGGGACAGGCACCCTCGCTCCTGGCTAAGTCAGTGCCCCTCTGCCTCCCCTCCACAGAGCTTTTGCAGGAGATACACCCATCTCATCCCATCCCGCAGCATTACAGGCAGCAGGTGAGTGTTGGATGGGAGAAGGAAGCAAAGAGTCGATGGATTGGTGGATGGAATGATGGAAGGATGGGTGGACAACCCAATTCCATCAGCTCTTCACCAGTATTAGAGAGCAAAGTGGCATCTGGGCTGCTCTGCCTGCAGGTGCTGGCTGGTCTCTACCCATTCCCATCACCTGGGAGCCGTTCCTGCAGGACATGGCACATTCCCTCCCTGCCCGCTGCTTCTCTCAGGAGCAGAAGTTAGCAAAGATTTATCACAGCACTAAACCTCGGATTGAGCACATTTGAAAGAAGAACAATTTATTCATCAAAAATACGGCTTTGTTTTATCTGCAATTATTCTCAAGTTAAAGCCTCATCCGGCGAGCAGTTGGCTGAATAAACAGCAACTTTTTATACCTAAACCACCCCATTTTGACATCCTGTTGGGAAAAAGAAATAAATAGAGGAGGACGTAACCTACCCAGACAACAACCCAGGCCCTTTTTCTTTTCTGCCAGAAAACGGTGAGATTGGGAATGTAGGGTGGAGGCAGCTATTGCAGCCTTAATCCTGACCAACGTGGAAGGAGCAGTTGGGCGCCTTTGGAGGTGGTGTCACGTGGAGGACAGCAATCACAGGCTGCGTGGTTCGTTGGTTTGGGTGTTTAAACTAAGAAAGCATTCCCCAGGAAAAGGACAGATGGATGCAGAAACGTAAACTGAACAAACTCATGGGGATGCTTCACCACCGGCAAGAGACCCTTGGGGAGCCGTCCTCAGGAAAGGATATAGGAGTGTGTGAAGTTACTAAAAGAGTCTATTAGAGGTGCATGGCAGCTAGACATCCTGACGCAGGGGAACCACGGGGCAACAATAAAAGAGCAGCATTGCTGCATCAGGAGCACTTTAGTGTCCTGAAAATCAAAAAGGAATCCTATAAAAATGGGAATGAGAGCAGAAGGGTGAGCGTAAAGGGACTGAGAGGGGGTAGCATGAGAAAGGCTGAGTGAGCGGCAGGCAGCAAGGAGGCAACAGCAGAAGCTCCAGGAAGGATAATGGAGAGAAAAGAGATTTGACACTCGTGTCTTGCAGTGGAGAGGGAATGCAAAGAGAATTCACAGAGAGGGCTGCAGCGCCTTCCTCACCATGTGAGCAGTTTCTAGGGCATCAGTGAGGGATGGGAACCTGGGCCAGGAAGGAAGCGCTTACAGGATGCTGAGGTAAGCTCAATCTGTCTGAGGGATCGAGCAAAATTACCCTGGAAAATACAAGCAACCTCTGAGCTGCTGGCACTGGTTTGTGACAAATGTTGAGGGATCCTTCAGAAGTGTGAGAGTAAAGCACAGCATCTCTGTGTAGCGAAGAGAAAACAAGGGGAGGGAAAGGAAGGGGAGTTACGGATCAGAACGACTGCCTTCAGTTCTTTGAAACATTTTGGAATGCTCTGGGCAGAGCCCCAGCCTCCTTATCCAGGAAGACCTTCTCCATAGGGCACTTCAAACAGCTCCTCTGCAGGCAGCCCAGCCAATGGCAAGTGTTTGGATGCACCCCATTTGCTTCCTCCTTTCTCCAGCCACTGCTAACACCTGAAAAAAAAATGAAAATAAAAGATTAAAAAAATTAAAAAGGAAAAAACCCCCATTTTCCAAAGTAATTGCTACAGAAAACCAAAATGCCACCATCTTGGAGCCCAGCAGCATGGCTGCAGCCCCTCTGCCCAATGCTTTGGATCAGGAGGAAGATGTGATGCTGCAGGGGATCTTTGGAGGGAGGAGGACAAAAGAAAAAGAAGGAAGGGAGGCAGGGAGGCAGGGAGGCAGGAAAGGAAGGAAAGGAAGGAAGGAAAGGAAGGAAGGAAAGGAAGGAAGGAAAGGAAGGAAGGAAAGGAAGGAAGGAAAGGAAGGAAGGAAAGGAAGGAAGGAAAGGAAGGAAGGAAGGAAGGAAGGAAGGAAGGAAGGAAGGAAGGAAGGAAGGAAGGAAGGAAGGAAGGAAGGAAGGAAGGAAGGAAGGAAGGAAGGAAGGAAGGAAGGAAGGAAGGAAGGAAGGAAGGAAGGAAGGAAGGAAGGAAGGAAGGAAGGAAGGAAGGAAGGAAGGAAGGAAGGAAGGAAGGAAGGAAGGAAGGAAGGAAAGGAAGGAAAGGAAGGAAAGGAAGGAAAGGAAGGAAAGGAAGGAAAGGAAGGAAAGGAAGGAAAGGAAGGAAAGGAAGGAAAGGAAGGAAAGGAAGGAAGGAAGGAAGGAAGGAAGGAAGGAAGGAAGGAAGGAAGGAAGGAAGGAAGGAAGGAAGGAAGGAAGGAAGGAAGGAAGGAAGGAAGGAAGGAAGGAAGGAAGGAAGGAAGGAAGGAAGGAAGGAAGGAAGGAAGGAAGGAAGGAAGGAAGGAAGGAAGGAAGGAAGGAAGGAAGGAAGGAAGGAAGGAAGGAAGGAAGGAAGGAAGGAAGGAAGGAAGGAAGGAAGGAAGGAAGGAAGGAAGGAAGGAAGGAAGGAAGGAAGGAAGGAAGGAAGGAAGAAAGGAAGAAAGAAAGAAAGAAAGAAAGAAAGAAAGAAAGAAAGAAAGAAAGAAAGAAAGAAAGAAAGAAAGAAAGAAAGAAAGAAAGAAAGAAAGAAAGAAAGAAAGAAAGAAAGAAAGAAAGAAAGAAAGAAAGAAAGAAAGAAAGAAAGAAAGAAAGAAAGAAAGAAAGAAAGAAAGAAAGAAAGAAAGGCGGCTTTTATTTTTAGGGATTTTAGCAGCCAAATCTTGTCAGGCCGTCTGTGCTCTGCTGAGCAGCACCGCAGTAGTGTTGGGCACAGCCAAGAAGAGCTTTCTCATAGAGCAAAATGTCACGATGTAACCAGGTTTAATCACAATCTCAGCACCCTTCATGGAAAAAAATGCCAAGTTTGGGACAAGGTATGTATTGTTTAGCATCTCTGTTGTTCCTGTGTTCCAGTAAGATGCAGGGAAACGTGGCTCTGGGCCCAAACTGTTGCTGCCTTTGGGAACGCTCCAAGTTCCCCCCTGGTGCCCTCTGGTGAGGCTGGGCAGACAGAAGGAGGTCTGGGAGAGTGGATCTTTTCCACCACCCACTGCCGTCCAACTTTGCCCTTCACAGCTGTCAAGAAACAGCCTAGATTGCTTTCCTTCCTTTTGGGTTTGGAGGGATTTTTTTGGTCTTGGACATTTGGTTCTTCTTCCCATATCTCACATTACAGACTGCTGAGGGTGGAGGTGACCCATCGCCAATCCCTGCCCAGGGCACCCAGTGCGGGCTGTGAGTGCCTCCAGGGATGGAGGCCGCACTACTTTGCTCCTCTCACTCCAGTGCCTTAACAGATTCACTCCAGTGTGTCCACATCACTCTCGTACTGGGGAGCCCACTACTGGGTGCAACACCCCAAATGCCATTTTGTTCATCTTTAAAATTGTGGTTCTCCAAAAAGACACTCTCATTCACTCCAGGGCACTGGGAGGAGCAGGCAGTAAGCGCAGGCAGCAGAGGATTTGCTGAGCCCGTCCTTGACACCAGCTCCCAAGCACATCCAGAGAGAATTTACTGCTTTGGGTCTCTCATAAATGCCAAGCTGGTGTGTGATGGATGGACTGGGCTGGGATGCTCACTGCTGCAGCTTCTGCAGCTGTCCCAGGGAGCAGCAATGAAGCACCACCACTATTTGGTTGGGGACGGGACACACAGAGCAGGGCCAGGCAAGGGGGCGGCCCCGCATCAACCAGCACAGCACATCCCTGGGCCAGAGCTGAGTGAGGTCTGCTGGGCACAGCTGCACATCCTCTGATAGGTGAACACCCTCACCTCTCAGTCCCAGCACACACGGATGCACACACGCCCCTGTATGCACTCACATCCACTGCCTCGCGCTCCCATCCCATGCACACAAAGACGCCATTGGAGCAAGCAGACGGCGCGATTCAGAGGATGGCTTGCTGGCAGAACCTTGGCTCTGCACCTGTGAGCGGACAGTTTGGGTTTTTAAAGAAAACTGAAGGAACCACAGCGCTCCGCTTGGGGGGCTGCGGTGGGAGACGGGCGGCTCCGAGCAGAGAAGCCGCTCTGAGGTTGCAACATTCGCCATTTCAGCAATACGGGAACCCCACAGCTTTGCTGTTTTTAGGGTCCTGTCGGTAAAACATCCCCGTGCCCAACGGAGGGTACCGTGGGCTCCCGTGTGCCGGTTCCGCCACGGCTCCGCCCGGCGCCCACTCTCAAAGCCGGTCCCGGCGGGCGGAGCCGCAGCGCCACCGAGCGGCCACACCGCGCTCCTACCGCCCGCCAACCCCTCTCGTCCCCCGGGCCGGGAAGGGAAACGCGACCCCTTCCGTGCTTCCGTCCCCGCTCCTCGCGTGGAACGTAGCCCGGATGGAGCAAAGCCGCAGAGCGGTTCCCGAAAGAGCAGAAGCCAAAGTGTCGGCCAGCGGCGGCACCGCTGTCAGCTCTGCCTGCCAAGTCCTGCCTGGATCTTGTCCCGCTTCACCCTTTAGGGTTGATATTTTCCATCCTCGAGTCTTTTTCTTTCCAAGTCTCAGTGTAAGCAGCCAGGGCACAAGAAGCGCTGAAGCCCAGGACAAGCAAACACCCTGAGGTCTGCCGGAGGATGGTGTTTTGTGGGAGCTGTGGGAGATGCAAATGGATGGGAGCTCACAGTGAAAGAGCTCGCTGTTTTCCAGCTGTATCAGCACCTCTAATGAGAGAAAATGGCTTTGTTTGGCCTGTGTTAGAAAATACAAAATCAGTCACTCTGGCGGAAAGCCGTCACATTGCCAGCTTGTGGAGCAGGGGCTTGGAGTGCTGCCTTCCCCCGTCCCCAGGAAAACCTGAAGAATACAGGCTGGTGACATGGAGAGGTGATTTGAGTTCTCAGCCACTCCAATGTGAGATCGGGGGCAACTGCCAGCCGTGCTGCTGCACGTGGGCTCCATCCCGGGCTCCATCCCAGGCTCCTCTTTGCCCCGTGCTCCTGTAGGAATGTCACTCCCCTGTGACAGTGGGAACATGAGAAAAGTGCAAAGTTTCCTGCAAAGCATTTGCCTGTGAGAAGGAGAGCAGGAAAACAGCAAAAAGAGAACAGAATGGCTTGTCCCCTGTCACTGCAGGCATCCCCATAGTGAAAGGAGGAAAGGGAACATTTTCTTTCTTCTTTTTTCCCACTGGAAGAGCAGCCCAAGGGCCACTCAGCACTACCTGCTCTCAATTAAATATATGGCAAGTTAAGAAGCCAAACCAAGTAGCACTCGGTTAGGGGGGTTCATCAGTTCCAGCTGCATGCCAGGCATCGATTCATGCCCTGCAGCAGATGAGCGTGGTGGGCACCGAGGCTCTGCGAGCCCAAAGGTTTTGCTGTGTCTGCAGCAGCCCTCAGATCAATAAGGCTCTGCTGAGCCACGTCTCTGCTTCCGAGGCACCGTAATTAAGGGTGTATTTTTAGTAAAACGAGACGCCGTGTTCATCGATATGGAACAGCCCCATTCTCAAGGGCAAAGGTGGCTCCAGTTAACCTGCCTCAGCCTGGAAATGGCTGTTGTCCCCCAGCCCAGCAACACCTGGCTGCTCCTGGATGCTGCACACACCCCACACTGGGGCTCCGCACCCTGCGAGGGGCTGCACGGTGCAATGCAAACCTACGGGAAGATGCCCAGCTCCCATCCAGCTGCCCCAAACCCCCGGCGCTCTCCCTTCCCTCGCTGTTTTCGCAGGAATCTTCCCCAGCATGAGGTGTTTGAATCATTTAGGATGGACGGGTTAAAACACAGCTGGCTCCCTTCCAGGCTTTCTGGCATCCCAGCTCAGTAAACAACCCCTTGCCACAGGAGGCAGCCCAGAAAAAGGCCTTTTAAGTTTATTCCCCAGACCCCGATTCTACAGAAATCTTCCAGCGCATTCATTTCTAGGCTGTAAGTGCAGAGAAATGGCTTCAGGCATTCGCTCCCTTTTCTAACCCCACCCTCCACCCCTCACCTTCACCAGACGGCCATCTCAGCTTCATCCCTCAATCCAGGAGGGTGGAAAATGTGAGGGACTCTCTGACTCAGCCCAGCAGCCCCTTATGTGGCACCATGTGGGGCCTCGGGGCCGTGGGCAGGGATGATGGGAGGTTTGGGGGGAAAAGAGAGTGGGATGAAGGTGAAGAAGGATGGAGATGGGGGAGGACGACAAGGCCACAGTCAGTGACACAATGGGTGCTCCAGCTTTTCTACATGTTGCTTTATTTTAGCAATCAGCCCTGTATAACCTCATTCCCCAATCCCATCAGTATCTGCAACCCCATGGAGGTGCAGGAGCCCCCAGGGCTGCTGGATGAGCACCTGGAAGCTCCCACTGCCTGGACACGGCCCTATATCATGGAGCATCGACACTACAGCCACCAGCACGGGGACAAAACCTTTGGCCACCTCTAGACATCGTCTTGTCCACACAGCCACAGAGCACAGTGCCCAGGATCACATCCAGGTGCCTTAGGAAGATCTCCAAGGAGACCCCACCAGCTCTCTGTGCAACCTGCTCAGCCACCCGCACCACACTGAGGTGCTGCTGACGTTGAAAGGGAACCTCCTGAGTCCCAGCTGGTGCCCATGGCCTCTTGTCCAGCGCCAGGCACCATCTGTACCTCCCTGCTGGTACTGAGGGACACGGAGGGGATGCTCAGAGCCCCCTCATCTGCAGGTTGAACATGGCCAGCTCTCTCGGTCTCCTGTAAGAAAGGTGCTCCAGGTCCTTCATCATCATCACAGCCTTTTGCTGAACTCTCTCACGTTTCCAGGGCTTCCTTGCACTGGGGAGCCCAGCACCGTGCCCAGCATCCCAGCTGTGGCTCCAATGCAGATCAGGACAAGATAACCTCAGCTTGCTGGATAACCTCAACTTTTTGGATGCCAACCACCACTGGAACCAAGGAGCAGTGAATTCCAGCTCCCCAGTCTCCCCTCCTGGTGCCACCAGCGGCTGCTGTAACTTGTTGCCATCTGTTATTTTCACTGTGTCAGAAAGCTTCTCTGCTGAGCACCAGCCCATGAAATATGCATGCTGTGTCCTCCCGTTTCCAAACCGCCTTTCTCCTCCTGCACTAAATCCCCTTCTCGCCTATTTGTCTTGTCTTCAGATTGGTTCCTTCGCATCTTATGGCTTCCCAGACCATCAATAAGAGACACTTCCCAGCCCCGAGCTGACTGCTGAGCGATGGGACGGGTGCTTGTGAGCATCACACCTCAGCATCCCGCCACACGCACCCGGATCTGCATTTCCATCGGAATGCTTTGGCTTTCATTTTTAGACCTTGGTCTTTGTGGCCAAATCTGAGAGTAAAACAACACAGAAAAAACTCAGAGCTGAGGCTTCACATCGCAGCTTTGAGCGGATTATTCCACTTTGGGGCAGTAACACAACGCAACGATTATAGGGAAGGAAACGGGTGTTTTTTCATCGCCAACATTTTGCCTCCTCTGCCTCCGGGCCCTTTTTCTGGAGCATCGGCCGAGCCCGCAGGTTGCGCTGAGCATCGCCGGGCGCCAGATGGCACTTTGGGGCCGGCAGGAGGTTGGCTGGCTTCCTGCGCGATCCTACACGGGAGGGGAGCGGTGCCCATGCCCTGCTGCGCTGCCAGGAACCCGGCGTGGGGAGTGCGGGGAGGGAACGGCGGGGGACGGCGGGGGGCGGAGGGGAGTGGAGGGGGAGGCTCAACCCGCAAGAATGGGGCTGCACGGAGCCAGAGAGCAGCCCGACCCAGGTTCGGCGATACCCCCAAAGGAACAACCGGCGGGGCTCGCACTGACACCCATCCCGATGTCGGGACATCCCGCACCGGAGGCGACAATCCTCCTGTGGACGGCCGCGTGGGCTCGGAGATCCCTTAAAGAGAGCCCTTTAGCCCGATCCGAGGGGCTGGGACCGCACCGACCCCCCTAGGACCACTGGGCTCCCTTCCAATCCCCCCCCCACCCCAACCTTTCCCAGTTCCGAAGGGAAGCAGCGGGCAGGACACGAGGCGGAAAGCCGGCCCCCTAGCCCGGGCCCGTGTCTGCGGGAACCCGGCGGGGCGGTGCCGGGCGGGACGTACTTAAGGCGGCGGCGTTGCGGGCGGGCGGCTCCGCAGTGCCCATGGCTCTACCGAGTGCGGTGCGGGCGCTCCACGCTACCGCTTCCCGCATGGGCGCCCCGCGTTCCGTTCCCCGCGGTGCCGCCCCGCCGTTACCGGCTAACGGGAAGGGGGGAACCAGACCGGTACCGCCGCCGGTACCGCCACGGGGTGCGGCTCCGGTCGTGGATTTTGGGGACCGCAAGAGGCGTTCCGCAGCAAAAGCAGCGCCGAACTGTTGCGGGGGTTGCTGGTGCTCGGGCTTTGCGCTGTGGGACCGTTGGTGGAGCACAACCGAGAGGTGAGTGCCCGGAACCGGGGGAGGGGTGGGGGGGGGGTTGTGAAAGAAGCGATGCGGGGCTGCGGGTGCCGGCGCTGAGGTTTCGACATCCGCAGCTGATTGCAGTTCGGGAAGCGGATGTTGGGCCAGGCGCTGTTCGAACGGCTGATGAAGATGACTTTCTACGGGCAGTTCGTGGCCGGGGAGGACCAGGAGGCCATCAAACCGCTCATCCGGCGGAACCGGGCCTTCGGAGTGGGCGCCGTGTTGGACTACAGCGTGGAGGAGGACCTGAGCCCCGCTCGGGCCGAGCGCCAGGAGCTGGCGTGAGCGCGGGGCGGCGGGAGGGCTGCGGGGGGTGGCGGCGCGGAGTTGGCCGCGACGCGATTGGCTCCGAGCGCCCATCCCCCCGCTCCTATTGGCTGAAGGACGCCGTGCGTCACCGCCCCGCCTCCCGCGGCATCGCCCCGACCCCCGGCATCGCCCCCCGATGCCGCCCCCGACTTTTCCCGTCCGCTCCCCAAATTCCCACCCCGCTTCCCTCTGTTTCCATTCCCAGCCTCCTCCCGTATTTCACCTCCTCCCGTATTTCACCTTTTTCCTGCTAACGACACGCGGTGCTGTCACTGTGCCCCCTCCTCCCCCCCCCCCCCCCCTTATCTCTCCCAATGGCACGCAGCTGCGATGTCCTGCTGTGCTAAAAACACCTCCCGAAACTCCGTGTTCCTTTCCGAGCAGGTGTTCCTTTCCCCCCCTCTTCCCTCCCTCCCCCCTCCAGCAGCCTTATCTCTGCCCCGCACCCAGCGCTGCCTATCGGACAGCTATAACCACGCTGCTGGCCCTGGCGGTGATGCGGCAGCAGCTGATCCCTATGTGCTTCCCCGGGCACGCAGCCGTGGCTCGAGTTGCTATCCGAGCCGTGCTCGGCATCCTAATGGAGTGTAAGCAGCTCGTGACGCGGGCGGGGGGGTGACGGGGGGGAGAGAGAGGTGACGCGCTGCCGTTTCTGCTGTCCTTGTGCCGGCTGTGCCCGTACTCAGTGCTCCTGCCTTTAGCACTGAAAGCTGCCTGCACGCATTCTTTCCCTCCTTTCCCAGAACTGCTGCCCACTTCTCTCCCCCCGCCCCCCCTTCGGTGCAGGTTATAGGGCTGCTGCCGCCATGGGGCTCCCACCCAGAAAGCTCTGTGCCCCCCCCCCCCCCCCCACTGTCACCCTGCCTGAGCCAGCCATAGAGGCACAAAGCAGCTGCAGGCAGCGTGTCTGCAGCCTCCTGATGCCATCTGCTGTTGGAGTGCTGTGCAAAGCCTCTAGCAGCACGCTTGCGTGGAAATGCCCTTGTGCTTCCCCCCAAAAATGCTCCTCGTGATTGCAGCAGCGTGGTACAGGTTGAACCCATGTCCTGGCATGCCTCCAGCCAGCTCAGTCCTGCCCTGCCCGGGCTGCTGTTCTGCACCCTGCCAGCTTGTCACAGGTGTCCTCCAGGTGCCACTATTGAGCACTGCAGCCGGGTCATGTTGGCACAGCCAGGGAAAGGTTCCCTGCAGGCAGTGCTGGTGGGTGTGGGATGCAGGCAGGTGGGGCTTTGCTCCCTGGGAGGGGAAAGTGGAAGAGTGCGTCAGGAACCAGGTGGGGTTGCACTGATGTGGGCAGGGAGGCTCCTTCCCCTGCAGCAGGGTTCCTCATTCCCAGTGGAGCCAGGTGCCAGGGCATGCTGCACATTAGGGTGCTTTCTGTTTGGCCTTTGCAGGGAAGTGCTGCTGCAGTCCTGGAGCTGTGTGCTGGAGTACAGGCTTGCAGGATTCTCTGCCAAGTGCTTCGTTTCATTCCTTCCTAAGCAGTTTCAGATATTGCCCACAGCTTGAGTGTGGGCTTCCTGTGACCACAAGGCTTGCCTTGAATGTGGTCACTGAGAAACAGCTTCTCCTTTGTGTTTCACTTGTCCTCTCTGCCAGACCCACCTCCTGCTGATGGGGCAAAGCAAGCAGGCTCATGGCAGCCTCTAGCCTAAAATGCATTGCCACCTGCAGCTTATTTCTGACAAGGGCACCCTTATGCTTCTCCTGAGATAATGCATCTGAACCTGATCCAAAACTCCCTGAAAGCCCAATTCTAGTGTTGGCCACATCACCATGCACAGCCATCCAGCAAGCTGGTGCTCCCTGCATCGCTGCATTGGCTCTTCCTTGACAAAGCAGAATGGTGCCTGCTCATTTTCACACTTTGATCCCAGGGCATCCTGCAGGTGAAGCATCTTTGGATTCATTGCACCCAACTGGAGCATTCTGTAGGGCCTGGTTTGTGCAGGGCTGGTGATACCTGTGTGTTCAGAGCTTACACAGGGCTGAGCATGCCTTGCAAATGCTTGCCTTGCCTTCAGGAGCACTTGGGCAGTGCTCAGAGATGCTTCCTGCCCCCTATGGTCTGGAATAAGCTACTTCAGCTGGGCTAAGTGGCATTTGGGTGCTGTGGGAATGGCTCTGCTTGCCAAAACTAGCACTGCAAAGAGAGCGGCTGATATCCAGGAAGGGGCTATTTCTTCAGCTGGAAAGAGCTTCCTCTATTTTGTTTTGATGTAGAACAATAAAGTGAGCACCATGGCACTGCTTTAAACACCCCCCCCCCCCCCCCCCCGGGATGGAGGGGTTCAGTGCAGTCATGCAGCAGGAATGCTGCTGGAAAGGGTGTGTTTGTCTTCAGGAACACAAAACACTTCAAATTCAAGGGGTGTTTGCTGATAACTGAGCTGCGTAAGCCAGAAGGGCTGTGCCAGTGCTGCTTGTCCCCAGCATACAGGTGCTGGATCGAGGTGTGCTCAGGGCTGCAGAACTGTCCTGCCTGCACCAAGAGCATCTTGCAGCCATCAGGGCTTTGCTATTGCATCTTTCTTTCCTGTTCTGGAGCAGCAAGGTTCCTGACCTGTCCTGGGAGCACCGCAGTCACAGAGCAGAAGCCAAGGACACAGCAGGTTGTGGCATGGCTCCCGCTGAGCTGCGGTTCACATGAGGCTTTGCTGCGCTCTGAGCTGCCCCAGGGAGCCTCCAGCAGGAGGAAAGGGCTTTGTTTGTGCTTCCAGCAACTCCTAATCCCTGTCGTGGGGTTCTCACGTGGGTGCTACCTACTCTGGTGAGGCTCCTGCGCTGGTGGCATGGCTAATTTGGGGCAGTGATGCTGGGGTAGTGCCAAGCAGAGATCTCCTGGGAGGAGATGGCTCTCCTGAATCAGGCCCCTGTATGTGGGCTGGCTGTGGGGCAGCGAGGAGGCTTAGCTCCTCGAGCTTCAGCAGGAACTCATGACTTGGGCACCAGCCCAAGCTGTCAGTTCCCTGCTCCCTGTGACAAAAGGCTCAGGCTTGAAATTACATCCAAGTTGGCTGGGGCTGGGGCTGAGCTTTGTTTGAAAGCAGTTGGCTGGTGCTGACATGCAGTGGAGCGGGGCAGCTGAGTGGCAGTGGGGCTGTGGGACCCATGGCTTGGTGCAACCCGCTCTACTCAAGCTCTTTGCTTTATAGTGTGGTGTTGGGATGAGGTTTGGTGCTCCCACAGTTTGAGGGCCATAGAGATCATGGAATGGTTAAGGTTGGGAAAGATCACTAAGATCCCCAAGTCCAACACCAACTCCCCCCTGTCATGCCCACTGCCCATGTCCCTCAGTGCCACATCTACACGGTTCTGGAGCACCTCCAGGGATGGTGACCACACCACTCCATGGGCAGCTGTGCCAGTGCATCACTGCTCTTTTGGAGATGAAATGTTTCCTGATATCTAACCTGATGGAACACACAGCTCCACCATAGATGGCCCTGTCCTTGCCATGTGGTGTGCATCCCCAACCATGGTGGGCTGGGATGCGCCAAGGTCCAGAGCATCCTCCCTGTCTGCTCCTTAGGAAATGTTGTCTTGGGTATCGAAGTCTCTTTGCTTTCCGTGAGAGGATTTGGGGCACCTGAGCTGCCAACAGGGTGGTGTTGGCCCTGTTAGCAATGGGATGGTGAGGGAAGAACAGGGTGTAGTGCCAGGCCTTGGGGCTGCCCTGGCCACCAATGCGTGGCTGCAGGGTGCTGCTGGCCTTGTCCTCACCTTCCCTGTTTCTCTTCTTAGCTCCTGCACCTCTGCAGCCGAGAAGGAGCCAGGAGGTGAGTGATGGCCTCTCCTGCTCTCAGCAGATAGCGCCTGGCTGAAGGCCCAGCTGCTCCAGGCACCTGGGGGAAAGACTCCTTCCTCCTTCATGAGTTGGAGGAGGAACGTTGAGGTTCTCAGCTGACCCCACTCCTCCTCAAATGGGGTCTCAGGGGGTTCTTGTGAGGTGTGAGGAAGGAAGCAGGAGCTGGTAGGGCTCAGCAGGGGCTGTGGGGCACATCTCTGCCCTCTTCCAACCCAGGAGCAGAGCAGAGGGAGAAGCAGTTCCGTGCCCATCGTGGCTTTGGGGATCGCCGTGATGGAGTCATCAGTGCACGCACCTATTTCTATGCCGATGAGGCCAAGTGTGATCAGCACATGGAGACCTTCCTGCGCTGCATCGATGCATCAAGTAAGTCTTCAGTGTGTCCCTGTGTGCCTGGAGACACCAGGGACCCTGCCCCAGCCAGCCCTGCCCCTGTGACTCTTTCCAGGTGGCAGTTCAGAGGACGGCTTCTCGGCCATCAAGCTGACAGCACTGGGTAGACCTCAGTTCCTGGTGAGTGTCCATGGGGGTGAGTGGGATGGGCTGAGTTGGATGGAGGACAATGGGTGCTCTGGGGTGCCTGAAGCCACCTAGGAGATGGCCACAAGCTTTGGGAGCACACAAAAGGGTCCCAATGTGAGAATATGGATGCTTTGTACCAGGCTATGTTCTCACACTATGGGGTCAGGGTCTGTCTGTGGGGCTCTGGAGGGATCCCTTGGGGCTCTGAACCCAGACAGCTCACCCCAAGCTCTGTCCCCACAGCTGCAGTTCTCAGAGGTGCTGGTGAAGTGGCGACGGTTCTTCCACCAAATGGCTGCAGAGCAGGGCCAGGGCGGACGGGCAGCGCTGGAGATGAGGCTGGAGGTGGAGAAGTTGCAGGTGAGCAGGGTGATATCCGAGGGGTGAGGTTGTGCTGCTGGGAGGGGAAGAAGGGAGAGTCTGACTGTCAGGGATGTGCTGCAGGAAGGGTTCTGGAGCACTGTGACACCTCTGGTGGGGTCTGGCTGTGCCTTGATGCTCCTTTTGGTGGCAGGAAGCCCTGGCCAAGCTCGGCATCGCAACCAAGGCGGAGAGCCAGCACTGGTTCACAGGCGAGAACGTGGGTGAGAGTGGGTAAGTTGTCCACAGCCTGTAGGGTGCTGTGGGGTGGTTGGTGCTGGGGGATCTGGGCCCCGCCACAACCTTGGGCAGACAGGCAGCAGCAAGGGGAGGTCTCCAAAAGTCACCGCTGACTTGTTGTGGCAACCAAGGGCTCTCAAAGCAGAGAGGAGTGACAAGCTGGGTCAGGGTGCCACTTGCAGCTGGTTTGCTGATGGGGTGGGAGCTGGTAGAGACCCTGCCATCAGCACACAGCTGACTTCCCACCCACAGCACTGTGGATCTTCTGGACTGGAACAGCCTGATTGACAGCCGCACCAAGCTCTCCAAGCTGCTGCTCATCCCCAACATCAAGGTGTGTGTGTGTGCTTCAGCCAGGCTCTGCCCACCAAGCAGCTCAGCAGTGTGGGCACTGCCAGTGTGAGACATCTCATCCTTGTCCTGGGGTGTGAGGCTGCCATCCTCAGGCTCTGCATGGCTTCTGGAGTCCCACACTGACCTGCTGCATGCAGCTGGTGGGATGAGCGCCCCATGTGCAGCACAGGTTGGGGGGGTCTTGGGGTTGGGCTCCCCTGGATGTTTGCCCCCCTATAGTGCTGCTGTGCCAGGCAGTGTTGAATGGGCTCTTCTCGTTTCAGACCAGGCAGCTGGAGCCTCTGCTCTCACACTTCACCGAGGAGGAGGAACTGCAGATGAAACGGATGCTGCAGCGGATGGACGTCCTTGCCAAGGTGCAGGGAAGGTGGGGACAGGCACTGCTGCCGATGGGGACACATGGCAGGCAGCCTCAGCAGCCCTCTGTGCCTCCTTCACCCCACAGAGAGCCACGGAGACGGGCGTGAGGCTGATGGTGGATGCAGAGCAGAGCTACTTCCAGCCAGCCATCAGCCGTCTCACCCTGGAGATGCAGCGCCGCTTCAACAGGGAGCGGGCCGTCATCTTCAACACCCACCAGTGCTACCTGAAGGTGAGGCAGGGGACGGAGTGCACGGATTGGTGATGCTGTAAGCAGTTCAGTGTGGCTTTGGGATGGCTGGTGGCACCGGTTTGGTGACCCTGGGCCATCTCTGCCTAGGAAGCTTACGATAATGTGAGTGTGGACGTGGAGCTGTCGCGCCGGGAAGGCTGGCACTTTGGCACCAAGCTGGTCCGTGGAGCCTACATGGATCAGGAGAGGGAGAGAGCAGCGAAGATTGGCTACGAGGATCCCATCAACCCCACCTATGAGAAGACCAATGAGATGTATCACAGGTAGGGGTTGCCCCCACCATGCTCCTGCCTTCCTCCCCGGCGTGATGGGGCAGCCTCACCACGCAGCCCCCTGCTGCAGGTGCCTGGACTATGTGCTGGAGGAGATCAAGCACAGCCGGAAAGCCAACGTCATGGTGGCAACTCACAATGAGGACACTGTCAAGTTTACCCTGCGCAGGTGGGTGCTGGTGGGGTGCCCAGTCCCTGCTCTACACACAGGACATAAAGGGTCTCTGCTCTTTTCTTAACATCGAGGCTTGGCTTGCAGGATGATGGAGCTTGGGATCCATCCTTCAGAGAAGAAGGTCTGCTTTGGGCAGCTGCTGGGCATGTGTGACCAGATCACTTTCCCCCTAGGTGAGTGCTTCAGCATCAGCACCTGGGAGCAAGCAGGATGTGGCAGAGGGCTCCTGTCCCACTGTCACACCAAGGTTTCCCTGAGCAGCTGCTGGGGGGTTTGAAGGCAAGATGGAGCCAGGCTGTGGGTTGCTGGCAGACTGGCTGAGGACTTCTGGTCTCCAGAACCCAAGGCCAGGGGAGTAGTGCAAGGCAGACTGGGCAGCTGTCCAGCATGGATGCTGCTCTGTCCTGGAGTTCCCCCAGTAAGCAGGGCTTGGCTCTGGGTTTGCAGCCTCCTCTGGTCATGCTGGAAAAATGTGTTAACTTGATGTTTCTATTTGAATGCTTCTTAAATTGGCCCGGCCCTCCCTGCTGGCATTCCCAGGGCTGCCGGTGACCTCGGCACTCTCTCTCTGGCACTTTCCCAAATCCCTGTGCAAAGCAGGGAGGGGACAGGCTGCTGTGTTTTTCCCCCCCCCAGCTGTCCCAGACAGGCTCCCTCCATCTGGCCAGAGATGCTCCCAGGCTTCCTGTGGGTTGCTCAATCCCATCCTCCAGCCCTCACATGCTGGGCTCGCCTTACTTTCCCCCACACACAGAGGCAGGGAGCTGGGCTGGCAAATGGGACATCCCTGTGTCCCCAGCCCTGGTTGTCTAGAAACCATCACTGCTACCTGGTGTGCTCTGGGTTGCTATGCCTGGATCCTTGCCCTTGGTCACAGCAGTGCCAATGGTGCCTTGGAGGGTCTTTGGGGCACTTCCATGCTCTCCCTCTCTCCTTCCAGGTCAGGCTGGCTTCCCTGTCTACAAGTACGTCCCCTATGGCCCAGTGGATGAGGTGCTGCCCTACCTGTCCCGCCGTGCCCAGGAGAACAGGGGCTTCATGCAGAGAGCCAACAAGGAGCGGGACCTGCTCTGGAGGGAGTTCAAGCGGCGACTTCTTGCAGGCACCATCTTCAGCACCAACCCCTGACCCCTGCAGGACCTGTGCCCAGCAGTGGGGCTCTTGTGCCTTCGTGTTAACCACTAACCCAGCTCCTCTGCCTTGTTGTGTTGCTGTTTTTCCTCCTGAGGCCTTTGCCTGAGGGGGAGACGTTCTCTCATTGCTGTAGAACTACATCCTCCTTCTGGAGGCCACTACTGTAGGGCTGCCTAGCTGCCCCAAGTGATGTCCCTCTGCTGTTCTTTGGCAGAGCCAAAGCTCTCAGTGCCTTGTGACCATGCCAGCCCTGGGACACCTATCATGGGGATGGGATCTGCTCAGCCATGTCCCTGTGCTGCCCTATGAGGCCAGGGCAGTTCTGGGGGTCAGGGAGCCAGGAGTCCAGGAGTTGGGCTGCAGCTCAGCTCTGCCAATCACTGCATTTGCAGCAAATTACAACAATTAAAGCACTGCTGCTCTTGTTCCTCGAGTCTGTGGGTAGCGTTGGGTTCTGCATTGTTTTCCTGATAGCAAAGGCTGGGGGGTGCTCCAGCCAAAGCTGCAGTGTGCTTTCTCGCAAGGGTGCTGGATGCAGCAGCAGGGGGAGTTGCGAGGCAGAGAGCCCATACTGTGCAGCAGCCATCGCAGCAGCTGTACTCCAATGCTGGGAGAGGTCCGAGCACACGTGAGCAGGGCTCCTTCCAAGGGGCAGAGCCTGGCTGTGTCCCCACCGGATGGTGCTGAGTGCCCCAGGGGCCACGGCACGGTCCTTCCCCGGGAAACAGCTGCAGGGAATTCTTGAACCATTGACAAAACAGCGTATTTTTCCTTTGCTTTGTCTTTGGAAATGCTATAATGCTGGGGTTCCTCTCTTTCTCTTTTGCTGGTGTTTTCCAAAGCATGGTTCAGTGGGAGGAAAGCACCTGGCAGTGCAGCTCCAGCCCAGAGCCTGAAGAAGGAACTGCAGAGTTGGAATAGAGAGCTCTGAGGTGGGCTCGTGGAGCACCAGTGCTGCTCCTCTTAAAGGCAAAAACCTCACTGGGACCAGAGGGAGAATAGGAGCAGTTGTGGCTGATGTCCGTGGGGTGTGCATCACCTCCAGCTCTGAGGGTGGGCACCAGAGCAGCCCTGCTTTGCAGGCAGCCTGAGGGTCCTTGTGCCTCTTGGGGAATGCAGGGTTCACAACAGATGGATGGATGGATCCATCCTGCCTGTAGGACAGGGCCAGGGATCTGCTGCCAGCACTGTGGATACAGGGACAGGGGACATGGCAGGAGTGGAGAGAGGTGCTCAATGATTTGAAATCTGAGGTCAGGGAAGGCAAGTAGGTGGGTGACAGTTGTAACACCCAGGGAGTTGGGAGATGGTTTCTGCACAGACAGGGTAGGAGGAAGCTGAGTGCAGCTCGGGAACGGTGTCCCCATCCATGTTATTTCAGGGCAGTGACATCGGTCCCCAATGGCTGCCACCACTCAGCCCCTCCCTCTGCACCCGTGGCTGCTCGCATCACGATCTGCCCGTGCACAGGGACAGGGTGAAAGCAGCTTCCAGGCATGGCTCTGCTTCGCGGGTCCCCATCAGTGACCTGGTGACAACACAGCTCCGTGGGAAAGTAGCCCTAGGAGGTCCTGGTTGCTCCGTGCTGTGGCATCGCTGCTCCATGGACCAGAATGTGATAAATCCAGGAGTCGGCGGTGAGCAGCTGCTCATCCGCTCTCTTCACTCGCGGTGTTCGGGACACGCCCCGGCTCTCTCCCGTCAGATGCGGTCGGAGCATCCTCTCCTGGAGGCGTGCGGTGCTCAGAGGCAGCAATGCAAGAGATGCCCGCAGCCCCTCGGCAGGAGAGAACACAGCCATTCCTATTAAAACCATCGATCCGAGCGCCCGGGATAGCCGGTCCTGCACGGAGCGGCGATGCTCTGTAGTATTCAAGGGACACTGTTTATGCAACCACGTGGCAGATGCTCGGCGTGTCCCCCGTCCACGCGAGGGATTTGGGATTGCTAGAAGCGCTCGATGAGCCCCCCCACTTCCTAACTGTGTCCCTCTGAGGGAGTTACGAGTGGCTGCCGCTGCGGGCACCGCTCGGGGCTGCCGGAGCCGGGCACAGCCTCCATCGGGGCTATCGGGACTCCGGATCCTGCCGTTCTACACCCGCACCGCCGCTCCGCAGCCCGCACACCGCTGCCGTCGGGGCTCGGGGCCGGGGTCGGGCGCGGGGAGGAGGCGGCGGCGGCGGCCCCCGGAGCCTGGCCCGCCGTCAGGGGAACCAATGCGGAATTTCCTGGCTGCCGGCGGGGCCCCTCCCGCCGCCGCCGAGAGGGGCGCGGGGGAGGCGGCGGCGGCGGTGGCGGCGGCGCGGAGCTCGCACTGCAGTTTCCGTCCGCCGAGAGCGGCCGTCGGGGCAGGGCAAGGCAGGGCAGGGCAGGGCGGCACCGGGCACCGCGCAGCCGAGCCGAGCCCCGTATGGGATGGGCCGGGTCGGGCCGGGCCCCGCCGCGCCGACGGCCATGGCGGCCCTGGGGCTGCGGCCGCCGCGCCCAAAAGGAGCCGCGGTGCCGCTGCTGCTGTTGGCGGTGCTGAGCTGCGGAGCCGCGCAGGAGCTGAGCCCACGGGGCAGGAACGTGTGCAGGGCTGCAGGGTAGGAGAGAGGGGAGGAGAGGGCAGGTGGGGCCGGGCGGGCGGCCGGGAAGGGAAGGGGGGGGAGGGCGCGGGCCTGGGAAAGAGCGGTGCGGGGCGGTGGGGAGGGGGCGATGGGTCCCATCGTGGCGGGGGGAGATGGAACCGGGTGTCCCGGGTTCGGATTTTAGTGTCCCGGGTCCGGATTTTGCTGTCTCGGGTCTGGATTTTTGATGTCCCGAGTTTGAAGCTGTGTGTCCCGGTTCTGAATCTCGGTGTCCCGGGTCCGGATTTTGGTATCCCGGGTCCAGATCTCGGTGTCCCTGCGCCGGTCCTGCAGGGAGAAGCCGGTTCTGAGCGCCCCGGGTGTGGTCCCGCAGTGGGATGCGGGATGCTGCGGGTGTCCCCCGCTGGAGCGGCTCCCGGAGCGCTCGGGGCGGCCGCGTTGGCAGCACAGGGACAATACTTGGCGTTGGCTTCAGAGCAAAGGTGCCATCCCCAGGGTCGCCCTCTGTCTGTTCCCCCCCTCCCTTTCCCCTCTCGGCCTCAGTGGTCCCAAAGCTGCCTCATCCCGCCGAAGAGACCCCTATATGGGGGGGCGATGGGGGGAAGGGCAAGCCATAAATGCACCTTTTTACATCTCGCCCGTGAGGTCAGGAAAGTCCACAAGGAAAACATGTGCTGCGCGCTGGAGAGGCCGCATAATGGCTCCATTCAGCCCGGCCGCGGGGCGCTGGTGCCCCCTCCTCAAATTACAGTTTCCGAAGGAGGTTTTGCCAGAGCAGCACAGCCTCAGTACTCGGCAGGGGGGGAGGGAGGTTGCACCGGGTCTCCACATCCCCCTGTAAAACCGGTGCCCAGCAAAGCTGTCGCTTGGGGTGGCAGTGGGGCTGCAAGTGGTGACCCTTGGGGCCAGCCCAAGAAGCTGCGTCCATGCAGTTCTGTGGATTGCATAGGGTAGGAGAAAGGGATGTGCTTTGGAACTGTTTGGTTTTGCTGTGTGCTAAATGTGACTGCTCCTCTTGAGCTCAAAGCTCTTGTTAAGTTACCATGTCCCCCTTCTGTTGGAGAAGCAGGGGTGCAGGGTGATGAGCGCAGGCGCTGTGTGTGTGGGAATTGCTGTCTCCCTAACTCTCCTTTGGCCATTCTTTTCCTGTATGAAGAATTTCCTTTTTGCCACACAAGGCACCGAGTGACGGGTGGTGTGGAGAAAGAAGGGGCTCGGCGCCAGGGTGATGCTGCTCCCCAGTTTGGGCAGTGGTGTGTGAGCACTGGGATGGGCGTGCAGCTGGAGCAGGTGGCAGCGGTGCTCTGGGCTGTGGGGTTTTCACCTCCATCCGTTTGTGCAGCTCCCAAACTCTCAGCAGGATGCAGGACGTGGGATGCTCAGTGGGATGCAGACAATTCCCAGGAGCAGGGGCAGCTCGGGCTTTGCCCCATTATGCGCTCCTTTTCATCTGCACCAGTGAAATCCCCATCAGTTTGGCAAAGTGATTCTTTTTCCCCTTTCTCGAGGGGAAAAGGCAGTAAAACAGAAAGAGAAGGGATGTGCCGAGGGTAGCAACGGGTCCGTGGGCAACCTGAAGGATGCTCTGAGGCTGAGCCCCGGTCCCAGCTGTGCTGTGGGGTGCAGGGAGGTGGGTCAAGCTTTGAAATCTGAGCGCGTTGGTTTGCTGTCAGAGCAGCTGATAAGGGAGGGGAGGCTGAGCGGGGAGGTGTCGGACACGGCCCGGCGGAGGCGATTAGCTATCTGCCAGGAGATAGCTTTAATCCCAGTGCTGCGTGTGGGCTGCCCTAAGGACCCACTCATGGTGCTTCAGTCACAGTGCAGCGCTATGGGCGCCGTGGTCCTTCCTTGGGCAGGATGACCCCCTTCCCACCCATCCCCAGCAGAGCTCATGGGGCTTTTGGGGAATGAGACCGCACGGGCACAACCCACGCTCCGTCATGGCACATTTCAACCCATGGAGCCCGGTGGATTTCACTTTGGGTCCTCCTGTCCCCGCACGGAGAAGCTTTGATTGGTGCCCCATTGCCTTTCCTTGTGTGTTTCATCTCCCTTCCAGGGCACAGCCCCTGCTCCAGCCCTGGGCGCAATCACAGCGCTGTGTAATCTCACTGACGGACGGAATGGATGGAGCTATTTTGGTCTCCAGCTGCAAGGCATTTTTTCCAGGCCCTGAATCATTTTTGTGGTTCCTTTCTGCCTCCCGTCCAATTTTTCAACATCTTCCACGAGAGGCGGCCACGGTGCTCCCATGTTGGTGCTGCCCCATTCGGCCCAGCCCGTGTCCCACCGGGGGCTGCTCCCTGCTACCCCCCAGCCCACAGCAGCTCCTTCTGGCAGCCAGACGTGGTCCTGTGACTGCGCTGCGTTTCACGAATACTTCCTCGCTGTCTCCTCCTCCTCTTCTGCATTTGTTACATATAAAGGAAAAAAAAAAAAAAAAAAAAAAAGAAAAGCTTTGCATTCCAGGCTCTGCCACTGGTCCAGCCCATGTCAAGTTTTCCTCGACTGCAGCATGCCTTTGGATTGCTCCAGAGCCTCCGGGATTGCTCCCATCCATGGGGTATAGCTCCAGTTGTGCGGGCAAAGCTGCACAAATTGAAGGATGTGATGGGTTTGTGCTGAGAAGAGGACGTCCCCTCCTCATGGGGTGTCCCTGTGCCCCTCTTCTGAGGGCTGTAGTGGTTGAGAGGGGATGGGGTGAGATGCCACCATCCTACCTTGGGATGCCATCCCCGTGCTGCCACGATGCCAGGCACCAAACCCATCTGTAGGTTCCCATAAGCACTCCTTGGCTTTGCCCAGGCTTTCCTCCCTCCTATCTATTATTTTCCAATGCCTTGGTTAAGAATACGCTCATTTTAGTCTATCCTTTAAATCACATCTGGTGGTAAAATAATCCAAGCCATTTTCTGCACGTGGGGCACACAGATGTTGGGTACGGTCGTCCCATGCCCAGCACTGCTGCTGTTTTCCTCCTTGTTCTCTGCTGAGCCCTGCGCTGAGCTGGGTACCCCGCGCCAAGCATCTGCATGGCAGAATTGGTTCTTGATATCATCACAGCATCGCTGGCAGGTTTCCAGGAAGGACAGCAGCTTTCCAGATATCCCAACCATTTGTGGACTTATTTTTCCTGCAGCTCCTCGGTGCTCGTGTGCTGCCCAGGATGGAGGCAACAAGGAAGCGAGTGTCTGATAGGTAAGCAGCAATGCTGAGGTTGTGAGACAGCCCTGGAGCTGTGTAGTGCACCCCAGCTCGCCTTGGGGTGCAGCCCTTGGACACGAGATGCAGTGTGGTGACCCCTGCGTGCTGCCACAGTGCTGGAGGGCTGTGGCAGAGGATGAAGGCACAGCCACGTGCCATTGCAGAAAGGCACCGGTGCCACCGAGCCCACAGGAAGCCAGGGAAGCCCCTGCTGTGCCACCATGCAGGATTTGGGGACCCTGTGTGTCCCCTCAGTTTGGGGTGGCAGTGGTGCCCAGGCAGCCGGTGGGCTGCAGACCCCATAACCAACTAACTCACCCTGCATGCGCCCTCATAACCACTCGCTGCATGCAGCTGGTGCAGGAAGGGAGAAGGATGCTCAGCGGGGGAGGATGGTCCCGCAGCAAACTGTCCCCATCTCCTCTCCCCACTTTCCCCCAGGCTGCTCTAACCGTTAGACTCACTGCCTCTAACCTGTTCCATCTGTCTATTTTAGGGTTTTCTATAGTCCCCATCACCGTAGGTCTAACAACGGCCAGGTAAGGCGCTCGGTGCGGGTGCTCTGTTCCCCCTCTCCTGCTGGCCAAGGGCACTTTGTGGGGCCATGGGGCCAGCACTGTGCCATGCCCCAGAGCTCGCTCCCCTTTGGCACAGGGGAACTCGTGGGCTGGGGGTGCTGGGGCAGCACCTCCATAGGGAGGTTAGAAGGAAGGGAGCTGTGCTGGTGGCTGCTTGTGTTCCCCTGTCCCACGTCCCACATCTCGCCTGCAGCACAGGGATGGGAGAGCAGGGTGGTAGGGGGCTGGGGCAGGGATGGAGCCGGGGATGGTGGCAGGAGGATGGTGGCATCACCGTTGTGATCGCCATGCAGTGTCACAGTTCGGTGACCCCCGTGGTGCCACCATGCACCCCGTCCCCTGCTCTGGGGGTTGGGGACAGGGATGGGATGAGCCTGGTGGCACACAGTGGGGACCATTCAGCCGTGTCCTCACGCTCTGTTGTCGCTCCATCCGCCCAGCCGTCTGCGAAGGGAATTTCACCTGCAAGGAGAACGAGGTGTGCGTGAGACCCGGCGAGTGCCGCTGCCGCCACGGCTACTTCGGTGCCAACTGCGACACCAGTGAGTACCAGTGGCACCACTGGGGCACCCCAGGGTGGGCCACCTCATACAGGGAGCCTGTCACCTAAGCGTGCTAGGAGCAGTGGGGATGGAGAGGAGCAAGAGGTGCCGCTTGCGTGGGGTCACCCATGGCTGACTGCAGCGCTGTTCCACCTGCAGAGTGTCCCCGTCAGTTCTGGGGCCCCGACTGCAAGGAGATGTGCAGCTGCCACCCCAATGGGCAGTGTGAAGATGTGACGGGTCAGTGCACCTGCAACCCCAACCGCTGGGGCCCCAAATGTGAGAACATCTGCCTCTGCAAGCACGGCAAATGCGACCAGAAGACGGGCAAGTGCACCTGTGAGCCCAACTGGTGGGGTCCCCAGTGCTCCAGCTCCTGCTATTGCAGCCACAATTCCCAGTGCGACCAGCAGACAGGAAACTGCCTGTGCCAGCCGGGCTGGTGGGGCCGTGGCTGTAACAACCAATGCTCTTGCAACAACTCACCCTGTGAACAGTTCACCGGGCGCTGCCAGTGCCGTGAGCGCACCTTTGGGCCCCGCTGTGACCGCTACTGCCAGTGCTACAAGGGGAAGTGCAACCAGGTGGATGGCACCTGCACCTGTGAGCCGGGCTACCGCGGCAAGTACTGCCGTGAGCCGTGCCCAGCTGGCTTCTATGGGCAAGGCTGCAGGAGGAGGTGAGTGCTGGGGCACGAGGAGGGAGGTGGGAGCTGTGGGGTGCCATGTGCCACGTGTCCCTTGGTTGTTGCAGGTGCGGGCAGTGCAAGAGCCTGCAGCCCTGCACCGTGGCGGATGGGCGCTGCCTGACGTGCGAGGCGGGTTGGAATGGCACCAAGTGTGACCAGCCCTGCTCGCCTGGTTTCTATGGGGAGGGCTGCGAGAAGCTCTGCCCCCCCTGCAAGGATGGCCACACCTGCAACCATATCAATGGCAAGTGTTCACACTGCAACCCCGGCTGGATTGGAGACAGGTGAGTGCTGCACGGCCCAGCTGGTGCATGCTGGTGCATGCTGGTGCATGCTGGTGCAGTGCTGCGTCCCTGCATGGGGTCTGGGAGTGGGTGCACAGCTGGGGCAGCGGGAATGGGCTGAGCCTGCTGGCATGGGGTCATAGGGAGCCTCAGGGACCCCAAAGCCAAGCACATGGGGCCATGCGATGCACAATGCCACGGTGCTTCTATCCGCTCAGTGACCTTAACAAACAGCGGGGCTCAACTCTGAAACTTTCTTGGAGCCACCTGGGGTTGGGTCTGAGGCTCTGCAGCACCTTTATGGGGCCGACAACACCCAGCCCCATCCCCTCGCACAGAACAAATGGGAAACAGAATAGGATGACCAGGATGGGCACAGTGGGGGGCACCATGAGAAATCCCCTCTCTGGTGCTTCAGCTGCCTTCACCTCTCCCCAGGTGTGAAACCAAGTGCCGCAACGGGACGTATGGGGAGAACTGTGCCTTCGTCTGCAGCGACTGCGTCAGCGGGGAATGCCACTTCGAGACGGGACGCTGCCTGTGCCGCGCCGGCTCCCACGGCACATAGTAAGCAAACTGCTGCGGGACCCCGGGCACTCAGCACTGCTTGGCATCACCTCCATCCCCTGTCTGCTCCTGCCCCTGGTTGGGGTGGGGGTTCCGAACAAACCTGAGGCGGCAGCACCCGATCCCCCTGAGCTCAGCAGGGCGCTCTGCAGGGCCACCGTGTGCCTCTCGCTGAGCTGCCGGATGGGGTTTCTTGACGAAAGGATTTTGCTTTAGGAAATGGCCATTTGGCAAAAACAAATGCCTTTGACAAAACTCAGTTTTTTTGTGTGTGTTTTTTTTTTTTTCCCCCAAGTTCAGGGTGGAATTTCTAGCTGAAAACAGAGAGAAAACCACATCCCAGAATAGCACATAGCCTCACGGGTATGGCATCTGTGTGGTGCTCCCTCTCCCAGCAGCAGCTCTCACTGGGGGCTGCTCACCCAGGAGGAGCCCAAAGCCCCCCAGCCCTTTGGCTGTGCCCATCTCCAACCAGCAGCAGGCCCTGTCCTAATGCATGCTCGTCCCCTTTGCTTTCTCCCAACGTGAAACAGAAGCGCTGTCTGAAAGGAAAGTGGCTGGAAGCACTGGAGGGAAGGCTGCTGAAATGTGTGCAGTGGGCATAAAGCCCTCTATTGCTCCACATCATTCCCATGGTATCTCCTGAAATCAGTCCGTCTGGGGTAGAAATATGGGTCCAGCTGATGGGTGTAGCTTGGACTGTCTGGGAGATATCCCTGCTCCCATCCCTGCATCCCCCTGCAGCTACTTGTGGGAGTTCAGGGCACGTGGCTCAGCCACGGCGGTGCTTTGAAAACCAGAGAGCGTGAAATGTGGCTGAGCCAAGGGAGCAGCTGCAGCCCCAGGAGAGAGAGGCTGGGATCGGGGCCACGGCATTGCCAGCTGGGAGCAGCTGGTGTTGGGCTCGGGGCCATCAGCCCCGCTGCATCCATCCCAGTGCCCATGCTGTTGGCAGTGGGGTCCCGCATAGCATCATCCCAAACTGTTGCTGCCCCCAGAACTCTGAGGACAGGATGCTCAGTGGGAGGGCACCCAGAGCCTGGGCTGTTTTGGGTGGTGCCCAACGCATTGCCCACCTTCCAGCCCTGGTTTGTGCTCCTCTCCATAGTGCTGAGCTGAGAGGCTGTGCCCTGGCAAGGAGGGCACTTCGGCCATAGTTGTTCTCCCTTCTTACATACAGTGAGCTGAGAGGTTTCCAAGCTCATGGGCTGCAGTGGAAGGGCTCCATGTGTGTGCTGGCTACGCATGGGGCACATGGCCACATCACATTAGCAGTGCTGAGCTGAGACCCGGTGCAGATGCTCTGCTGGGTTGGCACTGCTGATGGGTTAGTGACCCGTTGTCACCGCAGTGCTACAAGCCTCGTTGCAAAGCCTTGTGCAGCACGTGGGGGTGGAGGAGGGCTCTCAGAGACAGCAAACGTGGGGACAAGCAGGAAGATGGCACAGTCCCCCATGGGGATGCTGTCAGTGCAATCCAGCGCTGTGTCACCTGTTTTTCCCAGAGTAGAAGGAGTTTGGGAAAGGAGAGCAGGGAACATCCCCGGGATGCATCACCCCACCCTCACCCCTCACCCTTTCTCCAGCTGTAACCTCACCTGCCCGCCCGGCCACTATGGAGCCAACTGTGCTCAAGCCTGCAGCTGCCACGACGGTGCCTGCGACCCGCTGACGGGCGCCTGCCACATGGGTGAGTTGTAGGGTTGGGGTGCTGGGATGCCTGTGGCTGGTGTCTGAGCACGCTGTGTCTTGCAGAGGCCAACCAACGGATGGGGGTGATTGGGGCCGGAGCTCTGCTGGCGCTGCTGCTCATCCTCCTGCTGTCGCTGCTCTGCTGCTGCTGCGTCTGCCGCAAGAAGGATGAAGGGCACGGGTGAGTGGATGCTGGCAGGGAAAGGGGAGGACAGAAGGGAGATGTGGGGCAGTTTCCCATCCTCATGAAGATGGGGAAAAGAGAGCACAGGGTGGGAGCAGGAGGACCCTGCACTTCAGGGGATGCCTCCTGGCTTTGTGTCCCTGTTGTTGGCTATCACCTCACTGGGACCCAGTGGGTCCCCAGGGCTGGAGCCTGCAAAGGGAAACCTAGAGCATGCTGAGTTATGGCTGCGATCCCCAAAATGGCGCGGGGATGAAGGCAGGAGTGTGCACAGCAGCTCCCACAGCGGGGCTGGGCTGCAGGGTCTGCAGGACAAAGTGAGCCCCTCCAGTCCCTGCTGCAGGGATGAGGACAAGGGATAGGGATGGGGACAGGAGTAGGGATAGGGATGAGGATGGGGACAGGGATGGGGGTGGGGGTGGGGATGGGGATGGGGATGGCTGCTTATTGGGAAGAAAGGGGCTGGGGGAGCTCCACCAGCTGCACAAAAGCCGTCCCTCGTGCCGCCGGCCGCTGTGCAGGAATTTTCCGGAAGCCTCTGCTTGCAGCCGTGCCAGCTCCACTCCAGCCCAGCACATCTGGTTTGGAGAGCCTGTGGGCTGCATGTCATTATGCCGCAGATAAAAGGAGCCACTTCCCAAACTCAGTGCTGCTCGGAGAAGTCTTGCATGGGAAATAGCTCCAAAGAGTTTCCTCTCCTCGGGCGCTGCAGGGTGCCCAGATTCCCAACTGCCATCTCAATGTCCTGTCCCAAAGCGTTCCCAGTGCCAGGAAGGGCTGTGGCAGGGGTACTGCAGTGGCCGTGGGTGCACACAGGTTGAGTGGCATTGCTGCACAGAGCCTCTTGCTGCTGTGGCTGCGGATAATTGCATGAAAGCTCATCCCCGAGAGACTTTAAAACCAGAGAGCAAATAAAGAGAAGCCACGTGTTTGTTTGGGGTTGGGATTTTTTTATTTATTTTTTTTATGTTTTCTGAAGTTAATCATATGATTCAAGGGCCTGGATGGGAGCTGTGGGTGTTTGGGGCACGGTCTGGCTCTGCCACAAGGCGAGCTGAAGCACACGGCTGGCAACAGCCCTGACCCCTGCCCTGAGCCATCCTGGGCTTCCGCTGGGGCAAAACCAATGGGGAATACACTGCTGTGGCATCTCTCTGTCCTGCCTCTTCCCCAAACCCTTCTTCATGTTCAGCATCCCTGAGCCTCCAGCTCGATGCATGGTTCCACGATCGATGGCCCCGGTGTGACCATTGCCCTGACGGGGTCGTTGTGTTTCCCTGCAGAGCAAATCAGGACCCGGTGGCAGCCAAGAAGCCTCCGAGACGCTTGTGTGGGCGCTTCAGCCGCATCAGCATGAAGCTGCCACGCATTCCCCTGCGCCGCCAGAAGATGCCCAAGGTCGTAGGTGAGGCACCGAGGGGCAGAGCAGGGCCAACGTGTGCGACCTGCTGTGCTTCTCCTGGCCCCAAACCCATGCAAAGCGCCCCAGGGCCAGGGAAGCATCCCCACTGCAACCCAAACAGGGGCCGTATTTGTGGAAGGGGCTGAGCAGGGCTCGGGGAGGAGGACAGAGGGGGCTGTGTGCGCGGGGCTCAATGGGGCTGTGTGCGCGTTTCCTGCAGCCGCCCCGCAGCAGCTGGCTCCCACCCAGCAGCGCTGTGTAAACACAGAGGAGAGGGAGGGGATGGCCCCAGCTCCAGGGCTCTGTGCATTACAACCTGCTGTGGGGTTGGGGCTATGCAGCGAGGCCACCCAGGACCCCGGAACAAAGGGATCCGTGCCAGCAGGCAACAAGGGACCCAGGCACGCAACGGCTCCGACCGCTTGGGGCTGGCCTTGGAGAAATAACATCCATCCATCATCATCTGGCAGCACAGGGACCTGCAGCCCTGCTTTGCTAGGGGCAGGCAGGAGCCCCAGCACATCTCGGAGCTGCTGTTGGTGCTCCTCTTCCTCCAGCCATCCCCTTGGTCCCATTCAAGTCCTGGAGATGCCGCGTGGCCACAAGTCCCAGCACCCCGTCACGCCTTCTCGCAGGAAGCAGTGCGCTTCATCTGCTTCCAACGGTCTGCTTCTGATTTTCTCTTTTTGGGTTTTACAACAAGGAAAGTCATGCCGGAGTGGCTGCCTCCCCCACTCTGGGCCATTTGCTCTTTAAATATCTCCACTGCTTTTGCTCTGGCTCTGGAGTTTCTCTCAGCCTCTGCATCCTCCCCCATCCCTTATACAACAGGGTCCCCTCGTCTTGCTGGTCCGTTCCTGTCTCAGGTTTATTCCCTCTCACATAGACATCTCCATGATCTTTTATCCCCTGCACAGTGCTGTGTGTGGGGAGCGTGGCTGCTTGCAACCATGGCTCATCCCAGGGTGGGTGAAGCAGGGCTGGGCCCCAGCAGGGCAGGCACTGGCTGATGGCCACTTTCCTGCCCTGGCAGTAGCTCACCACGACCTGGAGAACACACTGAACTGCAGCTTCATCGAGCCACCTTCAGTGGTGGAGCAGCCTTCCCCGTCCTGGTCATCCCGTGGTTCCTTCTCCTCCTTTGACACCACGGATGAGGGGCCAGTGTACTGCGTGCCCCATGAAGGTGAGACACACGGGTGCTTCCCTGGGTGCTGCATGTAAGGACGAGGGCTGGAGGTGGCCCTGCGATGGGGAAGGTGGGGGTCCTGTGGCATAGGGGGACCTGGAGGCATGCAGAAGAGGTAGGGAGGGACCAGGTGAGACAGGGCAATGGGGAGCCCAGTTTTGCCTCTATCCCACCACTGTGCATGGGTTTTTTTTTGCCATGAGGGCAACAAGGCAGTGGCGTAGGGTCCAGAGAAACCCTATAAGTGGAGGTGCTCAAGGCCAGGCTGAATGGGGCTTTGGGCAGCTGGAGGCAGTTGTCTAACAACGGGATCAAGTTGGGCTGGGTGGCATTTTAAGACTCCCTTCCAACCCAAACCATTCCGTACCTTCATGACACATCCATGCTTTCTTCCCACAGAGAGCGTGGGTGACGGCAGGGACAGAGCACCGTCCTCCAGCCCCGGTGAGAAGCTCGTGGCCCCAGCCAGCGGGGAGGAGGCAGCCGAGTACAGCTTCCTGAAGGAGACGGGCTCTGTCAAGGCCTTCCATGCCGACAGCAGCGAAACACCCCTGCTCAAGTCCTCGGACAGCGAGCGCTCATCCTGCGGGTCAGGCTCGGCCAGCGCCGCGCTCTATGCCAAGGTCGCCCGCCTCTCCAAGCATTCCAAGGAGGAGGAGGAGACAGCGCTGTCCCCAGAAAGAACCAAGCCCCGTCCTCCCGACCCGTCCACCAAGCCCAAGGTATCCTGGATCCACAGCCGTTACAACTCCAGCCAGTCCAACTCGCTGCCCAGCCGCTCCCCAGAGCCAGCGGCCGCCCGGCCCAGCAGCCCTGAGCACAGCCAAGGTTTGGCCAAAAGGAAGAGGAGCCCCAGTGAGACGTCGGCTGGTGTGCATGGCAAAGCAGAGGAGAAGGGTGGTGGTGGCACACGTGGCAAGGAGAGACCGCAGAAGCACGCCAAGGAGCCCGGTGTCCCCGAGGGCAAAGCCAACCTTGCCACAGAGCCCCAGTCGCCTTCAAAACCCAAGCAGAGGAGCAAGGCCAGCTCAGAGCAGATGGAGAATATCAACGGGGCGGTGCAGAACGCCTTCAAAAAGATGGGCGGCTTCCATGCAGAGCGGCGGGCCGGGGAGGCGCCACGCAGCCCCAGTGCCGGCAAGCCGCGCTCCGAGGCTCTCCATCCCCACCTGGCCTCCGAGGCGGCCACGCTGCTGGCAGCCCAGCTGAAGGAAAAGACTCAGAGCCTCAACAAGGCGGAGGGCAGCGCCCGGCCCAACGGGGTGGGGGCCCAGCGGGAGAAGCCCACCCCACCCCAAAAAGCCAAGCGCTCGGCAGCCGCCAGCAGCCAGAAGGCCAGCAAGCCCCTGCTGCCCACCTCTCCCAACCTGCAGAAACTGATCCCCGCCACGGCCGAGCCGGCGGCTGGGGGCGAACCCAGGCGGGTGGAGAAACAAACCGCGGTCAGCGGCCAGGACCCGGCTCCTCTGGGCGAGCAGACGGCCAAGAAGACACCCATTAAAAAGCCCCCCAGGAAGAAGAGCCGAGAAGCCACCCTGGAGCCGCCCAAAGCAGCCGTGGTGCCCACGCAGACGGTGCCGTAATGGGGAGCTGGGCACCTGGGAAGGACTTGTGGTGCCTGGACTGGAAGAGCCCCCAACCTCCTCATTCCACATCTCTCCCCTCATCCCCTTTTCTCCTGTCAGCCCATCTCCTCCACTGTCCCTGGACCTGGTACCCCCCTGGCGCTGTGCTCTCCACGCAGGGATGCAGGAGCCGGGGGCCCCCCCCTTTTTTTGTAGCAGTATTATCGATCGCATAAGCAGTGCTTGTTGTACTAGACGTACCCATGTTATATTCTGCAGTAACGGAGCCGCTCGCTTCCCACGCCCCACTCCACTCTGCCAGGTCCCCACCGCAGCGCGGGGGCAAAGGGGATGGATGACACACGGGGCCATCGCCGGGGACATCCCCGTGTCCTCACCCAGACCTCCCTGCACTGCCACGTCAGCTTCTCCCCTCTCGGAGGTGCAGCCCCCGGTGCCGCCGCACCGCTCCCAGCGTGGGGTCGAGCTGGTTTCGACCGATGCCCCTGGCCCCAGGGCTGCTTGTGCTAGGAGCGGCAGCAGGAAAGCACTATTTAAGGCCCGGGCTGCACAGCACTTGGGGAAGCTGTTGTGGCTTCAGGAGGGATCTGGCCAGTGGAGTCAGGTAGATGGGTTTGGTACGACAGAGCCTGGCATCTCTGCAGAGCGCTTTTCTAATAAAAGTGTATTTCTTCCATACCCGGGTGCTGTCTCTCCGTGCCCCAGGCTGCCCATGGAGCATCGCCTGGCCTCACTCGAGCGCTTGGGATGCGGGGTCCTGAGTGGGATGCAGTGATACAGGAATGGAGGATGTGTCCCAGTGTGAGGCCAGGGGGTGACCCCTAAAGATAACGCTATTCAGCGGTGATGCAGTGGCACAGGATGCCCAGGCAGTGGTGGAGTCACTGACCCTGGAGGTGCTCAGAGCCATGGAGATGTGGCGCTGAGGTACGTGGTCAGTGGGCATGGTGGGGTGAGGTTGGACTTGGAGATCTTAGAGATCTTTTCCAACCTCAGTGATTCTTCTTCAGTGATTCAAGTTAGACCACCACATATTGTTTTATGCTGATTTTTTCTGCACGATAGGACTCTGAATCCCTTTTCCAAGCACCCCGCTGTGGCCTGCAGGCTTTCCCCCCACCACTGCACATTGGTTACCTCTAACAGAGAGCATCATGTGATGCACAGCACTGTGAATACTTTGTTTTATGGTTTCCAGCCTCTGTTGATTTGCGGATCCCTAAACAATTTCCCCTGCAGCTGTGAGCCCCACTGGAAAGTTCACACTTAGCATAAATAAACTCGCTTTCCTTCTCCTCTTGAGGCCTTTGACCTCAAGGCAAAACCAGCTGAATCCCATCACGAGAGGAAGTTGTAACACGGAATAATAACATAGAATGAGGGAATACAAAAGCAAGCAGGTCTTTCCCCCCCGCTCCTCCCCAGGGATGATGCCCAGGTGGCATCGTGACACAGTGATCACCAACCCTGCAATGGGCACTGAGCACATGGTGGCCCCAATCCCCCACCAACCCTGTGCCATTGGTGTTTTTCCCATTTTGTCCCCATTTCCAAATAGCAAAAGAGGAGCCGTCGGGTTGGAAAACAGCACATTTGTTTTGGCTTGGCCCAGAGAGCGGCGATAAAAGCGAACCCGATTGCCAGCTATTCATTTCCTATTTCAGGCCCTACCAAAAATAAACTCAAAAAAAGGGAAATTCAAATGAGAATGAAATATGCATGAGACAGCGAGCTGCTAGGGTTGTATAAGGAAGCACTCGTCGTTTGGGGAGCCGCAGTGCTGGCAGTGTTTGATGCTGGGGGGGATTGCAGGGGGCTCAGGCACTGCAAACAACGCATGGACCATGCGCAGCGCCTCAAGTGTTCGTGGGCATAAATGATGGGGAGCAGGAGCCTTCTGCGAGCAGATCTGAGAGCCTGAGCTTTTGTTGTAGCTCTGTTCAGTATAATTTAGGAAGGCATGAGTGCGTTTGCATCCAAGCACTCCAACAAGACCGCTTTGACAGAAGATGGACAGAGGCATCCCACCACCACTACCTGATTTATCCCCGCGCCTGCGCTGGCCTGGATATGGGGGAGTGCTCGTGCTTGTTTAGTCTGTATGGGAGCACAAATCATGGCGCTGTGTCATGACTCTGCCAGGGTCTGGATTTCATTAGGAGCCACATGATCAGTGCGGGCTGCCGCGGCTGGCTGCGCTCCCTCTGTGCTGCACAAGACATGGGGGTGATGGCTGAGGTGCAGTGCTCAGCATCCTGCCCACAGGTGACCCCAACAGAGCCTTTTCATTCATTGCATCCCCTGTGCTCATTGCAGCCCTTGCATCCTTTGCACCCCTTGTATCCTCTGTATCCTTTTTGCTCCTTGCAGCTTTTACAACCCTTGCAGCTCACTGCATCCTTTTGGAGCTCTGCAGCCCACTTTGCATCCTTTCTGCCTCTTAGAGCCCTTGCAACATTTCCAACCCATTGCATCTTTTGCATCCCTTGCACCACTCTCTTGCATTCTTTGCACCCCACTGCATCATTTGCATCCTTTGTGCCCATCGCAGCCCTTGAATCCTTCACATCTCTTGAATCCTGCTGTAGCCCTTGTATCCTTTGCATGCCTTGCAGCTGGTGCCCCTGTGCATGTGCTTCTCTCTCTCACTCCTTGCTCACACGCAGGCTGTACCATAGGGTGGTATGAACATATCCCCCAGCATCACCCAGCCCTGCTGACAAATCTGCTCTGTGAGCAGTGCAGACATGAGGGGCCCAGAACACCCCCTCCAGCCACCAAGTCACAACCAGCTCCTCCATAGAGACCCTGTGTTCTCCATGGGAGCCCCTAAATCCAGACCTTAGTTTAGCTACAGCTCAGGCTGAAATTCCCGTTCAGATGCTCAGCTCCTGAGGCCATAGCAGGGGAACACATTTACTGCACAGCGCTCGTTAAGTTTGGATAAACCCAGTGTACCCAAGGAGGTGGCTGTGAGGCTCCCGTGGTCCCCCCTCACCCAGAGGATGAGTGTGCAGGGGACTGAGGTTGGATGCAAGGCTACAGAGGTACCAAGGGTGGTGACCACACACCCAGCACACCGGCTGGCAGAGTGCAGGACGGGGATAGAGGAATAGATGGACAAATCCCCCATATCTCCCAAATCCCCAGCCCAACCCAAAGCTGAGATCTGGGCTGTGGGCAGGATGCAATTTGGCTCTTGATCTGAGAGCTCTGGCACTGCTATGCCCCCAGGCTCCCCATCACTTCCCATCATCCTCTACCAAGAAGGTTTTGGGCTTGTTTATGCCATGGTGCATTGATCTCTTTTGGCACAACTGGCTGCCCAGTGGAAACCCACAGCAGCTCCTGGCTCCAATATGGTGACTCAGAGCTGTGGTGACACAGCCACTGCCCCATGAGGGACACCGGGTTCTGGCAGCCATCTCCTGCGGATGGATTTGTGCTCGGGTTTCTCTGGAGGATTTGTTCCTAATTGCAATGTGCTCTGGTTGCAAAAAGGAGCTATCGCAATGCACGCATGTGCACACTCTGTTTGGATCAGGAGCTCAGCATTTCTGACTGGCCAAACAGGACCTCCAAGGGAAGGTAAAAACCAGGCTCCCTTCCTCAGGTGTGCAGGGAGCAGTGGGCACCTGTGACCGCATCACCCTGGGATCTGAAGCCTCTGAGTCCAGCCACCACGATGCCCTCCAGGCTCTGTGAAGAGATGATGATGCGGCATGAGATGTGAACACCTGAGCCCCCAAATCCTGCCCTGGAAATGACAATCCACGTGCTGCTTGTGGCACTACTGCTGATGCCATCTCCCTGCTGCCTCCCCATCAAGAGCCCACACTGCCTCAGGTCATCAGCGTGCCCCTGTCCCCATCCCTTATGGCACTCAGGCAGCTCCAAGCCCCAGCTCTGAATCAATGCCCCCAGCTGCCTTTCTCCAGTGCTGCCCCAATGCCCTGTCACCTCCCAGCTCTTGCACAAAGGCAGTGCTGGCCCTACACACTCCAAGCCCGCTGCCTCATGGCGTGCACACCGGCTCAAATATCCCTGCTGGTTCCCACAAGCAGCTCAGCCTTTCCAAAGCTCAGCCCTCGAGCCGGGAGGAGGCAGCACCCTGAGCCTGCCAAACTAATGAGAAGCGCATGGGACCCACATCTGGTAGCGATTGAGGGGGGAGCAGCGTTGGGAACGAAGGAAGCACATATTTCCTGCAGCACAAAGGAAGGGAGAGGAATGTTCACAGCAGAGCAGAACAGAGTTGGGGCCCTGGGGCGCAGGTCCTTCCTGCAGGCTGCTCCTTCACTTGGGGTAGGGGCACAAAGGCACGAGCAGCATCAGATCTGCGGACCCTCGTGCCAGCAATGGGGTTATGCTCCCATTAGAAACAGATTGGGAGCAGAAAACACAGAGCCAGCAAACTGCCTGAGAAGGGTTACGGGCTGGAGAGATCAAGGCAAGGGCTGCTCTGTGCCGCAACAACAGGAACGTGACTGGGACAGGGACAAGGCAGGGTTGTGCTCAGCAGAACGGAGGCCATACGGTACCACAGCACCACGTCAGGGCACTTGGTCCTGTGCTGGTACTGGGTGGGGTCCTGGCTCCCATCCCTGCTCATCCAAAGCTGCTGGAGGATTTGCAGGTTATGTGGCCACAGCGACACAAAAACAGGGCCCTGGGGCAGCAAAATGCTGCCTGGTTGGGATGCAGGTGAGGCAGGGCGAAAAACAAAACATCCAAAGCTGAGTGTCTCATCCCACGATGATTTAAAAACTGCAAGGTGGTGCAAGTCCTGTCAGCCACTGCACAGCGGGAGCCCTGCTCTGCCTGGCTGTTTGTGACACCCCTGATGGCACGGGGACACCAGGGCTTGCCATTGTGGCTGTGGCCCTTTCCAAGAGAGCTGAGCTGGAGCTGTGCAAGGCACATCAGCGACGTCCCCAGCATGTAGCAGCAGTCACCCAGCAGGGAGCACAGGAGCCAGCCCACAGGTAAGGACTGCAAACAGCACCCAAACTCACACATCTAGCCACAGCTCTCAGCACATCTTTGTGGCAGAGGATGGGGACAGAGGTCCTGGGATGGTGAAGCCAGTGTATCAGCAGCACTCTGGTACTCTGCACTGCCCCAGCCGAGCTGAGCACCACAACTAATCCCTTTAAATTAAAAGCCTGTGTTTTCCATCCCCTACAACCTCAGCTGTAAGCAGCCAGGCTCTGCTCCACGGCTCTGCCTTTGGCAGCTGCAGCTCAGCAAAAACTCTTTGGCAGCTCCTGAGAACAGGGTTAGGAAAATGTAGGTGGATTTGCCTGTTAAAAATACATGGTGAGAGTGAGAGGGATTCATCATCATCCCACCCAAAGCCTGGGATTTGGGGATCACCCTCTTTGAGTGGAAAAAGGAGGCAGCCAAGCAAAACCCGAAGGGATGATTGATATTCAGGGACACTGCAGGGATGCCCCGTTTTCCCTGGGTGTGTTCTGTGTTCTTCTTTGCCCAAGGAGGCTGTGGATGCCCCATCTCTGCAGGCATTCAAGGCCAGGCTGGATGTGGCTCTGGGCAGCCTGGGCTGCTGGTTGGCGACCTGCACACAGCAGGGGGTTGGAAATGAGATGATCATTGTGGTCCTTTGCAACCCAGGCCGTTCTGTGGTCCTCTAATGTGGACACCTCAGCTCCCATTGGGCACACAGTGCAGTTCTTGCGAGCTCTGAAATCACATTAAGAATCACTCCTTAAGCTTTCAAATGCATTTTGGTGCATCGTTCATTTTGCTCACTCGGGGCAGGAACCTCTCCACGTGGATGGCTGGAATTCATTTGAAACTCAGCCTTGTGAGGAACGTCTTAAATATTGATCTCATTACCTGCTCACAGAAATGGAAGGAAGGAAGGAAAGGAAGGAAAGGAAGGAAAGGAAGGAAAGGAAGGAAAGGAAGGAAAGGAAGGAAAGGAAGGAAAGGAAGGAAAGGAAGGAAAGGAAGGAAAGGAAGGAAAGGAAGGAAAGGAAGGAAAGGAAGGAAAGGAAGGAAGGAAGGAAGGAAGGAAGGAAGGAAGGAAGGAAGGAAGGAAGGAAGGAAGGAAGGAAGGAAGGAAGGAAGGAAGGAAGGAAGGAAGGAAGGAAGGAAGGAAGGAAGGAAGGAAGGAAGGAAGGAAGGAAGGAAGGAAGGAAGGAAGGAAGGAAGGAAGGAAGGAAGGAAGGAAGGAAGGAAGGAAGGAGGGAGGGAGGGAGGGAGGGAGGGAGGGAGGGAATATTTTCATTCCATCCCAGCACGTGACGTCGAAATGAACTTAATAAACTCCACGCGTTTGAAAGAATTATAACAGAGGGATCTGACAGCAGCGTTTCCCTACACTTCGGACTGATCTCCCGCACAGGGATGCGGTGACCCAACAGACTCGGCTCACCCTGCGCCAAGGCTCAGGAACTGCCTGGGCCCGCACCGCCCCTTACAGCCCGCACCGCCCCCCCGTCCGGCCCCGCGGCCCGGGGAGGCTCCGCCCGCACCGCCGCCTGCGCCTGCGCCGGGCCCTGGCGTTGTGTTGGGCCCGGTGGGATGGAACGGTTCGGTGGTTCTGGCTACGAAGCGGCGACGGCGGAGCTGTCCCGGCAGCAGGAGCGGCATTACCGGCTGCTGTCAGAGCTGCAGGAGCTGGTGAAGGCGCTGCCCAGGTACGAGGGGTGGAGGGGAGCGGGGAGGTGTCCGTTGGCTCGGGGTCCGTTGGCTTGGAGTCCGGACTGCAGCTCAAAGCCTGGGCCCCAACCCTGAACCCGGCTCCGTTTACAAGCCCTGACTCCAAACCCTGACCCCAGCCTCAAATGCTAACCTTGACTCCAGCTCTGAACTCCAATCCCAACTCCGAACCCTGATTCTGAACCCTAAGCCTGATCTCGGTTTCAAACCACGACTCCGAATCCCAATCTTAATCCCAGCCACAACTCTGAACCCCGACCCCAACTCCAAACCTTGATCCAAACCCCAATTCTGAGCTCCATCCCTAACTCTGTACCCTGACCCTGAACCTCAATCCTGACCTCAGTTCCAAACCCCAACTCTGAACCCCAATTCCCAATCCTAATCTCAGCCCCAACTCGAAATCCCAACTCCAAACTTTGACCCAAACCCCAATTCTGAACTCCGACCCTAACTCCAAACCCTGGTCCTGTACCCCAGTTCCTGACCTCAGCTCCAAACCCCAACTCCAAACCTCAGTCTTAATCCCAACCACAACTCTGAACCCCGACCCCACTCCAAGCCTTGACCCAAACCCCAATTCTGAGCTCCAGCCCTAACTCCATACCCTGACCCTGAACCTCAATCCTGACCTCAGTTCCAAACCCCAACTGTGAACCCCAACTCCAAACCGTGGCTCAAATCCCAATTCTGAACTCGCAACCCTAACTCCAAACCCTGACCCTGAACCTCAGTTCCTGACCTCAGTTCCAGGCCCTGATTCTGAACCCCAGTTCCCAATCCTAATCCCAACCTCAACTCCAAACTTTGACCCAAACCCCAATTCTGAACTCCAACCCTGACTCCAAACCCTGACCCTGCACCCCCAGTTCCTGACCTCAGCTCCAAACCCCAACTCTGAACCCCAGTCTTAATCCCAACCACAACTCTGAACCCCAACTCGAAACCTTGATCCAAACCCCAACTCTGAATCCCAATCTTAATCTCAGCCCCAACTCTGAACACTGAACCCAACTCCAAACCTTGACTCAAATCCCAATTCTGAACCCCAACCCTAACTCCAAACCCTGACCCTGAACCTCAGTCCTCACCTCAGTTCCAAACCTCGATTCTGAACACCAACCCCAACTCTGAACCCCAATTCCCAATCCTAATCCCAACCCCAACTCTGAACCTTGGCCCAGACCCCAATTCTGAGCTCCAACCCTAACTCCGCACCCTGATCTCAACTCTGAACCCCAACTCCGAGAATGCTGACCCCAATTCCAAACTCCAGTACTGATCCAACCCCAACTCCAAACACTGAGCCCAATTCCAAGCCTCAGCCTTACCCCTCCAACTCCCAACTCTTATCCCTCCAACCCCAGCCTCCAATCCCAACTCTGAACGCCAGCTCTGACTTCAAAAAGCCCAACTCTGACTTCAATTCTGAACCCCGGTTCCAAACCTCAGCCTTAACCTCAACTCCAACCCCCAATTCCAAGCTGTAACCCTGATCCCAGCCCTAACCCCGACCCCGCTGTGTCCCTGCAGCTCCTGCCAGCAGCGCTTGTCCTACACGACGCTGAGCGACCTGGCGCTGGCGCTGCTGGATGGGACGGTGTTTGAGATCGTGCAGGGGCTGCTGGAGATCCAGCACCTCACTGAGAAGAACCTCTACAGCCAGCGCCTCAAGCTGCATAGCGAGCACCGCGGTCAGCAGGGAAAGGGATTTGGGGTGGGGGACCCGGGGGGCGTTGGGGTGAGGTGGTGGTGGCGGGGCGTTGGGGTCGCGGGTGTGGGGAGTTGCAACCAGGAGCCTGGGTCGCCGCAAGGAGGCAATGGGGAGGTGTGGGGACAGGGGTGGGGGTGTTGTCCTGATGCTGTCCCCATCCCTGGGCGCAGGGCTGAAGCAGGAGCTCTTCCACCGGCACAAGGAAGCCCAGCAGTGCTGCAGGCCGCACAACCTGCCGCTGCTCCGCACCGCCCAGCAGCGGGAGATGGAGGTAAGGGGGGAGCAGGAGGGCGCAGCCACCCCTCACTGCCCTTCACGTGAGCACAGAAGTTGTCGCAGGGGTTCGCAGGCATTTTGCTACCAGGAAATGCTGGTTGTCCCAGCACCGGAGCTGGCACGGTTTGAGGGATGTCACGACCCCTGTGAACTCCAAAGGGTGAAAGCAGGGAATGCCTGAAAGTTGTGATTTACTCGGTTACAGTGGTAAAGGAGGAATAACCTGAGGTACCTAAAGGCACAGATTGATTCTTGGTGTTTCCCAAAGCATTTCTGGAAAAGAGCTTCAGCGTGAGTGGGACATTGAGTCCCAAAGGTCTGAAGATCCTCTTATCTACCTGTTAGTGATAAGATAAAGACAGTTTTTAAAGTAGGGGAAATTACAAGTAGCTGGTTATCTTAATCTGTGTAATTTAAATGTATGTGTGAAGCTACTTTACTTCACGTCAGGCAAACATGTAACTGTTTAAATGTTGGCTTTCTCCTGACCTTTACCCATAATAACCACAGCCTGAGAGCCCTTTTGTTTCCTCTTCCCTCATTTTCTATTAAGATGGCTGAAGTCAGGCTGGGCCTGCATCCCTTTCACTGCTGTGTGTGATGTGTAAATGCATCGTAATAGTAAGTAATAATCCATGCTGTCTGTTCCAAAGCATTTCCAGTATTGCATTCATCCACTAGGCTTTGTTCACACTAGATGACAAACATACCCACACGTGTGGTTTTTCTCCTTGTGTTGCATCCTGTACAATTTCTCCCCACTTCCTTTTACCTTCCCAATTCCTTCCTGTGTTCTTTATTCCTCAGGAGGAAGTTACTGAAGTTACTTCTTCCCTTTTCTGTGTTCTGCTGTTTCTGTTGTAGAGCACTTTGAGAATGGATCCATCATCTTAGTGATGGGATTGTCTAATCAGAGCTGCTCTCTGGTTCAAGGACCAGCTCCTATGGGTTCCTATGGGATCAGTCCCACAGGAGAGATAATACCAGATATGGTTTGGGGATGTCCAGCTTCCTAGTGGTATCTATAGCCTTAAAAATAAAGAAACAATTGGCCTAGCATGGCAACTCCCCAGACACCTGAGCTGAAGCAAGGCTTGTGTTTAAGCCTTAGTTTTCTCAGAGTCTTTGGTGCCTTTCTGTGTCTCAGAATTGGGTGCCTGGCTCTAAATGGCACACAGATAACTAAGCCTCTCTTTTCAAACCCAAGGATGGGAAAGTCACTCCTTCAGCACAGTGTCTGCAGTATATCCAAAAATGGTTACGTGAGGCAGCTCCTTCTTCTTGGGAGTAAGAATTGCTCCTCATTTAGGTCAGGCCTTTTGCAGACAGTTGTTGATGCATTCATTTTGCAGACAGAGCTCAGTTTTTGTGCAGGCTGCTCAGGCCCAAATCCTCCATCGTTCACAGTCTGGCTTGTCCACAGAGCTTCCAGCTGAGCACATGCTTTCCATTCCCTTTTCACATGGATTTGTCCCTGTCTTTTAAACCACAGCCATCAATACAAGAAGTATCACCAGACCCGGTGACTTCTCTCTTTCTGTGCAGTAAGGGTTATTATTACTTTGAATATTTCTGGCTGAATGCTTGCCTTGGTTTATAATGTTACAGAGAGGCAGCACAGCGTGGGTAAAGTGTTTAAACTCGTGTCAGTTAGCTGTTAGCAGAGAAGGAGCTTTGTGTTTAGGTCAGGTTTGGTGTCTCCTGGCTTTCCCTGTGGCTTGAGAAGGAAGACTGCTGTTCACTATCACCCAGCAAGATCCTGCTGCCTACCCATGCCCCTTTCTGCAGCTAGCAGAACATGGTAGTGTTCCTAGAGCTGCCCACAGCACCTGATTTCTTGTGTGCCTTTGAATTAGCAACTGATCTCCATGTTCCAAGTGGAGAGGGTGATTTACACACTGCTGCTACACCTTGTGTCTGTGGCAAAGTGAGTTCCAGCTCTGCCATCCTGTGCTTAGGCAGTGGGTCCTTGCTTTTGTTGTTCCCTTTGTTCTGTTAAGGCAGAGCAGGAGGGCCTGTGTGCTTCTGATAGGGCAGTTTTGGCAAGTCCTCACTTGATAACATTCTCAGTTTGCCAGAAGCAGAGCCCCAGCAGGCTGCAGTTCCAAGCAACGCTTCTGCTTGCCGTTGTCAACAAAAAAAATAAGCTGTGCTTCCTGTTGCAAAGTTGGGAGTGGAGGAGTTTGGCTCTTTAGTGAATCAACAGGATCTGGGCCTGGTGTACTGCTGCAGAGCTGTGCTCGGAGAACATGCAAGCATCTGAGCTGGCTCTGGTGCTTTTTGCTCATCTGTGTCACTCCTCCAAGTCCTCCTGCAGTTTCAGCAGTGCTGTGAGGGATGTGTGACTTCTGGGCTACTGACTTCGCAGTGCATGTACTGCTGAAGTACTTGGCTGCAGCCTGCTGCTGCTCAGGAAAAGGCATTCAGATCGCAGTCTGCTGCTCACAGTCTCTTTCCTGGCTTCAAAATGCACTTAAGCAGGCTAGTCCCAGCTGTTTCCCTGTGCTCTGTAGTGAGAGGTAGCTCACTGTAAGGCATGGCAAGCACCCAAGGTAAGATCTGAGGCTGTGCTTGCTGCCCTCTGCTGTCCTTGGAGGAGGCAAAGTCATCCGAATTGCTGTGCTTTAAGGGTGTAGGAGCTCTTTGGTTTCAGTAAAAGATGTTGAGAGGAGGAAAAAAACACGGGATGAAGGTAAACATCCCCCCACCCATCTGCTGAATATTACCTTCTCAGGCTGTGGAGCAGCGAATTCGAGAGGAGCAGCGAATGATGGATGAGAAAATCGTCTTGGAACTGGACCAAAAAGTGATCGACCAGCAGAGCACCCTGGAAAAGGCTGGGGTGTCTGGCTTCTACATCACCACCAACCCCCAGGTCAGTGTGTGAGCAGTGAGGGTGAGAGCTGGCCGTGCTCCTGTGCCAACGACTTGTTTTGGTTTCAGTCTATTAATGAACTCTGAATTCTGGCTCGGAAAGAGTGATTGCTCCTTTGCCCCATCAGCTGGAGGGCACTGTGCTCTCAGCAGGTCAGGGTTGTAGCAGAGCAGCAGAAGTGCATCAGACAGGGCTCTTAAAACCTGAGAGCAGCCACCGAGGTTTCCTTTCTGCTGTCCACCACAGGAATGGAAAACTGCAGCTTCCAAAACTTCCTTGGGATGCCACGGAAGCTTGCAGTGAATACAGAAACAGGTGATTTTTTCACTGCGTTTCCAGTTGATTAAATTTAATTTTGACAAGGATGCATTAAGGAGAAAATCTGGCTTAAGCTCAGTGAAACAGCCGTTTTCTAAAGCCACACAATTTCTGCTTGTGTATCTTTAAGAAAATCCTTTTTTTTCCTGTTATTACTCATCTATATACTGAAATCATTTCTTTGTCCTCCCCCTCCCTTGCTCCTGCCTGTTATGTTATTTCTGACAGTAATAATTCTTAACAGGGTTCTCATTTGCTATTTCTCACTTGTTTGCCTTTATGATAGCTGGTAACCCTTGACTTCCAGTGCAAGAAATCACTGCTGGTGTCTGTCGTTCTTCACACATTTCCTGTCAGTAGATGTGTTTTCCTCAGTCTGTTATGTAAACTGCCTGTTCATGCAGTTGATATGCTTATTTATTTATTTTTTTAATACAAAAGTAGATTTTCATTCCCATGATGTAATGTCTACAAGCCTGAGTCACAGGGCAGAGCTTAGAGAATGGATGTTGCACCGTGTGCAGGGGACGTGCAGGCTGTGCTGCATGGCTTGTGAGCTGAACGTGAGTGAAGAACAAGCAGGTGGCAAGAGGGATACAAGGGAGCCATAAGCTGCTGGTGGTGTTATAGGAGGTGGTGATGTCAGCTCAGTGACAGCCGTGGAAAATTGGGTGCTTTGGAGGATGCAGGAGGGAACTGTATGCACCATCACAGCAGTGTGTTGCATGTATCTTTGGAGAGTCCTTGTCTTCTCCTGGAAAGGATCAGGCACTGAATGGTACCGTGGTACCAATGAGTCCTTCCTGCTTCCTGCAGAAGGGATGGGCTCTTCTTACCCTTGCATTAATGTCTTTCTGTTTTCCAGGAGCTGACTTTACAGATGAACTTACTGGAATTGATTCGGAAGTTGCAGCAGAAGGAATCTGAGTCGGAGAAGGCTTTTCCCTGAACAAGAAGGAGTTTTCTTCTGACTTCCCTCTAAAGAATAGACTTAATGCATTTGCTTTATGTTATATTAGGAAGAGGCTACTGGCCTTCAACTGCAGAATAGCTGAAACCCTTAGGTTACCTTTAGAGATAGGCCTCCAGAGCACAGAGCCTGAAGAGCTCCAGGCTGCCCTTCCACTCAGCAAAGCAAGAAGCATGGTAGCCCTTCCTGCTGTGTTGCACTGAGTTGCTAAGACAAGGGCTGACAGAGTGTTAATCTGCTATATCCAGCCTGCAGAGAGCAGTGTCACCTCTAAATTATGATCTGCTCTTCCGAATCGAGGAGGAGTGTTTGATAAGGGATGGGAGAGGTGAGTAACTGTCCTGTCAGACAGGAAGCAAGGTGTGGTTGCTTTCCTTTGCAGGCTCAGTGTGCAGGTAGTTGGCAGGTGGGGAAACAAAAGTTGAAGTTGTATCTACAGCAAGGTGTGTTTGTGTGTGCTGAGGCAGAAAGAACAGGCAGGCACTTCACAGAGAGACACTGAGGTGAATAACATGGAATTCTCCTCTGAGTTCTATTAAAATTCTGTACTGAACCATGGCATGATGTCAGTCGTGCTTTCACCTGACTCAAGCAGCCAAAAAGACATGGGAGCTTTTGGTTTTGTTACTCTAAAACAGCTCCAAATGGATAGAAATACTCTGCACAGCCCTCTGGGGCTGCAGTTTTCTGAAGGTCAATGGTCACACGTATGGGTTTTCTATCCCTGCTCTGGGTCTGCTCTGCATTGAAGCTGGGGAGCTGGAGTGGTGCTGAGAGCTCTCAGAGATGAGCTGATGAACCCTGCGGGCCTCAGGACTTGGTGCACAGGAGGAATGGGAGCACTTGTGTGCAATCAGAGCTTTGTGTGTGCAAGAAATGTGCCAGGTGATGTGCAGTGTTGGCTGCTCACAGGAGATAGGGTGGTGCGAGGCAGCGTCAGGAAGCAGCTCTCTTCAGGGATGAGTGGCTCTTCAAGTCAGAGCAGCTGCTGGAAGTGGATCAAGGAGTTCTGCCATCCTGTGCTGAAGGGCTTTGATGACACACAGATCACTGCTTAAAGGTTCTCCAGCAGTTCTACAGCCAAGGATTGTGTTTGGGAGGTTTCTCCTTTAGTGCTGCCGTTTGCTCTTGCCTGCATCCTCTGTTATTACTACAACAGCCTCTGTTCACAGCACAAGACAATATTAGAAGATTCAGCACACAGTTAATTACTGAAGCTAGGATGTGGGGTACTGCCCCTTAATCAAGGTGCTGTAAGCCTTTATGTCCTTACAAAAGCTGATGGCTGAAGCCAGAGAGGTTTTCAGCAAACTGGGGCCGTCACCAACTCAAACAGGGAAACTGCAAAGGTGCTGGCAGAGTTTGTGGGCGGCCTTTTGGTAGGGAGAGCTGGCTCTGCTACGGATGAACACACTGGAGCTGAATTCCTGCAGCACTGTGAAAAGCAAAGAGGCCGGAGCTGTTGCTCCCAGGCAGCAGCAGAGCCTGCAGTGCAGCTGGAGGAGCTTGGAGCACCTGCAGGCAGCAAATGCAGCCCCTCAGCATCGCTGCACAGCTTCACAGCCCAGTGTTGAGCAGAGCAGAGCCCACCACAGCCCAGAGCCCCCAGCACACGGCGCGTGCAGGGCTCTGCCACCCACCCCAGCTTCCTCCAAGGCTGTGGCATCCGCAGCAGGCTGCTCCGGCAGCACCATGACAACAGAGCTTCCTGCTCCCACCATCTGGTTTCAGTTGCACACGGCTCTGCCAGGCAAACAATCCCCGCTGAAATTTTCCATGCCTGCAGCCTGCCACAGGTCAGGAGGTTTCTCTTCTTTTTTTTCTTTTTTTCTTTTTTTTCTTTTTTTCTTTTTTTTCTTTTTGAGAGAGAGAGAGAGAGGCTTTCTGAGAGGGGCATGGAGTTCTCAGATACGGTTCAGTGGTTGGAAAGGTTAGTTTAAGAGAATAAAGCTCCTGGTGTAGCTTGTGATCAGTGACCATTCCCAAGGGACTGGCTGCAGCCCTTCTCCTGCACTGGTGTTGGATCTTAGGAGAGTGACCCAGAAGCTGCCCCAGCTGGAAATGCAGCAGCTCTGCTCCCGTGCAGCCCTGCAGCTCTTGGGTGCCATAGGAACACTTGGCTGGGGACCTGCTGTGCGCCTGATGGCATCTCAGGTGGCTTCAGCCGCTGCCAAAGCCTCAGTGCTGCCATCAGCAGCATGGAGAAGCAAAGCACGATAGGATCCGGTTACCACGGGCTGGTAGAAGGTGAGCAAAGGCACGCAAGCTGGAGGAGGAGCAGAGAGCAATAGTAGGAAGAAACAAGGTGAATTTCCTGCTGCCTTCTCCTGTGCTTTGCTGGGCTGATCAGGGCAGTGTGGGCCCGTCCAAAGGAGGATGTGGATTTGGGGTGGATGATGGTGAGTTTATGTACATGGAAGCACCGAATGGTGAAGGACAGGTGCCGAGTTGTTCATCACCACTGAAAGTATTTGGGGTGATGGCTGGTCCCAAGAAATGTCCACAGAAATGTCAGCATTAGTGCTCAGTAGCTATCGTGGAATCAAATGATGCATTAGGAAGGCTTTAGATAGGAGCAGAGAAGGAAAACAAGAAACGTTTTGCTGCTATGAAACCACCGGTGCACCCACGTCCATCCACGGCTCCTTCATGCCGGGAGCGGTTCCGTGCGAGGCCCGATGGGGACCTCGCTCCTCAGTCTGAGCTGCGAGCATCGCGGCACCCAGAACTGGAAGGGACCTACGAGCATCTCGCAGTCCGTCTGCAGGCTTCGCACAGATCTACCCGAGCGGACCCACCAGGTGGCAGCCGCCCACCGCCGTGTTGGAGGCGGGGCCGGGGCGGGGCGAGGAGGCGGCGGCGGTGCGGTGCAGGTGCGGGGCCGGAGCCACGCGGACCCCCCCCCGGCCGCGCCCTCGGAGCCGCCGGGGCGCAGAGGTGAGCGAGGCCGGAGGCGGGGGGAGCTTTGGGGTTCGATGTCTGCGTGAGATTTCGCCTTTCTTCCGGAGCCAGGAGGTTCTCCCCCTCCCACCAACCCCCCCCCCCCCCCCCGCGTCCTGGATCAACACCCGCACGGACAAAGGGCGGTGGCTCCGCTTCTTCTGATCCCGGTGACGGATGCGGAGCTGCGTGCGTGTCAGCGCGGCTCCGTTCCCGTGGACGAGGCCGGGAGGAACCCGGCTGTGGATCGGAGGTTTGGGGGAGCGGCTCGTGAGCCGTCTGAGCAGGGTTTGGGGGATTGGGAGCAGCCCCCGAGCCAGCCGCAGATGGAGCGCGTTGCGTCCTGGTGGTTCCGTGCGTTGGTTTGACCCCAGGGAAGCGGCCGGCGCAGACCCTGCGTGGCCCCTTGGTGGGCTCTCAGTACACCGGGGCTTCTTCTGGGCAGGGAGGTGATGGTTAAGGTGCCGGGCAGCAGCGCGGTCTGCTGTGCCCGGAGTGGGTTGGTTTGTGTTCTAACAGCGATCTTTCAAAAGGGAAGGGTGAGGAAATGCTGTACTGGGGGTGCTGCGGTTCCCTTCCACCTGGTTTCCAGGCACGGCTTCCTGCACAGTGCCTAAAGCAGCACACTGCAGCGCTGACCCCAGTGCACGCTACAGAGCAGGGATGTTTGTGCTCAGCAGGTCTGAACCCAAGGAAACGTGTGACTTCCCCTCCCTGTGCCCCACTTTCCTAGGCTCTGCAAAGAGACGGGATTTAGGCAGTGGAGGAGAAGCGCAGGGCTGCTCAGTCGTGGAACTGTTAAGGTTGGAAAAGACCTCTCAGATCCCCAACCCATTCCCATCACGCTTACTGCCCACGTCCCTCTGTGCCACGTCCCCACAGTTCTTGAACACATCCAGAGACGGTGACTCCACCACCATTTCTCTGGTCCCAGTGGGTCACGCAGCAGAGTGGAACCAGAGCATTCCCAATCTGCTGCTGGGCTCCTCGTGACTTCCTGCTTCCCACCAGGTCTCCCAGCAGGGCACCTACAGGATGGCGAGATGGCTGCCTCGCTCCACAGACCTGACCCGCTTCTGCCAGAAACTCAACAGAGTGAAGACCTTGGAGGCCGACATGATGGAGACGTCCTTCAACAGGTGCCTTTCCACCATCGACTTGACGCTGCTGGGCATCGGGGGCATGGTGGGCTCTGGGCTTTATGTCCTCACGGGCACTGTGGCCAAGGAGATCGCCGGCCCCGCCGTCATCGTCTCCTTCATCATTGCTGGCTTCGCCTCTCTCCTGGCTGCTCTCTGCTATGCTGAGTTTGGGGCCCGGGTGCCCAAGACGGGCTCTGCCTACATGTTCACCTATGTGTCTGTGGGTGAGATTTGGGCTTTTCTCATCGGCTGGAACGTGCTGTTGGAGTACATGATCGGGGGCGCAGCGGTGGCCAGGGCCTGGAGCGGTTACCTGGACTCCATCTTCAACCACAAAATTAAGAACTTCACCGAGACCCACGTTGGCACCTGGCAGGTTCCCTTCCTGGCCCACTACCCTGACTTCCTGGCGGCTGCCATCTTGCTGGTGGCCACCGCCTTCATCTCCTTTGGGGCCAAAGTGTCCTCCTGGCTCAACCACGTCTTCTCGGCCATCAGCATGGGCGTCATCCTCTTCATTCTCATCATGGGTTTCGTTCTTGCGCAGCCCAAGAACTGGAGTGCCCAGGAGGGGGGCTTTGCCCCCTATGGGCTGTCAGGCATCATGGCTGGCACAGCCACCTGCTTCTACGCCTTTGTGGGCTTCGATGTCATCGCAGCCTCCAGCGAAGAAGCCAGGAACCCGCAGAAGGCCGTCCCCAGGGCCATTGCATTCTCATTGGGGTTGGCCACCGGTGCCTACATCCTCGTGTCCGTGGTGCTGACGCTGATGGTGCCCTGGCACACGCTGGATCCCGACTCTGCCCTGGCTGACGCTTTCTACAGGAGGGGCTATTCCTGGGCAGGATTCCTGGTGGCTGCCGGCTCCATCTGCGGTGAGTGTGGATTTGTGGGAGGAGGTGGGAGAGCGCGGGGTCGGGTGCCGGTTTGGTTGGGGCCCACTCTCACGTGGGGCCCTTTTCTCTGCCCACCCCTCAGCGATGAACACAGTCCTGCTGAGCAACCTCTTCTCCCTGCCACGCATCGTCTACGCCATGGCCGAGGACGGGCTCTTCTTCCAGGTGTTCTCCCGGGTGCACCCGCGCACGCAGGTGCCCGTCATCGGCATCGTGGTCTTTGGGCTGCTCATGGCCCTGTTGGCCCTCGTCTTTGACCTGGAGGCTCTGGTGCAGTTCCTGTCCATCGGCACGCTGCTGGCCTACACCTTCGTGGCCGCCAGCATCATCGTGCTGCGCTTCCAGCAGCAGAAGGCGGACGGCCCCGCGCAGCCGGCGGGCAGCCAGCCCAACCCTGAGCAGCGTGAGGGCATCGCTGCCCCTGAGCTGAAGGAGTACGAGTCTTTCTCCGACAAGCTGCAGCTGGTGGGGAGTGACAAGAGCAAGGAGCACCGTGAGCCAGGGCAGCTGAAGGCAGCCTTCGAGCCCTACCTGGAGTTTCTCAGTGACTTCTACCCGGGCGAGGTGGTCACGGTGGCTGTGGTGACCCTGATGGTGTCTGCTGTCTGCCTTTGCTCAATCTTGGTGTTTGGCAACACCCACCTTCACCTGCCCACCTGGAGCTACTCCCTGCTGCTCGTCCTCTTCAGCCTGGGCTTCGTGCTCAGCCTCCTCCTCATCTGGGCACATGAGCAGCAGCGCAGCACCCAGACCTTCCAGGTGGGTCCCATGCTGATATTAAGGGGAAGTTGTTAGGGGCGAATTCCTTATTCTGAGGGTATCGAGGCTCTGGCCCAGCCCAGAGAGCTGTGGGTACTCCATCCCCAGCAGTGCTCCAGGGCATGGATGGGGCCCTGGGCAGCCTGAGCGGATGGGGGCAACCAGCCCAGGGCAAGGTTTGGGGCTGGGGGGGCTGCAGGGTCTCTCCCAACCCAATTATGCTATGATTCTATGACTGGCATGGGGTATTGGTGTCAGCAGCATCACCTGGGGTGCAGGTGTGGTTGATAGGAGGCAATCCTGGGGCACAACTGGCAGCCCCTCACCGCTAACTCCATCTCTTGCAGATCCCCCTGGTTCCCCTGTCCCCAGCACTGAGCATTGTCCTCAACATCTATCTCATGCTGAAGCTCAGCTACATGACGTGGCTCCGCTTTGCCATTTGGCTCATCCTCGGTGAGTGCTCCCGGTACCCAGAAACCATTTATTCTGGCAAGAGGAAAGCACCTGCTGCAGGTCCTGGGACCTGATGGCAAGGCTGAGCCAGGACCTCTGTGCCAGGGCTGTGCTGCTGGGTGGACGTGCTGACCTCCCTCTCCCTCACTCCAGGCCTGCTCGTCTACTTTGGCTACGGCATCTGGCACAGCAAGGAGAACCTCCGGGAGCCACGACCACAACGTGTCAGCGCCCGCTACGTGGTGTTCCCCAGTGGCAGCCTGGAGGAAACGGTGCAGGCAGTGCAGCCCAGCCCTCAGCCTGCCGCCGGGCTACCGGACACCGACACCACTGAGGTCAAGAGATGACGCCCGTGGGAGGGGGCTCTGTGGCTCTGGCAGTGCCCACCCACCCTCTGGACGCCTCTGCTCTGCCTGACCCCTGTGCGACGAGGGCTGCCCGGGTGCAGGGCTCTGTCCAGGGGTGCCGCTCACTCTTCCTTGCAGAGCATGGTGGGGCTGGCCCCCTCCCTCCCCGCACTGGAGAGCAGCACTCTGCCCCCAGCCCAGTGCCAGAGGGAGCCTCATCCCCACCCTGTTCCCCTGCGCCCACCCAGATGCCGTGCAGCAAATCCCCTTTTTCCAGCTCATCTCCACTGCCTTGCATGGATGGAGGATGGAGACAGGCAGTGTGCCCATCCCAGCCTCATCCTGGCTTCTGCTGCAGCCCTGCTGAGCCCTGTGCTGCTGTTCCCTCTGCCCGAACCTCTCTGGTGCTTCTTCCCTTCGATGCCAGTACTGAGAGGCACAAGGAGCAGCCAGGGCCACGCAAGCTGGGGAAGGGACATGGCAGCGTGAAGGCAGGGACCTGGTTTGTAGGCAGGACTATGGAAAGGGTGGCACAGCTTGTGCCCTTCCCCTGTGCCCCAGCAGCTGCCACACCTCTGGGCTTGGGTGCTGCCTTTCCCAGGGGCTCAGGATTGGCTCAGTGGGTGCTTTTTGGTGTCATCCCCCCAGGTGCAGGTTTTGGAGGGTGCTGGAAGAGGCTGCCGAACCCCTCAGGCTTTGCAATGCAGACCTCCTGCCCCACAGCATCCCAGCATCCTCCTATGGGGCCGTGCCCTGCTGGGAGCTGCTCTTATCCCCTGCCCAGTCCCAATGGGGGCTCTGCACCCCTGGACAGTGCCCATGTCCTGCTTCCCCCCGCACTGTCACTGCTGCCCAGCCCCTGCCCCGCTGCGGCCCTGTTTGGCACCTCTGTGTAGTGGTTGTGAGCAACGGGCTGACCTGTTCACCCCCATAAACGCTGGTTCTGCAATGGCTCTGGGTGCATGTGCTGTGTTCCCCTTATAGCCCACTTCTTCCCAGCAGTGAATGGCTTTTGGCCAGAGCTGTGGGCGTAGGGCAGGGAGCTGGAGCCCTATGGATGCATAGAAGCTTTCAGCCCCAGTGTCAGCTGCAAGGACAGGGCTGAGCAGAGTGGTGTCCTGGCACTGGGGTAGGGTCTGTGGTGTTGTCCCAGAGCTGTGACCTGAGCTGAGAGAACGTGCAAACCCAGTGTCAATGATGTGAATTAAAGACAAGCCACGGAATACATGCGTGGCCCCAGCACGGCTGTTGTTCTGCACTGTTCCATGAGCTTAACCAGCCCAAATGGAGTTGTAAAAATGCAGAGAAACAATGCTCACCTGTAAGAGTGATGGTGGCCGTGGGGACCACGTGGGCTGTGTGTGGGTGGGGAGTGACGTGGCTGCAGGGAATTAAGGATGGAGATGTGATTAGAGGCAGCCTGGGAGGAGCGTGCCCTCTGCAGCACCACTGGGTTGGTTACACTCCTTACCCAGGGCTACAGGATTGGTTGGTTCTTCTGTTCCATCCCACGTCCTGCTGAGGTAATGTGCCCTACACAGAACACGTATTAATTGGTTTTAAATTGTCCACCTAATAATGCTCAAAGCCATTTTTTTTCCTCAGTAGCCACCGCTAGCCAGGGAGCAATCCTACAATGATTTGTTCCTTAAAAGAAACAGCGTTTTTCTGGGGCTCGTGGTATTGGTCTAATCAGCCCGGCTGGATTGCGTGGAGATCAGTCTAATTGCAGTGCTCCAGGGTGAGGTATGTAGGTCAGAGTGGTATAAGAGTTCTGGAAAACTGACACGGCTTTGGAGGTCATGGGGCAGCTCCCACGTGCCGTGGTCCAGGCTCTGCTTGGGGCTGCTGCAGGGGTGAGCGTCCCCACTGCACTGGGGAGCGGTAGAGCACTGAGTTTTGGGGCCTTTTCCAACTCTGTGGTTCTCAGCCATCTGCCACCCCCCTGCACAGAGGAGCTGCAGGGCTGGCTGCAAGTAATCCGCTCCTCATCCCACGTGAGCCTCCCATCCTCCTGCACACACAGCCTGAGGATGGATGAGGGAAGCGCTGTGCAGTGAACACCCTCCTTCCCTGGGCCTGAGAAAGGCAGGATGTTGAAAACTGGCACAGCCCCAGGTGTATGCATTCCCTCATCCCCAGCACAAGGAAAATCAGGCTGAATATCAAATAGAGGTGAAAGCACTCACAAAAACACTCCTGTGTGCTGGTGGAGCAGCTCGGAGTCGTGCTGCAGGCTGCTCCATCCCCGCCCCAAATGATGCTTAGCAGTAGCTAAACATTTTGTGATCACCAGCATGACTTGCACCAGAGCTGTTTCACGTGGATCTGGATCTGCCTGGAGCATGAAGGCTCACCTGCCAGAAACAACCAGAGCAGATCAGGAGAGCAGCCAGGCTGCTGGTCTGCAAGGAGGGGTAGAGGAGTAAGGCTGCAAGCAAAAGCAAAACAAAAGCTACCCAATAATGAAGGAGAAATTATCACTAATGCCAACAACCAGTATTTCCAGAGCTTAAAACATGAATGGTTTGGACAGTGTAGGCACAGATGTTATTTGTTAGATACAAAACATGTAAAATAATTCGTACAACTATACAACAGTTTCTTTTCTGCAAAATGTAATTGCATAGAGCTATTTGCTCCCCAGCAGCACAGAGAGGAGGCCCTGGATGCTGCTGGGCGATGGCAGACACATTGCAGGGAGGAGGAAAGGGTTAAAGCCACGTGCTGCTGTCAGTGCTGAATCACTGCTGAGTTCTCGTCCTGTTTCCTGGCATCTTGTAGCATCCATCCAATGTGAAACTCAGAAAAGAAAGAGTTGTGCATCCAGGAAATAACACCAGTTATAACACCTAAAATGGGTTCTTCACCCTGGGGAGAATGAGCTCCTCACAAGGCCAAGGAGCTGGGGAAGGAAGCAGCTGAAAATGAGTCACCGCTGCATCTGACAGCCAGTCCAGCAAAGGCAAGCCTGGCTGTTGGCAGGACAGCTGAAGAAAGCAAGCATCTGTGCACAGCACAGCTCTGGACAGACTTTGGATGCCGTGTAAACACACTGCGCTCCTGAGCTGTGCAGACTCCGCTGCAGCAGACCATGGCACACGGTGTTCCACCAGCCCTGCGCCCAAAGATGATGATTAAAAAGGAGCCATCATCCATGGGGAAGCTCTTGCATGTGCTGGAAGAGACTCAGAAGCAGACACAGCAGAAAGCTTAAAGTGAGCAGACAGGAAAACTGAGTGGCAGCAGCAGAGTGACAGCCAACATTCCCACAGCTCCTGACTTCAGCGCTGCCCTGCGTGTCCCTGTGTCACTGGCTTGCTCAGCAGTACTGGGACATCAGGCAGAAGCAGCAGCCCCAAGGAGACTGACATTAAGGCACAGAGTTATGGGAATTACCCAACACTTTGGGCTGAGGCCAAACCTCGACCGCCAACAGACTTTTCCCCTGCAGTTTTGTGCTTCCACCACGTCGGAGAAGAAGATTTGGGAGAAGCATTTGCACAGCTTCACACAGCTCCGCCAACTCCTTGCTCACAGGAATGTCCTGGAAGGAGGAATCACTGCAGGTAAACAAGTGCATGGCAGGATGTCCCCTCCTTGGGGCTGCCCACATTATGGGTAGTGTGAGGTTCATCGGAGCAGCAGCACGCTGCTCCCTGGGCAAGGAGAAGAGCTGAGGTGATGAAGCAGCACAATGGGAGATATGGGATTTCTCTTTTTAGAAATCAAAGCACTTGGTAATTATTTGGTCCTAAGGGCACTAAGCCACTCTGAAGGTGCCTAAGGGCACCAGTCTGAAAGAAAGCCTCTATTTCTGAAACGATGCTCTTTGGGATGTCTACATGGGATGTCTTGTGCCTGAATCCCTCTGCCAGCACTTTGTTGCTCACACACTCAGCTTCTTCCCTCCCTTCCCTCTTCTGTCTGCTGTCACACTTACTGGCAGGTCCAGGATCTCCATGCCAGTGCCAGAATTTGCCTGTAGAGCTTTGAGGATCGCACAGCATCCTTCGTTCTGCATGGGATTTCTGATCATCTGGAGGCAAGAAGAAAACACCAGGAGGATACACAACAGCTCTTCCCATCCCCAACTTATTTTTCTTTGGCTCTGTGAGAGCTCCAGTTTGCCTCTTCGAGCTGGACACCACTTGGCACAAAACCGTCTACAGTAACAGCAAACCATCAGCCACACACTGCAGGCTCCTCGTGGCAATGCTACTCACCTTAAGGATCTTCAGGGTCTTGTTTTCTCTCAGGCCAACTGCAAGTCGCAGAGCTCCTTCCACCGAGATGCGATTATTGCTGCAAGCAGATGGATGGCATGAGTCACAGCCCGAGCTGCAGGTTCCCCATGCCCACACAGCCAGGCTGATACAAGACATTACTGCATTGCTCTGGCAAAGGATACACAACCTCCTGTTGTGCCCAGTGCTGAAAACCAGTCCAGAGGGAATTCATGGCAGCTCCCTGCTACCATCTTTGTCTGCTCTTCTTTTTTTTTTCTGGTTGTTTTTCTGGAACCACTTCCATCATATATTAATCATATATTAATGACCACAAACTTGAGCTCTCACCTTCTTGGCCGCCTTGCTTCCCTTGCTGTTTCACCACCCTAAGCATGCCTCCCTATAGGCCATGAACTGAACAAAGCCCACGGTCCAATTCTTGCTCCAAACGTAACATCTTCCTCTCATACCTCACTTCTGTAGGTTCTGGAGAACAGGAGAAAACATGCAGCAGGCTGGAAGCCTGACTCACCTTACATTGAGCTCTTCCAGCACGTTGTTGGCTCGCAGAGCATCTCCCAAGGCAGCTGCTCCACTGTTGCCAAAGCCATTGTAGGAAACATCCAGCACCTTGAGGAACACATTTGCCTGTGGCGTGACACAGACATTGAATTTAAAACCTTGTTGCTAAATCACAGAATGGCCAGGGTTGGAAGGGACCTCAAGGATCATGAATCTCCAACCCCCTGCCACATGCAGGGCCACCAATCTCCACTCCAATGTTAAACCAGGCTGCCCAGGGCCCCATCCAACCTGGCCTTGAACACCTGCAAGGACGGGGCATCCATAACCTCTCTGGGCAGCTGTTCCAGTACCTCACCACTCTCTGAGTAAAGAATTTCCCCCTGATGTCCGACCTCAATCTCCCCTCCCACAACTTAAAACCATTTCCCCTCGTTCTACACATATCAACCCTTTCAAAGAGTTGATTCCCCTCCCCTCTGTAGGCTCCCTTTAGGTATGGAAAAGCTGAAAGAAGCTTCTTTCTTTGAGCAGAGTTAAAACTGTATATAGAATACAAAGCAACTTCTGTATTGATCTGTGAATCAGAAGTGCAACGAAACAATTCAAAGCATTCATTAGGCCAAGTTTGACTCTAAAAAGGGAAAGAGCTAGAAGTGGAGAAATGAAAACATATGTACTATGTCAGTACACAGTGAATGATTTGACTGTCTTGGTTCCAAGGTCTGTGTGATCCCAGATCATCGACGGCTGGTGGACAAACATCACATGATGACGTTGATGCTCATACAAACAGACAAAGCTTCATGTGAGATTTCAGCATTTAAAACAGGAGTGAAAAACATTTCCTACCCCCACGCCTTTGGCCAAAGCAACTGCTCCCTCACTGTGGAAATGGTTCCAGCTGATTTTCAGTTCCTTTAATCCGATGTTTTCTGCTATTGCCGCTCCAAGAACTTCACCTTAAGAAAAAGACATGGTGCCAAACAGCTTAGGAGTTAAAACAGTTGCTTTGCAGAGCAGGGAGCTCGGGTTAGTGTAGGCATTTCTCTGCAATTGTCTGTGTTCCATCTGGGCAAGCAATTAGAACCAGAAAATATTATTCTTTTATACCTTATTTAGCACAGACACAAAGCAGAAGCTGCCAGACAATAGAAGTGCGTTTGTTCCCTGACTGCAGGCTGCAAATTCAGCCTGTGGAAGAGAAAATCCAATCAGCACATAACAGAGCCACGGTTTGTGGCTCAAGCCTGAAGAGCTGATGGCACAGCCTCCTTCTCCAGTCCCATGCGACTCGGAAAGCTGACACCAAGCAGCAGGTAGCATCCCACAGGCTCTCTCATTCTTCCACAGCTCTGGCCTCCAGCCAACTGCAGCTTGCTGGCAGCAGAGAAGCCGGCCCTGCTCTCGAGCCACCCCTACAGCTCTGAAATCCAGAGACTTTCCCAGCAAATGCTCTGTGAATGTCTGATGGGGCAGGAAAGAAATGAGATCCATGATGAGCATGGGGGAAAAAACAAAACAAAACAAAACAAAAAGGCCAAGACCAGAAGACAGGAGAGATACTTGACTGTGAAGGCAGCAGGAGGTCAGAAGCACAGGGGTGGAGAGAAAAGGCATTGAAGCCTGCATAAGTAATAATGGGGAAGGAGAGGAGAAGGAGAGGAGAAGGAGAGGAGAAGGAGAGGAGAAGGAGAGGAGAAGGAGAGGAGAAGGAGAGGAGAAGGAGAGGAGAAGGAGAGGAGAAGGAGAGGAGAAGGAGAGGAGAAGGAGAGGAGAAGGAGAGGAGAAGGAGAGGAGGTTGCTTATCCATCTCTTGTGAAGCAAACTGAAGTAAATGAGCGTAAAAGATGAAGAGTTAAGGATTGGCACTGACATCACAAGGAATGTTCTGCAGAAGTGCTTCCCAATGGCCTGAGGCAAGCAAGCAGCTCATCAAGCTGCACTGAGAACTCCTGCAGCACTGCTCTCTATGCAAGGCATGCAGACAGCACTTTACCTGCTTTCTCACCAAACTTGTTATAACTCAGATCCAGAACTCCCACTTTGCTGTTTGCTGTGATGGCATCTGCTAAATACTTGGCTGCGTGGTCATCAAACTCATTTCCAGAGAGCTGGAGGACCACAACTGTAGTGTTTTCTAGAAGCATAGCAGAAATAGCCTTAGCTCCTTCAATGCCCATTTTGTTGTCAGATAAATCGACAGCTGGGGAAGGAAAAAGCATTATCAGATCATCAGATGATATCATGACAGATGCCAAGGACGTGCCTCCACGCTGTAATGAGAGAAGCACTGCCAGACTCAGAATGTAAGAAGTCTAAACTGCTCTAACACTGTATTTTAACATAGAAAACAGAAGCCTGAATTCCTCTGCCCACCTGTGTAGAATGAATTTCTCCAGCACAGAATTGATAGAACCCTAAACACCTACTACAGAATTCAACCACTAGAGAAGGAAAATAAGATCCCATTTTTTTTTGGTGTTTCACAGCACCAAACTTGACTCTTCCATCTGTGGTGCCCTGACAAAGCAGATTAGGGCAGCCTCAGCTGAAAGCTGTGTTCTATTCTCAGCTGTCTACGCTGACCTCGTTCTTGGTGAATAACATACATCCTCCAGGGCTGCAACCAGTTTGGCTTACACAAAGTTCTGGCCTCTGGAGAGGCCTCAGAGCTGCTGTAAGAGGAGGATTGGTTAAAACCACAAAGAAAACAGCACAATTTCTTCCTCTACAGCAAAGCTGCCACCACAGAACAGCAGGAAGGATGACACAAACCTGAAATGGAGTGGTTTTCTTTCAGCATTTCTGCAATGGCAGCTGCTCCTTCTCCCAGCAGCCAATTGTCACCCAGGTCTAACGAGACGACAGAGGTGTTGGTCATCAAGGAAAGAGCCAATGCCTTGGCACCCTGCAACAAAAAAGGCCCTGGTGTAACCTGCCCTATCCCTAGGGGTGCTCAGGGAAAGGCTGGGTGGGGTTTGGGCAGCCTGATGTGGTGGGAGGTGTCCCTGCACGTGGCAGGGGCTGGATGGACTTTAAGGTCCCTTCTAGCCTAAGCCATTCTGCGTAACTCTGCTCCCCAAAGGCAGGCACCAGTTGCTGGTGCCCAACCTGGATGTCTCTGAAGGCCAAGCAGGAGGAGGTGGGTCTACAACACCTCCCTGTCACGAAAATGGGCTTTCTGACTCCTGGAGAGGAGAACCAGCAGCCCCGGAAAGGGAGGGCTGATAATGTTGGGGTTCTGGTGTGCAGTCAGGGGTGGGGGAGGATAACAGGGAGTATAACAGGGATGGGAGAGCAACAGAGAGGAATAAGGGGGCTGGGGGGGGTAATGGGGAAGGATAGAGGATAATAGGAAGGGTAATGGAAAGGGAATAAGGAAGAGAGGGTAATGGAGGGGGAGGAAAGAACCATGGGGGTGGGGTAGGGAAGTGGAGGGGATAGAAGGGATGGTGGGAGCATAACAGGGATGGGGAGGTAATGGAGTATGGTAAGGGCTAAAGAACAGGGAATAATGAGGGGAGGAATAAGGGGAATGGGGGGGATATAAAGGGTGGTGGGAAATAACAGGGATGGGGGAGGAGATAACTAATAGAGGGTTAGCAAGGGGGAGGGATAATGGGGAGGGGGGAGATGGTGGGAGGATGAATAATGGGGATGATAAGTGAAGGATGGGATGGGGGGGGGAGACGATGAGGGGAATACTGGGGATGCGAGAGGGTAAAGAGAGGGAGGATAATGGGAGGGGGTAATAGCAGGGATGGGGAATGATGAGGACAGGAGGGCTGCCCTCACCCGAGAGCCCACCCCGCGGTGCCGCAGGAGGAGCGCAGGGCCGGGCGGATCGGGCAGCAGACAGGAGGCCGGGCAGACGCCGCAGGCCCGGCACGCCGCCAGGTACGAGCTGTGCTCCCGATGGGAGGGAGAAGAGCTGAACGCGGAGCTCCGGTCCTCCGCCATCTCCGGACCCCGCGCCGTTGCCATGGCGACGTCGGGCGGCGGAGGCGCAGCGCTTTGCGGGGAGCTGCTGGATTACAAGACCGAGAAGTTCGCGTTGACGAGGAACCGGCGCGTGGGGCTGCTGCACCGCCTGCTGCAGCTCGCCGTGCTGGGCTACGTGCTGGGGTAGGACCGAGCCGCAGCGCTGCTTTATCCTGCGGCTCCGAGCCGGGCTCATCGCTCCGCCCGTCTGCAGGTGGGTGTTCGTAGTGCGGAGGGGTTACCAGGACACCGATGCCGCTCCCCACGTCTCGGTCGTCACTAAGCTAAAGGGAGTGTCCGTCAGCCGGGCGGAGGACGCGAGGAGACGGCTCTGGGATGCGGCGGATTTCTCGAGGCCCCCGCAGGTAGGGAAGCGGGATTCGAACTCGGGTCCGTCCCTCGCCGGGATTCGAACTCGGGTCCGTCCCTCGCCGGGATTCGAACTCGGGTCCGTCCCTCGCCGGGATTCGAACTCGGGTCCGTCCCTCGCCGGGATTCGAACTCGGGTCCGTCCCTCGCCGGGATTCGAACCCGTGCCACAACCGCGGCATCTCTGCGAGCCCCGGCTGCAACCGCCCCGTAAAGCTTCCCGGCTCTGCTGCCCGAAGAAGAGGTTGGAAGCTCTGAAGTGTGTTCTGCAGCAGCGCCGTGCTGAAGGTATCTTCTTGCCTCGCAGGGAGAAAACGTGCTTTTTCTGGTGACAAACTTCATTGTGACAGACAAGCAGGTTCAGGGCACTTGTCCCGAGGTGAGCAGCCTTGTTGAGGGGCTGTATGGGAGGAGCTGGGCACAGCGGTTCCCCAGTCTGCAGTAGTGTGTGGCATGGCACAGCTTCCCAGGGCTGTGGGCGCAACCTTGAGCTGCCTGAGCTCAGAGAGCATTGGGAGCTCATGAGGAGGGGGGTGAGATGGGTATTAGATCTTAAAGAAGATGTTTGCTCCTATCTATGCCACTGGTGCTTTGCTCTCCAAGAAGGCTGGCTTTGCTTCCTGGCTGCAGTGCATGGCTATGCAGCTGCTGAAGAATCAGCAGTGGTTTCTGATAAAGAGTGAAGTCATTCTCTGCCCAGGTACGTTTATTTTATTTACTGTTTATATTATTTACTGTGCTCCCCAATAAACCCTTCAGCCCTGACGTTTCAAGGGTTTCTGCACAGCAAGCAGATCTCATCTCTCACCATGCACCTGTAGCACGTGCAACGTGGTTCTGTTTGTGCCCCTGGAGAACACCGTCACCAATAGATTTTTCAAGGCTGACTTACTAGAAGGTGATAGGAAGGGTGTATTGAAGGAACCCAGATTTAGGTTTTCTAAAGCATTGTTGTGGACTTCAGTAGCTGAATTCCCAAGTGTTCCCAATTCAGCGTTCCCAATTCAGCTCAGTGGGTGAGCTTTAAGGTCCCTTCCAACCCAACCATGAAGCTGTCTTGGGGAACCCCTTATCCCAGCTCTGGGGGGACTGTGCTGCTGGTTTGGAAGCATTTGGGACGTGCATGGAGATGTGGGTGAATGGCTGTGAGCCTTAAGGGCGCCGCAGCAGTGACCCCTCCTCTCCTGTCTCTTTCAGAGCCCCTCTGTGCTGGATGGGATCTGCATGGAAGATGTAGACTGTCCTATCGGAAACCCAGTGGTTCATGGCAACGGTACTGCGTTTTTTGCTTAAAAAATAGACTAAAATCCTTCAATTCCGGCTCCGTAGCGATGCCTCATTGCCCACTTTCAGTGCCCTTTGGCAATAAATCCTGGAGACTGCCTTAAAATGGCAGGGCGCCATTCACGTTGTCTCCTTTCTAGGGATTAAGACTGGGAAATGTGTGATGTTCAACAGCACCCATTCCACCTGTGAGATCTTTGGCTGGTGCCCCGTGGAGAATGACACCCTGCCCAGGTACAGCACAGGGATGGGGACGCTCCCTCCAGGTGTTCTGGCACTGAGGGACGTGGTTAGTGGGCAGCGGTGGTGGTAGGCAGGCGTAAGATGACCTTAGAGGTCTTTCCCAACCTTAATGGTTCCGTGATTCTTGGTCCTTTGTCACTGCCAATGTAGCCCAAATCGCGGGGCTGTGTTGTTTTGCAGGAAACCTCTTCTGGCTGAGGCAGAGAATTTCACTCTTTTTATAAAAAATACTGTCAACTTCACCAAATTTAACTTCTCCAAGTGAGTATGACGCCCTCCAGCCCATAGCGTGTGCTGCCCGGCCCAGCCTCTACGCTCAGCTCATCCCAAGGGCTGTGTACCACCCCTCTGTCTCTCCTTCTCCTGTTTCAGGGGCAACGCGCTGCAGACCAACGACCCCACCTACTTCAAGACCTGCATCTACGATCCCTTTTTCAGCCCTTCCTGCCCTGTGTTCCGTGTCCGTGACATGGTGGAAGCGGCTGGGGAGACCTTTGGGTCCCTCGCACTGCTGGTATTTGCTTCTTTTTCTTTTCAAGCATGAAAGATGACTTCTAATTCCCCAAAGGAGGCCAGGCTGGATGGGCCCTGAGCAGCCTGATCTGCTGGGAGGCAACCGACCCAGGGCAGAGGTTGGGGCCGGGGGGGCGTAAAGGTCCCTTTCAACCCAACCGTGCTGTGATGCTCTGACATCTCCGGTCCCTGGAATGTAACGTGTGTTGGTGCGTCGCAGGGAGGAAGCATCAGCGTGCGCATTGAGTGGGACTGCGACCTGGACCAGCCTGCTGCCCACTGCCAGCCACGCTATTCCTTCATCCTGCTGGACAGGAGGTACAACTTCAGGTGAGGGCGCTGGGGTGGGCGCACTGCTGGCACTTGGAATCTCCCTTTCCCTGAAAGGAGCAGCAGGGCAGATGGGACCCGCAAAGCCAGCCATGCCTGTGCTGAGCCCGACTGAGTGCAGGGATGTGTGGCTGAGCCCTGTGTGCCCCTGCAGAACGGCCTCCTACTACTGGGACTTGCAGCGGCAGCACTACCGGAGCCTGCTGAAGCTCTATGGCATCCGCTTTGACATCTCTGTGCACGGCCAGGTAGCGTGTCCCCGAACCCTCCTTCCTTGGCGCTGCCTGCAGTGCTCCTCCTGCAGCCCCACAGCTCCCCTGTGGGCTCCTCACAGCCCTCTCTCTGCCTTCTCTCCTCCACCCCTTGTTTTCCTCAGGCTGGGAAGTTCGGTATAATTCCTGCTGCTGTCAGCTTCGGCACCGGCATCGCGTTCTTCGGAACCGTGAGTACTGAAGATGCTCTTTTCCTCTGATCCATGGGCTATGATCCGCTGCCCATCTGCAGCTTCCTAGCTTCAGGAAGCGTGATGTGCAGCCCAGTGTAGCATGCCTGGCACTTGCTGCCATTGACCTGGTAATGGGGTCCCCCACCAGCCCCCATTTCCCCCACACGTCCCTATCCCTTGCATGGCTATGACTGTGGCTCTCCCCTCTGCCAGCCCTGACCCACAGCATTCCCCACCTCTGCTCCATTTGTCCCCCCTCTAGGCTACCATGGTCTGTGACCTGGTTCTGCTCTACCTGGATGCGAAGGCTGACCTCTATTGGAAAGAGAAATTTGAGGAGGTGAGGATGGGCTGTGGGACCACCTGGGAGAGCTGAGGTTTTGTGAGCTGATTTCCTTGCTTTTTGCCCTTTGATTGTAACTCAGTTCAGCAGATCTGGAAGCTGTGTCAATGTTGATGCTGTAGATTTTCTTGCTGTGCGTGATGCCTGCTTGGCACTGCCTAGGTGGACGGGGAGCCCTTCCAGAACCCTCTCATTCCCCATCAGAGCAGGTCTGCTGCCAGCCCTCACTCAGGGCATCTTCAGCTTTCTCAGACAGAATGTTGGCAGCCTCCAAGGCTTTCTGGTTTCCTGGGGAAGTGTCCCAGGGCTCCACCATCCTACTGGGGGAAATGCGTTTGGCCTTATTCCAACCTGAATTGCAAGTCAACCTTAAGGAATGGAACTGTCAGCATGGGAACGGGCAGAGCAGGGCAGGATCTGGGCATCCCCTGGACTGTAGCAAATGTCTGTTCATTTTGCAGGCAAAACCTCCCAAAGGTAAGAAAGAAGCAGCAGCTGAGGCAGAGAGGGCTGGCCAGGACCTGGGAGATGCTCAGCAATGCACACTGGAGTGACCTGCAGGTAGATGTGATGGGGCACAGCTTTGACCCTGCAGGAGGTGGCCCAATTCTGGCCGGGCACTGGGGCTGGGTGCTGTACTTCTGAAGGAGTGCCAGCATCAGCAGAAGTCCTTGGTACATAGAGAGTATATGGAGAGTCCTCCTGACACAACATGCAGCTCCAGGGCTGTGCTGCAGAGCAGCTGCTGGGGCTGGGGCTCACTGGGATGGGGTCGGTCCATGCTCAGCACAAGAGGCTTAAAGCACTTTGCGCTTCTTCCCTTCCCACTTGGCTCTGTGAAAAGCAGGGATGCACTGAAATAAAGCTGTTCAGAAAGTGGGAGGTGCTCTGGCCATGCTCTTTCCCTTGGAGCTCTGCATCCTTTGCACCGTCGCACAAAGTGCACCTGCATCCTGCAAGCACTGAGCTGCACAGCCCAACTCTGCCCTCCCGGGAATCAAGATGGACGTGTACCCCTTTATTGGTGCAGAGCTCAGGGAAAACCCCACGAGCCCCAGAGCTGCCTGGCTCAGAAAAGAGTGCTCAGAAGCGCGTTGGGAGCTGGTGCTGTTTAATGTTGTTGGGCTCAGTGGGGTGGATCGTGTCTCACAGCATCACCCTGCCTGCCCACCTTGAACTGCCGCAGGTAGAACTGAGCTGCCAGCTGCCTGCTCATTGACCGCAGTGCCAGGAAGGCAGCCACCACCTCACAGATGAGGAAGGCCAGGAGAAGGCTGTGCACGGCCAGCTCCAGCGGCAGGCGGATGGTGAGGTGGTCCGTGAGCAGGAACAGCAGGAGGGGCAGCTGGATCAGGATGGAGAGAAGGAGGAAGCCAGCAAGCTCAGGCACCTGGATGGGCAGAGGCTGGTGAGGATGTATGGGAAATACATCCTTGGTATGTGGGGGGCACCTCTGCAGGGGCTGAACCTCCTGGAGCATCCTGAATTGGATGTCAGGGGGAAGTTCTTTACAGAGAGAGTGGAGAGGTGTTGGAACAGCTGCCCAGAGAGGTCATGGATGTCCCATCCCTGGAGGTGTTCAAGGCCAGGTTGGATGGGGCCCTGGGCAGCCCGGTCTGGTATGAAATGGGGAATTTCATAGCCCTGCCTGTGGCAGGGGGGTTGGAGATTCATATCCTTTAGGTCCATTCCAACCCTGGTCATTCTGTGATTCTGTGGGATTCGGTGAATTGGCACTCAAGGAGGAAGGGAGGTGATGGGCTCTCAGACCTGGGCAAAGGGGACAACCAGCATGGAGCAGGGAGCCAGCCCTTACCTTCTCCTGCAGGTTCCCAATGTAGCCCAGGTAGAGCCGGGCTCCTTCAGCCATTGTGAGGATGAGGAAGGCAGCCAGCAGGAGGAGCTGGTAGTAGCGGGGCAGCAGGTTGTACTGCAACAGGGCACAGCCTGGTCCCTGCCAGCCCCATGCTGGTCCCCAGCCCTACTCCCTCTGCCCTCCCAGTGTAGCCTTCCTTCCCTGCTGGAAAGCTAAGGGTACCTTCAGCTGTAGCATCATGCCCTCAGCCAGGCACCAGCAGGGGAAGTAGCAGACGTTGAAGTAGAGCATCACCTGGAGGGGCAGGCTGGCCAGCACCTCGTGCACTGGGCAGAGAAAAGCAGGGCTGGGGAGGACCCCCGGCACCCCCATCATCCCTCCCCTGCATCCCAGCCCAGTGCAACAGCATTGATGTCTGCTGTCAGCCATTGCTGAGGGTCAGGGGACCCACGGCTGCAGGAGTCAAACTGCCCGGGGTACCTGGATGGCAGAGGTGAGCAGTGCTGCTGTCCCAAGTCTTGTTGGTGGTGAACAGGGCGCCGCTGAAGGCCGTCAGCCCCCGGCGCAGGTTGGGGGGCAGCGGTGTGTGTGCAGCCATGGCTGCCAGCAAAGCTGGGATTAGCAGGAGGGGAATTAAGGCAGCTACTGCTCAGGGTAATGCGTGGGGCCAGGCAGCCATTGGCTCTCATGTTACACAGCTGCTGGGGAAGGGCCTTTATTGCCACAGTGAGAGCTCCCAGACACTGAGCCCAAGGGTACAGAGCGTTTCCAGCAGTGGGGCAGCAGCAGGTGGTGGCCATCCATCTGTCACCACCATCCCCTCCACGCAGCACTCTGCCCCATTGCACCCTCTCCCCGCTGCATTGTATCAGCATCATTATTGCTTAAAATTCCCTGACGGATGTGGATGTGCTGGATGTGCCCCATCCCCTGAAACCCTTCCCGTCGCAGAAGGGACACAGCAGCAGAAGTGCTCCACCATCTCCACGCTGGCATCGAGGTGACGTTGCCAAAAAACGAGTCCTCAAGTCCCCAGGCCCATGGAGCTTTTTGCTCCCACTGGAGCAGGTGGTCCCCATCGTGGATATGTGGGTCCTCACACAGGTGTGGGCCCCCAACGGCTCTCCTTGTGCTCTTCAGCCTTCACCCCATCCCAGCAGGTGCCTCGGGAAGCAGCTGCTGCCAGTGCCTGGTCTGGCTGCTGCTGCTATTTGAGGCCATTTTAAAGCAGTTCTTAAGGGCCAGACCCTGGTAAGGGACATGAGAAACCAAATAAAAAGGATTTTTCTACTTGCTAAAGCCAAAGCTGAGCTGTGGAGTACATCACACAGGCTGCTGGGAAGAAGGAGGAGTGCTAGGAAGTCCCACCAAGGACTCTCTTTTGGGGAAAAAGCCTATGCTACGTGGATATCCCAGGCAATGTTACAAGGTATGGAATAAACAGAGCATGCTCTGAGTGTTGGTCTGTCACTAGGTTAGGACAGTGTGCTAAGGAAGGCTGATAAACCAGTAGAAAAGCCCATGAGGTCCTGCTGGTCTGTTTGGCCATATGTGGACAGGACATGCTCTTCCTGAAGAGCAAAACACACTGCACATGTGTGTGGGAGCACTTCAGAGGATGGTGCCTCTGGGTGAGCAGAAAGGTGGTGCTTTGGAAAAGGTCAGCCAGGCTCTGCTGGGGGGCACACAGAGCTGCTGGGCCGGGGCAGTGAGGAAAGAAGGAGCAGAGCAATAACAGGTAAACGATCCCAGTGCTGCTGGATGGCATCTGACCACCCCAGCAGCAAGATATGTGATGCAAAGCCACAGCTGCCCATGGATCCAAAGCAGCAGCTGGGCACTGTGCCCACATCCCTGCCTACGGCCACCACTGGTCACACTGCCTGGGAAAAACCTGGCAGTGAAAGCAGAAGGGGCCAAGAGAAGGGGTGACTGCTGACGTTGCCACCTGAGCAAAGATCTGAAAGTCTGGAAATAAAGATGAGCAGGACATGGGACACCAAGGGAATCCTGCACAGGAGGTGCAGGCACCATCTGCCCAACCTGCTGGGCTTGGAAGGGAGCAGAAAGGGTCTGGATCACAATAGGAGCACTGCTTTCATTCATAAGGGGGGGGATGAATCAAACTGAAAATAACAATTTTCTGGCTTTGGGCTGAGGGTAATGCAATGACAGATGGGGGACAAAGCTCCCCATGCTGTCTATGGGGGAATCTCACACCTGGCTCTGCTGAGTGGACAAACACAGGGATCTGAACTGGCCACCTCCACTCCTGAGCAAGAACTGGGGCCCTTCTGCCAGCCAGGAGCAGCAAGCATGGCCACAGAGCACTGACACTGCCAGTTGAGATGAGATATGTAGCCCTGCCATCAGGAGACAGGAAGAGTAAATGACTAAGGGCAGAGAACAGCCAGAAATACTCCTCCAGCTGTTCTGCCTGCAGTAGCATGGCAGCAGCAATGTCAATCTTTCCATTACCACTAAGGAGAAGGTGCAGATGCTGGGCTCCATGGGGAGGAAAGAGGATCGAGGAAGGAGCAATGTGCTTGAGAGCATGTACTGGCTACAGAGAACAACAAAAGGCACTCATGCTGTTCACAGGGTGAAGGGATGTGCTTGGGGGGCTCTTGCTGTGCCGCTTGGAGAGCATGGATGTGGCACCCACCAGCACCGTGGCCCCCATGTCAGCAGTCTGCAGCTCCTTGCCAGCCATGCTGGTGCCAACCCTGCTCCCCCAGGGTCTGTTTCCTTGACTTTGCAGTGGGGATTCCACCCACTGACCCCACACCCAGGAGTGCTGGCAGCGGTTTGCATGCACAGAGCTGCTGGGAAGGTGACTGCTGGGTGAAAAAGGCTGGGTTTGGCCAAGTCTCAAGGGAAAATGACTTGGGTGCATTATTTGCATCGTGCCGTGGAGCTCTGCAGCCATCCCCATCTCCTCGAGGCCAGCGCAGTATCAGGAGGTTGCAGCCATGTCTGTTAGGAGCCTTTCCCCGTTAGCCAGGACATATCTCCAGTTCTGTGAAGACAAAAAACGAGCAGCACTGTGAGCTTTCCAAGCTGTGCAGCACCCCTTCCTCTGCCAGCACTTTCACCCCATGCAAAACCGTTCAAGCAGGTTTGAGTTGCAATACAAGCACACGGCCATCATCAGCATCTCCATGCAGGAGTTGGAGATGTGGCACACCTGCAATACCCCACACAGACCCAGGACCCAAAACTGAACATACTTGCCGTGACGGACAAACAGCCTAAAAGGTGCAGATGCAGCAGGAGACAGAGAGAGAAAAGACATTCAGGGTTAGGCAGCCCTCTGCAGGCTCCTCCCCAGCCCAGCTCTTGGCACAGCACATCTACTTACTCCACGTCACGCTTTCGGATGGCCCTGCCAGCAGCCAGGACCTCGGCCACCTTGGAAACAATGGGGTCGTAGTTCATGCTGGCCACAGCCACCACCTCGTCACTCCTAGGGCCGGAGAGCAGAGAGGTCAGGGCAGCCCCAGCAGGGACATCTCCATCACCCAGAAGCAACATGCTGGAGAGAGGCAGGGAGCAAAGGAAAATGGGACCTGCTCTGAGGTGTGAGCAGCGACTACGGTATGGGACAAGGACAGAAGAGGGCTTGGAGCTGGTTGACCTCACTGTGGTCTCACAGAAGTTTGTGTATTGGCCTGGTGATGCTCAGCACGGTGCCTAGAGCTGCTTCTGTGCCACTGCCCTGGGGTGGGACCCTGGGCACCCAGGGGCACCTTGGCCCATGGAGTAACACCAGAAGAGATGGAGCTGATGGTGGAGCAGTGTGTCCCAGTCTGGCTGACCATCACCTGCCCTTACCCCCAGTACTGGTGGTACAACGTGAGATCAAAAGGTGAATGGGAAATGAATGAAAGGGAAGGAAAGGTGTAAAAAACACCAGATGAGCTTCGGGTAAAGGTCACAAAGCAAAGGAGAAGGGTTCCTCTGCTCTGAGATTTGCAGGAGTCAGCCTGAGCATAAATCTTCAAAGTCTGACTCACAATTAGTAACAGAATAAATAATGTAAAGATCAGGGAAGGTGCATGAGTGAGATATTAAACACTGGAGACATTGCTCAGGAAGCTCAAGTGTGGAGGCACCCAACAAACCAGGATCAGTCCACTGCCACAGGGAAACACCACAGCTTCCCTGTCCAGACTGGGAGCCCAGAATCTGCTCCAGATTCACTGGAGCTTTTCCACAGCTCATTCCATGTTTTATCCATTCACACATGCACCAAATGGCAAGAGCACTCAAGGAGCCAGCAAATCTTAGGCTGGGTGCTGTTTTAAACTACACTCTGTCCTCTGCACAACTGCAAGCTGAGGTTGGAAAAAAACAAGACCATCCAGTCCTACCACCCATCACCACCGTGCCCACTGGTTCACGTCCCTCAGAAGAACACTAATATCCAATATAGCCCCCAAGAAGAGCACCCTGGATTGGAGGTATCTGCTGGAACACAATGAATTTAGGTGCTGTGGGACCCTGCACTGACTGCTGATCCAGGAGGTTCTCTCCCCACTGTGAGATGCTGTTCTGCACCAACACAGGCAACCATTTCCATCAGCAGGACAAGGGGCAGGCGGTCCTTCTGCAAAATAACGTGCAGGCAGTAGTGAGCTGGAGCACCTCACATCAGCACTGGCTTTGAAACGTTTTCTTTGAGGCCAGGAGGAGTCCCTGTTTTTCAAGAGGTCTTTTGAGGCCATAAGGGCACGCTCCCTGCAGCAGGAACGGGGAGCAATCAGAAGTCTTGGCCTATGGGCAGTAAACTGCTGGGGATGAGCACCATCTGCACGTGGCCTTCCCTTCTTCTGTAGGGTTCAGCACAGTGGAAACGGGGTGCCACGAGGAAGGCAACCACAGCTGCTCACTGGGTCTCCCAAGAGCTCCAGGGAGTTACAGACTGGGATAACATTGGTCTGTTCTGGCAAAGGTGCTGTGGTGTCTCTTGAAGACAACTGTAGAGCACCCTGTCCTTTGCATACAGCCCCAGGCTGACCCCTCAGCAGCTCACCCTCAGCACTGAATGGGGATAAACTGTTTTGTTCTTCAAACTCTGGAAAAGAAAAGAGTTCTATTGTGAAAGCTGATGCTCGGGGCAGGCTCCAGCAACGGGCACCACCAGTTTCATGCAAGAACCACACACCAGAAAAAGAGTCTAAGCCAACAGGTAGACATGGGAAACAGGAGACGGCCACCTGGGGACAGCATCCTCATCCAAAAGCGTTAGCACCAGTAGCAGGACTATCACCAAACGGCAAGGAAAGGAGGAAAGAAACGCTCCCAGTCACCTCTGGCAGAGGCAGAGATGGGGCTGTGGCTGAGAGAAGCCCGCTGGACCCCTCAGTACCTCCAGCTCTCGGCGCACGGTGCCGTCCTGCCACACCAAAGCCATCTCCTGGGGCCCCTCCTGGGTGGCAGAAGAAGGCAGCGCTCAGCGCCCGCCCCGCAGACCCAGCGTGAGGCCCTGCACCATGCGGGGGATTATTCAGCTGGCTCTTGAAAGAGCTCCACAGATGTTTTATTAAAGTGCTCTGGCATTTCCTTTCTAATTAGGGTTGGGATAAATAGCTGCCTCTGTCGCGCCCTAGGATGGAAAGGAAGGGTGGGAAGAAGCTTCCAAGAAGACTGTATGCTGGAGAGAAATACTCAGCACGTTGCTTCTCTAGTGCCTGGCACTAATGCATTGGTACTTGCAATTTATTAATGCCCTGCAACCTCAGTGTCCAGATTGGAGCAGAACTGGCTGGAAGAAGCTCTAGCAAAAATAATTTCCAGCCTAGCAGAACAAGCTGAGCCAAATGGACACGGAGAGGAGAAAGGAGAAACACTTACTTGGTATAAAATGCAACGAACTTCAGTTCATCCAAGTCCCCTTGAATGACAACATCATCAAATCCTTCCCCGTGGCCTGAAAGATGAAATTATTATGAGTGGGAGAAGCACCGTTCCTAAGAGAAAACTGTTCCACAGCAAACGTCTTGCTCTGCTTGTCATTTACTTAGTTTGACCATGGAATTAAAGGTTGGTTTTCACTTCTTTCCTCTGGATACAGCTCTGGCCCTAGCAAAAAGTGTTTTAACCCAGAGCTACACTAGAGGCAGCCATCCCACAGTCACTGAGAGATGGGCATTGGAAGGCAGCGGGATGAAGAATCATCCATGCTTGCTCAAATACACACAAGTTCAGGGAGACTTTCCATGTCCACAAGGCCCTTCATGCCTTGCTAAACAAGAGGTGTCCCTGCACATCACCCTGAGCCAGCTGAGGGGGCTGGAATTGGCACTGCAAGGTGGTCATGACTTCTGTGTCCCAAAACAGTTCCACCAGCACAGACTCCACAACAGACCCAGGGAACCCCTCACCTGCATATCGAATGCTTTTCCCAAACATTGCAGTCCACAAATAGGGGACTGTGCTGATCTCCGTGCCGTGGGCCAGCATATTCAGTGCTGCAATACGGCCTGGAAGACAAGAAACAGCAAAGTGAAGAAGCTCTGAGCCTAAGCAAGCATGGAGACAGGAGAAAATGTATCTTTCCCAGAGTTTCCTACAACTGCTCCGTTTCACTGCGCTCAGTTGTCTCATTCTCTTCCTTAAAGGGTTGGAAATTTCCCGTGGACATGCAGAAGGTTCATTCCTGCAAGCAGTTTGTTGTGCAAAGTGAAGGCACTCAGATGCACCTACCATGCATATGGGCCATCTGCCAGTGGGGGACATTCACTTTCTTATTGTTCCTCAAGGCCAGTGGGAATGTGACAGCATCACCAGCTGCAAACACTCCAGGGATGTTGGTCTGCATCATCTGATGGGAGGAAGCAGAAGGACACCTGGGTGGGATTTTCACTCTACCTTGGCAGCCAGCAGGGAATTGTTCAAGGTCCCCAGGGGTGGGAGCTGTGCAGATGTGGACACCCACAGCACCAAGATGGCTGGGCTTTGCAAACCTCACACGTGGCAGTATTCATAATCTCCATAAGCACCTGGGGACAGGCTGTCCCTATGCTGGTGGCTCAGAGCCCAAGGCAAGTCTAGCTTGGAGGAGCTGGCTTCACCACCACGCTCACCTTGTTGACCACGATGAAGCCTTTGGAGTCAATGTTGATGCCACTCTGCTTGAGAAATCCCGTCGCTGGCACTGCACCTGTGGGAGAAAGCAAAGGGCCTTTTTTCCTCTAGACTCCACAAATTGCTCTGTTGTGGAGAGCAGTCAATAAAGCAACACCCCTGGAGAATGAAATACGAATCCCGCGATTGGTCCCGTTTGCAAAGTGTAGAAAAGTTACATTTAGATAAGGACCTTTCTCTCCACGAGTGTAAAGGAGAAAAATACCCTCTTCTTATGGTCCTCCAGTTCCATTTCCACCACTAGCAGAGCAAACCACCACAGGCTTGATGGGCCTGGCAGCCCTCAGTGTGCTCTAGGGTAGCCAAGAAGCTTCCCAGGGTACCCTGAAGACTTCCCAGGGCCACCTAGTGTTCTCTAGAGTACCCTAGAATACTACCAGAGCTCCTCATCTTGCTCTAATGCTGCAGAGGGTTCCCAGTGTGGCCCATGTACTCCAAAGACCTCGTAATGTACTCACAGCAATGGCCCCTTACCTATGCCAACGACACAAACGTCTGCACGCAGGACCTTCCCACTCTTCAGCACCACCTCCTTCAGCTTTACAGGAGAGAGGGGGAAAGTGCAGTTATTTCAGAGTCAACAAAGTAAAACCCTATGGCAACAGCAAGCTAAGCTAGCACCTCACTTCATTCCTGACACGCTAATTGAGTATAATCCCTCATAATGGCAACAGGATGAGTTTTGGGGTCCTCTGAGAGAGTCCTGCAGGTGCTTTCTAGGGACAGGGTTAAAGCTTGAACCAGGGAGTGTCCCAGCATTGTTACCCTTGATGGCCCCTCTGCCCCTCCAGGATCTCAAAGCAATGTTACCACCCCAAACACCATGGCTGAAGCACGCTTCCTCCTGTGGGCTAAGCCCAGAAGTAGAAATTTCAGGGGCCAGGAAAGAGAGTGCATAAACCCAGCCCTGAAGAAGACAGCAGACCCATGGGGTGATACGTGGGGCTGAGGCCACCTCTTGTCTCTCACCCTCTGCCACACCATACCTTGCCCTCCTGCTCCCGGAGCTCTGACACCTCAGTCTGCATGTAGAACTTCACCCTGTGGCTCTCGAACATCTGTGGGAAGAGTGGGTGCACCTCAGCCCCCCCTGCCCCATCCCACTGTGGGTCCCATGCCTGCACTGCAGGCCTGCACTGCATCCTCACCCATGCGCACCCCAGAGAGGCTCCCAGCCCAGTCTTTAGAGGGCTTGCACTGTGGAGCACCTTCATGGCTCCATCAATAAATCCACTTGTAAAACAACTGCACCCACAAGTTACTGAAACCAGCAGAACCAACTCACTTCACCAAAACCAAAGCCAGGACAGGAAAGCAAAGTCACCTTCATGACAGCACGACCAACTCTCTCCCCAAAGAACTTCTTGAATGGGACCTCCTCCAGCTCCACCACAGACACCGAGTGGGCCCTCTCCGTCAGGTAGGCAGCCACCTCCATCCCTGGGGAACACAAGCACATCCCAGTGGTCCAGTGCTGTCCCCACACCCAGCCTTGGGTCACGCCACTTTGACAGAACCACTGAGCATCACATGGGATTTATCATTCACATTAATCTATTCCTAGAGGCGGAAGCCATGGGAGGGCTTTAGGGGTCAAAAGAAGCAATAGGCCCTAACGAAGTCCCAGTGTGCCAAAGGAACCATTTGGTAATGGACCTGGGATGAAGGAAGAAAGAAACATTCCTCATGGCTGAGAATGTTTTAGAAGTAAGGAGCTACTGGGTGAAAACAACCCCTGTGACCTCAGTATTTTGTCTTCTTTTTTTGTTGACCAATTTTGGAGCTGGTGATTGCATGGAAAGCTTCTGCAATACATTTTCTTTCTGTGGGAGTTTTTGGAAACTTCTCTTTGATGATCTGCAACTGGTCTCTCAAACCCCATTCAAAAACAGGAGCTCACCAAGGAAGGAAGCTCCCACTATCACCACATTCTTGCTGGTGGCCAACTTCACCACGCGGTTCGCGTCTTCTGGCGTCCGGATGTTGAAAACGTTTTCCACTTCCTTGCCCTTACAGCTGAGAGCTTTGGGCCTGGAAACACAAATGGAGGGCTATCTGGGCTGGGATCCTACAGACACCTTGACCTAGCTACCAGCAGCCCACCAGGACAAGGCAATCAGACGCAGCCAAAACACCACATTCTGCCACATTTCTCTGCAAAATCACCCGGGCTGGAGAGATAATAGGCAAAACCTGAACTCTGGAGGACAGTGGCAAGAGCCCTCAGCCCCAGAAACAGCCCTCATGCAACTGTTTGGTGGGACAACCCTACAGGGCTAGGATAAACTCTGCATAGAGAAGTGGAGCACGATGCAGGATGGTTCCTGCTTTGTGATTCTAAGTTTAACTGCTGTCATGCAGTAAATTTTTTCAAAGGCCCAATGGGACACTGCCATCTCTGTCCTTCAGCAGAAGCTTTGGAGCCAGATTTTAAAGGTTTTATAAGCCTGTGCAGATGTGGCTTCGGTAGCAGTTTAATCCTGTCATCCCCATGCATTTACTGAGGCATATGTATTTTTAAATATCCGGCCCTTGCATACACGACTCCCATCTGGAAATGGGACTGAAGATCCTAAATAATTCAGGTACATTAAAAACACCCAGTGTACTCAGAGCTCGCACATGAGGATGTTGAAATTATTTCCAAAGGCTTATGCACCTCCATAGGTGGTGGGTACATGTGGCTGCAGTGCTGCATTGCCCAGTGTCAGCCTACCAACTGATGTGGCAGCAGCACTTGTTTGCAAGGAAGCCAGGCACAGGACCCAAAAGATCTTAAGGTCGGCCAGAAATGAAAGGTGGAAAATCCAGTGGATGTATTATTTGATCCTCAGCTTTGGTTGAGCTAGAGACAACAAAGCTAGAGAGAGAGAGACATACAGACTACCCAATATGCGTTTGTTGCCTTCTCTGCAAACATTTCTGCAAATGAATTTGGTTTCTGAACTGAAGTGCCACGTTTGACCCCTCATCCTCAAGCACAAGCTCCTCAGCTTCTCAGATACAACAGTTTCTTGTGATCTTTGAAATGTTTCTCTGTGGCTTACGTGTTTCCAGTCGCTATCAGCAGTTTGTTGTACTCCATCTTAAATCCATCCTTGAACACAGCCGTCTTGTTCTTGATATCCACAGCCGCAGCCTGAAATCATTTCTAAATCATGTTAAGGGATGAAATCTTAGATAACCCCTGAGATGCCACATGCTGAGCCAGAGCCTGCCCATCCATGTCTCAGGGACACGGTTATTGAGTAATACTGATGGTAGCACACACCAGGCTGAGGATTACTTCTCTGTGAACCTCTCTGAAAAGCCAACATCTGCACTGTGAATGACAGATCCTCGAGAGAATGCTGATGCTCTGCCTGGCCTGGACAGTCTAACAAACTACCATCTGGCCTCTTCCTCTGCAGAACTCTGCAGAGAACTTCTGCTGCCTCTGTTCTACCCATAACATAGGTTTTAATTTTTAATTTTTGAGTAGTTCTCTTGTTTTAAAGGTTTGGTTCCTATCAGCAGCTCAGCCAACCCAGACCTTATATCATTCCAGTTGACTTTTACAAATCCTTTAAGATCTCCCAGAATAAATAAAATAGCAGGAGAAAATGTTTAGTTTATCACTTTCTGGGTGCTTGCAGGCAGACTGTCCTGATCAGAAGCCATTTGGTCACCCCAAATCCCTGCAAGGATGCTCAGCAAATGGCAGGTAAGAAATGACAATCAGTGTGGAGTTCGCCCAGGGGAGAACTGCATTCATTCTGGTTCTGAACAACCACAGACTGAGCTACGAGGCACAGAACAGCCCAGGGCATGAGGGAGATTCAGCATTTCTGTATCAGGAGTCAGCAGGTGAGACCACAGTGTGTGAGTGGGACTCTCCATACCTGCATTTCTGTCAGGACTTCGATGTCGTACGTGCGGAAGAACTCCTTGGGGCGCAGGGCAATCTGCTCTGGGTGGGAATCCATTGACTACCAAAAAAAATAAAAGAGCACGTTTTTCTGTCAATTGCTGTGAGTTGAAAAAGCAAGCAGAGCATCGCCTGCTCCCAGCACGAGGTCACTCCCAACTCAAGCCACTCCGTGACTCCACGACTCTATGATCCGAAATCAGTCCTCATGGCATTTGTTGAAGAGATTTCCTCCACGAACCAAAGGCTTCACCACCTGCACCCTTAGCACCAGCTGCATACCAGGGATGGACGTGCAAAGTCCTTCATCTCTACGTGGTTGGGATCAGGGGGCACTCCCTTCCCATGACTTCAGGTAACTGTGTACTCAGAAGAAATCTGTATCTTCGGTCTTGAGGCAGGTGCAGGGTCACACGGGTTTTACTGCACATTCTTTAAACATTTGGTGTTTACTAAGAGAGGAACTTCTGACCCCACGACTCGGGAGCACAGGTTGCCATGCTGGTGTGTGAGCAGGGCAGCGTGGAGCAGTGCAGAGGCACTGAGGGCTTTGCTGCTCTCCAGTGCTGGACACCAATGGTCCAAAAGGGCACAGAGGGGAGCAGTCTGAGGAAGCTTAGAATGGACTGATAACAGACATTCAGCAAGAGGAAGGGCAATGATGCAGCTTCAGGAGGCAAGAAGCCTGTAGCATACAGCTTTACATGCTACTCCTCTAATGGATCTTTCCAGTGCTCTTAAAAAGCCACGTGTACTCCTTTGGAAAAGGCTTTGTTTGGGGGCTGCAAGCTGAGTTAGAAGCTCTGATTGCTGACTATCAGCTCCCTTAGGTAAGTATCCCTGACATAAAAGGGAATACACACACTGCCTGCTCTTCTTTGAATTCCAGCTTCAAGACCTTGCTGTTAAAACTGAGTTGATGTCTGGTATCAAGCAAAGCCTTGGTCAGAAATAAAAATGTGATCAGAAGATCAGCCTTATCTCTACAAATTGGCATTCAAAATGGAATGTATGTCAGAAAAAAAGTGAACTTTGCATGGAGATCAAATGATCAAGTCACAATGACAAGCAATGCTCATAACAATGATAGCAAGGAGCATTACTTGTCTATACCAATCACTTTTATATAACAATTACAACAAGGATAAGAAACACGTAAAGAAATAAAAATCCCAGTAGATTACACCATTTGTTTACAAGCCCCATTTCATTCCTCTAAGGATTCTGATTGAGGAACACCATAGGAGGATCCATGCAGGAATGAGCAGGCCAGGATGGCTGCTGGTAGATCCCGCGCTGGAGATCCCTTGCACAGTTTGTACAACTCTCCTTTTGTGTTCCATCTTTCAGGATGAATGAAGAAGAAACATAACTGTGCAATGAGTAGAAATATCAAAGTGCAATTCTTTGAGATTCGTACTCAAGGTGGTACAAACCTTGCTGAGCTTCGGTCTGTCGTAGGGCAAGTGTCTGTCCATCGTGCACATTACAATCCTGTCTGAGAAACCCTCCTGGCGCAACGTCTCTGCACAGACTAACCCTGCTGCACCTAAGGAAGAAGGAAGACCCACACCAGCCACGTGTACGTTGTGTCTGATGGCCTGAATCCTTTGCCCCTACAAATTCAGGTAGAAAAAAACTCATTCAAACCCACATGGATTTCCACAGGCTCAGTGGGGTATATTTCCGAGCCCAGCAGTGCAGTGCAGCAGTGGGCAGCCTTCAGCAACCCAATGCAACGGACTGTGGTATTCTCTTCCCACTCAGCTACCTTTGAGATCAACTTTCCTGCTTACCAGAACAGACCTCAGCCTTTAGAAAGAGCTGTCAGCATAGCTGGTCAAGGCTGAGGAAGTTCTTTCAGCAACAATAACCATCACTTCTTGAGCAACTTGGCTGAGGATTTGGATGACCGTTTATCCACAGCCATGCCATGCTCCCTGGAGATCCCAGCTGCCCTTGGCCAATGGGAGTCACACTCCAGCTCTTACCAACAAACAGTATGAGCACAAGGAATGGAAAACGTGCTTGAGATTGCAGCTCCTCTTTGACTCTCAAGTTCCTGGACTTCTAGAACTTGCTAATTGCATGTTGGTTTAGTATCCTGCTGCAAGCTGTACGCCTTACCTACAACACATCATGTCAGCACAACTACACGGGGTACCTCCAGACTGCCTTCTCTCAGGCATTTCTCTTCAGTTTGGAGTTCCACATTTGGTTATGAGACATATTACTTAAACCAGCCTGGACATCCTGCTGTTCTGACATCCATGCTGGGAAGGGACACGCAGTGCTGCCCCAGAACGTGCCGCTCGATACCTGCACCGATGATCAGCACGTTGGTACTGCTCAGGTTGTAGTTGCTCAAGGAGATGCACTTTGCCATCATCTTCGTCCTCCTCTGTGTCTGAAGAGCCTATGCCACCAACAAGAAGAAGAACAGTCATTAGCCAGGCAGGAACTGGAGACCAACCAGGGAACACCCACATCCTTGCACCAGTGAGGACTCCAAACCCATGCTCAACCAAATGCCTTCCCATTACCCAGTGCACTGCTCCCTTCCAGGTACAAAAGAAAAAAAATATCCATTGCTGTTGGCAAATTCATGCAGAGACAAAGCACTGGGAAAAAAAAAAAAAAGACAGGTGGACCAGTGTGTGATTCTGCAGTCAGCAGGGGAAATGGAAATGCAAAAGTTCTATCAGGAACTTCAGCCTGCAACTGAGCTCATAATGCCTCTAATATTCAAGGAAGTTGATGGACTATGTGACCTGCATTGCCCCACAGTGTTCTGATGCAGCTGATGAGGTCAAACGGCTGAGAGGAGAGGACTGCTGCTCGAGACTTTGGGTTTCCCCATTCTGAATGCTCCCATATCCATCTGCTCAGATACTTCCCAAAGAGCAGCATCCCCCCATAAGCACACAGAGCCAGCCTCTGGCTTTGCTTCTGGGGCAGCTCTGCCTCTCACCTGCTTGCTTGCTCGGATATATACCTTCTCCTTCTCAATCTTCACCTGAGGGTGACAAAGAGCAGCAGTTTGCAAGACAGGGAAGAGCTGTGAGGAGGGCCCACAGGCCACCATGTGTTGGGCCCACACTTCCACACAGGCCATGCTGATAGGAACAAAGATCTCACCTGGAACCTGGGCAGGCTGTCCAAGCCAGGAAAGTCCTCGATGTCACCAGTGCCAATGTTGAAACAAGCCCCATGCCAGGGGCAGCGGACCCTTCCTTTGGACAAAACCCCTGCACAAAGGAAGCAGAAAGCAGAACAGCGGTGGCACATCCTTGCCTGCAGTCTCCTGGTCTATAAACCCAGCCTGAGCAAACTGTGCCTCAGGCAGAGCATCCCTTAGAACAAGGCTACTTGAGAACAGACCTGATGCAACATGGAGTCTACAAGCTGTTAGGAAATCACATGTCCAGAGCAACAGGGTTATTTGCTCCAGGCACTGCTGCCTTGGACTTCGGCTCTCCCTGCTCAAAGGAGCTGGTTTGTGGCAAAAGTGAACTGCTGGCACCTCACTGACACCACAGACATGTCTTTTTTGCTGCTGAAGGAATTATATCAACCCAAAGATGGGATCAAGCACAGCATCCCAGTGGCTGACTGACCTTTAACCAGCGGGGCCCCATAGTGGGGGCATTTGTGTCCCATGGCATAGAACTCTCCAGCCTCCTTGATCAGCAGTGCCTTCCCACAGCCCAGGTCCACCTCACGCATCCTGGGGAGAGGAGCACAAAGAGATGATGGTAAAATTAGTGCCATTCCCTCACCTTGTGCTGCAGCCCAGTCCCACCCTGCCTACCTCCCCCTTCCTCCAGCCCATCTGCCACAAGGTCTGGGTGGCTCACAGATGTTACCAGCCCTGCCCTAGGCACGAGCACACCTGTGCTGATCATGCACCCTGCCTGCAAAACCAAAAAAGCTACTGCAGTGCCCTCACCTACCAGATACGTGGTTAACGATGTTATCGCTGCTGGAAGCAGCATTTCAGAACATCATCTAGGTTGGAAAAAACCTTCAAGATCATCAAGTCCAGTCATCAACCTGATCTAATGAATCCCAGCACCAAACCGTGTCCCTTAGTGCCACATCCACTCTAAATACCTCCAGGGACAGGGACTCTACTGTCTCTCTGGGCAGCCCAGTCCACTGCCAGGCCATCCTCTCCATGAAGAAATTCTTTCTGACACCCAATCAGAACCTCCCCTTGGCCATTTCCTGGCATCCCATCACTTGTCACTTCAGACAGGAGACTGACCCCCCTCCTGGTTTCAACCTCCATTCAGGTACTTGTAGAGAGATGCAGAGATCTCCCACTTGCCAGCCCTGAGACACCCCATGAAATCCAGAGCAAAGTGCAGATGTGGGGGGAAGCAGAGGGGCAGGGAGTTCATTCTGCTCGCCCTGGGAGCCATCTGCCCCACCAGCTGGCAGCCCCACTTCCGAGCAGGACACTTGGCACTGGGATGTCCTTCAGTCAGCACAACTTGCATAGAGCAGTACAAGTCCTGCTGCATTCCTCAGCACTTCAGATAAAACCTGTGCTTCTCGTTAAATGACAACCATAATTCCGTAGGGAGATAAGATAAGATAAGAGAGAGAGTTTACAACTTACCCAAGGAACTGTGTGATCTGAAAGAGGCAAAAACAAGAGCTGGCATCTCAAAGGCAATACACAGGAAGCTGCAAAGTCCTCAGCATGTGCTCAGTCCCAAAGACTCAGAGGGTGACCAGTGCCACATGGCTGTGCTGACCCCACAGTGGGCACTCTGTTCTTTTGCCCTTGAAATCAGCATCCCTGAGTATCCCTCTGAGTTCCAGAGGAAGAAGGGCCTCCTCTGGCCTCACCCATTGCTTATGAGCCATGGCACCTTCTCACACACTCCTACTCTGAGCTAGACACTATTAGAAAAAAAGCCAGTCTCAATTTAAAATGTCCACCAAGGGGAAGGCTGCTGCAATGCTTGGTTTCAGGAGTTAAATGTACTCACAACTGAAGTGCAAGCTCGGATTCCTGACTGATCGAGCTTCCAGCCCTTGCTTTAGCAGCCACCTGTTTGACTGCAGAGCTTTCTGCTACAGCCAGGTAAGTAAGGAACTAGATGATCTTAGAGACCTTTCCCAACCTTAATGATTCTTGCACGCTCCTCAGCAACTTTCTGCTCTGTTGTACTGCACATTTCCAGGCAATGTATTTATCTAAGCCCTAGTTTTCCAACCTCCTTCTTGCACCGGGGCACCAAAGCAGAGCACACTTTTAGGAATGCCCCATATACACGGCCAGCAGATGTTGTCTCCATGAGCACCCAGCATCTCCTTGCTGCAATAACCCCAGCAGCCATCAGGCTACATCTGCACTGTGTAGAGCTCAGAATGGTGCACTGACCCCCAAGATCACATCACTGGGGTAAAGAGCAGTTGATGTCACTCACCTGTGATGGTATTTATTAAGTTAAATTATCACCTCAAGAAAATGAAGAACCGGGTAGAAGGCTTGGTTTTGGCTCTAAGCTCTCTTTTGGGTTTTGGGTTAAAATTACCTATGAAGATTTTAGGCACTTACTGTCCATTCTCCAGGTCCTTCACATGGCACACAGACGCTTCCACTACATCCTTTGGGTTGTGGTAGGGATTGCTGGCAATGGGATGCTCCTCGAGATGGTAATGCCGGGCAGTCCCATTGACCTTGTAAACCAATGGGCTGGCTTTCCCGTTGGGTGACATCTCCTCCTTGCTCCTCTCCTTCTCAGGTATCACAACCTCGATTTTCACTTCAACTGCAGGAGCAAACAGAAATCTTCATTAAAACAAAGACTGAAGTTTTGCTGCCATTCCGCCTCTCCCTCCTCCCTTGGATATCAAAAGGGGCTGGCAGATGTCAACAGAATTGACATTTTTTGTTGTCTTGCATGGGAAGATAAAACATCTGATATCAAACCTGGCTTGATTACCCAATTCCATTATTCCACTGCTCTTTCTCAGCTGTGCACCTTTGCACGCATAAAGTAAATACTCTTGCAAGTAGGCATTAGTCACTGGTGCAAAGCAATGCCTCTGTCACTCTTCCTGTCCTGTTTAATGGAAAATAGCTTCAGGCAGTTAAGGCCTCCAGGGCTCAAAGAAACTTCAAAAAAATCCTTTGTTTGTTGGTAGATAACATTAACTGAAAGCGAAAGCAGACACTGCATGGTGTATAAAACTGCTTCATTAGATGGTATTAATAAGGAGCCAGTATTAAAAATGCTCAACACTATTTCTGCATGAGGTTTTCAGCATGGAGTGAACCTTCAGCGAAAGCAAGAATTGTCTGGTTTATTTAAGTTTAAGCTATTGAACAGGTTTGACAAGACAAGCCCTCTTAGCCATAATGTTAGCATAAAGTCAAGTGATGGCTTCCTAGAAGAGACCAGAAAGCTGCTCTCCATAATGAGAATCCCTCATACCCGTGCAGGGGTGTGGAGAGGTCCAGGAGAGCTGTGCGAGACCTGAAGAATGTTAAAAGTCCTCAGGAGATAAGAAACACAAATTGCAAAGATTCTCCTGGGAACATTGGATGCAAGGGCCAGGGTGAGCTAATGAGAGGAGATGGGAGACATCTGTGGTGGAACTGGGGGCCAGGAGAGACTGGGCCTTGGTGGGAACTGGGATAGGAAGTCCGGAGAGCCAGATCTCATCTCAGACCTCTCAGAGTCCATCTCAGACCTCCTACACCCTATTTAGACCTCCCAGAGCTCAACCCAGGCCACTCATATCCCACCACAGGTCTCCTGGACCCCATCTCAAACCTCCCAGATCACATCCAAGCTGGTGCAAGAAGTTGTACTGAATGAAGAAGCTACTGCACCATGAGAAAGGACAACCTCAGGGTAATGAGACTGCTCCTGGGAGCAGCAGCACAGGGCTTCTGTGTGAAGCTAATCAGCTTACCTAAATGCAAATGTCCACAGTCATTAATGGCCATTCATGGTACCAGCCATTTGGCCTTTCGTTGGACACAACTCATTAGAGCCTCTGAGCATCACTGAGGTGCCACCAAACCCCATGGAGCAGGGAGATGGTCACAGCATGTGCCTGAGAAACCAGGCTCTGACATCTCAAACCAATCATGGCAGGTGACAGCTGCGAGTTTAAAAAATGCATTTCATGTCCACATTTGTCAAGCAGGCATAAAGCATCTCTTTATCTCCTAGGCTCCTCATGAGAATAAAGCCATTAATATTTATAATAAACACCAGGGCACTTTTATAGTGAGCTGGGCATAATTGCCAGACGCAAAGAAGGTATGTGGGAGAGTATTTCACTTTCCCTATCTTGTAAATGTCACAAACAGGAAGAGCTGTGCAGAAGACAAAAATTAAAACCCACAGCCCAAAGAGGTCGAGGAAAGACAATCAATGAGTAGATTCAGAGAGATGAAGGAAAATTGGCATTTTGCTCAGCAGAGGAGATAGCAGAGTTGAGAGAAGTGATGGAGATCAGTGAAGTCAGGACATGCTCCAGCCTCTCTGCTGGGGTCAGAGCCAAGAGTTGCTCCTTGCCCAATTCAGGACAAATCTGCTTTTCTCCTCCCACAGTGCTGGAAGCAGTGGGTTGTTCCAAGCAGTGTTCTGTGTGCTGTGTTCCCATACCGAGCCAAAGGAAAGACATAAGAAGTGAAACTCCACTGAATTACTGACTCACTGTATTGTGGGACGTGGTGGATGTGGTGGACAAGATGGATGCCATGGAATATGTTGGGATGTGGTGGATACTGTGGGATGCAGTGTGATGTGAAGGGCTTTGGTAGGATGTGGTGGAACATGGGGGGATGTAGTGGGATGTTGTGGACGTGGTGGGACACAGTGGGATGTGGGGGGATGCGGTGGGATATGGTAAAACATGGTGAGATGAGGTGGGATATGGTGGGATGTGGTGGGACACGGTGAGATCTGGTGGGACATGGTGGGCAGCTGGCTGCTGCCCTCTCATTTTACTGGCCTGCAACTCAAAATCTTTCTCATTAAAAACAGTAGAGTTAATCACAAAATCAGGAGATAAATGTGCCTGGTTCCCCCCTGCCTCTGCAGGCATTACCACCTCCCAGCAGCCAGGACAAGGGCAGTAAGGCACAGGAACAGCCTCGACATGCAGCTCCCATACCCTCACAAGCACCAAAATAGTTATGCAGAGGCTGAGAACCAGGCTTCAGAATGGTGTCTGGGGTCACACGACTGCAGCACTGGAGATAAGAGATTACGTCACTACTTGAACACAAGCTCTGAATTAAACACTGATATTTATATCAGTTGTTTGCTGCTGCGGGTCTCCTGCTCCGGTTTTCTGCCCATCAAAAGGTCTTTCTGGCATGGAGAAATGTGAGCCCAGCATGAAAACCAAACGTCACACAAAGCTTGTGAAACGTTTGCCAGCACCATCAGCATCTGCAAACGCCTATCTGTTTATCTCGGTGCACTTGGAGGTTTTATAAGCACTGGGGTGAAGCATTGCAGTGTGTGCTAACGAGGGGAACCGCTGTCAAAACCTTCCTGCTAATCAGAAACAGAGCTGCAGAAGGAGTGTTCCATTACAGGGTGGCATTCTCAGCCACTTGCCCTGCTATGCAAATACAGCTCGACACAAAAATATGCAGCTCAGGAAATGCGCCTGCAGAGCACTTTTATTCCTGCATCAGCCCAAGATTAAACACAGTTTTGCTGATGGTACACAAAATAAAGCGGAGCTGCCAGCAGACTTTGTTGCAAGTTTATTCAGTGGAGGCATTTATTCCTGGATGTGCTCTACCTTTTTAACAAGAAAGGCCGCAGAGCGGTTCTTTAGTAGAGGAAAACTTCCAGTGAGTGGGAGGATAGAAACGTGACCACTGTGCGATGCCATGTTCCTCGGGCACTGCGGTGTCCACTGAAATGACCTCTACACACAGCAGAAACCACAGATTTTCTCTTTGTGTCTCAAAGAACCTGCGTGCCCATGCCTTGCAAAGCCAGGACTGCTGGTTGGGGATGCTCGGTGGCTCACAGACATGTCCCATATCGCACCAACACCTCAGATCCTTCAGGCTGCCCAACACTAGGAGCCCACCTGGCCCCAAGATGCGCTACAGGAGTTTGTGTGGAGAGATGGGAGATGTCCCAGCAGCCTCTGGACACATTGCAGTGAATCAGGGCCGGGCACATGCCAGAACCTCCACCAGAACCTCCAGTGCCCCACACGGCCCCACAGCCCTGCAGGACTCTGGCTGAAGGCAGAGCACAGGAATTCAGGGGATTAGCAATCAGTAATCCTCCCTGCAGGAGCGGAGAATTAACATTCCCCAGCGGTGCCCGTGGAGCTGCCGCTGACCTACATCCCCTCATCCCTCCATCTCACCTGGCTTGGGCTTGGAGAAGCATCCTCCCATGGCGAGCAGAGCAGCACGGCGCCGGGCACGCAGCAGGGACGGTGGGCAGAGCAGCGAGGGGACGGGCAGCGCCTCGCATGGCAGCCACCTGCTGGCACCAGGCCTCAGGCGTCCTTCGGCACCTGCGTGGGGCACAAAAATCCTTCTGAAGTTTTAAATCACCAGAGTCGCTTGGTTCATCTCCAGGCTTTAATAACTTTCTGAAGCCCTGCCTTTGGGAAGGCTAGAATTAACCGTTTCATAGAATCACAGCACGGGTGGGTTGGAGGGGCCCTTACAACCCCCCCCCCACCAGCCCAGGCTGCCCAGAGCCCATCCATGGCCTGGAGCAGCACTGGGGATGGGGCACACGTGAGGTTCATACGGGCCCACCTCTCAACCCTGTGCTGTGCAGGTCCCCGTGGATGGGCCAGGAGTGTGTTATGAAAGCTACATCCAGTCCCCAAAGAGCCATTGCGTTTGTGCAGAGCTCCCAGTCAAGCTCATTTGCAGAAGGAATGGAACAAGGAAAAGCCAAGTCACTGAGTGGCAAGGGTGAGAGCATCCAAGGAGAGCAGCTTGCCAATACTTATGCTACAGCAAATGCAAAAAAGAAACAAACACTCAAGGAAGGAGGCACAGAGATGCAGAAGATTTGGGAAAAATACAGCAGCAAAGTCACATGCAGTATCTGCTTTGCTGCTATGTGGACCTTTGCCAAAACTCACAGGAAGAAATGGAAAATGGTTTTATAGGAGAGAAAGAGAGTCTCAGCTGTTGAGACTGTTGTAACATCAGTGATATAGGACAATAATTTACTGTAAAGCAATAGAAGATTCCCAACCCTGCAGAGATGCCAACGCACAGTTGAAAGCAGGACGCTTTTCCAGCCGGTCTGGCTGGTTTCTGAGGGGTTTGGCGGGTGCCTGCCCATGAGTATTGGCCATGTGAATGAAGTGAATGCTTTGTTTGGGCCTTCAAGGCAGCAATCTGAAGCAATCCCCTGTGCAGTTCCCCTACTGATGGTCCCCGCAGGCTCTCTGGAGGGAGAGGCTGTGCCTGGGCTGACCCTTGGCAGAGGCTGGGAGGTTGATAGGTGCCTGATGTCCCCATGGCTGGGATCCTACAGCTGTTCACAGCAAGCATCGTGAGCATCGTTTCAGCCCCACAAGCAACAGGCTGAACCTCCCATCTGGGAGCCCCACAGCCAAGTGCCACTGGAGAGCCACAGGATCCTGGTTAAAAGGTCTCTGGATGTCAGGTCATCTCATGATCTCCCCACCTGTGAGCAATGTGAGATAACCCTACTCTAAGCCTTGAATAACAGACCTTGGTGAGGTGAGAAGTCCCACAAACACATGGAGGTCCCTATGGCTACCAGATCTCCCAGATGCCTATCAGTAGAAAAGGCTGAGGTCCAATGGATGACAAAGAACATGGATATCCACTCATGGCAGCTGGAGACTGCCCCAAGCTCCCCATCCACACCTCCTCCACCAGACGTAGAGCTCCTAAGAAATGGAAGGTGGAGACGTTCAGAGTGATATCAGCACCACCGCACTCTCGCAGTCAGATGCAGGGCCTGGCAAGGATTTTCTTTTTCTCTCAGCTCTGTCACTTCTGGAGTACTTTGCCCCTCTCCACGGCTCTGAGCACAGCCCCTCGCCTGGCTGAGCCATTTCGGGTCAGTGATTCCCTGCTTTGCAGGACCAGCAATCCAGCTGTGCCCTTGATCTCTCAAGCACTATTCCCTGTGGCAGTTTTGTTTATCTAGCTCTCAATCATTTGTAGCACAGATATTCACAGGGAATGTCCTAGAGCTTCAAGCTCAACAGGGGATGCTATTTTTTAACTGCCTCTGCATAAAATCAGATTGTCTTTTCATTGCATTTCTGTCCCACTGTTTGCAAACAAACCCCTATTTCTGACTCAAGAACTTCTCCCTTCAGAAGTATTACAAGTTACTGCAGATAGTTTTGGGGTTCACAGTATTTAAAGATCTCAGCATGTTCTTCTCAGGACTTGCTTTGTGGATGCCTCTGAAGAGTGCATGGTCTGAAGAGAAGGCTCCATGCCTGGGAGAAGAACATCAATCTTCATCAGTCTTCCACAACAGAGCTGTTGGAAGGTCCATGATGTCTATCAATACTGCCCTTCTTCCAACATATCCATACAAGAAGGCCTTCCAGAAGTCACCCTCAGCTAAGGACTGCTCTGGCAACCCAGGCAGTCATGATAGTGCTGGAAGTGTTTCACTCCAGCTCTCACACAGACTCTCCAGCAAAGCCTAGATCCACATTTGCTTCTCAGAGATGATGGAGCAGATCTTCCTGGAAAACGATGCTGAGGCCCACGGAAAACAGTGAGGTGATTGGTTACAGCCAACACATCTACACTGAGGGCTCAAGAAGTGGGACCATGGGCAAAGTCCTGCACCTGGGCTGGGGCAATCCCAAACACACATACAGGTGGAGAAGAACTCGGTGGTTTGGCTGATGAAAAGCTGAATGTGAGCCAGCAATGTGCTCTTGCAGCTCAGAAAGCCAACTGCATCCTGTGCTGTGGCAAAAGAAGCATGGCCAGCAGGATGATGGAGGTGATTGTCCTCCTCTGGTCTGCCCTTGTGAGACCCAACCTAGAGAACTGCATTCAGCTCAGAGCCCCCAGCACAAGAAAAACTGGACAAGAAGGACCTGCTGGAGTGAGTCCAGAGGTGAGGTTTGCCGTCCCATCTCTGCAGCTGGGAATCCAGGGTGAATCTGTCCCCAGTCCCAAAACTGTCTGCTCAGAAGTGCAAACAGGACCATGTGCCTATGCTAGAGAGAGAGATTTGGGTTTGCAAGCTGTGCCCTGAGCAAGAGCTCAAGGCACCTGATGACACCATCCACACTTGCAGGAAAGAGCTGGCTCTGGCTCTGGTCCCTGCTGTGGAAAAAAACAATCCTTGATCCCAAAGCTCTCTATATCTACTGCAGAGTTCCCTCCTTGCCAGCTCTCTGTATGTGTACAATATTGTCTTTCACACAGAGAACAGTGGGAACTGCTGAGCAGCTCCAGGAGGAGACCTGTTATGGGCACGCCCTGCAAACAGAGCGGAGCACAAACCCCTCCATGGTGGTGACCTCCACTGCATCCCATCCCATCCCATCCCATCCCATCCCATCCCATCCCACTGGCCATGTCCTAGGGCACAGAGCACCTGCAGCATTTCTGCTGCAAACAGGGAATGGAGGGACAATGGAGGAGGCAGGAGCACATCCCTCTCACGTCACAGTCTGAGAGCAGAGCCAGGTGCTGGGCTGCCCAATGAACCCTGAGGCTCAGTGCCAAAAGCCCCCGACCCTTCACCACCCCCACACCTGCTGACAGCCCCCTACTCACTGAGTCCTGGACACCAGTGGGCTCCAACCCAGCCAGATTCACAGATCCAGTACATGACACCAGAAGGACCATCCCCACACAGCACCCCCCTGACAGTTACAAACCTTCTATTTCCATCCTAAATGTGTCCACTTCTCCCTTCCATTGTACCGCACCGCCCTCCATCCCCAGCAGACCTTTGCTCTCCATGATCTGTACCCAGGCACCATCTTCCACAAGTGAGTTCTGGTGTCCTTGCACAGGGGCTCTTCTTTTTCAGAGGATCCACTCTCCTGTGAGCCAGAGCCACACAGTGCTCACCCCACTCTGACAGACCTCCCCCCCCCCAGCCTGGTGTAGCAATGCTAACGCTCCTCTGAGCTGAAAAGTCTCAGGGCTGTCTCTTGGCTCCATCTCCGGAATAACACAGGCTGTGCTGCCAAGGAAAGCAGAACTCTCCTCTGGATGCATGACTCCAACACAGCCCAGGTGTGGACAGAGCCTCAGGGGTCCCGAGGCACTCCCAGCACCCCACACTGTGCACTGATGTATTGTCAGCCCAAGCCCCGACCCGGGGACAGCGCGGGGGTTGGAAAGAGCCACCAGGACAACAGAGTCCTGCAGAGCAGAGCTAGGACAGCATTTTTAGGGAGGGTTAAACCTGGGCTTCTAGCACAACTGGAGGGTGAAAACAGACAGATCTCCATCCTGGATGTCAGGAAGCACTCCATTCAGGAACTATGCTACCTAGGATGCACGCGCTCACATAGACCAGCCCTGCAGCACAGCTGGGGAGGGAAATGCCCGAGTTTGTGCCACTGGTCCCATCCCATCTCCAGGATGCTGCACCTGACACCATCACACCGCCACACACAGCCTGGTGCACAAGCTGGGAGGGATCCCCGTCCCGCTGCACATCACCAGTTGCAAAGCTGCCACAAATGGGCCCCACTGGCTCCTGGAGAAGTGCAGCAGCCATATCAGACTGCAATTAGCCACAACTGTGCTGCTTCAGCAGTTTAGAGGCTCCAGGTTAAAGGCTCATTCAGCAGCACTCTCGTCGCCACCGCTCCAACGTGTGCTCTGCAAGCTGGATAGAAAATGTTCTGACATTAATAATTAAACGAGAGATTTGGTCCAGATCTCAAAGGTACTCCCATAAATGGCAAAACGCTGAAAAGCCACCCAGGTGCAGGCTGCTGGATGCACAACTCCAAGTATTTCACAACGAAAAGAGGTTCCAGTGCTGTGTTAGAGGGAAGTCCTCCTCGCCACCATCACCATTTCACCACTGCACAAGGGACAAGCGTGATCCCTGCTGAAGCAGTGCAGGAGTTCATCACGGGAGCTTTTTCCAAGCCTAACAGCCAAGCACAACACCTCCTCGTTTCTGCTTCCACGCATCGCTCTGGGAATGTGACGTTCACTTTCAGAGGGACCGCACGGCTCCCCGCTCTCCCCATTCGCTCACCCAGCAGCACATCACACCCGCGTGCACGGACCGCACCGCTCGCCCCTCGCCGGCCCCACCGCGGCTGAGCGCCCGGCTGGGGTTCCGCTCCCCGAATAGAGACGAACAAACTTGCAGGGCACGCTGAGCGTTCTGCCGTTGGAACGCGGAGAAACGCAGCTTTCCTCCCGCAGCACCGCGGCCCGCTTGCTCGGTGCTACCAAACCCCGCGCGCTCACTGCGGTTCCGAACCACCCGCAAAGCCGGTACCGGGACCTGGAGACAGCGCGGTACCGGCAGCCCGCCGTTGTCCCCGCGGGATGCTCCTCCCGGAGCCGCAGCCCCGCACTTACCTGGGCAGCTCCCGGCTCGGCACCGCGGCACCGCAGCATCGCGGCGGCAGGAGGGAGCGCGGCCGCCCCCGGGCGGGTCGGGGCGGGTCGGGGCGGGCCGGGGCTCCGCTACCTGCGGGCACCGAGCGGAGCGGAGCGGCTCGGAGCGGCTCGGCCGGGCACCATGGCACGGAGCGGGCAGTGCGCATGCACCGGCGGCGGAGCTGCGGGAGGGTGCGGGTGTCCGTCCGTCCCCAGGAACGGGTGACGGCGACGGGGAACGGCGCGGAGCTGCGTCAGGGGAGGGTCGATAGGGGAGTAGGGAAAGGTTCTGCTCCACAGGGCGGCGGGCACGGAATTGCACCCATGGGCTGCAGGCGCAGGGAGCGTTTGGGCACCGCTCGCGGATATCGGGTTTGGGTGGTCCTGATGGGGAGCCAGGAGCTGGACTCCGACAGACTCTTTAGCGGGGTCTGTTGTGACAGGACAAGGGGAAATGGTTTCAAACGAAGAAGGCTGCATATAAAGAAAAAAGGGTTTTTTTACAGAGAATCATGGAATGGTTTGGGTTGGAAGGGATCTTTAAGATCATCCAGTTCCAGCCCCGTGCTGTAGGCAGGGACGCCTCCCAGGGACCAGGTTGCTCACAGCCCCATCCAGCCTTGAGTGCTTCCAGGGAGGGGGCATCCACAGCTTCTCTGAGCAACCTATTCCAATGTCTCATCACCCTCACAGTAAAGAATTTCTTCCTCATATCTAGTCCAAATCGTCCCACTCTCACTTTAGAATGGTCTCTCTCTGTCCTGTCACTTTAAAAAAAGTCCCTCCTCAGCTTTCCTGTAGGCCCCTTTTGGGTACTGGGTCAATAAAGGTAGCGAAACACTGGCACAGATTGCCCAGAGATGCGGTAAATGCCCCATCCCTGGAGACATTCGAAGTCAGGCTGGACAAGGCTCTGAGGAGCTGTGGATGTCCCTGTTCACCACAGGGGAGATGGGTCAGATGGCCTTTAAAGGTCCCTTCCAAGTCAAACCATTCTACGATCCCGGTGGGTCACTTTCAGCTTGGATTCTCTGGTTCTAAGATTCTATAGCTCCATGGTTCCATGGCACCATGGTTCCGTGGTTCCATGCTTCTGTGGTTCCACAGTCAGGAGGCCGCTGCCACCAACAAGATCTCTGCTTTTTCACCCAGCTCTTAGGAGCTCCTCAGGGCTCAGCAGCCTGAGGTTGCGGTGCAGGCAGCACAGCCACGCGCTGCCATATGGCTGGAGTGCTCGGGGCAGATGTCCACCGCTCCTTGGTGCTCGATTTTTGGTCCACTGCTGTAAAACAAGGTGGGGGGATCACCATCTGCTGCCCGGGCAGAACTATTCCTCCTCCTTGGAAATAGCCACTCCCATTCATTCCCATATCCCTTATTTTACATCACCCTTCTGCATTCACCGTTTTTCCCTTGCTTTGAAGACAGGGATCTGTTCCTGCCGCTGCCTGCCAGGCATGCTTTCTATTTTCTGCACTGAACTGCTTTCCTTATCCTTCATACCCCGTTTGGAGGTGTCAGCATCTCTACGTGCCTTTTCTTAGCACATGCCCCACACAGACATTGTCTTCATGCTGTGATTTTTGAGACCACCTGGAGTGCAGAGAAAAGTTTTTTCTCCCCTCGATGCAGATTGTGCTGGGTTACCGCTGCCTTTCACACTGATTACACAACCTTGATGTTGTGTAGGATGTCGACTGCCCTCTCGTGGGGCATTACTTACACGTCTCATGGTCCTGGGCTGAATTTCCACCCCCAATGGAAACGCTCAAGAAGGGGAGGCCCATCTCCTGACTGGCTGCCGGGCATGGGACAGCTCTCCTTGATGCGACTGAGCCCTTTTTGAAGGTGAGATGCTCTCTGCTCAGCAGGAGGGGACAAACCCTGTGGCACTGCTCTGCCTGCAGGCCCCAGCATGGGACATGGATGCATCTGGGCCAAGACACGTGTCCCCATCTCTGTCCAAGCACACTGGGGCAAATCAGGCCAGTATGGGGTGCGATCCTGGGCTCTCCATGGTGGCACACGGAAGGACCTGAAGGAATCCTTATGCAAACCATGCCCTCGGGAAGAAGCACTGCCTCCCTGTCCCTCTGCCTCTCCTGCCTCTCATCTCCCTGCCCTGACACACTGAGGCCAGATGGGGAGGTGATGACACACCTTGTTTCCTTGACATCACTCCATACTTTCACTTTCTAGGGAAGTGACACAGGCGGAAGAATTGTGGGCAGCTGCCTGTTTCCGTTCAAACATCTGCAGCCCCGAGTCTTATGCCTCTCACCCACAGACATCACCGTGTTTTAGGCGGCTGCAAGTGGCAAAGCAAAGATGGCAGAGACCACGCTCAGCTCCACATTCTTCATCCGTGTGAAGTCCTCAGGAAAATATATTTTTGTGCTGCTGTCTTTGGATGACACGGTGCTGGACCTAAAGATGAAGCTATTCGCACTGGATAACTATTTCAATCCTTCTGAGTCAATACTGATTCATGATGGCCAGGAGTTATCGAACGAACTAACTCTCAGACATTACAACATCACCTCCAACAGCATTGTACACCACGTTCTTAGGTGTAAGTACCAGGCCAGAGGTGAGGAGTGGCATGGGAGCAGGCTGGCCTCTGGCTGTCAAGGGAAAGGGGCAAGAGGACCATCAGGCAGGGAGCCCTGTGCCTCGGGAGGGAAGAACTGGGAGGAGAGGGCAGAAAGGAAAATGGATGTGGGGCAATGCTTCCCCTGATGTGACCGGGCTCCTGAGCTCTCCTCTGCTCTGTGTTGCTCGTGCCATGTGAGGTGGTGGTTCAGCTCCCTTAAAGGGCAAGGAAGATGTCTCCGGCAAGATCACAGTCCTCACTGGCACTCTTGTGGAGGAAGGGGATCTGCATGGGTGTTGACTGTGTGTCCACTTCATTTGTGGAAGTTGTGATAAACCTGGGAGTATCTGGTGGTGCACCAGGGGACTGTGCAGCCAATGGTATAGGGAAGACTGGGTGAAGGTAGGATGGCTGCAATTTGGTTGGAAAAGACCCGTTCTGGGAACAAATTCTTCCAGACATCCAGCGTGAACTTAGCCAGTTCCAAACTCATATGCGTGTCACCCAATCAAAGAGATCAACACTATCCTCAGCAGCATCCTCCTTTCAGGTGATTGCAGTGAGTTGTGAGACAATCATCATCTTTTTTTTCCAGCCACAGGTGATCAAGAACCAGAAATGGAACTGCAGGGCAGTCCAGCAGACATCACCTCAAGTCTAGTAAATCAGGGCCTGGCAGTTGTCATTCCAAGAGCAGAATTTCAGGGCCCTCAGGCAGGCATCTCTTCAAGGATAGAAAGCCAGGGCCCTCTGACAATCATCACCTCAAGGTCGTATAATGTGGGCCCTATGGCATACATCACCTCAAGAATAGTAATGGAGGGCGGTCCAGCACGTATTGCCTCACAGATAAAAAGGCAGGGCGGTCCGGCAAGTGTCACCTCAACAAGAGCAATGGTAAGGTCCAGTGGGATGCTGAGACCTGGGACAGAGGGAGGAGTGTGACAGGGCTGGACAGCAGGCAAGACTTTGCACCATGAGCCCACAGCCATCCCCACTGGGATCTGTGGCACTCAGTGTCCTGCAGCAGGGCTGGCCTGTGCTGCATCCAGGAGGCCTCTCGTACCCCTGGCAAGCAAGCATGGCTGAGAGGAGAATTATGGCTTGGGAGTGCTCTTCCTGTGTTCCCTTCTCCAGGAAATCCAGAAGTGGCCACAGTCAGATGTCCCAGCAGAGGAGAGAAGCTGTCGCTGTGTGAGGCAGGTAAGGGTCCTTGCCTGCAGCTCTGCTCTGCACCAGCCTAACAGGTCCTCACTGAGCCTGCATGCCTCGAAAATGTCCCATGCCTACCTCAGATCACAGGATGGTTGCCAGTCATTTTCCTGGCCTCTTCACTGATGAGTGATGTTTTCTGGACAGCACACAGCACAGTCTGTAGTCCGCTTGTTCTGAAGAGGTAAAAGAATCACAATATGCTTGATACAAAACCACAGCAGGAAATGAAAGCACTGGGCACCTTTCATGAGCGTTCCTTTGCTGAACTGGGCACCTTTCATGAGCGTTCCTTTGCTGAACAGCTACTTCCCACCATGTCACATGTCTGAGAAAGAGCAGAAGGTGTCTGGGGCTGCTTGGTGACAGGCAGCTGAGAGAAGGCACCATGCTGGGTCACCTTAGGCCATGTGACAGAGCCTGCACATCGAGAACTGGTTCTGCAACCAGGCCACCAGGCACCTCACTTGCACCAGGCCCCTGCTACTTTCATGCTGACTGTCCTTCATCATCCTTTCTTCTTTTTAGTTCTCTGCTCTGGACACAGGACAAAAATACCAAAATAAAATTGCTTGGGCAAAGCTGATCATTACCCTGCTGCTGCTCGTGTGGTTCACAGCTCATGGGCCAACCTGCACTGTGCTTCACTGCAGTACGCCTCCTGCAAGCGGCATCCAATGCACAACACCCCATTCAGCTCCAAACCAGTTGCACTTGTGTTGCAGGAATTTCAAGAAGTGAGGCCGAAGATAGATCCACATATTTTGGAGGAACAAAACACATACAAGTAAGAGCTCCTAGGAGAAGTGGGAACACTTTCCAAAAGCCCTCATCACACATGACGTGAGCCTGCCTTCTCTCCCACTTGCAGAGCTTGTCTCCCTGGACCAGGCATCTTCCAGTGCTCTGAGACGGGCCTTGCCTTCAAGGTGGAGTCAGCAGCCAGCATCGTGTACAGATATGCCTCCTGGAGCACGCATCTGAAAGAGGCTGACCAGAACGTGTGGGTACCTGCTGGGCCTCTTTTCAACATTGGGGCGCTGCCTGGAACCGTGCGAGCTGTGTATCTCCCCCACTTCATCTGCCTGTCAGGTACAGAGCCATGGGACCTGCTCCAGGCACAGCCCCCTGCCGCTCAGGCACCTGGGTTCTCCCAGGCTGCTTTCCCTCAGCCTCCAATCCCTGTCTGCCAGGGATACTTCCAGGACCTATACACACAACACACACATAACAGCAACTTACCAAAGCATCTTCTTAGGATCTCCATTAAGATTGATCCAAATTTTCTCCTCCCTTCAGAGGTAGCCTGTGCTCTCTTGTATTCTTCCACCTTGCTTTGCCATCCTCCATCCTTTTTTAACGTTATATTGAAACTTCACAGTGCTCCCTTTCCCACCACCTGCTCTGCACTCACACCACTGCATTCTCCTCCCCTCTTCTCGCAGTGGCTGTGGTGACCCACAAGGTTCTGCCCCAGATCCGCAGCAGTCCCAAGTTGCTACCTCAAATTTGCAGTTTTCTGAGACCTTAGGAAGACCACCAAAGGCCGGTAGCACCCAGCTGGAACCCTATAAAACCCAGAGTATTCATCACCCCTAAAGCAGAGCATGTCATTTTGTATTGGTTGGTGTCTCCTTTTTTCTAATAAATCCTCAAAGAGAAAGAGGTAACCTGGTAGGGTGCAAGGAAGACAAAGCAGAACCTTGTTGCCTTTGCTGTCTCTTTCAGATGTAGACATCAGTGGGTGCTCGATCGCCCATTTTGAATTCCAGAAGATGACCATACAGCAACCAACAGAAGTGATGGCCTTCACCGCAGTCCTGGAGAATCCCAGCTTCTCTCTTCTTGGAGTGGTTTGGAGAAAGTTTCGTTCAGCCATTTCTCTCCCTGTGCACTCTTTAGTGCTGATCTTCCAGCAGCTCTCTGCTGCAAATACAACCCTGCATCTCTACCTGATCCCAGATGACAGGTCTGTGAAGAAGGTAAGGTGGAGGAGCTTGACCAGTTCAGGGGATGGCATCTGGGGTGGCTGGAGTTTCAGGGAATGGGTTTGTTAAGCAGAGAGCTCTCTCAGGAATCTCTGTGTTTTTGGCTGGGACAGCATATCCCAGCATGAGCAAAGACATGGCACAGGATGCTCTGCGACGTGGAGCAGAGCACATGTCAGACACGTGGCTGCTGCCATGCACAGTAATAGGTGGCTGCATAGCAGATGCTCTCCTGTTGTGTGCAGCCCTTACCCTCTCACAGCACTGCCTGCAGTGCACGTTCAGGGCTCTGTTCTGACGGGATGGTCTCTTCTCTTCTTGACTTTCCAAGGTCAGTGAGAGCTACCTCCAGCTCACAGCTTTTTTTTCCAACTCTTAAAAGTGATCCTTGATGTTTACAGGCCATTGAAAGACAAGAGACAAGCTGGAACTCAAAGCTTATTCCCAAGCCTTCTCCATTCCATCCCCTGTTTTTTGGCCACAGATACCAGGTGTCCAGTAACACTGAAGTGAAGATTACACCTGAAGTAAGTGGGGCAGTTTCCTTTTTTAAATTATTTTGGTTTTGAGTGAAACAGAAAGTTCCACAGCTTCTCTGGGCCTCCAGTTCAGCATAGTAATCTTTAACCTACTATCTAATCAGAATTTCAGAGTTGTCTCAGCCTCTGTACATTACCTCATCTCATCACTGTACAGTTCCAAGAGGCTCTACCTTTTCTTAACACTATTGAAAGCAATGATTAGTTCTTTTCTTTGCCCTCTCTTCTCCAGGGAAAAAAAAAACCAAGTCCCTCTGCCACTGCTTGAACGTCATGTTCTCCAAATTGCAGTGGTGATGCAACACTCAGAGAACATAAAAATGGTGGTAAAATCTCTGCTCATAAAGGCTTTCAGTATTCTGCTCGACCAAACCAACGCTGAGCCCATCTAGAGTTGGCAACACAGTCCTTCTGTGAAGGACAACAGATGAGACACTCTAGAGTTCCATTCCTCTCACACTTTTTTCTTCTTTTATGCGTGGGCAAGAAACATGGGAATATGTTTGTAAATTCACAGCTACACAGGGTAAAACCCAACTTCCTTCTTATCTTTACAGCCACACTTGACGTTCTGCCGAAGGAGTTCAAAGAAACAACAGCTCTTTGTTGAGATCTACATCAGGAAAATGGCTGAGGAAGTGGAATTCTTTATCACAGATGGACAGAATGACACCGAGGTCTGGAGGGCATCGCTGAGATCAGGTAGGATCAGATCCACCTGTAAGGGGAACTGAGGTGATGGCGCACTGAGCTGCACTTCTCGTGACAGCAAAAAGAGAAGCTCAGATATTCTGAGTGCAGGGTATGGAATTGTGCCTTGGGATTCCCTCTCTGTTAGGCTAATTCTGCACCCCTAAACTAACACCTGCAAATGTACACAACACTGCACCCTGCTTAGCTGAGCTCTTAACAGATGGGCAAGGAATACTGTAAGCAGGAATTAATGGCTAATGGGTCCATGGAACATCAGGCATCTCAGTAAGGCTTCTAGAAAGAATCTCCATTTCTGTGATGGTGTATTTCATAAGCTCCCTCCTTTCTCTTTCAGGTGATATTAGTCATTCTAGAAACGAATCCAAAAAGCTTTCAGGTCAGTACGGGTTTTCAGAGCTACAGTTATTGAGTCTGAATATTTATTTGGGGATTTCAATCTTCGGGCTTAAAGCAGATAACCAACCACCTTTTTCCCATACCTGTGACTCTTTCATGACAAAAAAACTTTAAAACCTATATTCCCTCACTGCTGGCTGCTTGCTCTCTAACCTGGCATAGTGTTGAGGACCCTCCAAACTGGTTTGCTTTCTCTGTGATCAGACATACTCTTTCTATAGAGAATGAGCTACAGCTAGTACAGTTCACAGCCCAGAAATATTTCATGGGACTTTCAAAATCTGGTGCAGTTGGAGCATCTCATACCTTATCACAGAGCCAGTGCTTCCCTCTTCCTTCAAATACCATAGGAACACTGGAAGGGACGGTCCCTGGGCTGTCACCAACCTGACCTCCCTCAGCTCGGGCCCTGTCCTTGCCTTGGCTCCAATGCTTCCACCGCTGATGAGGGAGCTTTCTTCTGGTGGCTCAGCCTCCTGGCCAGAGAGCAGCACTGCTGGTGCACTGGAGGGAATGGGAGCACGTGGCTGTGGGACAGAGCAAACGGCCCCTGGGTGTGTTGGCTAGGATGCAGAGTACCACAGCAGGAACCAACCTGCCTTGTCACGTGCAGCACAGTAACACACGCTTTGGTATCTGCTAGGTGCAGCCTTCCTGAAGAAGCACAAGAGAAAGCTTTGTTCCAGGATGGGGCAGCTCTCTTCCATTCTACTACACTTAAGGGATGAACATGTGATCAACAGTGAAGAAGAAGAGGAGGTACAAGCTCAAAATACAAAACAAAGGAAGAATCAATTTCTGCTGGACCTAGTTGAGAAAAAAGGGCCCGATGCCCAAGAGAAGCTATTTGAGGTCCTCCACACAAAAGACCCATTCCTTGTTGAAGACTTGGAGCACATCTCTTTCCTGCAAAATGCAGAGTTTTTATTCCCATTTCCTTAATCTTAATCTTTCCATGCAAAATCCATGATACAAAGCAATGCCTAAGCCTTCTGAGCCACCAACTGCCAGGCCTGCTTCCCTTACCTGATGTGCTCACTACAAGAGGACTGTCGATCACCACTGAGGAGCTGCTGGAACGAGAAACCTTGACTCCTAATCCAGTGCCCATGTTGTGAAGCCATCTGCCTTCTGAGAACACAGGGCCTCTGCAGGGTCTCCAGATGCTCCAGGCAGCTGCTGGTCGAGGAGCTCTCTTCACAACAGGAACCTCACGGAGTCACAGAATTGTAGGGGTTGGAAGGAACCTCTGGAAATCCCCCAGTCCAACACCACTTAGAGCAGCTTCCCTACAGAATGTTACACAGGAAAGTGTTCAGGCAGGGTTTGAATATCTCTGCAGAACGAGACTTTACAGCCTCTCTGGGCAACTTGTTCCACTGCTCTGTCACTCTCATAGTATCGTTTTTCTTTATGAAATAAAATCATAAAGTCCATCCATCAACCTGACCATGTTTTCAGCTAGTTTTTTTATTACATTTCTTATACTGCGTCTTTTCCTTCAATGTTTCTCAGCGTGCGCCCTCAGAAGCATTCTGCACTTGTAGAGCACCACCTTACACCTGACCCTCACCCTTCAGATACCAGATAACCATTACTCAGATCCCCTGTCAGCCTCTCTCCTGCAGGCTGAACAGCCGCAGGATCCCAAGTTTTCCACCACCAGCTGGCGGCCTCGCGAGCACAGCAGATTAGCAGCTGTTGGGCCCGGCGGGGAGCGGGCACCGAGTAGCCGTGCTCTCAGCGCCGCCACATAAGGGCACCGCGCTGCCCGAACGCTCCGCTGCACATCAGGCTCCGGAAAGGGAAACCTGAAGCCGCGCACACAGCCCGGAGGAACGCACTGCCAACACGAGAGAGTCAGCGCCGCCCCACACAGCCGGAAGCCGCCTCTATCGCATCCTTGAGCCGCCCTATAACTTCCGGGAGCGTCCGCATCCACTTCGGTGGGACAGCGCCACCTGTGCGCTGGAGGATCAATTTGCCGCCCGGTCGGGGCCGCGGCCTGGAGGCGTGAGTGGGCGTCACGCGTGGGGCGGGGCGTGCAGGACCGTCCGCCCGTGATTGGCGGCAGGTGTGGGCGATGAGGCCGAGGCGCATTCTGATTGGTGCTCAGCCAACCGGGCGGGGCCAGGAGCGGAGCTGCGATCACTGCGGATCAGCAGTTCGCGCCGTGGTTCCGTGGTTCCATGCTTCTGTGGTTCCACAGTCAGGAGGCCGCTGTCACCAACAAGATCTCTGCTTTTTCACCCAGCTCTTAGGAGCTCCTCAGGGCTCAGCAGCCTGAGGTTGCGGTGCAGGCAGCACAGCCACGCGCTGCCATATGGCTGGAGTGCTCGGGGCAGATGTCCACCGCTCCTTGGTGCTCGATTTTTGGTCCACTGCTGTAAAACAAGGTGGGGGGATCACCATCTGCTGCCCGGGCAGAACTATTCCTCCTCCTTGGAAATAGCCACTCCCATTCATTCCCATATCCCTTATTTTACATCACCCTTCTGCATTCACCGTTTTTCCCTTGCTTTGAAGACAGGGATCTGTTCCTGCCGCTGCCTGCCAGGCATGCTTTCTATTTTCTGCACTGAACTGCTTTCCTTATCCTTCATACCCCGTTTGGAGGTGTCAGCATCTCTACGTGCCTTTTCTTAGCACATGCCCCACACAGACATTGTCTTCATGCTGTGATTTTTGAGACCACCTGGAGTGCAGAGAAAAGTTTTTTCTCCCCTCGATGCAGATTGTGCTGGGTTACCGCTGCCTTTCACACTGATTACACAACCTTGATGTTGTGTAGGATGTCGACTGCCCTCTCGTGGGGCATTACTTACACGTCTCATGGTCCTGGGCTGAATTTCCACCCCCAATGGAAACGCTCAAGAAGGGGAGGCCCATCTCCTGACTGGCTGCCGGGCATGGGACAGCTCTCCTTGATGCGACTGAGCCCTTTTTGAAGGTGAGATGCTCTCTGCTCAGCAGGAGGGGACAAACCCTGTGGCACTGTTCTGCCTGCAGGCCCCAGCATGGGACATGGATGCATCTGGGCCAAGACACGTGTCCCCATCTCTGTCCAAGCACACTGGGGCAAATCAGGCCAGTATGGGGTACGATCCTGGGCTCTCCATGGTGGCACACGGAAGGACCTGAAGGAGTCCTAATGCAAACCATGTGCTCAAGGAGAAGCTTTGCATTCCTGCCTCCCTGTCCCTCTGCCTCCCCTGCCTCTCATCTTCCTGCCCTGACACTCAGAGGCCAGAGGAGGGAGTGAAGACACGCATTGTTTACACAACATCATGCTTTCTTTCTAGGGAAGTGACACAGGCGGAAGAATTGTGGGCAGCTGCCTGTTTCCGTTCAAACATCTGCAGCCCCGAGTCTTATGCCTCTCACCCACAGACATCTCCGTGTTTCAGGCGGCTGCAAGAGGCAAAGCAAAGATGGCAGAGACCACGCTCAGCTCCACATTCTTCATCCGTGTGAAGTCCTTGTCGGGAAAATCCATTTTTTTGCCGGTGTCTTTGGATGACACGGTGCTGGACCTAAAGATGAAGCTATTTGCACTGGATAACTATTTCAATCCTTCTGAGTCAAAACTGATTCATGATGGCCAGGAGTTATCGAATGAACTAACTCTCAGACATCACAACATCACCTCCAACAGCATTCTATACCTCTCTCTTACGTGTAAGTACCAGGCCAGAGGAGGAACTTGGTAATGGGAGCAGGCTGGCCTCTGGCTGTCAAGGGGAAGGGGCAAGAGGACCATCAGGCAGGGAGCCCTGTGCCTCGGGAGGGAAGAACTGGGAGGAGAGGGCAGAAAGGAAAATGGATGTGGGGCAATGCTTCCCCTGATGTGACCGGGCTCCTGAGCTCTCCTCTGCTCTGTGTTGCTCGTGCCATGTGAGGTGGTGGTTCAGCTCCCTTAAAGGGCAAGGAAGATGTCTCCGGCAAGATCACAGTCCTCACTGGCACTCTTGTGGAGGAAGGGGATCTGCATGGGTGTTGACTGTGTGTCCACTTCATTTGTGGAAGTTGTGATAAACCTGGGAGTATCTGGTGGTGCACCAGGGGACTGTGCAGCCAATGGTATAGGGAAGACTGGGTGAAGGTAGGATGGCTGCAATTTGGTTGGAAAAGACCCATTTGACCCTCCACCTAACACTACCAATCCACCTTTAAACTTTGTCCCTCGGTGCCAGAGCCACACATCCCTTAAATACCTCCACGGACTGTGACTCCACCACCTTCCTGGGCAGTCTGTCCCAATGCCTGGCCACCCATTCTGGGAACAAATTCTTCCTGACATCCAGCCTGAACTTCCCCAGTGCCATCTCACATCCTATCACGTGTCACCCAAGGAAAGAGACCAACACTGTCCTCAGCGCATCCTCCTTTCAGGTGATTGCAGTGAGCTGTAGAGACAATGACCATCTTCTCGTTCCAGCCACAGGTGAACCAGAATCAAACATGGAACTGCAGGACTTTCCAGAATTCTACTCCACAGTGATAGATATGCAGGGCGGTTTGGGAGGCATCACCTCAAATACAGAATGGAAGGGCAGTCTGGAAGGTGCCACCTCGAGGATGGAAACTCAGTGTGGTCTGGCAGGCATCACCTCAGTAAGAGCAATGGTAAGGTCTGCTGGGATGCCCGAGGGCTGGGACAGAAAGAGGTGAATGGCAGGTCTGGGCAGCAGGCAGGGCTGGGCAAAATGAGCCCACAGCCATCCCTGCTGGGATCTGTGGCACTCAGCGCCCTGCAGTGGGGCTGGACTGTGCCACATCCAGGAGGCCTCTCCTTATGCCCCAGGCCAATTAGCACAGCTAACAGGGGAAATCCAGCTTGTGAATTCTCTTTCTGTATTCCCTTCACCAGGAAATCCAGAAACAGCCACTGTCAGATGTTACAGCAGAGGAGAGAACCTGTAACTGTGTGAAGCTGGTAAGGGTCCTTGCTCACTATTCTCTCAGTGCCGGACGAACAGGACATCACAGGACACAGCATGCATGTCAGCAGTGAGCCTGCCTGCCTGCCTCAGACACGTCCCATGTCGGCCTTGGATCCCAGGGCAGCTATTGGTCATTGATTTTCCCGGCCTCTTCTCTGATAAGTGATGTTTTCTGGACAGCACAGCACAGTCTGTAGTCCGCTTGTTCTGAAGAGGTAAAAGAATCACAATATGCTTGATACAAAACCACAGCAGGAAATGAAAGCACTGGGCACCTTTCATGAGCGTTCCTTTGCTGAACAGCCGCTTCCCACCATGTCACGTGTCTGAGAAAGAGCAGAAGGTGTCTGGGGCTGCTTGGTGACAGGCAGCTGAGAGAAGGCACCATGCTGGGTCACCTTAGGCCATGTGACAGAGCCTGCACATCAAGAACTGCAACCAGCTTCTATGGTTCTGCAACCAGGCCACCAGGCACCTCGCTTGCACCAGGCCCCTGCTGCTTTCATGCTGACTGTCCTTCATCATCCTTTCTTCTTTTTAGTTCTCTGCTCTGAACACAGGACAAAAATACCAAAATAACATTGCTTGGGCAAAGCTGATCATTACTCTGCTGCTGCTTGTGTGGTTCACAGCTCATGGGCCAACCTGCACTGTGCTTCACTGCAGCTCTCACCATGCCTCCTGCAAGCAGCATCCAATGCACAACACCCCATTCAGCTCCAAAATTGTGTTGCAGAAACTTCAAGAAGTGAGGCCAGAGATAGATCCATACGTTTCAGAGGAACAGAACATATACAAGTAAGAGCTCCTAGGAGAAGTGGGAACACTTTCCAAAAGCCCTCATCACACATGACGTGAGCCTGCCTTCTCTCCCACTTGCAGAGCTTGTCTCCCTGGACCAGGCATCTTCCAGTGCTCTGAGACGGGCCTTGCCTTCAAGGTGGAGTCAGCAGCCAGCATCGTGTACAGATATGCCTCCTGGAGCACGCATCTGAAAGAGGCTGACCAGAATGTGTGGGTACCTGCTGGGCCTCTTTTCAACATCTGGGCGCTGCCTGGAACCGTGCGAGCTGTGTATCTCCCCCACTTCATCTGCCTGTCAGGTACGGAGCCATGGGACCTGCTCCAGGCACAGCCCCCTGCCGCTCAGGCGCCTGGGTTCTCCCAGGCTGCTTTCCTTTAGCCTCCAGTAGGGATACCCACAGGACCTGCTCACACAGGTGGGCACAGAACAGAAACTCATCAAAACATCTTCATGGGACACCCTTCAGACCCAGCCAACTTTTTCCTCCCTTCAGAGGTAGCCTGTGCTCTCTTGTATTCTTCCACCTTGCTTTGCCATCCTCCATCCTTTTTTAACGTTATATTGAAACTTCACAGTGCTCCCTTTCCCACCACCTGCTCTGCACTCACACCACTGCATTCTCCTCCCCTCTTCTCGCAGTGGCTGTGGTGACCCACAAGGTTCTGCCCCAGATCCGCAGCAGTCCCAAGTTGCTACCTCAAATTTGCAGTTTTCTGAGACCTTAGGAAGACCACCAAAGGCCGGTAGCACCCAGCTGGAACCCTATAAAACCCAGAGTATTCATCACCCCTAAAGCAGAGCATGTCATTTTGTATTGGTTGGTGTCTCCTTTTTTCTAATAAATCCTCAAAGAGAAAGAGGTAACCTGGTAGGGTGCAAGGAAGACAAAGCAGAACCTTGTTGCCTTTGCTGTCTCTTTCAGATGTAGACATCAGTGGGTGCTCGATTGCCCATTTTGAATTCCAGAAGATGACCATAGAGCAACCAACAGAAGTGATGGCCTTCTCTGCTGTCCTGCAATATCCCAGCTTCTCTCTTCTTGGAGTGGTTTGGAGAAAGTTTCGTTCAGCCATTTCTCTCCCTATGCACTCCTTAGTGCTGATCTTCCAGCAGCTCTCTGCTGCAAATACAACCCTGCATCTCTACCTGATCCCAGATGACAGGTCTGTGAAGAAGGTAAGGTGGAGGGAGCTTGACCAGTTCTGGGGATGGCATCTGGGGTATCTGCAGTTGCAGAAAATGGAATGGGTTTGTTAAGCAGAGAGCTCTCTCAGGAATCTCTGTGTTTTTGGCTGGGACAGCATATCCCAGCATGAGCAAAGACATGGCACAGGATGCTCTGCGACGTGGAGCAGAGCACATGTCAGACACGTGGCTGCTGCCATGCACAGTAATAGGTGGCTGCATAGCAGATGCTCTCCTGTTGTGTGCAGCCCTTACCCTCTCACAGCACTGCCTGCAATGCACGTTCAGGGCTCTGTTCTGATGGGATGGTCTCTTCTCTTCTTGACTTTCCAAGGTCAGTGAGAGCTACCTCCAGCTCACAGCTGTTTTTTTCAACTCTCAAAAGTGATCCTTGATGTTTACAGGCCATTGAAAGACAAGAGACAAGCTGGAACTCAAAGCTTATTCCCAAGCCTCCTCCATTCAGCCCTCTGTTCTTTGGCAACAGATACCAGGTGTCCAGTAACACTCAAGTGAAGATTACACCTGAAGTAAGTGGGACAGTTTCCTTTTTTAAATTATTTTGGTTTTGAGTGAAACAGAAAATACCACAGCTTCTCTGGGCCTCCAGCATAGTCATCTTTTCCCCATTATCTAATCAGAATTTCAGACTTGTCTCAGCCTCTACACGTTGCCTCATCTCATCACTGTACACTTCCAAGAGGTTCCATCTTTTCTTTAATCCCCCTTTACAATTTAGAAAGCAGTGATTAGTTCTTTTCTTTTCCGTTTCTTCTCCGAGACAAACAAACCCTGTCCCTCTGCCACTGTGTTAAACATCATGTTCTCGAACAGCAGTAGTGATGCAACGCTCAGAGAACATAAAAATGGTGGTAAAATCTCTGCTCATAAAGGCTTTCAGTATTCTGCTCGACCAAGGCTGAGCCCATCTAGAGTTGGCAACACAGTCCTTCTGTGAAGGACAACAGATGAGACACACCAGAGTTCCATTCCTCTCACAATTTTTTCAACTTTCTGTGTGGCCCAGAAACATGAGATGATGTTTGTAAATTCACAGCTCCACGGGGTAAAACCCAACTTCCTTCTTATCTTTACAGCCACACTTGCCATTTTGCTACAAGAGTCCAGAGGACCAACAGCTCTTTGTTGAGATCTACATCAGGAAAATGGCTGAGGAAGTGGAATTCTTTATCACAGATGGACAGAATGACACCGAGGTCTGGAGGGCATCGCTGAGATCAGGTAGGATCAGATCCACCTGTAAGGGGAACTGAGGTGATGGCGCACTGAGCTGCACTTCTCGTGACAGCAAAAAGAGAAGCTCAGATACTCGGAGTGCAGGGTATGGAACTGTGCCTTGGGATTCCCTCTCTGTTAGGCTAATTCTGCACCCCTAAACTAACACCTGCAAATGTACACAACACTGCACCCTGCTTAGCTGAGCTCTTAACAGATGGGCAAGGAATACTGTAAGCAGGAATTAATGGCTAATGGGTCCATGGAACATCAGGCATCTCAGTAAGGCTTCTAGAAAGAGTCTCCATTTCTGTGATGGTGTATTTCATAAGCTCCCTCCTTTCTCTTTCAGGTGATATTAGTCATTCTAGAAACGAATCCAAAAAGCTTTCAGGTCAGTACGGGTTTTCAGAGCTACAGTTATTGAGTCTGAATATTTATTTGGGGATTTCAATCTTCGGGCTTAAAGCAGATAACCAACCACCTTTTTCCCATACCTGTGACTCTTTCATGACAAAAAAACTTTAAAACCTATATTCCCTCACTGCTGGCTGCTTGCTCTCTAACCTGGCATAGTGTTGAGGACCCTCCAAACTGGTTTGCTTTCTCTGTGATCAGACATACTCTTTCTATAGAGAATGAGCTACAGCTAGTACAGTTCACAGCCCAGAAATATTTCATGGGACTTTCAAAATCTGGTGCAGTTGGAGCATCTCATACCTTATCACAGAGCCAGTGCTTCCCTCTTCCTTCAAATACCATAGGAACACTGGAAGGGACGGTCCCTGGGCTGTCACCAACCTGACCTCCCTCAGCTCGGGCCCTGTCCTTGCCTTGGCTCCAATGCTTCCACCGCTGATGAGGGAGCTTTCTTCTGGTGGCTCAGCCTCCTGGCCAGAGAGCAGCACTGCTGGTGCACTGGAGGGAATGGGAGCACGTGGCTGTGGGACAAAGCAAACGGCCCCTGGGTGTGTTGGCTAGGATGCAGAGTACCACAGCAGGAACCAACCTGCCTTGTCACGTGCAGCACAGTAACACACGCTTTGGTATCTGCTAGGTGCAGCCTTCCTGAAGAAGCACAAGAGAAAGCTTTGTTCCAGGATGGGGCAGCTCTCTTCCATTCTACTACACTTAAGGGATGAACATGTGATCAACAGTGAAGAAGAAGAGGAGGTACAAGCTCAAAATACAAAACAAAGGAAGAATCAATTTCTGCTGGACCTAGTTGAGAAAAAAGGGCCCGATGCCCAAGAGAAGCTATTTGAGGTCCTCCACACAAAAGACCCATTCCTTGTTGAAGACTTGGAGCACATCTCTTTCCTGCAAAATGCAGAGTTTTTATTCCCATTTCCTTAATCTTAATCTTTCCATGCAAAATCCATGATACAAAGCAATGCCTAAGCCTTCTGAGCCACCAACTGCCAGGCCTGCTTCCCTTACCTGATGTGCTCACTACAAGAGGACTGTCGATCACCACTGAGGAGCTGCTGGAACGAGAAACCTTGACTCCTAATCCAGTGCCCATGTTGTGAAGCCATCTGCCTTCTGAGAACACAGGGCCTCTGCAGGGTCTCCAGATGCTCCAGGCAGCTGCTGGTCGAGGAGCTCTCTTCACAACAGGAACCTCACGGAGTCACAGAATTGTAGGGGTTGGAAGGAACCTCTGGAAATCCCCCAGTCCAACACCACTTAGAGCAGCTTCCCTACAGAATGTTACACAGGAAAGTGTTCAGGCAGGGTTTGAATATCTCTGCAGAACGAGACTTTACAGCCTCTCTGGGCAACTTGTTCCACTGCTCTGTCACTCTCATAGTATCGTTTTTCTTTATGAAATAAAATCATAAAGTCCATCCATCAACCTGACCATGTTTTCAGCTAGTTTTTTTATTACATTTCTTATACTGCGTCTTTTCCTTCAATGTTTCTCAGCGTGCGCCCTCAGAAGCATTCTGCACTTGTAGAGCACCACCTTACACCTGACCCTCACCCTTCAGATACCAGATAACCATTACTCAGATCCCCTGTCAGCCTCTCTCCTGCAGGCTGAACAGCCGCAGGATCCCAAGTTTTCCACCACCAGCTGGCGGCCTCGCGAGCACAGCAGATTAGCAGCTGTTGGGCCCGGCGGGGAGCGGGCACCGAGTAGCCGTGCTCTCAGCGCCGCCACATAAGGGCACCGCGCTGCCCGAACGCTCCGCTGCACATCAGGCTCCGGAAAGGGAAACCTGAAGCCGCGCACACAGCCCGGAGGAACGCACTGCCAACACGAGAGAGTCAGCGCCGCCCCACACAGCCGGAAGCCGCCTCTATCGCATCCTTGAGCCGCCCTATAACTTCCGGGAGCGTCCGCATCCACTTCGGTGGGACAGCGCCACCTGTGCGCTGGAGGATCAATTTGCCGCCCGGTCGGGGCCGCGGCCTGGAGGCGTGAGTGGGCGTCACGCGTGGGGCGGGGCGTGCAGGACCGTCCGCCCGTGATTGGCGGCAGGTGTGGGCGATGAGGCCGAGGCGCATTCTGATTGGTGCTCAGCCAACCGGGCGGGGCCAGGAGCGGAGCTGCGATCACTGCGGATCAGCAGTTCGCGCCGTGGTTCCGTGGTTCCATGCTTCTGTGGTTCCACAGTCAGGAGGCCGCTGTCACCAACAAGATCTCTGCTTTTTCACCCAGCTCTTAGGAGCTCCTCAGGGCTCAGCAGCCTGAGGTTGCGGTGCAGGCAGCACAGCCACGCGCTGCCATATGGCTGGAGTGCTCGGGGCAGATGTCCACCGCTCCTTGGTGCTCGATTTTTGGTCCACTGCTGTAAAACAAGGTGGGGGGATCACCATCTGCTGCCCGGGCAGAACTATTCCTCCTCCTTGGAAATAGCCACTCCCATTCATTCCCATATCCCTTATTTTACATCACCCTTCTGCATTCACCGTTTTTCCCTTGCTTTGAAGACAGGGATCTGTTCCTGCCGCTGCCTGCCAGGCATGCTTTCTATTTTCTGCACTGAACTGCTTTCCTTATCCTTCATACCCCGTTTGGAGGTGTCAGCATCTCTACGTGCCTTTTCTTAGCACATGCCCCACACAGACATTGTCTTCATGCTGTGATTTTTGAGACCACCTGGAGTGCAGAGAAAAGTTTTTTCTCCCCTCGATGCAGATTGTGCTGGGTTACCGCTGCCTTTCACACTGATTACACAACCTTGATGTTGTGTAGGATGTCGACTGCCCTCTCGTGGGGCATTACTTACACGTCTCATGGTCCTGGGCTGAATTTCCACCCCCAATGGAAACGCTCAAGAAGGGGAGGCCCATCTCCTGACTGGCTGCCGGGCATGGGACAGCTCTCCTTGATGCGACTGAGCCCTTTTTGAAGGTGAGATGCTCTCTGCTCAGCAGGAGGGGACAAACCCTGTGGCACTGCTCTGCCTGCAGCCCCCAGTTCTAATGCAAGCCATGCCCTCGGGAAGAAGCGTTGCCTCCCTGCTTCATTGTTCCTCTGCATCCCCTGGCTCCCCATCTCCCTGCCCTGACACTCAGAGGCCAGAGGAGGGAGTGATGACAAGCATTTTTTCTCTGAAATCTCTCTGTACTTTCGCTTTCTAGGGATGTGACAAAGGAGGAAGTACTGTGGGCAGCTGCCTGTTCCTGGATGGCCGTCTGTGGCCCCGACACTGTTGTGTTCCCTCACACACAGACATCTCCGTGATTCAGGTGGCTGAAAGAGGCAAAGCAAAGATGGCAGAGACCACGCCGAGCTCCACATTCTCCATCCTTGTGAAGTCTTTGTTAGGAAATATTGTTTCTGTGCCAGTCTCTTTGGACGACACGGTGCTGGACCTAAAGATGAAGCTATTTGCACTGGATAGCTATTTCTACCCTTCTCAGGCACGACTGATTCATGATGGCTGGCAGTTGAATGACGAACTAACTCTCAGACATTATAACATCACCTCCAACAGCATTGTACACCACATTCTTAGGTGTAAGTACCAGGCCAGAGGTGAGGAGTGGCATGGGAGCAGGCTGGCCTCTGGCTGCCAAGGGGAAGGGGCAAGAGGACCATCAGGCATGGAGCCCTGTGCCTTGGGAGGGAAGAACTGGGAGGAGAGGGCAGAAAGGAAAATGGATGTGTGGTGATGCTTCCCCTGATGTGACCGGGTTCCTGAGCTCTCCTCTGCTCTGTGTTGCTGTTGCAGTGCGAGGTGGTGGTTCAGCTCCCTTAAAGGGCAAGGAAGATGTCTCAGGTAAGATCACAGTCCTCACTGGCACTCTTGTGGAGGGAGGGGATCTGCATGGGTGGTGAGTGAGTGTCCACTTCATGCATGGAAGCTGTGGTACATCTGGGAGCATGCGGTGGTGCACCAAGGGACTGTGCAGCCAATGGGATAGGAAAGACTGGGTGAAGGTAGGATGGCTGCAATTTGGTTGGAAAAGACCCATTTGATCAAGTCCAACCATCCACCTAACACTACCAATCCACCTTTAAACTTTGTCCCTCGGTGCCAGAGCCACACATCCTTTAAATACCTCCACAGACTGTGACTCCACCACCTCCCTGGGCAGTCTGTCCCAATGCCTGGCCACCCATTCTGGGAACAAATTCTTCCTGACATCCAGCCTGAACTTCCCCAGTGCCATCTCACATCCTATCACGTGTCACCCAAGGAAAGAGACCAACACTGTCCTCAGCGCATCCTCCTTTCAGGTGATTGCAGTGATCTGTAGAGACAATGACCATCTTCTTGTTCCAGCCACAGGTGACCAAGAACCAGAGGTGCAACAACAGGGTGGTTTACCTGGAATTGCCTCAATGATAGAAATGCAGAGTGGTTCAGCAGGTGTCTCTTCAATTATAGAAATGAAGATCAGTCTGTCAGGCATCACCTCAACAGGTGCAGAGGTAAGGTCTGGTGGGATGCCTGAGGCCTGGGACAGAGGGAGGAGTGTGACAGGGCTGGCCCCCAGGTAGGGCTGGGCACCTTGAACCCACAGCCATCTCCGCAGGGATCTATGCTGCTGCTGGGCTGGCCTGTGGTGCATCCAGGAGGCCTCTCCTCATGCCTTCTTTGCCTCAGTCTTTAATAGTAAGACTTGTTACTCCCTGTGCACACAGCTCCTTGCACTGGTAGATGGAGATGGGGAACAGAATAGGCCCTACATAATCCACAATGAGATGGTTTTGGACCTGCTCTAAAAGCTGGATGCTTACAAGTCCATGTGGCTAGATGGATTGCACCCTGCAGTGCTGAAGCAGTTGGTGGATGTGGTTGCCAAGCCACTCTCCATCCTTTGGTAGTCCTGGCTAACTGGAAATGTCCCGGCAAACTGGAGACTGGCAAATGTGACGTCCATTTTCAGAAAGGGCCAGAAAGATGATCCTGGCAGTTTCAGACCTATCAGTCTCACCTCGGTGCTGGGGAAGATTATGGAACGGATGATCTTGGGAGCCATTGTGGACCAGTTAAAGGTCAACCAGGGGATCAGGTCCAGTCAGCATGGGTTTACAAATGGTAGATCCAGTTTTACAAACCTGATTTCATTCTATGACAAGCTGACCCGCTTAGTGGATGAATGTAAGGCTGTCGATGTGGGCTACCTGGACTTCAGTAAAGCCTTTGACACTGTCCCCTACAGCATTCTCATGGAGAAGCTGGCTGCTCACAGTTTGGATGGGTGTACACTCTGGCTGGATGGTGGGGCCCAAAGAGTTGTGGTCAATGGACTTAAATCCAGTTGGTGGCCAGTCACAAGCAGTGTCCCCCAGGGCTTGGTACTGGCGCTGCTTCTATTTAACATCTTTATTAACGATCTTGATGAGGGGATTGAGTACACCCTCAGTAAGTTGGGAGGGAGTGCTGATCTGCCAGAGGGGAGAAAGGCAGTACAGAGGGATCTGGATAGACTTGATTGATGGGCCAAGGTAAACTGTATGAGTTTCAATAGGGCCAAGTGTTGGGTCCTGCATTTTGGTCACAATAACCCCAGGCAACCCTACAGGCTTGGGGAGGAGTGGCTCAAAAGCTGCCTGACAGAAAGGGACCTTGGTGTAGTGATAGACAGTTGGCTGAATATGAGCCAGCAGGTGGCCAATAAGGCCAATGGCATCCTGGCTTGGATCAAGAATGATGTGGTGAGCAGGACTAGGGAAGTAATCCTGCCCCTGTACTTGGCATTGGTGAGGCCTCACTTCTAGTACTGTGTTCAGCTTTGGGCACCTCAATACAAAAAGGACATTGAGCAGGTCCAGAGAAGGGCAGTAAGGCTTGTGAAGGGCTTTGAGAACATGTCCTGTGAGGAGAGACTGAAGAAAATGGGGCTGTTCAGTCTCAGGAAGAGGAGGCTGAGGGGAGACTCTTCCAATATCTGAAAGGTGATTAAAGCAAGGGTTGGTCTCTTCTCACTGGTGACAAGTGACAGGACGAGGGGAAATGGCCTCATGTTGTACCAGGGGAAGTTTAGGTTGCATATCAGGAAAAACTTCTTTACAGAAAGTGTTGTTATGCGCTGGAATAGGCTCCTGAGGGACGTGGTTGAGTCACCATTCCTGAATGAGTTTAAAAAACATTTGGATGTGGTGCTCAGGGACATAATTAAGCATTGGGTTGTTAGAGTTAGGGTAGTACGGTTCGGTTGCAGTTGGATTTGATGATCTTTAAGATCTTTTCCAACCTCAGCAATTATATGATTCTATGATTCTATGCCCCTGGCAAGCAAGCACATCTCAGTGGAAAAATATGGCTTGGGAGTGCTCTTCCTGTGTTCCTCTTTTCCAGGGAATCCAGAAATGGCCACAGTCAGATGTCCCAGCAGAGGAGAGAAGCTGTCTCTGTGTGAGGCAGGTAAGGGTCCTTGCCTACAGCTCTGCTCTGCACTGGCCTTACTGGTCCTCACAGGGCACAGCAGGCAGACCTCAGCTCCCACCTGTACCTTCAGGACCTGTTGTTCACAGCAATTCTTTGCACTCCAGAAGAGTCCATTATCCTTGCTGCACTAAATCAGCATGCGTTGATCTGTTTTACATTAGTGGAAAGGCTCTTCTCCACACACTTAAATCCCAAATTTCATCTAAACATTTCCCCAAACCTTTCATCTGTGTCCACTGTTTTCTCTTTGCTGAAGCAAGTCGGCAGCCAATAATTTCTCTCCCAGGAAACATAAACTTTACTATGTAGAATTTCCATGCACAAAATAAATCCCCAAAATCAGTGTGTGAAACTTCTAGAATGGGGCTACAGGTATTGCTCTGCACGTTTAACCATTATCTTTCCTGCTGATGTATCAGGAACACATGCACTAAGTGGTGCCCTCCCCATGCCAGCGTGCATAACTGTTCAGACCACCTTCCTGTGCCAGCATGCATTGTGCTTCACTGCAGCTCTCAGCACCCCTCCTGCAAGCAGCATCCAATGCACAACACCCCATTCAGCTCCAAATAGGTCACTCTTTTGTTGCAGGGATTTCAAGAAGTGAGGCCGGAGATAGATCCATTTATTTTGGAGGAACAGAACGTATACAAGTAAGAGCTCCTAGGAGAAGTGGGAACACTTTCCAAAAGCCCTCATCACACATGACGTGAGCCTGCCTTCTCTCCCACTTACAGAGCTTGTCTCCCTGGACCAGGCATCTTCCAGTGCTCTGAGACGGGCCTTGCCTTCAAGGTGGAGTCAGCAGCCAGCATCGTGTACAGATATGCCTCCTGGAGCACGCATCTGAAAGAGGCTGACCAGAATGTGTGGGTACCTGCTGGGCCTCTTTTCAACATCTGGGCGCTGCCTGGAACCGTGCGAGCTGTGTATCTCCCCCACTTCATCTGCCTGTCAGGTACGGAGCCATGGGACCTGCTCCAGGCACAGCCCCCTGCCGCTCAGGCGCCTGGGTTCTCCCAGGCTGCTTTCCCTCAGCCTCCAGTAGGGATACCCACAGGACCTGCTCACACAGGTGGGCACAGAACAGAAACTCATCAAAACATCTTCATGGGACACCCTTCAGACCCAGCCAACTTTTTCCTCCCTTCAGAGGTAGCCTGTGCTCTCTTGTATTCTTCCACCTTGCTTTGCCATCCTCCATCCTTTTCTCATGTTTTATTAAACCTTCACAGTGCTCCCTTTTCCACCACCTGCTCTGCACTCACACCACTGCTGCATTCTCCTCCCCTCTTCTCGCAGTGGCTGTGGTGACCCACAAGGTTCTGCCCCAGATCCACAGCAGTCCCAAGCTGCTACCTCAAATTTGCAGTTTTCTGAGACCTTAGGAAGACCACCAAAGGCCGGTAGCACCCAGCTGGAACCCTATAAAACCCAGAGTATTCATCACCCCTAAAGCAGAGCATGTCATTTTGTATTGGTTGGTGTCTCTGTTTTTTCTAATAAATCCTCAAAGAGAAAGAGGTAACCTGGTAGGGTGCAAGGAAGACAAAGCAGAACCTTGTTGCCTTTGCTGTCTCTTTCAGATGTAGACATCAGTGGGTGCTCGATTGCCCATTTTGAATTCCAGAAGATGACCATACAGCAACCAACAGAAGTGATGGCCTTCTCTGCTGTCCTGCAATATCCCAGCTTCTCTCTTCTTGGAGTGGTTTGGAGAAAGTTACGTTCAGCCATTTCTCTCCCTATGCACTCCTTAGTGCTGATCTTCCAGCAGCTCTCTGCTGCAAATACAACCCTGCATCTCTACCTGATCCCAGATGACAACTCTGTGAAGAAGGTAAGGTGGAGGAGCTTGACCAGTTCAGGGGATGGCATCTGGGGTGGCTGGAGTTTCAGGGAATGGGTTTGTTAAGCAGAGAGCCCTCTCAGTTTTTTTCTGGTGTTTCCTGCCTCTAGGAGTCTCTCTGTGTTTTTGGCTGGGACAGCATATCCCAGCATGAGCAAAGACATGGCACAGGATGCTCTGCGACGTGGAGCAGAGCACATGTCAGACACGTGGCTGCTGCCATGCACAGTAATAGGTGGCTGCATAGCAGATGCTCTCCTGTTGTGTGCAGCCCTTACCCTCTCACAGCACTGCCTGCAGTGCACATTCAGGGCTCTGTTCTCACGGGATGGTCTCTTCTCTTCTTGACTTTCCAAGGTCAGTGAGAGCTACCTCCAGATTACAGCTTTTTTTTTTTTCAACTCTCAAAAGTGATCCTTGATGTTTACAGGCCATTGAAAGACAAGAGACAAGCTGGAACTCAAAGCTTATTCCCAAGCCTCCTCCATTCAGCCCTCTGTTCTTTGGCAACAGATACCAGGTGTCCAGTAACACTCAAGTGAAGATTACACCTGAAGTAAGTGGGACAGTTTCCTTTTTTATTATTACATTTTTGAGTGAAACAGAAAATACCACAGCTTCTCTGGGCCTCCAGTTCAGCATAGTCATCTTTTCCCCATTATCTAATCAGAATTTCAGACTTGTCTCAGCCTCTACACGTTGCCTCATCTCATCACTGTACACTTCCAAGGGGTTCCATCTTTTCTTTAATCCCCCTTTACAATTTAGAAAGCAGTGATTAGTTCTTTTCTTTTCCGTTTCTTCTCCGAGACAAACAAACCCTGTCCCTCTTCCGCTGCTTGAACGTCATGTTCTCCAAACTGCAGTGGTGGTGCAACACTCAGAGAACATAAAATAGTGGTAAAATCTCTGCTCTTTAAGGCTTTCAGTATTCCGTTAGACCAAGGCTGAGCCCATCTAGAGTTGGCAACACAGTCCTTCTGTGAAAGACAACAGATGAGACACTCCAGAGTTCCATTCCTCTCACAATTTTTTCAACTTTCTGTGTGGCCTGGAAACATGAGACGATGTTTGTAAATTCACAGCTCCACGGGGTAAAACCCAACTTCCTTCTTATCTTTACAGCCACACTTGCCATTTTGCTACAAGAGTCCAGAGGACCAACAGCTCTTTGTTGAGATCTACATCAGGAAAATGGCAAAGGAAGTGGAATTCTTTATCACAGATGAACAGAATGACACCGAGGTCTGGAGGGCATCGCTGAGATCAGGTAGGATCAGATCCACCTGTAAGGGGAACTGAGGTGATGGCGCACTGAGCTGCACTTCTCGTGACAGCAAAAAGAGAAGCTCAGATACTCTGAGTGCAGGGTATGGAATTGTGCCTTGGGATTCCCTCTCTGTTAGGCTAATTCTGCACCCCTAAACTAACACCTGCAAATGTACACAACACTGCACCCTGCTTAGCTGAGTTCTTAACAAAAGGGCAAGGAATACTGTAAGCAGGAATTAATGGCTAATGGGTCCATGGAACATCAGGCATCTCAGTAAGGCTTCTAGAAAGAGTCTCCATTTCTGTGATGGTGTATTTCATAAGCTCCCTCCTTTCTCTTTCAGGTGATATTAGTCATTCTAGAAACGAATCCAAAAAGCTTTCAGGTCAGTATGGGTTTTCAGAGCTACAGTTATTGAGTCTGAATATTTATTTGGGGATTTCAATCTTCGGGCTTAAAGCAGATAACCAACCACCTTTTTCCCATACCTGTGACTCTTTTGTGACAAAAAAACTTTAAACCTTTATTCCCTCACTGCTGGCTGCTTGCTCTCTAACCTGGCATAGTGTTGAGGACCCTCCAAACTGTTTTGCTTTCTCTGTGATCAGACATACTCTTTGTATCTGCTAGGTGCAGCCTTCCTGAAGAAGCACAAGACAGAGCTTTGTTCCAGGATGGGGCAGCTCTCCTCCATTCTACTAAATTTAAGTGTTGAAGATGTAATCAACAGTGAAGAAGAAGAGGAGGTGCAAGCTCAAAATACAAAACAAAAGAAGAATCAATTTCTGCTGGACCTAGTTGAGAAAAAAGGGCTCAAGGCCCAAGAGATGCTCTTTCAGATCCTCCAGACAAAAGACCCATTCCTTGTTGAAGACCTGCAGAAGGCTAAGACAGAGGACATTGACAGATTAAGGAAGTGACTGGAGAGTCAGGCAAATGGAGGGATTTGTCTGTGCGTGAATCCTGACCTTTCCATGCAAAATCCATGATACAAAGCAATGCCTAAGCCTTCTGAGCCACCAACTGCCAGGCCTGCTTCCCTTACCTGATGTGCTCACTACAAGAGGACTGTCGATCACCACTGAGGAGCTGCTGGAACGAGAAACCTTGACTCCTAATCCAGTGCCCATGTTGTGAAGCCATCTGCCTTCTGAGAACACAGGGCCTCTGCAGGGTCTCCAGATGCTCCAGGCAGCTGCTGGTCAAGGAGCTCTCTTCACAACAGGAACCTCACGGAGTCACAGAATTGTAGGGGTTGGAAGGAACCTCTGGAAATCCCTCAGTCCAACACCACTTAGAGCAGCTTCCCTACAGAATGTTACACAGGAAAGTGTTCAGGCAGGGTTTGAATATCTCTGCAGAACGAGACTTTACAGCCTCTCTGGGCAACTTGTTCCACTGCTCTGTCAACGCAGTGAGCGATTCTATGATTCTGTGAAGTCCAACCATCAACCTGAGCAGTGTTTGTAGCTAATTTTTTTATTACACAATATTCCTCATAGTGTGTCTGTGTCTTTTCCTTCAACATTTCTCAGCGTACGCTCTCAGAAGAATCCTGCACTTGTAGATGGCCACCTTCAGTACCTTCCGTGAGATTCAATTTATGGAACTTTATGTGTTCCAGTTTGTGCCCGCTGCCCCTTGTCCTGTCAGTAGGCACCTGCAAATATAGCCTGGCCCCGTCCACTTGACCCTCACCCTTTAGATATCAATAAGCATTGCTCAGATCCCCTCTCCAGGTGGTGTGCAGGGAGCTGAGGGGCAGCACAGGGAGGGCAGGCAGCTGGGCAGCCGAGCGCGTGCATCTCCGCAGACCGGGTGCGAAGGGGGGATGCGCTCCAAGCACAGGAGCGAAGCAGCTGCAGAACGTGGCGGGGCGGGGGCACCGTGCGGCTCCGCTCTCAAACGCCGCCACATACAGGCACTGCGCTGCCCGAACGCTCCGCTGCACATCAGGCTCCGTAAAGGGAAACCTAAAGCCGCGCACACAGCCCGGGAGGAATGGAGTCACCAACCCGAGGACGTCCGTGCCGCCCGACCCTGCCGGGCCTGTCACTTCCGGGAGCTTCCCCTACCACTTCCGGCAACTTGCGCAGCCACTTCCGGGGATCTGCAGTTGTCACTTCCGGGGGACAGCCACCTCTGCGCAGGCGCCTTAATTATCGCCCACTCGGCGGTGTGGCCTGGAGACCGAGATGTGCGCGTCATGTGCGGGGCGGGGCTTCAGGTCCGTGCGCCCGGGATTGGCGGGAGGTGTGGACGAAGGGGCTGCGGCGTTCTCTGATTGGTTCTTTCGCCGAGGGGCGGAGCCTGTAACTGGCGGGACCTGGGCACAGCGCGCGAAATCCCTTCTGCAGCGGCTGCGGGGATGGTGCTGCGGGGCGGCGGCGGCGACCCCGAGGGCACACGGTGCGCAGCCGGGAGGGGTGGGCAGCCCGGGGGCGGTGGGGAGTGAGCAGCCCGGGGGGGGGGCGGGCGCTGGACGGTGCCACTCTTCGCAGGGATGATGGCCCCGCGCTGTCCGCCCTCAAGCGCCTGGAGCGGTCGCAGCGCACGGACCGGCTGGACGCGCTGTTCGGCTTCGAGCGGCCCTCCGAGCCCTGCGAGCGGACTGGCTGGCTCATCAACATGCACCCGGTACGGAGCGGTGGGAGTGGGGGGGAGATGTCAGAGGGTGGGGGCTGGGATCTGCCAACCGAGCTGTGCTTTCAGCGGAGCTGAAAACGTGGTGCCTGCTTGCAGACCGAGGTGCTGGATGAGGACCGGCGGGCGGTGAGCGCTGTGGACTATTATTTCATCCAGGAGGACGGCAGTCGCTTCAAGGTGCTCCCTGCACTCTGCCAACCACCCCCTGTTTCCCCCACCAGTGCCGTTCAGGTGGCCATCACAGTGTATGTGTTTGTGTGCTCTCCCCCAGGTGGCCCTGCCATACAGACCCTACTTCTACGTGGCCACCCAGCAGGTGAGAGCCAGCCCTGCCCTTGCTGTGCTGCGTGGGCTGTGGGGTTGCAGGGCTGAGCTGTGCTCCTCGGCAGGGCTGCGAGCGGGAGGTGTCCTCCTTCCTGGCTAAGAAGTTCCAAGGGAAGATTGCGAAGCTGGAAACTGTCCCAAAAGAAGATTTGGATCTGGTTTGTATTCCGCTGCACTGCCAGACAGTGAATAAAAAGGGGCTGGGAAGAACAGGACAGAGTAATGCAGGTGGAAAGGACTTTAAGAGATGAGGAGCGCTGTAGGGCTAATAGTTAAGCACATTGTTGGGATGTGGACCAAGTGCCTTGTAAACACTGATGACCACGGGCATCACCCACCTCTGTGTGTCCTGAAGGGAGCAGTGTGCTCCAAATCAGCTTCTTACCCATGTTTGCATCTGAACCACGTTACTTATTGTTCAGTAATAATGTAGGGAATTATTAAGGTTGGAAAAGACCTCTACGATCTCTGAGTACAGCCCCAACCTATCCCACCGTGCCCACTGCCCGCATCTCTCAGTGCCCCATCTCCACAGTTCTGGATCACCTCCAGGGATGGTGACCCCACCACTCCCTGGGCAGCTGTGCCGTTTCATTCCTCTCCACAAGCACACAGTCTTTTCGTGACACGCTCAAGTTGTGTGGCATTGCAGTTGGCCTTCCCCAGCACCTCGAGTCACAGCCATCTCACCACCCTCCCTGATGGTCCCATTGCTTTGCAGCCCAACCACCTGGTGGGGCTGAAACGGCACTACCTCAAGCTGTCCTTCAGCACGGTGGATGAGTTGGTGAAGGTGAGGAAGGAGATCTTCCCTGCTGTAAGGAAGAACAGGGAGCGTGACCACGCCAGTGACGTGTACACATCCATGCTGTCAAGGTGAGAGTTCTTCCCATGGACCCTTGGTGTTAAGTTTCTTAGGGATTTTCCATTCTGAGAACTGAATCCGTGTGTGCCTCTTGTTGCTCCAGGACGGTTCATGCAGCTCAGTGCTGTGCCTCAAGAGGGCCTCAGAGCCCCTTGGATGCTCTGTCTTGTGGTGGTTCCTGCCTGCAGCCTTCTTGAGTCCCTTGTTCCCTGGGGACGATTGCCCAGTTTCTCCCAGAGCACCGAGAGCATCCTTAGTACAGGCTGTGACTAAAGGAAAAACAAAACAAAGCCTTTTCCTACCAGAATGGGCAACTCTTTACAAAACTGGAAACACGCTTGATAACACCACAGGTTTTTAAAGTCTGCCAGCAATTCCAAATGAAAAAATCGATCTTCTCATTGCTTTCCTGTCCCTGATGTCTGATTTCCATTGAAACATATAGGAAGAAGAAATATCAAGGGAAATAGCATTCTCTGCTCACCTGGAAGGTGTATGTTCGCTGGTCAGAGTGTCTCCTGTGCTGCTCCATTATCTTTAGACCTGTTACCGTACTTTGTGAATCCAAACCCATTTTGTTGTAGTGATATCTGTATGATTTTGTCAATACCTCTGCACAGATGTAACACATAAGTATAACAGAAAGTGAATGTCAGATGGGGAGTGAAAGGATGCTCTCAGCCATAGGACCATCCTTCCACAAGGGTGGTCATTGTATCAAAGGGAAACATTTCTCATTCTGTTCTTTACCAAGCACCATCTGCTCTTTGGGTGTTGTTGCTGTCTTGTTACTTGCACATAGTCATGTACAGTCAGTGCTGCTGTGTGCAAGATGAGCACTGACCTGCTCACGTACAAGGCTGCCCAGGGAGGTGGGGGAGTCACCGACCCTGGAGGTGTTCAAGGAACGTTTGGGCGTTGTGTTGAGGGACGTGGTTCAGTGAGAACTGTTGGTGATGGGTGGACGGTTGGACTGGGTGATCTTGTGGGTCTTTTCCAGCCTTGGTGATTCTGTGATTCTAAAGGCTGCCTTTTTCCTCTGCTCCCTGCAGTGCTCTGGCTGGAGGCAGCCTAACCACAGCGGAGGAAGGAGCCTCCAAAAAGGTCACCAACCAAATGGACAACATTGTGGACATGCGGGAGTATGACGTGCCCTACCACGTGCGGCTCTCCATCGACCTGAAGATCCACGTGGTAAGGGATGAGGAAATGCTGTGCTTTCCCACTGCTGTTCTTGGTCCTGCACTGCTGCGCTCTCACCTCAGTCACTTGCACAGAAAAGTCAAGTGCTTGATGTGCAGCCCCAGTTCGTGCCTTTCTCCTGAATTATGCTTAATCTGCAGAGCTCTGTTCCTAGTCTACAAGCAGAAGCACTGCTGGGAGCAGCTTTGCCGTAAGGCTCTGCCCACCGTTCTGTTCCCAGGCTCACTGGTACAACGTGCGGTACCGCGGCAGCACCTTCCCCCCTGAGATCACCCGCAGGGATGACCTGGTGGAGCGGCCGGTGAGCACCTGCAAAGGGCAGCACTCTGTGCACATGGATGTTCTCCTAGAAGCTGACTTCCAGCAGTCGTTCCCATCACGCAGATGGTGTCACACCGTGGTGTTCATGGGGCAGGTTTTGGCTCTGGGTTTGGGTAGTGCTGTTGAGTTGGGTACATGGTTACCGAGAGGAGCTGGTTCACCCACTGCACCAACACTGGGTTTGGAAAGCCTGATGGGAATCACCTCCCATTCAGCTTTAGAATCTGTTTTCATGTGTTTGGCCTTACTCAGGATCCCGTTGTCCTCGCCTTCGACATCGAAACCACCAAACTCCCCTTGAAGTTTCCTGATGCGGAGACGGACCAGATCATGATGATCTCCTACATGATTGATGGGCAGGTAATGGGACGGCACAGCCACCTTCATGCTGCAGCCATGAAACTGGGGAGCAGGCTGTTGTTCCAGCTCCGGCCAGATGTCAGTTCTGTCTCTTTGTCACCTCCCAGGGCTACCTGATCACAAACAGGGAGATCGTCTCTGAGGATATAGAAGACTTTGAGTTCACTCCCAAGCCGGAGTATGAGGGTCCCTTCTGTGTCTTTAATGAGCCAGATGAAGTAAGTAGGTTCTGCCTGGTGGATGTAGCTGCTTTTTACACACTTGGCTGTCTTGCTGGCCAAAGAGAACTTATTGCACAGCACTCTGTCCCATGGAGAGACTTAGGGGGCCCTGGAGGCATTCAAGGCCAGGCTGGATGTGGCTCTGGGCAGCCTGGTCTGCTGGTTGGCGACCCTGCACATAGCAGGGGGTTGGAACTGGATGAGCATTGTGGTCCTTTACAATCCAGGCCATTCTATGGTTCTATGATCCTGTAGGTTCTGTCAGGCTTTTTGGTAGGGATGTAAGAGAGGTTCTGGCTGGGTGGGGAGAACAGGGGAAGGGCAGAGTAAACTGCATTACGTGTAATGTCTCTCTGTCAAGGAGATGAAGTTGCTTCACGGTTTTTTATTCTTCTTTTCCCACTAGGCTCATTTAATCCAGAGGTGGTTTGAACACGTCCAGGAGACCAAGCCTACCATCATTGTCACATACAATGGAGACTTCTTTGACTGGTAAGATCAGGAATGAAAACCAAACCAGTTCCTCCTGGGAAGGTGTGACCTGAGCTGTGGGTCAGGGTCGGGTACAGCCCTGATGTCCTTTCCTTTGTGTTGCTTCCAAAGGGGCTGGGTGGGACATGCTGTCATGTCACTGAATCCCCTGTTCAGTGCCTTTGAAGTATGAACTTCTGTAGATCACTTTTCATTCGCATTATAACTATTCACATTAAAGCAGGAAGCTTTCACTGTGTCCAGATAGATAACAAATTGTATGTCATTTGTAACAAAATGATTGTGGAGCTGTAGGTGGAAATGAAGAGAAATGGCTGTTGAATTCTTCTGTCCCATGCTGCCTCTTCCCCCAGGCCTTTTGTAGAAGCAAGAGCTGCGGCTCATGGAATTAACATGTACCAGGAAATTGGATTTCAGAAGGACAGCCAGGGAGAGTACAAAGCATCACAGTGCATCCACATGGACTGCCTAAGGTACCACGTACTGCCTCCTTGCTGCATAACTGCGTTGTTATCTCTTGGATTTATGTAAAATACCAAAAATTGGACCGTCTCCTGACCTGCCTGGCATGGGGAGAACAGGAAAGGACACGTTTGTGTGAGATTGCAGTCTGCCTCAGAAGCTGAGGTTTTGGTGGGGATTACCCCCTGGATCAGTGTTTGGAGGGTGGTTGACTGACTTTGCTGTCCTGGCGGTGTCTCCTCTTGTTTGCCTTTAAGTCACTGAGGTATGAGAGTGGTAATGGTGTAAATGTGAGCAAAGGAGTAATGCCTGGTCAGGATTTAAGTGCATAGGTAGAGATACAATCAAGATCCTATTTGCATGCCTGAGCCCTTTCTGAAGGTGAGGGCTGACTTCTATGCACACACTCTCATTGTCTTGTCCAGGTGGGTGAAGAGAGACAGTTACCTCCCAGTGGGAAGTCACAACCTGAAGGCAGCAGCTAAAGCAAAACTGGGCTACGACCCAGTGGAGCTGGACCCTGAAGAGATGTGCCGGATGGCTACGGAGGAGCCTCAGGTATTCCCAGGGTAGATGTGACACTGAGGGACATGGCTCAGAGGGCACAATGGGAATGGGTTGATAGTTGGACTTGATGAATCTCATGGTCATTTCCAACCTTAATGATTCTATGTTTATCGTTGAGCTGCTGTGCTAGAACTGGGATTAATTTGGCTCTCACCCTTCTCCAACAGACCCTGGCCACCTATTCAGTGTCCGATGCTGTTGCCACCTATTACATGTATATGAAATACGTGCACCCTTTCATTTTTGCCTTGTGCACCATCATCCCAATGGAGCCTGATGAGGTGAGTGCACTCTGAGAAGAACAAATTGCCTGCTGGGCAAAGAGCTGCATCTCCCACACCAGCACGATGTGCTGGCAATAGGGCTGACTCCTGCTGCCTTGATCCATTCCCATCATATCAACAGAGGAGGGGAAGAGCACTTGGAGGCTGTTCCTTTTTATCCACCCCTGCCTTCCCATGAGCAGGGCCATCCTGGTCCCACGAGCCCTGTGTAGCACTTCTGAGAGCAGGTTTGCATTCTCTTGCAGGTGTTACGAAAAGGTTCTGGGACGCTGTGCGAGGCGCTGCTGATGGTTCAAGCCTATCATGCCAACATCATCTTCCCCAACAAGCAGGAGCAGGAATTCAACAAGCTCACAGAGGATGGCCACGTGCTGGATTCAGAGACATACGTTGGAGGCCACGTGGAAGCCCTGGAGTCGGGGGTGTTCCGTAGTGACATCCCCTGCCGCTTCAAAATGGTAAAGGGCCCTGCAACCATCCTGTGCGTGCAGATCACGGTGCTCTGGGGTGATCCTCCATTGGTGTTAATGTTCCCCATCTGCTTTTGCTGGGGTTGGGCTCTAGGAGTGCTCTAGGAGATCCTATGGACACCTGAAGCTGCTTGGGCTGAGCTGAGAAGGGATGGGGAGCTCTGTGGCCTCAGGCTGGCTGTTTGTAGAATTGCTGCAGAGGCAGAGGAGCAGCCTTTGTTTCTTCCCTGTGCTGTGTGTTTTGCTCTGGTGCCTTTGCATGCACCTTGATGTGCTGTTCTACACTTTGGTCTCCAAACTGGGGCCAACACTTAGCAGTGTTGAAAGCAGGAGCCTGGAAGCAGGCTCAGCGCTGTCCCCATGCCCCTGCAGAACCCTGCTGCCTTTGACTACTTGGTGCAGAATGTGGAGAAGACACTCCGGCACGCTATTGAGGAGGAGGAGGGTTTGCCATTGGATCAAGTCACCAACTTCCAGGAGGTAATGTCATCCTCTGCCCTGGAGGTCCACAACAAAGCTTTTGGTGCTGCTCTCCCTAGTGCTCCTCCTTTGGTCCTTACAGTTCTTAGTGCCTCTATGCAGAAGTAAAGAACCAAATTCAACATGTATTTGGCACATTAATTCCTTCCTGTTTGAGTTTCATTTCTGCATCATCCCTCCACAGGTCTGTGATGAAATCAAAGTGAAACTGAATTCCCTGAAGGATGTCCCTAACCGAATTGAGTGTCCCCTTATCTACCATTTAGATGTGGGGGCCATGTACCCCAACATCATTCTGACCAACAGATTGCAGGTGGGTGACATCAGGACAGTCTCTGTTTTATCATCTCTCTGATTTGATCCCCTTGAACAGCAAGGGGTGAACCTTCTGCTCGGGGCAGGGGCATCAAATAAAGGTGGGGTCGAAACCAAGCATCATCTGACAAATGTGTCTCTTTCTATCTTTCTCTGTGTATCTTTCTATCTTAGCCCTCAGCAATGGTGGATGAGGCCACGTGTGCTGCCTGTGACTTCAACAAGCCAGGGGCCAACTGCCAGCGCCGGATGACGTGGCAGTGGAGAGGAGAATTCAGTGAGTACAACGGACACCTTGCTGTCCCACTCAGTGAGGCCGAGCATGGTAGGGACCAGCTGCCCCGCTGGATGATGCTGAGACTGATTCCTGCTTCTCCTCTGGAAAACTCTCCTTGCAGTGCCTGCGAGCCGCAGTGAGTACCACCGCATCCAGCAGCAGTTGGAGTCAGAGAAGTTCCCTCCACTCTACCCTGATGGAGCACCCCGTGCTTTCCACGAGCTCTCTCGAGAGGAACAAGCCAAGTATGAGAAGAAGCGGCTGGCAGGTAAGAGTTAATGTCATGAGCTGAGGCATGGAGTGATGCTGTTCAGCCAGAACCTCGTGCAGCTCTGTCCACCCCTTCTGTGTGTCCACCTCCTTCCTCCATAGTGAGCACCGACTGCTGAGAAACAACCTGTGTTATTCCCTTGACCAGATTACTGCCGCAAAGCCTACAAGAAGATCCATGTCACCAAGGTGGAGGAGAGGGTCACCACCATCTGCCAACGAGAGAACTCCTTCTACGTGGACACGGTGCGGGCTTTCAGGGACCGCCGCTACGAGTTCAAGGGGCTGCACAAGGTATTGGGCTGAGTCCTGCTTTCGTTGTCCACCTGAGGATGGGGAGTTCTCACCAACTGCTGGAAGCCTGAGCCCTGAAGGATGGGTTTGTTCAGCCTTTGTACTCAGTAGGGATATGATAGAATGGTTTGAGTTGGAAGGGACCTTTAAAGGCCATCTGGTCCTGTGCAATGAACAGGGGCACCTACAGCTGATCAGGTGCTCAGGGCCCAGCCCAACCTGACCTTGGGTGTCTCCAAGGACAGGGCACCCAGCACCTCTCCAACTCTGCCTGTCACTCCCAGGTGTGGAAGAAGAAGCTGTCTGCAGCCATGGAGACAGGAGACGCCTCTGAAGTGAAACGCTGCAAGAACATGGAGATCCTCTATGACTCCCTGCAGTTGGCACACAAGTGCATTCTCAATTCTTTCTATGGCTACGTCATGCGGAAAGGGTGAGTCTGAGCTGGCTGAGTCCTCCAGGGAGCACCCAGGGTTGTTCTGGGGAGACTGCCACTTCCTTCACCTGCTTCCATAGCACAGGGATGAGTGATCCCTGGAACACATCCCTCTTGCTTCTGTTAATGACTTCTGATCTTTGAGACCTATAGTGTTGAGCAACGAGGGACAGCAATCTTCTCTATTTGTGTTTTCTTTGAGAAACCACGTAGAAGGAAAGGAGAGCAGCCTACCAAGGCGCAGTGCTGCTTTGTTCCTTGCTCTTCTCCCTCTGGATGCCTTCCTGCCCTTTCCCATAGCTGGCTGTGGGGTAGCACTGCATCCCCTTCAGCTGGACTCCTCTGTTCCCAGAGCTCGATGGTACTCCATGGAAATGGCCGGGATTGTCTGCTTCACAGGAGCCAATATCATCACACAGGCCAGGGAACTGATTGAGCAGATTGGGTGAGTGTGTGTTGAGTTGGGAAATAGAGGCTCTTTTGCACACAGTGAGAGTGGGGTTTGAGTCTGTGGAGCAGAGAACTGGTGGGGGAACATCAGGTGCTGAAAGATCAGTGTTTTGTGTTGAAGATTCAGATTGCTGGCATTGGTGGTTTGTCTGCTAACTTACAAGGGCTTACTTTAAAGAAGGGACAGGAGAGTGGAGCAGTAGGCTGCATCCTCTATGCAGGCAGCAGCACAGCTGTTATTTGATATCAGCTGCTGATTTCCTGAGTGATCTTCCTTCTTTCCTTAGGAGGCCTCTGGAACTGGATACAGATGGGATTTGGTGTGTCCTCCCCAACAGCTTCCCAGAAAACTTTGTCATCAAGTCAACCAATGCCAAGAAGCCAAAGGTGACAATTTCCTATCCAGGTGCTATGCTGAACATCCTGGTGAAGGTGAGTCTCACACCCATTCCAGCCAGCTTTGGAGTCTGGGGAAATGAGTGGAGAACTGACAAGGAGAGAAAGTGTGGTATCTCCTGGGAGAACCAGCCCAGCTGTTGAGTCAGGCTGTTCTTCTGGGGCTGTGTCTGCAGGAAGGCTTCACAAATGATCAGTACCAGGAGCTGCAGGACCCAGCCTCTCTCACCTACGTCACACGCTCAGAGAACAGCATCTTCTTTGAAGTAGATGGGCCATACCTGGCCATGATCCTCCCAGCTTCCAAGGAGGAGGGAAAGAAACTGAAGAAAAGGTAGGATTCAAAGCTTGAAATACTGTTATGTCCCCAGGTAGCTTTTGACTTTCCTTCTGAAGACTTTTTGTATTGGTTATGCTCTACCTCATCTCATTTGAATTCACCACGATTGGTCTTTCTGTGCCTCAGGAGTTCCAGTAATTCATTTCTGTGAGGTTACCCCTTTCTTCTCTTTTTTGAACAAAAGGAATAGGTGCTGCTGTTACATATTATTACATTATAGGAAAGCAGTTGTCATCAAATATTACTGATTTTTCCACAGCAACTCAAGTGGGAACACCAGCAGTGTGTAGCTACGGAGGTGCCTGTGGACCTGGGTCTGAACTCACAAAAACCATTTCCACCCTCCAGGACCCTCTGTCCTTAAAATGCTCAGCCTGGCTGTGCTCTCTGCCCATCAGACAAGTTCTAACGTCTGCCATCCCCTGTCAATGCCTTTCCATGCCATGTCTATGCCAGACAAATGAAACTGGTGCCAAGCACTGAATGGATGCTGTACACAGGACTCTTCCCTCAGGGCCTCCTTTTTCCCTGTGGTTTCAGGGTGTTGGCAAAGGCATTTATTCCTTGGTCATGCTCAAATGGAAATAACGTAGAGACCACTGGTAGGCACCATCACCAGTGGAGGAAGTATGCAGCCATACTAGTGAGCTGGGCTGTCAAAATAATGTAGACTTGAGTATCATCTCTCTTCCTCTAGCTGAGCTTCTGTTAAGGTTTATCTTGAGACATACTTACAAATAATGGGTAGGGAAAAGCAAAAAAATGGAAGAGAGTAGCATATTCTTAGAACCACATCAGTAGCTACACCCAGTTTCCCCTGAATCATTTTGCTAAGCTTACAAACCTTCCTTCTTTTCTCTAAAGCTCTTTCTGATACCTCCCTCCACATCTCCACCACCTTGCCCTGTCTCACCCCCTGGTCTTTACTGGTGTGCAGTTCAGCTCCCCCAGTTGGTATTGATGGGCTGGGGCACAAACTTTTGTGCTTTCACAGACCAAACTGACACAGTCTGTGTGCCCCAGGTATGCAGTGTTCAATGAGGATGGGTCCCTGGCTGAGCTGAAGGGCTTTGAGGTGAAGCGCCGGGGTGAGCTGCAGCTGGTGAAGATATTCCAGTCTTCTGTATTCGAAGCCTTCCTGAAAGGCACCACCCTGGAGGAGGTCTATGCTTCTGTGGCCAAGGTGGCTGACTACTGGCTGGATGTGCTGTACAGCAAGGTACGCATTGCTTTGCAGGTTGGCTGTTCCACGCATCCCTAAAGTGGTATAAAAGAAGATGTAAGAGCTGGTTGGATGCTGTGATGTTTAATCACCAAACTCTTGCTGTATATTTTTGTTCCCCCCCGCCTTCAGGCTGCCAACATGCCCGATTCGGAGCTGTTTGAGCTCATCTCAGAGAACCGTTCCATGTCTCGCAAGCTGGAGGACTATGGGGAGCAGAAATCCACCTCCATCAGCACTGCCAAGCGCCTGGCAGAGTTCCTGGGGGACCAGATGGTGAAGGATGCAGGGCTGAGCTGCCGCTTCATCATCTCCAAGAAACCCGAGGGCTCTCCTGTCACTGAGAGGTACCCATGTCTGGAAGGGCCGAGGCTTGTGACAGCATGTGGGCACGGCAGGGTGGCAGCAAGGAGAGAATGGCTGAGGCTCGCAAGGTGTAATGCTGTACAGCTGCTGCATGGTGGGAGGGGAAAACCCTGAGGGTTCTCTGCAGTATGGGAAAGGGGGTGCTCTGCAGCCAGGACGTTGCTCTGGGTGGCCACTAAGTGCTTCCTTGTGTTGTCCAGGGCCATCCCCCTTGCCATCTTCCAAGCAGAACCCAGCGTACGGAAACACTACCTCCGGAAATGGCTGAAGAGCCCCTCGCTGCAGGACTTCAACATTCGGGCGGTGAGTTGAGCACGGCCTGTGGCTCTGCTGGGGCAGCTCGTCCCTCTGGCACCGTGTGGGCAGCAGCTGTGAGGAATCCCCAGGAAAATACAGATTTGAAGGATTGACTATCCAGAGGATAAGGAATTTATCAGGTGGTCGCAACCAGAGGGTTGTGATCAGCAGCTCTGCGTCCAGGTGGATGCTGCTGAGGAATGGTGTCCCTCAGGGGATCGTCTTGGAAATAGTACTCTTCAAAATCTTTATTGATGACGTGATTATGGGATTAATGCACCCATCCCTGGAGGTGCCCAAGGCCAGGCTGGATGGGGTGCAGGGTAACCACACGGCAGGAGTTGGGGTTGTGTGGGCTGTAAGGTCCTTTCCAACCCAAGCCATTGTATGAAATGCCGGATCTCGCATCTAATGGCAAAACCTGAACTTTTATCCTTCTGTTCTGCTTCCTTTACTCCCCACTCCTCTGCCCTGTTCGCAGATTCTGGACTGGGACTACTACATTGAGAGACTAGGAAGCACCATCCAGAAAATCATCACTATTCCTGCAGCCCTGCAGCAGGTACAGGAGTGGGAAGCAATTCTGTGCTGGTAGGAGAGCATTAAACAGGGACTCTGATTTGGGGCTGTTCCTCAGGTAAAGAACCCGGTGCCACGGGTCCGGCACCCGGACTGGCTGCACAAGAAACTCCTGGAGAAGAATGATGTGTACAAACAGAAAAAGATCAACGAGCTCTTCACTTCTGAAGGCAAGAGGCAGGTAAGGAGGGCAAGGGAAGGGTGCTGGCTGTGCTAAGCAGGGACTGGTCCTGCAGCACGCCTTCCTGTTGCCCTTTCTCCCCACAGGTCCTCGCCAACCAGCCCCAGGAGGGCACACCCAGCTCACAGGTTGGCGACATAGAGGATTTGGGGGCTGCCAAGAGCCTTCAGCCATCCGTTCCCATTGCAAACAAACGGAAGCGAGTCCCTACTGCAGAGGAAAGCCAAGAGATGTCCCAGAGCTTGGAGCTGTCCCAGTCCTGGCGGGAGATCCTGGGTCCTCCTCCCTCCATGGGCACCACCAAGGTGGGCAGAGGAAGCTGGGGGACAGGCTTGGGGCCGTGTGCCAAGCTCTGAGCCCACACTGCTTCCACGGGTTGCGGCTACAAAGAGAAATGCAAGTGAGAGAGGCCAAATGGGGGCAAGCGGGGGCACGGGCTGGGGCAGGAAGGCCTGCTGGCGCAGCACTCGGGGTCGCACGGATGGGAAGCAAGCGCCGGTTCTTGGGGCCGCCCCTCACACGCCGTCGATCCACGCAGGAGGAGCTCGTGGCCTGGCTGCGTTTCCACCAGAAGAAATGGGAGCTGCAGGCCCGGCAGCGACGCGAGCGGCAGAAGAGGCGGCGCCTGGAGGACGGAGGGACGGCGGCGGGCGGCGGGGTGGTGCGCGATGCCCTGTCCAGGGGGCTGGGCAGCTACCTGCGTCGCACCGCGCGCAGCATCCTGGACCTGCCCTGGCAGATCGTGCAGGTATTGCTGCCAATCTCAGCCCGTGCGACTGCTCGTTGGCCATGTCAGATCCCCAAAGTGCTCCGTGGGCTGTGTGAAAGAGCTAATTGCGCCTTGGCTCTCCCCACTCATGCCGTCTCGAAACCTGGGTCCTTGCAGATCGCTGAGACCAGCCAGCCTGGCCTGTTCAGGTTGTGGGCAGTGATTGGGAGCGACCTGCACTGCATCAAGCTGAGCATCCCCAGGGTGTTCTACGTCAACCAGCACGTCGCCAAGCCCGAGGAGGGAGCGGTCTACAGGAAGGTGAGGAGCTGTTCCAGCCCCAATGCTTCTAGGACAGGGAAACCGTGCCTTCAGCTCGTGCTGTGAGCGCCCCTTCTATTGGCAGGTGAACAGGATCCTGCCCCGATCGAACCTGGTGTACAACCTGTACGAGTACTCAGTCCCTGAGGACATGTACCAGGAGCACATCAACGAGATCAACGCTGACCTCTCTGCTCCAGACATCGAGGGAGTGTATGAGACTCAGGTAACCCCTCCGGTGCTCACATTCCCTCCATGTTTTTAAGGAGTGCTGAGTGGTAGCTTGCTGCTCTTACTGTGAGTAGCAATGGCAGAGGACACCTGGAAGTTAAAAATGCAGTGGCATAGTTACAGACTGAAAGTCAAAGACCCACCACAGTGGAGTACTCTGGAATGTAACCACTTGTGCATGGGCAGAGGTGAAGAATAGCAGTATGTGGTTTAAGGTATGTCAAGGAAAGGGGGCTGGGTTTATTTGGAGACCTTTAAGCAGAAAGATCCTCCTGTAAACCAAAGCAGAATGAGACTGCTTATATTTAAACTAGGAAAGATGAATAAATAGACAATTCAGAGTAAAGATGAGGAAAACCCCCATGTAGTTCTCTAATCCTCTAAAATGAGTTTATAAAATCGTGGTGTGCCAGAAAGAAGAACGAGACACAGCTTGAAATTCTGGGGAAGAGCAAAGAACCTAAATGAGGTTCAGCTATACACACGTAAAGCATCAAACCAACGTGAAATGTACTGTGCTATTAGCAGTGGCAGCCTGAAAACAAAGAGGAGAAACTGGGATGTTTGCTTCTAATTGAGGACATTTATTCAGCATCTGAAAACCCAGTGATGGGAATATAATTGAAAAGCCACTGTAGCCTCGGGATCTGACCTATATAGAAGAGGCAGAGCAGGCTGCACCATTTTCAGAGTGGTGCTGTATGTTGAAAGAAATGTAAAGGCAAACAAATTTGTAACTAAAATGCAATATAGAATTACTACAGATTGAAGCAGGAACAGATTCTAAGCAGGAAAAGCTTGGTCTGCTCAGGGGTGTTATTAACTACAAAATCTTCCAGCAGCAAACCTCAGTCCCCTCCACTATTGTGATGTTTAATCAGTAGAACTAGATAAAACCAAGAAGCTAGCTAAGAGGCAATTAAAAGTAATAATTGAAATAAAACAAGGTACTCAGAGACATTAAAAAGATGCTGTATTGGCATAAACACAAAATGATTAAGGGATGGCGGGTCATGTGGGGTCTAGATAGGAACAAACACGAATTAGGAACACGGTGTGCAGCGGCACCAAAGCCAGGCCTGAGGCACCACAGATGCCCACGTTTTTGAGCTGGGTTGCTCTCAGCCTGGATGTTGAGGGGAGTTAGGCTGAGGGCTGCCGTCCAACCACGTCTCTCGGTACAGGTGCCACTGCTGCTGAGGGCCCTGATCCAGCTGGGCTGTGTCTGCATGGTCAGCAGGCAGCTCGCCCGGCACCTGACGGGCCGTGAGGCTGACACCTTCGACATCGAGCACCTGGAGATGCGCTCGCTGGCACAGTTCCCCTACCTGGAGCCGGGTGAGGCAGCAGGCAGAGCTGCTGATGGTGTGCCTGGCCCCCAGCACACACCACTCACGTGCTCTTCATCCACAGGGAGCATCCGCCACATCTACCTCTACCACAGCTCCCAGGGCAGCAGGGCCCTCTTCGGCCTCTTCGTCCCCGCGCAGCGCAAGGCTGCTGTCTTTGTGCTGGACACGGTAGGAGCCTGGAGGCTTTCTTTAACAGACAGCAGCGGGTTTTCATCAGAGGTAGCCTGTCCTGGGCTCCCAGCATGCAGCCTTCACCCTCATTGTGTCACGCTCTGGTTCCAGGTGCGCAGCAACCAGATGCCAAACCTCACCACCATGTTCTCAGCAGAGCGCAGCGCGCTGCTGGAAAGAGTGGGCGAGGAGCTGCTGCCTCCAGACAAGCACACCTTCGAAGTGCGTGCCGAGACCGACCCCAAAGCCATCTGCAGAGCCATCCAGCGGCTGCTGCTGGGTTACAAGGTGAGAGCTGGAGGCACCCTGTGGGTGTGTTGTGGGGAGAAAGTGCTGTGGGAGGCACTGCTGCATAGATGTGGGTGTTGCTGTGGGGTTTTGCCACGCTTGGGGTGGCTTGCTGTGGAGCTGGATGCTTCGAGAGGTGCTGTGTGCAGTGCTGAAGGTGCAGTCCCTACAGTGGGATGAAGAACGTGGCCCTGTTGGCCTCCAGTGGAGCACTGGTGTTGGCTGGAGACGTGCAGGACGTGTCTTCTGCTCACAGGATGAGCGCCGGGGTCCCACGTTGATTGCTGTGCAGTCCAACTGGGAGCTGAAGCGGCTGGCGAGCGGCATTCCCATCCTGGAGGAGTTCCCCCTGGTCCCCATCCGGGTGTCGGATGACATCAGCTACTCAGTCCTGGACTGGCAGCGCCACGCAGCCCGACGGATGATCCGTCATTACCTCAACCTGGATACGTGCCTGTCGCAGGCCTTTGAGATGAGCAGGTGCCTGGGGTTGGCCACATTGCACTGGGGTTGCCACGTCGCCCTAGGGTTGCCAGGCTCCTCACCGAGAAGAGACTGCAGCCAAGCCAAGGGCAGGTGCTGCATGTCCCTCGTTGGGACAGGCGTGGCTGTGCTCACTCCTGCTGACTGTACTTCTCCCTTTCCTCCAGATATTACCACATTCCCATCGGGAACCTCCCTGATGACATCTCCACCTTTGGCTCTGACCTGTTCTTCTCACGGCACCTCCGTCGCCACAACCATTTGCTGTGGCTCTCACCCACGGCTCGCCCGGACCTGGGGGGGAAGGAGGCCGATGACAACCGCCTCGTCATGGAGTTCGATGAGAGAGCCTCGGTGGAGATAAACAACCCTGGCTGCTATTCCACAGGTGAGGAGGGCAGAGCCAGGTGTGCTGCTCTGCGCGCGCTGCACGGGGCTGGATGCAGTTCCTAATTTATGGATACCAATGGCAGCACTGGGAAGAGTCTGGGATGGGGATGCCCTGCCCGCCTGCTGAGAGGTTGTGCTTCTTCGTAGTGTGCCTGGAGCTGGACATCCAGAGCCTGGCTGTGAACACAGTGCTGCAGTCCCATCACGTAAATGATATGGAAGGGGGTTCCAGCGTGAGCATCAGCTTTGACGTAATTCAGCAGGCATCCTTGGAAGATATGGTGACAGGGAACCAAGCTGCCAACATCCCAGCCAGCTATGATGAAACCGCCCTCTGCTCCAACACGTTCAGGTAGGGCTGGAGGAGCTGGAGGCTTACAGTGGCACTTATTTACCCTGTGGCTGAGGGCCTCAGAGTCGTCCTGCATATCTCTGAAAGCGTTGTCCCTTTCTGGAAGGAGGGAGGGATTGTTTGTGGCCGGTGGGGTGATGTTCCTCTGTGCTCCTTGGCAGGATTCTGAAGAGCATGGTGGTGAGCTGGGTGAAGGAGATCACGCAGTACCACAACATCTATGCAGACAACCAGGTCATTCACTTTTACCGCTGGCTTCGCTCTCCTTCCTCTCTGCTCTACGACCCGGCGCTGCACCGCACGTTGCACAACATGATGAAGAAGCTTTTCCTGCAGTAAGTGAGAACGGGAGCTTGCCAGGCCCTGAGAAAGAAGGGACAGGCATAGCATGACATCTGTGACCGGGATGCTGTTGGCACCCCCAACCGGATCCTTCTGTTGCATCTTCCTAAGGCACAGGGCTGCAGATGGGCAGTGACTCAGAGCCGCTGTGCTGTTTGCTGCTAACAGGAAGCTGGATGGCAGCGGTTCTTCCTGCATGCTGAATGCAGCTCCTGTGCTCTGCCTGCAGGTTGGTGGCTGAGTTCAGGCGCCTCGGCTCTTCGGTGGTGTACGCCAACTTCAACCGGATCATCCTGTGCACCAAGAAGAGGCGAATCGAGGATGCCATCAGCTACATGGAGTACATTATTAACAGGTGGGCAGCACCTGGCTTCCCTGAGCTCCTGTAGGATTCAGTCCAGAAGGGACCTTCAGGAGAACGTGGGCGGTTGCCCTGTCGCTGCCAACACCACTCCATCCCAAGGAGAAGGCTGTTAATTAGGGCAGATGCTGATGCCATGGGTGACTGCAGTCTCTTCCCTCCAGCATCCACTCAAAGGAGATCTTCCACTCTCTGACTATTTCCTTCTCCCGCTGCTGGGAGTTCCTGCTCTGGATGGATCCAGCCAATTACGGAGGTATCAAGGGAAAAGTGCATTCTCGCATCCACTGCGGGGAGGTAAGGGAGAGGAAGCACTCAGTCCCCAAGGAGCTGAGCTGAGGCTGGGGTTGAGCTGACTGGGGAGGCATCATCTGGCTCCGAGGAGCTCTTTAACATCACTGACTCATTGTGTGCTGTTCCAGAAGGATACCAGCAAGAAACAAGCACTAGAGGATGGAGACAGTGAGGAAGAGGAGGAGGCAGGGGAAGAAGACGAGGAAGACGAATCCAACGTGGAGGAGCTGCTGGAGAACAGTTGGAACATCGTGCAGTTCTTGCCACAGGCTGCCTCCTGCCAGAACTACTTCCTGATGATTGTGTCGGGTGAGTAGGGCCTGGCAGTTGATCCCAAGAGCCCTGCAACAAGGCGGCTGCTGCTGCCCCAACACGGGCTGTCCCCATTGGTGTCCCTGCAGCCTACATCGTGGCCGTGTACCACAGCATGAAAGAGGAGCTGCGGCGCAATGCCCCCGGCAGCACTCCTGTCAAGAGAAGAGGCACCAGCCAGGTGACCCAGGAGGCACAGGGCGAGACAGGAGCCATGCCTGGTGGGTGCCCAGCGTGGGCTTTTGGGGCTGGCGTTGCTGCAGCCCAGGGGAAGGCAGGGAGCCTCCCACCTGGCCGGCCACAGCTGCACTGCATGCACTCACAGCTCTCCACTTGGTCTCCCTAGGCATGATCACCTTCTCACAGGATTACGTGGCTAATGAGCTCACTCAGAGCTTCTTCACCATCACGCAGAAGATCCAGAAGAAGATGTCTGGTTCCCGACACACCACTGAGCCATCAGATTTGTTCCCGGTGCTGCCCGGCTCCCACTTGCCACTCAACAACCCTGCTCTGGAGTTCATCAAATATGTTTGCCAGGTTGGCCGGGTGGGCTGGGCTGCTTCTCTGAGGGTTTGTGCTCAGGGCTCAAAACTCTATAGTCCATTGGCTCTGATCTGTCACAGCTTTCCTTCAGGAGTGCACTGCAGATCTGCAGCCAATTTGTTTTGCCCTGCCCTGCTCTCTCATCTGTGTGAGGTGTGAGTTGTCCTCAGGAGGACTCTGCTGGTGGGCTCACTGGGCTGTCTCTTGCAGGTGCTGTCCCTGGATGCCAATGTCACCAACCAGGTGAACAAGCTGCGCAGGGACCTGCTGCGCCTCATCGAGGTGGGAGAGTTCTCAGATGAAGCCCAGTTTCGGGACCCTTGCAGCTCCTATGTGCTCCCTGAAGTCATCTGCAGAAACTGCAACTTCTGCAGGGACCTGGACCTGTGCAAGGACCCAGCCCTCTCCCAGGTGCAGCCGTAGACACGGAGGCTTTAGCGTGGCTTTGCTCTATGCCTGTCAATCCCTCTTCCTCCCTCATGCCCTTTGCTTGGCTCTGTGCTGCTCAGCCTCCCCTAAAGCCCATTTCTATGCACCCCCTTTTCCAGCTCTCTGTGAGAAGCCCCAGTGCTGTGTGCTCCATTCTCTCTAGGAGCAGAGTTCACCCTGATTGCATCTCCCTGGCACTGGGGACTTCCCAGGCAGTTTTGTTTGGCCGTTTCCTCTTAGGAAGAGTCTGTTCTGTGCTCACTGCCCTCCCCTTTGCGTCCAGGACGGATCGGTGCTGCCTAGCTGGGTGTGTTCCAACTGCCAGGCACAGTATGACTCTGACTCCATAGAAATGGCCTTGGTGGAAGCCCTGCAAAAGAAGCTGATGGCCTTCATGCTGCAAGACCTGGTGAGCACCGGGCTGCCCTAGGGGGGCAGATTGACCTTGCAAACAGCACGGAGGCGTTGGTCCCACACGTCTCATCAGCCTGTGGCAGCACTTCCCTGTCTTTGTGCCCGTTGCGTGCCCAGCAGAAGGCTGGGTGTCTCATCCCGTCCCACCTAAAGCTCCTTTGCCTCTTAGGTGTGCAAGAAGTGCCACGGCGTGAAGGACACACACATGCCTGTGTACTGCAGCTGTGCTGGAGACTTTGCCCTCACCATCTCCTCCCAGGTACTCCTGCAGCAGGCTGCCTGGCCCACCCCCATGCTGCTGGCTCCCTGCGTGGTGACTTTCCTACTGGGTTAGGGTTAGGATGCCAAACCCAGCTGCCCTCCTGCCTTTCCTCTAACCACTGTCCACCGTGTGAGCTTCTTTTCTCCCTCCTCCCTCAGACCTTCATGGAGCACGTCACCATCTTCCAGAACATTGCCCGGCACTATGGCATGGCCCATCTGCTGGAAACCATCGAATGGCTGCTGCACACCAACCCCCAGCTCCAGCAATGAGGCTGCACCTGCATCCTGCATTGGTTAGGAACTGCTGGGTGCTGCAGCAACAGGGGAGGAGCTGTGCTTCCTGCAGCCAGCCCAGCACGGGGCCGGGGTGTGTGGGAGTTGTGCTCCGTAGGGATCTTGTGCCCAGCGTGGATGTTAGTGCTGGAGGTGTGACCCCGTGTGCCGGCCCACTGTGTTTTTAATGTAGAATATGTATAAATAAATGTTTTGTTTAAAGCACGCCTGGTTCTTGCAGAGGGGCAGCAGGGCAGCTCCAGGCTGTGCAGGAAGGAGCAGGGAGCTGCCTCTGTTTGCTCCTGGGCTGCAAGCAGTGAAGGCTGTGCCCCTCTTTTCCAAATGAACCAGGCTAGAGGGGCAGCAGAGCCAGCCCCTAATGCGATTGCTGCTTTATGCAATTGAGTTAGTGTCTGGCTCAGCCCATACTGCTGGTAACTGCGTCCCAGACGGCTGCAGCCGGGGCTGGGCAGTGCCTCCCTGGGGCTCAGCCTGAGCACAGAGTGGTGCAGTCACTGCTGTCCTACAGCACAGCCCTGGAGCAGCAGCGTGGGCTCCTCCACCCCAGCAGTGCACCCTACCCTGCTCTGGGGTGTTTCCCACAGCCCTTGAGGCTCTGTGTGTTGCAGCCCTCCCCTCACCCCCCCACCCTGCTTCTCCCCTGAGCCACTGTGGGAGGCTGTGCTGTAACGTGAGAGCAGGAAAACAGTGGATTATGCTCAGAAATAATACCCCACTTGCTTACTGCCAGGCGCCAGCTGCACAGTGCTGTTGGGCTGGGGCCAGCAGCACTGTGGCTTTGCAGGCAGCCTCTGGGCAGGGTTTGTGCCTTGGTGGCAGCCCCAGAGCCCCTCAGCTCCCCTGGCTCCTCTCCCCCAAGCGCAGCAAGCAGTGGTTCTTGCATCCTTCCATTGACACAGGCGTGCTGAGCAGTGATGGTTTATTGGCAGCAGTAGTGGGTGGCTGTAAGGTGCATTCTGCCCAGCCGTGGGCACAGCTCTGTGTGGGAAATGTCAATTTGGGGATGGAGGGGGATGTTCTGGGGCTGCAGAGGAGCATCCTCAGCCCACCAGTACCTGCTCAAATTTCCTGCTGCTGTACCGCCGCTCCTTGTCCATGCAGCACAGCAGCACCCAGTCGCAGAGGAAGGAGCCCTGCAGAAGAGCACAGTGAGGTCAGTGCAGGGCCATGGGCTGAGCCCCACAGCCCGGGACACTCACCAGTCCCACTGAGGTGAGCGCAGTGGCCAACGTGATGACTGTGGGGATCAGGCTGAACTTCCCTGCCTGGCCTTGCACAATCACATCCACACGGATCCCATAGGCCTTGGTCAGCACCCGTGTGCAGGTCCCGTTCCAGCTGTAGTACTTGGCAAACCTGGAAGGCGTGCGGGCACAGGTGTGAGGGCTGGAGGAAGACACGGGGACACTGAGGGGATGGGGCTGTCACCTGTAGTTGTAGCCTGGCGATGCCAAAGTCCCTTTGGGGTCGAGGCGACGGAAGGAGTAGCGCGGGTTGCACTCGGTGTCAGGCAGATCCAGGTTGCAGTCCCAGCTGATGATGACACCGATCACTCCACCCTGCAGCAGGGCAGCAGAGCTTGTGCAGCAATAGCACACAGCAGGCACAGCATCCCCAGGTGTACAGCATCCACAAGTGCACAGCATCCCCAGGCGCCCATCATCCCCATGCGCCCATCACCCCCAGGTGCTCAGCACCCCCAGGTGCACAGCATCCCCAGGTGCACAGCATCCCCTGGGCGCTGAATCCCCTGGGCACTGCATCCCCAGGACGTGGCATCCCCAGGACAAGGAGCTCCCCAGAAGAGCCAAAAGGGAGGGACCCACAATGCTGGGGGATGTTGGGGTGAGGCTGCGCATTGCACCGCACCTTCTCAGCCAGCACTGCAAAGTCCTCGCCTGCCTGCTCAGCCAGGAAGCCCAGCCTGAAGATGGGGCAGTACAGCGCGGAGGTGGCATTGAAGGTGCAGCTCTTCAGGTAGTGGCTCTCGGCAGCCTGAATGTTGGCCCTGGGGAGAGCAAGGCAGGGAGCTGTGCATCAGGGGATGGGGTAGGACTGGTGCCGGAGCATCTGCAGAGGGCCCTGCAGGGATGTGCTGTGCCACACAGCATCTCTGCTGCTGCTGTTGCCACGAGGGGCCACTGCCTGGATCCCAACCATCAGCCCTGGAACCTGCAGTGCTCACTTGGAGAAGCCGAAGCGGGGGAATCGGATGTGGTTCTTGATGAGGATGGTGAACTGCGCTGCCATCTCCGCCAGGGACTCGCTGGGAGCAGAGGAGTGAGCACAGAGCACTGCAGCTCTCAGCCAGCCTCACAACAGGGACATTGCTGCCCCTTATCACGCATCCCCAGGTGGGGGCTGTGCACGACCCAGGCCAGCACGCTGCCTGTACCTGCTGCTGCCTCCATGGAGAGGGCACCAGGCCAGCACCTCACAGCTCCTCCCACTGCCCCCGGGCACGCAGCGCCCCGTCCTCACACCTGCAAGGTAGGGGACAGGCACTCAGCATTGGGTCCTGCCCGAGGAGAGGCAATGCGCTGTGCCTCCTGGACTCACCGTGGTGGGATGCATCCATGGCCCCAGAGACGCAGTCCTGCTCTGAGTGGCATGCAGCGCTGGGACCCTGCGGGGGAGTGGGGATTGGGGTGGGAATGGGAATGGGGATGGGATGGGAATCGAGAAGGAGATGGATGGGGATGGGATAGGAATGGGGATTGGGATAGGGTTGGGAATGGGGTGGGAATGGAGAAGGAGATGGATGGGGATGGCAATGGCAATGGGGATGGTGGGGTGGGCACACATCCATTCACCTCCTGCCATGGGGAACAGCTGTGTTCACTGGTGCCCCACCCTCCCTCTCCCCCCCCTTAATTGCCAAGCACAGCTTGTTCCCCACACACCACCCTGCCCTGTGCCCACCGTGCTCACCTCATGGCACGTCCCCATGGCCTGGGCAACGCTCACCTCCACCCGTGTGAGGATGCTGAAGCTGCTCCCACCCTACAGAGCAGCCCAGGGGGAGGACAGCGGTCACGGCACAGCCAGGAGGAGCCGAGCATCTCCGGAGCAGCAGAGTGAGAGCTCACCTCGGGGGGGGCCACGTACTCCCCAACATCCCAGACCTTGCTCGGTGACTGCGTCACGCCCTTCACTTTGGTGATGACGGAGCTCTCAGGGCCCGTCTCTCGCTCCTGGTAGCCCTTCTGCACGATGAACACATACCTGCGGGGATCGGGACAGGGACAAAGACAGAGACAGGTGTCAGAGCTGCCAGCACAGCGAAGCACAGGGTCAGATCAGATCGGTTCCTACCCCATCCCACTCACCCGATGAAATAGAGAAGCACCAGGAGCTGCAATGCCCGATACGCGGTGCCGAGGAGCCCGTCCCTCACCACCACCACCTGCGGGCTGGAATAGCTGCTCACCGCCCTCCGGCAGCTCGGCCCCATCGCCGCTGCGCTCCGCCCGCCACGGCTCGGCCCGGCCCGACCCGGCAGCGCTCCCTGGGGGCTGCGGGATGGCTGCGGAGGGAGGATCGGCTGCACATGGCCCAGAGCCGCCGGCGCGGAGCAGAGCCGGGAAAGGCAGCAGAGCGTGTTGCAGCCCGCGGTTGTAACCGAGGGTTAATGATTCACTGTGAGAGAGCCCAAAAGCACATCGGTGTAACAGTCATCGGTGATGGTTGTGCAACGGTCGGACGCAACACGCCCAGCGTTAAGCAAGCCCGGGGTTTGTTCCCCGGTGAGCTGCTCACCTCCCGGAGCGGTGAGGGCACAGCGCAGCGTTGCTCCTTTCCCAGCAGGAGGAGGGGATGTGCTCGGGGCACCCGTGCTGCGTTTCCCAAAATCCGAAGGAATTCACAGAGGTGCAATACACGAGCACCTCCCGGGAACACCGAGGTTTGACCGGAGATGCAGAAAGCGATGGGAATTGCCACCCGCACCCCGTCCTGCAGGAACTCGAGTGGGTTCGGCTGCCTCTACCTGCGCTCCGCTCGTGCCTCGGTGCTCTGTTCCCCCTCTGGCAGCAAAACAAGGACGGGGCCAGGGCCGTACCGCCAGCGCGGGACACGGCCGCTCCGCTGTCCCCACACGGCCCCCAGCACGGTGCCACCTCCCCGGCCCGGGCAGCCCATCGGGACGCGTCGGGCGCAGAGAAGCGTTCGGCCCCGTGCCGGCCTTGGCCACGGCCTCGGCCACGTCAGCGGAGCCGGGAGCCCGACGGGTGCGACGCGTGGGGCGGCGGGGTGAAGGGCAGAGCGGTGGCGGCCGCGGTGCCGTTATCTCCCAGACGAAGACAAACTCGGCGGTCCCCGGCGCGCTCACGGCTGGCCGTGCGAGCACAGCCTGGGCTGCACGTGAGGAGGCCAGGGGACGCGCGGCTCCCCCCGGGCCCGTCGCGGGGCCGCGTCCCCCCAACCGCTCGGTTACCCCGAGGGCGCCGTGCGGCGGCCGCGGGACCTTTGTGACTCAGAGGACAGCGCGGGGCCGTCGTGGCACGGCGGACTCTGCCCCCCGTGCGCCACCGCGGAGCCCCGACGGGAGGCGGCGAAGCTCCGCGCGGTGCCCGCCCGCCTCCCGCAGTCCCGGCCCCGCGATGAGCGCCGCGCGCCCGCACCCCCGCTCCGCACGGGGGCGCGCCACGCGGGGGGGCTCCCGCGCTCCGGGCGGGGCGGGGCGGGGCCGAGAGCGGCGCGGACCAATCGGCGCGCGGAGCGCCGGCGGCGGCGCGGGCTTAAAGGCGGCGGCGGTGACGGGGGGCGCGCGCGGGATGTGGGCGCGCGCGGTGCTGGCGGGAGCGGCGCTGCTGGCCGCCGCGTGCGCGCGCGCCTGGCCCGGCGGAGCGGTGTGCGCGCGGCGGGTGGCGGCGGGCGGCGAGCGCTACGCGGCCTTCCTGAGCGCGGGGCCGGGGCCGCCCGCGTTGGTGGAGGGCGCGTGGGGCGGGCGCGGAAAGCTGCGGGGCTGCTGGGCGCGGCGGGACCCCCGCGAGATCCGCGCTTTCCTCGCCGCTTGCGCCCGCCGCCCGTCCGCCGCTCCCGCGCCCGCGCTGCGCCGGGACGTGGCCGCGCTGTGGAGGCGGCGGGCGGCGTGCGCCGAGCCATCGCAGCACCGCGGGAACCGCAGGCGGAGGAGGGGTTGGACTGTGCCGGGGACGCTGTGGTGCGGGGCCGGGGATTCGGCCGGGAACTCCTCCGAGCTGGGTACGGGCCGGGGCGCCGCGCGGGGCCGCGCGTGGCGGGGCGGGCAGGGCACTGAACATCGCCGCCCGCAGGTCTGTTCCGCGGCCCCGACCGCTGCTGCCGGGAGCACGATCGGTGCGGGACGCAGATCGAGGCGCTGCAGTTCGGCTTCGGCATCCGCAACTACCGCCCGCACACCGTCAGCCACTGCGACTGCGACGCCGCGTTCCGCCGCTGCCTGCGGGCCCTCAACGACACCGTCTCCGACCTCATCGGAGTCACCTTCTTCGACCTCCTGGAGGTGCCGTGCTTCGTGCTGCGGCGCGCCGAGCAGTGCGTGCGCTGGCACTGGTGGGGCGGGTGAGTGCGGGGCCGCGGGAGCCGTGGGCTGCGGCCGTCGGGCGGCTCCTGATGCGGCGCCCTCAGCTGTGAGCGGTACGCGGTGGTGCCGGTGGCCACGATGGTGCGGCAGAGCCCCTACGGCACCGCGGCCGCTGCGGCCGTCGGGAACTCCGCGTGCGACGAGCAGCCCGGCGCCGTCGGAGAGGCGGAGCGGTGTGAGACCGGCCCGGGGAGCGCCGCGGGAAGACGGAGGGGTGAGAGCCGGATGGGGACCGGAGAGGGCGTCCCCGGGCCGAGAGCTTCGGTCCGATCGCCGCTCTCTGCCGCCAGGGCTGGGGAGGCTGTGCAGAGCCTATCGGCACCTGGATCGCTGCGAGCACCGCATCGCGCCCCGCGAGACGAAGTACGGGCTGCGGAACGGCGGTGCGCGGACGCTCTTCCACTGCAACTGCACCCGCAGGTGTGTGCCGTGCGGCGGCCTTTCCGTCCGTCCGTCCGTCATCGCCCAGAGCGGGGCTGGAGAGGGGGGACGGGCGGGGTGCTGAGAGCTGCCCCGCTGTCCCCGCAGAATGGTGAGGTCCCTGCGCAGGGCGAGGAGCCCCGGGGGCGCGGAGCCGCCGCTCCTGGCGGAGCGCATCGCCGCGCGCTGCTTCGTGTTGGAACCGCAGGCCGAGTGCGGAGCGGAGCGCCGGAGCGGGTGAGTGCGGAGGGAACGGGGATGGGCCGGGGCTGGCGGTGCTTGGTTCGCCGCAACGCTCTCTGTTCTGCTCCTCCAGCAGCTGTGACGCCGCGGTCCGGGCCGTGCTGGTACCCGCACGGCATCTGAGGACCACGCTGCGGCGCCGCGGTGCTGAACGTCGGGAGTGGAACGAGCAGGAGAGCGGCGGTGATGCTCTGTACGAACGGTGCCGGCGGGTGGCCCTGGAGCAGGGGATGGGAGCCCCGCAGCACCCCGCGCCCCGCTGAGCCCCAGCGGATGGGCTGTACCGTGCGTGGGGAGGAGCTGCGCTGCGGGGCGGAGCTGCTCAATGTCGGGTCCTTGAGAGAAAGGATGGCACCGAGAGTGGCTGCTGGCGTGACTGCGTGGGGCAGGAAAGGGGTGGAGGAGGCTCAGCTGCCATCCCTAGGAGCTGCGGCTGCCACCACAGCAAAGGGAAAGGAGAGGGGGCAGGAAAAAGCGACCGCCCCTGAAGGATGCTGCGGGCGTGGGAGCCCCGGGCAGGACGGTGCCAGGACCCCCAGCCCCGGTTTTGCCCCTGCAGCAGGGGGGGTTGGGGCGAGCCAGGTTCCACCCCGAGCTCTAGAGGTGGGAGCACAGTGCCGTGCCTCGGGAGGGTCAGTGCCTGCGTGTGGCACAAAGCAAATAAAGGGCAGAGTGACACGGTGCACGGTGCTGGGGTCCTGCATTCCCCACAGCCCCCACCCTGCAAATAAGCACAGTGCAGCTGGGGCAGGCGGGATGCTTTATTTTGTTGCTCACACTATGTCCAAGCCCGAGGCACAGTGGTAAGGGCAGGAAAGAAGCAAGCTCCCATCTGCAGGGTGCCCGCAGCAGTGCTGTGCCCCGGGAGGAGGGGGCAAACATCCTCATTTGCAGCGCCATCCCTGGCCCCCAGCACCCCCAGGCCACTCACCTGCCCTAGGACTGAGCGTCCCGCAGTTCTGACACACACGAGGGGTTCCCTCACCACCACTCCCTCCCCTGTGCCTCCTTTGCAGCCCTGGGAGGAGCAGGGCAGGCAGGCAGTGGGGGTGCAGGGGTGATTCACTGCAATAAATAAGGGAGGGGGGATGGCTCACAGCAGGGACGTGGCACGGGAAAGCACACAGCAAGCGCGCTACGGAGGGAGGGGGCGCAGCCTCAGCGCCCCATGGTACAGCTGTAACCATCCAGCTCCCGGGGACTGCCCCCTTCCTTTGGGGAAGTGCTGCAAGGAGGGCTGGTGGGGCTCATCCTGCGGCAAGGGTAGCCCTGGTCTGCACTCTCCCTCCGTCGGCCCATGGCTTGGTCAATGGTTTCCAGGCGGAGCGCAGGCAGCAGGCCCAGGTTCCTGGGATCAGCCCTGGCCAGAGGGTTGTCAGCAGCAGCACGCCGGGCAACGCACGGCTCCCGCACAGTCTGGTAGAAGGAACCCGGGCCGCCCTCCTGGCTGTTGGCCACCTGCCCCGATTCCTTGGCTTTGGATCCACGGCGTCCCAGCTCTGTCTGGGGCAGGTGGATGGCAGGGATGTCCCCGGTGAGGCCACGGCGGCTCTGGGGTGAGGGGCTCCGGCTGGTGCCCCGGTCACGGCTCGATGGGCGCAGGATGAGACCCTGGAACTTGGCCAGGCTGGGGCTGCGGCTCCGGTGCCGCTTCATCTTGCCCGGGCTGGGGCTGCGGGATTTGGGGGCCAGCAAGACAAGAGTGCTGTCATCCTCCTCCTCTGAGCTGCTGCCCGAGCTGTCCGTAGGGCTGCTGCCCTCCTCGGATCTAGGCAGGGAGATCTGCACCACACATCAGCATTGGGCCCTGACCCACACAGGGGGCTGTGGGGCACTGCAGCAGGACGCCCCTGCCCTGCTGAAACCTCCCTCCCCCCACCCTTTACCTCGGGGCATTGCTGACCTGGAATGGCTCTGTCACACCCACGATGCTGCTGGAGGTGTTGCTGTAGTACCCGAGGATGTACTCTCCCTTCCCCTTGGGCAGCGCTTCCTCTGAGAACATCACCTGCAGCAGATGGGCATCAGGCTGAGCACAGGGCTGCACCCCCCAGCCACCCCCATACGTGGGCCTGCACCCTGCTCGGTGCCATCCAAAGGTCCAGAGGCTGCTGCTGCCTCACCCCGTGGCCCTGACTCCCAGAGTTGCTCACCTGTGCACACAGCTGCTTCTCTACGCAGCGCTCTCCATCATCGCTCCTGGCCCAAACATAGGACACATAGTCTTTAGGATGCCGAAAACCCACCTGTGGAAGAAAGGAGGTGAGCTGGTGCTTTTGCTCTTCTCTCAGCCCCAGCATCAGGCCATATGGAGCCCACAGAATGGGAGAAAGAGAAGTACTGGATCCACAGCCCAACGTGGCCTTCCCTGAATGGGAGAGCCCACACTCAGGCCGTTCATCAGCACCTGTGGGAGGGGGCAGCTACAGAGGGGATCACATCACACTGCCAAGGACCCCAGCCCCTACCCGGTAGAGGCCAATCCAGTCCCAGGAGCTCCGGTGAAAGCCAGCAGCCATCTTGTACTTGACAACTGCTTGCTCAGGCCTGATCCACTCATCAGCCACAAAGATCTCCACCGGGGGCTTATCTGCCTTGGAAGCAAACTGGCAGAGACATGCAGATGGTGGGTAAGAGCAGGTGGGAGCAGCACCCCCACTACTACCCCCAGCCATGGTGGTGAGACAGCAGTCCTGCCCGGCAAAGTAAGAAAGCCACACACAGGGCACACATTCACCCAGCACGGCTGTGGCCAGCAGCCCTGGCAGCTGCTCACCTGCACGGCAAAGATGGCAGCTACAGGCTTGTGGTCGCTGACCATGTACTCCATGTGGCTGCAGTAGCAGAGCTGGCTCACCGACAGCACACCCCGGCTGGGCCGGCGCCCGCCCGCCCCGGAGCTGGGAGATTTGATCTTCCAAAGGATGCGGTCAGTCCAGGCGGGTTTTCGCTTCTTGGCACTGCAGGGCACAGAGGGGCATCTCTTGCCTGGCAGGGGGGCAGTGGGCTCCACCCCAACCTGCCTCCCCCTGGCACTATGGAGCACGCAGGCAGGGGATGCGGCTCGTCTCGGCGCACAGCTCAGTGCAGCTGCAGGGACAGACCTGCACTGGCACCAGCACAATGGCTGTGTCCCAGCCCACAAGCTTCCCTCCGAGACCCCCACGAACCTCAGCCGTGCCACCCACCCCCAGCATGCGCCCCGCTGTCCTACCTGCTGTCGTACTTGTTGGTGCCCACATCAAACTTGAACGTGGGGGGGAAGTTGAGGGGTCCCTCCTGAAAGCCGCTCAGGACAGGCCAGGTGCTTTTGGCAATGTTTAGCTGTGGGCAGGAGAGCAGCAAGGCTCCATGGCCCCAGCTCTTCCCAAGAAAGAAGCTCCCAGGAAGGAACTGCTGATGTGCACAGCTCCGATGGAAAACACCCTGGGGGAACACTGCCTGCCGCTCCTCCACGAGCTGGAAGAGCCCGTGCCCTTGGTGCCAAGTGGCTCGCAGCTGCATGGGCACGGCTGGTAAGTGCCCAAGAACACACCTGGCAGTGAACCCGGCCCACTCACCTGGTCCTTCTCCCAGAGCTGGCTCAGGATGTTGCTGTCAATGGCATATTTGACGAAGCGGATGTCGAGGCTCTCAATGCGGAAATTGAGGTCCCCAAACCAGAAGACGAGGCTGTGGGCGGGAGGGCAGTGAGCAGCAGGGCCCAGGCATCAGCACCAGCAGGGTAGGAACCAGTCCCAACCCTTGAGGGTGCCAGGAACTGCAGCAGGCCTGGCTGCGCCCCAAGAGCAACCAAGGGCTCCTTTTAATACCTACTGAACTGCACCTCACTGGGACCAAGGGACAACTCCGCAGCTCTGCATCCAGACCCCACCTCCAAGCTGTGCTCGGATTCAGATGCCAGACCCAACCCCCTCTCAAGGCACAGGGCTGGTCCTCCAGCATCGGCACAGAGCAGTAGGCAAAACAGCGAGGTACTCACTCATGGTCCAGGATGCCACTGGCTGCCCTTCCCTCAAACTGCTGCATGTGCAGTATGGTGGCAAAGTCCTCCTTGCGCTGCTCCGCCTTCTCCAGGTGTGCCGGCAGGTGGCAGTTGAGGAAGCACACCATGTGCCCGAAGATGGACAGACGGACGCTCACCCCTCCTTTGTTGCCCTGCCGCAATTGGGTGCCGTGAGACCCGAGGAAGGCAGCCCTCTCCACCCCCCCCCCCCCGGACCACACTCACCCAGTAGCCGCCCAGCCCTGTCCTAGTGCAGTCTGTCTGGATGTCCTGCAGGAAGGGGAGGTGGTAGTACTTGGCAAACACCAGCAGGATCACACCTTGCATCCGCACTGTGCTGACCTGGAATAGGAGCAGGGCTTGTAGCAGGATGACAGCCACAGCACAGCCCAGAAAGGCACGGACAGTTCCAGGCCAGAGCAGCACCTTCATGCCCATCTTACAGGTGGCTAAGCAGCACATTTAGATCGGAGATCCAGAGCTCGCCTGGATTCCGACCACTGACTGAGATGAGCCCAGCAATGCTAGGACTTATGTACTCTGTCACTGGCTGTCTGGGGAGCTGAGCCTTGCCCTGGGATCTGCAGGCTGCTGTCAGAAGCACAGGCTGGATCCTGTCCTCACCCTGGTGCAACACAGTGGGCAACAAGGTGTGTCCCCAGAGTACCACAAGGGAAGCCAAAAGCAACCAGAGAAGCAAGTGGAGCAGCAAAAGCCAAGCAGCATACTGCAAAAATGCCCCATTCACCTTCAGCTCAGCTTCCACACGCTGCTCAGAGGGCTGCATGGCATCTCTCTAGCCAGGTCTTCTCCTGCACACCCTCCATCCCTCTCTGCCCTGCCACCCTCCCCGTGCCCCCCTGCTTGGCTGGCAGGCACAGAGGGGACACCGGCTGTCCAGCCCCTTTGGGACTGCCTTACCAACACAAAGTGGAAGGGGCTCAGGACATCCATGAAGAGCTCGCTCCACTGATCTGTGAACAGGGCGTCCTTCAGGCGTTTGTTTATCTTGGAGTTCACCTCCTGCAGCCTGGGAGGAGAAGGACAAAGTGCTTTGCAGAGCCTGTCTGATCCCAGACGGATCCCTCAGCCACAACAGGAAGGCACCTGCATCCCAGCCAGGGAGAGCTCCTTGGGCGAGGCACCCAAGGACAGAGCTGCAAGGGCATTCCAAGGGAGGACCCTGGATTTAGAGCACAAACCAGCTACATCCTCGTGCTAGCGATGCTGAGTAGCAAGAGGCACAAGAGGCAATGAAGCTGCAATGCTTCGGCCCTCTAAGCAGGAGCAGTTCAGCTGCACAAGGCTGGGCAGCAGTCTAAAGTCTATCTCTAGGTGCAAGAGGGGCTTACAGGACATGTCAGTTGCATGGAAGTCTGCAGAGAAGCCAGGTCCCACCAGTACTTCAGCACAGGGCGTCCGGATGCATCCTAGCCACTGAGCTCACAGCAGCAGCGACAGAAGGTTAACAGTGCTCCTCCCCACTCAGCAATTAGAGAACAGAGGGAAGGAGAGCATCCCCAGAGAACAGCAGAATCAGGAAATGCCTTGCCCGAAAATATTGAGTGCCCCTGGCACAAAGATACGGGTCAGAGGAAGGACATGGGCAGGCAGAGGCATTGTGGAGGCTGGGGCAGCTCACCAGCACCGTGCCCTGGCCACAGCACAGCCCCAGCCAGTCCCTCACACCAAGCAACACCCCTGCCCTGACCCATGCAGGTAGGGGGTCTGCCTGCAAGGCTGAGGGGCCCCAACCAGGAGATGGGCTCCAGCAGCCTCCGGCCTGAGGGCAGAGCTCCTCCACTGTGCACACAGGGAGCTCCCAGGGCAGAGGCTGTACAACAGGCAGCACATCCATGCTCTTGGCACAGATCTGCATGCTCCATGGCAATCCCTAAGGGTCTGGTCTTCCCTTAAGTTCTGGCTCAGCTTGCCTGGCTGGCCACGCCAAGAAAGCCTCATCACACCAACTTGGGGCTGCCTTGCCAGCAGTTGAGTGTTGCCAGGGGCACGGAGCCAATCCAGCTGTGAGAGAACAGCAGATCTGCGCCCTTGAGGCTCACATACCACGGACAAGAGGTGAGATGAGGAAAATGCTTCCAGCAGAATCCAGCAGGCGAGTTAAAAGCCTCTCCAGATTTGAACCAGGCAACTCCTGAGGCCACGCTCTGCTCGGCAAACCAGCTATGGGCTGTGCAGGGATTGATTCATAGCTATTTGTGACCTGAGGGTTTCAGCTCCTCTTAGTGATCCCATTTTTTAAAAGAAGCTGATTTTCCATCACCTCTTATGATGCTGTTTTTCATTCATGATGCGCATCCCTCCCTGCTCCCTATGCCTGAGGGCGGGTTGGAGAGGCAGCTCTCCCACTCTGAGCCCCCCAGGACTACGTGGAAAATCCCTCAAACAGGGCCCTCTCCAGGGCAGGGGCCTGCACCTCTCTCTCTTACCCAATGGCGATCATGTCTGCATCATTTGTCTCGCCCGTGTTGAGATGCAACAGCGACGTCACATCGTTGGGGGGCATGGCTGTGCCCACGTTCCAGGTGACCACTGTGATGCTTAAGAGGAATAAGGGATAACAAGGTAACACTCGGGCTCGGAAGGGCTCCCTGTCCTCCAACCCAGTCTCCCAAGGAGCCTGCCTGGGGCAGAACTTGCTGTAGCAGCTCAGCCAAAGGAGGACAGCCCCAAATAACCGCTTCCCCACGCGGAGCTCATCCCCCTGATCCCACACACAGGGACTCCGGCCTCCCCCCGCTGCGTCCTGCCTGCAGCTGGGCAGTGCATCGCGTGACAGCAGTGTCCTTCAGAGCACACAGCCACCACCACCCGTCACAGCACATTAACGCCGCTACGCAGCGGGCGCCAGCAGCCCGCAGGCTGCTCCGGTGGCAACTCACAGGAGCCAATTTCAGCAACGTGCCAGGGAAGGGCCACACCATTTTGAGAGCTGCTGTCACCTCTAATTCCACCTACATCCATCCCCCAAACGCCGCGCCACGTCCCGAGGGTCCCTCAGCCCCCAACCTCTCCCACCCCAAGGCCATCACAGGGAGATGAGTAGGGCAACCCCAACCCGCACAGAGGACTCGGCCGCCGCTCCTTCGCCGCAGGCTCAGACCCCACGTCCTCCCCCCATGGATGCAGAAGGGGTCCCGCTGTCCCCCGACCTCCACCGTGAGCTCACCGGAACGCTCCGTCCTCCACGGCCGTCCCCGCGCAGCCCAGAAGAGCATCAGAGGATCCGCCGGAGCTCGTAGGGCTGAGGGACGTCCCGCACCTCCCGAACGGGGGCAGCTCCTCGGGCTCCGGCTTGGCGAGAGCCACCGCCTTGCCCAGCCCGATGCGTCCGGCGGAAAGGAACTCGCTGGACACGGCTTTGGGCAGCCCCACAGCGCGGGGGGCCGCCCAGGCCGAGATGTGATCGCTGGACTCGGCTTTGGGCAGCGGCTTGCCGGGGACGTTGCGCTCCGCCGGGCCGAGCTCCGCGCCCAGCACCGAGGCGCGGCCCGACGGGACGCCCGGTCCGAGGGGCAGCAGCGCGGGCACCGGGAGCGGCTCGGGCCGGGCCCTGCCCACGTCCAGCGCCAGGGGCTGCGCGGCCCGGCCCGGCACCCGGTCGTCGGGCCGCCCGCAGCCGGGCTGCGCTCCATCGGGCGACGGACGCGGAGAGAACGGCTCGAAAGCGGCGTCGGGTCGGGAGCTCCTCCGCGCGGCGGGCGGCGGGGCCGGGCCCTCGGGGCCGAAAGGGACGAGCAGCGCGGGGGGGGCGACGGCGGGCGAGGGGCTGCGCGGGGTGACGGGCCGCGAGCCCAGGACGGCCGGGCCCTGCTCCGCGCTGCCCCGCCGGCCCCGCTCCATTCCCCCGGCGCGGCCCCGCTCTCCCCGTGCGCCCCCCGCCACCTGCGCGGCGCCCTCCAGGCGCGCGGAGCGCCCCCCCCTCCCGACGTCACGGCGGAGGGGCGGAGCCGGAGCACCTGCACCTGCGCGCGGCCGTGAGCGCGCGGCCGCCGGCCGTGCACGCGCGCGGTGCGTGCCCGCGCAGCGCCGCGCATGCGCAGAACGCGGTGTGTCGCGACGTGGCGGGATGCGGCGGGCGGTGCTGGCCGTGCTGCTGCTGCTGGCGGCGGCGGCGACGGCGACGGGGATCGAGCGGCGGCCGCCCCGGGGCTTGGCGAGGGGCAAAGTGGAGGTGGGTGCGGCGCCGGGGGCAGCGCGGGCTGCGACCGGCTGTGGGTGACCGGCTGTGCTGTGTCTGCACGCAGACGTGCGGCGGGTGACGGCTGAGCCGGCTGCCGGAGGTGAGTGTCTAACGGGGACGGGGGGAGCCGAGCCGGGTCTGCCGCGAACCGCGCCGCTCTGCCCGCAGGTGAAAGCCTTCGTCAACCAGGACATCCCGCTGTAGTATCGCCGTGCGACGGGGTGGGGGAAATGGGTCAGGGATGGGGCAAAATTGGGGTGGGAAGGGGCGAAGGGAGGTGGGATGGGAGTGGAGTGGGAATGGAGTGGGATAGGGATGGGGATGGGATGGGGTCGGAGTGGGATGGGGCTGGGAATCGTTGGAACGAGGATGGGGAGGTGTGGGGTGGGGGGGAGACATGCTGGGGGCTGGATGGGACAAGGCGGGGCGGGGTGTAACGGGACGAGGACGGATGTGACGGGATGGGGATGGGATGTGACGGGGGATGGGATGAGCCAGGATGAGGACAAGGGACGGGACGGGATGTGAGCTTGTAGCAGAACGGCACAGGGGTCAGAACAGGGCGTAATTGAGATGGGACGGGAGGAGGATGGGGGGACAGGACTGTCCTGCCTGGCACTGCCACTCCTTAACAAATCACCCAGCCATAACCTGGAGATGAAGCACCTGCCCGGCGCCGATCCTGAGCTCGTGCTGCTTAGCTTCAGATATGAGGAGCTGGAGGTGAGCGGGCTGCACAGCACCGAGCACAGCTGCAGGCTCCAGGGCACCTCGGCTGATGGAGCTACTATGGATCCCTGTCTCTGTGCAGAGAATCCCCCTGAGCGACATGACTCGGGAGGAGATCAACCAGCTGGTGCAGGAGCTGGGCTTCTACCGCAAGGAGACTCCCGAAGCCCCTGTGCCCGAGGAGTTCCAGTTTGCCCCTGCCAAGCCACTGCCCACCCTAATACCCCGCAGAGCTCCTGCAGCTGACAGCAAGACCCTGTCTGAACAGGACAAGAAGGACCACCCAGACCTGTAGTGAGCAGTGCCAGGCGGTGGGAGGCCCTGCAGCCAGTCCTTAGAGCGTGGGGTTGAGGGTGTTTAGGACAGCTCTTCACACACGGCTGGGGAGCATGCCACGGGGTGGTGAGAGTGTGAGCAGGAAGCAGAGAGATGTTCTCTGCTGCTACCTCTGTTGCTTGGTGCTCTGTAGCCTCTGTTCCAAGGGAGCCCTGAACGATGCCAGCCTTGAGCGGAGGCTCCTGAGCACTGTGGACATCGGAGTGAGCCTGTGTGCCTGTCCCTGCCTTCCCCCTGAGCCATGCAGCCCAGACATTTTGGCATGATTGGTAAGGAGAAGGAGAGATCTTTTTGCTCCTTTCCCATGCCTCAAGGTCCAGTCAACTCCTGGCGCTGGACAGCAGTATCCTACCTGCACAGGACAGGATGAAACTCTCAGCAGAAAGCTCCACGTGCTGAGGGCAGATGTATTGAGTCCTGGAGGTGGGACAGCTGCCTCCCAGGAGGGTATGGCTTTACATCACCAGCAAGGCTGCCTCTATCAAGCACACAGTAAAGCCCTTGCCTACCATCAGCTGCACCTTGTCATTTTTCTGGGGCAGTCTCAGTTGGGTGCACATCCATGCTTGCAGGACAGAGGCAGGAGGGGGTTGCAGGGTTGCTATGTAGTTCCTGTGCTGTCCTCACGGCCACGTAAATCAGGCACCAAAGCTTTGGGCACGCTTTGGGAGTAAGGGGTGAGGGTGCTAGCCCAGCTCTGGGCCCTCTGGTCCAGAGCTGAGGGGTCTTGGTGCAGCTGAGGCTGCAAATCCTCCCAGGGAGAGGGGAAGTGGCCCTGCATGCAGTGGAGTGGTTGCTGGAAGGGGTTGGGGAGAAGGACCCGAGGCAGAAGAATCACCCTATAGAATAAACTTTTATTGTCTGGCTGGTGTTGGTACACGTGTCAACGCAGGTGTAGACTGTGATGAAGGGGCGAGTGGCACTGAGCACGAGGTGCCCAGAGCTGGGGAGGAGCGCGGGGGCTGTCTGGTCCTGGCCCTGGCCCCGCGCTCCCTGGGGCCCTCCCCGCTCCCCTCCAGCTCCCCAGCACGGCGGTGCTGCAGGTCCCCGCCGTGGAAGCGCCCTGGGCACGTGTGTGCGGTGGGAAGCAGGGTGTTGGCACAGAGCCGTCCCCAGGGAGGTGGCACCAAGCAGGGACTGTGGTGGGCAGAGAGGCTTCCTTGCAGGTGGCCCAGAACTGTTCTCAGGCCGCCTGGGGAGCAGGGCGCTCTGCCTCCCGGCTGCACCAAAACCAGCAGCGCCCACCTGGGCCCTGGCTTGCAGGGTCCATGGGCTGAGCCACACAGACGCAGACCTGCGCTGGCTCAGGGCCCGAGGGTACTGTGCTGCCCCAGCCTCCCGGGGGAAGCAGGGACCCTGCCCACGTAAAAAGAACTCCTTGAGAATGAATAACTTAACACACTAGAGTATGGCAGAGGGGAGGAGAGCCAAGCTGGCTGCAGGGAGAGTGGCATCCTAGGCACCACCCGCCTGGCACCGTTCTGCCCTGCCCGTACGTTCAGCTGGCAGCCAGCCGGGGCAGAAGCTGACCGAGGAGCTCCAGCAAGGCTGAAGCAACGGGTGACCCAGGAGCCCCAAACTTTGTCCAGCGCCAGCCCCACAGCCTCTCCACCCCCGCTGCCAGCCTCTCCATGGGGCGGCAGCTCCTCCGCACACCAGCGTCCCTGCAGGGAGGGGGCAGTGAGGTGTCGGGCAGCCGCAGGCCGGGGCAGGCTCTAGCACTCTTTCTGCCGCATGCGCATCTCGTGGCGACGCAGGTGGTTGTAGAGGGACTGCACGTAGGTGAAGACGCACTTGGCGTCCGGCTTCTTCCCCATGATCATCATGTCTTCCACCTCCACCAGGGGCACGCAGTCCGCCAGCATCCTGCAAAGACATGGGGCCTCAGCACACCTGCAGGAGGCCACGATGGGGCCGCCAGCGCCAGGCTGCCCCCGGCCTCACTGTGCCCTCAGTGTCTCCAGCCCAGTGTGGCCTGCGAGGCCAGGCAGCCTGCCGGCACTGCTCGCCCCACTGCCTCCACAGTCCCCTGCCACCCATGCCCTGCCCCGCTATTGGGACTCGTAGCCCTCCTAGACCTGCTCCCCCCACCATGAGTGCAGGCTGAGGTCACTGCACTGCGGTGGAGCCACCAGAGCAGCCTCACCCCACGCTGCCCTGCGCTCCCCAACCCCTGGCCATGCTTCCCAGCCTCCCACCCAGCTGCTGGATCACAGCCCGGGGAGGCTGCATTGGGCCTGACTGTGGGCACAACTCTGCCAGAGCCACACAATTTCCAGTGGCTCAGCAATGGCCTATGGCTACCTCATCCAGGAGTCACTACGCTGCCCTGATGCCCGGGCTGGGCACTGAGTCCTGTGCCAGACCCTTTCCCAGCTGCTCTCCACTTTAGGGCCCTCTCCATCATTAAAGCTGGCCTTGGGATGACACTGCTGCTCACTCTGACCCTTGGCTATAAGCACCACCCCTGCCCCACTGCTGCCAGCCTGCACCCCAAGACGTGGCTCCCCAGCTCCATCAGGCCCCAGGTGGCTCCTTGGTCTTTGGGGCCGCTGGCACAGCAGGGGCTGTTGCTGCTGCAGCCAGGCAGGGTGCAGATGGAAGGGAAGGGGCAGCTCCCTCCCTCACACGGCTCTTCAGGTCTTGGGGCTGGCAGGGTTGTCTGGGAGCAGCCCAGTGCTGCTGTCACCTATGAGAGGACAGTGCCCAGAGTTGGAGCAGCCATTGCCAGCGTTGGCTGACAGAGCACAGGCTGTGCTGGCACCAGCACCAAGATCAGGGCTGGGGCTGAGCAGCCTGAAGCTGAGCCTGGGCTTGAGGCTCATGCAGGGGCTGGGGATGGAGCCATCCCTGTTAGGGTCCTGCAGAACCCATAAAGCCTGGCTCCAGGTTTCACTGACACACAGGCTGAGCCAGGCAGGGGCTCACTGGGACAGCTGTGACCGTACTGAGAGCATCAGACACCTTCCACAAAATGCCCCGTCCCTAGCCCTCTCCCCTCATGCCAAGCTGCAAACCCTGGTAGCCCCATCATGTGCTCTGGTGCCCCTGCACAGCCCTTGTAGCAAGGAGCTCCGGGCTGGCACTGGCACAGACACACAGTTGGTGCCAGTCCTTGGGCAGGAAGGCGTGGGTGCAAGGAGCACCCGGATCAAAGAAAGCTGCCTGGCCCCAGGGCTCCTCACAAGTGCTGCAGCCATGCTGGAAGGCTGTAGCCAGCCTGGGAGCTCTGCCTGGGGCCTTGCTCTTTATGCCCCGCTCTCCTGGTTAATGCTGCAGGGCTGGAACTCAGACAGCCATAGAAGCAATGGGCTCTGAGCCTAGGGCCTGGCTGCAGCAGCCTCACTGTATGATGCAGCAGCCCAGGAGGGCATGCTCAGGGCCTTGGGAAAGCACCCGCCTGAGCACAGCAGGTCCCCCGCTACCACCAGCCAGGGGGATGGAAAAGCTAAGGCAGCAGAGGGAGACAGGCTCTGCCCTTATAAAGGCATTGTTTGGGCCTCGGTGTGCTAGTGCAGTGCAGAGCTGGGGGAGAGGAGGCTCCAGTGCCAGCTAGGATGCCCCTGAAAGACAGGCACAAACAGTGCAAGAAGAGGCAGGACTGCAGCCTTGAGTCACACTTTCCAGGCTCCCCTCTCCTGCCCATATATGAGCAGGCAGCACCTCGATGGGAGGGGAGCACCCTGAGCCACGCCTGATCCTGCAGCGCAGCACCGGCCCCTCGGCCCTCCACTGCAGCCAGCAGCCTCTGCGTGCCTGGGACAGGCAGCCTCCAGTACAGAAAAAGGAGGCAGCGAGTGCGGGCAGTGAGGCTGGAGCACCCTGGTGACCAAAGCGGTGTTCCTTGGAATCCAGCTGCTCAGCCCCCTGGGCTGGGATGGGTGAGCGGGAGGAAGGCAGGGAAAAGCCACGGCAGCGCCATTCCTGCTGGCATCAGGCTGGAGAGCCGTGGGCCCTGGGTCCCCTCCACGACCACCTCCTCAGCCCTCGCCCCACGAGCGCTGTTCTGAAAGGAGAGAGGCAGCCAGTCGCCTCCACCCTGCTCCCAGAACGGGACTCGGCCCTCTCCCACCAGTATGCCCCGTTCTCTGCCCCAGCCGCAGCGGCCGCTCCCCGGCCCTCCTGCCAAGCGGTGGGACGCAGGCGGGCGGGTGTGCGGCAGTAGATCGACAGGAAGATTCTCACCATCGCTCCCGGGGGTGAAAATGGGCTACGACTTTTTGGTTTTTACCAGCCCCTTCTGGACCAGGCAGCGATAGAATTCCTGAATGTATGTGTACACACACTTCCAATCTGGCTCGCGCATCCGGACCATGTCCTCCACGTCCAGCAACTGCGGACAGTCTGCGTGCTTCCTGAGGGCAGGGAGAGAGAGGGGCAAGCCAGTGACCGCAGCCCAGTCGGGGAGGGGAGAAAGAGAGAAAACAAGAGACACGGATCAATGCAGTTCCCATTCCCCGGGCAGATGCTGCTCTGCTCTCACATGCTCTGGGGGTGCGCGATGCAGGGCAGGACGGCTCCAGGCGCCGCCGCGCTCCAAGGCCATTCAGTGTGACTTGGGGGGGGGCCAGGGCTCACAAGCAGGGGATGGGAGGGTAGGTGAGCAGTGTGGACAGGCGTGAGGTCAAGAGGGAATGACAGAACGAGACAGAAGAGGGAGTGATGTGTTCTGGCGCGCCCGGTGCTCGGGGAGCGAGTTCCAGAGCGGAGCGGCGCTCTATATAGCTTGTATATAGAGCAGCCAGGAGGGCTGGGCAAGCCCAGCATCCTGCCCAGCTCCGCTTGGAACCGCATGGCACAGCCCTGGTGCAGGAAGCTCAGGAGAAGACGCTCACAAGAGCTGGAGGAGGAGGAAGGACAAGAGGCCACCTGGCTTCCAGGCCGGAGAGATCGATGGCTCTCTCAGTCCACGCACCGGTCCCAATTAAAGCAAAAAGTCTATTAATAGGAGCGCCAAGACCCAGGCACACGGCCCCCTATTCCTGATTGCTCCACTGAACAGCACTGCGGGAGCTGCCGGGAGCTCCCAGCCAGTGCCACCGCACTGAGCACCAGCCGGCTGCCACCTGACAGGCAGGTGGGGATGGGGCCCCTCCGAAACCCACCTGGCCCTGCCCAAGGCGAGGCCAGCAGGGTGCTGGAGGAGAGTAGGAGTGGATGGGAGGAGAGACAGAAGGAAGGAGAGAGGGCCTGGCTTCCAGCCCTCCAGCTGGATGCGCTCCCATCTCTCAGCACCCAGGAAAACCAGAAGCAAAAGGGGAGGGAAGAGACTTGAGAAGCTGCAACGGTGTTTGAGCCCCTACAACCGTGAAGGAGGCACCTGCATGTACAAACCCCACTCCCAGCTGCCCAGGTACTGCACTGTGCATGGCTGGTGCCCTGCCCCACAGAGCCTGCTCTGCCTTTGGCTTTTATGTTCCATGCCCAGGAGACCCAGTCCCATCCCCACCACCTCAGAACAGACTGGGCTGTACTGGCCCACTGCGGCTCTGTACAGCCAAGTCAGCTTTTCCCCAACTTCACTGTGTGACAGAAAGGAGCGATGCGAACGGGCACCGAGCCTCTAGCATGGCCAGCTCCTCCAGAGCCCTGCCTGTGTCCCTGCGCCCAGGCAGCAGGAGAAAGAGCTGTCCTGAGCGTGGGACGTGCCCACAGCCCTTGTGGTAGCACTGGAGTTACGTACTCTGCAGAGGAGAATGCCACCTCGAAGTTGTGACGGCGGTTCTGGGGTGTGAGCTGGCTGTAGTCAAAAGCATCTGGAAAGAAGTTGTGGACCAAAGCACAGAAGGCCATGCCATCGCTCCAGCTGGACGAGAAGTTCTGGATGTCCACGTGCTGCAGGAAAGGAGAGTTACTAAAGGTGCACAGTGACTGGCCCAGCCTTGCCCAAGATTGGGAGAGGAGGCAGCACCGACCTCGTAGCCCCGGGTCTTAGCCCTGCACCAGTCCAGCAACATCTGCTTGATGCTGTTGGCGTTGGGGACACCACAGCTGGAGGAGCGCTGCACAGCTGCACGCGGTGCTGCAGGGTTTGGAGAGCTGAGGGAGAAAACACAGAGGGTCACGCATGTGATGCTTGCTGCCCCAACTGCCCCTTGCCTGGCATGTCCTCACCTCCCGCCCTCCTTCTGCAGCTTCTCAATCATGGCCTTGCGAGCCTGTGAGGTTGATGTCTTGGGCAGGCTCTGAGCTTTCATCAGCTCCTTCTTTTTCTCAGCCTGGCGCCGTTCCAGCGCAGCCAGGCTGCTCTGCCTTGAGGCACTCTCATCCTCCCGGTCAAAGATGCTGCAAGAGACACAGGCAAAGCCTCAGTGCAGAAAAGGAACGTTGTCATTCTCAGCTCCTCATCATCCCTGCAGCTCAAAGAACTCCACGCTCCTAGGACAGAACCAGCACAGCTCAAGATTCCTGGCTGCTGGCATCACCACTCACCTGCCTGTCTTCTTGGAAGATGAGCTGTAGGATGATTTGGTTTGAACAAATGTGCTGCTGCTGCCATCTGCAGAGTAGAAGAAATAGACCTCAGGCAGGAGTCACGGAGCAGCAGAGGAGCTGGGCAGGCTGGGGGATTTGGGGCAGGCTGGGGAAGCTCTGCTATGTGCTCTGCAGCACTAGGGATGCCATTGATAAAAGGCAGCTAAAGCTCTTACTGTCTGATCTCTTCACATAACTCGACTCCATGGTTGTTGTGCGGGAAGTCTTGCTGCCATCATCTGCAGGGGAGAAAGTAAAGGGGGTCAGCTGGGTTAGAGACCAAGTGCTGTGAACTACCCTCATGTCTACACAGCATGGCAGGGAGACATCCAGCATAAGCATGGGGGTGAGACAGAAGCTGTGTGCCCCGAGGCAGCAACCAGGTGGAACGGAGAGGTCAGAGTGATGGAGCAGTGAGGCAGGAAGGCTGGAGCAGCCACAGACAGCTACTGTCAGCTTGAGTCAGGTGGCAGAAGTGTGGATGACAGGAGAGGGCCCACAAGCCCTGTGCCATCCCAATGGGGAACACAGGTCAGGTGGGAAGGCACTAGAGCAGATCCCCTCAGGGCTCAGGCCCCAGGAAGGCTAAAGCAGGAGGCTGACCGAGGAAAGACAGTGAAACCCGGCCCTAAACCAGGGTCTTGCTCTCTGCAGGGTGCAGCTGACCCTGTGTACTATGCTGTCACCTCCCTGCACAGGGAGAGCAACAGAAGATGCCCAGCTCTCTGCTGTCCGCTGCCCTGGGCTCTGCAAAGCCTGGTGCATGCCACAGGCTGGGCTAATGCTGGAAATGCCAGTGGTCTCAACCAGGGCAATCACAGAGAACGGCAGACAGAGAACTCGTGGTGATCCTCAGCAGCAAGCGTGCTTGCAGAGCCCTGCTCTTACTGGACTGGATGAGGCGCTCGGTTTTGGTGACAGTGCTGCGGGCTGAGCCATCGGCTGACTGGGTGCTCTGCGTGGTGGTGGTCTCAGTGTTGTGGCCAGCCCTGCTCACTGTAGCCTGGCTCTTCATCTCCTGCAGCCGCTGGTCCCGTTCCTTCTCCCGCTGGTCTGCAAATGCACACAGGAGATGGTGTCAGCAGCGAGATGCAAGGTCCGTGACCCCACATGGGGAATCAGCACTGCCCCCTCCCAGCAGCTGCCAACTACCTCGCTTGCGCTGGCGCAGCTCCCGCATGGCATTACGGATCAGCCGTCGCTCCTCAAAGTCTGTGGTCTGATCCAGCTGCAGGAGGAAGGGGAGGTCAGCACGGCCCCTCTGCTCTTTTCTCCCACCCAGTTCCAAGCCCCTTTATCTCCAGCCTGGATCTTGCTCTCAGAAGCCCACACCATCACAGTGAAGGACGTACCATCTTATCCAGAACACTCTCATCCTCGATCCTGTTCAGCTCCTCGACATTCAGCTTGCTCTTTTTCTCCACTTCCCTCACTTGGACCTTCTCCATGCCATTGGGCAGCTCCGGCTGCAGCCTCGGTGCCTGGGGCTGCTCCACCACCAGCTCCGGTTCCATCGGCTGCAAGGAGAGCACCGCATGCCTGAGCCTCACCAGCCCGACCGCCCCCTAATGAACCCGATGCTCACCCAGTGCCACAGGCAGCAGGGACTGTGGGGATGCACTGTGTGGTGTAGGAGCTCACGGCTGGTGGTTCGCCGTGGATGTCAGCAGTGACCAACGCAGGCAGAATGCCACATCCCCAACACTCAGCACACCACAGCCCACCCTGCCCCAGGAGGCCCCAGGTGCTCTTGTACCTGCTGCCAAAATGTCTCCAAATTGCAGCCTGCAGACACCCACCACCCACTGCCACGACTAGGGCCTCCGGTGAGGCAGGGGGGGCACCATGCCCGGTGCCCTAAAGCCGGCGAGGTGCTGGCAAAGCCAGTGCACACCATTAGCAGCACAAGGGATTTCCAGGGAATTAAAGGACTTAGCAGAAAGAAGAGCTTGCACAGGAGATCAAGAGCCTCCTCGTCATCTCCGCTCAGGAACTAGGCCAGCTCAGCCCCCGCGGGAGCACGGCCAGGACACCAAGTCCCTTTCAGCACGACCCCCAAGCAATGCGCCGTGGGCAGCTCTCCAGGCCCAGAATAGGGCCTGGAGGCAGCGGGTGGGAGGTGTCGGGCCAAGGCAGCCCCGCTGCACACCTGGCCCCATCTCACACCGCTGCCAGGCGTGAGGGCACGCATTACTGGCACCGGCCGGCTCCCCGGTGGCTCAGCCCAGGGCCAGCAATGCAGCAAAACTCTGGGCGAGAGGAGCAGCACAGAGCCCAGGGCCACCGCAGGGCGAGGTGACGACCGCGAGGCGAACCCACGCAAGGGCCGGGACAGCTGCCCCGCGGCCGGCACGCCAGCAATGCGAAGCAGGCAGGCGCCACTGGCTCGCAGCCCTGCCCGGCACCGGCCTCCCACAGCAGCAGGCTGTGATTGCAGCTGATCCAGCCACACCGCACGCCCATCCCACCCCCAGCCGAGGGTTTCTCCTCGGCCCCGGCACCGTGCCCCCCCCTGTGGGTGCTGCCCAGGACGGAGCAGCCCGGCCGGGCTCGGCTCGGCCCGCACTCACAAAACTGTCGCTCCGGGAGAGGTGCAGGGTCGACTGTTGGCGCGTGCTGGAGAAAGTGGGCGGATGGGCCACCGGGCTGCCGGACTCCTCGGTGCCCTCAAAATGAGCGCAAGGATCCTGTGCTTCCAGAAACAGGGTGCTGAGGTCCTTCTCCGCAGGCTCCGGCGGTGCCAGCCATAGGGCCAGCAGGTCCAGCCGGCGGCCCAGGCGCGCCTGCTCGGCCCGCAGCACCAGGTGCTCCTCCTCCAGATCCCGCAGGGCGCGGGCCAGGGGCTGCACCTGCCGCACGGCCTGCTCCAGCTGCCCCTCCACTGCCCGCCCGAAGGCTTGCAGCTCCCGCCGCAGCTCCTCCAGCTCGGCCGCCCCGGCCTGAGCCAGGTCCTCCAGGCTGTTCCCCGGCATGCTGCCGGCGGGCTCCAGGGCTGCGGGTGCCGCAGCGGGCCCCTCTCAGCTGTCCCCTGCCCTTTATAGGGGCTGCAGGGGCACCACCCCCGGCCGGAGGCCGGCCCGGCTATTCTTGTCGCGGCGCGGCCGGGGGTCCCGTGCAGGGGCGCCGAGGCAGGCGCTGACACTTGGAAGTGTTTCCAGGCCCCACGGGACCAGGTGGCCCAGCAAAGGGGGGCTGCTGCAGGGAATGGGCTCCTGCCTCTGTCTCCGCGGCCTGGCAGCTGCTGCCACCGTGGCCATGCAGCAGCGGGGCTCTGCGAGGCAAGCAGGCAGTAGCAGAGACCCTGCAGGATCCACTCCAGCAGCACTGCTCTGCTGCGTGCAGACAGCCCCTCCTGCACAACTTCCCGCAGCCATCCTGCCCCCGTGGCACCCACCCAGCTCAAAGCACCGCTGCAGGGCAGTGCCACCGGCTGTGACCACGGGTCTCACTTCCCCTTGCTGCACGGAGCCCCATGAGCTCCGCATCTGCCAGCACGCAAGGCACACGCAGCACTCCCAGCAAAAGGCTGCAGCTCCCGGCCCCACACACACCATGGGTCAGACCAACCCCTACCTGGCAGGGCTGAGGGCACCACAGCCCCTTCCTCCTCCTCTTCCTCCTCCTCCCTGCCCGCTCGCAGCACACCTGGAGGTCGTGTCCAGCCCTGGTCCCCAAGCACCCACCCAGTGCCACAACACTGCTAATACCTTAATGAGAGCTGACGGGCTGCAGGGCCAAGCCTGCGTGAGCGCATTAGTGCGGGGCTGTCACCCTCCGTGGGCAGAGAGCTGCACCTTTGGCATGGGCAGCACCTGCTGCAGCCCCACCAGGCTGCATGCTGGTTGAGGTGAGCACCGAGCTGGGCCCACAGCAAGCGAGAAGCACCCTGACCACCACCTTGGCCATGCCCAGAGAAGCAGGCAGGCACTTGGCCCCGTGAGCAAGGCAGCACAGTTCTGGACATCCCAGCTCCTGCCAACACAACTGCACACGCGCACGCTTTGCATTGCCCTAGATGGCCAACAGCAGATAAAAGCCCTTGAAGAGCTGTAAGCACTGCGCTGCCTTCTAGGCACCTCCAGCCCTGCTACCGCAGCACCCAGGGCTGTGTCCTCATCTCCACCCAGATCGGAGCCAGGGGTGGGTGTAACTTTCTTTTTTTTTTTCCAGTTGTCCCCAAGAATCCCCCTGCACCAGGCAGGCACAGCTGGAGAGCACAGAAGGAGGAAGAGGCAGGATCCAGGACAGACTGCAGGGCAGAGCCCCTGAAGCAGGGCCCTAGAGATGCTCCCGAGCCCCATGGCCAAGCTTCATTCCCAGAACGGAAAACACAGGGCTAGATAGCAGTGGGTTTCCCTGAGCTGCCACAACCCTACGAGGTATCTGAGAGCAAAGGGGGAGACCCACAAAACTTGCCCCTTACCCACCCCCTTCTCTAAACATCTCTACACACTGTGGCACAGGGGGGGCTCACCTGGACAAAGATGTGGGTTTACACACAGGCCCTGGGGGCTCCCCTATCCACACAACAGAGCCCCCCAACCGAGCTGCCGGCACCGAGCACCTGCCTCGATGCACGGGGCTGCTCCCACCCCACACCCAGGGCCCTGAGCACACTCACTTTGACGACATTGCTGCTGGTGGTGATGCTGCAGATGCCGCCGGTGCTGCTGGGGATGGCGGTGATGCGGATGGGAGTGCTCCTCAGCCCCAGGGTGAGCTCTGCAAAGGAAGCCGCGGGCACTCGGGGAGCGCTCCAGCCCGACAGGCTCAGCCCTGTGCCCGCAGATGGGGAGAGGCACCGGCTCCGGCGCATCCTGCTCCTGCAGCAGAGCTCTGAGCTCTGGTGCGCAGAAGAGGGCTGCGGGGACGTCTAAAGCATGTGGGAGCTGCTGCGTCAAGGGGGAGCCAGGCCCCCCCAGCATGCCTTCACCCCTAAGATGGACACTTCCCGCAGCTCTCCAGGGGGAGCCAAGACCTCCCGGTGTGAGGGACAGCCCCGGAGAGCGCACAGAGGCATTCTGTCCTGATACGGGCAGGCAGGGCTGTGTGGCACACAGGGGCAGCAGCGGGGATGGCACTTTGCACGATGCCCGTGCCAGCACAGAGGCGGGTCTGTGGGGATAGGGCAAGAGCACGGGGCTGTGCTGTGCTCTGGGGCTGGGCTGCAGAGCCAGGAGGGGACAAGGCTGTGGGATTGGAGGATGGACTGTGGGGTAGGAGGGAGCACCTGGATAGGGACAAGTTTTGGAGCCAAAGGGCGAGGGCTGCCACGCTCCCGCCCTTTTGCAGAGCCCACGCCGGGCCCCCAGCATCCCACATCCCACCACTGCTCCCCCACCTGCCTGTCCTGCAGCACCCACCATACATCCAGCCGTCCAACGCCCCGCCGGGCGCCAACCCTCCCTGCCGTCCCCTGGGTGCCCACCGTCCCCACTGTCCCCGTGCCCCCCGCCCGGTGCCCACCTGCCCGCTGGCTGCCGGGGGCGGCCACGATGCGGGGCGTGACGGACTGCGTGTGGGGCTGCACGCGCCCATCCTTGATCTCGATGGTGAAGTACGTCTTCATGCCGTCGTGGGCGGCGGTGGGGCCGGTACCGGCGGGGCGGGGGCCGGCGGGCGGCGGGCGCTGCTCTGCTCCTCCGCCACCGGCTCCCCTCGCGTTTTGATCGGGGCCCGGCGGGGCCGTGCGAGGCCCCCGTTGCCATTGGCCGGGTCCGGCCCGCCCCGCAGCGCCGCCCGCCCCCTCGGGGCCGCCCGCCGCCGCCCGCTGCCGCCCCGCGGTGCCCACCGAGGTCGCGCCCGAAGGGGTGAAGCGCTGCGCGCGTTCCCGCACCGACGAGGAGCGCTGCACGGGGCTCGGCTCTGCGGGGGACGGAGCAGCCGGGTCAGATGGGTGCCACGCCGAGTGCACGCCGTGCACGCAGCCCGGGCGCCCCGCGATGCGCGCTGCCCCCCAGCCTCCCCGCAGTGCATGCTATCCCTGCAGTGCATGCCGTCCCCACAGTGCATGCCGTCCCCACGCATGCCGCCCACAGGGATGCTGCCCCCCCGGGTGCCCGGCAGCTCTCTGAGCTTCTGCCTGTCCACGCACACACGGGTGGGAGCCCCAAATGGAGCACAGCAGTCACCATGTGCCCTCACCTGCGTGGCCTTGTGGGCACGGCGAGGACGGCGTTTGCTCCCAGCGCTGAGTGTTGAGGCGTGATGGGGTCCGCGCCGTGCTCTGGGTGGGTGCTGTCAGCCGGGAAGGGACAGGCCATGTCCGTGTGCAAGGAATGAGATGGAGGGAGCAGAGAGTGAGCACTGAACGAAGCAGGGAGGTCAGCTCTCCCCAGTGTCACCCATGTCCCTGGAGCTCAGTGCACCCCACAGAGCACAGGAGGGTGACGGAGGAACACGGGCTGTGCGATTATCCCGGCTCCCATGGGACCCCAGCAGGGCAGGGCCAGGCTCCATGGCATGCAGGAGGGAGCCGAGCTGCTCAGCTGCCCCTGCTCTGCCCCAGGGCAGCAGGGCTCAGCCCTTCCCCAGCCACCAGGCCTGATCTTGTGCCACACTGAAGGCTCCCTGCAGAGCCATGACCTGAGGGTTGTGCTGATTGCCCACAGCTGCAAGCTCCCATTTGGCCTTATTTCCTCCTGGCACAGGAGAAGGGAAACGCTTTCCCAACAGCAGCATAAGGGCATCAATTGCCCAACACAATCTCTCTGGGCTGCCAAGAGCACCCGGCCAGGCACGGAGGGCCCAGAGCAGCGCACAGCCCCCGGCCAGGCCAGCAAGCACAGCCCGGGGGGGCCAGGGCTGGACCGGTGCTCAGCTCCAGCCTTATTGGGACAAAGAATGCAAAAGGCCGAGGTTTGCTGCATGCACAGATTCCCTTTCATGGCCCTGCAGCAGCCCGGCCGGTAGCTGGGGGACTTGTAAACACTGTGCCTGCCACCCCACTGCCTGGCCCAGGCCTGAGCAGGCCATGAGCCCAATCAGGCGCTGCATCCCCATCCCCAGAGGTCCGTCCTGCCCCACACGGGGCAGTGCATCCCCCTGGGCTCACAAGGGATGGCCTGGGGGTGCCTGGGGCAGCCCTTACCCGCTGGCTTCTCCTGTGGCATCGCAGCCTTCCCAGACACCTGGCCTCGCACGCAGATGACAAACTGCAGGGGGGAAAGGGGCAGCACGGTGAGTTGGGGAGCTGGCAAAATCTGACCTACGCAGCTCAGAGGGGCAAGCACCGTGACAGGCCATGTGCCACGTGAGGCACGGCACCTCCAGCCCCACGCGGAGAATTTGGGGCTGCGGTCTGGGTGGCTCCAGCACCCATCAATGCAGTGTTCCCATACCTGGCCACTCTGAGTGACAGCGCAGGGCTGTGTTGGGCCGTCCTGCTCCGCCTGGCGGCTCTGCCTTGTGCTGCACGGAGCCTCTGCTGGCTCCACGTTGGGCTCCTGCACAGGACAGGGGCTGCCAGATCCCTCCTCCTGGTACTGCAGCTCACACTCAGATGCCCGCTTGGTGTGCAGCTCCACTTCTGCGGTTTGCTCTCCGGGCTGTGGGGCTGCAGTGGGCTCCAGGGCTGGGTGCAGGTCCAGGAGCACCGGGGTCCCTGAGGCTGTGGCTGCAGGACAGATCAGAGGCTCTGTACAGCATCTCCACTCCTGCGGCCCCAGCCCAGCACCTGGCTTCCAGCTCAGGCTTTTCAGGAGACCCACTGCAGCCCCTCCATCTTCCTGTTCTCTCTCAAACTTCACTTCCTCCTGCCCTCCCAAGCTCTGCTCTTCCCCTGGAATGTGTTGCAGACATGGACCTACCCTGGACAGGGGGTTTCTGGGGTTCTTTCAGTTGCTGGCTATTCAGGTCCTGCAGTTCAGCTTGCCTGCACTCCTGCTCCTCCTCCTGCTCATGGGCCTGGAAGAAAGCAGAGGTGAGAGCCCAGACAGCCCCACTGCTGCCTCCACCCCACTGCATCCAGGCACATCCTCATGCAAGGTGGGTCAGAATGCCACTTCCAGCAGCGCTGTTCCATCCTGCCACCTGGCCAGGGACATGCTGCAGATTGCAGCCTCCCCCTGTGCCATCCCCATGCTGCAGGGCAAGGAGTGAGACTTCATCAAACACAGCAGTTCACACCCTGCACCAGGGTTACTGCAGAAGGCTGCTAGGAGATAAGTATTCTGGAGAGGTGGCATGGTACTACAAAGAGGCAAGTGGAATCACCTGCCCAGGGCAACGTGGGCTGAGATCCCGGTGTAACTACAGGAAGGAGGGAGGCAGAGAGGGGAATACAGCCAAGGGATGCATGGGGGAAACCAGTGCCAAAATGGTCTCTGCTTAAGGAAATGCTTTAGCTTTTGGATGAATTGTCCAGGTGAGGTGAGATGGGCTGTCTAATCAGAAAACACAGACAGCTGTATGCTCGGGGTGCCGCAGTGCCAGCAGATGCTGACCAGGAAGGAAGTGGCACAGGGTCACCTTCCCTTCCCCTGCCACCAGCCTTATACAGGCCCTGAGGGAGGCAGATGGAAAAGCTGGGCTGAACAGAGGCAGCCTGGGGGTCAAACCACTGCTTGTCCCTTCCCCACCTTCTCTCCCATGTGGAAGCCCTGTGCTGTGTCCTTGGGAGGACACTCAACCACCACAAAGCAGCCATGTCCTGCAAGGCCATCACTGCTAGGCAGGGAGCTTGGGCTTGCACCCACCACTCTCAGCCCTGCCCCTGCTCCACCAGCTCATCCATCGTTACCGGGCAGCAGCTTAGTCCTGGAGCAGGACCAATCCCTTCAAAGGCTAGCAGGGAGCCCTCACGCAGCCCATGTCGGTGTCTTGAGCACAGCCACATCCCCACATCCCGACAGACCTCTGCTCCACCACCAGTGTCACCCACCACAGTCCCCTAAGGCAGGTAAGTCACACACGCACAGGGATTTGTGCCCCCAGGAGGCTGGCACAAGCAAAGGACTCAGCAATTCCCAGTAGCACCCCCACCAGCACTCACCACAGAGCGTTCAGGCTCCTCAGCAGTCAGCCTGTCTGCATCCCCCCTATGGCTGCTCTCCTCCGTCCTGGTCAGCACCGGCTGTTCAGCATCGCCCCTTCGGCTGCTCTCCACGGGCTCTGTGCTGCTCTCCACACTCACCACGGCCGGCAGCTCAGAGCCTGCCCTCTGGGAGCTCTCCCCGTTCCTGACCAGGGCTGCCGTTTCAGCATCATCTCTCCTGCTGCGTTCTGCACGTGCGGGCACGGCTGCGGGCTCAGCGCCATCCCTGCGGCTGCTCTGCACGTTCCCAGCCAGGGCTGCAGCTGGGTGGAAGCAATAAGGTAAAGTTCAGGAAGGAGCTGGGCGCATCCCAGCATCTGCAGGGCAGCCCAGGCACAGAGACCTCACCTTCAATCTCCTCAGCCCGCAGCTTGCGGATGGCGGCGCGGATCAGCTTGCGCTCCTCGTACTCGCTGGCTGCCCGCAGCTGCGGAGGGCAGAGCCAGGAGTGAGGCACAGCGAGGGCTCGGTGGCACTCAGCTCCCTCGTGCCACCCCGCCGTCAGGCACTCACCAGCTTTGTCAGCTCCTCCACATCGGTGATGGACTCAAGTTCCCGGGACAGCGAAGCGAGGGCCTTCTGCTGCTCCTCCTCCAGCTGCTGGGACCTGCGCCGAAGCCAGGGGTGAGAGCCGCACGGGGGCCAAGTCCCACACGGCCAACGGTGCCGGGGTCCTGCCGTGCCGCAGGTACTCACCGCAGCCAGTTCTCCTTGTTGTCCTGCCGGTGGCTGCCACGCTCGGTGCGGAAGCGTTTGGAGGCCAGCGCCTCCTCGTCCCGCTCCAGCTCCTGCCGCTGCAGCTCCCGGATGGCTGAGCGGATGCGGCGCCGCTCGGCGAGGTCCAGCGTCGCCTCCAGCTGGGAGGACAGGGCAGGGCTGGGCGCTGGGCACAATGGGGCCGTCTGTCCCGTGCTGCCCACGCGCCTGGCGCACACTGCCTGGCACTGTCTGCCCCCGCTCCGGGGGACGAGGGGTGGCCCAACCCCGGCGTGGGATGGGACGTGAGGTCGGCCAGAGCTGGACATCGCCTCGGGGAGCGGGCACAGCACCCGGCACTGCAGCAGCCCACGGGGGGCTTCCCCTCCTCCAGAGCAGAGCCGCAGCGTGAGCTGTGCCAGCAGCCTGCGCTCAGAGCAGCCCCTGCACAAAGCAGGTACAGCTCTGCTGCGGGACACCAGGCCCTGCCCAAGCACTGGCTCACAGCGAGCGAACCGGGAAAACGATTTCCCATGGAGCTTGTTAAAAATAAACCCAGTGACCTGCAGCAGCTGCTGTCAGCATCAGGGCCTGGCATGCTGGGAGCAGCAGCGGCCGCACCGAAGGGCGAAGGCAGCAGTCCTCTTTCTCACGTTCCCACAGGACACCGCCAGGCCAAACAACTGGTCACTGAGCTCCAGGTCACAGCGGGGCCAGAAGCACAGCTCTTGTCCCCAGGCATGCAACAAGCTGGGGGAGGCTGCAGCCCGCTGCAGACCCGTGGCACACACTGCATCTGCTGACACAGCCCATCCCTGCAAAGCCACCGATACCCATCTGGGAGCAGGGGAGCAGCAATTTTCACACTGCCACCCCCAGGGACACCTTCCCATGTGGGTCAGCTCCCACTGGGCAGCAGTGTTGGAAATGAGGATCACTGTCATCAGGGGTTGCGGCTTAAAGCAAACATGCTCCCTCCCACGTCCCTCCCAGCACCCGCTGTCGTGCAGTGATATCAGCATCCCATATCAGCATCCTGCAGCAGTGCGAGCATCCGCCTCCTGGGGACAGAGCCGGGGGCTGCAGCCCTGTGCCACGTGCTGCAGGGTGTGAGCTCTCATCCGGAGTCACAGCCTTTGCAACAGAACAGCCCTTTCCCTGCTGGCTCAGCACACAGCAGGGTCCTGGAGCACAGCACTGGTGAGCTCAGCACCACGGAGCCATAAGGCCAGGCATGTGAACAGCCCCAGCCCACCCTCACAGCCCTGCATGGCATCCCTGGGGTGGGAGAAGCCTCTGCCCTAGCAGACAGCACAGGAGAGGCCCAAGGCCACAGCAAGAGGCCCTGGGGCCACCCCATCTTGCAGCAATCCCTGCTCCTGTGTGCACAGAAGGTCCTGAGGCAGCAGCAGAGCCCCAGGCAGTGCTGGGCAGAGCTGCCATCTGAACACCCACAGCCTCCCGAGGGACTTCTGCAATGGGCCGGGAGGATGGAAAGGAGGCAACAAGGCGCTCTGCAGCTGTGTAAAGGCCTTTAGGGCACAAAACCACTCCTCCACCCCACGCTGGGAGGCCGAGGCCCTGACCATTTGCTAAACAAACTGCCGACTGCGTGCTCTGCAGCTCCGGCACCCGACACGGGAGCTCTGAGCCTCGTGGCCAGGGTGCGAAAGGAGCAGCGTGGAGGGAGGGAAGAAGAACCAGGGTCTGCCCTTCCCATGGGCATCTGCTGGATGGGGTCTGACCTACCCGGGGTCCCGGAGGGTTCAGCCTTTCCTCTGCAGGAGAGATGGCGGTAGGGCAGCAGGAGCCCTGTCCCAAGCCCACGTCAGCATGGAGCCAGCGCACGGCAAACGCACGGCTCATGGGGCAACGTGCCGGAAACCACAGCGAGAGCCAGAGCTGGAAGGGGCCGCAGGGCCCTGCAGTGACAAGCCCTGAGCTCGGCACATGCCAGGGCCCCACGGGCCCTGCCCAGCCCGCAGTAAATTAATGGTTGTGAGCAAACGCCCGCCTCGTCCCACACAAAGTGGCTTTGTGAGGAGGGTGCTGGCAAACCACCACGAGCTGCTTTCCTGGTGATGCCCGAGCATGGCAGCACTCAGCCTTGCCTCAGCTCAGGGCAGGTCCACCAGCAGAGGGCCATAATTAGCTCTAATTAGCCCAGGCTTTCCATCCAGCTCTAGGATAGGCGGCGCACAGAGGGGCGCTGAGCAGCCGGAGCGTGGCCGCAGGGAAACTCAGCGCTGGGGAAAAGAGCCAGAGCAGCATCCCCATCGCTGCCGGCCAGGATGAGCCCCACAGCAGCACCTGCCCCTCACCGCTGCGGGGAGCCAGAGCCCGCTCCGGGCTGCCCTCAGGTCCCACACGGTGGCACCCCGGGGACATCAGCGAGCTGCTGGGAGTTCAGCCACTGGGAGAAAGGAGGAGGAGAACAAGGAACCGAGGGATGGGGAGAGAGAAGAGCAGGGAGGAAGCGGCGGCAGAGGCAGGCAGTTTTCCCTTATATGGGCTAATCCTCTTCCAGCTAAGCGGAGCCAAAACCTAACCAAAAAAAAATTCCTTCCCCGGCTCACGTCAGCCCGGAGCAGGCTTCCTCCAGCTGGGCACAGGGAGAGCTGCGGGCAGCCGTGGGGTGAGGCCATTCGGGGACAGGGGAACATCATCTACAGAGACCCAGGGCTGCAATAGGATGGAGAGAAGCAGCACACATCAGTGCAGTGCCGGAGTGCTGTGCAGCCCCACGAGTTCAGGCTCTCCCCGGACACCTGCACAGCCAGCCAGCAGCACCCGCATGCAGCCCGCTGCGGTGGGAAAGGATGAGGAGGTGTGAAGCACCCTGTGGTCAAACGGGGACAGCCCCACGGAGAAGCACTGCCTCATTTTCAGCTCCCTGAGGCCTCAGGTGGAAAGCAGAGAGCCAAGAGAAACCCCGAGCACCCATCCCCACAGCTCCAGGGCTGAAGATGGGTTTGTGAGCCTGCACTCACAGCGGACTGAGGACAGCTGGGAGCTGCGGGCTGCACGGACCCTGTGCTGACCTCCGCGCTGTCCCAGCGGCACCCCGACCCTTTCCTGTTCCCCGCGGACGTTCTTTCCGAGTTGACTCAGCTTCCTGCCGCTCTCCATTCCCCAAACAGCCCGTGGAGCCGGCGCGGGGCTCAGCGCACGGAAGCGGGCAGGCGGCCGAGCGGCACCGAAGCGGGCGGCACGCCGGGTGGCAGCTCACGTCCCAAAGCAGCTTCCCAGCGCGGATCCCCGGGTGGGTAGAAGCCCACTCCCGCACGAGGAGAGATCCACGGCCCACGAGAGCACCCATCCCGGGCCGGTCGCAACAACGCAGCCAAGGTGTTGGCACGGAGCGGGGCGGGCAGGAAGCTGCTCCGGGAGCGCCGAGATGCCCGCAGGAAGCAGGTGGCCGGGGAGGGCTCGGCTGCTGGAGCCGGGCCAGCGGGAAGCGGAGACCCGGGGCGCGCGTGGCAGATGGCGGGCATCGCGTCCCGCCCGGCACCGCACAGCGAGCCGTGCCGGCAGCGGGGAACCGCCGGCCGAGGGGACGGAGCCGACGGACGGATGTCAGTCCGAGAAGAGCGGGCAAAGGGGCACAGCCGGAAGAGCGCCGAGGGAGCGCCCGGAGCTCCCCCCGCGGTCCCGCAGCAGCTCCCCGCAGCAGCCCCGCTCTCTGCCCGGCCCGAGGGCACCGGCACCACGCCGCAGCGGGAGCGGTGCCGCCTGCGGGCGCATCGAGCGTTCCTCCCACCCTCCCCCCGTCCCGCGGTGCGGGCACTCACCAGCTTTCTCAGCGCGCCCTCGTCCATACCCTGCAGGCTCTCCTGGGACATCTTGCCCGCCCGCTGCCCCCCGCGAGGCTCCGGGTCCCGTCCGCTCCCGATTCAGCACCGGGCCGGGCCCGCTCCCGCAGCCCCGCGCAGTCCCGCTCCCGCCCGGCCCGGCCCCGCGCCGCCCCGCCCGCGCCCACCGCCGCCATTGGTTCTCCGCTCCGGGCGGGACGGCCCCGACCGGTCCCGCCGTCCCGCCCCGTCCCCGCCTCGGTACGGCCGCCCCCGGAGGGTGGGGAGCGGTGGGGAGCGGGCCCGGCTTCCCCCCGCGGTCCGGCAGCCCCCGGTGAGGCCCCCGAGGTGCGGAGCCCCGGCTGGGCACGGGCTGCTCGATCTCGGCGAAGTTTGTTTGTGTAAAAGGAAACTTTTGTTCGGAATTAGAAACCGACGGCAGAGAGACATCACGGAAATATTTCCGTCCGACTCGGGCTTTCAGCAGAAAAAAAAAAAAAAACAAGCCAAATTTGGCTGTAAATGTGCCCGGAGCTTTTTCCCGGACTGCAGCTCTTGGCCCCTTCCCTGGGGCTCGTTGGGGTCAGCCCGGTGGCTGCAGGAGGGCATGGTGCGCTCGGAGGTTCTGCACAGCACCCGGAGGTGGGAGCACGGCTGAGCTCTGCTGATAGGGCAGCCTGGAGCACGAGAGTCTCAACACAGGCAGAGCTTTCCTCCCGCAACTGCTGTCCATCACTACCTGTTAAGGTGTCCCTCTGTGCCTCTCTGAGCCACATTTAGCCAAGGTTGTGACCCTGCAGCACCTTTGCATGCTCAGCGTTGATGGCACTGCATCCCTTGGGCTCTCAGCAGCAGTGACCCTGGGGAGCTGCTGTGTGTGCCCCCAGCTCAACACAGTTTTGTAGGAGATTCTGTTAATTGTGTAGAAGTAAAGCAAAGAGAGCCGCCCCCACGGGATGCCTGTGCCAGGCCTCTATTCCCCTGCCCCTGGCTACCAAAAGCCACCGCATGCGCTCAGGGAGGAGGGGGAGGAGGAAAGCTCCTGGCTTTGCTGCGCAACAAGCACACGTGTAACACAGCGATGCTGCTCCTCTGCATGCCAACATCCAGGGCAGCTCCCACGGAGCTATTGCAAGCAGTGACATCATGCTGGCTGAGTTTTGGGGCTCTCAGTTCCCATGGCTCAGGGCCCCAAGGTGCCCAGGCAGTGGAGAAACTCCTCCAGCCATGTGAGGCTGCACCTACCTCCCAGCTGAAGGAGGGAGGCAGGCAGCCAGGTTTTGTGCCTCCTCCTCTTCCTCCTGGGGACTGCACATCCGAGCCTTGCTGCTGTGGATTTGCCTATTTCCCACTCAGCACGCAGTTCAGCATCAGGTGGCTTCAAGAGCTGATAACCCCAGAGAAGAAGGTAAGGAATGCACAGCAGTGTGCAGCTCCGCCAACCCTTCAGCACGAGTCTCTGTCCCGGAGCAGCCATGGGGCCCATCTGCCTGGGCACAACTGATGCCATTCGCTCAGGACAGAACACTCCTTCCTAAACAGATGTACCCATTTCTCAAACGTGACTCACGTTCTGCTCAAGGCCAGGGCAGGATCAGAAGTACTTAATTCCTCACATCCTGCACTGGCACGGGCACTGTACAGCCTCCTACCAGCACTGCGGATGCCTCATCACCGAGACGTGAAGAAGCCGTGTGATGAGGAAGGTCCCACATCTGCCTGAAGAGGAGCAATGCTGTTGCAGGCACTGAGGACTCCAGTTCTCACCGTACCCAGCTGGCACACACCGCTTCTCTTTGCTCTGATTTGTTTCAAGCATCAATCTCCGGGGCTGAACCTCTGCTGTGTCTACCATCCCATGCACAAGATGGTCTGTCCATCGGTCTGCCCTCTCCTGCTGCTCACAGAGGTGCAGGCACTCCACAGCGTTATGAGCAGTGTGTGGCACAGTGTTGCACTGAGCCAGATGCTCCTGCTGTATCTCACTGTGCCAAGCACCTGGTTGTGCCGGTGCCATGCTGCCAACAGGAGCAGCTGCACAGCATCAGAGGATGCAGCCACGGGCTGGCAAGAGCACTGCGTCTGCTGGGAGCAGAGGGAGATGGGAGGCAGAGGCTGGAGCAGGGCTGGCATGTGCTCAGGACAGCAATATGTGTGCAGGGCTAGGATGAGTTCTGCATGCCATTCAGGCAAGAGCAAGGCTGCAGGCAGCCACAAGGATGGAGACCTGAGCAGAGGCACAGCTGGTAGCCAGGAAACTCAGTCCTGCTTGCTTTAATGCAGGTAAGTGGCTGTGTGGAGATGTCCCAGCCCTTTGACACCTCACGAGCAACACCTGGAGCTGGGCAGAAAATTCTCTGTCAGTCCAGAAGAGAGGTCACAGATCTGCTATGGTTCCAACTCAGCTCTAAATGCCTGTACAAGGCTCTGACCATGTGAGCAAGCGAAGGAGGCTGCTCCAGCATCTCCACAGGCAGGACATTCCTAAGAGGTGACCCGTCCATCCCCAGCCCCCCCCATCTCTCCCATTTCTTTGTCACACTGTCTGAACACAGCTATTTTTTCCCTTTTTGGGACACCTCTGGAGCCCATAAATCACAATGCTGAGATCTGCTATAGCCAAGAAAGGAAGGGTTTGGAATAAGGACATGGGGTACAGGGAAGATACCAATCCTTGTAACTTAAAAACCAGGTTACAGACATTCCCAAACGTGACGGTCTTTCAAAGGGGCTTCCTAGAAATTGTGCCACGAGCAAAGCCAAAGAGCCCCAGAGTCCCTGGGCACAGTCTGCTCTCACTGTCAGGATGGCTGCAGGCAGTTCCCCAAGGGAGAGCTCCTCTGGGGCTGGACAGGGGGAAACCAACTTCTGCATGGCCACCAAGCCAGGGCCCCCTGCACCCCACTGCCCAGCAGCTGGTATCTCCTGGGCCCTGGCAGCAAGAAACAGCAAAACAGGCCCTTGTGACACACTGCTCCCAAAAAAAGCCAGACGTGTGTAATGTTGTGAACAACCTGTGCGAGACTGGTTCTGGTATTCATTAATGAGCCAAACAACGCGGTGACAAAGGGCTCCTGCATGCGCTGCGCCCAGCGGGTCACGTCCTGCCCCATGGCACAAGGATTGGTTGTGTCATCCAACTTCTGGCTTCCTTCAATCTGCAAGTTGCCAATGGCTAATCCATCATCCACCAACAGGATATATCTTGCTCTGCTGCTCCCTGGTGACAGCCCTGGCTGTTCCCAGTCCCTCGCAGTCACACCTGTCCCAGCCACAGACCCTTCTGTCTTATGTGCCACGTGAAATACTTCAAGAGCAGCCTCTTTTCTGATTATATTTTCTCTTTGAACGAACTTGATTTTCCACTGAGTCAGTCACAAGGAACTAGAAAAAGTTGCACCTTCTCTCTCACGCTGCTCTCTGCCAGGAGCATCCTCCCCTTTGCTGTAGCATAAGCCATGCTCCCCAGCTCTACCTGACTCCTGTAGGCTCACTGTGAAGAGACATTCTTGGCAACACAATATTTTCTGTGCGCAAAACGTCAACTGTTTTCCTAGTTGTAATAAATCTCAGTCATTACTGTTCTTTTCCATTATTTTTATAGTTGCTCACAGACTTTTTTTCTAATGCAGAGTTGGCTTGACTACTAACATCCTTCTGTTTCTTCCTCGCTTTGCACAAGCTCAGATATGAAGGCTGTAGGTTGGAGACCGTCTGTGCAGAAGCGGTAGTCTAATGCCAGGATTGGCTTCGTTTCTTCATGTTTGGTCTAGACAGCTTATATAAGACTCAAACAGCTGCTTAGTTAGGAGTCCTCCCTGCTTGCGACTCTGCCAAGTCTTGCGCTGGACTATTAATCCTTGTCAGTATGTCTAGTCTGCTGCAGGCAGGCTGAGCTATATTGCATTAAAATGCCTTATCTACATACAAAAAGATTGCTAGCACATTGTTTGGCGTTTGATACGTGGTCACAAATTCCCTTCGGAAATAGGAGAATTTATCCACAGCAAAGCTGCTGCGGTCACCATCAGTATCCTGGGGTGCTTGCCAGCTCCATGGTCCCTGTGAAGTACTTTTCTACCCTTTCCGTGTCTGGAGGTCGTTCTTATAAGTCATGACATCAATCACTAAATCAGGGTCAGCCCTTGCTTCTCCATGTGTGGCTGTCACAAGCCAGTGCTGTATTCCCCGTGGCTCCGACCACGGCAGCCCTTTCCAAATGGAGATGCTGTATGTCAGTGGCTGCTGAACTCCTGCTCCACCCGAGGTCTTCACTGCCACTACATCAAACGTGGCTGTGGGCAGTTGCCAGTGCACGGTGTCTCCGCAGCTGACACAGAGCCCGGGTGAGTGGCTGCAGAGCCAGTGGCCCCAGGTCTGGCACTGCTGTGGTGCTGGGACCCAATCCTGGCCAGATCCCACCTGCAGTCTTGCTTCTCCTTCTTCCGCGTCTCGGGGATTTTTCACTCTTTCCCAGCACTTGGAATAAAGCCTATGTCCAGAAGGGTACCAGTTCTACACTCTTTTTCGCCATGCTGTGGGATGGGAGAACAGCTGGTTCCCTTTCGTGGTGCACTTCTGCTTTCTGCCTCTGCCACCATCACCCTCCAGAACAACAACTGATAGCCTCAGTGATGGGGGAGGCTGTTACCTACAACAAAGACTGCACTACATCTCCTTTGAAGGAGTTACCAGAGGTGGCTTTGAAGTAATTTTGAATTTTTTCTTCCATCCAAAGCACAGGGACCAAGAAGTCTTTCATAAGTCACTGGACAAGGGAGTAACAGAACTGCAGGAACACAAGTCCTTCCCAACATGAGATGAGTCACAGAACCCTCCAAAGCCAAAGGACTTCTGAACATACTTCTACCTCTACTAGTGCAAGCCACCGGAGACTTTACTTTTTCACAGTTTTGAATGCTGCAGCTTGCTCTCCCTTGACGAATTCTCCTGTCTTGACACTGCCACAGACTGCCCCTCAACGTCAGCCATGTTTCACAGCAAACACACCACATTTCACAGAACACTTAAATTTCTCCTAATTTGTACCCAATTTGGATTCTTCTTGTGCTGTGCTGTTTCTCAAGGAAGTTGTTCTCCCAGCCATCCAAAACATGCCTCATTCTTACCCCACTGTAGCTTCTGCACTTGCAGGATACAAAAACCACCTGTCACAAAATGACGCTGTTTCTGATCCACTTGCAGTATTTGCCTTTCATTCTTGCGCATGCACATTCCTTTGGTATCCTGCAAAGTAGAGAGCTGTTGTTACACGCCTTCTCCTCTTCTCCTAGCATCTGTTAAAATGTTTTCCTGGACCCAGGTACAGATGGTAAATAGAGCCAAGCAGAATGATGGATGCCAGCAGCTTTCACTAGGACCATACAATGGATTAAAGCCTTCAGATGACACTTCAAAAAACCCTCAACATTCCCAAGATGCTCACACCATGGATTTTTCCACCCATGCCTGGTACTGCTGCCTGCTGGTTCCAACAGCTGCAGCCCAGGAGATGACCTCAGCTCTGCCAAAGGCTTGGGAAAAGCGAGAGCAGAGCCAGCCAGCTCCCCGTGTGCTCCAACACTCCAACATGAGTCCTGCAATGGTGGAAGCCTGAGCATCCTTACTGCAGGCTTGCAAAGGTGGATCTCTGGTCCATGAAATCAGCACACAGCAAAGTACTGAGTTCAGAGTATTGCTCCATTTAGTGCGCTAAATACTCTTCAAGCGCTGGAAAGCAAGTGACACCAAGAAAGTCCCTTCACAGCTTGTGTTAAGGAAGAGCTCACAGGGACAGGCCCAAGGCACACACTACACACTGCCTGCTCTCCAACACCTTTTGTATTGCACACATGCAGAGAACCAGCAGCCTCGCTAGCACAGCTCCTTATTTCTGACAAGTGCCCCCTTCTCTGCACAGCCAGTGCAGCTGTTACAGGGAATTCTGCCTTTTTATTCCTCAACTGCCTCATCCTGTTTCCATATACAATCTTTCTCAGTGGAAAAAAAGCATCAGATGAGAAGCAATTTTTGAAGATTAACCAAGGATAAATCGTCTTTGTCCCCGCTCGCTATTAGAGTGCCTGGATTTAAGGCTTCAGTCACATGTAAACAGACCAAGGAGTGGAGGAAAGCCCTTGTCAATACAGAGAGCTTGAACTGTGTCATCAGCAAATAATCAAATCTCCACAAGCAGGGGAAGCACTATCTTAGAGCAAAATATTTAGATTTTATGGAATATTGGCCAATTACAATATTTTTCTCCAAATAAAACATTTATAAGAACACTGAAATAAATATTTGAGAACGCAATATACCAAAGTCCTGAGTCACTCCTGATGCAAAAATTGTCTCCCATCTTTCAGGCAGCTTCCCCATGTAGGGTTTGGAGTTGGGATGGCCTCTGGTGGCACTGAGAGATCTGGTGATGTCCATCCCTGCTGCCTGGAAATGGTGGTGCTCCTCCTGGCAAAGCATACCTCCACATTTGAGCTGAATACTGAATGCCTGGCACTGACCAGGGCAACCTTGTGGGTCTATGGCAGCAACACCAAGGTTCCGATGGGCACAAATATGTAAAGAGAGCGAGAAAAGACCTCTTCCCTCCTCCCCTATGCTGATGGCAGTGCTCCAGCTGTGGACTCAGCCCCACAGCGCCTGCTCAGCCTTCAACCCAAACTAGTGGCATCCACACTGACATGAGGCAGAGATGATCCCTGGTGCAGTGGGACCCAGGCAGAAGACAGCAGCAGAGAGCTCAGAGGTGGCTAAGTCAAACAGGTTTGCTAAGGGTTTGAAGGAAGAACAAATGGAGAAGACAGGGCAGATAAAGGTACTGAGTTCTCACAGCATTGCTGACGGGCCAGTTTAGAAGGTGAACCTGTTGCAGCCTGGGGAAAACAGAAAAGATGCAGAACAACAGGCTGGCTCGTAAGAGAACTTTCTCCAGAGAACACATTTTGGAAGGACATCAAGGTAAAGGCAAAGGCAACAGGCACATGCAAGTCACATCTCCGGTTGTTGAAACCAAGCTCCTGATATCGGCAGAATCTAAGAGTTTTATTGCCTTTGGTTCAAAATGGCACTGCTGCTCTTGGGAAGGCCTGCAGGCTCCTTCCTTCAGTCATTTCAAAAGGACTCCGCAGATCAATGTGGACATAGATTTCTTAGAAAGTCCTGTCCAAAATTCAGATTTTCGCTGCAAGTCTGTTTGCTGCTATGGTGCATTCCATGTACCACCACTCGCATTTGCAGACAAGATCCATAACGCATGGTAGTATTCACAGAACAGAGGAACAGTTCTCTTTGACAATCATTACTGAGAGATATTTTAATGAGAAGAGTCTCCAGAGGCCTCCTTCTGCACTAGCATTGCCCAGCTGTGTTCTCTTCCAGACGTGGTCACGTGGCTGTTCAGCTCTTCATTCAAATCTCAGCCCCATCTACTTGGATGTACTCACACAAGATCACCTGTTGCTTTGTGATCACCAGAAGATCATGTCTTCAGTTGGTTGCCATTTTGCCAAACTTAAACCATTTGAGCTGTCCATGTCAAGCAAGTCCATCAGGCTGGTTTAAAAAGACACTCTGAACTGAACACAGTCCCCACATTTAAAATAACGAGGTAGGAAAAACTACTTGTTCACCAACAAAAGAAATTCTGCTCATTAACTACTTTATTAAGAAAATGCCTTTTCATCTTGGCAGAAGCCACTGAACTGTCACGCAACCACAGTTAAGGAAGAAAGAAGCTGCATGGCCTTCGGGTTCAATTCCCTTGTGGGAAACCATCCAACCTGTCCAAACTGTAAATCCCTGATTGATTCATGCCACTCTTCCACATTTGTCAGCTAAATTCTTTTAAGATTCCACCACTGCTCCTTGTCTACCAGCTTCTTGTGGGCTCTTCAGTACTGCATTTTCTGATTTAGGCGAAGAAGTCTTATACTGATATTTTGCTGCTCCTTTTTTTTTTTTTCTTGGTCTTTCAATTCCTTTTTTTTTTTTTTTTGCTTACTTCATGAAGCAAAGACAGACTTGAGGTCAGGGAATTCTGACTGGTAGAGGTGGAGGATCCTCAACATCCAAGCATTCTGCTGTTTCCTGGTTCTTCCTTCAAGATGTCTCCTTGTTCTCATCAATTTCTCCCCGTTCCAATCTCCTGCAGACTGACTTACAAAGTCACTTCTGACAGCCAATGTCTCACTGAGAATATCTAGATTAAATAATGAATTCAAACCCATGATGTGACTTTCCCGTGAGATAAGCCAGCACGAGACTGACACTGGGCTCCGTGCAAAGGGCTGTTGCATTTTCACATCAGTGCCTTCCATTCACGGTCAGGTAGTCGCATTTGAACATTTTAGTTTGTCTGCATGTCTGCATGTCTTGTAAGGATTGATTCACTGACTACTCCTTTAATGGCTGACCCAGAGAGTACAAAGCCAGGAATTAGGTCTGTCAACATAGGAAAAATTCATGAAAAATTTCATGGAAAAAGTCTCATTCTGCGTCTCTTTTTGAGTTAATCAGCAAATTGCTCTGCCACTTGACATGAACAACAGTGACCAGACTGATGTTGCTATGAACATGAGAAACAGCTCTACCCCAGACCACATAAGGCAGAACCCCTTGCTAGGAAAAAAAATGAGATCAGACACTTATTTTTTCCTAAATTCTTGATTCCATGGCTTTGTTCTTGCATTGTGTTGGGCTGATTCTGACATTCAAATCATGCTCAGGAAAAGGCAGACTGATGTAGCTCCTCTCTGAGTGAGACAATCACACCCTATTTAATGAAGAATGCCTTGTCGTGTGTTGAGAGAGGAGTGTATTTCACGGCAGGAAGAATTTTCACCTGTAAAGGAAGGTAATCAAAGTGAAACATGCAGCAGAGCCAGTGTATGGCATAGCACAAAGGGTTAAGAACCAAACTGCTGTGAGCCCACACCATGCTTTCACAGTCCACTGTAGTAATGCACTTTGAAACTCCTATGAATTCAGGGCATCCATGCAAGTTAGGTTACTGGGACCCATAACAACATCTGAACTTCATGAGAGAAGTACACCGAATGCAAACAGTCAGGACAGAACCAAGAAGGACTACGCCAACAGTGAAAATCACATTTACACAGCACAGAGGCTTATGTTTCTTAGTATCCACATACACAGAATAAAGCCACCAACCTCTGGAAGCCTCATGTAAGTGTGGGACATACACTTTGCTGCATTTGTATGGTGCAACCATAGTACTTACCAGTATAGTGACACACATTAAATGCTCGCTTCAAAGTCAAGCCTGTTAAAACTAGGCAAGATGAGGAATAACTGCTGGTTCAAGGCCTGTGCCTCCCATTTTCAGAATACAGGCCACCAACTGAACTGTTCAACTACCTCAGGCTATGACACTGTAGAAAGAGGGTTAGCAAAATACTACACCAGATTAAGGATTCAGGAAACGCTACACATAACTCCATAGGAAATGTCACTTCCCAACCAGAAACACAAAGTTTGGCCAGCGTGGATTCTAAAGACTAGTTTTAGGAGGGGATCTGGGAACTACTTCAAAGTGAAAAAGTTGCACAGCTTGAGGTGTTGAAATTAAGCTCTGTGTGTGAAACTCAGGTTAAAGAAGAGCAGGACTGTATGTTTCAAGCCCCAACATGCACTGCTGTGACAAACCACCATTCCACAGGTCATTCATCAGGATCGTTGTGTGCATCTCAGCATGCTGTTGCATCACTGCAACAAAGGCCACTCAAAGGTGAGGGAGGATTTGTCTATGACACTTTATCGCATCTGTGGAAGAGAAAGCCAGATACGTTCTACCAGTTAGTATAAGATGTATAACATATCCACATGCTGGACAGGAACTCAGGAAAACGGTGATGATAGCAGATGGAAAAAAGGAAAGTTCTTTGTCAAAACTAATATAATAAATCTAGAGCTGTTTAGTTTGAAGAGACAGCTCCCAAGCTAAAACAATCACCTTAGTGAGGACAGGTGTCAATTTGCAGCGGGAATAGTTCAGTTTCAAAAGCAAAGAAACTGAGCGGTTTGCAGCAGTGGCTCACGTGCCACAAGAGCTCAGCAATCCTCCAACCACCAGCAGACAGGTTCCCCATCAAAGAACAGCGGTGCTATGGCCAAACTAGACCAAACGTTGTGTGATCCAAATGTTGTTTTGCAAAAGGTAATTTCACTCCTTCTTGGATGTCTAGCAGTTCAGTCTAGCAGCTCAGTGGACTAGTGAACTACATAGCCCTCTAAAACTCTGTTATGAGAAACCAAAGAGCAGAGGACCAAAATATGTCTGAAATCTTCTCCAGAGCAGCGATGGAAAAAGTAAAAATGAAATTTTAATTTCTGTTGTCATTGAAAGTGAAAAAGATTTGGAAGTCAACACCACTGAACAGTGGGATGGAAAGGAGTACTTTCCTGCCAGGGACTGACCGAATGAAACGGAACTGCAATGTGCTGTTTTCTTCCAGGGGCCAGCTGGAAAGGACTGGCACCCAGTGCAGCCCTGCGATGCCACAGCAGCACAGCAAGGCTGCTCCGCTGCAGTCTGACATGGAGTTCTGCTGAAGTTGTGAATCCCTTGAGTGCAAGGAAATAAACTCTTCCTTCCTGAAGGTACAGCGATGAGATCACCACAAAGTTCCCCTTAGGGAAAGAAGGGATACCCCGAGTTCCAAAGAGACAAGGATGACAAGACACACAAGGTTAAGTTCACACTCTGTAGGGACATGTACCTGAATAGCTACTTTGTCCTTACACTGATGGGATTTATACTGCCTGCACCCATCTGCTTCTGATACTCACTGCAACACGAGGAAATAAAAGCTAAGTACAACAACAATGCTGCAATATTTAAAAGACTCAGAGAGATATTTCCCATCAAAGCCTTAAGGCCACCTAAATATCACTGTTGTCAGTGGCTTTTCCTGATGCTTTCACACAGCTTTGAAACAGAAGGCCTAAAACAAATCACTGCACACACATGCAGTTACCAGGCAGCCACCGCACACGTACACACAGCACTGCCAGCAGCACTGCAGGACTCGCTGTGCTGCAGACAACACAGGAGACGAGCAATTCAAACACAAAGCCTGCATTACAGATTTCACCTTCGCACACAACCAGATCTAAGTTTCACTGCACCGCTCCACCACAAACACTTGGGATCACCCGGATTCCTGTCCTCCTCGGTGCAGGCGATGCAGCCGTCCTGTCAGCATCCATTCCACCCGTCAGCATCCATTCCACCCGTCAGCATCCATTCCACCCGTCAGCATCCATTCCATCCCGTCCGCATCCATTCCAAATGATAGCGGGGCGTTTTTCTACTGATGTTCCGCAGTACAACCCGGGCCTCCAGGTCCGCCGCGTCTGCCTGCGGTGTAGAGCGGCACCATGTTACGTACCCTACGAGCACGCTTTAAGAAGACGTTCGGCCGTTCCTTAACGGAGCCTTCGGCAGCAGAAAGAGCACGAAAACCGGGCGGCGTTAAACGCAACGGATTAAAGCTCCGGATGGGCGCCGAGTCCCGGCGGTTAAAGCCCGGTCGCCGCCCACCGCCGCGGCGCAGCTCCGAGCCGCACAGCCCGAACCGCCGGAACGCGCGCGCCTAGTGCGCGCGTCACGCGGCCCAGCGGAAACGGCGGCGGCGGCGGCGCGCGCGTTGGCTCCCTCGTCACGTGACGCGGCGGCCCAACGGCGCGGCACCGCCCTGCGGGGGGAGCGGCGGCCGCGGGCGGCGGCGAGGCGCGACCGCAGCGGGGACAAAGCGGGGCCGCGGGGCCGGGCGGGGCGCCCCGGAGGGCGCGGCGTCGTCGATGGCGCCGTCGTTCCGGGCCGGGCGGTGACCGGTGCGGGGAGCGGGGGGGGGGTTGGGGAAAAGCCTCGAGGGCGCACGCGGAGAGCGGCCCGGCCGCCGCAGCCGCCATGTCCTGCGCTAATTACAGCAGCTTGAACCGGGCGCAGCTCACCTTCGAGTACCTGCACACCAACTCGTGAGTACCGGGCTGCGGGGTGGGGCCGGGCCGGAGCCTCGGGCAGGTAAGTGGGGCCGCGGCCCGGCCCCGCGGCTCAGGCCGCCCTCCGGCATCTGTTCGCCCCCGCGAGGAGCGGTGCGGCGGTGCGGGGCTGCGGCGGATGGGAGCGGGAGAACGCGGGGCGGATCTGCGTGCGCAGCGCTGCGTGTGCAGCCCTCCGGAGTGGCCTCGCGTCTCACCTGGCTGCCATCCCTCCCTGCCATCTTGTTTGGTCCGTGCCTCGATTTTTTTGTGCCATATATTTCAAGTAGAAGCACGGGATTCTTCGAATTGGCTTTTTTTTTTTTAAAATATATATTATTTTTTGTTTTAAACCGTGGAATCCATCAGTCAAAAATTCCCGAAGAAAGCTAGAGTTTCACCTGTTTTATGAGGGGTTCATTCAGCATGTACATCTAGAACATGGTAAGTGCCAACAGGGATGGTGCTACGCACCCGCCTCAGCCCTGCCCGTGGGAAGCAGGCATTGCTGTGCCACGGATGGAAGAGTTGAAGGAGAGCTCGCTCTGGCTCAGCTGCCTTGGAGGAACGTCACAAGCAATGTTTGGCATCCGGTGGCCATCTTGTTTCCAACCATTCTGTGGAAGAGTTGATTTGATGTTACTGCCAATAGAAGAAGAAATTGAGTATCTTTTTGCTCCTGGTTTTCAGTGTGTAAAGGCAAGCTTAGAAGGAGGGACATCAGTGGTCTGCAGTTGTCTGAAGATTTCTAACTGCATTCAATTTGAAGTAGATCCGACAGCATTTGTGTTCGTAGTATAAGATACGGCTCCAGGAGCAACTACTCAGACAATCTCACTGTTACGTGTGCCAAGAACATTATCAGTTTCTTCTCACTATCAGGAAAGCATGGGTTCTGCACAAAAGAAGGACAGGAGCAGCCTAATGACGCCCTGGGGTCCACGTCCAGTAGCTTTGCTCTTTGTTTGGCCTGCAGCAGTCACACATGAAGACTGGTGCTTGATGGACGATACTGAGTCGTGTTCCTGGACTTGAGAAGCTCCCACATCCAGTTGTGAAAAACAAAAGTTCTTATGTATTAGAAAACACAAGTTCGATCACAAGTTAACTTCTGCTGTGCAGCACTGTTAGATAGTAGAGATTTCTCAGTGTCTTGGATTTGCCATGGATTCTGGCCATGTTTGTAAGAAGACAGAAGTCTGCTGCAGAAGACCAGTGGTGGTGTTGCTGCCCCAAAGTATCCCAAGTTATTCCGTATTGCCGCTATAGTTTCTGTTCTGCTTTTGCTGTTGATCTACTTATGTGCTGCATAGCTGCCTCGTTAGGAGTTGGAGGGTAATGTGTGTGAATAAGCCAAAGCCAGGGCTTTTCATACACCGTGAACAAAGAGCCTTCTGAGGCTATGGGGATCAGTGCATAAACTGGATACTTCCCTAAGAGCAACAGTGGAAAAGCCAAAACCCGTACAGCAAATAAGCAACTTCTCCCTCTTCTCAGTAATAATAATAAAAACTGAACAACCACCACCAATGACAAAATCAGTGAGCGAAGAGCTGAAGAGGATTTTTGGTAGTGGAGGCTCTTGTCTTTCAGGCTATTTTTGCTGTCAGAGGAAAACCATACAATCTCAGTGAAATACTACTTCAGTGCATGTGGGGCTTTTTTTTGTTTATTGTTGTTTCTTGTCTCTGCTTCAGAAAGGTAATACATCTAACAGTATGTTTTGAAGCACTTTTCAGGAGCCAATTTATTTGGTCCCTGAATGTGAGGACTTGGAGCCAATTGAGCCAATGGAGCCAATTGTGCTGCCATGCTTGGTGGCAGACTTTGCACCATGTACCTGAATCACTTCAGTTGCAAAGCGTGTATATCTTTTTCAACTACTGGTACTTTCGTAAGTGCTTTTCTGAAGCTTGTATATTTGAGCTATGTGGAAGTTCTTGTGGATCCAGTGAGAAAAGCTTCAGTATGTAAGCACGTGGAAATGAGTAACGTATGGCCCTTATGGTGACTGCCCAAAGACACCTGCCTGCCTTCACAACAACTGGGATTTTTTCCTTGTAAAGTAGATGCTGCTGCTTTCAGATGCTTCTGAAGCATTCACTGAAATGAAAACAACACACACCTCAGCCCAGCCAACTTATTTGGTATATCTTGAATGTTTGTACGGTGTAACAGAAGGAGTTTGCTAAGACCTGAGCAGCAGAGAATGTCTTTGAGCAGTGTTGCGTAGTTGGAGTTAACTTGTGATTGAAATTAGGTTTTATTTCTGTGACCGGAATTGCCCCTTTGAATTCTGCTCCACTGGAAGAAGTTCACTTAAATGGAAGAAGTTCAGCACAACTACTGGTGGATATGAGGAATACTAGTAACAAATAAGCATCTCTTCGTACCTCACACCCTCCTGTTTCTTCTTGAGAATATTTTCTGTTCTGGCCTGAAGTAGTGCAGTAATGAGAGGAGAGCTCGTGTTTCTGACCCAGATGCAAGACTTCCAGCTTAAGTGTTTTCCCAGATGTGACCTCCTTTGGAACAAACCTACTCTTCTGTCTTTTGTTAGTAATCAGGTTCTTGCATTCAGTTGATCCATGTCAGGTTTGGCCTCCAGCATGGAGCTGTCTTGAGTAAGTGGTAGAAGTTGGAGAGTGGTTCCAGATCAGTCAACGTACAGTGAGTTGTCACTGAGACTGTGGATTTTAGTACTGCTTTCTCCCTAACTTCTCATGTTTCACTTAATTAATGTGTATTTCTAGTGCTCTGAATCAATAGTGGTTGTATTTCTGGTGCTTTGAATTAGGTTAATGTAGCCACTGATGATGACGTTCTAGCCAGTACTTAAGTGTTTTCAGGTTATGTGTGAGCTCCGATAGACTATTTTGGCAACAGCTTGGCTTCTGTTGGTGAAAGTTATGTTGCAAGCAATATAATCCTGCAGGGTTTTTTTGCATGGAGCAAGGAAAGGGTTGTCAGCAGTTGGTAATGATGGCTGCTAAGTACTGCAGGCACCTTTGATTGTAAGATGATATCATCAGGTTTTTTGTTTTTTTTTTTTTAGATTGAGTGCTTCATGTGACTTAATTAGATACTGACAAGATCATCTGGGATGTTTTAAAAGTCTTAGTGTTGAGATTAATGTACTTAATACTAGATATTTATAGGATATATAATTTTTTTATTAATGATAAACAGCTCAAATTGATTTCACTGGCTTGTTCCAAGGTATCACTTTGCCCATATCTCTGCAAGAGATTCAGGTTTTGATAGATGTTCAAGTTAGGTGTGGTGTCAGGTTATCAAGAAATACTATTTTCTCTTGCCTTTCTTAAATGCAGTTAGTTTTTCAGCTATCTTGTTCCAGTATCTGTCTTTGGAATCTCTATTTGCATCTTTTCCTTAATTTAAAATACTGTTGAAGTTGTAGAATGAAAGCTGCTGATGAAGCACAGTTACTAGTTCTAAGGTACCCACTTTGTTGTGTTTTGTTGTTTTCTGACATGGGTTAATTTCTAAATAAACTGGGTTGTTGGATATTGATTTATAAAGTTAAATAGATTCCTAAATGATGGGAGCACTTGAACTGTGTGCACAGGAAATCCCGCTTAAAGGAAAGAGTAGCAGGTCTGAGCTTCTGGTAAGGCCTTCTGGACAGTCAGGTGGTCTTCAGAATGCCATTTCCGTTCTGTCTGTGGTTTCCTTGGAGTTTGCAGAGAAGGAAAGCTCTATTCTCTTTCTAGTGATAGCTTGGAAGGCTGATGTTTTTAACCTCAGCTGTGTTGATGAGCTACAGTTCACGATGCTGAAGATAAATGTGAAGAATTGTTTTGTAATTATTGGCATTCTGGTTGGCTACATATTTTCTGTGCCTTTGCGTCTGTTCTTCTAAAACTGCAAATCTGAACTGTGACTTCAGTCTTTGTAGCAGTAGTGACAGGAAGTTGTATGTGTAGAGGTTTCGTGCAAAGTGAAATACGTAGCTAAAAATATCTTTTGGAGACTCAGTCTCTTCTTCAGCCATCCCAGGGTAGCAATAAATTACAGAAACCTTGTTGGGTTGGTTAAATTATCTGACTCAGTAAGAGAAATTGTTTCTCCTGTCTTGTGGCTGAAGTTAAATGTTGGGGTGGATATGATTCATCTGCCTTTGAAATAACTGTTGGATTGTGAAGGTAAAGCAAGAAGTTGATTCTCCAACAGAGTTACTCAGTTAATGTTTGGGACAATCTATTGGAATGGTTCTATGGGCTCTTTGGAGATGTCCTCACCATATATCATCTGTCAAGTTTAAGGCACGTGACTACTCCATTTCAAGTAGATTCTGCGTACAAAATGTCGCAGTTAAGAGGCTGGAAACTAAATGTAGCTTTTTGTGCTGGTAACGTCTGGCTGCGTGAGTTTGTAAGGGTGCGCAACAGTGGAAGAAGATGGCATTCTGGTCTGTGAGCGGCTGCATCTGTTGGAAGTCTCCCATGATCTGGAAACTTCTTCATGTCGGAAATAAGTTACACAGTATCAGTGTGTGCATGGTGAAGACAAACCTTATGCATAACATTTATCTGTCCGTGTTTTTCAGATAGATGGGATTTAGGTGCCATGAAGAGACTTGGCATGTGGTGAATAATTGAGAATTTTACATGAATTACTGGATAATTCATGGACTTCAAGTCAATAATTCTTCATTAAGTCTGTGAGACTCATGTTTATGGTGCAGTGTTTTTCAGATTGTAAAGAGCCACAGGTCTTCTGAGCCAGATCCTCCACTGAGCAGCCTTTCTGCTCCAGCAGATAGTAAAACACATTGTAATCTTGCGTCCGTAGCCAGTGTTGGTACTGTAGAACTATGACTTGATTTGTTTAGAGCATGTGAGATTTTCATTTAATTAAAGGTCTCTCCTTCTCAGTGTTAGTGTAACACTGCTGATTCTGTGCTTTATTGCAGAACTACCCACGAGTTCTTGTTTGGTGCCCTTGCTGAACTTGTAGATAATGCCAGGTGCGTATCTGACACTGCCTAATTCCCAAGGTATATTCAGTAAATAATTTAATTAGCTGCACTGTTTAGGGGATGTTAGGCAGTCTTAACTTCTAGCAAACTTTAAGAGAAATAAAAATTAAAATAGCTCATTATATCTTAGTATGAATGTTTGAGTTGATTCTCTTATACTGGCACGTCTGCCCTGTGGGGAAAAAAAAAAAAGTGTTATTTCTAACAAGATAAATTTCATGGGGTAATTCAGTTCAGAAGGGAAATGGTTAGAAGACCGTTTAAAGGAAAGGGATTTAATGAAAAAGTAAGTTATCTTTTTTGTTTAAAGAAATTGATAAAATAGTAGTGGAATTGGGACTGTTTTATACTTGGACAATCATTGGTTCCTAGTATCCAGAGTAGTGATAGAATGAAAACGAATCAGAATTGGGATGTTGAAAAGAAGGCAAGAACAAGTAGAGCAGCTGTGATTCTTGATAGACCTGGTATTTGGAAAAAGCATATCTTAAGCCACATTTCTCATATTGGAGCCTATAGTTACATCCCAGCCTTTGCATATTTATCCTTTCAGCTTCACCAAATATGATATGGCATGGTGAAAATATTTTGAGATTATATCCTATCAGGTGTGAATTGTCACACCTTGCCGTTAGCAATGTAAGAAGCTGGAAATGAAATATTTCTGTGTGTAGGAAACTAGGACTCTGTGCCTGTATGTTAAATGCATTTCAACTCTCAGTCAGCAGCTGTTGCACTTCTTTGCTTTTGCAACAGCATCATTAAATGTAGCTCGTTCGGACTGATGAGCTTTTTTCTTTTCAAAACTTGATTCATCCTCTGGCAGAAGATAGACTCTGTAGATTGTTAACCTTCTGTGAAAGGTAGTTTTACTTGGAGATACAAAGACAATGCGAAGTGGCTTTGGCATTTACGAAGTGGGTGTTTATTGCTATAGTAGAACTACACTCTTGATCAGCTTGTAAAAATCTATGGCTGTCTGGAACATGGCTCGTCCTTCACATTGTTGCCACTACTGAAATGCACGACCCACAACCTCACTGTCCTCACGTCTGTTGTTTGGTCTTCATAAACATCCAGCAAGCACTGATGAATGTCAGTGGGTGCCATTTCTTCCATGTGGAGGAATTCATCTCTACACCCTTGCTTCAAACGCACCTGCATGTCAGATGCCATTCTGTCAGACTGCCCCTCTGCTGCCATCTGTCCACAGCAGCAGCATGTAACAGGATATTGGTGGGAAGGTTCAACCTCCACTGCCGTGCCACCAACATCCACCTCTGACATTGTGGGCTGACATCATAAAATAGAAGGCATTTCTTTTGGAGCAAATCTTGTATTTACAGAGTTTTATGCGGAAGTTAATAAATTTTTCATAGGAAAAATGTATGTGGTGTGGAAGAGGAGGGAGCTCAGAAGTGTGCACTTTTTTTGTTTCCTTACTATGACTTCTATGTATAAGTCAGTGATACCATAACTAGGTTTCATTATGTGCAGTTCCAACATTCTGTTTGAGCATGGGTTCAAATAGACAAAAAGCAGAACAGCGTGGTTTTTTTAGCTTGTCGTACTGGGTGCTGGGCCTTCGTGCACTTTGATGTGTGCAGTCAGTTCACTTTTGAAGTTACTGAAAGTGCCTGGCTTTAGCTTCATTTCCAGTTGACATTTGAATACTGACTGGGTTTTTGTTGCTTCATAGAGATGCGGATGCCACAAGAATAGACATTTATACTGGTAAGTCACTCCTGCTTCTTCCTTGTGTGCTGTCAGTCGAGTCAGGAGTTAAAACTTGGGTTTTGGCTACAAATGTGCTTTGTAAGAGTGAATGTATTTGTGTCCATTTCTGCTTGTCCTGTGCTTTTGCGTCTTCAAAAAACAGTGCCTTTACGAGTAGCTTGTGCAAGATCAGTTTTCAGCTGAGGTCAGATAACACCAAAGTGGGTTGTTTGTACTGGGTGTTTAAGAAATGTGCTTTTACAGCGCACAGTTGTAGCATATATTTACATGCAAGTTAAAGTGCAGGAGAAATTAGTCACTGTGTAATAAAAACGTAGTGCCCTTTTTTGGAGCATAGCTGTATCATGTTTATTGTGTTACTTCTCCCATGAACGCTGCTTAGCTTGAGCAGATTTTCCATTTTATGAAACTTTTAAATTTGTGCGTGGGAGTATTAAATAACTCTTTTGTAGAGCACCGAGAAGACCTGCGAGGTGGATTCATGCTGTGTTTTCTGGATGATGGAACAGGAATGGATTCAAGTAAGTGATAGCAATTTACATTTGTGTTTTCAAGCTGAGATTTCATGTTATGGCTTAAGCTGAATTAACAGCTTGGAATTATCTAAGGGGTAGTTCCATGCTTGGATACGTGTTTCTGCCTCTGCACTGGCCCTTTCTCACTGTGTCAAACTCTTCACCTCCTCAGTTTGTAGAAAAATAAGAAAACTGTTGTGCCTCATGATAGAAATGAGTCAGCTTTGCTTTTGAATTTCCATTGCACAAAAGTTGGCTTTGGGGATAGAAGGAGAATAGTACAGCCAGGAAAAGGAAAAGGTGATGGGCAGAGGCCTACTTCCATCAGGGGCTGCCAAGCGATTCGTTTCTCATCCTTAATAACAAACGTGTGCAACCTTAACTTTGAAAGCATTGTGCTATTGTTTCATCGTTGTGATAGAGATCAACAGAAAGTCCTAGGAGTATGAGAAGAATGTAGCAAAGTCTGCCTCATCATGAGCACTAATGTAAATCAGTGCTGGGTTTAGCAGGAGTAAAGCCTTCTTGCTTTGCATTAGCATCAGCAAACAGCACTGCCAATTCATGCACCTTATTTGCATCTTGAAGATCCTGCTTTGAGGAGCTCTGCTTGCCAATGCTTTTACTTACAATTAATCTCAGAAGTTATCTCTAATTGTATTTGTAAAGACTTCTTTGCTTCAATCACTTAACTTGCTTTTCATACCACTTCTTGTTCCTTAAACTGTATTTTGAAGATTGGAAGCTGAATAGTGCTTTCATTTTACTGGATGCTGTGAAGTACTAAACTCTTGATCACTTACTTAGATCTTCATTTCTTTAATTGTTATGTATTTAAGGCCTACTGTGGTGAGGAACAGCATTTAACTGGGATTTGTGGTGGTGCCCCCAGACTCCTTCACCTGGCCACTACGCTCCAGGCTTTGCTCAAGCAGATAAGGAGATGCCTAAGGCCTTGCTTGGGGTTGATAACACTGTCTTGCTAGGAAAGATAACAACCACGTGTCTGTCTCAAAGTGAGGGGCTTAAAGAACTGATAGCAGACACCCAGTTAAGTAGCTGAGGACCAGTTGAGCATGTGCTAAATACTATGAGTCAATCATCTTACCCTACACATAGCGGCCCAGTAGCCCCTGGAGCACAAGGCTGACTGTGATCTCCCCAGTTCATCTAAATGTTGTGAAGCTTGGGTGACTGTAGTCACAGGGTGGATTACTTTGGAGGTGACCTGTTGAGATGTCTACCTCTTAAGGGCAGATGCAGCATTGGGGAAACCTTCAGGGTGGTGAATCTGCAAGGATTCTGGTCCATGGGAGTTCCCTATGCAACCTTATTAACATCAAGGGAAGTTGGTATGCTGACTTGTAGGAGATGCAGCACAGAGGGTGGAGCAGTGTATGAACACCATGGCCGGGTGTTATAACACCACAGGGATGGGAGCTTGGTGCTACTGTGGAACTGATGAACTGTGTAGCTGTCACCCTGAGTCAGCAGTTTTTCATTTTCCATTGCACGAAATGAAATGAAGGTATGTCTGACTGCAGTTACCCAAGCTCCACCTGAAAGCGAGGAAACTGTAAAAAGGCCTTAAGAGAGGAGGAATTTTGAGGAAGATGACAGACAAGCTGGGAGGACATCACTGTCTTCTGGGGCTGATTTGGCAAGCAGAGCCTCTCCTTCCTCCCATAGGGACAACTGTTGGATGAGCTTCACATGCTTGTTTATACTGAATGATTCCGTAGGAAACTTAGAACTCTCAGTAGAGTTGTTTCCCAGTTTAACGTGTTTGCAGTTGGGCTCTGTTATTCTCAGTACTTGCACATGTACTGCAGCCAGTGTAGAACAGAATCATTACATCTTTAAGGTTGGAAAAGAACTCTAAGATCATCAGGTCTAACTGTCCACCTACCGCCAACATTGCCTACTAAATCCTGAAACCCATCCAGTTCCAATCTTGACAGTGGGCAGGGACACCTCCCACCAAACCAGTGTGCCCAGAGCCCCGTCCAGCTAACCTTTAATGCCTCCAAGGGATGGAGCATCCACAGCTCCTCTGGGCAACCTGTGCTATGGCCTCGCTGCCTGCGGGACATAGAATTTCTGACCCCTAATCTGCTGGCATGTCACTCAGGAGGTTTTCTGTCCCAGTTCTGGGTGAACAGCAGTGAGGACTTAAACAACTCCATCTCTTGTTTTTATGCCTCAGATGTTTGATGTTTCTTATTAGGAGTTGTTTTTTTTAATTGGTGTCCTTATTCTTTTTCTGGAGTTTTAAAGCTCGATCTGCCATGCTCAGGCTGTTCTTTCAAATTGTTTCTTGTCTTTTCTGTTTGGCACAGCTCACGTCAGGGCTCTTTTTGTTGCCAGGGAGTTTGTTTTCTACATCTAGCAGCTCTGAGACACGACGAGACGAAAACAGTATGACTGAAATAGTTGTAAGTGAAAATCCCTCTAGGGCCTTAACTCAAGAAGTGTGGAAGAGTTTTCATTTATACCTTGTTTGGTGGAGGATAAGGATTGAATGTCTCTGCTCCTGACCTTTGGGAGGAATGTCTTTGCCCTTCAGGACTTCTCTCTTCAGGGCATCATTGATGTTCCTCTGCCCAAAAGAAACTGCTTTTGATTCTCCAATGCTGAATGGTAAACCATATGTTCACCTTTTCTGAGCAAGGAAATGCCTCAGATAATTACTCTTCCTTTTTTAGGCTTCTAAAATATTTCTTAAAAGCAGCTGTTGATAAAAGTTTTTTGCGTAGCAAAAAGGGGCTCGTAATGTGCTCTTAGAATATCTCACATACATCAGTCTGACTTGGTTTTGAAACTAACACAATAAAAAATAAAATCCAGAGCTCCAAACATGAGATAACCCTCTAACGTTTGCTTTCATTGGCGTGAAAGTACCATCGTAGGCTGGAAAAAGGAAAGAGGTTCTGTGATCCTTTCAGAATGTGCTTTTGAAACATCCCATAGACCTTTGTGAACATCGTGAATAGAGGTAGGAAGGTTGTTGCAGAGTTGTTCTCTCATATTTTTACCTTGTCGTTTGTTGCTTTAAATCTCAATGCCATTTGCACAGGTAATGGCATTCTAACATACAGATGGGTCATTTCTCATTAAACCAATGAGCCTCACTGCCAGTGCTAGTGAACCTGGGCATCTTCAAACCCAGCCTGACCATTGGCTCCAGCTCTTTGTCATGGTGGGATATAGTAAGAGATGTCCCAGGCTCCCTTGTAGCTTCTATCTGCATTGTGGATGTAATTGCTGTTAGTTTTCCTGTTTAAACTATTGTTCCTGTTAAGGCACTTCATGTTCCCTTGTATCTGGAATTGCATTTCATTTCTCCTAGTAAATTCTGTGGTGAACTGATTGCTATCTTTGCGGAAAGGGAGGGCAATTCTTCTGTCCTACAGATGATATTAAAAGGCTTTGTACCCTGAACAATGGAAAGGCTTGAACTAAAAATGGCAGCCCCTCTCAGCTGTGAAGCTCTCATATCCATTACTTTTGTCCTATGTCATTAAAATACTCTGACTTTATGCAGTAGTTGCAAAAATCAGCTTTTGGCATAGCAGTGTGTTAATTGCTCAGAGTAAGGAGAAAGTAATTCATTTATTCAGAACTGAAAAGTTTTTTGTATGGTGACTTATGCTGGTCTGAGGGGCACTGGTTTGTGGTGTCAGCGATAGCTGCATGTCCCAGCGTTGGGTTTTGGTTTACGAGCGCGGTGATAATGTGGTTGACACAGCAGATGATCTTGCTGACATTTTTTAGTTAACAGAAAACATCTGGGTGCAGTTCAGATGGGGGCACTGCTCTGATACGAAACTCAGAACTCATTTTATCAGTGTAATTGCATCTGTGCAGCACTTGTAATATAGGCAGTGCCATTGATCTGGATAGCAGATCTTCAAGGTGAGACCTTGGCTCGTGCTTGAGGCCTCTTCCATATGACAAGCTGTTCTACTGAAATAAACATATTCACATCTAGAACGTGTATCCAAGTCTCTGTATTAAAAACCAACCTTGGATTTGCTCTGTCTCTCGTTGCAGATGAAGCTGCCAGTGTTATTCAGTTTGGTAAATCAGCCAAGCGATCGCCAGAGTCGACTCAAATCGGGCAGTATGGGAACGGCCTGAAATCGTGGGTATTAATCACAGCCAGTCTCCTGAGATTGTGGAGATTAGAGCTGAGATAGTCAGTGCTTTGTTGTTGATTTTTTTTTTTTTTTTTTTTTTTTTTTTTTTTGCTTTGAGGTGTTTCTTTGATCAGAAAAAATGCGTGCAGATGAAATCTAAATAAAGATACCATGTTTCGGTATGCAGGAGCACTTTGGACATGTGCTGCAGCAGGGAGCTCTGCTCTGAGCTGATGGCAGTGTTGTCATGTTGTGATGGGGGGTTGGATCAGAGCTGGAAAAGGTAGCGAAAAGCAGGAAGAAAAGAACAAACCTTGGTGTCTGTCAGATCAATAGTGAAATTGAAGCAAAAATAATGCTGCAGCCTCTTACTAGGAGATTTGGCTGGTGCAAGTCAGACGGACTTACACTGCGTATATGATGTGTGGAAAGCTCCATTAGACTTCAGCTTTAAACTGTGAGTAGTATGAGAGGAAGGAGTTTAGAGAGCTGGGGTTCTTTTTGTAAGATATCCAGGTCTAAGTGCTTTTTTGGAAGGAATGATACATGTAGAAAGAGAGGGCCGTTACTATTTTTAAGCCATTTTTTTTCTGTTACCTGCTTTTGGAGTCTCACAATTGAGCAGAATGGAAACAAACTGATAACTTGGTCTGCTTTCTAAAGTGTTTGCATAGAGTCTGCTGGTTTGCTAAGAAGTGGTGGTCATCAATTGTAACGTGCTGCCTGAAATCTTTCTCCAGGGGTTCCATGCGGATTGGGAAAGACTTTATCCTGTTCACAAAGAAAAGTAACACCATGACTTGCCTCCTCTTGTCCCGGACGTTTCATGAGGAAGAAGGCATTGATGAGGTTTGTACGTAATGAAGTAACATGATGAGTGCTGAAGTCAGTGTGGTTCTACCTGCTGAAAATTTGTATACCTTTAGTTCAGATATTCTTTATCCGAATTCCTAACATGGAAGTATTTCTGTGCTATGTGCATATACTGTGCATGGTCAGTAATGAAGAGTTTTTATTTTGCACTACGACATGTCAAGAAGTATTTTTCATTGTGGCATCTGAGGGAGCTGCACAAAGAAGCCATTGATGGAGCAGTGGGCAGCCAGCAGTGGTGTGTGCAGCTCCATAGTGCCCCTGGAGCCAGGAGTTTTGGCATGAGCTTAATTCTGAATCAAGGAAGGGACATCCTCATCCTGCAGGCATTCAGGGCCAGGCTGGATGTGGCTGTGGGCAGCCTGGTCTGCTGGTTGGTAACCCTGCACATAGGAGGGGGGTTGAAACTGGATGAGCATTTTGGTCCTTTTCAACGCAGGCCATTCTATGATTGGATGACTCTCTGTACTTGGTGTACATCTGCAGTCTATAATTCTATCTGTGCTTCTGTTCTAAACAACAGAAAACTGACAACCTTTCTAGAATCATACAAAAGTCATTAAAAAAGGGAAATCGGAATAAACAAAGAATGCTTCAGCTCGAGGGAGGTGTTAAGCACAGAGGTTGATGTTTGTTTTTCTTAAAGAATGAAAGCTTGTGGTTTTTTAGTGTTAGGTATAAATCACTGCCAGATGAAAGAAGCCATGGGTTGTGTTGATGTTGAGCAGCCAGAATTTCACAGGTTGCTTTGGGGCTGTTTGCTCCAAGACTTGATGTTGTAGAACTTGGGAGGCTGGAAAAGAGAGATCCTAGAGCAGTTGGCCGTTACGCAAAGCATTGCAAAGTTAAGAAGAGCTCCTGCACTAACTGTTGGCCTGTGGAAAGGGCTGAGTTCGCTCAGCATCGATCCGTATGAATGGCATAGAGGGGGTGGTGAGTCTGGGTTGCTCCTGATGCTGTGCTGTTTGCAGGTCATTGTTCCACTGCCCACCTGGAACGTGTGGAACCGAGAGCCTGTGAGTGACAACATGGAGAAGTTTGCTATTGAGACAGAGCTGATTTACAAGTATTCCCCGTTCAAATCAGAACAGCAAGTGATGGAGCAGTTTAATAAGATCTGTGGTGAGAAAGGTCTGTATGGTGCTGGCCATGGGCAAGGTAGTTTGGGGCTTGGGCTGGATTTGTCTAATTAACTTGTTACTTGCTCAGGTACCCTGGTGATCATCTTTAACCTCAAACTGATGGACAACGGGGAGCCAGAGCTGGATGTGACTTCTGACCCTCGAGACATTCAGATGGCGGAAATCCCCCCAGAGGGAACGTGAGTGTGACTGACATTACAGGCCCTTGGATTTTGATCCAGTTGTTTGGGGTTTGACTGTATGCTGTGTGCGTGTGGTTTTCTAAAAGCAGCTTTTTCTGTGCTGAGGAGTTTCTTAGCAGTGTGGGGTTCACATGTACAAATGGCTCACAGGCACTGCACCTTTGTGTTGGTCTGAATTTCTGCATTGACTCGTCTCAGTCAAAGCAGCCAACTCAATAACCTTTAATGTCACCAAGGGAGGATGCCCTCAGCTATGAGTGTAATTTTTGTAGGTGTCAGGTTTTTGTCAGTGATGCTGGTCGTGAGTCTGATCTCAAACAAATGTTTAGCTTGTGGTTAAATGAACACCAAGAAAATGTGAGTTATTGTGCAGGTCAGTGAGCAGATGATGCTGGTGGATGCAGGCAGCCACTGGACCTTCCTTAGGTGAAGAAAGAGAATGTGCACAGAGGGCAGCTTAGAGGAGCAGCGGAGGGTGGTGGTGTTGATTCCACGTGTCAGGGAGGATGAGCTTTCTGGAAGCTTCGTAGCCTGAAAAGGAAATACTGACCCTAAACCACGGTGGTGTTGGAATATATTAGTTTGATGCTTAGTATGCAGGTGCAGCAAAGCTCTTGGGGACCTCTAGGGACCTACTAGGATTCTCAGTTTCCTTAGTGCACAATGGTGAGCTTCCATGATTACCACTGATAGAGGAAGGAGCTGCTTCTCCCATGTGCTGTTATTTCAGTGTTGGATCAGGGCAGGTTCTGCTGGAGCATACTGGTGAACTGAAGGTCAGATGTACTGACAAGTAGAACACTTGGTGTTAACTGGTTCAGGTCGTAGCTATGGCCTTTGTTATCCAGCTTTATTCAGAACATTCCTTTCAAGCTGCAGTAATACGTATGTAAATGTTTGGCAGCAACATGTAAAATACACAACTCGGTGCAAAAATCTACAGAACACAGAGGTTGAAAAAAATACCACTGGAATGGTAAAATAGAAAAAGCTTTTGTTTTTATCTCACTCACTTGTTGAAGGTTGCGTGTTTGCAGTGTTTTGGAGTAGATGCCTGGTATGGCAACACAACAAGGTATTAATGGTGCTGTAGGTGCCTGAAATAAGTTACAAGGTAGTGAAAATCAGTGTGAGGAGGTGATTCTGTTGGTCATTTGGAACCTAGGTACCAATTCCTTGGGAAACAAGAATTTTAAAAGTTTTTTTTCAATGGAGAAATTTGTTCATTTTGTTTGTACAGAAGTGCAGGCTGTATGACAGCAGTGTGTCTGGGTTGTTTTTAGCTAGAGAAGAATTGAGAGGGGAAAACTGTGCAGGAAAAAGGAAAGACAAAAGATGAGCAGCGTGAAGGAGTCGTTGGTTCCTCAGGGGATTCATTGAATGAGTCAACTTTGGAGTATGTGGTCATAACAGGGAGAGTGTCTCCTGCAGGGAAATGCAGAACCAACTGCTCAGGTTCTGAGCATGTCTCTCTTGCAGAAAGCCTGAGCGCCGCTCCTTCCGTGCCTATGCTGCTGTGCTGTACATTGATCCCAGGATGAGAATCTTTATAAACGGACACAAGGTGCAAACCAAGAGGCTTTCCTGCTGCTTGTACAAGCCAAGGTAAGCGCCAGAGCCAAAGTCTGCTTACACGTGCAGGACCTTCCCTACAAAAAAAGGTTTAGCATTTTGCTGTCTGGATGTGTCCTGCATAACTCCGCATTGAAGCCACAGGAACAGATGATAGGAGACAGGGATGTCACACAGGACAATGTCAGGTGCTTTATATGGGAGCAGACGGATGATGTTAGTTGCTCTGCCTATATTTACCAAGGCTGTAACCCCATCAGAAGGCCAGCAAATCTGGCAGGCACAGCTTACCCTTCGTAAAGCTGTGTTGGCTGTCACCAATCACCTCTTTATTTTCCGTGGGCTTTAGCATAGTTGTCAAGAGCACGTGCTCCAGTGTGTTGCCAGGCACAGAGGTGAGCTGACTGGCCTCCAGTTCACCTGGTCTTCCTTTTTTTAATAGGACAGGAAAATACCTAGGGTACATCCTAGAATTATTACAGAAAGGAAACCACGCTGAACACTCTGAAATAGTTATGTTGGAAATTAACGTTTATCAGTGGTTAATCTAGGTTTGAGTAGAGATTGGGAAAGACTGTTCCTTGTCCTCCTTTTTAATTCCCTTAAAGATGGCACATTTGAAAGCGAGATGAGGTGTGCTGGCAGTTGTCTTCAAAGAGAATAAAGAAGTTTCTAAGGGGAATAAAGGGAATGTGTTTTTAGGTCTGCCTGAGACGAGAGTATTCCTCTGTCCATGATAGCACACAGGCTGCATTCTAAGGTAGCCCTGTGCCTTAATAACACACCACCATGTTGTACTGCAGTGGAGTTCTAACAGTGGGCCCACCACCTACTTCCTGGGTACTTTTACTGTTGCAGTTAGTTGTCAAGCTGCTGATTAGTGCCCTTTGAACCTGGCCAATTTTCAGCTTACATCAGTCTGCCTGTCAAGCTCATACTTACTCAGCTTCTTTAATTAGAATTTGGAGAGTGGTGTCAGAAACCTGAGAAAAGTCAAGCGAGTTTGCATCTACTGCTCTCCCCTTCTCAGCCTTTTCACTGTCAAAGGCAGTCAGAATGACTTGCTGCTGTAAATCCTGGTTTGCTTGGTTGATGGGATCTTACACTCTGAATTTCTGTATTTTACCTGTGTGTGATTGCCATGTGCTGCTTCATCCCGTGCCACAGTCCAGAAGAGTACTATGGGAGGAAGGCAAAAGGGGAGAGTATTACTTTAGAGTGTCTAGACTGCATCCTCCTGGTCTTGTACTCCTAATGCCAGCCATGGATGGCTGCATGGCTGCTGAAATTTCATCGTAGATTTTGAGAGCCGTTCTGGTAGGTGCCCACAGTGTGCCATAACAGGCTGTGAAAATTCATTCACTTCCCTTCTGGTCCCTGAACAGAACTTATTCTCTCTTGAACAGCTCTTTCTTGAGGAACCTGCTAGAGGAAGGCCAGTCAGTCAGTCCTTTTTGAGAATGAAGTTGCTCTTTTTACAGCTGTTGGTGATTTGTTTGCATGTTTCCATGAACTTACTGAAAATGCAGGGTGCTGGTGTCATGGATTTTCCCTTCAGAGTTGAAGCCGGAGCTCATGCATCCCTGTCTGGCTCCTGAGGTGTCTGCAGCTTAATGCTACTCTCCTGGACTTGCAGAATGATTTGTACAGGAGCATAGAGGGGAAGCCTGCTGATGTTACACCGTTCCTTTGGAGGACAGTTGATGCTGCAGCACTTGAGCACGGCTGTCTGTGGCAGAGCTGCTGCAGTCTAGGCCGGATTACTGCTGAGCTTTTGTAGCCAGCTACAAGCATGTAGGGGCAGTGATGGTCCTCCTGGCTGGCAGCCCAAAGGATGCTGTGCTGAGTGTTCTGTGTAAGGGCTATTTGCTAATCTCTGCGGGAGAGTCATGGTGCCCGAGTGTTAATTTTATTCATATCCTCCTAATTAAAGACTGCTTAAGTACTGTAATGGAATGGCATTCATCCATCGGTATAGAGACACACCTGGCCATTTCTGTGGCTGGATTTTTAAGAAAACGTGTTATACACTAGCTTGCCATGCTAAGAGCAGGCCATTACTTGATGGTGAGCTAAGAAATGATCCTGACTGTAGTCTTTTTACATCCTTGGTGAGCTTTTGGCCAAGTGTCTTTCTGCTTGAAATGATCACTTCATGTTCTGCATTGGGCCATTCTGGTCTCAAGATCTGCTGAGGAGGGTGGCCTGCTGAAGGCAGTGAATTCTCTCCCATTGGTAAGGCAGTAACTCTGTCTTCATCTCTGAAGGAAGATCATTTAACAGTGACTTGTCTGCAGGTTAACTTTTTTTATGTTAGGGAGCAAAGAATGGAAATCTGTAATGGTCCTCAGAGTGTTTAAATGCCTTTACTGTGCAAACCTGGGTTTTGCAGCCTTTGTTTTGCTCTCCTTCAAAAATAACAGCTTGTGTTCTGAGCAGGACATCTGTTGTTCTGTTGTCACTTGTCCTTCCTTAATGCTGTGGGTTGTATAATCAGCTACCAATGTGTTCCTCCCATTCAGGTGGGAGAAAAAGGTCAAGACTGAGGAAGCAGTTTTTCCTTACAAAACAGCTCTGGATATATGGATACATTCTACCCTTTGCTTGAGTTCAGTGAGATCTCATACAACCTTTCTGGAATGTCCAGGAGTCAGGAGCAAGTTGCTTCTGTGCAGATCTTTCAGCAGCGTTTATAGGTGTGATGCCGCAGCACCACCCTCCCTGGAAGCTGCTTTCATCTCTTGAACAGTTACTTCATCTGTTGCCTCCCACAATCACTGTTTCAACTTGTTTGGCAGCACAGTGCATGCAGCTAGAAGTAAGCAGGCAGTTCTGCACTTTAGCTTATATGCCTGCTATTTGAGCAAGCAATGATCTCAGCAGGCATCAGGTGCTGGTGGCTGCAGTAGCACTGCGTGCTGCTTTGTTTGCCTTGGCTGTGTGCTGTGTGCTATTATTGCACCACGTGCAAGAGAGTTTCCTTCATGAGGACACTGTAGGATGATTTTGAAGGTAGGGAAATGTGGATTTCTTGTCTGTCAGACTTCTCAATGCGGATCTGTTCCCACCACTTGAATGTGAGCTTTCCTGGCTGTAGCCAAAGCCATTTGGCATTGCAAAATAAAGCAAAACGTAATGGTTGGGTGGTTTCTTCTTTCAGGAATTGTTCAGTCTCTGGGACAGTTTATCTGGAACCAAATCTGTGTTCCTTGTTTTGCTTTTGGGCTATTGAACATTCCTGCAAGTAACTGAAGCTGGTGCAGGGAGCAGCGCTGGGAAGGTGGGAGTGGAGCTGGGGTGGCAGCTTAGTCTGCCTCTCTGGGTTGAAAAAGAGGTGTACCTTGCTTGGTGAAGCAGGCTGTCTGTGATCTTGCCCAAGTACTTCACTTAGAATCATAGAATGGCTTAGATTGGAAGCAACCTTAAAGATCATCTCCTTCTAATCTCCCTGCTGTGGGCATGGATGTTTTCCACTAGACCAGGCTGTCCAAAACCCCATCTAGCCTGACTGAGAACAGTTCCAGAGATGGGGCTGCAGGGGCACTCTGCTGGCTTACACCCAGCTTCTTGCCCACCAGAACCCCCAAATCCTTCTATGCAAGGTTGCTCTCAAGGATTTTTTCTCTACACTTAGCTGGGATTGCCCCGACCCAGCTGCGACACTCTGCACTTGGTCTTGTTTAAACCCCACTACATTCATGTGGGCCCACTCCTCAAGCTTGTCCAGATCCCTGTGGGTGCCTTCCATCGTGTCAGCCACACTGCTTAGTTTGGTTTCTATAGCAAACTTACTGAGGTACTCTCAACACCACTGCCTGTGTTGCTGATCAAGATGCTGAAGAGCACTGGTTGCAGGACAGACCAGGGGGACACCCCTTGTCACCAGCCTTCACCTGGACGTGGAGCTGTTGACCATAACCTTCTTCCTCAGGAGTCATTTGTTGAGATCATTCAGCTTCACCCTGTTCCCTCTCACCCAGGAATGTAAGGCAGAATGTGGGTGATGTAATTTAATTATGCCAACGTGTTGACAGCAGTTGTGTTTTTCAGAATGCGTTCTGGTTCTTGGCTCCAGGTAGCTTAGATCATCCTCAAGTAGGTTTGAGGAGATTGCACAACCCGGTATCTGACTCTGCCTCTCCTAACGTGGTTGTTTGACATGTTGCACTGTGTGTGGAAGGTAAAACAAGCCATTGCAACTCAATAACACTTTACAAGGTTGTAAATCAGAAGTGTCCTGTATTTAGAAGCTGCAACTTGAAGCTGTGTTCAGACATTTCCTATGCTGCTTTACAGGCTTTGAGCTAACTCTGCCTGGAGGTGCGTGCTGTGAAACTGCACGGTGCTATTTGCAGGAGAAAGGAAGGATTATTAATCTGGAGTGGAAGTTTTGTGTTTTGTTTTTGAGAAGTTTTACATACGTGTTCAGCACTCTTTTCCCTTCTGAAGAAGTTGTTCTCCTTAATCTTGGATTCCTTTCAAGAATATGGAATTTGTTGCACCTCGCTGTGTGATGTAGAAGGGAGTGATGCAGCTGCAGCTACTGCTAGAGCATCTATGACTACAGATATGGCCTGAGTACTTCCAAAATGCTCAGTTACTGATTCATAAACCTTCTCTGTTTATTTATATCCATTGGGGGAAAATAGTAGAGTAGCCTATGGAGACTTTATTTTCTAAACAAAGTGACGAAATCTTGCTTTGACCTTACTGCTGAGATTGCTGATGTTCTGATCATCACAGGATGTACAAATATACTTCAAATCGTTTCAAGACTCGTGCAGAGCAAGAGGTGAAGAAAGCAGAGCACATGGCAAGGATAGGTGAGTCCTGGGGGTAAGCATGGATCCTGATTTTGCTGTAGCAGAGGGAAGGACGAGGCTGTCTCACTGGGTATCACCTGAAGCTGTTAGTGTCTGTGATTACCATGGTTGCTCAAAAACTAGTTACTATGGATGACTGAGACTTGCTTCTGTGCAGTGGAGGGGATTTATGTTATTTCTGAAGAGCACTTCCTCTAGGGAAGGCATGTAATAAGCCTCGAGGCACACAGCTCTCCCTTGCTCCAGCTGAAGAAGCCCTCTGCTTTTGTTATCTCACCGTTCTGTTCTTCTTGCATTGATTCCCTGTTGAAGGTGTTCAACAACAGATTTTTGTTCTATCAGGCATAAAGTGATATGGGTGCACAACAGAATCCTCATGTTTTATTGATGTCCTTCATGCTCCAAGACTACCCTTTGTCCATCTGGTTTACCCTTGCTATTAATCTTGTCCACAGGAGAATCCATACTTGATAATACTGTTACTCAACATATGGAAAGCACATAAGCTACAAGTATAGCTTTCAATTATGCAAAATATATGAAATTTAACAAATTCTTCCCAGCAACCCCTGGTGGGGAAAACCCACAGTGTTGGGGCTGTCTTGGAGTTGTGTTAACCTGTGTCTTCTGGTTTCATAAATAAAAACCTGATGTTGCAGAGGTGTGTGTCTGAAGAGCTGCTCTATGCACGTGCATTTGTGCAGATCAGGTGATGATGATGGTGAGGAAGAGGCAGTGCCACATTCAACATATGCACTCATAACAGCAATGTGATTTTTGACCCTGCCCAAAGCAGCAAAAGGATCTCATTCTCTGTTCTTATTCCTTTATGAAGTATGATAGATCATGAAGTTCAAGCAGTTTATCCTGTGCCTCTGTCCTCATAGATAAATTATTTTAGATTGAGGCCTAAAGCCAGAGCAGGCGTTCAGCAAACTTGCATTCTGCTCAAGAAGGTTACAGATACCATGATTTGGAAAGGTTTCTTTTTTGCAGCATTACATGAGGCTTTCATGACTTCTGAAAGGTGAGCTTGAGTGCATTGGCAGTGAGGAATGCTGCCATTCAGTGTCCCAGTGCCAAGAACAGATACCAGCACTGAAATGGCTATCAGCACTGAAACACAAACCAAAGCACTAAGGGACTGCCAAACAAAGAGCTTTGAGCATGCTGAAAACTCGAGGCGAACATCAGACCTTGTTTGCATTAAGTCTTCAGGGCTGAAACATTCCTGTAGCATTAACCTCAGCTGCAGTGGAACGGATCTCATTTCTTTGCTTTTGGGGAAAGTCAGCTTCATCTTTAGTATTCTGTTCCATGTACCAAGGGCTCTCTTTCTGCTGTTGATAGAGAAAATTAATTTTGACTTATTTCCAATGTGTTGTCTGCAAGAATGCACGCCATCCTATATGTATCACAGTCCAGAAATAGAGACATGCTGGTATTAAAGATACCTCAATCTCTGAGAACCAACTTTTCTGCCTCCTGGGATGAGTTGTAGCATCCCTCAGTGACCAGATGGACCTCTGCAGCTCCAGGAAACTTCATTGAGGCATTGCCATTTTAGAGTTTCAAGAGCTCATTTTGGAAAGCAAGCAAATGGAAAAGGTGAAGAGTTATGTAGAAGTCCAGCACCAGAAGTCATTAAGAGCTGTATTCTGAGCTTGACATTTCTCAGCAGTGCTGTTGGTGTGCCATGCCATTGCTCTCCTTGGAATGCTGACTCTAACTTCTGTGTGCTTGGAGTGGTTTTGTCTGTTAGGCTCTCCACTCTCAGACCTGGGAATGAATTGTGCCCTGTCAGACATCCTCCTAAGTTGCCATTGCTTTAATAAAGCAGGCATCACCTTATGGGCAGGCAGCACTCCGTTCTTCCCTTCAGACCTGACTGTGCCTAGTTTGCCAGCTGCTGCAATCCAGGCTTAGATACAGATGGGATATTCCAGGGGATGTGTTTTTAAGCTATCTCCAAATTTCTGTGTTTTCCCATTTAACCAAGCTGTAGGGGCACTGTGAGGGCACTGGGTGACTTCAGTCTGTCACGCAGTGCAATTAAGCTGTTCCTTGCTTGATAAAGTTACTCTGACCCTTGGAGTGTGCTTCAGTGGGAGCTAGAATAACAGAACTCCAACACAGCACAGAGAAGAAAGGAAAGGTGACCTTCCATGGTCTAAGCAAGCTGACAACCCGCTTGCATTCTCATACCTGGATGCACTACAGATGTGCATTTCCTCATGTAATTCTGACCCAGCACTGGGGGTGGTGGTGACCACCCAGCAGGTGTTTCCTACAACATCTGGGTTCTTTCTGGTTGAAAAGAGAGCACTGTTTTTTGGAGAGATGCTGCTTGTCTCCAAGATCCTACTGTGTGATATTTTGCTTCACCCTGCATATCTCATCCTTTCTTCTAGTGATGGTGCATGCAAACGTTTCTGTGCATACATTTATATATATATCAATCTGTTCCTGTTAGAAATCTCTACAGTAACTCTCTCAGCAAATTCTGCTCCCATAAGCTGACACAGTGTTGCAGTAACATCAGTCCTGCATCAGCAGCCAAAATACCTCCATGAGATGTATGGTCCAGGTGGCAGCTGCAGCTGGAGGCATCCCCTGCCCAAACAGGGCACGACTTGCCAGTCCACATTTACCATGGGGCTTCGTAGTGTGTGGGATGGAGAAAAGAGATGTGTTCCAAACAGTGAGTTCTTTGTCCACGCAGCTGTAGGTACAGCAGCCTTCTGACATGAAAGGGAGGTATTAGAGGATCATAGCCAGTGTGCTTTTGGATGGGAGAGCATGCAGATGCAAGGTATGCGTTGCTAACTTGCAAGAGCTGTTTGTGTCTCCATTTTAGGAAGGAATTTCTCTGCTGAAAATGAAATTTGTTGAATGGTTCTGAAGTGGGTGGGTGTATGGGGCAGTGTGTGCCAGCTGGCATGCAGTCCTGTTGGTAATATGTAAAAGAGGCAGGAAGAGGAAGTTCTTTCAGGTGGTAAAATTTGTGTATGCAAAGAGCATTGGACATAATGGTAGGTTTTCTGTGTCCTGTTTTGTGTATAGCACAGATTAACATTTTTTTCCAGGAAAAATACGGTGAACATGCACAATTTTTGAGATTTCCTTCCTTCATAGATTTTAGCCCTGCTGTTGTGCCAGTGTTGTCAGTGCCCTCTGACTCTAGTTTGTCTGTTAATGATCATCTCATGTATAACATTTTCTTTTGTACCCTTCTGTGTTACTTTGTCATCTCTCCCTTGTCCAGGTGACCCAGCACAGGCCATCTCTGCAGATCTTTAACCCCAGCTGGATGCCGTGCTGCCTGTGCTGGGTGGGTGGTGCTGGTGCTGGTGGTTAATGCTGTTCTTTCTCGTGGTGTTTCAGCGGAGGAGAAGGCTCGGGAGGCAGAGAGCAAAGCCCGTGCGTTCGAGCTGCGCCTCGGGGGGGACCTTACACGAGAGTCCAGGGTGAGTCCTGCTTTTCTGCCAAGCTGGGTATGTTGGGCACGGAGGGAGAGGTTCAGAACCGTGGCTTTGGATGGGAGAGCTAATGCTTGGCACCTGCTGTTAGCACTTGGGTACGCGAGGGGAGCAGCTGGTGACTTCTGTTGGAGATAAGTTGTCAGCACTGTTCAGTCATCAGCGGTGTTGTCACTGCAGGACGTGCTTAAGCCTGACTGTTTTCCAGCCCCAGTGAGAAGGAAGCATGCTGATGCTCCAGTGCACACACCTTTCAATATGTATCAGTATCTATCAATGATCCCCTGCCAATGTTTGAGCTTTACTGTGAAGGTGCTTTGATTGCTGCTCTCTTGAGGCTGAGGGAACACAAAGTACTGGAAGAAAAGCAGAACTGTTGGGATTTTCTTTCTTTTGGATCCTCTCTCTTTACTGCTCTTGCAGTTTGATCCTCAGTTTCCTTAAACTGTTGTTAGAAAGTTCTTTTTGTTTCCTTCTGGTGGTACCTCAGGAAGCTGCAGCCCTGCTTTGAGAGGTGGACAGGCTGAGCTGGGAGGGAGCTGCCAGGTGGTGCAGCAAGTGGCCGAGCTTAAAATTACTCCTTCATGACAGCTAACAAAAAATACAGCATTGGAGTATCCCAGCTATTTCCCTCTTGTGTCCTGCCCTTCACCCTATGGCTTTGGTTGCATTGGCAGTTACATTTGGATGCTTCCTTCTAAGCAACTGTGTAGCTGCTTAAGCAACCCAGCAACTGGCGCGGCCCTGTGTGTTTGGGGGCGCTAATTATTGCCCAGCACAGCTGGTGAATTCCTTACATTTGGAAGATCTGTGAGATCTTTTTGAAGAGGGGGAGAGAGAAAAAACCTGGGGAATGGAGCGTTCCTGGATGTCACAGCAGCAGTTTCACTGTGCTGGCAGGTGACGTTACGTCAGGTGCAGAACTCGGCCATAACCCTGCGCCGGGAGGCCGACGTCAAGAAGAGGATTAAGGATGCAAAGCAGCGGTGAGTACGAGGCAGCTGCAAGCTCTGACCTTCTCAGCCCGTTCATTCCACGTGCTCCAATGTTTCTCCTGCTTCACTGCATGTGATAGAGTGAAAAATTCAGCTCGGAGCTTAAAAACGTGTGGGCACTGTGTGTGTGCGCACTGGGGGTTGAGTTGGCTTTTTGGATTGCTTCTGCTGTTCCCCTCTTAGTTCCTGAAAAAAGCATTTGAAAATAGCTTTTTTTTTTTTTTTTTTTCTTCTTTTAACATCAGCTTTTTTCATTCTCTTGCTTATCCGTTTGCATTGAAGATTCAGGGAAACAAACACACGTTATGAACTAACAGTGAAGTGACTTCTGGAGTTGCAGAGGTGTTTCCTCAGAGCTTGCTGAATTCTGTTGCAGTCCTGGCCATCAATTCCTAATGTTGTTATAACTTAGCTCAGGCTGCAGTTAACTTTGCTACTGATACAGTCATGGGAATAATTAACTCTTTATATATGAGTTTTCTGCATATTTTTCATATGCATTTTACAAATGAGGAGTTTTCACAAATCCTAACAGAAAACTGAATCTCTCAAAGTAAAGGCTGATTAACATACAGGCTGATTCCTTAAAGCAAAGGCTGATGGTGAGCACGGTTAGGGATTTGTATGTACCAAGTCCCTGTTCCTGGCTGTTTGTTTTGCATGCTGATTTACATCCCTGCCTGGGTCAGGACTATCCCACACTTGTTGCCAGAAATGAACTTCATGCATTTTAAAATCTGAAGTAATTTTAATTCAAAAGTGGTAGAGCTGTGATCTTCGGCTTCCATCTGAATTGTGCATGTAAAGTTTGTCTTTTCATTCTTCGTTTTGAGAACGCAGAAGATGTATGTCTAAGTATAACTTTGTCAGTGGACCAGTGGGCAAAGTGCTTTTCCTTTAAAAGAGCTGAACAGCAAACACTGATCTTAAAATAAAGCAGCTAGCTTCTGTATGGCCTTTGTTGTCTGTTTGGAAATGAGAAATTCCAGACTTTCTTCAGCAGCTCTTCCTGTTTAAATGTGAGTTATAGTCAGGTTTCAAATATGCGGTGATGAGGAAAACAGATGTGACAACCATCAGACAGCGGGGAAAACAGCTTTCTCTCCTGACTCCTGTGTAGGCTCAGCTGCTCTGCTCCTGAGCAGGGATGAATAAGTGTGCAGCCAGTTCTAGACCAGTGTGTGTTCTTCTTTCTGGTTCCCAAAGCCTGTGTGTAAGGTCAGGTCATAAATCCAGCACACAGGACAACTACACGAGTCCAGCTGATTGGCTGGGCTTTAAACAAACACTTTGTTCTTCATTATTTGAGTCATAATTTGACTTTGTGTCCTCTCTGATAAAAATGAGGAGATGCCCTTCCTATTCTGTAGGAGAGCACACCTTTTCACTTGAAATTCAAGGCCTTACGTCCTTGTCCAGGGAACCTCAGAAGCAGAACGGGAGGTTTTGAGGCATTTTGGTCTCTTGTGTCCCTCTAGAGGCCCTGTGGGAGCTTCTGTTTCCAAGAAAGGGTGTATATATATCTATATGTGTCTATGTGGAGGCAAAGTTGACCTCAAGAAAACTGAAAACAGACATGAAATGAGTTTGCTTCTGGGATTTATTTTGGGGAGCTTAAACGTTAAGCTGGGCTCCAGTCTTAGAGCTACGGGTTACTGCTATGTGATGCTCATGAAGGCACAGCTCAGGTTCTCTCAGTATCTGATAGTGGTAGCAGACTGGCCAGCAGATTGTCAGAATTCCAAGCATCTTCACCCAGACGTGGCATTGAGGGTTGTGCTTCGGTGGTGGTTGGTGGTACTTGGTGAGCGCAGGGCTCTTTCCCAACCTTAATCATTCCATCATTCTGCTCTAGGAATTAAGCACTTAGAGCAGCCAAGCAGCTCCCTGGGCACTGCAGGTGGGAGTAAGGCAGGACAGTGGTACAGACAGCGCTAGGTAAAGGTTAACACCCTTTGCCTTGTGTTTGGTGCTACCTCCAGCCTGAAACTAAGGTTACGAATCCTCATTACAAAAACCCTTCCGTCTGGGTTTCGTGAAAGCTGTGGAATCTGTTTTAATCTGTTAAAGAAGAACAGTTTTGTAAAATATGTGGGTTTTGTTTGATTTTGTAACACGGATATCGAAGTCTCCTGAGGCTTCGTGCACTGCAGGAGATACGGTTCCTGACAGGGGGGGAATAGGAATCTGCTGATTCGGACTCAGAAATCTGGATGTGCTCACACACGGACTTAAGACCACTCCTGTTGAAGTTCTCTGCTGCGTAAAGAAGTCAGAAATTGCATAAATTGCCAACCTGACATTGCCAGGAAAACAAACACAAAACCAACAGCTCTTGTGAGGCTGATGGTTGCGTTGTGCAGCTTTCAAACTTGGTGTGATAACCTTGTAAAACTTGGTGTTTGGAGAAATTTCCAAAAATCTGACTGTTGAGACTGTGGTTTTGTAGGGATAGCAGCACAGGGAGCTGCATCTGGAAGATACAAACCAAAGTGCTGTAGGAGAGGATGGGTCTGTGCTACCAGTGTGTTCATAAAACTCTGCTCTACTGGAGTATTATAAATATTAGATTTGATATACAAGCCAAAAATCCATTTCCACAGGAGAAATGATCCAAATGAAGAATTAGATTGCCTCAACAAGTAATGTTCAGCCCGAATTGTTGTCTGCATTGTGAAGTCTTTGTGCTTTACTCATCTTCAGGTGTAACACACGCTCAACAAAACTTCTGGTCTTTAGAAATGAGGACAAAATATTTAGAACTCCTTTCTTTTCGCTGTTACAGGGCACTGAAGGAACCCAAAGAGCTGAATTTCATTTTTGGTGTGAATATTGAGCAGCGTGAGTTGGATGGCATGTTCATTTATAACTGCAGTCGACTGATAAAGATGTATGAGAAGGTGGGCCCACAGCTGGAGGGTGGCATGTGAGTTTTTGGAGATTTTTCAGCAATATTTCTGCATGTTCTTACACGTAACTCAGGCCTTCCAATAATCTTTTTCTGCGTTAATCGTTCTTCGTGAGCATGAGACTTTCATTTTGTCAACCTTTGGTTTGGATTCTGACAAATAACATGTATTCTAACATTTCCCAGTACTTCCATGTTTTCCCAATGAACAGTGAGTTCTCTCCACAGCAGCTCAAGTCTGAATTAGAAGGCTGATAAACGGAAGAACAGTACTGCTGCAAGAACGAACGTGTGTGACTGTGTGTGTGCCATCAGCTGTGCCCTGTGCTGTGTGTCTGAGTGTCTGAGCAATGATCGACCAGTTTAATGCTGTTCCTGACTGTGTTCCTCTTGCAGGGCGTGTGGTGGAGTAGTTGGTGTCGTGGATGTGCCCTATCTGGTTCTGGAGCCAACTCATAACAAACAAGACTTTGCTGATGCCAAAGAATACCGACACTTGCTGAAGGCCATGGGAGAGCACTTAGCTCAGTACTGGAAGGATGTAGCCATAGGTAATGAAGCTTTACAGTTTCCAGGGGCATGAGGGGGAAATTTGGGCTGGAATGGAACCGAGGGAGAGGACAACCAAGAGTGAATGTGACGATGTCTATGATCATAACTCCGTATTGAATGGAATCTTGTTTGTTTTCCAGCCCAGAAGGGTATCATCAAGTTCTGGGATGAGTTTGGTTATCTGTCAGCAAACTGGAACCAGCCTCCATCCAGTGAACTGCGCTACAAGCGCCGCAGAGCCATGGAGATCCCTACCACCATCCAGTGCGGTGCGTGTGAGCGGTGGGAGGCTGCTCCTCCGTGGGAGGAACCCCAGTTTGGGGACAGATAAATGGGAGGAGGTTTGAGACAAACTCCTCTATCGTGGTTCCCTCTGCCTTTTACACAGCATCTGCTGGTAGAGTTAAATGTCTTAAAAGAAGGTTCTGGTCCTGCATAGTGTGCTGATCATGATTTTCTTTAGGCAGCCTTACAGAACAGCACAGATGTACTTAGCAGTAGAGTTGAAAATGGGCTTAGAAATGTCATAGGAAGTGGGATTGATCAAAGCCACCCATCTCAAGGCAAATAAGATCTCAAAGTTCCCCATAAGCAATGGAGGGCAGCCAAGTGCCTTGTTGCATCAGCCAGTGTTCTGATGCACCACCTATGAAACAGCTCTGGATATAGCACAGAAGAGATCCATTTACAGTCATCTCTTTAGCTTCTCTTTTGTGCATTGCTGAGTCGCTCTGGCTAAGCCCTTATTCCAGCTGGGAGAAGGGAGATCTCAACATAACCACTTCCTCATTTCATAGAGGGACTCCAAACTCCCATGACCATTTTCCCACGGGAACTGGGAATGAGGATGTAGCAAGGAACGTAGAGCCAATCTTTTGGAATTATTTTGTCATGCTCTCCTCCCTAGATGGTTTTCTCAGTAACTTCCAGTTTCTTAGAACATAAGAGGAACTTTCCTGTTATTCTTCATCATCTTCGCTGTTGACATCAGCCATGGCTTGTGAAGTCCTCCCAGAGCCTGATTTATAAATGCTCGTCTTCTGTTAATTTTTAAGATGTTGGTTTCCTGGTAGTCCAGCAGTGCCCTAAAAACCAAACACAGTACATCTGACTCATCTAAAATCTATTACATTATCTAACTGTAGTGGTTATATCTCTGAGTTCTTGAGTGTTGGTGTCAGTAAGAGACAGCCTGCCTCCTGAGATGAGCAGTGATTTCAGGATGTACTCCATTTGTAAGTGCTGTCACTGTAGCAGTGAAGTGCTCAAGTATTAGTTGATGCCAGGCTTCATCAGATTATTGTTATGGCTGCTTTGTTTACCAGATTTGAGGTCTTCCTCAAAGGGAAGATATTTATTGTGTACATCTGTACTTTGCCACTAGTCTTAACTGTCATGGAATATGTTTTGGAAATAGATGTGGTCCTTGGGCATTGAATAAGCTTGAGAAGTGCTATAGAAAGAACATGGCTGTGTGCCTCAAGCTGTGCATTTCTGACTGGCAAAGTGTTTACTTTAACAGATGTATGCCTGAAATGGAGGACTCTCCCATTCCAGCTGAGTTCAGTGGAGAAGAATTACCCTGATAGTTGGGTGTGCTCTATGAACCCTGATCCTGAACAAAATAGGTAAGAATCAGTTAATATAAATAATGCCTTATTTGCATATTTATGGTCAGGAGGTTTTTTTGGGGATGGAATAGCTGGAGAGACAGACAGTAGTTCTGTACCTGTATGGATACCTGTGGGTGTGCTTGCTGTCTAACCAAGTAGTTAGGACATACTAATTAGTGCTGACACGCAGGTGGACGTGGCAAATTAGTGTGTGCTCTCAGCAAGTTTGCTGCTGATGCAGAAGTGGAAGAGTGGCTCTTTTGCCAAAGGGTTGTGCTGCCCTCCAGAGGGACCTGGACATGCTGGTGCATTGGGCTGATAGGAACTTCATGGTATTCAGCAGGAATTGCACGAGTCCTGCACCTGAGGTGGAACAGCTTGAGGCACCAGGACATGATGAGAGTCCAGCTGAAAGGCAGCTGTTCAGAAAAGACCTGGAGGTCCTGCTGGGCACAACTGGAACACGAGCTGGCAGTGTGCAAAGATGACCTGTGGTGTTCTGGGCTGCATCAGGAAGAGTGCTGCAAGCAAGAGAAGCAGTGTTGCATTGTGATAAGCAATGGACACAAACTGAAATAAAGGAGGATCCTCCTTGAATATCAGGGAACACTTGGAACACGAGAGTGACTGTGCTCTGGCACTGACGGCATAGAGAGACTGGAGTTTCCCTCCTTGTGAATACTTAGAAGCCATCTGGACGTGGTCCTGGGCAACCTATTCTAGGCATCTGCTTGAGCAGAAGGGTTGGACTGATGGCCTCCAGAAGGTCCATTCCAACCTCAGCCATTCTATGCTTCTGTGAAATGAGGTTCCTCTGTGGGCTTTCTGCACTGTTGCTGGAAATATGATTGTACCAGTAGTTCATGCAGTCAAATTGTTACCCATCTTTGTATTGGCCTATCCCCAAACTTCATTTAAGATGGCTCCGGGGCTTGGAACTGGTAATTCCCAGTGTAAATGGCTTGGCTTATTGGCAGTGCTTTTGATCCTTACAGCATGTATTTCCCATGAGATCTCCCACGAGGGAGAAAACAGCTGTATCTCTGGGATTGTGGCTGCTGCAGAAAGAAAAAGGGGTTTTAGTGCTGTTTTAGTGCTGTGCTAAGGATGGGCACCGTGCTGCAAGTGAGAGAGGTGTAGGGTCTGCAGTCTGTACTGAAGTTGTCTTGCTTTCCTTTGGTGCTAGGTGTGAAGCTCCAGAGCAGAAGCAGAAATTACCACTGGGAACCTTGAAGAAGGACTCAAAATCGCAGGAGGAAAAACAGAAACAACTGTCAGAGAAAATCCGGCAGCAGCAGGAAAAACTGGAAGCACTGCAGGTAAACCTGGAGGTCTCCCACTAAGCACAGCAGGCTTTGAGGGACCTGGTGCAAGCAGATGGTGCTGAGAGTAATGGCCCCAAATGCTGTGTGTGCTGTGTCACATTCGTTGGGTGGGGTTGTTTTAATCAAATATCTCAAGTCTCATTTCCTGTTAGGAAGGTGGGAGTTGATTGCTGGCGTCCTGATCTTGAGAGACAGCAGAAAGTTCCTTCTTTACCTTTGCTGATCTTTTTTGAAATGGGCAGACGGTTTGCTAGGCTGGGTTAGTGTGGCTTTTAAAGGTAAACTTTCTGGGTTTTCTTTCCTTCATAGAAAACCACGCCAGTTCGATCTCAAGCTGACTTAAAGAAGCTGCCTCTGGAAGTGACCACACGGCCTGCAGGGGAGGTAATTGGGATAGCACTCAATTAGAGTGTAGGCTGCTCTTCTGCACTGTCCTTAGCTCAGAGCCTGACTTTTCTGTCTGTTCTCCCTATATACCTTGTTCTGTTTTGGAACATCCAGCCAGTGACTCGATCGCAGCGCCCACGATCTCCTCCCTTACCCGATGTCATCAAGAATGCTCCCAGCAGACCGCCACCACTTACACCTCCTTCCAGGTCTGTCAGTCAGCTGAAGAGGGGCTCTTCAACTTGGACAGCTATTAACACTCCCAGATTGGCAAGCATTCTCTCCAAGGAGGAGGCCAGCACTTCCAAGATGTACCACAATGCTGTAACAGCTGTGACAGCCAGAAAATATAATAGCACTTCAAAGACTCTTGCCAAACCAACTACACCAACCAGACCCCCCTCTGCTGTCCCACAGAGCCCCAAAAGCCCACGTGAGACACCCAACTTAAAAACTGCCAAGGTGTCAACATCAAAGAAACCTGCCACTGTCAGATCGCCCCAGGTGAGACTCAGTGGGGTGAAAACCATCAGCTCCTTACCTGCTGTTCTGCACAGCCCGTGCTGCTGTGTCACATCACAGAGAAGTAATGGAGCAGCAGGGTTGAGGGCTCCTATTGTCATATGGCACCCTGTAGAACCTTGAATAGTGAAGATACGTGTGCTGAGTTGGTGGGGCTTTTTGTTTTTTCCTGTTTGTTTTTTAAATATTTGGCGAATAAATTCTGTTTTATAACATACCTGAGGTACAGCTGGAGCTTGTTTGCCTCCTTCAGGCCTGCACCCCCAGGAAGAGGACTGTATACACTGCTGAGGAGTTGTCTGAGGAGGAAGTAGAGTGCAAGAAGGAGAGGATAAAACGAGGCAAATTTGTAGCAGTGAAAGAGGAGAAGAAAGATCCCAGCGAGGTGGTGGTGGAGGTGAGAGTGCACAAGACTCTGCAGCAGAAGGTGTTTGTCAAGTGTTTGCCATCTTGTCAGCAGGCATCTAACCTGACCTCGCTTTGCTTGTAGCTCACAGACAGTGCAGGGGAAGAAGATATGGCAGAACTGAAGGAAGCTCAGAAAGGTGAGAAAGGAACTCACGATACAGTGAAAAAGAGGTGTTTCACTGGTTAAATGTGTCAGTTCATTAATGCAATGAATTTCTTCTGTCTGAAGAAGAGGGGCTGAGAGACCTCTAGTAAAGATGCTGTTGCATCTTCTGCCAGACCAGTTAATTTCTGCAGCTTGTTCCCAAGATCCTGAATGGAAAGTGACCCAGTAGAAACCCATAGGAAGTTGTCCTAGTCTAATATGAGCCTGAACTGCCCAGATAGAGCAGAAACAGTGTCTGAGAGTGCCACGCCATTTCCTCGCGTACGAATGTTCCTAAGTAGGAGTTCAGCCCTGTGGTAGTGATGTTTTTGGGTTCATGTACTGTTCTGAGAGCTGTCACAGTTAGGTTAGCTCCCAGTGGCTGCCTTCTCTAAAGATAAAGCGGAATGTGACCGCCAGCGTCTGAATATTTGCCCACATCTTTGCTGTCTCCTTCCTTGCAGACAAAGGGCTGCACGTGGAGGTCCGTGTGAACAAGGAATGGTTCACAGGCCGTGTCACAGCTGTGCAAAAGGGCAAGCGTGGCATACGCTGGAAGGTGAAGTTTGATTATGTTCCTACAGACACCACTCCAAGAGATCGCTGGTAACTATCTTCAGCTACTGCATTTTGGAGGCTTGTTGTGCTTTCAAGAGGAAGACTGGTTTGCTTGCATAGATACTGAAGACAGAAATACATTGCTGTCATGTCAGGGAATGTGTGTGTGTGTGCACTCAGGACAGCTCAGCTGCTTTGCAGAGTGAACACAACACACTCAGTACAATCTGCTCGCCACTTGCATGTGATGCTCCCCTGGAGGCAGCTGTTGTGTGATCTAGAGATCTCAGTGGCAGATATGTACGGATTCTGATGAAGCTGTTAAGTGTTTCAGGTGTGACTGATGAAGGTCAATATATCTGATTTTCCCTTTTTCCCTTTCTCAGGGTACAGAAGGGTAGTGGGGATGTGAGATTGATGAAGCCTCCCTCTCCAGAGCACCAGAGTCCAGACACACAGCAGGAAGAGGAGCTGGTTGTGGCTGAACCTTCTACCTCAGAATGTGTTGGAATTGAACCAGACACTACAGGTCCTAGCAGTGGCCAAGAAACAGTAGACTTACTAGTTCAGATCCTTCGGTGAGTTCACAGTTTTCCTTGTGAGCTGCTGCAGCCTGATGGCTTTCCTTTTTCAGGCTCAAACTCCAGCTTTGTTTCTTCTTTCCTGCATAGGAATTGTTTGCGATACTTCTTGCCTCCAAATTTTCCTATTTCCAAGAAGGAGTTGAGTTCCATGAGTTCAGAAGGATTGCTGGCATTTCCCTTGGTGAGTTCAGTACATCTGGAAAAATAAACTGTGTAGTTTGTTGGGGGTTTTTTCCCCCATTCTTATGACAAGCCTGCATCCACTGGTTGCAGGATTGCGCACCTCAGAAGCTCATTTGTATCCTCAGCAGACTGGTGTATCTGAGGGGGAAAAAAAGAGTTCATAAATGGTGCCTCAGGTCTTCTATTACCATACATCTGCGTGGGAAAGCTGTTGGCTGCTGCTACCTGAAGTTCTTATCCAGTGCTGTTAAGTTTTTAACAAGAGAGGCCGGGTCTGAGATCTATAGAAATGGAATGTAGGCACATCTGTTCGTTTACCCCCAACCTTTAAGTCCAACTTACAAAGAGACCATCTGAAAAATAAGAGGGAGCATGGAAGCCAACCCCCTTGTACTTCTCCAGATGACCAGGCTCACAGAGATGGAGCAGAATTTCAAGATTCACAGCCCACCAGTGATTCACCTTAAGGCTCTTGGTTGAGCAAGGAACAAATGGGATTCTGCATGGGGGTCAGTATCCTGATTTCCTTGATATATGTACTAAAGCTGAGAACACATGCTTGAAATTCTCTCCTGGACTTTACCAGCAGCAGAGCTGAAACGTGTTTGTTATGAGGCAGTACTGTGAGCTGCAGCACTGTGCTGTGTTCAGGAAATACTTCGTAAGCTTTGAGGGCTTTTTCTTCCACCGTAGTTTGAATGACTGGAAGGAGGCCCCCGCAAAACAGCTCTGTGGGTTTCCTTCCCTAACCCAGAGGCGTAGGTTCTCTGAACAATATCAGAAGTGGTGGGAGTCAACCAACAGGGATGAAGTCTTCTCTGCTTGAACAGTCTGTTCTTCCTTTGGTGGCTGAGTCTGCACCAGCATCCGTGTGCTGCTAATAGAAAAATGCAGAGAACTGATACTGGCTCTGCTGGCTTTTCTCTTCTCTGACATACTGCCAAACCACAATGTCCTTAATCTGAATTCGGTCCACTTCTGTTGCATTTCTGGTCTTTGGGAATGGGAAAACCTGTGTGATTTCTGTGCTTCATACCGTAGGCAGATGAGGTATGTGAATGTGAGCATGGCAAGGAGTGTGGAATTGAAAATGGAATTGAAAATGGAGTGTGAGCAGCCAGGGAGTACAGAAGGGCTGCATTACCCTCGTGTTGTTCAGTCCTGCTGGGGTCTCTTTTACATTTAGTGCTGCTTTTAACGTGTCCTCTCTTGTTGTTTTTATGTTCCATAGAAAGACTATTTCAAACAGTACGAGATGGGTCTGCAGAACCTGTGCAATTCATATCAGACCCGTGCTGATGCCCGGGCCAAAGCCTGTGAAGAAAACCTGCGCAATACTGAGAGAAAGCTGAAGGAAACGGAGGAAAAACTGCAGAAGCTGAGGACTAACATTGTGGCTTTGCTGCAGAAGGTGCAGGAGGTGGGTGAACCACAGCACCGTGACCTTCATCAGACCAAGGCCAGTCCGGGCACTGGGTGTTTTAGTCCAGAATTGAGCTGTACTTCAGTTCTTTCTTTTTCAACCAGAGGGTGGTGAGGCACTGGCACAGGTTGCCCAAGGAGGCTGTGGATGCCCCATCCCTGCAGGCATCCAAGGCCAGGCTGGATGTGGCTCTGGGCAGCCTGGGCTGCTGGTTGGCGACCTGCACACAGCAGGGGGTTGGAACTGATGAGCACTGTGGTCCTTTGCAAGCCAGGCCATTCTATGATGCTGTGACTGTGATTCTTTCTCAGTGTGGTGCCACTTGGGTCCAGACCAGCAGAAGCAGCTGTGTGCTGCTGTCACTGCCCACCTTGTGGCAGTCAGGATGTGTGCTGCAGAAGATGCTGTGTTGCTGGACAAGGAGGGGTTTTGTTCTTTCCATTCTCGCACTGCTCTTCAAGATTCACTTTTTCACTGATATTTCTTGTTCTTTTCATTGCAGGACATTGATATTAATACAGATGATGAACTGGATGCATATATCGAGGACCTGATCACAAAAGGAGACTGAATAGCATTACACATCCTCAGGAAGTGTAGAATTGCTGGTTACTTTGATGGAGATGTGGATTCCTGCAGTAGAAGTCTATGACAGCAGATGAAAGAAGAGAGCTTGTAGACAGTGCTGCCATTGTTTTGGTGTACAGCTTGTTGTGACTGAAAAGGACATTTGTGCTTTTGGCAGGAAAGTTTTTAACATTATAATTCTTTGAATTTCTTTCTTCCTTTTGTTTATAAATATTTATTTTTAAAATAAATGGGAACTGTGCCTGGTATGATGGGAGGGTTGCTGTGTGGTTTTAGTGAAGTAAAAGTGTGGGTCCCCTTTTTGCATCTGAGGTACATGTTAAACCTGGAAGACCAGAATCTCATGCCTAGCAAGTTGTCTCATAAGAATCTGACAGGAAGTTGAAACTAGGTTTTAAACACTGGGAGAGGAGGCCAGGACTTGAGAACTTCTCTTGATGTAGAGAAAAACAGAGACCTGAGCTTCAGAGTAGGATCCAGGCAGTGTGTGTGGAGGGGATGCAACTGTGAGGATTCTCAAAGCTGAGTGTGGGGGTAAGGGCTGGCATTCGTGCAGTTGTTGAGTGTAGGGTCTGTGTAAGGTGGAATTGTCGTGGTGCTGACAGTACAGAGGATGAGGATCCTTTAAAGAGAGTTTGGCTGCTCACGTGGCTCGCAGCGAATTGCGGTGGTCAGAGGAAGAAAGCTGGAGTTCACGTTCTTTCCTAGCAGTTATCACACGTTATTGCTGCTGTTTCTTTGAGACATAATCGCAACAGCAGCAGAGCCCCTTGGCCAGCTGAAAATAAAGTGACCCTATGTTCTGTCCTGATTCCCTCAGGTTTGTGTTGCTTTGATCCTCTTGCCATTCCAGGTAATTTTAATTGAAGTACTGGAACTCAGAGCCCTGAACTGCTAATTTTTGTCAGGCCCTTGGCTCAGCAACAAGGACGCTGCCTTTCCCTCTTGCTCCAAGCTGGAGGCTGAATTGCAGCTCCTTGCAGAGCACTTCTTGCACAGATCGTGTGGTTTGAGTTCATTGGCCAACTGTCTGCTCAGCTCTGCTCACACGAGGCGAGTACAAATGAGTCCATGCTCAGAAACCTCTGCAGCCCAAGTGCTCAATGAGTCACAGCGTGAGCAAGACGTGCCCACCTCCAGGAACACCAAATGAACTGCGCTGTTGCCAGTTCTTTGTAAGCTGAATGTGTGGTAGATGTTGCAGGGAGGAAACCCAGTTCAAAGTAAACATCTGTTACTGAACAGCTCTAAGTTCTGCGTACCACAGGAAAAATAAAAAGCAGAAAAGAGGGAAGATTGGTTCATTTACCCGCATTTCAGGCCCTTGTGACAGCATACAGTCTGAGGCTGATTGCTTTTGTTCAGGTTGAGGATCCTCGTGTACTTGAAGGTAAGAAGCATCCTTCCATAAATGCAGGAGCAACCTCCACCAGCTTCTCAAGCTCTTCACGTGTGTTGGAGGTGTGTTAACGGGGATTGCACACTGCTGCTCAGGTAGAGATGTTCCCTCTGTAGGACCTGAGTTCTGTGTTGAGGTGAGAAGAAACCTTTGTCCTCCCCAGGTGAGCAGCAGGAGTTCTGAAGAAGTAGATTTCATTGAAGTACAGCTCGAGGATAATGCAGTTTGTAAGCTTTAATTCATACCACTGGGAGCATGGCAGCATAGAACCAATAGTCGTCACGTGTTTCTAAGTTGGATCCCATACTCCTCCCTTTAGGAAGGTGTTACATGATTTTATTCCTCTGTTTTCTGGGAACTTATTTTCAGTTTTAGATTTTCTTCGTGGCATTTCATCTCTGTTCTCGTACCAAATATTTTTGATCAAGTTTATATTTCTTCACTGGAGTTACATTCATCAGCACAGCTGATGCACAACTGCCTCCTCTCACCTTCAGTTCTGCTAGGAAAAGGAAGCCAAGAACTCTTAGGTGCTAATAAAGCCATTCTCAAGACCTTGCTGCTGTTTCTTTGCAGCAGTTTCAGTTTTACTTAGAATCATGGAACCATTTGAGTTCGAAGGGACCGCTAAAGGCCATCTGGTTCAACTCCACTGCACTGAACAGGGACACCCACTGATCAGGTGCTCGGAGTCCCATCCCCTCACCTTGGGTGCCTGCAGGGACAGGGCATCCATGCAGGTGCAAATACATGTATTTAATAACGAGGCAGGAAAATAAATGCTTGAACATCAACTTTTGGGTCTTGCTGTGGTGATTGTTCCAGGATTACTTTGCCTTAGGCTCAAGAGGAAAGAAGAAAGCTGAAGGCAGCATCTGAAGGAGCTCCTATCTAAAGGCAGCCCTGTGCTGATGGTGTTTTCTGTATGTCTTCAAAGCCCACGTGTGTGCCAGGAAAGGCTTTGCGCAAGCTCTGTTCCGGTAGTAGCACAAAACCAGACCCAGCTGCTCTTCGGCAGCGTTGTGCTGTGCTGTGATTCCCATCCTGCTCTTCACTCGGTGTGTCTTGTAATGGGAACTAGGCCAGAGCTTGTGGCAATTGGTTCCTCTGTGAGTGAGATGGAGTCCTGTGCCTGCAGCTATCTTCAATCCCCTCTTCTTGTGGCCTCAGGGTCCAAAGACGTAACTCACACTTGACCAGTGCCTGCAGGCCAGGAGCATTAAGGCCCTTCTGAGGCCAGTGTTGTGACCAAGCCCTCAGAGCAAAGCATCTGCTGTGTTGGTACCTGAGGAGCAGGCTCAGGCTGCTTGTGGCCACGGCTCCAAGGCTGCAGCTGAGGCTGGCCGGGACAGCAGTGGTGTGCAGGTCTGGGATGCTCAGCAGGTCTGGGATGCTCAGCCACCCCGGGCTGCTCTGTGGGGCTGAGGGAATCTGCAGCCCAGCTGCCGTGGGGGCTCATGAAGTGTTGCATTGTCTGCGCAGGGGCTGCGGGCGCCTGGGAACGTGGGCACGAGCAGAGGTGCCAGCATCGAGCTGCCATGTCTCCAGGGCAACACCTCGGGGCAGCAGAGGAATCCCCAGCCCTGCAGGGCAGCCCCAGCCCGACCCTGGCTTTGTTGGCTCCCTGCTGTTTGTTCGTAGACAAGAGGACGAGGCCTTCCTTTTCCTGCCAGCTGCCTGGAAGCGGCTCCGCCGACATAAAAAGCTCCACTGGTGTCTGCCCCGCAGGAGAGAAGGGACCCACTGAGCTCTGCACTGAGCCCTGTGCCAAGGCACCGCGAGGGGCACAGTGGGCCCTTGTCCCTGTGCCAGGAGCAGCTGGCAGCTTCCTACCACGGCCACGAGCTCCTGGCAGCAGCAGCATCCTCAGCCCCACAGCAGCATGGGGCAGCCTGAGCCTGGCCCAGCTGCAGGAGCCATTGTGCTGCTCATCCTGAGGCCCGGTGCTCCCCTAAGGTGGGCGCTGGCTGTGGGACACCTTGGAGTTCTGTATGCCCTCGTGCTATAGGGCTGCGTTGCCCTTCGGTTCCTTTCCATTCCCCTCCTGCCCTCTCCTCAGCTCTGCCAGCCTTGTGCAAGCCACTGTCTCACCATATCTGAGCCAGAGGACAAGAAGAGGGGGCCCAACAGCACAGACAGGGTCAGTATGCCACCACCACCCCCATCCCAAAGCTCTGCATCTGTCTGAGCCTGAGCAATGAGAGTACGTTTGGAAGCTGGAGGCAGTGCCTGGCTCCTGGCGTTTGCCCACCACCTCCTCTTTCCTCCATGGGCACTTAGGAGTGCAGACACTGCACACATCTCCCAGGTATGAAGCACTGGAGCAGAAACCCAGAGAGGACCCCAAGCTGTCCCAGCTCCTTCTGCCAACACAGGGGTTGGCACCCTGGGGCAGCAGGGAGGGGACACCTCAGAGCAGAGCTATGGGGAAGGCAGAGCCTGCAGGGTCACCTCTGCCTATGCAGGACACAGCCTTGAAGCTGGCAGGTGCTTTTTGTGCTGGGATGCCTTCCCTCTCCCTCAGCCCTCCATCCCAGTGCCCCCAGCAGGGCCAGTTCCATCACCACTCCCTGTGTCTGGGGTTTGGCAGCTCACCCCTCATGCCCACGGCTGCAGGGATGTGGCTCTGGGTCTGGTTGGAGCTCACACCCCAGGGCACAGCAGCCCTTTGCAGAGGCTGAATGGGTTGCAAGAGAGCTGGACCAAGCTGGAAATGTGCCCTGCTCAGGTAGAACTACCATTAAAGCAAGGGGGAGCTAGGAGGGCTCCAGGTGACCGTGCAGGGCTGGGCTCAGCACGCTGCGGCCACAGTCTTGGGTGTGGGGGCTGGGGCAGAGTAAGAACCCCATCGGATTTGCAGAGCTGGGACTCAAAGGAGAAGCCTTTGGACTGCCAGCAACCACCCGGCCCCAGGACAGGGCTGTCCCGTGCCAGCAGGAGCGTTAACTCCACTGCAGCACTCCAGGAGTGCAATCTCACACCAGCCCCACGCTATCACCAATGCAGGACTAACTCCTGCCGAACGCACTCTCCGAACCCGGTGCGACTTGAGCGCAGAACGCCTCCAGCGCTAAACTGCAGCCGGGGCAGCGCCGCGCGGGCTCCGACCGCGACGGGACGAAGAAGGGAGCGAGCTCCGAGGGCGGCACGGCCGTTTATTGGGAGGAAGGGGCGCCGCTACACCTTGGTGCCCCCCGAGGAGGGCAGCTCGGAGCGCTGCGTCGGAGCGCTCGGCGTGGAGGAGGCGGCGGGGGGCGGTCGGGCTCCGCGCAGCCCCAGCAGCGCCCGGCACTGCGCGCGGAAGCGGCCGTCGAGGAAGGCGTAGAGCAGCGGGTTGAGGCAGCTGTTGAGGTAGGCGAGGCAGGTGGCGTAGGGATGCAGGCGGGAGATGAGGCCGAGCAGAGCGCACGGCAGCTCCAGCAGCCCGGCCGCCGCCAGCACGAAGAGGCTCTTCAGCAGATGGAAAGGCAGCCAGCAGCCGGCGAACACCCCGACCAGCGCGGCGATCAACCGCAGCAGCCTCCTCCTCGCCGCCGCTTCGGCTCTGCGGGGCCGCAGGTGGCGGCGGACGGCGCTCCCCACGCAGCAGTAGCACACGGCCATGAGCAGCAGCGGAGCGGCGAAGCCCAGCGCGGTGGTGCCGAGGCTGAGCGCCGCCGCCGCCCGCTCCGCGCCGCCGCCCTCCCCCCACAACCGCAGGTCGCACAGCGTGCGGTTCCGCGCGTCCCTCCGCGCCTCGCGGAGCAGCAGGGCGGGCAGAGCGGCCGCCGCCGCCGCCGCCCACAGCGCGGCCAGAGGGCCCAGAGCCGCGGGGCGGCGGAGACGCGCGGAAGCGGCGCGGGGCGGCGGGGGGGCGGCGCGGAGCACGGCGCGGTAACGCTCGGCGCTCAGCCCGCCCAGGCAGAAGGCGGAGGCGAACATGTTGAGCAGCACCAGGTAGCTGCTGAGCTTGCAGAGCGCCGCGCCGAAGGGCCAGTGGAAGCGCAGCGCCGTGTAGGCGGCCCACAGCGGCAGCGTGGCCACGAAGGCCAGGTCGGCCAACGCCAGGTTGCCGATGTAGGCGTCGGCGGAGCGCCGCTTGGCTCGGGGGCCGCGCCACACCGTCAGCAAAACCAGCGCGTTGCCCGCCAGCCCCAGCGCGAAGACCAGCGCGTAGAGCGCGGGCAGCAGCGAGAAGGACGCCTCCCAGTCCGCCTGCCAGGCGCACGCCGTCCCGTTGCCCTCCTCCTCCTCCTCCTCCGCCTCCCCGTAGTAATAATCCGCCTCCGCGTACTCCATCGCCCCGCGTCCCCCCGCGCCGTTTCACCTTTAATAAGGCGACCCCGCGCACCGCCCCGCGGAGGCGGAGAGCGGTGGGAGCGGCTCCGGGGGCGATGGAGGGGGTGCGGGTACCCAAAGTGCGGCCAGAGGGATGGGGGGGCTGTGCTGGGGCTGGGGGAGTGTGCGGGTGGGAACGAGAGCGGGAGGGGATGGAGGGAGCGGGATGCAAGCGGGGATACAGTGGAGACAGCAGGTAGATGTAGCAGGGATAGATGTGGGAATGCAGGCAGGGATGCAATGGAGATGCAGTAGGGATGCAGGCAGGAATGCAGTGGGGGATGCAGGCAGGGATGGATGCAGTGGGGATGCAGGCAGGGATGGATGCAGTAGGGGTGCAGGCAGGGAAGCAACAGGGATGGATGCAGTAGGGAAGCAGCAGGGATGCAGTAGAGATGCAACAGGAATGCAGAAGGGATGCAGGCAGGGATGGATGCAGTAGGGATGCAGGCAGGGAAGCAACAGGGATGCAAAAGAGAAGCAATTGGGATGGGTGCAGTAGGAATGCAGTAGGGAAGCAGCAGGGATGCAGTAGGGATGCAGGCAGGGAAGCAACAGGGATGGATGCAGTAGGGAAGCAGCAGGGATGCAGTAGGAATGTAGCAGGGATGCAGTAGAGATGCAACGGGAATGCAGTAGGGATGCAGGCAGGGAAGCAGCGGGGATGCAGTAGAGAAGCAGCAGAGATGCAACAAGGATGCAGGCAGTAGGGATGCAGTAGTGCAAAAGCTTCATGCTGAGCACAGTGGGACAGCAGATGCCACTCTGGGCACAGAGGCATCCCACCCCACCTCACACCAGTGGTCCTATTGCTGGTGTGGCCATGCCAGAGGTGAGCAGGACCTGCAGGTGTCAGGGAAGAAGGCAAAGCAATCCCAACAACTTCCTGGCCAAGGTATCCGGAAGCAAATTCTGTGCCATCTGGTCTGGTTTCCTGCAGATCACTCTGTTTTATCTTTTTTCCCTTCTCTCAAACAAGAACATCGTTGTTTGAAGGGTCCCTCACAGAAGCCACTTCCCCTGTGTGGGTCCCAGGTTGGCACACACCCAGCAGCAGTGCTGCCAGCAGTGGGGGTGTGGGGCTGCCTCACACAGCAGAGGTTCTTCCCTCGCTGGGATGGGGAAGATTCCTGTTCCCCAGTCTGGCTGATGCCCCTGTGTTGCAGTGGCCCTGTGCTGTGGAGTTGGTCCTGATGCAGTGCTCCTGATACCTGTACTGGCCACATCTGTTGTCCTTCTCCCATAAGGCCTGCTGGGATGCTCTGGACTTTGGCACCATCTTCCTTGGGACACCTTTAACCATCACCAATCCCTCCACCGTGCAAAGATGGAAATGTCTTTGTTCAACATTCTGTCCTGCCAGGAGCAGCTGGGGGAGCCATGCCTGCATCAGGGGACAGGGAAGGCTCAGGGCTTTGGGAGCTGTCCTGCATTCTTTGCAGGAATTGGGAAGGGCTGGGCTGGCTGGTGCTTGGCCAGGGGTGCTGCTCTTGCTTGTTCCAAAGGCAACCGAATTCCTAAGCAACTGAACTGGCAGGAGAGTGAGAAGTGCTGTTTAAGTCAGGAAATCCAACTGAAAGGACTGCAGGAGGAAAAAAAAAAAAGAAAAAGTCATATTACATTCACACCTTTTGGCACAGCGTCTCCAGCAAACCAAAATGCCATACAGGACAGCAGGAGCTTGCCTGTCCTGATCCCCTGGCATTTTACTTTAAGGTCCAGTGCTGTGACGGGTGCGGTGCCCTCAGCCCAGCTGCTCTCACGCCAGCAGATCATGCACAGTGACTACATCTTTCCTCCTGCTGGCCCACATTTCAGTGTTGGGGCTCCTTGCTATTCGTGCAGAGGATTGTAGCTTCCCTCTGTGGTTTCTGCAGGACCCTGCATCACATTTGCCTGTATTCTTCATTTTCTCTGTCTGTCTGTGAGGCACCGAGGCTCCAGCTGGTGCAGCAGGGAGGGCTGTGTCCCTGGCACTTGCAGAAGCATTCACAGGAGGTGCCTCTTCCTGTCTGTCTCCCCACAGATTTCGTCTGTCGCTGCTTTTTTTCAGCAGCAGCTGCACCTCCAACTGAACTTTCCATAGAGGCTCTTCAGTGCTTCCTTTTCCCTGAGATCGCTGCTCTACAAGAGACGGAAGATGAACGAGCAGCTTTTCTAACATTTCTCATATCCCTGAATTTGCACCTGGGCTGTTTTTCCAGGAGTCAGATGCACACAGCCTCATCTGCCTATGCAGGCAGTATCTCACCATCTCCTGTGTACTCCTGGCCCTGGGGGCACCGCAGCTTTGCCACCCACTTTCTAGGAAGAGCAGTCCTGTTGGGAATCAGGAGGAGAAGGAGCCCTGGGGTGAGCTGAGTCCTGCAGATCCAGCCAGGGCAGGGCCAGGAGGAGCAGTCAGCCCTGTTGCATTGCTGGTGGGCAAAGCAGAGGAAACCTGCTCCTTTCCCAGGGCAGATGCAGTTACGGGGACAAGTTTGTCAGCTTCACAAACAAATATACAGAAGGCCAGTTAAAACCCGGGGGCATTTCCCTGCAGAGATAACGAGGATGGTTTGCAAATCAGGAGAGCAAAAGGAAAATGCTGTTAATGTTATTCGTATTTTATAAGCCAGCCATTGCCTGCAGGTGCAAGGCTTTCTTAACCACAAGGAGAAAAGGAGAAGGCAGGGCTGAGAGTCTTTCACATCCCCAGGGTTCAAAGGGGAAACACAGCGGGTATTGTGTTGCTTTCCTACTAAATGGGGTGGTGGTGTTCAATTGTTTGAGGGCATTTGAATGGGCCACCTCTCTGTTTTGATCCCAGATTTCTCCCAGAATCAGGGATGGGGGCAGTGGGCAGATGGAGTGGCACGGGAGGGGACTGTGGGTTGTCACAGTGCTGCTGCGAGGACCAGGATGCTGATGTGCAGGGAGGGAGTGGATTCTCATGGTTTCAGCGCTCTGTAGAGGCACAGAGTTGCAGCAAGGGCACCGTAATTATTACAGCATGTTCAGTGATACGAAAGCACGGGTCTATGGATATTGATCCTGAATGGGTTCCTTTGCATCCGTTCGTTTAAGCGCTGCCTTCGACCGTCGCTTTGTTATTGAGCACTGGAGCTTTCCAGTTGTGCCTGTATGGATGTGGAAGGTTGCCAGGAAGGCTCCGGGGGTTGTTTTCCCCTCCAATGGCCCCGATGATGGCAACACAGGGTTGGTGCAGGCAGTGATGCCACCTGCGCAGCTCAGGACGTGTCCCGACCCAGCAGCGTCCTGTGGGAGGCGGGAAGAGAATCACAGAATCATAGAATCACAAGGTTGGAAATGACCTGCAAGATCATCCAGTCCAACCCCCCCCCAACATTCCTATCAGTACCACAAGCACTAAACCACGTCTCGTAGCTCCTCATCCAGGCGCCTCTTGAACACTGCCAGGGACAGCGACTCCACCACCTCCCTGGGCAGCCATTGCAGTGCCTGACCGCCCTCTGAGAGAAAAAGTTTCTCCTAATGTCCAACCTAAACCTCCTCTGGTACAACTTCTGGCCGTTTCCTCGGCTCCTGCTATTTGCCTGGGAGAAGAGGCCAGACCCTTTTTCATCACAACCTCCCTTCAGGAAGTTGCACAGTGCAGTGAGGTCTGCCCTGAGCTCCTCTTCTCCACACTGAACAATCCCAGCTCCCTCAGCCGCTCCTCATCAGCCCTGTGCTCCAGACCCCTCACCAGTTTCGTTGCCCTTCTCTGGACACGTTCCAGGGCCTCGATGTCTTTCTTGTAGCGAGGGCCCCAAAACTGAACACACAGGAGCGGGAGCTGCTGCCCTGCGCCCTCCCACGGCTGCGGCCTGCACACGGCGCCGGCCCCGCCGCCATCTGTGGCTCGTGAGGCACAGCGCTGGGCTGTGTGCTGTAAGAGGGGCCCGCGGAGGAGCCAGAGCCGGCCTTCTTCCTTTGGCGGCGACAAAAAAGATGCCGTTGAAACCATTCTTGTACCCGCTGCCTGAAACCAGGTTCCTGCACGCGGGCGGAGTTGTGTATAAGTTTAAAATCCGCTGTGGCAACTTGCAGAGGTGAGGGAGCTCGAGGGAGGAGCTTTGATGGACCAGCCCGGGTTTGTGAAGGTGACAGGCCTGAGAAATGAGAGGGAAGGGACCGTGCTTTGGTTTGCCCGTGCTGCTGGCAGGCAGGGAACAGAAAGGAAAACAGCCTTCGGATGCACGGAGGACGAGGATTTGGAGAGCTGTGTGCCGTCAGGGCAGCGTGTGAGCCTGGAATTGAAGTGACATGAATTACAGGGCGCTGATCAGCCTGCTCGGATGGGGAAGGTGGTCCTTACAAGGTGAAAACGTCGCTTCCCTGGGGGCATTGCCTTGGGGGGATCTGCTTGGATCTGCTTGGATCTGCTTGGATCTGCTTGGATCTGCTTATCAGACCAACGGGTCCTGCTGTGATGGAGCAGAACGCAGACCGACTCGCTCAAGAAGTTCTGGAGCTCTTAATTTGAGAGAGGACTCAGAATCCTGGAGGCTGTGGGCTGTAATAGTCACAGAAGTTGGGGGTGTTCTGGCAAAAAGAGATATTACTGCTTTTTTTTGTTTCTGTTTTTTTTTTCCCCCCCTCAAAACTAAGTGGTTTTAGATTGGGTTCTAGATTGCAGAAGCAGCGTTCTGTAGATCTCCAACTTGGTCTGAAGCTTTCTGCTTTGTTGCTGTCAACTGCTGATAAAATGTTGGTGTTCTTATACATTAATAAGCAAAGCCAGAGATCTGCCAGCACCATCAGGCTCCAGGAATTTGCCTTTCAAGGCTGTGAGCATCAGCAAGCAGCAGTCCAAGGGCAATGCCCTCAAAAGCATTGTGCTGTGATCTTCCTCTTGGCTTCAAAAGCAGAACCCATTTACAGCCATTTCTTGCTTTCAATTTGGAACATTTCTGATCTCTTGTATCACAGAATCACAGAATTGTAGGGGTTGGAAGGGACCTCCAGAGATCATCGAGTCCAACCCCCCACCAAAGCAGGTTCCCTACAGCAGGTCTCAAAATAATCCTGGATATTTTTAAGAACAGCATTTCAAGGTTTTATCCCCCTGCTAAGAATTTTCTCTCTGCAGTGAGAATGTTCCCTGCTTACCATGTTTCGTTGTCATTTAAACTCTGTCAAAGGATGTGATCCTTCCCTTCCCCAGGTGGGACTAATTCTCTGTATCTGTTTTCACAGCGCTCCTGAACTCAACAACACTGACGTTGCTGTCAAGGAGTTTGAGGTAGGATATGAAGCAATTCCTGTCAGTGTCTTTCTATAGTGCAGTTCAGGTGAAGGGAGTGTGGAGAAGGATAAGCAAAGCTGTTTGTATGCATCTAGAATATCCTTTCCAACAATTCATGCAAACTGTAAAGTGAAGTTTTTTTTCCCAAAGCCTGAACACTGAACTCTAGTAGAGTTGTGGATATATTGTTAATATTATTCCCTCACTTCTTTTTTTTGGTCTTTCCAGGAAGCAATTCGAGTCATCCTTGGAAATCTTGATGATTTACGTCCATTTTCTACAGACCACTTCACTGTCTTTCCATGTATCCTTTCCTGTTCATAAAAGAAAAGATTCCATGAGTTGTGTATCTTGGGCATTGCTTCATTCATTCAAGATTCACATTCAGTACCTTGCAGCTCTACTTTGAGCTTCACAATTTTACATTACCTGAGGACCCACCTCAGCTGGTGCCTTCAGCAAAGAACTGATTTGAAAGGAGTGTTTTGCAGTGTTTTTAGATCAGTAACTCTGAGTTCCAAGTCAGATTTAGACAGAAAATCACAGAAGGCTTAGGTCAGAAGGGACCTTAAATACCATCTATTTCCAAAAATGAAAGCACATACACTGTCATAGTAAGCCCACCAAACACAATGGCTTGTGCACTGCTTTAAAAGATTAATGAAATGAGAAATGCTCCTTATAGACTCAGCAACTTGAGAAGACAACAGTGGTTTTCAAACGTAGTGCTCTGTTCCTAAGTCTTAACGTCGTTCTCAGATTTGAGTAAATGGGAAAGGGTATCAGAAATGAGATTCAAACACGAGGATGTCAGTCTGGTGCCTTATCCCTACATTTGCACCATGTATCTAGAGCTCAACTCATTTCAGCAGAGTTTGTCTTTGGGTAAGTCTGCATGGTTATGGTTGGGTAATTTCTGGAACAAAGAAGTGTTTTTCAGTAGTTTTTCAATGTCAGAGCACTGTATGCAAGTTCAGCAGTCTGTCCTGTTCTCAGAAAAGAAGGCATCAAGCAGAAATGTACTGCTAAGTTGGTTGAAGAAACTCCAGTGTAAATAGTCACCAAATTTTGTAATACTTCTGTTACAGGTAAAGAAGTCAACAGCGACACTTCTGAGCCTGTAAGTTGTGTGTTGTGTTCTGAGGTACAGTCCAAACAGTCTGAAGCAGCAGAGTGCACAGAGATATTCAGACTGGTGCAAAAAATATTGCAAGATGGGAAATAGTGAAGTTTTATAACTTGCAGTTGTCAGTCAGCAAATGTAAATTGGCCCTAATGGCGCAGTTCTCTGGATGGCTTCTCTCTGGTTCATGTCTTTGAATAAAGAAGCTAGTATTATATTCACAAATCTTGTTTGTTTTCATTCTATGAATATGAACAACTGTGCTAAATATAAGGACATATTGATTCTGAATTTTGTTATAAAATAGAAAAGTCATAATCAAATGTTACCAATGCAGAGTTTGCAATGTTTTGAAGGTCAAGAGAAAAAGTGAAATACCAGGAAGCACTGAAATGGAAGAAACAGTGAAGAGGAGAAGAGTTGAAGGTCAAACAGAGACCTCATACCCAAAGCTGTGCATGGACAGGTCAGTCGACTACCAAATATTCTTCTAGGCCGTATCTGAATACCTTTCATGTGCCACTGATCTGCAGTGTTCATGATGACTGTGTAGTCCTTCTCCCTGTTTTCTTCCTTCTCTTTCATTGATGACACTTTTCCTTTTTGGAAATGTGTCCATATTTTCTTTCTGTTTTTAATGGGAATTAGAGACTTGAGTACAAATGTCTATTTAGGGTCCATATTTTGTTGCCTAGAAGTACTAAAAGCTTGACTTAAAAATGAAATGCTCATAGTGGCCATATGTATCACTGCTTGATTGCTTCCTTTTTGTAATTTTTCTGTAAGCTCAGTTCTTGTTTATTTCACTTATTTTTAGACCTGGAACTGAGATTGTTCACCATGCAATTCAAGCAGAGCATGGATTTGAAAAGGTAAGCTACAGAATATTCAGAAAGATGCAACAGTATTGATTTAGTCCTTGATTCTCAAGATGGCAAGCACAAAATGCCTTCAGGTTTGTCTGTTCCCTTTTCATTTGCATCAGTAGTGACTTCTGATTGCTGCTCATCAGAATCAGTCAGATGGTGAGTTTTACAGAGACAACACACAAACTGTTCTGGTTCTTCAGCTAAGATCTAAGGGTAAGCTTAACCTGTCAGAGATGAACCTGAAGAATTGCCTACCTTGACCTCAAGCCTCCAGATGCCTCTTCCTATCAGAGGGCCTGCAGCAGCTGCTGACCTTCGTACTGCCTTTGCTGTCAATACTTGCAGCTCAAGCAGATGGCCTTGCAGGCATCTACCCCTCTCCCTTAAAGAGCATAATGAGTTTTCTGACTACTTCATCAGTAGTCATGTTAATGAGGGGATTGTTCCAGAGGGATCAGAGGTGCTTCCTAAACCCTCTCTTCTCAAAATGCCATGGCAGGAAGGAAAGATTCTTTCTTTTCCAGCCTTCAGGCATCATTCTGAGAGCCAGCTGTCTGATCAGAATGGCTGGACTCCAGCCCACACATCTTCCTGCTTAACAAGGACACTGGCAGAAATTGAAGAAAGAGAGAAAGAGAACAGACAGCTGATCAGTCTGTTTCTGAAGATAACTTCCCTACCTTACTGAATCCTCCGAGAATAAACTGCAGAGATCTCAGGCCATCTAAACTTTGGAAATTTTCACACATCTGAGCTCAGTGCAAGAGATGCACACCTGGGGAGTAAATCTGTGCTTGTATTATCTTCTCTCTGTGACAAAGTGATTTTACCCTGTCAAATAAGCATGCATGCAGATTTTGTTGTTTGTGGTCCTTTGTATTTCTGATATCCTGGCTCAGCCCTGCTCATGATGCTTCTCACTTCTGTCCTTCAGTGTTATTTACTGCTACTGTGGCTTAGCAGGACCAACGTCCAGAGGGCTGTGCTGTCAGTGGCTGTTTCCCACAGCATCTCTGTGTGTGCTGTTTAAAATCTTTGCCTATGCCATCCCAGCTATTAAAGTCAGTGAACTACAGCTTTACTTTAGAGCTCTGTTCAGTTCTTCAAGCAAGCAAGTCAACAAAACTCTCCTGTGAGATATAGTTTCACATTGTGTAACACAGTTTCTGGGTTGTGTTTTCTTTTAGAGTTACTCCAAAGAAAGTCAGTGTGAGCGCAGTCCAGCATCCCTCAGCGTGGGCTGTAACCAAGAGTGCTTATGTAAGCAAGGAATTCCTGTGTTATTTCTTACATCAGGCATTCAGGGGAGTACGAAGGGAGTGAGTTTGTGCTTCTGTTCTTGCTCCTGTTTCTGACAGGGAGACCTGTGGGATATGATGTAGAACAAAGAGCAGAAACCGGTCAGCCTGAAGGTGAAATGCAGGTATTGCAGCAAACGGACCAAAGCACCACCAAAGGAATTGAGGAGCCAAAACGAGGAGGTCTCTCAAAGTTCTGGAGGAGGTACCTGTGTTGCAGCTATGAGCAGTTCCTACTTAAAGCTGCCTTGTAGTGCAGCATTTGTTTTCCACCAGGACCACCTGTTCTCTTACTTCCTGAATTTTAAGGAATTACATCTGTGTGTTTTTCACTCAGAGGGTGGTGAGGCACTGGCACAGGTTGCCCAAGGAGGCTGTGGATGCCCCATCCCTGCAGGCATCCAAGGCCAGGCTGGATGTGGCTCTGGGCAGCCTGGGCTGCTGGTTGGCGACCTGCACACAGCAGGGGGTTGGAACTGATGAGCACTGTGGGCCATTCTATGGCTCTGTGATCTTCTGGTGGGTAGAGCAGAGAGAAGATACTCTAGCAAAGATTAAATGAACTGGTTTGGGTCAAGAGGAAGCTTCATGTGTGACTGTAGGGGGTAAACACCACGTGAGTTAATTCCCTCACGTGAGCCTCCTGTGCTGCTGTCCCTTGTGTGTCTGAGACTGATTCTGGCAGTTCAGGCGATTCTGTGTTATCTTGAAGAGCAGACACATCTTTTCCGTGGTGGTTAAACCAAGGCCTTCCAAGGTAAAGAAACATTCCGTCGTGCTCTGTGCTCGTGGAAAGGGGCAAAGAAATTCGCAGTAAATGTGTCTTGTAGCTGCTTAAGGGAAAACAATCCCAGCAGTTCCTGACCTCAATCACCGCCCTTATATCAGATAAAGAGTGCCACCTACAGCCGGACTGTTGCAAGACTTCAATATCTCTCCCGCCAGAGCTTTCCAGTCCTTCTTCAGTCCCATTAAGGGATCCTTAAAATCCTTATCAATCCTAACGTACGCCAGCCCCATTAACCACTAGAGCACCGTGCTGGAGCTATTCTTTGTGTTTCCTCTCCACGTTTCCATCTTCCTCTGAGGCACGCTGTGCTGGCAGACAGAGGCAGCCTCATTCTTACAGTTCTCAGACAAGTATTTTGTGTATAATCCGTATGCGTATTTCTGTATAATTGTGTATAACAATTCTTTATTTCCCTAGGATATTTTCTCCGCTGCAGCACCTTTTTGGTGGGAAGCCCTGAACTAATTGCCGCGGAGAGGTCAACTTCTACCGCAAATATCAGGTCGTGTTGTTTCTTTTGCGATTGAGCTTTTCCCCTTGCTCGCCTCAGCCATTAAATGCTTCGCGCCCAGGTCCACATTTTCAAATGTACGTAGCGAAAGCGCTGCCTGAGCAACGGAACGCCTTCACAGCCTCGAGTTTTTCAGCTTTGCGTTTTGAAAATCGTTACTTGAGCTCCTAATAAAAGCGGCGTCCGCTCGGCAGCGATCGTTATTTGTGGCAGGGAGGCGTTCGGAGGAGGGGCGCAGGGCAGCACGGCGGGCACGTGGGCAGCGCCGCACGCACAATCCCGCGCTCTCGGCCCTGGAAGTCCCCGCCCCTTCCGGTCTCCGGCGCGGGGGTACTTCCGGTTTCCGCCCCACCGCCATGGCGCCGCCGAGTGTCCGCAAGCGGCGCGGACCGAACGGAGCTGGGGAACAACGCCGGGGAGCAACGGTAGGGAGGCGCGGGGAGGGGGTGGGGGACGCGACCCCAACCTGTGGGCCCCTTCCCGTGTGTGCCCGGCCCTTCTGTGCCCGCGGCACGGGACCGGCGTGCCCACTCCCCGTTTGCCCATGTTGCCAGCGCCGCGTCCCCACGTGCTGATGTCTCCGTGTACCGGTGTCCCCAGTCCCCACGTGTGCGTGTCCCAAATATCCCTGTGTGACGCTGGTGTCCCAGCCCGCTGTCACGGCAGCCCTGCTGTCACCGTGACACAAACCCCGCTCACTGCGTCCCCGCATCGTGACACAACCCTCCCCCATCCCCAGCTTCCCGTGCCCCCGCTGCCTGCCTTTCCCACTGCTGAGGACAGGGATGATGACACCGCCGAGGACACGCAGGCAATGGTGCGGGCGCAGAACAAGAAGAAGAAATCCGGAGGCTTCCAGTCCATGGGTATGTGTAGGGTGGGGGTCACCCCGCCTGCAGAGCCCCTCACCGCCCATATGTCCCCTCACTGTTTCCATGTCCCTGCAGGCCTGAGCTACCCTGTCTTCAAGGGTGTGATGAAGAAGGGCTACAAAGTGCCCACGCCCATCCAGAGGAAGGTGAGGCCTTGGGGTGCAGGGGCTGTGCTGTGTCCCCCCATGGGGCACTGACAGCGGGGCTGTGTCCTACAGACCATCCCAGTGATCCTGCGTGGCCGTGATGTGGTGGCGATGGCACGGACAGGCAGTGGGAAGACGGCCTGCTTCCTCCTGCCCATGTTCGAGCGGCTGAAGGCGCCCAGCCCATCCGGAGCACGTGCCCTCATCCTCTCACCCACTCGTGAACTGGCCCTGCAGACCCTGAAGTTCACCAAGGAGGTACGGGGACAAGTGGGCACCACTCGGGGCTGGAATCCCAGTGTGCTTTAACCTCACTGTTTCCCTTCTTGCCCTGAAGCTGGGCAAGTTCACAGGATTGAAGACCGCTCTTGTGCTGGGAGGAGACAAGTGAGTGGTATTCCTGATCTCACTGAGTCCCTGCCAGCCCCCGCATCCTTAAAACAGCCCCAAATCTGCCCAGCCCTGGGAGGCGGTGGGCTGAGCTGTCCCCTGCCCTTGGTCTCTCCCCACTCTCACAGGATGGAGGATCAGTTTGCTGCGCTGCATGAGAACCCCGACATGTGAGTGTGGGTGCGGGGAGAGGACTTGGTGGGGACATGGCCAACAAGGTCAGATTTGGGATGGTGAATTTGGGAGACTGCAAGCAGCTCAACATCACCATCTCTGGCCCTCACAGAATCATTGCCACTCCCGGGCGCCTGGTGCATGTGGCAGTGGAGATGAACCTGAAGCTGCAGAGCGTGGAGTACGTGGTGTTTGACGAGGCTGACAGGTCAGTGTGCTTGGAGGTGATGATGGGAGCAGGGGGACCTTGGCTGCCACATCCCATGTCCCATGTGCTTTCCCTGCAGGCTCTTTGAGATGGGCTTTGCAGAACAGCTCCAAGAGATCCTTGCTCGGCTACCGGGTAGCCACCAGACCGTCCTCTTCTCAGCCACACTGCCCAAGCTGCTCGTTGAGTTTGCCCGTGCTGGTGAGAATTGGGTAGATGGACTGGGTTGGGACTGGCTCCAAAGCTTGGTGGTCCTATACTGGTGGCAAGGATCTGTTGGGGGGACTTCTCCCTGTCCTGCAGCTGTACTGGTCACTGGACCAGAGAAACACAGCTGGGTTGGGGTTGGGCCAAGTGGATATCCCCAGGCTGGGAGCTAGAGCTGGTCTCAGCTCTGTGTCCCACATGCCACCATGTCCCACAGGTCTCACTGAGCCAATGCTGATACGTCTGGATGTGGAGTCAAAGCTCAGTGAGCAGCTCAAGGTGAGCTTTGTGCCTCTCCCTCCAGCACCAGGTGCTCCCATGCCTACAAGTTACGCCATGTTGGCTGGAGACTCATGAGGGGTGACCAGCCCAGAAAGGAGTGGGCACTGCGAAGTGTTCCCAAAAGCCTGGGGGCCCAGAAGGGCTGAGCCCTGCCCTCTCTTTGCAGCTGGCTTTCTTCCACGTCCGTGGAGATGACAAACCAGCTGTGCTGCTCCACCTGCTCCGTAGCGTGGTGAAGCCCCAGGATCAGACAGTCGTCTTTGTGGCCACGAAGCACCATACAGAGTATCTCAAGGAGGTCAGTGGCACCCAGGGTACCCAGTGTTTGGGGTCTGGGTGGGCACTTTAGGGACTCAATACCTTGGGGATCCTTTCCCTAGGCAGGAGGTGCGTTTCCATGTGGGTTCTGTGCTCTCTTCCCCTGTCTGCAGCTACTCACGTCCCAGGGCATCTGTTGTACCCACATCTACAGCTCACTGGACCAGACTGCCCGCAAAATCAACATTGCCAAATTTGCCCATGGCAAATGCCAGGTGCTGCTGGTGACAGACGTGGCTGCCCGTGGGCTCGACATCCCCATGCTGGACAATGTCATCAACTACAGCTTCCCTGCCAAGTCCAAGCTTTTCCTGCACCGTGTTGGTAGGTGCCACCCAGGGGTTCCTCAGGGTGATGGTGACAGGGAAGGTGTGAGTGGGCTGACCCTTGGGGTCCTAGAGTACCAGTGGGTGCCTGTCCCAGGTCGGGGGCTGATGCTGGCTCTGGTTTCCCACCCCCCTCCTCCTCACCCTGCCAGGTCGCGTGGCCCGTGCTGGCCGCAGTGGCACTGCCTACTCGCTGGTGGCTCCTGATGAGATGCCCTACATCTTTGACCTCCACCTCTTCCTGGGACGCCCGCTTATCCTTGCCGGTGCCCAGGAGATGCCTGCAGGTGAGGAGGACCCAAACGTGGAGGTGGCTGCACGTCCTTTCGGGTTTATCCTTGAATATTGTGAGCTTTTGTGCAGAAGGGTCTTAGGGGGGTGATGCCCTCTTGCTCCCAGGGTGGGTTGCTGAGGCCATGTCCCTGGTGCTGCAGATGCAGATGGGGTCCTGGGTCGCGTCCCGCAGAGCTTGGTGGATGATGAGGAGTGCCTGCTGCTGACAGACCACGAGGGCTCACTGGAGCTGCAGAGCCTGCGCCGCGTGGCTGACAATGCCCAGAAGCAGTACCTGCGCTCCCGGCCCGGCCCCTCGCCAGAGTCCATCAAGAGGGTGAAGGAGATGGACATGTCTCAGCTGGGCATCCACCCCCTCTTCAGTGAGTGCTTCAGGGCACTGTGGGAGGGGATGCTTCTCCCCTGTGGATGAGCTGATCCCTCTGTGCTCCCCAGGTGCTCACTTTGAAGATACTGAACTGGAGAGGCTGAAGTTGGTGGACAGCATTAAAGCCTACAAGTCCAAGGCGGTGAGCTGGGGCCTGGCCTTTGGATGGAAGGCAGAGGGAGGGGAGGGATGGGAAAAGAGGGAAGTCCCATAATCACAGAGGTTGGAAAAAAATGATCTAAAGATCATCAAGTCCAGCCATCGACCCATCCTCACCGTGCCCACTAAACCATTCACTCCTGGGCTTGCTCTGTCTCTGTGCACAGACCATCTTTGAGATCAACGCCACAGCCCACACGTTGGCCAGCAGCATCATGCGCTCCAAGCGGCGACACGACCGTGCCCTCATCGAGAAGTTCCAGCGTGGGCAGGAGGAGAAGCGGGCAGCAGCTCTCAAGGGGCAGGGGCTGCATCCAGCCACCCCCAAGCCTGAGGAGGAGGAAGGAGAAGAGGAAAACCTCCAGGTAACGGGGCTGGGACGGGGCTGTGCCTTGGCCTTGGAGTGGGCATGTGAACCTCTAGAAGAACCTGGCCCTGGGGTTGGGACATGGAGCCTCAGCCCCTCGTTTGCCCCCTTGCAGGAGGTGTTCTCTACTGTGGTGGGACGGAAGCGCAAACGGAGCCGGGCTGCAGAAGATGGTGCCAGGAAAAAGCCACAGCCGCCAGCACAGCGGGATGAAGATTTCTACATCCCATATCGACCCAAGGACTTTGAGAGTGAGCGGGGGTGAGTTGGGAGCACTCCCCCACCCTCCTGCAGCAGCCCGGGCTGTTCTCATTGCTCCCCTCTGTGCAGGCTGAGTGTGGGCGGTGAGGGCAGTGCCTTTGAGCAGCAGGCAGCTGGGGCTGTGCTGGATCTCATGGGTGATGAAGGCCACAACCTGAACAGGAGCAAGCAGCTGCTGAAGTGGTGAGTGAGGTCTGACTGTGGCAGGAAAGAGCTGGGCAAGGAGCAGAGCCCGAGGGGATGTTTCCCTCCTCTCAAAGCCAGTGACTCTTGCTGTATATTGGGCAGTGTCAGGTAGAATTGGGATGCCCAGTGAGGTGGGTGGAGGTGGCTTGTTGTTCAGGAGTCTCCCACCCTCCTCGCTCCCTCTTTCCCAGGGACCGCAAGAAGAAGCGTTTTGTGGGGCAGACGGGCCAGGAGGAGAAGAAGAAAGTGCGGACAGAGAGCGGGCGCTACATCAGCAGCTCCTACAAGAACAACCTGTATCCTGCCCACGCTGTGCTGGGGGAGCTGGGTGTGGGGCTGCATGGCCTTGCAGCTGGGGAGACGGGAGAGGGGGCTCTGCCTGGTGCTAGAGGGAGGTAGGGGAGGGTGAGAGCTGGGAAGCGCTGTGCCTGCCCTTAACCTGCCGCAGCTATGAGAAATGGAAGCAGAAAAACAAGGTTGATGAGCGAGACGAGGACGAAGACAACCAGGGAGGCCGGGAGCAATACAGAGGGAAGCACAGACGTGGGCACGGTGAGTACCTGAACGAGCACCACTCCCCATCTACCCCCCCTCTATCTCTGAAGCCTCCAAGCTTGGTTTTACATCCACCCATGGCCGTGTCTGTCCCACAGCCCCCCAGCGGCCCCCCACCCAGGGCAAGGTGCGCTCGGAGCTGAAGAACAAGCAGCAGATCCTGAAGCAGCGCAAGGCAGCAGCCAAGCAGCGCTTCCTGCAGCGCGGGGGCCTGAAGCGCCTGAAGGCACGGAACCGGCAGCGGGTGCAGGAGCTGCGACAGATGGCGTTCGGCCGCCGTGTTGGGGCCACCAAGAAGGGAAAGCTCCGAAAAAAGATGTAGGAGATGGCCTAGCAAAGGACACATCAAATAGATACCCAGCTGGTTTTGGAGCCTGCCTCCTCTCTTGTGTCTTATGCCGGGGGTAATTCCTCGCCCAGGTTCAGTTCTAAAAGAACGCAGCACTCAGGGACTGCAGCTGTGTTATATTTTGATGGGAAAAGGCTTTATCAGTATCAATGGCCTGAAGATGAGCAGCTGCTCTACTTCTGTCTGTTCAGGTGCCTTGCAGGAGGGTGCTGGTGGCCCAGGCTCTGTCCTGGGGCGTTTCTCTTCATCTTCCCTGGACTGGCTGAGGAGTGACTTCCATGCTTCATTGTGTCCTAAGTCCATCTATTCGTGGCTGGGAGGCACAGCGACAGCCCTGTGATGCTGTGAGTGTGTGGCAGTGGTGGCAGGCACATGAGGATGCAGCCCCAGCTCGGCACAGATGGCAGCCAGGTCCTGCATGCAGAGCAGCAGCTGGGGACACGGGGGCCTCTGTGTCACAGGGACATCCGCATCCCTTCCAGCCCCGTGGCTGCTGGGCCACACTCACCACATCCAGTTGTGCCTCTGTGTCCCCCAGGGCCACATCCTTGGGGACCTCTAGCCTCGTGGTGGCGAGCTGGAAGAGGCTCAGCACCGCCATCCGGATCTGCCCCAGCAGCAGCGTCTTCTGGGCTGCAGCACCTTCCAGCTGGGCCCAGCGGGACTCCTGGGGGCAGGGAAGAGCTCAGGGCTGCAGGTGGTCCCATCCCACAGCCCCTCGCCCTGGGGGTCCTGCAACCTTTACCCCCTTCAGCACATCACGGCGGGCAGCTTCCAGACGGGCACGGAGCTGGAGCACCTCTTCATTGCCGCTGGTGAGCTCGCCATCAGCCTCCTCACAGCACTTCTGGAGCTGAGCCCTGCCCTGGGCCAATGCCACCCGCCCGGCCTCCACCTGCCGCAGCAGCACCGCCTGTGCCTCCATCAGTGCCCCGAAATGAGCCAGCATGGATGGCACGTCCTGAAACTGGACCACAGCGTTGAGGGGATGAACGGGACGCTTCCAGGCCCTTCCTTGGGGACAGGAACCCTCACCCGCCCCGTGGCCGCTTGCACATCCTGCAGGAAGTCACCGAAGACACGGAGGCTCCGCAGGCGCTGTCCCAGTTGTTCCCTGTGCCCCTGCAGCCTCTCCAGCTCCTGCTGCAGCCTCAAGGCCTCAGCTCTGTGCTGTGCCGCCCGTGCCCTCTCCTCACCTGCCCGCTGCTGCGCCCGCTGCCGCCTTGCTGACATGGCCTGGGGCATCGAGATGCCATTGGTGGGGATGGCAGAAGGACGTGGCCGTGAGCCCAGCCCCGATCCCACTCACACCTTAAGGAAGGCGTTGAATTTGATGGTGTCATCACGGAGCTGCTCTTCCCTCTGGCCCAGCTGCTGCCGGCGCCGTGCCAGGCGGTCCATCTGCTGCTGGAAGTCCTGAGGGACCGCAGGGTGGCCGGAGCACAGCCCACACCCATCACAGGGGTGGGGGGGGGTCTCTGGAGCTCCCCCATCCCACCCTCTCTACTGTTCCCTACAGTAGGTTGCACAGGAATGCTGTCCAGGTGGGATTGAACATCTCCAGAGCAGGAAACTCCACCACCTCTCTGGGCTCTGAATCATCCCCAGCTTATTCCTCCCCAGATTCTACACTTGCCCTTGTTGATTTTCATAAGGTTCCTCTCCCCCCCCAGCTCAGAGGAGGGGGAAAAACCACTGTGCACCCAAAGGAAATCTGTGGTTTCAGTCCCACTATGGAGGAGAAACAACCACGCATGGGGGGCACGCGGGGGGCTGGGGGCTGTATGGGGCTGTACCTCTCGCTGGGCCTGCAGGGCTCTCTCCACCTCCACCACCTCCCTCCTTTTCAGCAGCAGGCGCCTGGAGGGCAGCAGAGATGCTGAGTCCCATGTTGGCACTTTCCTGGGGACGCACACAAACCATCACAGCCGGCAGCACAGCCAGGACCCCCAACCCCAACAGAACCCCCCACAAATGCCTGTCTGGGCTCAGCCATAGGGTGTGCAGGTTACCCCTTACCCTTTGCCTGGGCTGTCCCCCATAGGATGTCACCTGCCTGCTGGGCTGGGGACACCTCAGAGCCTTCTGCCCAGCCTGAGATCAGCTGCACAAACAGCCCCTTGCTGGTGGGCACAATGGCAGCCTATGGGGGGAGGATGGGGACACTCACTGGAACCGCAGCTTGTCCTGGAACGCCCTGCTCAGATGCTCCTCCAGACCCAGGGACATCTTAGGGACAGCGTCCGGATCCTGCGCAGCAAGGGGAGGGAGCAGAGGAGCAGGACGTGGGGCGGCCATTGCAGACGGCAGAGGCACACAATGCTGTTGCCAGGGGCAGCCAGAGGCTCCCGCAGTGCATGTTTCCTTCCCCCAGCTCTGAGCGTCATCCGGTGAGGCTGGGAGCACACACGTATGGCCTGGGGATCAGGGACTGAGCCCCCTGCACAAGGAGGTCTCTGATGGGAAACCCAGGCTGCAGTGTGGCTTGTCAGAGCCAGGAGCCCCAATGGGGCAGGAGACAGGGGGTACGGCTCCCTGGGACACATCCCCCCCTCCACGCTCCTACCCACGCTCTGTCCTCCTCCCACAGCCCTCAGTCCCCACTCCAGCCCTCCTCTCAAACCTCTGCAGGGATCACAGTCAGACCCCAGCTGCTGCCCTGCACCACTGCTCCAATCCCCACAGCTGCTCAGCTCCCCGCTCAGATCATTCTTCACACTCCAAGAGGGGCTCAGCTCCCTCCCACAGTGCACACACACAGCTCTTCTCCATGTGCTCCCCTCCCCACCTCATCATCAGCTCCCCTCTGGTCCCCCAGGTGTTCTCAGATCCCCACCATTCCCTGTGTGTGTGCTCACACCCCTCTGCTCACCGCTGCAGGGCTTTATCCACCCCTCCATCTCCTCCTGTGTGCTCCCACCCCTCTGAGTCCCACCCTCACTGTGGGCCCAAGAAAACAAGTGCAGGTCTTGGGAAAAAAACCAAAACAATTATTTATAATAAAAACAATTAAGTCTCCTTGGAAAGTCAGCATCCCCACCCCAACCCCCCCATCCTGCCCCATCCTCCAATTGCTTCTTCCATCATCCTGGCACAGCCACTTGGTGGCCTCAAGGCAACGTTCTCCATGTGCTCCCCACAGCTCTGGCACTGCTGGCAGTGACTGAGCTGAAACCCCACACCGTAGCCAAGGCTGACATGCACTGAGATGAGCAGGCCACTGGCACCTATTTGCTGAACTCTGCTCCTGCGCTGGGTGTCACTTTGTTAAGAAGGGTATCTGAGACAAAGAGGAACAGGAAAAGAGAGAAGAAAGGGAGAAACAAGGCTGGAAGGGTGGAGTGAAAGCTGGGGGAGTGGAGAAGGAAGAGGGGTGCTCTGGCTGAACCAGATGGCTGCAGGACACGAACAGCCTGTGCTCAGCCACAAGGCAACGAGGACGTTTGGTGCTGGGCTTCCAGCTGGAGCTTTGTGCATTTCCATAACAAGGCATGGAGGTTATGTGCCTTGTGCGTCTTCTCCATTTGTCTTCTGAAGAGGGACCACGCTGTGCAGCTCGCCCTCGTCACCTACACAGGGCACAGAGCAGCACCTCAGCAAGAGTCAGCAAACCAGAGAACAGTTCTTCCCCCCCTTTGTTGCTCCAGCCCCCAGACCCAGCCAGCAGGCAGGCACCAGGGCTCACCTTCTGTCGGGCAGTTGAGATAAGCAGCCTGGATGCTGTTCCCATTGACCAGCGCCATCACCTCCTGCTTGATGGAGCTGCCCACCGTGTTCTCTTCCCTGTTCCTTTCATCATCATCGTCATCTTCCGAGTCCACCAGCACTAAGACGTCATCAGAATCCTGGCTCCTGTCAACAGCAGAGCGAGGGGAGGTGGGCTGATGCTGAGAACAGCTTCTCCCGACCCTGTTCCTCCAGTCTGCATCTCCCCTGGCCTTGACAACTCCATACACCACAACCACCCATTTGGACAGACTCTTCCAACCCTGCACGAACTGCGTTTGAAGAAAAGCTGGTTTCACACCCTGCTGGCAGCAACAGCACCAACAGCATTCTGCACTGCTTCCCATTCGTCTTCCAAAGTCCTCCAACCATCTCATCAACAGTCCTGTACTACACTGCAAGAACCCCTCCTGAACAGAGTCATCCTTCCCTCCTGCACACATGGGGAACTGGAGGCACTCAGAGTAGAGTCTTCCCATGCCACAGCATCACAGCTTTGGGAACACAACCGACAAGGGCAAGGAGAGGGAGCAGGGCCAGGAGTGGTGACAGCAGGAAGCAGAGAAGAAAGCCAGTGCAGCAGAATCCCCACAGAAGTACTCGCTTACATGCAGCTCTCAGACAGTCCCCCCAAAGGAAGAGGACACAGTGCAGACACCCATGCAGAGAAGCAGATTGTCATTTCACTCTACACACCAAGTTTTAGGGCTCACCTGCACCATGGAGAAGCTCTCCTGCACAGCCTTCCCCCATGCTAACAGGACACCTCTGCATGCCCAGAGGCAATGACAAGTGTTCCCCTCATTCTCCTGCTCTCTCACCCACACCAAGCCTCACCCAGCCATGCTGAACCCTTCCACTTTCACCTAAGAACAGCTCTGTTCTGCTCTACTGGAGATCACAGCTGCCAGGGTGGTAGGCTAACAAACCAGACTGAGGAAAAGCAACTTACCTGAATGCAGCACCTAAATGGGAGAGAAGGGAGGAGAGAAGGGAGTGTTAGAAACCAATCCCAGAGCAGCTGCTGGTTTTGCTGTGCAGATCCTACCAGCTGCGCATAGGAGCTCGGAAGGAAAGGGAAGAGTAGGAATGGCTCTGCACAGCTCCCTGCAGGAGCTCAGGGCAAGATACTTGAAGCATCCAGCCATGGAAGGGCCTTGTGTTCCAGCCCAGCTCCTCCAGGGAGGATGGGCTCCTTACCAGGAGCACGATGATGCCCAAGAGCTGGGGGTAGTCAGTAGCTGACTCCAACACAACAGGAAGGGCAGGTAGGTTAGGGAAAATTCCTCTCTACCCCGTGGCTTGCACAGAGGAGAGCTCCTACCTCTGAGGCACAAGAGAGGATTGTAGTACAAGACAACCCCGGAGATGGTGAGGACAGCCATCAGGGACAGGACCACCACCGCACCCACGACTCCAACTATGTTGGTTGGTTCTGCAGAAAAGGGAAACACAAGAGGCCAACTTGTCGCTGGGACATGGATGGATGCCAAGGATGTTCAAATAACAGAGGTCTCAGTGCTGCACTGCTCTGATTTCCCACCATCCCTACAGTCCCACCACCACACAAGGTGTGCTCGTATGATGAAAACAACCATGCTTTCATTGACATGGAAAACAACACTGCAAGGTTTTTGTGAAAACAAATCCGCTCCTGCTTGTTGCTGCTTGAGAGCTCCTCTGCCCCCAGCATCAACAGGAAGGACCAAGGAGCAGCTGTGCTCTTCTCTCAGGCCCAGTACACCAAGGTGAGAGGAATGGAGCCTTTTAACTCTGGGACGAGAAGACCCAGTCCCACACCTCGCTTGCAGTGAAAGCACAAAAAGTATCACAGACAATCAGTGACACATGCAGCCCCACAGGGGCTCTCCAGCACTTGCCATGAGCTGTGTCCCTGCTTTCCTTACACTCCCAGCCACAGCAACCCCAGGCAGCCCTACTCACGCTTCACCGTCAGGCAGACGAACACCTCCCGCAGCCCCACGGGGTTCTGTGCTTTGCAGATGTAACAGCCCCCATCGATGCCCTGGGAGCAGTTCTGGATGGTGAGGTGGGACACGTTGCCCTCCTGGGCAATGAAGTACCTCCCTCCAGGTTCGATCTCTGGCTGGGTGATGCCCCGCAGCCAGGTGAGTCTTGCTGCAGGCACGCTCTCGGTCACACGGCACGTCAGGGTCACGTTGTCACCCACAAAACAGGTCTTTGGGGGCTCCAATTCCAACGAGGGGACTTCTGAACCAGCCCAGAAGGAAAGAAACAGTCAAGGAAGAGATGGAAGAGTTAAACATAACAATCTGTCAGCCATCCAACTGATTAGTAATCATTAACAGAAGAAAACATGCAGGTTGAGACTCGAGCAGCCTTCCACGGAGCGATATGATATTATGTGATATGAGCAACTCTCACTTTTCCCATTTTTGACACCTGCGTTTATATCAACAGAGGACAACACCTGGAGGGCAGCCAGGAGGAATATGGCAGAGGAGAAGGGCAGCCCAGGGGGCTGGGGACACACAAAACCATTCTGACATAAACCCAGCCCCAGCACATTTAAACTCAAGCTGAGCAAGGCACTCAAATCACTGGTTCATGTTTTCTGTTCTGGACACAGGTGTGAGTGTTTGCACAGGAGAAACGGTTGGTGCACAGGGATTTGACAACCCAAAACACGACTCAACAACAACTCTGCCACGCTAGATCTCACCTGTAGGACTTCTGTGCCTCGTGCAGTCACCTCTGCACAGCCAAATCTTGTCAGGCTGCCTTGTTTGCATCCCTCCCCTGCTGCAAGAACCAGCAAGACTGGCTCTGGAGGGCAGAGAACGATCAGGATACCTGTCTGCCCCACCATTAATCATTAATACGGTGAAGAAACCAACTTACTTATCTCCACAGAGCATGCAGGCTCCTCCTGCTTCACAACGTGGCTCCCAACACACTTGAACACTTTGCGGTGGGAGAGGTAGGAGCTGTTCAGTGTCTCCACGTGGGTGTCTGAGGAGCTTGTGGAGCTGATGAGCCAGCTGGAGTTCTCCAGATCGTGCCCCTCTTCTTGCCAGTGCAGGGTGGGGTGGGGATACCCCCCAGGCCAACTGCAAAACAGCTGCAGCATCAGCCCCGAGGAGGAGCTCTCAGCCCAGCATTTCGGGGTGGAACGTGGTGGATCTGTACCAAGAAGGTCACGCAGTTAGAAACATATCCAAGCCACTCGGTGCCCCAGGGCTGGAACCTCAGAGAAAGCTTAGCTTTGCAATCATTCCCCTTGAAACTCTCCACGGGTTCCCTGCCTGTGTTTCCCCCTGATCGGTGCGCCACTGCCTCAGGGGAGCATAACTGAGACAGCCAAGAGGGACAAAGCAGGAGGCTGCTTTGCAAGAAGTATCACAGCAACCACTACAACACAGGGGAAGGACACATCTTTGCCACAGCTTTGTCTGATGGAGACAGCTGTCACTGCTGCGTGGGCTCACACTGCCTCACTCAGCCCCTTGCCGTGCTATGCTCACATCACACTGCAGCAGTGGGGATGAACTCCAAGAGAAGGGAGGTGGGTAAGGCACTGCTGGGTTCACACCAGGGCCGACCATCGGGTAACCGAGAGTTTGCTATTTAAATACAGAAACAACTAATGGCAAGATGGGGCAGAAGCCAACAGAAACACAAGAGCAGCCCCCTCAGGCAGAGCAGAGCTCACGTTTCATGCAGCTGGACTTCATGGCTCTCCCCCATCGTCTGGTTTCTTCGCATTTCTGGGGCTGCCCAAGAGTAGGATTTTGGTGGAGAAACTTTTGCACATACACACCCATATGCAAATACACACACGTCTGTTTAACAGCCAGAGGGATTCTGGACTCTGATCCAGGCAGAAGAAGCGCAGTGTCCCTGCAGTTGGCTCACCTGCTACAATGCTCAACAAGACTGAGAGATGCTGCCAAAGAAAGCTCCAAAGAAAAGGTGTCAGAGAGGGATGAGTTACGCTTATTTTGTAAAGCGTTTTTCAAGTGACTGGAGAGATCACACAATTTGGATTAAATGGGAAAAAAGTCATGGCAAAAACCCACGTGAGCTGCAACAATACCTTCTGAGGGCTTGGCTTTCCAGGAACAATATACATGCATCTTTTATGAGCTCTGAAAACAGCCAATTGTGGCAAGAGATTTTCCTATGGCACTTCCTCTATTCCAGTTCTGGGGTGGTCTCATAACTGACTGTGAACACTGGCTGTAGTTAACAAGAGCAAAATGTCAGCCTGAGACACCAGAAACTGCCCTGCATTGAAAGGTGGGCGCAGCCAGAGCACTGTTTTAAGCACAAAGAAAACTTTTTGGTACATCCAGTATGAGGTGTCAACTGCTAACTTCCACACAAAGCCTGAAGATCCTGGGCGATGTTGTGTCTGTACCTGAGGTTCACAGCAGCCCTGGCCAAGCTGCTCCTATGGCCAGCAACAGAGAGCATGAAAAAAATGGGTACTTGCTTCTAACATTATGTTGATAAGCTTCAACTTTTAGCCTGTGCTGATGTTGCTTTTACTGGCCTTAAACATCACTAGAAATCTCTTTCCCACCTGCTTAAGGAGACTCCAGTGGTGTACAGCGCCTGCGTGACCTTTGGAAATTAACTGACAAGTCACACATTAACAAACCAATTTCAGAACCAATTGGTGGTTGGACTACATGATCTCAGCGATCCTTCCAATCGTAATGATTCCACGATCTGCACACAATCACTGTGGAAACAACTCAGATTTTGAGTGACTCTCAGAAACAGTGAGTGTCAGCAGCACTGCTGCTCGTTGATATCTTTTGCTCACGAGCATTTTGCTTCACTGCTCTAGATTTAGGGCTCCCATTTCTAAGCTCTAAGCCAACCAAATTCTCTATCTATCTATCTATCTATCTAGCAGCCTAAGGTTTGATTCCTTCAGTCCAGCCCCTGTGACCCTCCGACTGTCTGCAGGCTCCTCGCCCCAGGAAGGGAATTTTCACCTGTGCAAACGTTCAGAGATTTAATCTGTACAGAACAGGTACAACTTTTACAACACAGACCTGTCAACAAACACCGACAAAGCAGCAACACCCTGAACGCAAACAGAAAATAGCCATCACTCTGCAAATGTTAACAGAAAGATCAACAAGAAAAGCAAGAGCTGGTAAAGCACAGATTGGCAATGAAGCAGAACCGGCAGCAGCCTTTCCCTCTTTCAAGCCCTACGGTTGGCAGGGAGGACAGAAGGATGCAGCCCAGGCCTATGAAGACTTCTAAGAAAATGGATAAGGAATGGAAACGGGACCTGTGCGACCTAGGGGTGGAAATTCTGGGACAGACTTACTGGCTACCAGGAGCTGGACTCTGTGCTCGTGGTCTGTCTTGTTCAGCACTTCCTTACAAGTGTAGTTGCCCTCGTCCTGCAGCCGCAGCTCTGAGATGCGCAGAGAGCTGTTGTCCACCAGGGAGAAGCGGACGTCTGGAGGGAAGGCGACCCTCGAGGAGAAGAGCGGGGGAAAAGAGCGCGGGTCCCCTTGGAACCACAGCACCTCAGTGGCCTCTTTGGAGACATTGCGGCACAGGAGGAGGATGCTTCCTCCCACCTTCCCAAACACCACTTCTGTTGTTCCTGCAAAACAGAAGGCAGAGCGTTAGGGACGGGGGGACACACGAAGCCCCTTCCTCAAGCTCCTCACGTCCCGTCCAACCAGAACCCAGCGGAGAGGGCCTTTCTGAGTCCGAGGGCAGCAACCCTGCCGAAGGCGGATGAGAATTCAGAAGGAAAGGTGATTTAGGAAGAAAAACCCTCGGATTTCTGCTCGGCCGCCCGCAGCTGTGCTTCCACAGCCGCAGCGCTGCGCTCCCTCAGGCCGCCCCTCCTCCCGTACCTGCGGCGCTGCGGCGCGGCATCCGCACCCACACACACAGCGCGACCAGCAGCCCGGCCAGCGCCGTCCCGCCGCGGAACCGCATCGCCGTCCGCCTCCTCCGGCACCTCCTGCTGAGGCTGGACCCGCCTGGAGGCGGCGCGATCCGCCCTCCGCCCTCCGCCCTCACCTCCCCCTCTGGTGCCCGGCCGTCGCCGCCGCCACCCCCGCTGACGGGACACCCGGTGGCTGCCCGCCGCCATCTTGGCCGCCCCCGGCCGCCATTTTGAGCGCCCCCGGCCGCCGCCGCCGCCATGTTGGGCGCCCCTCCGCGCGGCGCGGCGCTGCTTTACGGCCATCTTACAGCTCCTCGGGCCTCGCCGCTGCGGAACGAGGACGGCGGGGCGGGCCGGCCGTGCGGGGAGGAGAGAGGGCTCGATTTTGTGCGAGGCCCCACAAGCGGCTCCCCAGTGCCACAAATAAGGCGATTCTCTGCCGGGCTAAGGCCGAGAGCTGCTCGGGGCGATCGGCGCAATACTCGCTCGCAGCCACAGCCCACGTTTACAGCTCAGCGTGGGACACTTTGTGTCGTCAGGGATTAACGGCCGTGCGCCACGCTTACCTGGCGTGCCCCCAGAGTTTATTGCCCGTAAGCACAGCGCAGCGGCGCCGCTCCCCGGCCGATGCCCTCGGGGCCCTGCGACGCGGAGCAGCGCGACGCAGCTCCGCCACCTGGGGGCGCCCTACAGACCGGAGAGGGGGAAGGAGGCGGGGCCGGCAGCCAATGGGAGCGGAGCGCGGCGCCGCCGCAGCCAATAGGAGCGGAGCGGGGGAAGGGAGCGAGGCGGGGAGGGCGAAGGGTAGCGGCGATCGCGCGGCGCGGCTGTCGCGCAGCCGGGGTGCGGAGCGCGGAGCGGCCATGGCGGTGGAGCTGGGGCTGTGGGACGGGCCGCTGAGCCTGAGCGAGGTGGAGCAGAAACCCGCGCACCCGCTGCGCGTCAAGTACGGCTCCGTGGAGATAGACGAGCTGGGCAAGGTGCTCACCCCTACGCAGGTGAGCGGGGGGGGCTGCGGCCGTTCAACATGGCGGGGGCTTCGGGGCTTTGCCGGGAGCGGGGCGGGACGAGCCGCGTGGTGACGCTGCCGGTCCTTCAGGTGCAGCACCGGCCCACCAGCATCGAGTGGGATGGCTGTGATCCCCACAAGCTCTACACCCTGGTGCTCACCGACCCCGATGCGCCCAGTCGGAAGGATCCGAAGTTCAGGTAATGGCGTTTGGTGATTTCCTATCGAATCTGCGGAAAATGGAGCGTTGCTTTTGGACCGAGCGGCTGGCAGGAGGCGGGGGATGCGCCCTGCCCTTGTATCTGTCCTCATAGACCTGCACAGTGCGAGGCAGAGCAGCTGATTCTGCCGTTTCTGCCAGTAGCTCGAAGTGGCACAGATCTGCTGCTCGTTGTGCTGCGTGCAGGAATTGGAATCAGGGCTGTCAGTGCAGCGAGGGAGCAGCTCGCCCTCAGCTCGGGCTCAGGAACGCACGCAGCACTCGCTTCTGGGCTCAGAGGTGGGTGCTGGTGCTGCAGGGCAGGATGGAGCTGCCCAATGGGCTCTGAGCCCTCCAGCAGGCACTGAGCTCCCACTGCTCTTTGGGTTTAACGAATTAGAAATGGCAGCGGTTAGATTTGGTTCTCCTACACTGACAGCCCACGGGAAAACAGCTGCTTGGAGCAGAGGAAGGTCGTACCTGGGGGTTGTTGTGCAGCCTGATTGTTTTATTTTTACTTTTTTAACCTTCTTTCAGAGAATGGCATCACTTCCTGGTGACCAACATGAAAGGTAACGATGTGGGGAGCGGGACCGTGCTGTCAGACTACGTGGGCTCGGGGCCCCCTAAAGGAACAGGTGGGTGCCTGCCTGCAGCAGTGCCTCGGGCCTGGTGGTGGTGTGGGTGGGTGAATGTGGGCTTGGAGGGGAGCACAGTGTTGCAGAAGTGGCCCACGGGTCCACCTGCATCTAAACCCGAGCCTGGTCAGGAGTTAGCAGCACCACCCCTTCTGTATCTGTTGAGGGGCTGTGCCTGCATTCAGTAGCCAGAAGGAGCACAGGTGTGACGTGTGCCGTTCAGGCATCTCAAGATACCTCCCTTAAGCTCATTTAGCTCAGTCATTCTTATCCCTGGGAATGGTGGTATCGGCTGCCAGCAATCCTCGGGTGGACACAGGCTTCTTTCCTGAGCTGGGGTCACTTCAACCCTTCAACCCCGTAACTCCAAGCGAGGTGCACTTGTAATGCTGTCTCATCCCTGCAGGGCTGCACCGCTACGTGTGGCTGGTGTACGAGCAGCCGAAGCAGCTGGCCTGCAATGAGCCCATCCTGTCCAATCGCTCCGGCGACAAGCGAGGGAAGTTCAAGGTAGCAGCTTTCCGCAGCAAGTATGAGCTGGGGGGTGCCGGTGGCTGGCACTTGCTACCAGGCAGAATGGGATGACTACGTTCCGAAACTCTATGAGCAGCTGTCTGGGAAGTAGGGAGAAGGGACCTGACCACGCGCTGTGCTGCATTCTCCGTTCCCCTGGAGACCGGTCTTGTCTCAGCATTTCTCTGTAGTTTTGTTTGCCTGGTGAGCTGAGAACCCAGCTGCTCCTGCACTGACAACTTGAGCCGTAACTTGAACCATAACCCCACCGATCTCTGTGAAGTGAATCTGCTTTGGTGTCAGAGCGGTCTGGCTGTGCATTGTGCTTCAGCTGGCTCCTGTAGGTACAGGCCATAGCTAAATAGGCTTCTGAAAAGCTGACCCTGTGAGAGCAGCCCCAAGGCCAACCTGCTCAAGGGAAGCCTAAGCCTTTGTGACTCAGTGCCACTTCATTGTCTCTACTGTGTTAAAATGGTGTCATGCAGCAGCAGTGTGGGTACAGAACCACTTCTGGCTGCGAAGCCTTCTTTCCAGAAGGGGAGAGGGCAGCAGTCTATAAAGGAAACTGCATTTTTTTTCTCTCTTGCAAGTATTTGGCCTGTGCCTCCAATAATGTGAACCACTAATTAGTAGAATGAGGTAGGGACTCTGGTTTATAGCAGTACTTTCTGATCTCTGTTTCCACTCAAAGCTGAGAGGCTTTGCTTTGCTCAACTTCTGTTGTGACCTGGTGTTTGCTCACAGTGCAATTAAACACTTTGCAAGGTGGATGGACAGTGTGGTTGTCTTCTTGGGGGAGAGGGGGGGAAGAGGGGAACACTTAAAGGAGCAGTGTGATGTAGCAAGGTTCCTCTTCTGGTGTGCAAGGAGAGGCTGGAGCCTTGTGCTGGTGGAGCTCCACCATCCTGGCAGTTGCCTTAGCACTTCCTGGGCTTGAGGAGCAAAGTGCAAGGCAGGCACATCCCAGAAGCCCGTGCCTCACTCACCTCAGGGTGGTGTAAGGTAGTCTACAGCCTGTTACCTATTGCTAATGCATTCCTTGCAGCAAGTGGGGCAACATTTGCTCACTTGAGTGCAGGTTTCACCTCCTGTGACATGCACTGCCACCAGCATTACATGCCTGAAGATGCATCCCAGCCCTGCTGCAGGGTACACTGGTTGCTGCTCTTCCAGCAGCCAGGCCTGGTGTTATTTCCTGAGCCCTTGGGTCAGGAAACAAACCTGGATTCAAATCACAGGCTTGGTTTTAAAAAAGATGAGGACAATGTAACTGCTTCACACAACTGGAAGCCCTCCTCCTCCTTTTAACTGCTTCATTGTCTCAAAGGAGCTGTTTTTAAGGGGTGTGAAAGACAGACGTGCATTACGAACTTCAGCACCTTGTAGCAATGCCCTGTGGAAACCAGTTACCTCATAGTTTGCCCCCAGGGTGGGAACCCAACCCAGCATTGCAGCTCCATACCTGGAAGGCAGCACAGCCAGACCCGCAGCACGGTGCCAGCTGGTGGCGGGGTGCCACAGGCAGAGCATCACAGGCACAGGTCCTCCCAGCAAGGAAGCTTTCAGGGGAAAGCCCCAACTAAACACACCAAGATCTACAACAAAAACACCACAGGGTGCAGATCCCAAGAGCTGAGCCAGTTCAGACTGGAAGAAAGGCATAAAATAGAGAGATGAGCAGCAATGCAGCAGTCTGAACGCATTCCCCCCCCCCCAGCCCAGGGCCAGGCCATGAGCCACTGCTCCCCCAAAGAGACAGCGAGGCACTGTGATGAACACTTTTATTTACAAATATAATTAAAAGCTCTGACAGTTACTCATGCTCTTCCTTTGAACCTGAAAAACGTTTTTGTTTTGTTTTTTTTTTTGCTGTTTTGTTTTCCTTGTTGCTTTTTTTTTTCAAATTTTTGTTGTTTTTTTTTTATTTAAAGTGCATGCAAAAGAAGTAAAGCCTTTTTTTTGTTTTGTTTTGTTTTTGTTGTTTTTTTTTTCTTTTTTTTTTTCCATCTTTTTTTTATTGTAAGAAAATACACAGTTTGAAAGTGTGAGTAATGCGATATTTATGACCGAAATCATGGGAGACCGGGGGAGGATTCGGGAGAGGAACAGAAACATCAGAAAATAAAGCAATAGGATGGACCAAAAGAAAGAGAAAAGAAAGGAGCGGGGATGGTGTGAGAGACAGCGCCGAACTGCAGGGACTGAAGCGGAAGGGAGGAGGGGAGGGAAAAGGGGAGGAAAGAAGTAAAAAAATTTCTGATCAGAGAAACAGTTAAAATACAATATGAAAATAAGTAAAAGCTCTCCTTAAATTCCTTCTATACACAAAATACACGATTTGACAAAGCCCAATTTGTGCTACTGGGATCCCGCGGGCTCGTTTCTAAGTGTATTCCACATTCTCCGCGACAGCAGAAAATGATTTATGATACAATCAAGAGTAACGCCGAGGAGCGAGGGCTGCCCTGCCTGGCACGGCGCTCCTACAAACCGCCAGGTCTTCGCCCACCCCCCTCCCCCACAAAGTAATAATATGTCACCACTGATATGTACAGCACGATTCCGTGGTTGGTGGTTTGGTTGTTTTTTTTTTTTTTGTTTTTTTTTTTTTTGTTTTTTTGTCTTCCTGTAAAATGTATCAAATTTTTTTTTTTTTTTTCACAATCTTTAATAAAATTTTTCTTATTATTATTTCATTATTCCTGATGAATAAATACCAAAAAAATAAAAATAAAATAAAATTATGCAGCAGCTAGTTAAGGTAAGGCTGCGGATTTCGTCTCTCTCCCCCTGGGTTTGTATCTATCACTTATATTTTTTTTTTTGCTTGTACTTTCAGAGATTGGTGGAAAAATGAGTGATTGCTCCAAAGCAACAAACATCCACTTGGGTTTGGTTTTTTTTTTTTTTTTTTTCTTTTTTTTTTTCTTTTTTTTCTCCATTAAAATCGTCTCCAAAGTTTTTCACTGAAACATTTTTAATCATTGCACAGAGACATCAATACTGTGACATACTATGGAAAAGACCGCCAGGAGCCGTCCTGCACCGGGACTTGACACAGGGGGAAAGGGGACCCCTGATGGAGTAAGAATATACAGGCACTAGTCCGACACGATGTCAGTAAGAGAGACAGAAAGAGAGAGAGCACGCCCGTTAACATGGGGAATGTTGCTTTTGCAAGTTTTGTACCTATTTTGTTTGATTTTGTCTGGTTTTTTTGTTAAATGGCAAAGAAATTTCGTCTCATCTATAGTCCTCCTTGGGATAATCTAATGTGACCAAATTCCCAAAGCCCATTCGTAAGCTCTCCATGTCAAACGTCTCAATCTCTCGCTCCTGCCTTTCCAACAGAAACTTGATCCTCTCGCTGCGTTCCTTCTGGAGGGCGGCGAGCTCCTCTTCAATCTGCAAGAAGCACAACCAGCACAGCCCCTCAGCAGCGCCCTCAAACACACACAGCCCTCTGCAGGCCCCCGCCGGGCACCAACTACGGCCACATGCGCTCAGGCAGCAGCTGCTCGCTGCCAGCAGCCTGCCCCAAACCCACCTTTTGTTCCAGATGTGCCCTGCGCAGTGACACCCTCTGCTCCAGCTTCTGGAGTTCTCTTTCGTGCTGTGCTTCTGTCTGCATCTTAATTTTGCTCTGGTACGCGTTGAGGAGCTCCATCTCCTGCTGGAGTTGCAGTCTCAGGGCTTGGCATTCCGCTTCTTGGGCCTCGTCCAGCCGCAGCTGTGAGACAGAACACGTCGTGCTGCAAGGACTGGTGGCCCGACTGCACCCACAGCCCTGCAGGCCCGCAGGCAGGAGGGCAGGGATGCTGCACCTACCGCTTGCGAGGCCATCATCTCGTTGATGCTCTGCTCGTACTGCTCCGCCAGGATGGCGAGCTTCCTCGTCTGCTCGTCCTTCAGACTCTTCAAAATTGTCTTGTGCTCACTCTTTGGAGTTACTTCCAGCTGGTGATTCTTCAGTGCTTTGTACTGCTTAGTTTGCACTTTGCACGTGTCCTGGAACTGCTTTTTGATCTGCATTTCCATAGCCTGCCAAGGAAGGAACGATGTGAAGAGCACAGATTGCTTTGGGAATGCAGAGGTCACAGCCTGCCCGAACGGACACAGCCCTGAGGCACAACCACAGCTCTCCTGTGCTCTGCATTTCTCCTGCCCTGTGCACGCAGCGATCAGCTTGAGAGCAACTCCAGTGTGTGCTGAGCTGCCACTGACCACAGGCCTGGGCCAGGAACAGGATCAACCAAACCTCCTTAGCCCAGGACATCAGTCTTCTGCTGCTGCCCCCTGCCTCCCGCACAGTGCAATGGCCTTGCCTCTGAGGCCTCCTGTTTTGCTAGCCTGCATGAGCTGCCTCTCCTCACTACAGACACTACACAGGGACAGCCGACCTGAGGACCTGTGAGAGTGTGAGGAAATGAACAAAAGCACTACGCTTTTTCAGGAGGAGGAAGAGAGCCATCCCCCAGGGCAGCTCTCAACCCAGACAGAGCACAGGGCTCAGCACACCCGTGTTCGCTCCCCTTGTTGATTTTTAAAGCAAGGAAGCATCAGCCAATCCCTTTCCATACTGAGGTCTGTAGGCTAACATGAGCGAGGGCGGAGGATGGCATGGACTATCAGGAGCAAATCCTGTCATACCTCGGTAAGGAGCAGCCTATTTTTATGGGCAGTCTCAATTAACACAGCATTTAACAGAAATCCTCGGTGAGCTCTGCTACAATAGCTTGCAAATTCCTCATACCAGTGCAGCTCTGAGCAAAGGGAAGGGATGCAAGGGAGAGCACGGTGGAGAATGCTGGTTCTGCGGCACAGGTGCTGCTTGAGAAGCCTCAGACACACAACCTGCCTGCCCACAAAGCACGGCAGGACACAGGCTGGGAGGGAAGGAAAGCTTCCAGCACCTTCAGGTTCTTTGGTTGCTGCCGGAGCTCCATGAAATGCTTCCTGTGCAGCTCCCGCTCTCGTCGCTTGTTGTATTCCAGCTGATTCTCAAGCTCAGTCTGGTGCTGCAGCCGGATCAGGTCCATTCGCAGCTTCTGCAGCGTGTGCAGCTGCCTGTATTCCAGCTCACGCGTCGACTCGTCGTGCCGGATCAGCATGGCGTGCTCCATTTCTTTCTGGGTCCGCTTCTTGTTCAACTCCTGCACGAGAGCACAGCAGAACACCAAAAAAAAGGTGAATTTGCAAGGCTGGCTGCTCGTGTCACTGCCCCAGATGGCATCGAGCCCTTCCAAGTGCACCACCATGGCACCGTGGGAGCGCTGCTGATGACCTGGTGTGGCTCTGTAACTCACACCAAGGCACCTCCCAGGTCCCCCAGTGGCCGTCCAGCAGGTGGCACTGGGGCCACACACAGCCCTCTGCTGCGGCTGCTGCAAGTCCCAGAAGTTTCTAACTCCTCCTGGGGTACTGAAAGCTGCGGGGGACCGACGGCCATGCCCACAACTGGAGGCCTTTCTGTTTCACATTTCCCCAGGCTACTGTCAGATGATGGGAGACGAGGCTTCTTATACACTAATTACTAATGGCCAAAGAAGTATTCAGCTCCAAAGCACACTGCATAAGAAAAACTACCTCATCTGCCACCAGATACGGGTGATTTTTGACCCCATGTGCAGATAAAATGATGACATATCCCAAGTCTCGTGCTACTTTGCAATGCACACAATTGTTTCTGCTCACAGCGCCCTGCAGGTCCAAGAAAACCTTCAGCACACTGTAAACCAACAAGCAGGAAGATAACTGGTGCTGAATGCTGTCATTATCTCTGTCTCAAGGTATTGCCAGCAGCCTGCAGAGCCATGAGCTGAATCCAGCTCAGGTGAGCAGTGATTCCAGCTGTACCCTTAGTGGTGCTCTGCTGACCTTGGCAGACGGTCTGCTGGTACATCTCTGCTCCAGCTCTCAGCTTACCAACTCGTCACTACACTTCATGCTAGCCTAAGGCACAGCAGGGGCTGCCTGGCACTACGTATGCACACAGTGCCCAGCACATGGAGGGCTCACTGTTGGCTCGTCTAACAAATTCCTGCAGCAGAAGCAAAAATAACTAATTATTCTGAGCTTTTGCTTGCATGTTGTAATCCCACTGCACTTCTCAACATCAGCACCTGCAAATATCCACTCCAAACCTGCTGGCTCTACCTGTGAAGACACTGCACACGCTCACATTTAAGCAAAACTTGCACCCTGACAGCCAAAATAAAGGTAAGGACATGCTGCAGTGCGTTCCATTTGTAGCACATGGCCGTGTGTGTTCAGCTGGGACGTGTGCCTTGGCCTCAAAGCAGGCCAGCCAGCTGCTCCTGTGCCCATCTCACACCTGGTTTCAAGTCCAGTGTGAACAAATGAAAGCACTGCAGGCTTCAGGCTTTTCCACTCGCACAAAAACAACCTCTTGCTTTCCTGAAACATCAAAGGTAAAAAAACAACCAACATTTTAAAAGAGTTGTTTAAATTCAAGCTCCTGATCCAATGAATTTGAGCTCATCAGTTAAGTGTGTGGGGAACCTGATGGCAGCAGAATGAATGTGTGGATATCAGAACAGGTTGACCACTTGTTCAGTCTCAGCCTTTGCTGAAGCACCTTCCCATCTCACAGTCCTTCCTACAAGTAATGCTCTCTCAAGATTTCACATGCTATACGGAAAAACAGATATATAAAAAAAAATCTAGGAGCAACAATTCTTTTTCCAAAGCGGTATTTAACTCCCAGCAGCCTGAAAGGCTGAAGTTATTACTGTTTCATTACATGTTTTAAACATATGTTTACTTCAGCCAACAAGCAGAGCTCCTCATACCCTTCCAGCCCTCCTATCCTACAGCTGGCTGTGATGCTCAGCATGAGCTGTGCTGTGAATGAAGCCCTCCCCCAACAAGCCTAGGGGGCAGGAGCTCAGATCAATCCCTCAGGCCCAGAGTGGGTGGCTCACATGTTTCTTTCTGCAAGCCACTTATGCCACCCTCTTCCATTAATAAATAGAAGCAGCCTGGGAGGTGCCTTGGTGTGAGCGCCAACTACATTTCTGTATAGAAAACAGGTTCCCCAAACACATTTCCTACACTTTTCTCAGTTCTGTTTGGCGACTGAAAACACAGAGATCTAATATCACAAAGCTGCTTTACAGACACAAAGGTACAATTTCAAGAACTGTGTAGGAAAGCAACTGAAGAGTGCCATACTTCCCGAATGTTCTGCTGCTCCAACTCGTGCCTCTTGATCATCGTTTTTCTCTTGAAGAAACGGCAGTTTTTGTCGTAGTAGAGTCTCTGCTGGCTGAGAAGATGGGCCTCCTCTTCAGCCTGTGTGTGCTGCAGGTTCTCTTTGTGTTTGGATATTCTTTCCTGCTTCTCTTTCTTCGGTGTGCTGTGGTCCTCGTTCATTTCCTGCATGCACAGAGTCAAAAACAAGGCTCCTTTTAGCATCACTGTGACACAGATCCTGGAGAACCATCAGTCAGTGGGCACTCCTCCACCATTCAGTTCATGCAAGGGCAACAAATGCAGAGCTCAGGCTGTCACCCAGCTCTGCCATCCCTGCCACCTCTAGAGCTGCACTGCTATCTCCAAGAGGAGCAGGGGAAAATGCCCAGTAAGAACAAACACATTAAGGTCTGCACAGTGCAGCAATGAGAATGCAGAAAACACAACTGCAGGGGAGGTCTGTCTGTCCAGGAAAGGGATCTGAATCCTTGGCTCCCTGTACCAGCTTTACAAAGGAGTCCAGCCTGGACTTAAGTTTCCCTCGTTTCAATGGGACTGAAGCTTAAATCTGTTGAATCAATTGCTATCCACTTTATCCCCCCTACCTTCTTAACTACAAATGATTTTGCTGGGGACAGTTTGTGACAGCCACTGGCTAAACACTAAGTTACTGATGTCTTTTTCTCCAGTTCATGTACATAATCCCAAGGCTTTTATTCAAGTGACATCTAGATCACTGCTCCGATTGCTTACTCTCTGTGGGGAAAACAGATGAGGAAAAGGAAGAAGAAGAATTCTCTGTGAATTGCTTTTTCCCCTCATAATCCTCAGCTTCAAAGATTCCACTCCATGACATATCATGCAGGCTCCTCCAGCATGCTTCAAGATTATTCTAGAAATGCTGCCAGATGACCCCAGCTCCTGACAGTTTACTTGCTAGGAATCTAAATTTGCTTCCATGTATGATGGCATCCTAAACCCCTGGGCTGGCCCAGGTTAATCAAAAGGAAAGTCTAGCTCATGTTCATTCCACACCCCTTCAGCCCTGAAAATGACAGCAGCTTGCCTCTTTAATCTTTTCCTTGCAAAGCTTGTATTGTTTCTTCTGACTTTCTAAAAAGGTCGCCAGGTCTTTCTTTTGCTGAGCCAAAATCTGTTGCTGGAATTTCTTTTCATCTGCTGCAGCTGTCTTTGCCTGCAAGGCACAGAGAAAGAGAAAAAAAAATAGGGGTGAAGGTGCAAGCACTGAATCCAGAATCCAGCACAAATCAGTTTTCTCTATGCAATTTTGGTCTGTCATTCTCCCATTACATGTAAGACAAAGCCATGAATATTTGGCCAAATGAAATCTGCTTCCACGTAAATAAGAAAACAGAATGCCCACACACATTTAAGAGCCTTCCTTTCTTTTCTCTCCACCAGAGCCACCTCAGAGGGTCAAAGTCCACTAACTGTACGGAATAACGGGTTGACTTTATACAGACTGACAGCAGGCTGCCAGGTTACAGCTTTGTAGCTGCCACAGCCACCAGAAGAACCCCCTGCCAGGTGCCCACAGGTGTCCCCCAGCCAGCAGTCATCACTGCTTGATGCCAATGCCGTCCACCAGCACTCCATGTGTGGCTGTGAAGCTGTTCCAGTAACTGACCAAGGCAGCTCCAGACAGCAACCATACCAGCTGCTCACAAACATGGGTTTCAAGCACTACTTCCACTGCCTTTCCCTTCAGAGCTGTACGCCCTTCTCAGTCACCTCACCCGCCTGGGGAGCCCGCGTCGGCACTCACCTCCTTCTCCATCACAGCCACTTGCTTCTTGGCCAGCTTCTCCAGCTCAATGGACGAGTTGTTGGCATGTGTCTCCACCTCCTTCTGCAGCTTGAGGCGGTGCTCGTCCATCTCGGCCTTCAACTTGTTTTCCAGGGCGATCAGCTGCTTCTGGTGCTGGCGCCGCATCCGCTTATATCCTGACATCTGTTCCCGCAACTCGTTCTCCTGCTCATGCTCATGGATCTGCCTTGTAACCTGAGGTCAGCAAAAGGGAAAGAAATGCTACGTGGCCCTTCTTGACCGCCTCCTTATGAACTGCTTACCTGTAAAGAACACCGCGCTTTGCTGCACGTCAACTCTTGGAGGTCAACTTGCAGGGAGCGCCGCTCCAGGTTTCAAAGGGTGCTGGTTTCTAACTCTACAACTCGGGTCAAAAGGTTTCTCCCTCCTCAATCCTCCCCCACCTTCCCAAGCACTCTATGTGGCATCTCCACTGCCACGGCCGAAAACACCATGTTTGGAAGAAAGAAAACAGGTTGCACATCACTGTGGGCAATACTGGAGGAGGTCTGCAAACAAAGGTGCCTGCTGTACAACCTTCCTTGGAGACAGGCTTCAAATCCCAAAGGTTACGTGGACTTACAAGATGGTGCTGCTTTAAGGAACTCGCCCCCATCCTTGGAAGCTCCCCGCACGGTCCCTCAACACCTATTTCCTGCTATGAGCCACCTCCTTCAAAATTGCTTCTTAAAATTCAAGACTGAGCTCATTCCCTACCAGAATTGAAAGTTTTCTAACAAGGGAACGCTGTTCTGGAACTGTGTGCTCTTGACAAGATTGATCAGATGGTCTAAGCAGATTTTAAACCCCGCTCAGCTGAAACAAACTCACAAGTTCCACATTCATTTCCATGCCTAAGTGCATCCCTGTGAAAGGCAGAAAAAAAAACCCCAGGAAGTCGAGCCAAAATTTTTCAGAAGAAAACACGGGTGGTAATGCTTCCATTTTAAAAGATGAAAAGTGTCCAAGATTGATTTTTTTTTTTCAATTGAGAATACAGACTCAGGAACTTCACGTGTAATGATCTGCTCATCTTTTATAGGACAACCCCAAAACCCTCTCAGCACACAGGTAGAGCTGCAGTCTGTAAGAGGGGATGTCTCCTTCACACCCGACCCAAAGCAGCACAGTTCAGCCCTGTTGGAGCCTTATGAACCAACAGCCCTTCCTGCAGCCTGCAGGAGCGCAGCCTTCCTGGAGAATTTCTCCATAGGCAGCCAAGAGGAAGAACTGGCACCTACCACAGCACTGCTGTCATTTGGAGGTCATTTTCCAGAGATCTTTAAGATAAGTTCAGGCCTGGGATGGGATGTACACACAGACCTGAGAAGGCTGAAGCCAACGGAAGGAGAGCAGCTGCTTTCCTGAGAGCCAACCAAGCAGTTCTGCAGGACTGTAACTGCAGCGGTTGCTAAGCTCTGACATCAACCAGCGAGTTCAGCAGCACCACCACCGTGTCACCAACACCAGGGAGGAGCGTGAAGAGGTCAGGAAGAGCCTTGCATGGCCTTTACCCTCAAATGGATTGACAGCAATTTACAGCAAGGAGTCGCCATCCAAGACAATAATGGCCAGTCCCGGAGCAGAAACAAGTCATGAGAGGACTGAGCCAAGGAAATGGAAGGCCTGTTTCCCCTGCACCTTTCCTAAAGCAGGCTGGAGCTTGATGATCCTTGAGGTCCCTTCCAATCCAAGCCATTCTATGATAAAGCAACTGTAGAGAGAAAGCAAACATCTGTGCACAGAAAACACAGAACAAGCCCTGTGCCATACTGCACTCCAGCACCACACTGGCAAAGCCAAACATCAACCACAGGAAGTACTGATGCACAGATCGTATCCTCCCCAAGGAATTTGGGGATGTTATTTTCAAATTGGCTGGACTAAACACATGAAACTGATGTAGAGTTTCTCTAAGAAATCAGACCTGCTAATGATAAGAGGCAGACGTAGCCAACATGTAGACAAGAATCCAGCATTTCACATGTATGCTGTTTGCTATGTTAAGCAAGGTAAGTTTAGGTTGGATATCAGGAGAAACTTCTTTACAGAAGGGGTTGTTAAGCATTGGAATAGGCTCCCCAGGCAGGTGGCTGAGTCACCAGCCTGGATGTGTTTAAAAACTGTTTGGATGTGGTGCTCAGGGACGTGATTTAGCGGAGGGTTGTTAGAGTTAGGGTTGTGTGGTCAGATCACAGTTGGACTCAATGATCTTTAAAGGCTTTTCCAACCTGAGCAATTCTAAGGTAAGACTTCCAGTAAGCAGGCTTGGCTGGGGCCTGGCATATATGGTGACCCCCAGGCAGGAGCCAAGGATGTGCCTGGATGGGCACTGCCTGCAGCCACGGGAATGCTCAGTGCCAACGCAGACAGCAAGAGTCTAAGAAACACAGAGCTGAAAATCAGTTATAAAGTATTTTGTAAAAGTAGCTCCATAGGTGATGATGGGAAAAAAGATGACACAGGAAATGCTTATCACCAAGTTTGTTCTTTACCTAGCCAGAAAATGTCAGCACTCTTTAAAGCAGAAAACAGTGGTTTCCTGAAGCCCCGCTCAAAGCTCGGTGCAATCAGTCCGGTCATCAGCAGAACCAAAGCTCTGCATAAAACAGAGCAGCTTCCATTAAGGTGTGACATTTTCTCAGTTTCTTATCTCTCTGCATCCTTGGCATACACAGAACTGAGACAGACAGATGCCTTCTCCAACCTACTCTCACACACAGTTCACTCATCACATAAAATCCAAAGTTACTCTTATTCACTCTCCAAGATTTTCTGCTTTACGTAAGGAAGCTGGGCTCACAACTCCTCAAAATGGCACTTCTTTAGAGATCCTTCTTCATCTCATCGCATTGCTCAGATGAGACACTGAGTTTTCTCCTAAAAAGAAGTATTTTCACCTCTTGAAACACCGTGTCTTCCTTGCTGGATGGAGGCAGAGGACTGAGCAAAACGCCAACCACCAGCAGCCCTTCTCCCACTGAGAACTTTGAGATGAGAAAAAACAAGTGCAGCATTTTAGGGCAAAGACCTCAATAGACAGCAGCCAGATGAGCTGATGAGAAATCCAACACCTGGAGTAAAACGTCACTGTGCAGCAGAAGAAGGTTGAAGACAACAGGCACTGTGTAAATGCACCAGGAGTCGGTGCACTTGGATGGTCACATCCAGAGGCTGCTCCCATGTACCCAGGCATTTGGCTTCACAGACTCAGGATGAGATCACGGAACACTTCTGCTGGCATTTCCATTTCGAAGAGAATGCCAAGGCCTCCGACAGCATCCCCACTGTTACATCATTCCACTTGATTCATTTGAAAGCTACGACAGCAGCTATCGAGGAAATGCAAGAAGTGATAGAGAGTTAAAGGGTCAAGCATGACCCAGAAATGCAAATCAGTGCCTCGCTGCACGTATTTAAAAATACACCTTTCACTGGAAGATGTTGATGTGCAGTCTTATCAGCATGCAGAACACCCAGCCTTCTTTTTCAACACAGCTTTCCCAGCTTCAAGGCTGAGATCGGCATTCACAGTGACCGAAGAGGAAGATGGTCCAGAGTGACTATTAAAACTGCTGCCTGAATTCAGCACAAAGGTAAGAGTTTGTTTCAAAAGGCAAGAGCACCCCTTCAGCTTTCTGAACCCCGTTTGTCCTTTTCATTTATTTATTATTATTTTAAGTAATTTTTATATGCATACGTTATATACAAGTAATATCAAAGCACCAGTGACAGTCTGGAAAGGTATAAAAGGTACATCCACAGCCTGACCTATGGGTGCCATGGGAGCGTGGGTCTGCCCGCAGGCACGGCCCAGCAGCCCTGGGTTCACTGCTTTCCTTCCCCCTGCAGTGCTGCCCTCCTCTCCTGTTTGAGGTGCTGGTCAGCAATGTTTTTACACCCAAATACCACCCTGCTACAGTGAGTTTGGGCTCAAAACTCCCATTTTCTGATGCTGCTGATTCTCTGCAGTGGAGGCTATGTGCCTCTCAGTGCCCAAAAAGCAATGTTAAACTGCTGAGGAGCCAACTGACCGTCAGCAGCAATGAGGGAACTACCAAAGCATGCTGGCTCCCTTGATTTTTTATATAAAATCTTGCCCACAGAACTGAAGAAGGAGACAAGGGGCAGGTGTGACAGTTTTCCCTTGGCCAAAGCAGTACCAACGCTGGGCCACCCACTGGCCCCCTCCATCCAGAGGTAACACACAGAGATAAAGAGAAGAGTGTGGTGCATTGGCAGCCACAGCAGCACCTCAAAACCCAGCACCTGTACCGGCACTCTTCATGTTCTGGGGCATTAGTTTCAACTTGGAATTTCTTCTAGGTTTCCATTTTGGAGCACACAGAGGTAAAAAGGGAAAGCCCAGCTCTACACACGTTGAAATTAAGTGAGACATTTCTGCTGTAAGCATGATGAAATTACACCCACACCATGCAACCTAAGGACATGGTAATAACCCCGTAATAGCCAGTGATGGTTTGGGGAAGCTCTCTCAGTGCTGGGAAGGGGGCAGGTACACATGTGATGGGGACAACAAAGCTTCACATGACACGCAGTGCCACTTGCTGCTCCATCAGCCTGAGGATAACAGCCAGCTGACAGCAGGACTGCCCCGTGTCCCAGAGGATGCTGTGCATTGAGTTCACTTCAGTGCAGCACTGCAAGCCACACTGAGCGCATTCCACAGAAAACCAGACGAAGAAAAACTGCCCAGAAAGCTCAGCACCTTTTTTACCCACTATTAATTTCATCCTAATAGTCATTTGGTAAGTGAAGCAGAGGGATTTAGGGCAGCCAAGTGACCAGGTGAGCTGCAGCCCCACAAAAGGGGCTCCTTGGGGTTCCATGGGGAACAAGGAGCTGCCTTGGGGCACTGCTGCCTTCCCCAGAGCTCTGAGGACGGGGAGGACCTCACAGCCTGTATTCTTGTGCCAACATCCGCCACCAGCTCCCAGCAACACTTTGCCATTGGGAGCCACCCGGATAGTCCAGGGATGACACATTTGAGGAAGAGAGGAGTTATGGACTCTGCAGGACACATGTGGAGTAAGAGATCACACACGTGTTCAGCACACACACCCATCTGCCCATCACACCAGGTATCTGTTTGGATGATGTTGCTCGAGACATTGATGGTTTCTTCCTTCCTGCCAATATAACTGTCTCCTACACGCAATGGTGTCGGCACCGTGCTGTGTGCACACACGAAATACAAATGTGCAAGGCCTGCAAGGTCTGCAGGAGAGCAGAGCTGCCACATGTGGCAGGTGTGCAGCGTGAACCTCCATCCCTCACATTTCTAGGTCACTCCTTTGGTAGGGGGAGGAGAGCAGCGGGGGGAGCAGGCGCTCAGCCCCAGGGAGCACGCGGGTGCCGTTACAGGAATGCCCCTGCAGAAGATGGAACTCGGATGCCCTGCCCCAGATTTCAGCCTGCAAAGCATCTGGTGGCGGGTCTGACAGCCACGGCGTCACTGTGGGTTGTAACAACGGCAGCAACCACCGTACAGGAAAAAAAAATGTGGCCGCTGCTGTTTCTCTCGGTTGAGAAGCTCCAGCTGTGGTCGCAGACACACCGCTGCCTCCTGCACACAGAGAGACTGGGAGCTGGGCAGGGGGGGAAACAAGAAATGGTGGTGCTGAAGGGAGAAAAAACCATTCAGCCGGGGCGAAGGCAGAAGGGGAGGGCTCGCTGTTGTAATTTCGGGTTGGTCCGGGATGATGTCATAACACCCAGCAAGTGCCAGGCCGAGCGGCGGCACTTCCCAGAGCTCCATCCATGTGACCTCCAACGCCGTGGGGCTGCAACACGTCCCACTCCGTGTCCCTGTGCCTCCCAGCCCTCTCCCTGCCCCTCTCTCCCACCCGTGAGCCCTCCGGTGCCCGCAGCCGTGCGGGGCCGGGCGGGAGGCGCGGCTGTAACTCCGGCAGCACACACCCCTCTCGCTACTACAAAGGCGTCCACAGAAATCCCATTTGCAATAGTACAAATCTGGGTTCGCCCCATCCCCCTGCTCTTTGTAAGCTGCTGCAGCCCGGCGATGCTGCCCGCGGGATGCGGTCACCGCGCTGCTGCCTGAGATAAATGAATGAATGAATGAATGAGGAAGAAAATATATATTTCAGCAGCTCGCCCTGCAAACGGCAATCTTATTGTTCCCAACCCATCTGCATTTCCACGGCATCCAAACGTATTCCACGCAAGCACACCCAGCCGCGGTTTGTGCACATGCAAATAAGCACATTCGTTAACATGAACGGCTCTAACAAAGGAGACGGGTGGGAAAAAGGGAAAAATAACCTGAGACGATGTGAGCTTCACCCACAAACGTGGCTGATTCCACATCTGCTGAAAAGATATGCAGCGTGAAAGCACAGGCATTCCATGCATTCGACACTTCCCCATTCACACACACAGCCAGAACACCACCCGGTGCAGCACCGAGTTGCTATGCCAACAGAAAGGGAAAAAAAAAAAAAAAGAAAGAAAAATTAAAGAGAGGAAAAACAAAAAACAAGAATAATAAGAAGAAAAAGGATTCTTGACCCCTTCCCGGAGAGACAGGGAGATGCAGTGGAGCAGAGGAGGGGGCTGCTTACCAAAGATGCTGATTTGATCGTGGCAAAGCGCTCTCGGTTCCGGTAGTGGAGGGCCTGATTCTGCACCGACTGGGTAGGCCGCACCTCAGGCCTGCGATCCCTGTGGCCCACCTCATCCCTTATAAATACATGATCCTGCAGAAATGGATAAAAACAAGGAGAAAGTCCAGCTGTGCTCTTTCCTCGGCGGCTGCCTCTCTCTCAGCCCTCTCTCTGCACAAGCACGGCTGTTTGAAATGCATAGTTTAGCTCTCTGCTAGCCCCTGCAGCTCCCACGGTACGAAATGAATAAGCAACACATTGCAGCTCCGGCTCGCCGTGTCAGCTGATCGCTAGCGGGATGCCTCCTCAATCCCTGCCAGGGATTTTTTTTTTTTTTTTTTTTGGTGCTTTTTTTTTTTTTTTTTTTTTTTTAAACCTCCAGCATTACATATATATATAAAAAAAAAAGAAAAAGCGCTGCCGAGTGACCGGAGCTCTTCAAAAAGCTTGGCCGAAAGCACCGCAGCCCAGCGATCCCTGGAGAAACGTGACTCCCATCTCGATGGCTCTCGGCCGCCTCATTCATTCATTCCCCCGGCAGCTCGGGGCTGTGTCCCGCGCCCGCTGCCTGCTCCCGCATCCCGGCCGCGCTGCCGGCCCCGCCGCCACTCAGGGATCCTGCTTTCCAGTCATGATCCCGCACGCTTCTAGCACTTTCTCTCCACAGCCCACAAAGGATTTTTTTTTTTTTCCCTTCTAATTTTTTTTTTTTTCTTTTTTTTTTTTCTCTCCTTTTTCCCCCCCTTTAAAGCAACAGCTCACAGGTTTTAGCACAAATGCTTTTCCCGTGCAGCTTCCCCCTTGGCTTGCTGGCAAACAGCCACGAACACAGAAGGGTGGCAGCCAGCAGCCCTTGTGCCTGCAGGATGTGCCCACAGCCACCAGCACCAGCTGGGTCACCAGCACAGGCTTGGTATGGCCATGACCAACTTGGGAGTCTTCCTGAATGACAATCAGGTTTCTAGCTGGCATGGGTGCAAAGGAAGGCGCTGCCCACTTCTACAGCCCTACAGTAGAGGCATGCATCCTCTGTATGGAGCACAGCAATGACCCATGGGTTGTGCAGGTGTCTGTAGGCAACCACACATCTCTGCTGCCCATCGTACCACCACCAAGCAGCCCATGCACAGCGGCACTTTCTCCATGGCACTTCTCTCCCACACCAGAGTTTTCTTTCCCCGGTGCTCTGCCACTCCTAGATTGGACCTGCACAAATCCAACCGCTTTTGTAGGATCATAGAACCGTTAAGGTTGGAAAGATCACTAAGGTCCAACCCCAACCCATGCCTGTGACTGCTCTAGGCCACGTCACTCAGTGCAATAGCTGTCCTTTCCTTGAACACCTCCAGGGACGATGACCTCCAACTCCCTGGGCAACCTGTGCCAATGCATCACCACTCTCAAAGAAGAAATTGTTCCTAATATCCACCCTGCCCCTCCCCTGGTGCAACTTGAGGCCATCACCTCCCACCCTATCACTGTATATATATGCTTTCCAGCAAAAGGCCAACAGGTAGAGAAGCGCTGATGTAAAGAACCAAACCACACACTGATTTTAAATGTTTAAAACAGACTCCTTTTCTCCAGCCCTTCACTTTGAGCCCTACACAACCTTCCCTTGCCTTGGCGTGGAGAGCAATGGCTGAGACCACCACTGCACCACAGCTATAGCAGCTCTTCTAGCTACAGGGACATCCCTTCCATAGCACTAGTGAATCGATGCAGAGGGCAGTTGCAATTTCTTTTGTTATCCTTATACGGGGCTTTTTGTTGCACATCCTCAGCAGGAGGAGACAGCATTACAGAAGGTCCATTACTGGCAATGGGGCAGATCTTAGATTTTCAATCTCTGCAAGTTCAAAATGACAGCGAGGGTGCTTCCACGTTGTGATGAGGAAGCTAAGTCTGAGACTGTTACAGTCACACCAAAAAAAGCAGCAATTAAACATTTATACTTCAACAGCATCACTCAGTTGAGACTCATGGGTTCACTGGAAGGGTACCAATGCCACAGGCTCCTACAGCTCTGCCACAATCTCTTCTAGCAAGAAGGTGTAAGGACTGAACAATCCCAGGATTGTATTTGAGGCTGACTGGCTGCTAACATCACCTCTTGGTTTGATATTCCTGCTGCCACGTTGGGAGCCTGCAGCCCCAGCAGTTCAGCTGAGCCCTGTAGGGATGGACCTGGCTGACCCAGGGCTCTCAGGGCTCCTGCAAGCATTGCTTCATGTGCACACATGGTTCTGAAGCAGGCCAGGGCAAAGGGAACAGAGACAGCAACTGCAAACTGACACTGGAGTTACCTGTATGCTCAATAAAGCTAAACAAAAATCCCATCCTAAAGATTCTGTACAAGATTTAGATGTCTTCAACCACAAAGGACTGAAGAGATGCAGAAAGTTGGGCAAGATCTTAGTGGTCTTTTCCAACCTTAGTTCTATGATTCTAAGAACACAAGAGCTACAAGAGCTCTACTAGAGCCACAGAACTGAGGTGGCAACAGGGCAAATCTTACTCATGGTTATACATCCATGTCTGAAGCAACACATGTTCCTAAGGTCTCCTATAGCATATATCGCTCAGCTGTCTCCCTTCTCTCCATTACACTAACATGCAAGGGTGAATGCGAAGATTTCAACCAAGAAAGCAGCAAATCACTGCTCAAACCCAGATGGTCAGCCCCTGGAGTGAGAACCTCAATTTTACCTCCAGAGCCCCATGCTGGTTCCACCATAAGACGTCTTTTTCATCTTCCTCACAGAACAGCAGTTTTTACAATTCTGCCCCAACACCAGAACATCTACCTAACTCACCTGCCATGGCTTTTGCTTTCAAGTTGTGTTATGGACGTTCTGAGTAGGCCCCTTCTAATTACACCGACCAGATCATTTGTGTTTGCTTCAAGATGTAGGTTGTTTTGAGTGATACCACGGTGCCCTGTCCCTGCAGACACCCAAGGTGAGTTGGATGGGGCTCTGAGCACCTGATCAGCTGTGGGTGTCCCTGTGCATTGCAGGGGAGTTGGATTAGATGGCCTTTAAGGGCCCCTTCCACCTCAAAAAGTTCCGTGATTCAGTGATTCCATGAGAACAGAACCATTTCTGTAATGAAGCCTCCTCTGTGAATAGAACACTTGCTCAGAACAAGCAAGCTACAGAAGCAAATAGAAAACTCAGTAGGTACATTGGAGTTGATTTTTTCCCTACTGATGAATCAATGAGAATTTTGCCTCAGATTTTAATCACAACAAAACTGGGGAGACAGATCTATAAATTGCATTTGGTGTTTACATTCCTTTCAGTATAGAACTGCATTGAAGCTCTTGCACCGGCAAAGCATCCAACATGAGTGCAAAACACAGAGAAAGAAGTCCCACTGTCTTCACAGCTGATTCAGAAATAACCTCCCCAACATCAAACTGATCACATCAGAACAGCCTGAAGCAGAAACAACCAAACTTGCACCCCAGGACTGTTGGCCTGCATGTTGCACCTTCAGTTCTGCACACCACAGATACCTTCACAAAGGCTTCATACACGAGGAACCTCCACTTGAGGAGGACTTCCAATCTCCTGGGCAAACAGGAGAGGGAATTTCTGAGCCACAGAAAGGACTTGCACACAACTGCAGAGCACTACATACAACTGCAGCAAATCCTTAACTTCTAAGGATTCAAAGGAGCGCCATCGTTCATTTTAATACATGGTACTGAACGCCTCAATCATCTGCAGAGAGGTTTAAGCATCAAGAGTCTTTGCAGAACAGGCTCCGTGTCCCTGACCTGCATGACCAGAAGGTACACACAGGGTCACCACTGCCTGCAATGCTCCTAGTAAAACAGCCCATCCCAGCTGGATATCTGAAAATCCTACGAAGAAACTGCTTTGATGAGGGGACACTACTGAGGAAAGCCTTGGATTCCAAGGAAGGGCTAAGATCCCAGAAAGGGAGGACGCAGGCAGACATTAACAGAATTTTTTTTTTCCCCCCAGCAATTTAGGATACAACTACAAACTCAATTACATAAAGAGTGACACGGTCAGTTAGGGATGGCTGTCATTATTTTCTTCTTTCCAAGTCATTTTTCCTCCAATCTATGGGTTTCACTCTGCTGACAAATAGGAGCAACCTTCGTTCCAAGCTAAGCTCAGAAAGGCAGAGAGCAAAGCGCTGCCCTGAAGATTCTGCCTGGTGGAAGGAGTGAGGATGCGTCCTCTTCTCATGGAGGATCCATCCCAAATCCCCGGGTACTGCTTGGTGCACAGTGGCATCTTGGCTACCCAGAGCTGCCATATAGGTAGTGGGTCTCATCTGAACACGCTGGGGCTGTGGTGCAATGAAATCCAAAGGCCTCTGACACCTCGAGCTCTGAGCCACGCTAACAGCTCAGGCAATGCAGCCATCGTGGGCATGTGCACACAGTCTGGTACATCTGGAGGTCGTTAATTAACACATTTGTGGAACACCATAATTTTACCGAGCATTCTGATTTGACCCATGTCAAAACAATCCAGCACATGACCCCATGCCTGCATAAGGCAGACAGCTGGCTAATCGTGTTCATCTGTATTTTCTTTTTTAGCCTTTAAAGGCTGGTTAAATGCAAAACAAAAGCTTAATTTAAGCTTGAACCTCCCCGGTTCTCTGGATTTTGTTTGAGATAAGGCTCTGGGAGTGTAACTGAACTCAGCACTCCTGCTTCTCACCTGGTAGAACAAAACACAATGTGTGTGCATCCACTCACTGGGTTACAGATGTAGTTAGAGCAAGTACAGATTGAAGGGGTTTTTCCCCAAATAAGGAATTTTACCTTGAAAACAGAATGGGATGTATGTGTGTGTAAGCCCCAGCAAATGCCCTGTTGCAATTATAGTATTTACACAGGTATTACTATATACATAATGCACAGACAAAGCAGTTTTTCATTTAAAGTTGCATTCCTCAAGGTAAGGTAATCTAAAAAAGACATATATTCAATTAAAACTGTATTTTCAGCGTGGTAACGTCCTGCCACACATATTCCAACTGCACTTCATGCACGTGTACAGCAGAAGGCAACATCTGCCAACTGTGCTGACATCTGCACCTGTGCAAGGTGCCTGTTGTAACTGCTTCATAAGGACCATCAGCAAAGCTCTGATGTTGGTGCTTCCGAAGTTTCCCTAAAACATAAGCTGGAGGTGACCCACAGGTGAGTTCTTTCATACTCCTTCCCTGAAAGGTATGTAAGCAATCCTGTTTTTCCATACCATGCAACAAAGCACCCAGCTGGTGTTGAAATTGTGTTTGTTCACAGTGCAAGTCCTATGTACAGCGTGCAACCATGGGACTGAGAGGATGCTCCCTCCCTTTCAGTACAAAATGAAATAACCATATTAAAGCCAACTGCACTCTGCTCCTTTAACACAAGCAATTTAGATCTGATGGAAGTGGTTCACACTATGTTTTCATCAGCTGCAATGACACCAATCCATCAGTAATATTACAACGTATTATTGTGCAAATCAATCTCTCAAATCTCTTTGTTTTAACACATACATAAATACAACCACTTGGCAACGTGAAATCAAAATACACATTCCTGAAATGTACAGAAAATGAAGAAAAGCTTTAACTAGAATCCCCCAGAACAGAAAATTAGTTAGGCCACTCTTCACTCATGAAGGCTCCCTGGAGTGGCATTTCATACCTATCTTCTTAAAGGTGCCATTGCAAATGTAACCCCCTGAAACAAACCCAACTTATCTTCCAGTATATCTAAATGTATAAGGCAACCTTTTGTTGGAGACAAAATGACTTGAGAGCTTCCTTTTACAAACGCTTCCATGTTCAATCACACAAATATTGCATTTCAGGAGGAAGGAACTTGCCTACAAAACACTTAGTTAAAACTAGGCTTTGTCGTAACGCTACAAAGGAGAAATTCATGCTCTCAGTGCTGCTGTAATGCTTCAGCTCTGTTGGCAAAAAGCACATAAATGCATTGAAAACTATTTGAAAAAGACATCACACAAAACCTACATCTGACTGCCCACTAGTAAACAACACTACTGTGGCCAAACTAATGTCAGTTTGGCCAATATCAGATTAGATGCTGAGTTAGATAGGGCAGGACAACTTCAGTCTGCTATCTAGCACTAAGAAAACAAAAAGGCAACGGATCACAACATGCAGCAAAAGAGCAGAAAAGCATAGAGTGGAATTTGACTCATAACATACCTCGTGGGAAGGGTCCAATGTTCTGCACACTTCCACTTCTCATGAGGGAAATCCAAGTGCAAGCAGATTTTAATCATACACTGTGACTGGTAAACGGTTAGCTCAGCTGCTGTGACCACTTGTCACCATCCCATATAACACAGTACAGTCATACACAAGGAAACGAGGACTGATGTCACAAAGCAGAGATGAAGGGGTGCACATGCAGGGCTGGGTGAGGAGGCATGCAGTAAGTCTGCAGGAGCCCTGCCTAGCCACTGACAGCACTACCCTTCGTTAGCAGTCTCTTTATTTGCAGCTCCTCTACGTACAGCTCAGCCGTTACAGAACAAACACAGAACTTGACTCTGGCAAGCCCAGCACCAGCTCCTGCTCTCAGCAGATGGCTCAGCACAAGACCACAGCACACTGCTCATGGGGCCCTATGCAGGAGAGCCAATGTGAGCGATAGCAGGGACGGCAGGAAGCTATGGAGAGCACTAGAGGACATACCTTCTTCTGAACAACGGAGGAAGTGGAATTAATTGTGCTCTCGTCACTATGCATCATGACCAGTTCAGGGCTGCTCTCATCCAGGACCTCCTGCATGCTGCTCACACTGCTGCTCTGACTGCCCGTGCTCACAGACATGCTTGGGATGGAATGGTTGCTGCCCAGACTGTCCATCTTCCTACTCAGGTTTGATCCATGCTCACTGTCCTACAAAACAAGGGGCATCGGTTACAAACACTGCAGATGAATCACCTGCCCAACAGGTGACTGCAGTGCCCAAGGTTGGTTTTAAAGGCAACTCTGCTGAGTTAAAGACTTTTTGCACAGTATTTTGGCAGCCTCCCTTCTCAGAACTGCATGGGTTATAAAATAATGCACAAAGGGCAGTCAGCTTTTGCTTCTTCCCTTGCAATCCTCACACATCAGGGGCCAGGCCAGCTTTTTCCACATCTCAGCAGATCTGGGCACGGCTCTGCTTTGAATGGGACACACTCAGGAATAGTGGATTGGTGGTGAAAGGAGTCCTGCAGCTGAGGAAGGAACAAACTTTTAAGTTTGTATTGAAACAACATTCTGAGTTTGGGTATGCTACATCACATCTGGTGAGTCAGAAGAGATGTAGGATGACGAATCCAGCTGTTATGATGAGGTAACTAGCTCACGGTGCTTCATAGGTTGGTGGTTTTAACCTCTGTGTCCCTAACAGTCAGCAATTCTATTCTTGCCAGCTAATAAAGCCTCCTATCCTGTGTTTTCAGCCCAGATAAATTCTTATGTAATCTTCATTCACCTTTAAACACCTGACTCGGAAGAATCTGCATTATTATAGTGATTAAAGCTATTGTAATCTGCTTAAGCATACTTAAATAATTATTCCTCACACAGGACATGTTTTTCCTTCTACATTGGAACATCAGAAGGTAGCATCTTCTTCTCTTGGTTTTGTATGAGCTCAGTAATCCCAGAGCATGAGCTTAATCTGGACTGACTCAGACAATTATAGAGTCTGTTGTAATAAACTAACGAGACTGAAGATGCTTGCAAGGAGCTCACAGTGAGGACTGGGAGCTCTGAAGAGCCTCCAGCTCCTGCTCTCAGACAGCTCTGATTCACCCACACGAGTGGCTGCACTGCACCCTGCTGCCTCTCGCCTCCAAAGTGAGCTTGGGGAGAATCACGCTTCAAATCAATTGACAGCGAACTCATTTTGTTGGAAACTGCAAGAAAGAAGTTTGGCAGATTTGCATTTGATTGTGTGATTATTTTTAAGCAATTAGCAGTTCATTCAGAGCCTGTATAAAAGCAGCAGCCAAAATACATGGGAAAACGAAAACATTTCCAGGATGTTCACACCAAGTTGCCACAGAAATAACATCTAACATGGGAATGTGTCTCACTAATAAACACATATAGTACTAATACTAATAAATGATACTAAACATAATAAACACAGAAGGGCAGAGATGAGATTGCATATGCAACCTCAGCACTGACTTCCTGACTTGAATACTTTCCAGGTAATCTCAACTTTCTTGCAAAAGGTCTGAGGAAAGCATTAGTATTATTGGGAGTGTTACAAAGGGGATTTGCAATATGCCTTGCGCTGAGAAACTCTAGGGCAGAAAGAGGAAGCATCTTGTGGCATTCTCAGCTTCTGTTAACCAGTTTAGAAACTGAAGCAAGTGCTGTGTTTTACTTCAGTCATTGCTCTTGCTGTGCGTGCAACATGACCTCCTTCGGTGGTATGCAAGCTCAGTGGTAAAAACAGTGCAGAGCATGCTGTGCACATGCAGATGTGAGCTTCATCAGAAGTGTTAGGTCCTGGAGACACACTTTTCTATCCTTAGGAAGGGGAACAGGAAGAACAGAGGAAGATGCATCTCAATCAGTGCTAGCACACCTCAGCTGTGGAGCCTGGATCTGCTGCTGCCCCTTCCCCAGAGTGAAGGACAATATAAGCATCAGTCTCTTCTTCCTCTATACTCTCCTACTTGACACCCAGGCTTGCCCACTGCTTAAACCATCAGACTAGTTTTAAAAGAGTATTTGACATATGCAAGCCTCAAAGCCAAGTCCCCTAACATATGTTAGACTTTGGCATCTCACTGCACGTGATCTTGCTACAATGCAAGAAAAAGGAATATATAACAATTTCCTTAGGATTTTTGTGCTTGAGAACCAGGCACGGATTTATTTAGCCAAGTGCCTACACCAAATGACATTAATTTCCACCTAATCTCATCAATTGAAAAATGACTGGTTTCCCTCTCTAAGCCACAGTTACTGTCAATTATCACACACTGATGAAGTGGGTGGTTTATTACAAGATTTCAACTGCAGCTGAATTTTATCTCTAATCTTTCTTTAATATTAAAGAATTAAAAAAAAATAAGTCTCGCTAATTTGGCGATTTGCTTTTCAGCTCATGATAAATTTACTGTAAAGTGATGAGCCCACGGTAATTGAAAATAAAAATTAACATTAATCAGGCAGTCTTGATTTTGCTGTGAGAATGAAAAGCTCAGGCCATCACTAGGCTCTCCGTTGCACAGCCTGTGGGTTATTTTTTCATCACAGAGGATCTCCCTCCAAATGAGTTTCTTTCCCAAAGTTTTCAGAAGAAAGGCAACAGTCTGAAAAAGCCAAAGTTGTTTTGCCAGTAAGTGCACATCTAAGTCAGAGCAATGGCTGGCAGTGCTCATCGTCCTATCCTAGCCCTGCTGATTCAGTTGGTATTCAGTTGGTATTCCAACTAGATGGATCACATCCATGCTGTGGATGCTCTCGTTCTGCCCCTTGAAGACAGGAACACATCTCACTTGCCCTGAAATCTATGAGAACAGTGCAAACAGGGTAATGAAACCAAAGTACCTCCTCCTCCTCTTGAGACTCAGTCAGAGGGCCGTTCCGCGTCTCTTGGAAAAGGATTTTCTTCATTTTCCTGTACTGAAGGTTATCCAGTTCTCGTACTGCATCTTTTGTCCTTTGTATGAGGTCTATGAGGACTCTCGGTGGTCGATCTCGGCGAACGAAATCGTGCTGAATTCAAGAAAACAAAACATCTGATCTCAGACGTGACACCGGGCTGTTCGATCTACAAACAGAGGCTGCTTTGGGTCACCTGAAACAGCAGCTCAGGAATTAGTGATACCTGTCACAAAAGGCTCTGGACACACTCAGCACGGATTGCACTACAGCACACAACCCAGGGGATCGCTCTACCCGCCACGAGGCTCAAAGTGTAGGCTGCAAAATGCTTTGTTACCAAGTCAGAGGAACTGCTTTCAGCACAGAACATGATCAAGTACAGAGAAATGAAGCAAAAATCACTTTGCTACTGGAAACTCATGTGCACATATGCATCAATGGCAGGAAATGCAGGGTGGTGGATGGGGAGGCCTGAGACCTTTCGGACTCACTTTTGGAACCAGGGTCAGATTTCCTGGGCTCTCAGCTAACAGAGCTGCTTCTTTCCTTCTTGATCCCCTTCACTTCAATGTGAACACAGTGCCACTTCAAACCTTGCAAAGGCACAGGTCTTCACAATGAACAAAACGAATACAGGACAAAGAGGAAGCAATCCTGATTACACAAGATTACCTGCCAAGAGTTACCCTGAAGCTGACCTATTCCAATTCAAATCAAACCAGGAAGATGAGTGCAAGGTTTATTTATTGTCAAAGCTTTTTTTGCCAACTCCTGCAAAGGATGTACAAGAAGCACAGGTTTTAAGTGCAGACTTAATAAATTGTTTAATGGATTTTAAGTACATGATTAAAGGCTCATTTCTGACTTATGAGCCATGTTCTCCTGCACTGTACAGCTGGCAGTGGGGTATGAAAGCCTTTCTGATCCAACCTCTGAATAGGGCAGACAGCCAACAATCTACACGGGATCACCACCACTGGTTGTGCTGCTTAATGCACGCCACAGGAGACAGCTCTGAAGTACTCACATCACTTGTAGAAATATGAACAAGGGGGGAATAAGAGAGAAGTTTTCTGCCCTGCACAGCACGTGCCACAGTGGATTTTTGTTAGTGAGCTCAGCAGCTGGCTCCCACCCATCAAGCAGCACCCAGCAGTGTCACACCTGGCTGCCCAGCCCCAGCTCCTAAGCCACAGCTGGGCAACCAGGAGGTGCATCCCTGCCTCAGCCGCTGCCATCCCTCAGACTCCAGGACCAGTACACCCAACTGGAGCTCAGCTACAGGCATGCAAAACCCGGCCCTCCTTAAGGCAAAAGTCTTCAACACAAAGAAGTCGAAAGGGTGTGAAGATCTTCTTTTAATGATTTGTACATAAGCAAAGAAAGAAACATGCCACAGGCTTATGTCTTGTTTTTAATTGAATTCAAACTGGAGGCATCTGAGTTTTGTCAATGGAGAATGCCAGTCCCTTCAGTACCAACTCCTTATAACTAAAAATTCCATGCACTATTTCAAACTGAAGAAAACGATTCATTTCTGCTCCTCTGTGCAGATCCACACCACTCATTTCCCTGTAAGAAGTGACAATCTGCAGCTTATTTATGATTAGAAAAAAGTAACCATTTGTATCTCACTGCATTAGAAAGCAGTAATGCACATGGGACAACAGTCCCAAACGCAAGTTCTTCCTATCTATCCGCTGTGTACTTGTTCTTTAACACTGCAAATACTGAATGGGAAGCTATGTTCTTCACAGCTACACAAACATTAAGAATGGGGCCCCATACCAACTCTATGGCAGATGCAGAGGAACAAAACCAACCAGCCAGTAGACCTGCATAACGAGGACACGACCCTAAATGCTCAGCTGCATGAAAGAGCTGTCTAAATTAGATGTACAAGATGCAGTTGCTGCTCTGCGAGGTGCTGTACAGCCTGGGAAGAAATGATGGCTGAAAGATTGTTATTTGGTCACTTCCTTCAAACTGCAAGGAGAAAACCCAACAGACTGCAGAAGAGGAAGAGGTTAATGCAAAGGTGAGCAGCAAGTTGGCTGGAGGAGTAACCACCAGAACCACGGTGGGAACGCCGTGCATGCTGAGCAAAGTAACACGAGTGTTAAAAACAGGTTAGATCATTGCTTCTAATTTTGAAAGGGAAAATATTGGCCAGATGGGTTTTATTCTCCCTTTTCTCGCCCAGGGCAGTAAACAGAATGCATTCTTGAGCACCTCTTACTGTTCAGATCCCTTTAGGAAAACGTGGCTGCAAAGATTTTGCTCTATTCCTGTTTACTGTATGCCAGCAGAAAACCCTCCCCCAAAAAGCAGCAGTTGAATGTATAATCTGACAGGCTTTAGGGAGGAGACGCTTCCAGCGGGAGGGAACATCTGGGGGACTGCTCTGAAAGTGTAGAATCCAAGAAAAATGATGGAATATACATAATTTAAGAATGCCACCTCAGCTTCAATTGTTTGCACAGACTCCAACGTACGGCACTCATGAAATCATATCCTTCAATGAACTTGTGCTATTCCTAGAGAGCAGAAAGACTGCCAATCCACATGAATGAATCACTCTGAAACCCACAACATAAACCTATTAGCTGGTCAAGGGATTGTCGGGGTGCTGCAAGCAGAACCAGAGAACAAAACGCTGGGTAAGTGGCACGGCACAAACAGATGACAGGGAAACACACTGGGTGCTGAAGAGAACGAAAACAAGCTCGTCTGTCAGCCTGTACCTGGAAAGTGAAGGCGTGAGGGTTAAATATTCTATATGGTCCAGGCTTAAAGCAAAGACTGAAGCGAGTGCAAAGCCAGCTATTCAGCAACGACTGCATGATTTCCATTTCTCACTTTGAGAACCAAAAGATTCAGAAATATCCATGAGAATGCATTTTACTGAGCCGAAAAAGCAACAAGAGAAGCCATAAAACAAAGGCTGAATGGTAGCCTTAGAACAAAAATCAGCATGAAAAGGCTGTCAGGTAGACACAGAGCAGCAATCTAACCTACTGTGGAAATTAAGCAAAACACCCTAAGGAGCTAACAATTCCTCTGCTCAAATATTTAAGGAAAAACTGAGTCCTGTTTACCTGGTGTGGAACAGCAGCATGCCATGCAGTTCTCACCAGCAGCTACGCACGGCAACCAGAGGAATAGCAGGGCCACTCATCAATGTTAAAGAAAGGAAACACTTAAAAGAAAAAGCAGCAGCTTGATGGAGAAGGGGCTGGACAGGACTGCACACATCCCTACCACTGAAAGGAAGGTTGCTCTTAAATATTCCAAAGGCTTTGCCTATGGAATAATAAAAGGTTTGGGGAGAAATGAAAGCTGATGGCTTCAGAAACAGTGATGGGTGCGTGGTTCCCTGCCAGGACCCTGGCAAGTTGAGGACACGTCAATCCCAGCACAGGTCCTGCTCCATATGCTCACAGCAATGACAAGCCTGCACAAGGCACTTCCCAAAATAAAAGTTCCAACTGTTTGGGCTGTATGGAAGGGATGTAAGTGACTTTTGGTTGTTTACAAGAAGAGGGAAGTCAACTTAGGCCTAACCTGTGAGTGCTGTTTTCACCCTAACTTTTAACACTGCACAGAGAAGTTGAAAAGTGTAACGGTTGGAAATCCACAATAGAAAAAGATGCAGAATGTGTTTGTTAAGTAATAATATGAGAGATGGACAGGTGGCACCAACCAGTCAATGTGCTGAGATCGCTGAACAAGGCAGCAGCTAACTCAGCCTAAGGCACCCTGGTGCAGCACAGCACAGCCTGGCCAACCTCTCCTATGCAACCACACCTGGGGCAGCATGCCATCAGACACATTAGTGCCAGAAATGCCTGCCCAGACTGGACAAAACCAACCCCCAGATAAGATCAGAAAAGCCCAAAGGAATGATTTACATGATCAGAACAAAAAGAAAGAGCTGAGCTGCCACTGGGCAGGATAGCTGCAAATAGATCGGAAAGGTATGGACAGATAAAGAACTAATCATGCTGAAATTGCCATTACATAGGAGAAAAGGTTGAGATAATCTTCCTGCATCACACTGGCAAAGGACGAGACGTGCCACTTCAGGGCACCCCATGCATCAGTCGTGCTTTGGTCACCCCATCTCTTTAACACTCACATTTCTTTAAATAAGCAGCCACTATCTGCAAACTTTATTTATTGAGGTCCTAATCCTCTGATCTCATGGAATATAATTCTCAAAGTATTTCCAAGATTTGCCCACGCAGCTCACAGAGGATGGTGAAGTCTGGGCTTTGAGTGGCAATTAAAATGGCTTTTCAGGTTTTCTTGTTGATTCCACAGAGTGCCTTCAACCTCACTGAGATTGCACCCAGGAAAATAACGCTTCTCTTAGTAAGAGTTTGATGGGAGATTTTAGGAAGGTGAATGCACAGAAAAGGCAAAGAATTCCCAACCTTTAGGGACAGGCAGAAACTCAGCCTCGTGCCACCACCAAGCACGGGGCTTCTGCAAATCTTTCACTTCACAGCAAGTGAACACATCAGGTCCAACCAATGTGTAAATGCAGTCTTATTCCAGCAGGTATACTGAGAATCCCAGATTCAACCCATGGCAAGCAGGCCAGTAAGCACGTGTATCCTTTAGCATTTCAAAGGTAATTTAAATGAAACCCAAAACACTTCCAATACAGACAAGAGCAAAAGCGACAGTGTTTTGGAAAGGGTAAATATCACCATCACTATGCACCATCATTAGAATTGGCTTGGGGTTAAACAAACCATTTTTTTCCCCCCAAATTTCTGAAAGAGAGTTGAAAATTTACCCGTAGTAGATCTGCTGATGATGGCCTTTCCTGAGGTATTTTCTGTAAGCAGTAATCAACAAATCCCCTAAAGGAGTCTGACCTGTAAATAAAAATAAAAGTTCAACATGGAAAACAAGCTTAAGATCTGAAACAGACACAGCCTGACTGCTTTGTTCTCAAGCTCTAGGGCACAAACATTAACACTGCACCTCTCCAAAATCTAGTTGATCCCACCAGTTCTTTCAGCAATCAAATACTGTGGGTACAAACTATGGACAAACCATTAACCCCAACCACAAGATGAAAACCTATAAGAGCTCTGTGTACCAGCCTGTGTTCTCAGCATTACTTCAACTGCTTAAAATCAGGTGACACTGAAATCAGCAGCATCTCTAGAAATGCACTCGTTGAGCTTGCTGATGGAACGACCCAACTTGTAGATGCTTCCCACCACTTGCAGCACTGACTCAGGAAAGCATCTTGCTGCATGCTTAGCTCAGCCAAACTTCAGGCTGGGAGCTTGTATGACAGCCTGCAAGAGCAAAACTAACCTTCTAGGTGCCTAGTGAACCCAAAAGCAGCAGAAAAGGCACCTTGCCTGCTCCTTGTCCTCTAAGGCACGGAGAGCAAACAGGTGACATAAACAGTCTGCAATCAAGAGTACTGATGCTTGCACTGTATTCACAAGTTGTTTCTATTCTGCATTGCAAATTCGCACGGAAGGATCCAAGTATTGGTGTGGAGATGTGAGACCAATTTTGCTGAATCTTGAAAAATGGCCAAAAGAGAGATGATGAGGTAAGGAAACTGATGCGGAGTGGTTCTGATAAAACGATCAGCAATGAAATAATTAGGCTACTTAAATGGCTAAGAGTAACGGGGAATTTCACACCTCCCCAGGAGCTATTGTTCCCAGCCATCTGCAGAGCCTGCCAAGCATCATTCATGGCTACATTCCACTCATGAGTAAACAGAGCAAGACATGGAATAACGCCTTCACTCTCAGACCATTAACAAAACGCTGTTGTATTACAGCTTAGATTCTGGAACACAGGCCTGTAGCATGGGGAGCAGTTACTGGGCACACAGCTTTGTGGACTTTCGAAATTGCTCACGAAAAAAAAGGTACCTAATTACCTCAGCAGCATCTCCCCTTCCTTCCTCCACATTTCTGCTGCACTACAATGCTAACAGTTCTCCTGTCAGAGCTTTTTTGCAGCTGGAAACGTTGCTAATGCTGAGCTAAGGCTGGCTTAGTGCATCCAAGAATATTTTAATTCCTGCTGCATCTACAGCCCCATAATTAACACCTCCACACGTTTAGATTGTAGCACAGCCAAAGTGACAGAAGGTCAAAACTGAGCCTGCCTACACAGGAGCATTATTCAGGAACACAGTCAAACCACTCCACTGCAACAAACGCTTTTCTTGTCAGACTTGAGCCACGCACAGCCAAAAAAACCACCTGGTAATTGCTCTCTTACCATTCGTTTGACTGTAACGTAGGGGAATCGTTCTGGGCTATGTGATATAAGGCACTCATTGCATTCATGTTGAAAAGCGGAGGCTTCCTTTCAGCTAGAAAGAGAAGAGAAAAGTGTGATAAGGCAGTCTGGAGAGAAAAGGAGAAAGATATGGAAGTATGAGCAGAGTATTGCTGCTAAATCAATAGCTCATTACTGCTGTCATCACATCTAGGCCAATTATTTTAATCTTCTAGGTTAGCCCAGGACAACCACTCGAGGAAAGCTGTTACTCTCTTGTAGATGGGATAATGAAATCCAAAGGATGCAAATCACAAGGAAGAGCTTCCAGTACATTTTACGTTAATTGCAACATTCCACACCTGATCTGCTAGGGTAAAATCAGCAGGAGCTGCCCAAAACAAGGCTCAGTTGTACAGCACGCCACCTATACTTCAGGAAAAGAGCGGCTGCCCCTTTCCTTTGTCATTGGCTGCCCCCCATGGAAGCCAGACAATCTGCCACGTTCACTGCCAGATGTGCCCTTAGCTCCTCCTCACCCAACTTCTTCCCGGCCCAGCAGGACACAGCCCAACAGCTCCTAACAACACAGCAGACTTCACCCCGAAATTGGGAAGAGCCCACCTGCCCTGCAGTGTGAGCTGTGCCAAACCAGCAATGCCAGCATTTTGACAGTTCATCCCAGGTCAGATGGGAGCAATCACTTGTCACGCAGCATGCACACAAAGCACTGCATTTGCTTGTCTTTGAGCACTACTTGTAGCTATAGAAGGAATTAAGACATCAGTATTCACAGAAGGCCAAGTGGTGCTCATCAAGAGATCTCTGCCCTTCAGACCAACTCCACGCTCAGATATGGAATCATGCACAGCTCTCAGTTTAACAGTTCTTGACTGAAAAGCTGCACACAAATTCTACTATTAAGACTGGATGCCTGCATAGGGAGCATGGGATCTATTCAGCCACTGAGATCTCCTCCTTGAGAAGCACATGCAAGGTCAATATCCAAACCTGAAGTGCACGGATCTGCTGTTATCTGCTATCCCATCTACCTTTCCTTCAGGCAGTACCCACGTGCATCTTCTGCCCCCTGCAGTGCAAACCCTTTTCTTCCCATGCACAGAACCTGTCCACTTTGATTCATGTCACAAATTTGTGAGACTGAAGATTCATTTATTTTTTTTCCAGATTGGGGAAATAATAGGAAGAGTTGAAAGCTAAATGCAGGCCTCATCTAACACAAACTTCTTAGGACACTGATTCCCTTGGCATAACAGTTGCTCCAGTCTTCCCAAAACCCAGTTAGTAAAAAACAAACAAACCAAAGCAAACTACAAGCCATAGTTCCCTCTTCTCTGGGAGCAAAAATAAAAATAGCAGCACTTTGTTCCACAGCAGAACAGCAGGGGACAGATGATATAAAGTAGGAAGAGATGTTTCTAAAACTTCAGCAGAAATACTGGAAGTTTGCTTCTCTCTCATTCCAACCCACAAAGTATTTTTTCACTTGTGTTCATGTTTGACCACGCATTTCTTGTGAGGTGCACTAACCCTCCCTGCTCAAATGACTGGCTTATGGCCATTGTGCATCTTCCCACATCAACATTTAATCAGTCTATAAATTGAAGTATTTAAAATTCCTATATAAAAACTGCCTGAGGTGCAGCAATTTGAACACAGAATTTTACTTCCACTGTTCTTAGCAACATCTGGAGTTCACGAGTCTGGTATTACTCATGAACACAGTTGTTATTTTCAGTGTGAGGCTCTTCCTAATACACAGAGTGAGCTCAGGAAAATGAGTTGTGATCCGTGCTTGGCAAACACCTACAGTCCCTAAACTGGCCATGTCTTTGATGGTATGCTCAGAACACACTTGTGCCAGATTGAAGCATCAATCTGAACAACACATGGGCACAGGAAGAGTTTAGTTCTACAAAGCTTCCATGGAACAAAATATTTGTCATTATATGGAGCTCAGCCTCCATAGGCACAACATCCTGGTTGTCATCGACTGAAGCCTGGCTTAAGTACCCTTAGAATAAGCACTGGTTTGGAAATTGAAAGATAGTTTAGCAGAGCCTGGAAAGGGGCTCAATATTCACAAAACAGCCCCATAAAATGTAGTCTCTCTCCATCTTCCTTGAATTTCTTATCCAAACAAGTCAAAACGCATTATCTGGTACCTTTGGTGCATGCTGCCCTACAGTGTCAACAATGCACTGTCCAGAACAAAACAAAATTTATCTAAAACAAAACTCAACAGCCCTCTAGTGATTATTAAATATTATTAAATATTAAATGCAGTGACGATTCATTTCTGTTGCAAAGTATTTACTCACCTAACTCAATACATGTGATCCCAAGAGACCAGACATCCACCTTTCCATCGTACTGTCCTTCATCCATAGCAAGGATCACCTCTGGTGCCATCCTACCAACCACAGTGCAAAACACACAGGTCAGAAGATACAAAAAGTGACTCCCAGCACACAGCTTAAAAATGAGATGGCTCCATCAGCTTCAGCTCCACAGCGAACCAGAACGTGAAGAGTCAGCAGGGAGCTCAGTAAAACCACACTGAAACGAAACAGTGCTTGCCTGCATGAGCCACTCTTCCAAAAGACAGTTTAAGAAAAGAAAATAAGAGGTCAACCTGATCACCTCACTGTTAGCACACGGGGAGCCAGCCTCAAAGGCCCTGTGCCTGCAGAAAGACTGCAGGGGCTGGAGAAGTCCTAAAGCCATCACTTGTACCCTCCCCAGAGATGGCAAGTTTTCCATTGGCACATCAGGAGAATTTTCCTGCAGGCAGAGGCAGCTTTGAGTGCAGCTATGGAAAGAACAGGGAAATCCAGAGGCCCAGAATAAAGAGGAAAGTAGAGGGGAAACAAGCAGCAGGCCCAGCCTGCAGGAATTCAGCCCTGCAGCTTTTGTTCTTCCAAGATGAAGCTTCTTGCCAAACAAACTTGTTCAGAGGTTGGGTGATACATAACCTCCCATCAGGGCATGGGGTGTCCACCACAAAATAAGTGCGGTGTAAAGCTATGCTGGTTCCCCATGTTAGTTAGCAATGTAAAGCGACTCAAGTGACTCTTAAGCAAGTCTCTTTAAACACAAAATCCACACAGCCATCTGACTTCCAGTCTGCAGGCATGGATGAACAGAACTCCCTTTTACTCTGTGTGGTTGCCTTCGTTCCATTACCTATGGCAAACATTAACTGTTTCTAAGCCAAAGGTATTACAACAGCCAGAAAATGAACTGGTGCAATTTCGAAGCTCTGCACAATCAGTCTCTACTCACAGGTACTGAGAAAGAACCATCTCGTGGACACAGGAATTGTAAACAGAAATACTGTTTGATTCACATAGTTTTTGTGCCAGACCGTATTTCCAGATTATGAAGTGCTGGAAACATGAGAGAAGACTTAGAGTGAAGTATCCCAGGCTTTACTCACCAGTAAGGTGTTCCTACGAAGGAATTGGCAGGGGAGACTATAGATGCAGACCCAAAATCAGCTAGCTTTACTTGTCCTGGTTCTGTTAGAAGAATATTTCCAGCTTTAATGTCCCTTAAAGAAAGTGAAAAAAAAAAGTACACTTCTGGTTACAGCAGAGCAACTTTCAAAACCCACAGACACAGCAAAGGCCACCAGCTTGTTCTCAAACAGCCATTAAAAGCATCCCTGAAAATATCTAAAGTCTGGTCTTACAGAAAGCTAGACAGAGATCACATATCTGACTTGACTTGGAATGGAAACCTGACTGCACCCAAGAAGTGTGATATGGGATGCATGACGAGGAGATGGGCCATGGCTGCAAAGCTGAGGTTTGAAAAAGAAATCAAAGAGATTCGCCCTAATAAGCAGGAGTGAGAGATGCCAGGAGTGCTGTTTTCACTGTTCAAACGCCCTCAGGTCCCTTACCTTCCTGCAAGTCTCAGACAATTCATGCATTTTGTACTGCAATACAAAAAACACAAGATCTTTGCAACACCTTTGGCACTGTGAATTTTTCAATCCAGCAGTAAGTGGGTTAATTACAAATTAACTGCCCATAAAATGCCAAGAAAGAAGATATGCAAATGAAGTTAACCTAAAACAGCTGGCAACAGTTGTATGCAAATGTACAGAGGAATAACTTCAGTTTGTAATCCCTGGGATTTCTGGCCTGTTATACCTGAAATTCTTATTCTTGCAGCCATGAGCAATTAAAAAGGGAGAACAATCAGGACACAGTGAAGTTTCTTTCAAACTCTGATACAGAACAAGGTAAGCAAGATAAGCAAGTTGTACACTAGGTATGCCAGAGCAGCCTTTCCCTGGCAGCACTTCAGATCCTTGCTTTTGCAAAAACAGACCCTCAATATAAACGGAATACGTGTAAGGATTCCTCTTAGGCTGCATGTACCACAGTCTGGAATGTCTCTTTGTTGTCCCAGCAGCTACTCACGCAAATAAGGACAGCAAAGCTACCTTGTATTTGCTGTAGAGCAGGAGTGTATGCTGAATTATTCTACAACAGTTGAAGCACAGCAACTTGTGCATCAAACACAAACTGAGTATCCCTGCAGGCCCAGAGGAACAGGCAGCTGAAAGACTAAGTTTTGCAACCATGCACACAGGCACTGGTGAGGTGCCTTTGTCTGCAAAGGGCAACACACAGGACAGCAATGCTGTAGGACCACGAGCTACAGGTAGCACTGCCTTACAACACTTCAGCAACACGGCTGGGCTCCGCTCCCAGGGCAGCTCTGCTTCAAAACCAACATGCCCACATTTTTGGCACGCGTGCTACTCAGTCGAGTCCTGACACACCTTCACGTTTTGGGTCTATGGATCCATCTCTTCTGTAGCAGAAGTATGAAGAATGTCTTGTATTTGCAGAAACGGACCTAAGCAGTACTTCAGAGGCAGGGCAGGGACTTGCCTTTTCCTGCATCTCCACCAGGTGTCCCTCCAGACCAGGTCACGTTTTGCCTCGCAGGCTGTGAGGCAGGGAAACCAAGGCACCAGCTGCCAGCGTCGGTCCCAGCTCCCCATCACCCCCTGCTGCCCCACTGCTCATACCGCAGCAGGGATTGCTCCAGGCACAGCCGCCTGCAGCTGGGCACATCAGCACAGCACTCCTCCTACTAGATTGCCATTTCCCAGCTTCATCACCTTCCACCTCTCCTGTTTTGAATACAGCTCTATCAGAATCCTCTTGCTCGTCCTCTTTTCTGGGAGAGAACCAGAATGGCCCTTGGATGAAAGCCAGTCAGAAAGGGAGGATCTGCATGATACTGACTCTAACCTTCCTCACTGTCACTCTGCAACTGTGGAACAACTTTTTCCATGTTGAAAGAGAAATAACCCATCTCTGTCTTTTGCCATGTTAATGGACAGTTGAGAGAACTGAGGTCCAGTATAACTGTTAGGCCATTTAAAGAAGTCCTAATGACTAGCACTAAAAAAATAATTCTCATAGTGCCCACACAGGCAGTCATTTACTACAGAGAAGAATTTAATACGTTTTGAGTGCAAGCAAAGACTTTCAGAACAGGCATTCTTATGCATGAGTGCATATATGCCCAGGGTTAATGAGGAATTGTTTTACTTTAATTTCACGAACTGGCATTCAAATCTAGCTTAATATTTTCCCTCAGCCTGTTTTAATAACCTCATGTATGTGTATGTGAAAAATAAATACTCTAAATTTCTCAGTGCCTCAGCAATGTGAATTTTTTGCCTGAAGCTTGCCACAGACTACAGAGAGGCTTTTAACCCCATGAAATGGCCTCAAGCAGCTCCATCCAGCTGACTCCTCTCATCGCTCTCATGCTTCCACGGTCATGCTTCCATGACCTTCAAGGACCCTTCCAACCCAACCCATTTAGAAGTCTCTGGTTCCATGACCTTTAAAGACCCTTCCAACCTAAACTATTCTAGAATTCTCTGGTTCCATGACCTCTAAGGACCCTTCCAACACAACCCATATAGAATTCTCTGGTTCCATGACCATTAAGGACCCTTCCAACCCAACCCATTTAGAATTCTATGGTTCCATGACCTTTACGGACCCTTCCAACACAACCCATTTAGAATTCTCTGGTTCTACGACCTTGAAGGACCCTTCCAACCCAACCCATTCTAGAATTCGCTGGTTCCATCACCTTGAAGGACCCTTCCAACACAACCCATTTAGAATTCTCTGGTTCCATGACCTTCAAGGACCCTTCCAACCCAACCCATTTAGAATTCTATGGTTCCATGACCTTTACGAACCCTTCCAACACAACCCATTTAGAATTCTCTGGTTCCATCACCTTGAAGGACCCTTCCAACACAACCCATTTAGAATTCTCTGGTTCCATGACCTTTAAGGACCCTTCCAACCCAACCCATTCTAGAACTCTCTCGTTCCATGACCTTCAAGGACCCTTCCAACCCAACCCATTTAGAAGTCTCTGGTTCCATGACATTTAAGGACCCATCCAACCAAACCCATTTAGATTTCTCTGGTTCCATGACCTTCAAGGACCATCCCAACCCAACCCATTCTAGAACTCTCTCGTTCCATGACCTTCAAGGACCCTTCCAACACAACCCATTCTAGAACTCTCTCGTTCCATGACCTTCAAGGACCTTTCCAACCCAACCCATTTAGAATTCTCCGGTTCTACGACCTTTAAGGACTCTTCCAACCCAACCCATTCCAGAATTCTCTGCTTCCATGACCTTTAAGGACCCTTCCAACACAACCCATTCTAGAACTCTCTCGTTCCATGACTTTCAAGGACCCTTCCAACACAACCCATTTAGAATTCTCTGCTTACATCACCTTTAAGGACCCTTCCAACACAACCCATTCTAGAACTCTCTCGTTCCATGACCTTCAAGGACCTTTCCAACCCAACCCATTTAGAATTCTCTGGTTCCATCACCTTCAAGGACCCTTCACACCCATCCCATTCTAGAATTCTCTGGTTCCATGACCTTTAAGCACCCTTCCAACTGTGAGAAACCTTCCTAGTCTTTTTTGGCTCAAAGCTTGCTTCCTGAGGTATTTCTTGTGAGAAGACTCTGAGTGACTTGTCAAGGAGGCAAGTGATGGGTGCTAACTGTGTGACAATCGCTTTGGGAACATTTGAAAGCCCCTTCCCCCCCACAGCTGCTTGCTCTGTAGAAGAGCGGAAGAGACAGATCAGGAGTGTTCACTGGCGGAACATCTGGCCTGTGGCCAAACCGCTCCAGCTTGGTATGGGAGGCTGGGGGATGATACCATTGTATCTTGCAAAGGCAAGATGCAAGTTGGTGACTCCCTGCTTCCTCTTATCTGCTGGCAACGCCAGAAAGATAAGAACAAAGGACGTTCCTGCTGAGATCCCAGAGCCAGAAGCTGCCTCCGCATGGAGAGCTGACTCAACCACCTTGGGTTTGTGCTGTCACTCAAAGGAGAGCTGACTCGACCACTTTGGATTTGAGCTGTCACTCCAAAGATAGCTGACTCAACCACTTTGAAGCACTGAAAAAGGGCCATCATCACCATGGTCGTTGTCGTCGTCCTTCGTCGTCAAGAGAACAACAATGCCCGACGACCCACCACTACTGAAGATCAAAGACTGAACTACGAACCTCGCTGGATCCATGCTGGTGACTATGTCCCTCTTGCTTCCGATAAAGACGCCTTGCCTCTTCTTTCCTATCTTTTCTATCGCCCTCCTTCCTTTCCCCATTACCCTAATTCATAATAGTGTCCGCCCTCCTCTTCCCCATTTCCCTGATTAAGATTCGTAGTAAACTGGTAAGACCAACATTTGAACCTTTGCATCTTAATCACACGCCGGGTATATAGATAAAAAAAGAACCTCCTCTCCCTCCTATAAATTGGAGTGAGACACCAACACAACCCATTTAGAATTCTATGGTTCCATGACCTTGAAGGACCCTTCCAACACAACCCATTTAGAATTCTCAGGTTCCATGACCTTGAAGGACCCTTCCAACCCAACCCATTCTAGAATTCCCCGGTTCCATAATCTTTAAGGACCCTTCCAACCCAACCCATTTAGAATTCTCTGGTTCCATGACCTTGAAGGACCCTTCCAACCCAACCCATTTAGAAGTCTCTGGTTCCATGACCTTGAAGGACCTTCCAACACAATCCATTTAGAATTCTCTGGTTCCATGACCTTGAAGGACCCTTCCTACCCTACCCATTCTAGAACTCTCTCGTTCCATGACCTTCAAGGACCTTTCCAACCCAACCCATTTAGAATTCTCTGGTTCCATGACCTTGAAGGACCCTTCCAACACAACCCATTTAGAATTCTCTGGTTCTATGACCTTTAAGGACCCTTCCAACCCAACCCATTCTAGAACTCTCTCGTTCCATGACCTTCAAGGACCTTTCCAACCCAACCCATCTAGAATTCTCTGCTTCCATGACCTTGAAGGACCCTTCCAACACAACCCATTCTAGAACTCTCTCGTTCCATGACCTTCAAGGACCCTTCCAACACAACCCATTTAGAATTCTCTGCTTACATCACCTTTAAGGACCCTTCCAACACAACCCATTCTAGAACTCTCTCGTTCCATGACCTTCAAGGACCTTTCCAACCCAACCCATCTAGAATTCTCTGCTTCCATGACCTTGAAGGACCCTTCCAGCACAACCCATTTAGAATTCTCTGCTTACATCACCTTTAAGGACCCTTCCAACCCTACCCATTCTAGAACTCTCTCGTTCCATGACCTTCAAGGACCTTTCCAACCCAACCCATTTAGAATTCTCTGGTTCCATCACCTTCAAGGACCCTTCACACCCATCCCATTCTAGAATTCTCTGGTTCCATGACCTTTAAGCACCCTTCCAACTGTGAGAATCCTTCCTAGTCTTTTTTGGCTCAAAGCTTGCTTCCTGAGGTATTTCTTGTGAGAAGACTCTGAGTGACTTGTCAAGGAGGCAAGTGATGGGTGCTAACTGTGTGACAATCGCTTTGGGAACATTTGAAAGCCCCTTCCCCCCCACAGCTGCTTGCTCTGTAGAAGAGCGGAAGAGACAGATCAGGAGTGTTCACTGGCGGAACATCTGGCCTGTGGCCAAACTGCTCCAGCTTGGTATGGGAGGCTGGGGGATGATACCATTGTATCTTGCAAAGGCAAGATGCAAGTTGGTGCCTCCCTGCTTCCTCTTATCTGCTGGCAACGCCAGAAAGATAAGAACAAAGGACGTTCCTGCTGAGATCCCAGAGCCAGAAGCTGCCTCCGCATGGAGAGCTGACTCAACCACCTTGGGTTTGTGCTGTCACTCAAAGGAGAGCTGACTCGACCACTTTGGATTTGAGCTGTCACTCCAAAGATAGCTGACTCAACCACTTTGAAGCACTGAAAAAGGGCCATCAACACCATGGTCGTTGTCGTCGTCCTTCGTCGTCAAGAGAACAACAATGCCCGACGACCCACCACTACTGAAGATCAAAGACTGAACTACGAACCTCGCTGGATCCATGCTGGTGACTATGTCCCTCTTGCTTCCGATAAAGACGCCTTGCCTCTTCTTTCCTATCTTTTCTATCGCCCTCCTTCCTTTCCCCATTACCCTAATTCATAATAGTGTCCGCCCTCCTCTTCCCCATTTCCCTGATTAAGATTTGTAGTAAACTGGTAAGACCAACATTTGAACCTTTGCTTCTTAATCACACGCCGGGTATATAGATAAAAAAAGAACCTCCTCTCCCTCCTATAAATTGGAGTGAGACACCAACACAACCCATTTAGAATTCTATGGTTCCATGACCTTGAAGGACCCTTCCAACCCAACCCATTTAGAACTCTCAGGTTCCAAGACCTTGAAGGACCCTTCCAACCCAACCCATTCTAGAACACTCTCGTTCCATGACCTTTAAGGACCCTTCCAACACAACCCATTTAAAATTCTCTGGTTCCATGACCTTGAAGGACCCTTCCAACCCAACCCATTCTAGAACTCTCTCATTCCATGACCTTCTAGGACCTTTCCAACACAACCCATTTAGAATTCTCTGGTTCCATGACCTTTAAGGACCCTTCCAACAGAACCCATTTAGAATTCTCTGGTTCTATGACCTTTAAGGACCCTTCCAACCCAACCCATTCTAGAAGTCTCTGGTTCCATCACCTTTAAGGACCCTTCCAACACAACCCATTCTAGAACTCTCTCGTTCCATGACCTTCAAGGACCTTTTCAACACAACCCATCTAGAATTCTCTGCTTCCATGACCTTGAAGGACCCTTCCAACACAACCTATTTAGAATTCTCTGCTTACATCACCTTTAAGGACCCTTCCAACCCTACCCATTCTAGATCTCTCTCGTTCCATGACCTTCAAAGACCTTTCCAACCCAACCCATTTAGAATTCTCTGGTTCCATCACCTTCAAGGACCCTTCACACACAACCCATTCTAGAATTCTCTGGTTCCATGACCTTTAAGCACCCTTCCAACTGTGAGAATCCTTCCTAGTCTTTTTTGGCTCAAAGCTTGCTTCCTGAGGTATTTCTTGTGAGAAGACTCTGAGTGACTTGTCAAGGAGGCAAGTGATGGGTGCTAACTGTGTGACAATCGCTTTGGGAACATTTGAAAGCCCCTTCCCCCCCACAGCTGCTTGCTCTGTAGAAGAGCGGAAGAGACAGATCAGGAGTGTTCACTGGCGGAACATCTGGCCTGTGGCCAAACCGCTCCAGCTTGGTATGGGAGGCTGGGGGATGATACCATTGTACCTTGCATAGGCAAGATGCAAGTTGGTGACTCCCTGCTTCCTCTTATCTGCTGGCAACGCCAGAAAGATAAGAACAAAGGACGTTCCTGCTGAGATCCCAGAGCCAGAAGCTGCCACCGCATGGAGAGCTGACTCAACCACCTTGGGTTTGTGCTGTCACTCAAAGGAGAGCTGACTCGACCACTTTGGATTTGAGCTGTCACTCCAAAGATAGCTGACTCAACCACTTTGAAGCACTGAAAAAGGGCCATCATCACCATGGTCGTTGTCGTCGTCCTTCGTCGTCAAGAGAACAACAATGCCCGACGACCCACCACTACTGAAGATCAAAGACTGAACTACGAACCTCGCTGGATCCATGCTGGTGACTATGTCCCTCTGGCTTCCGATAAAGACGCCTTGCCTCTTCTTTCCTATCTTTTCTATCGCCCTCCTTCCTTTCCCCATTACCCTAATTCATAATAGCGTCCGCCCTCCTCTTCCCCATTTCCCTGATTAAGATTTGTAATAAACTGCTCAGACCAACATTTGAACCGTTGCTTCTTAATCTCACGCCGGGTATATAGATAAAAAAAGAACCTCCTCTCCCTCCTATAAATTGGAGCGAGACCCCAACCCAACCCATTTAGAATTCGCTGGTTCCATGACCTTTCAGGAGCCTTCCAACACAACCCATTCTACAATTCCCTGGTTCCATGACTTTGAAGGACCCTTCACACCCAACCCATTTAGAAGTCTCTGGTTCCATGACCTTGAAGGACCTTTCAAACAGAACCCATTCTAGCCTCCTCTGGTTCCATGACCTTGAAGAACCCTTCCAATCCAAACCATTTGGAATTCTCTGGTTCCATGACCTTGAAGGACCCTTCCAACACAACCCATTTAGAATTCTCTGGTTCCATGACCTTCAAGGACCCTTCCAACACAACCCATTCTAGAATTCTCTGGTTCCATGACCTTTCAGGACCCTTGCAACACAACCCATTCAGAATTCTCTGGTTCTATGACCTCAAAGGACCCATCCAACCCAACCCATTCTAGAATTCTCTGGTTCCATCACCTTCAAGGACCCTTCCAACCCAACCCATTCTAGCCTCCTCTGGTTCCATGACCTTTAAGGACCCTTCCAACCCAACCCATTTGGAATTCTCTAGTTGCATGACATTTAAGGACTCTTCCAACCCAATCCATTTAGAATTCTCTGGTTCCATGACCTTTAAGGACCCTTCCAACACAACCCATTCTAGAATTCTATGGCTCCATGACCTTTCAGGACCCTTCACACCCAACCCATTTAGAATTATCTGGTTCCATGACCTTCAAGGACCCTTCCAACCCAACCATTCTAGAATTCTCTGGTTCCATGACCTTCAAGGACCCTTCCAACCCAACCCATTCTAGAACACTCTCGTTCCATGACCTTTAAGGACCCTTCCAACACAACCTATTTAGAGTTCTCTGGTTCCATGACCTTTAAGGACCCTTCCAACCCAACCCATTTAGAATTCTTTGGTTCTATGACCTTCAAGGACATTTCCAACCCAACCCATTCTAGAAGCCTCTGGTTCCATGACCTTTAAGGACCCTTCCAACACAACCCATTTAGAATTCTCTGGTTCCATGACCTTCAAGGACCCTTCCAACCCAACCCATTTAGAATTCTCTGGTTCTATGACCTTTAAGAACCCTTCCAACACAACCCATTTAGAAGTCTCTGGATCCATCACCTTCAAGGACCCTTCCAACACAACCCATTCTAGAACTCTCTCGTTCCATGACCTTCAAGGACCCTTCCAACACAACCCATTTAGCATTCTATGGTTCCATCACCTTTAAGGACCCTTCCAACACAACCCATTCTAGAACTCTCTCGTTCCATGACCTTCAAGGACCTTTCCAACCCAACCCATTTAGAATTCTCTGGTTCCATCACCTTCAAGGACCCTTCACACACAACCCATTCTAGAACTCTCTCGTTCCATGACCTTTAAGCACCCTTCCAACTGTGAGAATCCTTCTCAGTCTTTTTTGGCTCAAAGCTTGCTTCCTGAGGTATTTCTTGTGAGAAGACTCTGAGTGACTTGTCAAGGAGGCAAGTGATGGGTGCTAACTGTGTGACAATCGCTTTGGGAACATTTGAAAGCCCCTTCCCCCCCACAGCTGCTTGCTCTGTAGAAGAGCGGAGAGACAGATCAGGAGTGTTCACTGGCGGAACATCTGGCCTGTGGCCAAACCGCTCCAGCTTGGTATGGGAGGCTGGGGGATGATACCATTGTATCTTGCAAAGGCAAGATGCAAGTTGGTGACTCCCTGCTTCCTCTTATCTGCTGGCAACGCCAGAAAGATAAGAACAAAGGACGTTCCTGCTGAGATCCCAGAGCCAGAAGCTGCCTCCGCATGGAGAGCTGACTCAACCACCTTGGGTTTGTGCTGTCACTCAAAGGAGAGCTGACTCGACCACTTTGGATTTGAGCTGTCACTCCAAAGATAGCTGACTCAACCACTTTGAAGCACTGAAAAAGGGCCATCAACACCATGGTCGTTGTCGTCGTCCTTCGTCGTCAAGAGAACAACAATGCCCGACGACCCACCACTACTGAAGATCAAAGACTGAACTACGAACCTCGCTGGATCCATGCTGGTGACTATGTCCCTCTTGCTTCCGATAAAGACGCCTTGCCTCTTCTTTCCTATCTTTTCTATCGCCCTCCTTCCTTTCCCCATTACCCTAATTCATAATAGTGTCCGCCCTCCTCTTCCCCATTTCCCTGATTAAGATTTGTAATAAACTGCTCAGACCAACATTTGAACCGTTGCTTCTTAATCTCACGCTGGGTATATAGATAAAAAAAGAACCTCCTCTCCCTCCTATAAATTGGAGCGAGACCCCAACTCAACCCATTTAGAATTCTCTGGTTCCATGACCTTCAAAGACCCTTCCAACACAACCCATTTAGAATTCGCTGGTTCCATGACCTTTCACGAGCCTTCCAACACAACCCATTCTAGAAGTCTCTGGTTCCATGACCTTTCAGGACCCTTCCAACACAACCCATTCTAGCCTTCTCTGGTTCCATCACCTTTAAGGACCCTTCCAACACAACCCATTTAGAATTCTCTGGTTCCATGACCTTCAAGGACCCTTCCAACCCAACCCATTTAGAATTCTAAGGTTCCTGGACCTTTAATGACCCTTCCAACCCAACCCATTTAGAATTCTCTGGTCCCATGACCTTTAAGGACCCTTCCAACACAACCCATTCTAGAATTCTATGGCTCCATGACCTTTCAGGACCCTTCACACCCAACCCATTTAGAATTATCTGGTTCCATGACCTTCAAGGACCCTTCCAACCCAACCCATTCTAGTACACTCTCGTTCCATGACCTTTAAGGACCCTTCCAACACAACCTATTTAGAGTTCCCTGGTTCCATGACCATTAAGGACCCTTCCAACAGAACCCATTTAGAATTCTCTCGTTCCATGACCTTCAGGGACCCATCGAACAGAACCCATTCTAGCCGTCTCTGGTTCCATGACCTTTAAGGACCCTTCCAACCCAACCCATTTAGAATTCTTTGGTTCTATGACCTTCAAGGACATTTCCAACCCAACCCATTCTAGAAGCCTCTGATTCCATGACCTTTACGGACCCTTCCAACACAACCCATTTAGAATTCTCTGGTTCCATGACCTTTAAGGACCCTTCCAACACAACCCATTCTAGAACTCTCTCGTTCCATGACCTTCAAGGACCTTTCCAACCCAACCCATTTAGAATTCTCTGGTTCCATCACCTTCAAGGACCCTTCACACACAACCCATTCTAGAACTCTCTCGTTCCATGACCTTTAAGCACCCTTCCAACTGTGAGAATCCTTCTCAGTCTTTTTTGGCTCAAAGCTTGCTTCCTGAGGTATTTCTTGTGAGAAGACTCTGAGTGACTTGTCAAGGAGGCAAGTGATGGGTGCTAACTGTGTGACAATCGCTTTGGGAACATTTGAAAGCCCCTTCCCCCCCACAGCTGCTTGCTCTGTAGAAGAGCGGAAGAGACAGATCAGGAGTGTTCACTGGCGGAACATCTGGCCTGTGGCCAAACCGCTCCAGCTTGGTATGGGAGGCTGGGGGATGATACCATTGTATCTTGCAAAGGCAAGATGCAAGTTGGTGCCTCCCTGCTTCCTCTTATCTGCTGGCAACGCCAGAAAGATAAGAACAAAGGACGTTCCTGCTGAGATCCCAGAGCCAGAAGCTGCCTCCGCATGGAGAGCTGACTCAACCACCTTGGGTTTGTGCTGTCACTCAAAGGAGAGCTGACTCGACCACTTTGGATTTGAGCTGTCACTCCAAAGATAGCTGACTCAACCACTTTGAAGCACTGAAAAAGGGCCATCATCACCATGGTCGTTGTCGTCGTCCTTCGTCGTCAAGAGAACAACAATGCCCGACGACCCACCACTACTGAAGATCAAAGACTGAACTACGAACCTCGCTGGATCCATGCTGGTGACTATGTCCCTCTTGCTTCCGATAAAGACGCCTTGCCTCTTCTTTCCTATCTTTTCTATCGCCCTCCTTCCTTTCCCCATTACCCTAATTCATAATAGTGTCCGCCCACCTCTTCCCCATTTCCCTGATTAAGATTTGTAATAAACTGCTCAGACCAACATTTGAACCGTTGCTTCTTAATCTCACGCTGGGTATATAGATAAAAAAAGAACCTCCTCTCCCTCCTATAAATTGGAGCGAGACACCAACCCAACCCATTTAGAATTCGCTGGTTCCATGACCTTTAAAGACCCTTCCAACACAACCCATTTAGAATTCGCTGGTTCCATGACCTTTCAGGAGCCTTCCAACACAACCCATTCTAGAATTCTCTGGTTCCATGACCTTGAAGGAGCCTTCCAACACAACCCATTTAGAATTATATGGTTCCATGACCTTGAAGGAGCTTTCCAACAGAACCCATTCTAGCCTTCTCTGGTTCCATCACCTTTAAGGACCCTTCCAACACAACCCATTTAGAATTCTCTGGTTCCATGACCTTCAAGGACCCTTCCAACCCAACCCATTTAGAATTCTATGGTTCCTTGACCTTTAAGGACCCTTCCAACCCAACCCATTTAGAATTCTATGGTTCCATGACCTTGAAGGACCCTTGCAACCCAGCCCATTTAGAATTCTTTGGTTCTACGACCTTTAAGGACCCTTCCAACCCAACCCATTCTAGAACTCACTCGTTCCATGACCTTCAAGGACCCTTCCAACACAACCCATTTAGAATTCTCTGGTCCCATGACCTTGAAGGACCCTTCCAACCCGTTTAGAACTCTCTGGTTCCATGACCTTTAAGGAACCTTCCAAGCCAACCCATTATAGAACTCTCTCATTCCATGACCTTCAAGGACCTTTCCAACCCAACCCATTTAGAATTCTATGGTTCCTTGACCTTCAAGGACCTTTCCAACCCAACCCATTTAGAATTCTCTGATTCCATGACCTTGAAGGACCCCTCCAACCCAACCCGTTCAGAATTCTCTCGTTCCATGACCTTTAGGGACCCATCCAACAGAACCCATTCTAGCCTTCTCTGGTTCCATGACCTTTAAGGACCCTTCCAACACAACCCATTTAGAATTCTCTGGTTCCATGACCTTGAAGGACCCTTCCAGCACAACCCATTTAGAAGTCTCCGGTTCCATCACCTTTAAGGACCCTTCCAACACAACCCATTCTAGAACTCTCTCGTTCCATGACCTTCAAGGACCTTTCCAACCCAACCCATTTAGAATTCTCTGGTTCCATCACCTTCAAGGACCCTTCACACACAACCCATTCTAGAATTCTCTGGTTCCATGACCTTTAAGCACCCTTCCAACTGTGAGAATCCTTCCTAGTCTTTTTTGGCTCAAAGCTTGCTTCCTGAGGTATTTCTTGTGAGAAGACTCTGAGTGACTTGTCAAGGAGGCAAGTGATGGGTGCTAACTGTGTGACAATCGCTTTGGGAACATTTGAAAGCCCCTTCCCCCCCACAGCTGCTTGCTCTGTAGAAGAGCGGAAGAGACAGATCAGGAGTGTTCACTGGCGGAACATCTGGCCTGTGGCCAAACCGCTCCAGCTTGGTATGGAGGCTGGGGGATGATACCATTGTATCTTGCAAAGGCAAGATGCAAGTTGGTGACTCCCTGCTACCTCTTATCTGCTGGCAACGCCAGAAAGATAAGAACAAAGGACGTTCCTGCTGAGATCCCAGAGCCAGAAGCTGCCACCGCATGGAGAGCTGACTCAACCACCTTGGGTTTGTGCTGTCACTCAAAGGAGAGCTGACTCGACCACTTTGGATTTGAGCTGTCACTCCAAAGATAGCTGACTCAACCACTTTGAAGCACTGAAAAAGGGCCATCAACACCATGGTCGTTGTCGTCGTCCTTCGTCGTCAAGAGAACAACAATGCCCGACGACCCACCACTACTGAAGATCAAAGACTGAACTACGAACCTCGCTGGATCCATGCTGGTGACTATGTCCCTCTTGCTTCCGATAAAGACGCCTTGCCTCTTCTTTCCTATCTTTTCTATCGCCCTCCTTCCTTTCCCCATTACCCTAATTCATAATAGTGTCCGCCCTCCTCTTCCCCATTTCCCTGATTAAGATTTGTAATAAACTGCTCAGACCAACATTTGAACCGTAGCTTCTTAATCTCACGCCGGGTATATAGATAAAAAAAGAACCTCCTCTCCCTCCTATAAATTGGAGCGAGACCCCAACCCAACCCATTTAGAATTCGCTGGTTCCATGACCTTTCACGAGCCTTCCAACACAACCCATTCTACAATTCCCTGGTTCCATGACTTTGAAGGACCCTTCACACCCAACCCATTTAGAAGTCTCTGGTTCCATGACCTTGGAGGACCTTTCAAACAGAACCCATTCTAGCCTCCTCTGGTTCCATGACCTTGAAGAACCCTTCCAATCCAAACCATTTGGAATTCTCTGGTTCCATGACCTTGAAGGACCCTTCCAACACAACCCATTTAGAATTCTCTGGTTCCATGACCTTCAAGGACCCTTCCAACACAACCCATTCTAGAATTCTCTGGTTCCATGACCTTTCAGGACCCTTCCAACACAACCCATTCAGAATTCTCTGGTTCTATGACCTCAAAGGACCCATCCAACCCAACCCATTCTAGAATTCTCTGGTTCCATGACCTTGAAGGACCCTTCCAACCCAACCCATTCTAGCCTCCTCTGGTTCCATGACCTTTAAGGACCCTTCCAACCCAACCCATTTGGAATTCTCTAGTTGCATGACATTTAAGGACTCTTCCAACCCAATCCATTTAGAATTCTCTCGTTCCATGACCTTTAAGGACCCTACCAACACAACCCATTCTAGAACTCTCTCATTCCATGACCTTCAAGGACCCTTCACACCCAACCAATTCTAGAATTCTCTTGTTCCATGACCTTCAAGGACCCTTCCAACCCAACAAATTTGGAATTCTCTGGTTCCATGACCTTTAAGGACCCTTCCAACACAACCCGTTTAGAATTCCCTGGTACCATGACCTCTAAGGACCCTTCCAACCCAACCCATTTAGAATTCTCTGGTTCCATGACCTCAAAGGACCCTTTCAACACAACCCATTCTAGAATTCTATGGTTCCATCACCTTTAAGGACCCTTCCAACCCAACCCGTTTAGAACTCTCGGGTTCTACGACCTTGAAGGACCCTTCCAACACAACCCATTCTAGAATTCTCTGGTCCCATGACCTTCAAGGACCTTTCCAACACAACCCATTTAGAATTCTCTGGTTCCATCACCTTTAAGGACCCGTCCAACTCAATCTCTTTTAGAAGTCTCTGGTTCCATCACCTTTAAGGACCCTTCCAACACAACCCATTTGGAATTCTCTGGTCCAATGACCTTGAAGGACCCTTCCAACACAACCCATTCTAGAACTCTCTCGTTCCATGACCTTCAAGGACCTTTCCAACAGAACCCATTTAGAATTCTCTGCTTCCATGACCTTTAAGGACCCTTCCAACACAACCCATTCTAGAACTCTCTCGTTCCATGACTTTCAAGGACCCTTCCAACACAACCCATTTAGAATTCTCTGCTTACATCACCTTTAAGGACCCTTCCAACACAACCCATTCTAGAACTCTCTCGTTCCATGACCTTCAAGGACCTTTCCAACCCAACCCATTTAGAATTCTCTGGTTCCATCACCTTCAAGGACCCTTCACACCCATCCCATTCTAGAATTCTCTGGTTCCATGACCTTTAAGCACCCTTCCAACTGTGAGAAACCTTCCTAGTCTTTTTTGGCTCAAAGCTTGCTTCCTGAGGTATTTCTTGTGAGAAGACTCTGAGTGACTTGTCAAGGAGGCAAGTGATGGGTGCTAACTGTGTGACAATCGCTTTGGGAACATTTGAAAGCCCCTTCCCCCCCACAGCTGCTTGCTCTGTAGAAGAGCGGAAGAGACAGATCAGGAGTGTTCACTGGCGGAACATCTGGCCTGTGGCCAAACCGCTCCAGCTTGGTATGGGAGGCTGGGGGATGATACCATTGTATCTTGCAAAGGCAAGATGCAAGTTGGTGCCTCCCAGCTTCCTCTTATCTGCTGGCAACGCCAGAAAGATAAGAACAAAGGACGTTCCTGCTGAGATCCCAGAGCCAGAAGCTGCCACCGCATGGAGAGCTGACTCAACCACCTTGGGTTTGTGCTGTCACTCAAAGGAGAGCTGACTCGACCACTTTGGATTTGAGCTGTCACTCCAAAGATAGCTGACTCAACCACTTTGAAGCACTGAAAAAGGGCCATCATCACCATGGTCGTTGTCGTCGTCCTTCGTCGTCAAGAGAACAACAATGCCCGACGACCCACCACTACTGAAGATCAAAGACTGAACTACGAACCTCGCTGGATCCATGCTGGTGACTATGTCCCTCTTGCTTCCGATAAAGACGCCTTGCCTCTTCTTTCCTATCTTTTCTATCGCCCTCCTTCCTTTCCCCATTACCCTAATTCATAATAGTGTCCGCCCTCCTCTTCCCCATTTCCCTGATTAAGATTTGTAGTAAACTGGTAAGACCAACATTTGAACCTTTGCTTCTTAATCACACGCCGGGTATATAGATAAAAAAAGAACCTCCTCTCCCTCCTATAAATTGGAGTGAGACACCAACACAACCCATTTAGAATTCTATGGTTCCATGACCTTGAAGGACCCTTCCAACACAACCCATTTAGAATTCTCTGCTTACATCACCTTTAAGGACCCTTCCAACACAACCCATTCTAGAACACTCTCGTTCCATGACCTTTAAGGACCCTTCCAACACAACCCATTTAAAATTCTCTGGTTCCATGACCTTGAAGGACCCTTCCAACCCAACCCATTCTAGAACTCTCTCATTCCATGACCTTCTAGGACCTTTCCAACACAACCCATTTAGAATTCTCTGGTTCCATGACCTTTAAGGACCCTTCCAACAGAACCCATTTAGAATTCTCTGGTTCTATGACCTTTAAGGACCCTTCCAACCCAACCCATTCTAGAAGTCTCTGGTTCCATCACCTTTAAGGACCCTTCCAACCCAACCCATTCTAGAACTCTCTCGTTCCATGACCTTCAAGGACCTTTTCAACACAACCCATCTAGAATTCTCTGCTTCCATGACCTTGAAGGACCCTTCCAACACAACCTATTTAGAATTCTCTGCTTACATCACCTTTAAGGACCCTTCCAACCCTACCCATTCTAGATCTCTCTCGTTCCATGACCTTCAAGGACCTTTCCAACCCAACCCATTTAGAATTCTCTGGTTCCATCACCTTCAAGGACCCTTCACACACAACCCATTCTAGAATTCTCTGGTTCCATGACCTTTAAGCACCCTTCCAACTGTGAGAATCCTTCCTAGTCTTTTTTGGCTCAAAGCTTGCTTCCTGAGGTATTTCTTGTGAGAAGACTCTGAGTGACTTGTCAAGGAGGCAAGTGATGGGTGCTAACTGTGTGACAATCGCTTTGGGAACATTTGAAAGCCCCTTCCCCCCCACAGCTGCTTGCTCTGTAGAAGAGCGGAAGAGACAGAACAGGAGTGTTCACTGGCGGAACATCTGGCCTGTGGCCAAACCGCTCCAGCTTGGTATGGGAGGCTGGGGGATGATACCATTGTACCTTGCATAGGCAAGATGCAAGTTGGTGACTCCCTGCTTCCTCTTATCTGCTGGCAACGCCAGAAAGATAAGAACAAAGGACGTTCCTGCTGAGATCCCAGAGCCAGAAGCTGCCACCGCATGGAGAGCTGACTCAACCACCTTGGGTTTGTGCTGTCACCCAAAGGAGAGCTGACTCGACCACTTTGGATTTGAGCTGTCACTCCAAAGATAGCTGACTCAACCACTTTGAAGCACTGAAAAAGGGCCATCAACACCATGGTCGTTGTCGTCGTCCTTCGTCGTCAAGAGAACAACAATGCCCGACGACCCACCACTACTGAAGATCAAAGACTGAACTACGAACCTCGCTGGATCCATGCTGGTGACTATGTCCCTCTTGCTTCCGATAAAGACGCCTTGCCTCTTCTTTCCTATCTTTTCTATCGCCCTCCTTCCTTTCCCCATTACCCTAATTCATAATACCGTCCGCCCTCCTCTTCCCCATTTCCCTGATTAAGATTTGTAATAAACTGCTCAGACCAACATTTGAACCGTTGCTTCTTAATCTCACGCCGGGTATATAGATAAAAAAAGAACCTCCTCTCCCTCCTATAAATTGGAGCGAGACCCCAACCCAACCCATTTAGAATTCGCTGGTTCCATGACCTTTCAGGAGCCTTCCAACACAACCCATTCTACAATTCCCTGGTTCCATGACTTTGAAGGACCCTTCACACCCAACCCATTTAGAAGTCTCTGGTTCCATGACCTTGAAGGACCTTTCAAACAGAACCCATTCTAGCCTCCTCTGGTTCCATGACCTTGAAGAACCCTTCCAACACAACCCATTTAGAATTCTCTGGTTCCATGACCTTCAAGGACCCTTCCAACACAACCCATTTAGAATTCTCTGGTTCCATGACCTTTAAGGACCCTTCCAACACAACCCATTCAGAATTCTCTGGTTCTATGACCTCAAAGGACCCATCCAACCCAACCCATTCTAGAATTCTCTGGTTCCATGACCTTCAAGGACCCTTCCAACCCAACCCATTCTAGAACACTCTCGTTCCATGACCTTTAAGGACCCTTCCAACACAACCCATTCTAGAATTCTCTGGTCCCATGACCATTAAGGACCCTTCCAACCCAACCCATTTAGAATTCTCTCGTTCCATGACCTTTAGGGACCCATCGAACAGAACCCATTCTAGCCTTCTCTGGTTCCATCACCTTTAAGGACCCTTCCAACAGAACCCATTTAGAATTCTTTGGTTCTATGACCTTCAAGGACATTTCCAACCCAACCCATTCTAGAAGCCTCTGGTTCCATGACCTTTACGGACCCTTCCAACACAACCCATTTAGAATTCTCTGGTTCCATGACCTTCAAGGACCCTTCCAACAGAACCCATTTAGAATTCTCTGATTCCATGACCTTTAAGGACCCTTCCAACCCAACCCATTCTAGAAGTCTCTGGTTCCATCACCTTTAAGGACCCTTCCAACACAACCCATTCTAGAACTCTCTCGTTCCATGACCTTCAAGGACCTTTTCAACACAACCCATCTAGAATTCTCTGCTTCCATGACCTTGAAGGACCCTTCCAACACAACCTATTTAGAATTCTCTGCTTACATCACCTTTAAGGACCCTTCCAACCCTACCCATTCTAGATCTCTCTCGTTCCATGACCTTCAAGGACCTTTCCAACCCAACCCATTTAGAATTCTCTGGTTCCATCACCTTCAAGGACCCTTCACACACAACCCATTCTAGAATTCTCTGGTTCCATGACCTTTAAGCACCCTTCCAACTGTGAGAATCCTTCCTAGTCTTTTTTGGCTCAAAGCTTGCTTCCTGAGGTATTTCTTGTGAGAAGACTCTGAGTGACTTGTCAAGGAGGCAAGTGATGGGTGCTAACTGTGTGACAATCGCTTTGGGAACATTTGAAAGCCCCTTCCCCCCCACAGCTGCTTGCTCTGTAGAAGAGCGGAAGAGACAGAACAGGAGTGTTCACTGGCGGAACATCTGGCCTGTGGCCAAACCGCTCCAGCTTGGTATGGGAGGCTGGGGGATGATACCATTGTACCTTGCATAGGCAAGATGCAAGTTGGTGACTCCCTGCTTCCTCTTATCTGCTGGCAACGCCAGAAAGATAAGAACAAAGGACGTTCCTGCTGAGATCCCAGAGCCAGAAGCTGCCACCGCATGGAGAGCTGACTCAACCACCTTGGGTTTGTGCTGTCACCCAAAGGAGAGCTGACTCGACCACTTTGGATTTGAGCTGTCACTCCAAAGATAGCTGACTCAACCACTTTGAAGCACTGAAAAAGGGCCATCAACACCATGGTCGTTGTCGTCGTCCTTCGTCGTCAAGAGAACAACAATGCCCGACGACCCACCACTACTGAAGATCAAAGACTGAACTACGAACCTCGCTGGATCCATGCTGGTGACTATGTCCCTCTGGCTTCCGATAAAGACGCCTTGCCTCTTCTTTCCTATCTTTTCTATCGCCCTCCTTCCTTTCCCCATTACCCTAATTCATAATAGCGTCCGCCCTCCTCTTCCCCATTTCCCTGATTAAGATTTGTAATAAACTGCTCAGACCAACATTTGAACCGTTGCTTCTTAATCTCACGCCGGGTATATAGATAAAAAAAGAACCTCCTCTCCCTCCTATAAATTGGAGCGAGACACCAACCCAACCCATTTAGAATTCGCTGGTTCCATGACCTTTCACGAGCCTTCCAACACAACCCATTCTACAATTCCCTGGTTCCATGACTTTGAAGGACCCTTCACACCCAACCCATTTAGAAGTCTCTGGTTCCATGACCTTGAAGGACCTTTCAAACAGAACCCATTCTAGCCTCCTCTGGTTCCATGACCTTGAAGAACCCTTCCAACACAACCCATTTAGAATTCTCTGGTTCCATGACCTTCAAGGACCCTTCCAACACAACCCATTTAGAATTCTCTGGTTCCATGACCTTTAAGGACCCTTCCAACACAACCCATTCTAGAATTCTCTGGTTCCATGACCTTTCAGGACCCTTCCAACACAACCCATTCAGAATTCTCTGGTTCTATGACCTCAAAGGACCCATCCAACCCAACCCATTCTAGAATTCTCTGGTTCCATGACCTTCAAGGACCCTTCCAACCCAACCCATTCAAGAACACTCTCGTTCCATGACCTTTAAGGACCCTTCCAACACAACCCATTCTAGAATTCTCTGGTCCCATGACCATTAAGGACCCTTCCAACCCAACCCATTTAGAATTCTCTCGTTCCATGACCTTTAGGGACCCATCGAACAGAACCCATTCTAGCCTTCTCTGGTTCCATCACCTTTAAGGACCCTTCCAACAGAACCCATTTAGAATTCTTTGGTTCTATGACCTTCAAGGACATTTCCAACCCAACCCATTCTAGAAGCCTCTGGTTCCATGACCTTTACGGACCCTTCCAACACAACCCATTTAGAATTCTCTGGTTCCATGACCTTCAAGGACCCTTCCAACACAACCCATTTAGAATTCTCTGGTTCTATGACCTTTAAGGACCCTTCCAACCCAACCCATTTAGAAGTCTCTGGATCCATCACCTTCAAGGACCCTTCCAACACAACCCATTCTAGAACTCTCTCGTTCCATGACCTTCAAGGACCTTTCCAACCCAACCCATTTAGAATTCTCTGGTTCCATCACCTTCAAGGACCCTTCACACACAACCCATTCTAGAACTCTCTCGTTCCATGACCTTTAAGCACCCTTCCAACTGTGAGAATCCTTCTCAGTCTTTTTTGGCTCAAAGCTTGCTTCCTGAGGTATTTCTTGTGAGAAGACTCTGAGTGACTTGTCAAGGAGGCAAGTGATGGGTGCTAACTGTGTGACAATCGCTTTGGGAACATTTGAAAGCCCCTTCCCCCCCACAGCTGCTTGCTCTGTAGAAGAGCGGAAGAGACAGATCAGGAGTGTTCACTGGCGGAACATCTGGCCTGTGGCCAAACCGCTCCAGCTTGGTATGGGAGGCTGGGGGATGATACCATTGTATCTTGCAAAGGCAAGATGCAAGTTGGTGCCTCCCTGCTTCCTCTTATCTGCTGGCAACGCCAGAAAGATAAGAACAAAGGACGTTCCTGCTGAGATCCCAGAGCCAGAAGCTGCCACCGCATGGAGAGCTGACTCAACCACCTTGGGTTTGTGCTGTCACTCAAAGGAGAGCTGACTCGACCACTTTGGATTTGAGCTGTCACTCCAAAGATAGCTGACTCAACCACTTTGAAGCACTGAAAAAGGGCCATCAACACCATGGTCGTTGTCGTCGTCCTTCGTCGTCAAGAGAACAACAATGCCCGACGACCCACCACTACTGAAGATCAAAGACTGAACTACGAACCTCGCTGGATCCATGCTGGTGACTATGTCCCTCTTGCTTCCGATAAAGACGCCTTGCCTCTTCTTTCCTATCTTTTCTATCGCCCTCCTTCCTTTCCCCATTACCCTAATTCATAATAGTGTCCGCCCACCTCTTCCCCATTTCCCTGATTAAGATTTGTAATAAACTGCTCAGACCAACATTTGAACCGTTGCTTCTTAATCTCACGCTGGGTATATAGATAAAAAAAGAACCTCCTCTCCCTCCTATAAATTGGAGCGAGACCCCAACCCAACCCATTTAGAATTCTCTGGTTCCATGACCTTTAAAGACCCTTCCAACACAACCCATTTAGAATTCGCTGGTTCCATGACCTTTCAGGAGCCTTCCAACACAACCCATTCTAGAATTCTCTGGTTCCATGACCTTGAAGGAGCCTTCCAACACAACCCATTTAGAATTCTATGGTTCCATGACCTTGAAGGACCTTTCCAACAGAACCCATTCTAGCCTTCTCTGGTTCCATCACCTTTAAGGACCCTTCCAACACAACCCATTTAGAATTCTCTGGTTCCATGACCTTCAAGGACCCTTCCAACCCAACCCATTTAGAATTCTATGGTTCCTTGACCTTTAAGGACCCTTCCAACCCAACCCATTTAGAATTCTATGGTTCCATGACCTTGAAGGACCCTTGCAACCCAGCCCATTTAGAATTCTTTGGTTCCATGACCTTTAAGGACCCTTCCAACCCAACCCATTCTAGAACTCACTCGTTCCATGACCTTCAAGGACCCTTCCAACACAACCCATTTAGAATTCTCTGGTCCCATGACCTTGAAGGACCCTTCCAACCCGTTTAGAACTCTCTGGTTCCATGACCTTTAAGGAACCTTCCAAGCCAACCCATTATAGAACTCTCTCATTCCATGACCTTCAAGGACCTTTCCAACCCAACCCATTTAGAATTCTATGGTTCCTTGACCTTCAAGGACCTTTCCAACCCAACCCATTTAGAATTCTCTGATTCCATGACCTTGAAGGACCCCTCCAACCCAACCCGTTCAGAATTCTCTCGTTCCATGACCTTTAGGGACCCATCCAACAGAACCCATTCTAGCCTTCTCTGGTTCCATGACCTTTAAGGACCCTTCCAACACAACCCATTTAGAATTCTCTGGTTCCATGACCTTGAAGGACCCTTCCAGCACAACCCATTTAGAAGTCTCCGGTTCCATCACCTTTAAGGACCCTTCCAACCCTACCTATTCTAGAACTCTCTCGTTCCATGACCTTCAAGGACCTTTCCAACCCAACCCATTTAGAATTCTCTGGTTCCATCACCTTCAAGGACCCTTCACACACAACCCATTCTAGAATTCTCTGGTTCCATGACCTTTAAGCACCCTTCCAACTGTGAGAATCCTTCCTAGTCTTTTTTGGCTCAAAGCTTGCTTCCTGAGGTATTTCTTGTGAGAAGACTCTGAGTGACTTGTCAAGGAGGCAAGTGATGGGTGCTAACTGTGTGACAATCGCTTTGGGAACATTTGAAAGCCCCTTCCCCCCCACAGCTGCTTGCTCTGTAGAAGAGCGGAAGAGACAGATCAGGAGTGTTCACTGGCGGAACATCTGGCCTGTGGCCAAACCGCTCCAGCTTGGTATGGGAGGCTGGGGGATGATACCATTGTATCTTGCAAAGGCAAGATGCAAGTTGGTGACTCCCTGCTTCCTCTTATCTGCTGGCAAGGCCAGAAAGATAAGAACAAAGGACGTTCCTGCTGAGATCCCAGAGCCAGAAGCTGCCACCGCATGGAGAGCTGACTCAACCACCTTGGGTTTGTGCTGTCACTCAAAGGAGAGCTGACTCGACCACTTTGGATTTGAGCTGTCACTCCAAAGATAGCTGACTCAACCACTTTGAAGCACTGAAAAAGGGCCATCAACACCATGGTCGTTGTCGTCGTCCTTCGTCGTCAAGAGAACAACAATGCCCGACGACCCACCACTACTGAAGATCAAAGACTGAACTACGAACCTCGCTGGATCCATGCTGGTGACTATGTCCCTCTTGCTTCCGATAAAGACGCCTTGCCTCTTCTTTCCTATCTTTTCTATCGCCCTCCTTCCTTTCCCCATTACCCTAATTCATAATAGTGTCCGCCCTCCTCTTCCCCATTTCCCTGATTAAGATTTGTAATAAACTGCTCAGACCAACATTTGAACCGTTGCTTCTTAATCTCACGCCGGGTATATAGATAAAAAAAGAACCTCCTCTCCCTCCTATAAATTGGAGCGAGACACCAACCCAACCCATTTAGAATTCGCTGGTTCCATGACCTTTCACGAGCCTTCCAACACAACCCATTCTACAATTCCCTGGTTCCATGACTTTGAAGGACCCTTCACACCCAACCCATTTAGAAGTCTCTGGTTCCATGACCTTGAAGGACCTTTCAAACAGAACCCATTCTAGCCTCCTCTGGTTCCATGACCTTGAAGAACCCTTCCAATCCAAACCATTTGGAATTCTCTGGTTCCATGACCTTGAAGGACCCTTCCAACACAACCCATTTAGAATTCTCTGGTTCCATGACCTTCAAGGACCCTTCCAACACAACCCATTTAGAATTCGCTGGTTCCATGACCTTTCACGAGCCTTCCAACACAACCCATTCAGAATTCTCTGGTTCTATGACCTCAAAGGACCCATCCAACCCAACCCATTCTAGAATTCTCTGGTTCCATGACCTTGAAGGACCCTTCCAACCCAACCCATTCTAGCCTCCTCTGGTTCCATGACCTTTAAGGACCCTTCCAACCCAACCCATTTGGAATTCTCTAGTTGCATGACATTTAAGGACTCTTCCAACCCAATCCATTTAGATTTCTCTGGTTCCATGACCTTTAAGGACCCTTCCAACACAACCCATTCTAGAATTCTATGGCTCCATGACCTTTCAGGACCCTTCACACCCAACCCATTTAGAATTATCTGGTTCCATGACCTTTAAGGACCCTTCCAACCCAACCATTCTAGAATTCTCTGGTTCCATGACCTTCAAGGACCCTTCCAACCCAACCCATTCTAGAACACTCTCGTTCCATGACCTTTAAGGACCCTTCCAACACAACCTATTTAGAGTTCTCTGGTTCCATGACCATTAAGGACCCTTCCAACCCAACCCATTTAGAATTCTCTCGTTCCATGACCTTTAGGGACCCATCGAACAGAACCCATTCTAGCCTTCTCTGGTTCCATCACCTTTAAGGACCCTTCCAACCCAACCCATTTAGAATTCTTTGGTTCTATGACCTTCAAGGACATTTCCAACCCAACCCATTCTAGAAGCCTCTGGTTCCATGACCTTTACGGACCCTTCCAACACAACCCATTTAGAATTCTCTGGTTCCATGACCTTCAAGGACCCTTCCAACCCAACCCATTTAGAATTCTCTGGTTCTATGACCTTGAAGGACCCTTCCAACCCAACCCATTTAGAAGTCTCTGGATCCATCACCTTCAAGGACCCTTCCAACACAACCCATTCTAGAACTCTCTCGTTCCATGACCTTCAAGGACCTTTCCAACCCAACCCATTTAGAATTCTCTGGTTCCATCACCTTCAAGGACCCTTCACACACAACCCATTCTAGAACTCTCTCGTTCCATGACCTTTAAGCACCCTTCCAACTGTGAGAATCCTTCTCAGTCTTTTTTGGCTCAAAGCTTGCTTCCTGAGGTATTTCTTGTGAGAAGACTCTGAGTGACTTGTCAAGGAGGCAAGTGATGGGTGCTAACTGTGTGACAATCGCTTTGGGAACATTTGAAAGCCCCTTCCCCCCCACAGCTGCTTGCTCTGTAGAAGAGCGGAAGAGAGAGATCAGGAGTGTTCACTGGCGGAACATCTGGCCTGTGGCCAAACCGCTCCAGCTTGGTATGGGAGGCTGGGGGATGATACCATTGTATCTTGCAAAGGCAAGATGCAAGTTGGTGCCTCCCTGCTTCCTCTTATCTGCTGGCAACGCCAGAAAGATAAGAACAAAGGACGTTCCTGCTGAGATCCCAGAGCCAGAAGCTGCCACCGCATGGAGAGCTGACTCAACCACCTTGGGTTTGTGCTGTCACCCAAAGGAGAGCTGACTCGACCACTTTGGATTTGAGCTGTCACTCCAAAGATAGCTGACTCAACCACTTTGAAGCACTGAAAAAGGGCCATCAACACCATGGTCGTTGTCGTCGTCCTTCGTCGTCAAGAGAACAACAATGCCCGACGACCCACCACTACTGAAGATCAAAGACTGAACTACGAACCTCGCTGGATCCATGCTGGTGACTATGTCCCTCTTGCTTCCGATAAAGACGCCTTGCCTCTTCTTTCCTATCTTTTCTATCGCCCTCCTTCCTTTCCCCATTACCCTAATTCATAATAGTGTCCGCCCTCCTCTTCCCCATTTCCCTGATTAAGATTTGTAGTAAACTGGTAAGACCAACATTTGAACCGTTGCTTCTTAATCACACACCGGGTATATAGATAAAAAAAGAACCTCCTCTCCCTCCTATAAATTGGAGCAAGACACCAACCCGACCTATTTAGAATTCTATGGTTCTACGACCTTTAAAGATCCTTCCAACCCAATCCATTTAGAATTCACTAGTTGCATGCCCTTTTAGGACCATTCCAACCCAACCCATTTAGAATTCTCTGGTTCTACGACCCTTAAGGACACCTCCAACCCAACCCATATAGAACTCTCTGGTTCCATGACCTTTCAGGAGCCTTCCAACACAAAACCATTTAGAATTCTCTGATTCTACGACCTTAAAGGACCCTTCCAACCCAACCCATTTAGAATTCTCAGGTTCCATGACCTTGAAGGACCCTTCACACCCAACCCATTTAGAATTCTCAGGTTCCATGACCTTGAAGGACCCTTCCAACCCAACCCATTTAGAAGACTCTGGTTCCATGACCTTTTAGGACAGTTCCAACCAATCACATTCTAGAATTCTCCGGTTCCATCACCTTTAAGGACCCTTCCAACCCAACCCATGTAGAATTCTCTGGTTCCATCACCTTGAAGGACCCTTCCAACCCAAACCATTCTAGAATTCTCTGGTTCCATGACCTTTAAAGATCCTTCCAACACAGCTCATTTAGAATTCTCTGGTTCCATGACCTTTAAGGACCCTTCCAACCCAACCATTCTAGAATTCGCTGGTTCTACGACCTTTAAGGACCCTTCCAACACAACCCATTTAGAATTCTCTGGTTCCATGACCTTCAAGGACCCTTCCAACACAACCCATTTAGCATTCTATGGTTCCATCACCTTTAAGGACCCTTCCAACACAACCCATTCTAGAATTCTCTGGTTCCATGACCTCTAAGGACCCTTCCAACCCAACCCATTTAGAATTCTCTGGTTCCATCACCTTGAAGGACCCTTCCAACCCAACCATTCTAGAATTCGCTGGTTCTACGACCTTTAAGGACCCTTCCAACACAACCCATTTAGAATTCTCTGGTTCCATGACCTTTAAGGACCCTTCCAACCCAACCCATTTAGAATTCTCTGGTTCCATGACCTTGAAGGACCCTTCCAACCCAACCCATTCAGAATTGCCTGGTTCTACGACCTTCAAGGACCCTTTCAACCCAACCCATTTAGAATTTTCTGGTTCTACAACCTTTAAGGACCCTTCCAACCCAACCCATTTAGAATTCTAGAATTCTAAAATTCTAGCTCTCATCACTTCCACAGCAACTTCTTGATACAGAGCAGCAGCAGTACTCACAATAACACAAAAACACTAAATGGGATCATGCAGCAGCATTGACAGATTGTTGTAGAAAACTCAAAACTCTTGGAAAGATATATCTGGGAGTCTGTGATCAGTTGACAAGTGACGTGATCAGTTCTGAATCCTCCTGTGTGTGCTCTTATTTCTCCTAAGGCAGTTTTAGCCTTGTCTTATGCTTTCAGCTGCTGATTTCTTGAAGCATAAAGTTTTACTTACTCACATGTAAAAAATTCTTAAGATGTCAAGTCTTAAAAGTAGTCTAGCTCTACCACACCACTATAATTGATGCATTTACACTGTGTTTTTTCCTGTCCACGCTTATTGCCAACACGGAGGTGTACTCTTTGTTATCAAGGTCTGCAGAGAAAATTGCTAACATGAAAGAGAATTAGCACTGGCCTATAACCACATGGAATTATTTCAGAAGGAACGTATTCCTTACATCCAATAGCTTTTATTTATAAATCTACCCTGGTATTGGGTGCATTGACAAGCCCACTGGAGGAAATTCTAGCAGGGGAACCTTAACAAAGCTGCTTAGACAGAGCAAAGTGATTTTCAGACTCAGCCAGTGTAACTCGAAGGACATCAAGCAGCAGCCTTACCTGTGTATCTTACAGTGAGAGTGCAGGTAGGCCAGCCCCTGCAAGGCACCGTGGGTGATGGCAGCAATCTCCACTTCCTGAAGTGGTTTCTTGTGAACTATGGAAAAATTGCAGGAGAAAACATAAGAATGTACAGTGTGATCTTTTCCTGAGAATGTTTCTAAAGAGAACTCCTCCCATTTTGCAAGCTATGAGGTTGGCACCACCTTCATCACACTTATCTTCTATAGCAGCTTTGAGTCTGCACACATCCTTTGTGTGTATTTCATTTGTGAAACCACAGTCCTGCTAACAGGAACGGTTGCTGCCAGCACCAGATGATGTGTCTGACTACAGCTTGCCATTGTATTTGAAACACAGCTTCAGTCCTTAGCAAAGAAAACTTCCCCTTCCAACCCCATCCTTCTTAGCAAAAACACAGAATGACAAATACTACAGAGATGCCACAAAGCATCTTCCATAGATCCCTAAATCAGACCAACATATGCCTTTGACTGACTGTATCTTAGATACAAAATAGAAGGCTTGCAAAGAGTAAGTTTTAACAAGCTGCAGCTTAGACTCCCATCCCTCTGCAGGTGCTGTGGCCTCAGCTTTGATGTCATACCCATCTTTTGATTCTGATAGTCACCTGTAGTCATTCCTACAGACCGAAAGGCGGGGCTTTTATTATGGGCATTCAGGTAACAGTCATCAAGAAGGTGCAAATTACAGTAATCCAGCTGTAAACTTTTATATCTTCATTTTACAACTTGTGAACGTGCATGCCAATTATACGTGGCACTGGCCTTCTGGCAGAATCTCAGCTCACCCATAGTATGACAAACACAAGCACTCTGGTTATAGAATGGAGCAGTACAGACAGACTGCCTCCACCATCTGTAAAACACCGTTCTGTGCAAACAGCCTCCCACTGTGCTCAGAGGGGGCATCAGAAGAAACAAACCTGAAGACTTCATACAACTCACCTTCTAGCAAATCAGAAGCTGATCCTAAACAGTACTCCATAACCAACTGCAAGAAAAAAAAAAGCACACGTTTAAGTAATAGGATGGACACTCCTCCACAAACTGCTGCTATTTGGATAGCTGCAGAATTGCAGAAGCAAGTGAAAAGTGAAGTTTTAGGAAATTGCAGTAAGCATTGAACAAAACAAAATGCTCCAAGCAAAATCCAGCAATGACAGACATCCTACATTGTTGCAAAGAAGGTTTACACATTGGGAGGTTCATAAGGAGACACCATACAGGATGTTCCATACTAATTTTTTAACCTGCAGAGATCTGCTACAGAGAAACAGGGATCTTTTCTAGCATCCTAAATACCCATTACTTTCAAAATATCTGGAAGCTTCTTGAGATGAAAGAGACAACGGGCAGCAATGGATGAATACTGCTGCATGCAAAGACACTGCATGTATTGTGTGCTTGGTTGCCACGCATTCTTCTGCACACCAAGCCCCTAAATGCCACGCCACTCACCCATGCTGTATGCTCCTTCAGGTAACAGCCCTTATATTCTATGGTGTTTGGGTGCTTCAGTTGTTGCAGAAACTTGACTTCTTTGATGATATCCTGCCATTTCTAATAAAAACAAAACAAAAAGATATGGGTACATTTCCCCACTTAATCCCCTACATGCTCTCATGTACTACGCACAGCAGAACAGGCTGAAAAGCAGCCAGGAGGCAATTTTATGGTGCAAGATGACCAGAGTTGTAGTTGCAAAAGCATAAATGTATTGAAGCTTTGCATCCCTGCTGCAGTTTGACTGCCCTAGGACAGGTTAAGCTGGAGAACAAAAAAAGGTTTTTTTCCCCTCATTTATTTGCAGTACATTTTACTCAAAGCATTGCAACTGTTCAGCACCATGAGCTGCTCACATGCCCCAAAGCAAGCAGCTACAGCACGTGCTGCAGGCAGGAGCAGTTGGCTGTTTGCTAATAACAGCAAATAAGAGTAGGGATTAACAAGCAATAATTGAAGGAAGGCTGATATTCCAAATACTATGCCTATGAAATTTTATATTATAAATTCAGAGCAGTGTTTCAGGTCAGCTCTACATTCCACTTGATACCTCAGTGAGTTGAGGTTATGGCTCCTGCAGCCCAGGTGTGATTAATGCACTTATTACAGAAATAACCACTCGACAAGCATTCTAATTCCTGTTTGCTTTCTTAAACTGAACTATTTGTCAAGATTTGCATAAATTCATTTTCCCTCTACAAACCTCTGTGCTTCCTATGGAAGTGAACAACAGCTACAGCATCACAAGGCTGCTCTGCTGAATTCACTGACCAGCTTTACAGCACAGCTGTATCAGAACTGGCTGCACCACCTCACCTCATTGGTTTGCTTGCCGCTGTAGGACATCTTCTTGACTGCCACCACCTCATTAGTGTGGGAATTTGTAGCCTGCAGGAGGAAAAAGAAATTAAGTGGGGAAAAAAATACATCATTTTTTTTCCTCCTCGTGGAGTGAGCTGTGCCTTTATTAAGCACAGACCTTCTTCCCCTGTATCACATCCTGGCAAGCTCCCACATTTCAGAGACACCTGCATCACGACAAGATTTATGAGACAGCTGTTTTATCGCTCTTTTCTGGAGTTATTTATCTTTCTGTAATCACTGTCCCTCCCTCAGCCCTTACTACACTTGCTACCTCTTTAGTAACACACAAAACAAGGTCCAGTATCACGCATACTGTGAGCATGCAAAACACCAAAACACAGTCTGATTGAAACTGCTGTAAAAACAGCTTTAGGTTAAAAGATCTCCTAAAGAAACGAATGAAAAGGCACAACAAAACGTCACCCAAAGCCAACCATGCAAACAGTGATGTTGTCAAACAGGTATTTCAGCTTCCAGTTTGCTTCAAACTGGAATTTAGCTCAATTAAAAGAAAGCAACCCTCCTTTCACTGCAAACTGTTTCCACTTCTCTGGGTTTGGTGTGCAGGATAAAATGGGGAAAAACCCCAACAACTTGGTAAATGCATACTGCTGAAAGAAGAACCACCGCGTCATTTGGGACACATCCCTGAGGCATTAAAGGCTGAATTAAGTGACATCCATTATTTTGGATGTTTTGCCATACCTGTAATACCAGAAATCTAATTTTCAAGCACTGCAGCAGGCTTATGCCCCAAGCTACTTAAAAGCAGTAGCTAACCACCCATATGTGTAAGGGCTGCAGAATGACAGATCACTCCTTCACTGAACATTCCTCCTTTCCCCTCAAACTCATTGCCAAAAAAGCAAAAGCACAAATCCTGTGCTTTACTTAATTTGCTCCTCTGCTTAGCAGCTTCTCCAGTTCACTCCTCTTGGACTAATTATTTCCAATGTTAAGTCAAAGGCCGTACAACGATTTTAACTGCATCATCTTTGGACAAAGCCTACATGACTTAGACCCTCTGGTCTAGAGCAATAAAAAAGAGCAGCTCGTTTTGGTTCCAAAAACCAGGCAGAAAAGATCAATGAGTCCAAAGTCACTTTTGTCCAGTTTCATCCAATATTTGGCTTTTTCCAAACCTCTGCTCTTCAAACAATCGATTTATGCACTTCTACACCATCCAAGCAAGGTGGCTTTGGATGTTCCAACAGCTGAAGACAACCCAGGTTGGGGAGCAGAGCTCCTCTTACTGCCACGGTTGTTACAAAGCAAATTATTTTGGTGTTCTTGGGCTGTTACCACAAAATAAAGATTTCAGGAATGGATTTACAGCAACAAAATGTGTAATTCACGTCACTTATGAAATTGGGTCACCTTATGCAGGCAATCCTCACACAGTTGTGCTCTTTGCTGTTGCTGGTTGAGCAGATGTCAAATTACAGAGCCATGCTATTCATATCAATGCAAACCTCATCCAAACAACCATTGTGAAATCAATTTTAAAAGCAGGCCAGAAAAAACTCAGGGCATTTACATTTGCAAGAAAAATTGCCAGATCCAAACATGATGGATTTTAATACAAAAATACACATCTTCAAACAAGTATGTCGGAGAGCTGATACACAACTCTGCTCAAACAGGCTGTAGGATTTGCTATCAGCCCAAAGCAAACAAAAAAAAGCAGAGCTGCTATATGTGCTAGCATTGTGCTCATTTGATCCTGCATGGAAATCCATGCTATCCCAAGCACTCTTCCAGGGCGAGTGATCCCACTGGTAGCGACATCTCATACAAGTTTTCATAGCCTCAGCAGGACTCCAGTTCTTCTTTCCATCTTCACTGGATAACTTACACCTCCAAGCTAAGCTGATCCTTGCCAACAGTAAGTCAGGCAGGAGATGAGTGTCAGCAGTGCCTCTGAACTGCAGGTCATCTTTGTCATTGCCACCTCATATCAGGGCAGCACTGGGAAGGCTCAGGAGAACACTCAGCAGAATTGGATGCCTGGCATCTGGCTGTTTTAATTAAATTAATTAAGGAAGAAATGTCAAAGGAAGGTATGGGACACTGACAGATTCTGTGTTACAGATTAGATATATGTTTAGTATTTTAATATCACAGCCACCAGGTCCCAGTGTAAAATAAATATCATTCTGGCAGAAAAATCACACTTGTCTGCAGCTGTATGACACAGGCACGCTGACCAGAGGCTGAGAACTCAGTTTTAGAAAGAGCTCTGCTTGCCTGGCACTGCCTTCAGTTCTGCACGTTAAGGACCAAACCTTTTAAGTCTTAAAGGAATCCTTTAAGAGTTAAGGGAACTGAAATCCCAGTACTCTCACCACTCACTCACTTTTGAGGACAAAAAATTGGTGTCAGTTAAAAGCTTAAAATAAAGCTAAACGTGGTAACCCCTCATTTCAGTGCTCACAAGGAGGAGTACTGTGCTCTCAAGTAATGCATTAATCAAAGCCATTTCACGATGCATACAGGGACTTCAAAGACAACTGGCTCTGGGTGAACCATGAGAGCACAGCAATGACTGAAGGGAGCTGACACACTTACACTGCTCTGCTCCAGCACACACTGCTCATCAGACGAGTCAGAAAAAGCTGGAAGCAAGTAACTTCTGGCTAAGAAGTTTCAAGAACCACTCGCTGTCCTCATTCAGCACAAGTGCTTCACTCACACAGATGAGCTCATGCTGGTGTTCTAAGCAAACTTCCAAATATTCCCGTCTGCCACTAACTCCAGATCTCTTCAGGTGAGCATATGATCTCTCATGTCAGCCACCATTTCTTGCCCAAGGGTATAACTGCCCCATTTAGCTGTTCTCCCAGTTGTGGATGGAGGTGCTGCTGTAAGAAGCCTTTCTTTCTAGCAACAAAAGCAATGCCAAGTGAACTCACCAGGCTTTGGCGATAACACGCTGGAGAACCAAAATCCCTTGCCAGTGTCACCAAAGTTACAGCCCCCAAGTCCTTTACCAGCTTAATTTGACTACTTGCCATTTTCTGAATGGCAAAATTTGAGCCTGAGACACAACACATTTGAACATCACTGCTTTCTTTCTTTTTTTTATTAGGCCTGGCAGGAATATTCCTCTTCTCCCAGTTTCTTGGTAGGAAAAAAGGCCCCTTATTACCTTGTTCAAATACAAACTCACAGAACTCAAGTAGGCTTGAAAAGTCGGTGTCAAATGCTTCATAGCCCAACTTGCCCACGGTATTTAGCTCTGCCAGAGAAGCAGCACTGGGCTGCAAAAAGGCCCCACAGTATTCAGAAATATTACATAATGATCAGCCAGGGAGGAACCAAGCTCAACTCTCCAAACACAGAGCTGATAAAGTATATAGGAGATGGAGGAAGAGAAGTTCTGGGGAACCACAGAGGTCTCCAACCTAACCATAGCAATATTTCTCTTGTAAGCCAGCTTGGTAGATTAGATCTCTGCTGCTCCTCACTCTCTTTCCCTGGAAGGACAAGGAGCTGAAGGACAAAGAAAGCAACTTCACTGCTTCACCACTGCCATAAAGCACATCGTGTGTCCTTCTCCTCACCTGGGAAATGCAGCAGTAGGATCTCCTTACCCCTGTCTGAAAAGCACTTCTTCCTCTTGCAGAGCAGATCGACACCTTGTGCATTTCACAGCCTCACCCTCTGAGCACGCAGTGCACTTAACATTACACTCCCACCTATCTGTCACCTCACCCAACAGCTACAAGTGCCTGTCCTTCTGCTGAAGATCCCCATAGCAGAAAGCCCCTGAGGTTCCACCAGCACCGCCACTGCTGCACAGAACTACAACCAGTGAACAGTGTGACAGCTTCCAATCCTGCAGGCACTTATCTAATTAATTGCATTAATGTCTGATATTCTCAACTTTCAGCTGTGGTGCACTTGATCTTCTGGAGTGTCAGGACATGCTACTCAGCAACCATAATTTGGGTTTGACTTATTTTTTGATGCTGAATTCTATTTAATTTTCACTGATAAGGGCTGGATTATAATTACTTCCAAGTCCAGTATCTTGGATTTGGCTTTCTTTCTCTCCAATTGTAAAAGTTGTAAAAGCACTATTCTTCTCACCTTCCAGATTAAATTCTCTTGACTATCAGTCAAAAGAGTACCTGTTTCCCTCTTGAATTCCCATTTCTCATAAGACTTTCCCTTTGCTTTTGCCATTGAAAGCATCTGCTATTGAAGATAGCATGGAATGCAATAAACATAAAGAAAATGAGGATGACAAAGCAAGACAGCATTCCAAAGATATCTTCAATCCTAAATTATCAAAATGGCAGAGAAATCACTCAGGAAGCCTGAAAATAATTTGATGCTACTTCCACAGAATCTTTACTCAAACAGCAACAGAACCGATTCATTAACAGAAGTAGCTTTTAACTCCAAAAGCATTTGGAATCATTCATTCACTAGATACATTTATTTGCAATGATTTACAAGCATACGAGCACCAAGCAGTGTGTCTTGAAATTCCAGTTTGACCAATTTATTTCCAACTGCCTTGATTCAGCTTTCAGCATCTGACAGCACCAGATAGCATATACCCAACCCGTATGGTTGGATGTGTTATGCCTATAGTTAGCTGCCACTGTAAGTACAGCTGCAATAGCAAAGAGCTCAGGAGTGCTCTGGAGACACTTACTCTCAAGCTGTGCAATGAACAAGCTCATACACACAAAGCACTAAGAGCTGCAAGGGTGTTCCTTGAAAACCTTAGCATGGTTTTACCTTCCAAGAAAAGAGTATAGAATCATACTTACAAAGTACACCGCTCCAAAACTTCCATGTCCGATTTCATGTAAACCCACAAATATTTCCTCAGGATCATCTTTGTAGAACAGCTCAGCTATTTCTGGGTCCTTTGGCACCCCTTTGCGCATGTTGAACAGGATTAGGAACTAGTTGGCGCCTTCAGTTCCCAATCAGTTTCTTCCTTCATCGACAAAGTCGTTTGTAGGCAGCATTCAGCACCTGGTAAAAAAAGTTCATCTTCGAATCTCTTTCCTTTACACGTGTTTCTATGACAGCAAAACAAGAGGAAGCGCTTTCAGGAGCAACAGACTTCACTATCGTTTCCTTCAGCAAATTCTTTTTAATTATGAGGCCAATTTAGATGGAGAGATCAAAATGCAGTCAAGAGTACAGCAGCTCTATCTCATACAGGAAGCAAGTGCTACAATTACACTAAAGTCCACTTGAAGACAAAAGTCCTGTTGCCACGCACAACATCCTGTGACACAAGTCGCTCATTCTTCATGCTGCTCTCCTAATCTGTCACTTTTCAGACTATCACTATTGTTCCCCCTGCTTTTCTCTGCTGGTTGTTTGCTTTGTTTCTCTACTCCCACTTGCCAGCTGGTGCTAAAAGAACAGTTAGCTTCTATTCCACTGAAACACTTCACAATCATGTGAGTGTGGGGTTTTGTTTTGTGTTAAATATATATTATTTTAAGTTTTCAGTGCTCTAAGACAGCCAGTACTATTGGTTTTTGTAACTCTGTGAGTGCCAGAACTTCCATCACAGATCTGCTTTTGAAAGCTCCCAGACTCCATCCTGCAAGGCAAGTATTCGCTCCTTCAACACCTTCTTTAGCACAAGCATGTAATTAGAATCATGGAACTGGGCTGCACTTAAATGAAGATTTTCAATATTAAACCTGCAAAAAGCAAAACACTACAAAAAGCCACGCTTATCATAAAAACACCCTGAAAAATGTGCACTGGTTCCTCACCACTGGTGTGCAGAGGAATGATGGATGCCTCTGCTCAGCTCTGGCCTTCTGAAGCCCAGCAGATTAACTGCAGCAGTTCCTAACAGCAGTCTGGAGCAAATCTCAAAACCCTACTTCTCAATATGTAGTTCAGTACCTGGCTTATTGATACCACATCTTCTCGGTGCATCAACAAAAATGCATATGAAAATAAACACTAAAGTGCTCTGCCTTCTTCACATCATAAATCAGTATAATATTTAAGAAAGACTAGCTGAAATACAGCAATCAGATTAAATTGAAGTATATGTTAAAGGCTCTGAAAGATTTCAAACTGCAAACACCACCCAGACAGAGCGAGGATGAAAGCAGAGCATAATTTTGGTGTAAGGCTGAGCCATCCCCCTTGGCTCAGGATGACAAGTAATGGAGCAACAAGCACAGCCAATGTGGCTCATGAGAGGTGCTCAGAACACTCTGCCGAAGCATACCTGGGTAACTGTGGCACAAAGCATGCTCTGTGGCTCAGATTCCTTTCAGCAGCATTGTTGTGTGCTCCCGTCTCCCCAGATCCTGTGCACTGCCAATATTCTGCAAAGACAAGCAAACATCAGCACTTAGAATGAAGTGTTTAAATCCAGTGCCTCGTTCTAATACATGAAAACACGACATCTAGGAAAGTCCATCCACTATGAAGGGATCATTTGAAAGTGCAGCAAAGGGAGACACTACCACCCATAAATACAACCATCCCTCTTCAGGTGATTCAGGTGAAGAGGCTCTATTCTTGTGCTCTGTAATATTTGGCATGTTTGTACATCAAAGGGCAGGACACAGGAAATTAAATTCTTTGATTTTTGTAAAGGTTCTCAAGCTTGTTTGGAAGTCTGTTCTCAGAGCACATTTTTCAGGTGGCCTTCAAGAAGGACAGAACTCGTAAGGCTGAGGCTGGCACTGAATGCAGTGTGCCACACCTGACAGCACACAAAGCCTTGAAGTCCTAGACACTGATATAGCAGACACCACTGGGTTCCACCAGCAAGAGAATGAGCAAGGCCAAACAATAAAATCAAATAAAAAGAGGGCAACCCAGCCAGAGCCAGCACTTCCTATCAGGCGCAGACCACTCATGGCAGAGGACACAACCAAGTGCAACAACACCCAACCAACCATCCTCTGGGTCAGGTCAAACACTTGCCCTCAGATCCCTACAGCCTTATCACGATATGTGAAGTAACACTTACCTGAATTAGTGATAAGAAACTAATGCATCTTCTTGCTTATTAGGAAATAACATCTGCACAGGAGACCTCCTGCTTGTCACTACATTCCCAAACCCACCACTTCTGCCTACTGCTCTCAATGACTGCTGACTACTGCACTGCTACTGAGCTGTTGTAGAGTAACTCGAGGAGCTTCAGAAAAAGGATCTGCAATGTTTCAGCTCGTCAGTGATATCTTCCTTTGAATTCCTGTTATCCACCAGGGATAAACTTATGACAGAAGGCAGATGAATGAAATGATTATTCATCCCCAGCTGACTGGCCTCACCCAGAGGTGCTATATTTACCACATACCTGCACACATGGGCAAAGAATGCAGTATTTCAGGTCTGGCACTCTCCAGCCAAGTGAAAAATCCATTTGGCTTTAGAATAACAGAAAACAAACCCAGGAAGAAAAGCATTTATCCATCTCTAGTCAAAGGAATAGCACCATAAACAAAACAATGCAGCTCTAATACTCAAAAGTAAATGGGGATTTAAAATGTCTTAACTAAAGCATAGAATCACTGAGGCTGGGAAAGACCTCTCACCAAGCTCAACCCCAACCCATCCCCATTATGCCAACACCTAAAGCTAAGCTCTAGGTCAGAATGCCATTCTAACTGGGACACATGTGCACGGTGAGGCTGTGTGGTGTGCAAACCTTCTTAGCAGGACTATCAATTTCCAGTAATGGCCATCAGCAAAGCCTGGGATGCAAAGTGCTGCCAAGAGCAAACTGAGCGCTGGGGATTGGCACAGCACTACAGCATGGCACAAAGTATGGTCAGGAAAGATCCAAATCACAGGCTGGGTGGTAAGCTGGCAAAGCTGCAAATCCTTCATATTAAAACTCCCTTCTAGACATGGAAAGATTAAAGGAAAGACAGTTTAAATAGTGCCTGGCTTAATTCTTCAGGGCATTAAGGCAGCTGAATGCCATCAACAGAAATTACTCAAGTTCAAGGTTTCGTCCATATAAGCTTGTTGTTTCGGTTGCTGAGCTACTTATTTAATGCATCAAGAAACAATTTCTATTGTAAGCCTGATTCCTACTTCTCATCCTTCCAAAGGCACATGGGAATCTGCCTTTGAGACTGCATGTTCCAAAGCCTTCAAATGAAAATAGCATTAGTCATATGGGCGATGACTTATGGATGTGACAGGTGACTCAAGACTTTCTGAGAGTGTGTGAGCAGCACTGGGGTCAGACGAGGCCGCCTGGCAATGCCTCCAACTGCCTACCTTCAAATTGCAGCTCTCAGTCACCAGCTGGTGGAATGCTCAGCCTTTGGGGACACACTGCTCATGCTCTGTTTCTGGAATGCTGTTCTGGGCTGGAGAAGCAGGAGGAACTGGAGAGTAAATGCAGCATTAGGGATGACACTAAGATATGTGAAGATCATAGAACCATAGAATGGCCTGGGTTGAAAAGGAGCACAGTGATCATGTAGTTTCAAATCCCCTGCTGTGTGCAGGGTCACCAACCAGCAGACCAGGCTGCCCAGAGCCACATCCAGCCTGGCCTTGAATGCCTGCAGGGATGGGGCATCCACAGCCTCCTTGGGCAACCTGTTCCTCTAATAAAAGACTGCCTAATGAAATGACTGCTATGCTGATAGCAACTGGGTTAAATTCTTGATTGGGGAACAGGAGAAAAATCAGGAAGTTACATCCTATGTCACACAATGTGCCACTTGGACAATGCTTCTGTGACATTCATGCACTGAGCCATAGAACACTGATTTGCTTGAACCTCAGCCAACCACACCAATACTCCTAAAGGTCTGCTGACGTGCAAGTTGGGCAGAGATTCATTCATTAGTGCCCCAAATCTGAGCAGTTTCCTGAGCTCAGTCAAATCAGCGGAGAACAAAGGGAAATAGCATGAAGATACTGGAGTTTTTCAGGATTTAAAGAGCATCCAAGAATAACAATTTATTATTATTATCTAACTAACATAGAATAACCTGCAAACAATGGATTTTTGGCACCTTTTCATGCACACCAATACTGTGATCACTCCAGATCTGTTATAGATGTGATATGCTTACATGCAAGCCTGAGTGAAGCAGTGCTCTGAGCATCTCCAGCAGCTAGCTGGGCACAGGGAGGCCCTCAGATGGCCCCATGTCTCTCTGGACATCCCTGGTGGCCCTCAGAAGTCCATGCAAACACTTGGGTGCCCCCAGAGCTCCTCAGACCTGCTTGTGGCTCATTACGTTCTTGTGTCTCTTTGGACACCCCTGTGTTCCCATGTCTAATGGAATGCCCCTGGAGCCCCTCAGATGTTCCAGTGTCCTAGGACATCCAGTGGCCCTTAGGACAGCCTTGTGTCTCCTTGAATATCCCCAGAGCCTCTCTGACATCCCTCCCCAATGTGGCACTGCAGGACATGGTTCACTGGTCATGATTCTATGACTGTCCCATGATCACTTCAGCAGTTCAGCCTGGACCAGTTTGCCTCCCCATCCCCCAAATCCACCCTCAGGAGCACAGCCCAGCCAAAGCAGAGCCCCCCTCAAAGCACTACTGCAACACACTTCTTTTTTTCAATGGTTTTGAAAAGCAAAGTGTCCTCAAACACAGGCAGCCCTTCCACGTCAAACGCATGCGTTACTGCTTTTGGTTTTCATGCAGATTTGCACAAAGATTCCCTCCCTCTACCAGTTATGACCTCCAAGTGCTCAATGAATAACAGGTTACTGTTGTGTGCCCATATTCTGCAACCACCACCATGCACTGCTAGGACATTTCTTTATCAAAATTACTGAAGCCCCTTGACCAACCTGGCCCTTAGGACAGCCTTGTGTCTCCTTGAATATCCCCAGAGCCTCTCTGACGTCCCTCCCCATTGTGGAACTGCCCAGCGCAGTTCCAACACCCCAACACCTCCCCTTTCTTCAATGCAGTCTCTCCAAAAATCTGGAGGATGGTACTAAGAAAGGAATTCTCAGACAAGCTCAAAGGCTGCTGGTAAAACCTGTCCCAAAGCAGAGACCTGCCTCAGAGCAAGCACACATTCAAGTTCCATTGCTGCACTCACACACAGACACCAAAAACATGTATTTTTTGAAGTATGAGCCCCTTTTTCCCTTTAATTGCTATTTCTGGCTAGCACGGCCACGCTCAAACACCTCACCCAATACTTCTGCAACGTATTAAAGCTATTTTCTTCACTTACGCACAGACAACGACGGATGGAGAGCCCTCAATGCTGTGGAAACAGGTGCCTGGGTTCGCCTGCAGCAGTGGGAATCTGCATCAGACAACAACCAGCACAACTACAGCCACACTCACAGACTGAAGGGAACAGGGGATGGAACTAACAGAGGTTCCAGGCTTTAAGTTGGTGGCAAAATTCCAACTGAAGCCCTCCACTCAAAGCCTTCCACTCACGTAGCTTCTCCTAAAGGAAGGAGGAACAGCATCGAGGCTTCTTTATGGTGCAGGAAAGTGAAACAACTTTTAACCTACCCAGATCCTGACGCATAGCTCTGATAAGGAGCCCCAGCTGTCGTCATGCTATAAAAGGAAAAAGTTTTCTGATTCCATTTAGAGAAGGTGATTCAGTCACACTGCACGCGCTGGCAGAGCTGTGCCACCTTCACGTTACTGAAGTCCTCAGTTATTTCAAGTGCAGCCTAATAACTGTGAGAAAAAAAACCCTCTTGAAAGCTGTATTTTAAGCTCTTCAGTGTCATTTCTTTGATTGCTAAGAATACTTCACTTTTACAGCCACTATTATGCAAACGAAAGCAACACATGCTGATTCTAGTTTATTAGTATTTAGCTTATTTTAATGTGTAAAGCACTACGGCACGGATCTGGTATGCGAGTTGGTTATTTAAAGTTTTCTCACAGTGTACACAAAAAGCAGCTGTACTACAGCTTTTGTTTGCTTAAATTAATCACCGATTCCATGCTTGTCAGAGAAGGTTTCGCTCTGGAGAGAAGCAGCCAATCCTCTGCTGTGTCCAGTCTGCAAGTGATTCTGTGCTACCTGCAAGGAGACTGGGGCCAGAACTGCAACATCAGCAATGCCCAGCCATGCTCAGCAGCAGACCCTCAAACGCTGCTCCTCTTTCCAAAAGGTTCAGGTCCTGGAAAGAAACACAAGAGCTTCTCTCTGCCAACCATCCACTTCGAATGGCATGCTGGCACATCCAGACGTGGATTCAGCAACCTCCAGTGCTGACATGTGGATCATTCCAGTTAACTCACGCTAACAGAGATTACTCACACTAATAAAAAATGATTCAATACTTTACTGACAACGGCAATCACTGTGGGCAGTGGCCCCGGGGTATGAAATTAAATGAGTAAATTGCAAGTCCCACTGTAAATATGTACCTTTAATGAACTTTTTTTTTCCTCTGGTTAAGCTGTTTTAGAGGAAACCTAGCTCCATTTGTAACATCTCTATTACTAGCATTTACATACTAAGAAAAAGGCTTCTCGCTCCCGACATCAAAATTTCATCACGTATGGATCATGAAACTAAGAAAGCTGCCTCCTTGTATTCATCAGACTTCCAGCAGCATTTTATCAGCCTCTTTATCACATCACTGACAAGCCAGGCAGCTCAGACAGTCACAAATTCATGGCTGCTATGCTGTGCGCTCCTGAGAGGCACAAATAAGTCATCACATTTGTTTATGAAAGCACACTCAGAGTTTCCTACCTATTAATGTCACGGCTTCCAAAACTGCATCCATTTTGTGGCTGACAGCTATTTTAGGTATTTTAAAGAAGTTTATGTTCTGGCCATCAGAGAAGGCAGCGCTGGGCAGATCCGTCCCCACCCACGTGCCATCAGCTCTGCCAACTGCTCCCAGCACCACGGGCATCCTGCTGCCTGCTCCCAGCTCCATCTCTCTGCAGCCTGGCACGGGGCTAAAACTTCCACCCACTCTAACGCTGCTCATCACCGCCCTGGCTTAGGGGGCACGTCAGGACCTGAGGAGAGCAGCTTGGTTCAGCTCGGTGAGGTTAACGTGCAGTTATTCTATGGAACAGTGACTTTATGCTGCCTGGAATCCTAGAATGGCCTGGGATGAAAAGGCCCACAGTACTCATCCTGTTCCAACCCCCTGCTACATGCAGGGTCACCAACCAGCAGACCAGGCTGCCCAGAGCCACATCCAGCCTGGCCTTGAATGCCTGCAGGGATGGGGCATCCACAGCCTCCTTGGGCAACCTGTTCCAGTGGAGAAGAGGTGCAGGAGGTCCCGTTGGCAGCCCTCAGCCCATTTCCGTGGGGCTCCCGGTCCCACGAATCCCTCCCTGTCCCACACTTCTCCTTTCACAGCTCCTTCCTTCCTGCTCCCTCCATGCCAGCCAGTGATAGTGCTTCAGGAAACAGCCTGACTGCCTCAGCTCATCATTTTAGTGCAGTCTGCCCTCGGTGCCTCTGCTCTACTCCAGCACATCACTCTGTCTGACCTATTTACAGGCACAAATGCAACCACTGACATACAGAAAAGGAATCTTTTTCCATGCTGGCATCATTAAAGACTGGCTACATCTGTTTCACCCAGGTGCTCAGTGCTTGCTTTGCAAGTGGAACTGAACAGTAAAAAGTTGCTTTAGAAAAAAAAAAAACCCTAAAAATTCAATTACACCTGAGAAGCCTAGTATTAAAAGAAGACAAATTTACTCTAGCATGTATCAGCCAAGACAGAATTAGTCATTAATATTACACGACTTACCCACCGGCTTTCTAAGTTTATTCTTTTCTAGCACATGCATTTTTTATGTGCTACTAATAAAGACACTCACAGGAGCAAAATACGGATGTCTAATGTCCAAAATGTCACCAGCATGTAATAACTGCACACAGGCAAGGAGGGAGCGCTTAACCACTCTATGGTTCTATGAGCTTCTATGAGAAGAGCACTGGAGGAACATCTGGTAAGAGGCAGAAGATACTGCACTGCCTTTCCTCAACACAAAGAAGTGAAGCTTTGCCACACTGGGCACCCGGCTTGACAAAACACTGAAGCTGATAACGTGAGAAACAAAACCCACTCAAGGTCACCCAAAGAACACAGAAACTGAGCGTGAAATCTGTGCTCATGGGTCTCGCTGCAAGCCAAAGCCCTCTGCAGGTTTAGGAAGTTGCCACTGAGCGATGTGACGGCTCTCGGCCATATCACCAAAAGTGAATGACGTCATTTTGCACTGCTTTTATCTGAGCCACGCTCTCAGCTGAACTAACCTACCATGTATTCATCCAGATTCAAGACATTTAATGCATGTTCCTGGCTTCCCAACCCCTCTTCCTGACCCGCCTCAGCCCTGCAGCTGATGGCAATGCAGCTGTCCTACCGCACAGAGCACAGCTCCGCAGCCATTTAAGCAGCTTTGACTAATCCTGACAAAACGCACCTTGTAACTTAACTGTACAACATGCCCATCTGTGCCTGCGATGCTTTGGATACCTCCATGTGAATTCAGCAAGGCTTGATGAGTACTGAGGACTTGAAGACAGATGTATCTGTGTTTGGCGAATGGCAGCAGCCCTCCATGGCAGCTGCACCCAGAGGCTGAGGCATGCAATAACCCAGCCAGAGCAGAGAGCTTTCTGGCCACGTTTGTTCCCCAGCCCTGCTCCACATTCAGCCCTGCAAACAGAAGCAGACAGGCAGGAGCAGGAATCGCTCCCAAAAAACTCAAAGGAAACCCACAGGAGCATCTCTACTGAAAGCTCCCGCCTGTTTCTGCATTAAGAAAAGCAATTTTAGGCAACTCATCACAACACAAGGAACTGAATACCATACCCCGAAGCCAACACGCAGTTTCCTCTCCACGCAGAGGTTCTGGGGTGGATATCGGACACTCAGTGCTGTTACAGTCTGTAATTAGAATCTTTTCCTATAATTAGTATACAGTTACCACCTTCTGCTAATTCAGTGTACTTAACCAGCAAACAAAGGAAACAATTGTGTTGCTAGAGTACAAGGCACAAGGGTACAGCAACTCCTTCAAGTTGCTGCCATCAGAAATCCTGGCTTCTCAAACTCACAGAGCAGACTTGGGAAAGCAAAGCCCATGAAATGACACCAGTCTGCAGCCTGTGGCGGGGTCTGGGATGATCAGAGCAGCAGAGAGTAATGGACACTGTAAGCACTCCTTGCAGGGAAGCTGACCCGGCTCCAGGAGCCAGCAGTCCTTTTAGGAGGAGGGAAGGCAGATCCCTATGGCAACGGCACACTTAGGAGATGCAGCACTGCTCAGCAGGCTGTGCCAGGAGCTACAGCCCTAACAGTGCAGCCAGGGAACCGTCCCTCCGGCCACGAAAGGCTTTTAGCAAGAAGATGAGTGCGTTTCTGTTTGCTGTGATTTCCAGTAACAAGGAACTGATGTCCCAGTGGACACCGAGGATCTCGATAGCAGGAGCTACTCTCAAAGCCTTAATTGCATTCTCTTGTCGCAGGGCTTAAGCACCTGAAAACCTACAGAAGCAATGAATGAAAGCTACAGTGAAGGGAGGGCCAGGAGTTACCAAAGGCTCACTCAGCTTGTATGGGAATGCCTCAATCACATCACGTTACAGCAGAAGGCTGCACGGGCAAAGGAGCTCTGAGTAACAGTGTGCTGGGACAGCAGCAACATGACATTTGGGGCAGGAGGGAACAGAGACTTAAATAAACGAGAAAATGTAACATGAAGGGCAGAAAAGAGTGAAAGAGGAACCATACTCCAAAGAACACTTCAGAAATACCTATACTTCAATGTCAGCAGCACCCAAGGAACAGGCAGCCTATGTAAAAACGTGCATCACAACGGTTAAGCAGCCACAAAGTCCAGGCTTACCAGATAGGAAGAAGAGACAGCTTAGAAACTGCCATAAAATAGGACTGTTAATGTTTGCTCTAACTTGCTATTATGAATTGTCACCAAAATAACCATTTTGTTGGCGAGTATTTTGGGGAATGCACCTTGAGCCACATCACAGACTTGCTTTTATGAAACTTAACAACACCAGGTGGGTTGCAGTCACTTAACTCACAGATAACAGTCGCCCATAGCTGAGGTGAACATTAAGAACAGCCAGGTCCATGTCATGCAGCTCAGGTTGAAGTGAAATCCAAAGCAGAACAGCTACTGATGAAATGCATGTTATGAAAAGTAGGGTAGCACACAGTAATATTTCCAGCTCCTCACGCACACGGCTGAATTTTAAATGAATTGTAACCACACATGAAAAAGACCTGGGGCTTGCTGCAGAGCGCTGCAAGAACATCTGCTCAGTGTGCAGAGGCTGAAAGGCAAAGGGAGCACTGGGATGCTCGGATGCAATGGCAGGAGGCCATGCCAGAAGTACCAACGTCACAGCAGAACCACAGATCAGAGATGTTGCGTGGCCCGAGTACAGCATCCCGCATCAACTGCAGGAAAAAAGGCAGCAGAAAAGAAGTATCAGATGTAGGGGAAGGCAGCAACGTGAAGGTATGCCAAAAATAAAGGCAGCCTACACACGAGATGAGCATAAGGGGTAATGATGCATGAAACAAAATAGGAAAAGCCATAAAATGAGGCTGCCCTCTCCCCTCCCCTCCCCTCGGAGAGGAGCTGGAGCAGAGAACAGAAGCAAAAGGTATCAAGGTGCCATTAAGGCATTAAGCTCTTCTGTCGGAAGCCAAGATATTTTTTTGGCTGAATACAGCATCTGAAGCTCATTCAGTGATAGGATCTCGATGCCCTACTTGTTACCTTTTTAACCAGGCGAAAAAAAAGCCTAAATAGAGATTAAATAATACATGAGGGTTTTATCTAAAGCTTAACTGCTCCAGTAAAGCTTTCATCACTAGGATCTTCCTTGCCAAGAGTTTCTTCCCCTGCAGGCCATGCTGTTGGACTTCAATCAGAAGTCATTCATTTATGCCACTTTGTTCCAGTTCTGCCTTCTACTAAGATGCACCAGAGGCCTTTTCCTACCACGAGCGTCGGTCAAAAACTGCGATGCTACCACACGGAGCATTCATTTGAGGCAGCAGAACAGGTTTACACACAGAAAAACGTTCATTTTCCTGGGAAAAGGTTCCCCACAGCTGACCCCTGAGAGAAGACACTATTTGGTTTTCCCTTTTTATGCCATCTTCTGTTCAAGAGCCTTAAACATTAATTAAGTCCAACAGCCTTCAGAGATGTTAGCACAGCTACAAAAAGGCTTCAGAACAGAGCGGCCACTGAAGGAACTGGCATCTGATCAAACTTTTAAGAGCTACGCTGCCTGCTCTATGAATAAACGAAGGAATTATCAGGTTCTGAACGTCTGCTGCAGCTCTTGGTGCCTCCTGTACATACTAACAGCCCCATTTTGTGGATTTGGTACTGAAAGTGGAATGAACCTAAGGGAATGCTAGCAGCAAAACTACACAAATTCAATTCCATACCTTTGCCAGAAGATTAACCTTCTTCAGGCAATGTTTTATATCTACCTGGGAAGAAACTACAAGCTGCCCAAAATGCTAAGAGGTGATTCCAATTTCTCATCACTGCAGCACACAACGTTTGTGTGACAGTTCTCAACAGCAGCGAGCTCAGAAGAGCCATTATTTTGTACTAGTGCATTGTAAGCACATCTTTCTGAGAAGCTCCGTGAATGAAAGCAGCTTTCCCATAGATGAGGGAATATCACCACCAACAAAGCAGCTCCTGATTCAATATTTTATCATATGGCCACATCAGCCCCAGAGCCTGGGGGAGCTCAGAGCTCCAGGAGTCCCCGGAGCATAGCAGGGCACTGCTGCTGCAAGAAGGGGACGGAGGTGAGAAAAAATGGGACGAAAAATATCCTTTGTGGGTCTTACTGGTACATATGTATAACTGGAAGTAGCACAAAGGCCTCACAGGGATCTGTAAAGAGCCCCTGGATTTTACATGCAGCTCCTACTATCTGAAAGGGCAGAAACCCAGTGCAGGAGCTGTGCTGAATTGCTCTGTATCAAATAAGCACCCAGCTTCATGACTGCCTGATCACTGTATTCCTGGTACTGAGGAATCATCGCTTTGGGAACTGCAAGTACAACAGGCAGCTCCTTGTGCACAAACAGCCCCACTGGAGCAGAACAACCCAAACCCAGCCAAACTTCAGCATCCTGGGACTTGAAAGCAATCCCACCGAAATGACCACAGAAATCAGCTTGTGCAAACCGACACAGAAGCTCCAAACCACCAGCACACAGCCACTGCTGAGCAAACGGAACCATGCCTTGCCCAGAAACAAACTTCTGCAGAGATACACGGCGCTTACCGTGCCCAAGATAAGGCACATGCTGCTCCTCTGGGGCTTCTAAACAAAAGAGCTGAGCTCCTCGCAACACAGCAGCCACTATTAGCAGCTGGGCAGCCAAGGGCACCTATCCTTGCAGGCACATGGATGGCCACGTGCCTTTGGGGTCCCACCGGGCAGCCCAGAGCCCAGCTGCCTCGTGGTCAGACTAGAGCACCCCCAGGCTTTGGGCTCTCCCCTCAGCAAGCCAACCATGCAGGTCTGGATGCTGCAGCAGCCCGGTGAAACTTCTGCCCACGTGGGAATCCCAGACCTCCGTGTCGATAGCAGCAGGCACCCCTGAAACAGCACTCAGGTTCTATGAGGACAGCACAGGTACCACAGACTGCTTTTCACCCCACCAGACACAGCCTCCTATCTCCCAAGCCCAGCCGGCAGGGCAGCCACTCCCATCGCTCCCCTGTTCGGTGGCAATGAGGCAGCTGGAGCTGCCATCCCCCCCACCCCACAGACATCCCAGCCCATCACATCCCCAGCTCCACCCTCACTGCTGTGCCACTGACGCACAGCCACCACCGCAGCCTTCCTCCAGCCCTGTGCAGGCACCCAGCAGCCAGCCTGCAGGCAAGGACGCTGCTCATGCCAGCTCCTCTCATAGCAGCTACCCAGAAGCTCCACGGCAGCACGGCCAAATTGATCTGCTCCCCATAAGGGATCTGTGTAATCATTAAGATGACCCCCAAGATAGTTTTGAGTCCCCAGCACTGGGTTATATGCATGGAGAGTGCAGGAGCTGCCATCCAAGCGCTGGCAGCAGGTAGCATCTGGTGCTTGGGAGATGAGTCATGGCACGAAAATCCCCTCTATTTTCTAGGAACCAGTTAGGCAGCCAATGGCTGCAGCAATGATCTGAGTGGGCAAACACCCACACGAACCAGCAGAAATATCCTCTTTTCATAAACAGACATTGCATTGGGTAGATTGGCTGCAGATTTCAAGTAGAAGAGATTGCAATTTGGAAAATCACCTTGGGAATGGGAAAACATCATTCAGATTCATTCAAAGGCAACATACATTTCATTAAGGTGCACTAAGGACTGGGATAGATAAACCAATTTAAATAAATTAAATGAATTGGAGGACATTTTGAGGGAGGAAAGTAAACGTCCAGCAGAACTTTGACACCCCATAGCACATGCCTTCAGTAACTGCATCACCTCCTGCCAAACATGTCGCTTCCCCAAACTTTAACCAGATCTCAGCAACCCCAGCCTCAATCTTACAGTGATGAGGGATTCAGCTCCCTTCGACCTTCCAGTTTCTCCCCACCCCAAAGCACCGCCTCATTTACTACAAGCACAAGGGACAATTCCACAGCTGCAAAGAAAACAGGAGGATACCAGAGGCACATGAGAGTTCACACACTTGGAGCACTGAGATCCATTTTTGGTTTTGTCTTCTAATTCGATAACAAGAGCTCCAACACCTCTGTACTAGTCACAAACTAATAACACTTCCAGATCAGCCCACGGGCTCCTAGAATTACCTGTAGGCTGTAGGCTCTCCGTCAGAGAGCGCGAGATGACCTTCTTGAATTACCAGGACTGATAAAAATCCAGTAGGACAAGAGAAATTCCATCTTGCTTTCGAATGCCTAGAAGTCACATCCTCGCCTATCAGTGGAGTGAACTCCAAAACCCACCAAGAACAAAATGTTACTGCCCTAACCCTGAGCTATATGGAGCTTACAGAAGATCAGCTATGCCCCATTGATGACTGGAAAAAGCTTTAAAAGCCTCAGGTTTGGAGTACAAAAAACTATGCTCACCTAATAACAGTCCATAAGAGTAAACAAGGGTTTACCTTGAATGACTCCCAGCCTGGGCTGGGCTCCCTGTACAACCACAGACAAGTCAGTAGCTCTCCCAAGTCAGGACTGAGCACAAACCAAAACGCACCTTTCTACACAGCTTAACCCCACACAGCACCACAGATGGATGGCTTTTAATGCTGCCGTAACAAATTAGCAGCAGTACCTCAATTAGGTCAGAAGTCAACAGCTGAGCACTGGATATTAGCACACGCGTTTAATTAGCACAGCAACCAGAAGAATAAGAGCAAGTTCAAAAGAATAACTGGAAACTTTCACTCCATTACAGAAGTTGCTTATTGTGTCTGAACTCAGTGCTGTAAGCACGAGTTGTGTGGTCAGCCCCATCACCTGCTACAGCACACACGTGCACTGCGTCAGTACACACAGAACCCCCTCAGCACTATCAGACTGTGATTTTACAGACGTGTTTTCCTTAACAGATCCCCCATCGGGGGATTTTCGGGTACCCCCTGATGGAAAGAAGGAGCTGGAGCTCTCCTCAAATGCTTGCAGTGGATTTGGGGGTTGTGTAACTGGTAGCAGTGAAGGCAGAGGCACACATCCGATCAGCACATAGCTGGTCTCAGTTCTGATGGAGGTAAAATATATAGCAGTATTTCCCTTCCAGAAGAAACCTGGCTTCTAATTGCAAAGCAGCACTGATTCAATCCCAAAGCAGACTCAAAAGATGACAGCACAACCCCATTAATACACCCAGTGCCTTGTCCCTAGCTGTAATCAGTACTGCAGAGATGGGATAAAGGTGCAAAATCTGAATATGATAATCAACATTTCTACCCACGTAAAGCCATTCAAATCCCAGGTCGCTCCTGAATTCCAAAAACCCAAATCCAAATTATCTGAAGCAACAGCAGAGTGCAGTAGATGGGGAGGGGGCAGCAGCTGTGTTTCTCCTTTCCAGCAAAGGGACACCTTCCTATTAAAATTCTGCTAATACAAGTGTGTAGAACTGAAGCACAACTACGTATATTATATCAAGTGTGCCTACAACACTGCCTGATTTTCCTCTTTATAAAGGTAGAACTGCAGCCTTGTAGGTAGCTTCATGTTTTATGGAGAGCAGCACTCCCCACAGAGCGCTCTCCTATGCTGCCCCTCTTCCCCTTTTCCAGAACACATACAGCACCAAAGTGATTCTTAACAAACCAAACTGAAGTCATCTCTTAAGTCCTTCACTTTAAAGACCATCACCTCTCAGCAGTGGGCATCATTCATACCTCTGGTCAACAGGTGACAACAAGCCTTGATTTTTCATGTCCATTACTGCTATCTGAGCCCTACCCAGGGACACCAGATAACTTCCACTGCACACCAAGAATAACACAGCAGGTAATCATCCCACAGTTTCCATGTGGATACCCTCCAACCAACTGCTATACAGTACATACCATCAGTGAAAATGATGTCAGCAGTGTGAAATAGTTTTCCAAGCCTATAACTTGGGAGGACCAAGACTGAAAATTAGTACCTGAGCAGAGCATAGGAAGCCTCACCACTGCATAAAACTGTCGGAGTATTCTATCATCAAATATGGGCAAGCGCCCATCTGCAGCCTTTTCATCCATGCATCCAACCCAAAACCTAAGGGCAAAAGGATCCAAGTGCTCATCCCAGATCAGCACCCCAAATACCCGCATCCCAACAGCTGCTATCAGCAGCAGCCAGAAGAGCACGGCCTTACTGAGAGGGAGAGATAAGCTCACAGTCAAAACACCACCAAATGCCCTGTAAATCTCAAAGCGTGACCCAAGTCAGCTGCTAAACAAACCTGACAGATGTTAAAGGCTACAGAAACCAGTGTCCTTCACTGGTGTTAGCTGGTGATAGCTGTGCTATCTCCCAAAACAGGCACGGACAGAGCGCGCGCTTAAGGACAAGGAATGAGATGACCAGCACAAAAAGTAACTGCACCACACTCAGCCCAAGCACATTTCTGAGTGCCAAGCAAAACAGAACACCACCAAAATGAACTGCAAACCAGTAACGTGCTCAGAAGCTATTCAAACATACACACAGCAAAAACGTATTTGTCCTCTGATACGCAGCTGTCCTTGGAAGTTCTGGGGGGTTGGGATGTGGGTTTAAGGCAGTCCCAACACAGCCAGCAGAGCTTCTCAATTAGCTACCGTAGGATATATGCACCAGCAGACCAAATTTGGTGTTCAACATATCCATGTGAACCACCAGAGGTTTCTTGATTCAATTCAGTAAATTGGCATATAATTTAGGAATGAGGATAAAATATTAAACTGCTTCTGAAAACAGAGGAATATGCCCTGATTACTATACAGAGATTCTGGAAAAGCTACAAGGAATCTAGCTGCCATTGCACATACCTCTGTCTTGCCCAGCAATGTCATTCACCCCCTGTACTTCTTTCAGACTTAGTTCAGTGAATGAACTGCTCTTGAGGGAGAGGAAAATGACAGTGAGAGCAGCAGATCCTTCAAAATCAACATGAAAAGAGGTGCTTTAGCAATAGAGGGAAAACTCATACCTGGGATGCACCTTTTGTGTTGACAGAGGAAACCATGCTCTGCCTTCAGACTTCCACAGCCAATCCAAGTCAGCATGAGAAAGCCCAAGTCAGCAGGACTCAGGGCTGCTGACTTTTGGTAAGCATGAATGGCACATAATATAGGGGGAGAGGCCAGGAAAGCATTGCTGAAGGCATTTAAAAAAAAAAGAAGTGTTATTTTTAACACCACATTTTAAGACATCGAGGCCCTAAAGCAAAATGGTTAGAACATTTTCTTCCATCTATGTTCTGATAGTGCATGAAGAATTTTCAGAGGTTGGGTACGCGAGGCCAGTACAGCGAAAGAGGCAGATCCCAGGAAGGGAAGCTCACCTACAACAAACCAACATAGGAGGGGTGAGTTTATTCATCCATTATGCTGAAGAGCTGGAAATGGAAACATCCTGTACGGCCCTTTTCAGGTCAGCGTGAGCACACACAAAAAACCCAACAAAAGATTCACTCTAACAGTGAGTGACTGGAAAGCAGACTGGTGGAAACTGATGGTATCTTCCACCTCCCCTTCCTACCCATAAAACATCCCTATAACTTGCATTGTTGCATGGTTTTGCAAAGAGGGAGCAAAGTCAGATCCAGATCCACTCCTTTGACTTTTCTCCTTCACTGAAGCTTCCGTGCTTTTCCAACCACAGAGGCTGATCTGTGAGGTCCCACCTTTCCTGGCAGTCCCTACCACGCTTGTGTCCTCAGCTATGGACGTGCACCTGCAAAATTAACAGCAGACAGAAATGCTTGCAAAATACATCACGCCCACTGCCGCAGCCTTGGAGGCCTATAAAGGCTTAAAAATGAAAAGAATAATCTTTAAAACAGACTGACAGCCTCATTTACCAAACATTCTGGTTTGAAAAAAAAGAAGAAAAAAAAAAAAAGAAAAAAAAGAGAAGATTAGAAGATTCACATTCAGAAGGAGTTAGAAGCTAAAAATAACCAGCCAGCTGCAATTCCCACCTTATGTGGCCAGGCAGAAGTGCTTTGTTCTCCCCCTCCCCAAGCACACACATGCTCACTTCCTTCTTCATTGCAACATCAGAAGCTGAACTCGATGCTAACAAGCCACAAAGTCCTGCCCAGAATTTAAAGTCACGCCCCAGTGGTTACACAAAGCTCTTCATACAAGGAAAAAAAAATAAAATAAAAATCAATGTACTCAACTTCAGTTAATATTTTAATCCCCAAGACATTCGGACTGCTCACAGATCAGAACAGTAATTTTCATTCGAGGCTCCCTCTACTCGGATGTCTCATTAAAAAAATAACAAACCATGAAGTAACCCAGCTTGCTGCACAATGTGAGCTCCTTTAGCTAACTGCTCTGTCATACAGAGACCAAACCCTCCCAAACACGCAACTTTTAGGTATATTTAGTCTTCACTTTTTTCCTAAAAACATAAAAAGGGAAGGCAGCAGCAGTGGGCGGGGAAGAGAAAAAAATAAACCTAGGCTGATACAGAAGTAAAATTCAACTGTGCAGGAGACATGCTGCTCCTAAAAGGAGGTCCCAGATAGCGCAGTAGATGTACAAAAGAAGCAAAGGGCCTCCAGAAGGCGAGCCCAGCTTCCAGTGCAAAGCAATGTGTTCCTCTGTGCCCTGCCCGCTCACAGAGGCAGCATGCACTTATGAACAGAAAAATCCCAGCTTGTCCCCTGAGACGAAAAGAAAGCAGAAAAAGTGGCATACATCAGTCATTCGTGCTGCAGTACTGAAAAACACAACTCGAACCTCCCTCAGCCCAGGAGATGGCTCTGGGCAATGAAGCTCCATCACCCTCCAGAGGGATGCCACTTGTCACGTACCCGCAGCACAGGAGCATACTGCAGGTAAATGCAGCTCCTTGGCCTCTAAGCAACCACCAAGGACAAAAGCTTAGGTTTAAATACCATTTTACTTTATTTATTATTAATTAAAAACCAAAAAAACCAAAAAAAACCACCAGCACAAAACAGCTCTGTGCAAGCTTTGTAACAGCTTCCTTAGATCAGCCTTCCACCAGAAGAGGTAGAATGCCCTGCAAACCCCCTCAACCAACTGTACCAGCAAACACTTGTGGTTGTGCAGTGCTGGCAGTCAGCACTAGGAAGTTCCTTATGCCAGGCTGCCAAGATAAGAGCCATAACTGCAAGTCCACGGCCTCACCAGCCCCTGTGCAGCTTTCAAGCTGCAGGAACACAAAACCATATGGATACAAAGGGATCTTCGTTCAGATGCTTGGCCTTCAGCTGAACGTACCAGGAGCCCTTAACTTACAAAAAGGCAACGCAAACGAAGCTTTCTTTAAAGCAAGTGGGAAGACAGAGATCACAAACGCGAAAGCTCTTCGACTTCCTCTCTCTGCACTCTTGAGACTCACCCACATCTGCACCAACAACAGCTGCAGGCACCCTGTGGATGGGGAGGCCCTGCCACCAGCAGCCAGCTGTCCTTTCCCTGCCGTGTTTTCCTCTTCACACATCTGCCGCAAACTCCCTGGATGGCTGTGGCAGCCAGGTGTGCTTGGCAATGGCAAGGTTTCTGCTGCACAGCACTGCTTACTGAAGAGCTGTCCTCTTTTGCATCCATAGAACAGGCTGTTTGAAGAAAACTGGTGCTTCCTTTCCTGATTGCAGGCCCATTCTTACAGACTCCAAGTAATCCTCACCTTCCAGGAACACACAGGACTGAGTACTTAGAAACAATTTTTCACCTGTGCCCCAGCACACAGTGCCAAGCCCCAGCATTTTTAAAGCCACTGCATACCTACAGCATGAAATAAAACTGCATTTGTCATTATCTGTTTGCTTACTTATCATCCAGTCAATACTGGCAGTGCTTACAAGACAAGCATTTTGCTTTCGTTTTTCCCTACTTTTTATGGCAGCGATATTTTTCTATGTAAGCTATGAATGTGCAATGAAGTATGTCAGCCTTCCAAAAGAGCCCTTCCTTATGTTACCAAAGCCGAACATAAATTTCCTTCTAAAAAAATGCAGGTGCAAATATTGTACGTAAAGCTCCAAACTTGGGTCTCCTATAGAAGAAAACTTCAGAAAATGAGGCAAAACATGAGCAAGAAGGGGATTTCCCACCCAAGTCTTCCAGTGCAACTTGCAGCCCCTGACAGTACATATGCTTCCAGCCCAGGCTCATGCAGAAGAAATGGAAAGCAAAACCTCCCAACTAACTCAGCAAGTCAAACTGAGCAATGCTATGGGGCTCTTCTCTGTTTGCTTTCACAGATCACTGCTGCTGCAACTGAGCAGTATGGCAGCCTCCCAGCCCTGTCCTCTTTCCACATCTGAACTTTCACAACCCAAGTCCAAGGGTTTGCTGCACAGTATGGATATTCTGCAGCTGGATCAGCTTCCTGCTGACACCAACCTGAGCCCAAACAGCTCAGCAACACAAAGGAGAAGCTCCAGCAGATGGGTTTTCATCAACACCTGCACCAGCTTGAATTCATCCTAACTTACAGCCTCATGAGTTCAATGTCAGTTTCACGCTCCCAAAATGCAGAACCCTTTGCTCCTGAAGCATGAGTGTCAGCGGGAACCTGACTTTCTATTTTAATCAGTACAATCTGTCAAGTTGCAGACAACAGTTTACATAAGAGATGAAACCCCACAGGCAAATAAAACTAAGCATAGAGTTAGGCCTCACATTCAAAGGCTCTGTCTTGAGTTCAAGTACAAGAGCACAATGCCACTGAATTTTAAGGAAGTTATTAAAGTTTAATAGCATAAGATATCTGGCCTTCCCTAGAATAGGCTTTCTCCTTTTCTTGCGCAGTTGCTTGTTACTATGCTCACTGAAGGGATACGATTCTACTATCAAATAAACTAAAAACCACAATGGGAACGTCTGCACAAAAGTTCCAGTTTGTCAGAAGACAGCCTGAGCCTGAAGGCTGCCAAATCTTAGGAGGTTTTTACATCTGCTTTACACCTCTTAATATCAGGTAGCAGAATTTATGTGTTGCCCAATTGAAAACTGAACAAAACAGAGAAATTCCTAAGTGAGAACATGGCAGATAAAGAGGAAAATTTCAGTGGAATATATAAGACTGCTTTCGGCAAGAAGGCGCTGAGGGCTCGCTAGTGGCACAATAAGCAATCGTGCCATGTCAAGCTGCCAAAATTCACTGAGGCTATGGCCTGACCTGCATGCAAATCCAGCCGCGAAACAGAACTGAAGAGCTCCGGGTGGATGCAAACCTCAGTGCATCCTCTTGGGTCCTGCTCCACAGCTCCGGTACTGCACCTATCCTGGGTAATTGAGGGTGAAGCAGGAGCAGCCACTATCATCTCTTCAGCTATTAAGGCTCCGTAATGAACGCTCTAACAACAAGCCAGGTGGAACCAGCCCTCCCCTTGCGAGGGCTTCAGCCATAATAAGCCCCTTGAACATTCCTGCAGTGTTTTCTGCAGATCTCACAGCATGAGGCTACTGACTGTGCTCTCAGAGTCTTCTGAGGCAGCGATTAGTCAACATTTTTTTCCCCTCCATTTAAATACAGATAAAAAACACCGAGGCAGAAAGCTAGCAAACGATCGCCCCGTGGATACGCAGCTGAGTGTTGGCATGCAGAATCCAGATCTTCCAGATTCCAGCCCCGTCATCAGCCAAGAGGCCATCATTACCAAGAAAGAAATTAGTTTGCTCTTATAAATAGCGTTTGAATACAAGTCTTGCTGAGGTATCTGTGAGCAGCTGACTTCACACACAGCAGAGCCATGAGAGCAGGGTAGCCCCCTGCTCTCCATTTCTGGGCCTGGGAGCCCTGGGGTGGGCCCAGCACACCGAGAAGCAGGAAAACTGATGAAAAACCTAAACTGCCCTTCTAGAAACACCTGTCGCCCAGGAAAAAGGGACAACACACAAGATTCAGTCAGCAGTTTCTGTCCTGCTTTACTCTGATGTGATGGCTGCGAGGCACACCTGAGATGCGCCCCCATCTCTGGTGATCGTTGGTCGGCTTTCATCATTTGAACTGCTCCCATTGGATATCAGGCATTTCTGCAGCTCTCAAACGCAGATTCTGATTTGTGACACATCCACGTGGTGCTACAAAGGCGCCGTGCTGGCTTACAGCTGCTACCATAGCAGCAGGCCTGCTCCTGGACTGCATTTCTCACAGCACGATGCTATCACAGAAGCTCTGCTGGGCTCAAGGCAGCCCCTGCACTCTGCTTCTAGAGAAGCCCAACCTGATTCGGAATTAAATACGCAAAAAATAAAAGAATAAAATCACTCCCGTCCTTACCCATTCGTTCTAGTTGTAGGTATCTGCATTACTACCTCCTGCCCCAACAACAGCAGCTCCACAGCCAGAACGGAGCTCTCCCTCGATGGGAAGAGCCAAAAATTGGAAAGCTGTCACCTCCTCTGGGGACCCTGGAGGAAGCAGCAGATGAATTCACACATGAGAAACAACTGTCCAAGTGGAAGAGCGCTCTGGAATGCTTCTCATTTCTACTCCTCACTTTAGGAGAGACATAAACTCCTCCTTTATTAGGTTGCCTGCTTCACAACGAGCCCAATATCTCTGCTATGAAGGAAACGTGCCTCTCCCTCTTCTGCTGGAGGCTCAGCTCTTCATGCAGAAGACTCAAAATTCATTGCATCCTCCCCAGGATGAGGCAACTGACAGCATTAGTATGCACTGAAGCACCGCCTGGCTGTGCGGAGCGGATGAGACCTGACTCTTAACAGAGGCTGTTTCCATCCCAGCTCACATTTAGGTCTCAATTATCTTATCTGCTCCGCCACTTGCAGACTTTCCAGATAAGCCCTGTGTTTTCCCCCCTCTTTTGAAAGAAGCTTAAAGTTCAGATCGAAACCTCAACCATCGCTGACTTCAAAAACGCTATAGCCTGAAATAAATTTCAGTTTAATAGTTTTGAAACATATTCTCTACCCAGGTGAGCACTGAAACCCAGAGCTAGTTGATAGGCTATGTGAGTTTTAATAGAGGCAGTACGTTCTGCAAGCAAAGAGGCAATATTTTCCCAATTTCAGTCTATCCCCATCGTTTAGGTCACTGAGCAGTTCATCTGAAGTTGAGAAACTGCCTAAGAGCTGGGAGGGGAAAAAAGCCTGTCTTCCTTTTCCAACCTGTGACTAAGAATGAGGCAAGCAAAGGGAGGATCTGAGATCCTGAAGGTGATGGTAACAAGAGGTCATTAGTTAATTCCCTCAACTACAGATAACACTTCCTGTTATTAAATAAGATCAGTTTGTAGTGATGTCAGTTTCTTCCCCTCTAATGGTTACAGCACACTGAAATTTCAGTCAGAATAAGTAAACGCAGAACAAACGATGGCAGTCCCAAATTTGCCATGAAGCCATCAATCGAATCATTTTGAAAAAGCTCAATAAATGCACTCCTGCAACCAGGGACTAATGATGAGTATTACTGCAGCACCTCCAGTATGTCGCAGTGAGCACTACAAAGTCATGGCCAAAGTGGTGCCGATATTACGATCACCTGAAAGATGAATAGTTAAGAAATGCAGGAGAGCTCCAGGAAACCAAGGGCTGGAAGTTACAGCCTCTACCTGCCCTTCTGCACACTTTCCCTGGTGCACTGGAGGAACCAAGGTGAGCGTTTATTGCCTCCACCCACAGCACTGAAGAAAAGCAAACCTCCCTCAGTCATACAAAGACTGAAGAGAAGGAAGATGCTCTGGCCAACGAAACAGGAAGAAAGCCATATATTCACAGAAGGCAATGCACTCAGAGCTGTGTTAGTAGCACAAACAAATCACAGCTCCCAGTGAGTTCATACATTTTGCTGCACCGCAACAGCAGCAATCACTGGTTTTATAAGAGTGCTGTTTTCATTTAAAGGAGTTATTTCAGAGTTTAGCGCCACAACGTCATGCATCCAACACAACCCAGCAGCCTGGGCTGTTTACAAAGCTTTCTGCTCAGCGTTAGACTGAAAATCCAAACTTTTTGCTGTGTAATAAATCAAATGAGAGCTCTGTGTCCCACATTTCTCAGCAGTGCCATATGCTCCGTTACGAAGAAGGAAAACATCATCTCAACATGAATCATCAGTGACCATATTCTTGTAAACCTGGCTTGAACACAGCGTGCAAGGTCAGCCCCAAGTCAACCTGCTCAATTTCACGCCACATTCTGTGCAAAGCACTCTCAACTCAGTTACTTAAAGCAAAGAAACAGAAATTTCATGGAGAAGCTGAGGATAACATTTGCAGCACTCCAGAAGCAGAGTCGCTACGCACAAATATTTGGCACGTGTTCATCAGTTCCACTCCAGTGAGAACATCCTGGTCATCAAACAGCGATGGTACCTGGAAGTCATAAAGCCCTTCATCCTAAACTGCTTAATGTATGTGGAAATGCACACACTGCACAGGAGCTGCGCACATGAGGACTCGTAGATAGCCCAGCATCACCAATAGTAAATGACAGCAGAACAAGGTGCAGCTCAGGGTGAGCTCGCTGCTCACTACAAGCTACCAATGGAGATCAGTTCACACGAGAGAGTTAGGTGCTTTAACTTTGCCCAATTAACCCCACGCTCCAGCTGTGCCTAATCAGCGATGCTCAGAAGGACAGATTGAAATTAATACGCTGTACCAACTGTGAGAATGTCCTTATTTGAAAGCCTCTGGTAGCTAAGCAGTAAGGCATGCAACCGCGTGTTCCCACATAGCTATTGGTTTCATTACATCTGAAATAAACCAGAGTCCATTCTGACCTAATATTCAGGGTGGGGAAAAACTGTAATTACATCAACATCAAGCTATTACCTGTTCAAGGGAACAAGTGCTTGCTTCATTAACAACTCGGACAAACTTGTTTTGTAAGCTCCCTATATTAAATGTGAAATTTCCCTGTCCCTACAAATTAAACTAACAATTTCTTACACAAAGGGAAAGTCCAGCGAGTGAATGCCAGGAGGAGCGTGTAAACATGAAAACTTCCAAAATGTCCAAATTCAGCACATCCTTTCGCCAGCCTCAGTATGACAAGCTTACCCAGGACACCTAGACAAAATCCCTTCCAGAATCTCTTTGAAATCACTATATATATATTTGTACCAGCAGCACTCCTGGCTTTTGCAATCGGAGAGCAGATCCTTAAAGACATCTTTAACATTTCCGACAAAGGAAAGACTGGTTGGATAGTTCAAGAGAATAAGTACTGCAGGTTGTGTTGGAAGTGTGATCCTTTAATGCTGTGGATTGGGGCTTTAGGAAGAGTCATGGGAGCTCACGTGGCATCACAGCTAACAAGGAGGGCACTCCGATCTCCAGCAACCTTCAATGGCTCCGGAGATGGAAGACCACACCCCATTAATTTACTTTAATTTCTATTTCAACTTTCCTCCTCATTAATTAGGAGCTGAGGTTCACACAGATTACAGCTCCTGCCATGCAATCCCAATGATGACTTTAAGTGGTGCATGCCATACAATCAAGTTCTGTGCGCTGAGATGCGGCCACAGCAGATTGAAAGGAGAAGCCTGAATGTCTGCTACCTGTGAAACAGTCAGAGAGGTTACACAGGGAGAGGGGTTCCCTTTTTCTTCCTTAAGACATCCGTAGATTCATCCGGAGGCAACATACACGTATGAGAGCGGCGCTTTCTAAAGCACACATCACCCAATGAATCAAAAAGAAAGCTCAGCACAGTGATTGCAGCGAACGATAAGAAGACAGTGCCGGGAGGACACACAGCCACCCTCGGAAGCAGCAACGCAACCGCGCGTTCATTGCACAGCGCTCAGCCAAAGGCAATCAAATCACCCTGCTCGGATCGACGGCCTTCAAATAAGGAAGTAGCCCGTTAATAATAAGCGTGACAGCTTTTCGGCTGCTTTTCCACCCCCCCCACCCCCCCCCGTGTCGTGTAAAAGCACACCCACAAGAAAAAGTGAAAGCCCCCGGCTGTTGCAGGGCTGAGGGGAGCAGAGCAGCCCGTGTTCTCCCGCAATCCGACGGCAGAGGAGCGCTCCGCCGGGCCGTGCGCTGACAGACGCAACTCACCGCGCGGCAAACAGGGCACAGCGACCTGACAGCACCCGCGGACAGCGCGGAGCGATGCGGGGGATCGCAGCCCGCAAGCCGACGGCGGGTGCACGAAGCAGCGAGCTGTCAGCCGCTCGTGCTCACGGTCGGAAACAAAGTTTGCGAGCAGAACGGCGCGGTCCTCACCGCCGGCACCGCCGGCACCGCCACCCACGTGCTCCGCGGCTCCGCGCATCAAACCGACCGGCACCGCCAACAGAACGGGACGCGGCGCTCCGCGCACCGCAGCGCTGACGGACTCTGGAAAACCCGCGAGCGGAGCCGGGCGGCGACGGCACGACGGCGGAACCGCTCCCGCCGGACTCTCCCCGCCTAACTTCCCGTCGCCGCACGGCGTCGCAGCCCCGAACCCCGCCGCCTCTCACCTGGTGCCGGCCAGCGGCCGCGGGCCACGTCCGCGCGGAGCGGGCAGCAGGCAGCGGGCGGGAGGAGGGCCGGCCCGGCCCCGCCGCTTCCTGCCACGGCCCCGCCGCCGCCCGGGGCGCGGCTCCCTGCTGCCAGGCGCGGCCAATCGCTCGGCGCTCGGCTCGTCGCCCTGCCGCCGCGCTCGCCGCGGGCGGGAAAGAGGAGGGGAGTGGCATCGGCGCTCGGCCGCACGGCCCGGCACGAGCTGAGGGCGCCTCGGCCATCGATCGCGGGGGGGGAGTGGGGGGAGGGCGCTCGGCGCTCGATTGGTTCGCCTGCGCAGCCCGGCCGGTGGGATGAGGGGGGCGGCGGAGATCGGCGGGCGATTGGTTCCCCTGGGGGGGTTAGCCTGGGGGGGGGGGGGAGGAGGGAGACCGGGGGTGGGCTTGGAGTTTATAGGGCCAGGTGGGTGAGGAAAGGCAGGGCTGTAAGGGGTGGGGTGTGTGAGGAGGGGGCTCTGGTTCGCTGTGGGGAGGCAGGTGTATGTGGAGTAAAGGCAGGCCTGTAAGGAGTCAGGGGTGGGTGGGAAAGGGGAGTCAGGTTTATGGGCCCAGCTGTGTGTGAGGAAAGGCAGCCTGTGTACAGATGTGTGTGTGAGCCTCAGGCCTATGGGGGACTGAGTGTGTGCGGAGGTGATTTCATGCCTACCACAGGTTCAGGTGTGCAAGAGGAGTTTTCAGGGCCCATCACAGGGTGGCTCTGGGGCTTGCAGCAGCTGCTGGCGTGTGGCAAAGCCTTGGTAAGGATGGGCTGCATCAGGAGGGGAGCTGCGGGGCTGAAAGACTGCACAGCCTGAGGGGGAAAGGCCTTGGAGGAGAAGAAGCTTTAGTGGCGGCTGAAAGGCCTGGGTTAGGATGACTGCAGAGCAGAGAGACAGGGTAAGGTGGTGCAATGCTGTTCCTGCCGTGCTTTGCAGTTTCCTATATGGAGGCAAACGTTCCTTTATAAATATAGAGACCTACACTGGCTTGTCCACTGGTCTCTAAAGCGTGTTGCTGATGGACAAAGCTGGAGGTCCAGAGCTGTGCGTTCTGCCCAGGCCTCATGCAGCCTCATGCTGGTGTGTCGCTGCTGGGCTGCCTTCCAGGGCCCTCGTGGTGCAGTCATTTCAAACCAAAGGTGTGGAAACTTGAAAGCAACATGTCCCAGGCTATGGGCAGCTGTGTTCTGTTCTACAAAGGCCAATGTTACAGGTTTTCTGGTTATCTATTTCATATAAGAAACATGTTGCTGTGCTTTCTGTTTACAAAGACTGAACTTTGTAGCTTTTTTTTTTTTTTTCTCTGTTTCTTACAAATGGAAAGAAAAACAAAAAGCAGGGCCTCTGTGTCAGCTGCTTTGCAAATAGCTGATGCTGACAAAGCACGATACAGAAACCTTTCTTCAGACTGAGTGAATGTATGTCAAACAGTCAGTGAGTTGTGATGAGAAAAACAGTTTTTTACGAAAACATGAGCCAAGAACAACAGCTTGACAAAGAAGTTTAAACTTTCCCTGATAGCTCTTTGGGGCGTAGATAGTTAAGTTTCTGCATTTGTAAGGGAAACATGGCATTCCTTAAAGCTGAACCTCCTCCCTTGGGTTCCCACTGGATGCCTGAGAGATGACAGTATAGGGTGTCTCCAGAAGGCAAATATTAAACAGGAGGAATTGGTGTGGAGGGAGCAAGCAGCAAGTGAGATTCCAGTTTTGACCACAGAATGAACTAAAACAATTTTGCATCAGCAACTCAATCTGGTTTCTTACTCATTCTCTGTACGCAGCTCCTGCTGTTCAAAGGATTCCTCTGTGCCCTCATATTAGTGAATGCACCTGCCCTTTGTGTGCAAGCTTCTCCTAAAGGGTAAATTTGCTTCAGACAAACAGAAAGTGCTGAGGCAGTGTAATGTGAGTTGAATTAACCTTGAAAGGGGAGCCCCAGCTCAGCCTTGCTGAATTTACCCAATCGCTGTCCACAGCAGCATGAGCAAGGCTGACTGGGGAGCTGATGGGTGAACTGTGTGGACACATGGAAGAGATACAGGAAGGAAATGGAAAATAAATTGGGGGTTTAGCCAGAGTGCTGTTTCTAATTCTGCAGCTGTGCGAAGATGGGGAAGTGATTTGGGCAGTCCAAGCGCGGCCCCAGCAGTGCAGCTCCTGGGATGCAGCAGCAGCCACCGCACCCTTTCCTGTTCACCCTGCAGCCCTGTCAGCTCTTCTGCATCAGGCAGAGCCCTGTGGAAGGATTGCTTGTCTGCGTGCAGATGGCACTGGCACCGATGTGATTGGCAGCAAGAGGTGGTGAGTGGCTCCAACGCTTACTGGTGTGCCAAGTTGAGTGCCCCCCAAAGGGATGTTGAGATCTGGGAGCTGCTCGCAGTTGCGCTGATGTTTAGCCACGTCTCTGCCTCATCTCCTGTAAGAGGCAATGTTTACTTATGTAAAAAGGTTTAATACATGCTTTGCGTGGGTGTTCCAAGTTAAAAATTGTCAGTCAGTGCAAACAGATCTTGGATAAACTAGTGAAAAGCAAAGTGCATGAGTTGTGTTACTACTGCAGTTCTTTTCAGAACAGGGTATGACCTGGTGCCCCCTGGGTTAACTAGTTTTAAACAGCACTGCAGTCATCTTGAGTTTAGTCCTCCCTTAGATAAAACCAATTCTGTTTTATTTCCTTCTCCTTGGTTAGCTGTTTGTAGTGTCTCAGTGAGTCAACAAGCCGTGCATTTGGGGAATGTCCAGGTGAGCATTCAGCACAGCTCTGCTAAGAGCATGGCCGTGGTCAGTGCCTCCCAGGTGATGTGCAGCTGTGGGAAAGGGCACAGTGAAACACCTGGCCTGAAATAGCATGAGGCTTTTTCACGTTCATTAAGGTCACATAATTAACGTGGTCCCTGCATGTGAATCTCACTGCAGGATCCAAACCTGGGTCCTTCGGATTGTAGCAGCGTCCTGCTGGAGAATAACCTGTCTGTGCCCATTTGCAGTGGGTTTGGACGCTTGTCTTAGGAAAGCTGCGATTGACTGGCAGGGAGTAGTCTGATGAAAGCACGGAGGAACGAGGAAGACTTTTTTACACGGAGGAAAGCAGCAGGAAAGCTGTGCAAGCACTGGACCAGCCCACTTCCACTGGGCAGGGACGGTGCTGGGCATTGTGTTAGCGTCGGTGATAGCAGCTGGTGGCAGAACGTGACAGCGTGCCTCTCGAGAGGTCCGACGTCTCCGCCCTCGCGGAGCATTGCGCTGCCGTGCGCGGGTCTCGAACCCGCGACTCAGTGAGTGACGCCGTGCCCGGGCCTCGAACCCGTGACCCCTCGGCAACCCACCGCGCCCAGCGCCCCCCACCCCATCAGGCCCCCTGTTAGTTGCCCGCCCCGTTCGCCTGCAGCGCCGCGCGTCCATCCGGCGGCGGCTCCGGCGACCGGAAGCGGAAGTGACGCGCGGGTCCAGGCGCTGTTGCCAGAGCGCCCGGCGGAGCCGCGTCCCGTTCTTACCCCGTCCCGCCGCGATGAGCGCGGCTGGGCTGGTGTCCGCTACGCCGCCCGCTCCAGCCCCGCCCGGGGCACCGGCCCCCGCCATGCCTCCCGGCCCCGAGTACTACGAGGAGGAGGAGCTGGAGAGCGCCGAGGAAGAGGATGGCGAGCGGAGCGCTCGGGCCCGAGACTCCGATGAGGGTGGGTAGAGCTGGAGCGGGGCTGGGGAGGCCGGGAGGGCCGGGCCGACGCCGCGCTCCCTGGGAGGTGGGTAGAAGCGAGGCGGGCTGTGAGCTGCAGGAACGTGCTGCGGAAATAACAGCTCGGCCGTCCGATCGCTGGAGTTTCCTGTGGAAGAATTTTAAAAAAAAAATAAATACATGATGGCGTTTGGAGGGGTAAAATCGGAGCGGTTTTCTCGAGTGGGGAAGAGTCAGAACGAGGAGAGCGCAGAGGACATGGGATTTTTGGGTGTCCCGGGCTGTAATTGGGGCGGTAGGATAAGAAGTGCTGGAGAGGTGCGGTGTGCGGAGCTCGCTTGTGTTTCTGTGGTGAGAAGGGGTAGGAGGAGGAAAGGGAGGTCAGGTAGAGGAAAGGGTGAAACCTGTAAGAATGAGGGGCCATGAAGATGTTAGGAGAGAGAGGGGTTTGTAGTGGAACCGTGAAAACAAGGGAGAAGAGAAAGCCAAAGTGAAATCCAGAGTATCCTGGCATGTAGGATGCATACAATGACATGTAAGGGAAATGAGGAATGACCCTCTGATAGTATGCAGGGTCAGATTGGATGGGAGTCAGCCCCACTCTGCTGCCACATCGTCTGTGTGCTTCTGAACAAGGAGTTGGAGCCTTGAGAGCTGACAGCATACATGATGCCAGTGGCAGTGTGTAAATAAAATGGTATGGAGGACTTTTTTTGTTACCAAAGTATTTCTGTTTTAGTCAGAACTTGAGCTATATCTCTGTGTTGAACTTTATCCTAATATAAAAATAAAGTTTAAGGTGTTTATTTGTATCCTTTCACAGGTTTTTTTTGAGGCTGATGCCTTTGTCCATATGTGGGAGATGTAGCTGTAGATGGGCTGTGCAGCTGTACCTTGTCCACCATAACTCCAGCCTGGAGAAGCTGACCCCTTAGAGAGGAAAGGGAATTCACCCTTGGCTGCACAAGAAAAGAGAGCTGCAAAGGAGTAGCTGAAAGCTAGCAGTGCTGTACTGCTTTATTTTATAGGTTTTATTATCTGCATGTAAGATTGGGTCTGTCTGTGCATTAGCACTTGTCTGTGCTTTGAGAGAATGATGGAGTATTTCAGCGTGGAGCTGAGAAGCCAACTTCAGATTATAGCAATAAATGTGTTATCTTAAGTGCAACCTCTGTGGTAAACCATAACAGCATCTACTCACAGTGCCATTTGCAGAGCTTCAGGTCAAGATACAGAGGCATTCTGAATCAGAGCTCCTTCAGTCCTTGTCTCCTGGGTGAAGCTATAAGAAGCAGCTTGGGAAATGTCCTTCATGGTCCTAAGATTGTGTTAGCATCTCACTTTAGGGTTGTAAGACTAATGGAAAGGAATTAGTTGGGGGATCTTAAGTCAGTGCTGCTTAAACTTGGGGGAAGCTGTGTTGTAAATCTGCTGGTGGGCTTACATGGGATGACTTGTGGTGTCAAGGAAGAGATGAGATGTTTCAAGTCAGTTCTGAATTCATTTCTCCTGTTGCCAGTCTGGTTGTGTATTTGCCCAAGTGTGGGGTTTTTAGCAATTTACTGTTGTGCTTTTAATCCTGCTTCATTTTAACAAGTCATTCTTTACCTCATTTAGATACTGAGGATGCAAGCGAGACTGATCTGGCAAAACATGAGGAGGAAGACTTTGTAGAAATGAAAGAACAGTAAGTAGCCCATTCTAATGAAAAGTGAGGCTATGTTTTTGCTGCCCTTCTTGGGAGGTGGGGGACAGATGTCTTGTTTTTGTATAGAGCTCTGCAGTGTTTTGGACCAAGATTTGGGTTAAAAAACTGTAGCTCAATGTAATAGCTAATAAGCACAAGTAATTGCATTTCTTCTCAGTTATTTTCTCAGTTCATGAAGCAAAGCAATGTTTTGAACAAAGAAATGCACAGCAGCTCAGTTTTGCTGCAGATGAATCCCTCTGCAGGCAGATCCTTTAAAGAAAACAAGGAATCTACTTGATACAAGCCAAGGCAACATGCCGGTGAAAATTACTTAAGTGACTGAATGTCAGACTTGTCCAGGGAGAATTAACTTTTAGGAGACTTGAGGTAGTTTATTTCCAATCTAAGATGTATTTGCAGCATTTTATGTTCATTTACTGGCAACAGTGTGGTTTTTCACACAGGTCAGGAAGAGTTGGGCTATGTTAAACCACAGATACGTGAGAAAGGAAATGCAGGACTAAAACAGCACTGGGAATAGACTTTGGTTTTAGTTTTGGGTTTGCTTTTTTTGTTTGTGTGTGTGCTGGGGAAAGTTTTATATGTGTATGTAAAATATATACATATAGATACGTAAAATATACACACATATATGCAGAATGTTAAGGTCTGTGTGAGGAAATGCCTTCTGTTTTATCAGTAGGAAAGTAATACACAAATATTGAGACTTGATAAAGTGGCAGAACCGTTGCAAAGTTCCTGGTGTCTGTAAATCTAGATGTCATTATAGGTTTCCACATTTAAAACAAATAAGTCTTGTTTTTGCTGAACTCTTAGGGAAACGATTGACTTGAATGCGTCGTAAAACTGAGTTTTTTTTAGACAGAGTGATGATGTCTCGTTTGTAGGATAAATACCCTTTTACTTGTTTGCCTCCTGAAGTTCTTCTAAAAAGCTTTTGATTCAGTGTCAGCACGCTGTGACTGAAGCAGATGGTGAAACAAATCATGTTGACTTGTTTTTCACTTGTTGCCCAAGGAGGCTGTGGATGCCCCATCCCTGCAGGCATTCAAGGCCAGGCTGGATGTGGCTCTGGGCAGCCTGGGCTGCTGGTTGGCGACCTGCACACAGCAGGGGGTTTGAAACTACATGATCATTGTGGTCCTTTGCAACCCAGGCCGTTCTATGATTCAGTGTAAAGGTCTCTGTCGTTGCAGGATGTATCAGGACAAACTGGCATCTCTTAAGAGGCAATTGCAGCAGCTGCAGGAAGGTAAGTCTTGAGGGGGGGTAGCTTTGTGTTTGTGTTTCAGGAAGGAAATGGAATACAAAGAAAAATTTAAATTGCCTTTGAAATCAACAATTTGTTTTTAGGTACTCTTCAGGAATATCAGAAAAGAATGAAAAAGTTGGACCAGCAGTACAAAGAAAGGATACGAAATGCTGGTAAGCTGTATTTCTTTCAAAGATGCTGCATATGCCTTTGCATTACAATTTTTGTAACAGCAGAAGGTGAATGCAACTCTCCACTGACGATAGGAACTTGGTGGAGGAAAGGGTTCCATGCTCTGAGGGTGAGCTGTGTTTGTTTCTGAGTTTATGAAAGTTTATGGAATCTTTCTTGAAAACACCCAGCCCCCCGTCAGTGTTATTTGCAGAGTGTTTACTAAACACCAAGAAAATATTCAGTCTTTATTTGTGTGAAATAGCACAAATGAAAATGTTTGTATCTGCCATTATGCCTGCAGTCTTCCGCGTTGGCTTGTTGTGCAGCTCATCCAACACCTTAGCACTGCATGCTTCCTCAGAAATCTTTTTTGTGCTTGAGAACAACAAATGCAGAGGATTTGCTGCTGCAGATGTGACTGTTTACAGCTGTGACTCCAAATGGGCTGCCTACATCTTCTGGCTCTATCTCAGAAGCAAGGGCCCAAGTTCATTTAGAAGTGCCTAGCTCTGCCCTTCTGAGAGCTTTTATTGTGTTACCACAGAGGGACAGCTTGGAAATCAGATTTGTTTGCTTGTTTTCCTTTCTGTCCTCTTTCCAGTAGTTTCTTATCTTAGATCTTTTATGGAAGGTCAGATCCCATTATTCTGTGAAATAGATCAGAGCAGTTGTATGATGTCAAATATACAGCAGCCTTTCAGTAGTGCCAGCTGTCTTCTAAAAGACTTTGGGATAGTAAAGGATCTGCTTGAGGAATTGAAGTAAATTAAGCTGCTCCTTGCAAGCAGAAATCTGTCTTCCAAGAAGCAAATATTTTATGTTAGGGTGGCGTTCTAGTGATAATGGGATGCTGAAACTAACTGCTAACTTGTATCCCTGGCTGGCAGGGAGTAGTGGTGCATCAGCACCTTTCTTCCAGAGGAGGGCAGATTGTGCTTAGTTTTGAATTAGGATAAAAACCTGACTGCCTACTGTTACAGGAATGGGTTTTTGTGTTGATTCATCCCACGTTGAGTGAGGTTTTTCATTCTGCTTTTGTGTTTTTTTTTGTTTTTAATTTAGAATTCAGATATTAATGCAACAGTTTAGATTTGTCTGTATATGATTAGCTCCATAATGGAAGTATTCATAGAATGGCTTGGGTTGAAAGGGATCTCAAGGATCATGAATCTCCAACCCCCCTGCCACAGGCAGGGCCACCACCCTCCACTCTTAATACCAGACCAGGCTGCATTCCTTGCTGAGAAGTTAGGGAAGAAGTTGCAAACAAAAGGTTTAATTTTTATTTTGGCCATCTGTCTTGGCTTTTATAGCACTTTAAAAAGTGACGCGGCTGCTTCCACAGCCTGGTCTGCTATTAAATGGGGAGGTTGGTGGCTCTGCATGTGACAGAGGGGTTGGAGGTTCACGATCCTTGACTTCCCTTCCAATCCTGGCCATTCTGTGATAACAGGCTTCAGTAAGTTTCAGAGCAGTTTTTGCCATTTCAGATATTTCCATAGGTTAAAATGCTGGTGAAATGTGGTGGTTTGAGGACCGGGTGCCTTAGTTTGCTTTCTTTGACACCGTCTTGAGTAAAGATTTCCTGTGCAGTGTGTCCTCCAGGAAACACAAAAGGCATGCAGACTTGCTTGATTTCAAGTTATTAGCCCTTACACAAACATCAGTAGGGCTGTTTCACACCAGAAATCCATTGGCCTCATCCTGTCTGACTTGAATTAAGGTAGTGCTGTATGTTAGAACTTAACCTTCAGGGATAGATAGCAGCTTGCTTGCCTGTTTTCTCAGGCGTAAGCAGCCTGAAATCAGGCACTTGTGTTAAATGGATGAATCTAACTGCTGCAATATTCTTTCTGAATGGATCGTTGCTGAAATTCGTAGTACTGCTCTAAACTGTCAATTTCTGCCAACCATACATCAGCTGTGTGTGTCAAGTTTCTATCTGGGGAATTTGTATCCAGAATTGATTTACTTCTGTGATTGGAAGAAGGGTGGGCTGTAGACTTGGTACTGATGGAAGTAGTAGCTGAGCTGGAAAGCAAGGTTTGCTGCTGTGTAAGGTTTGCAAATGTGATTGAATAGCTATAGAAAACTTGAATTAAGTTATTAAGTTGAGTCTTTCTTTTCTTTCAGAACTTTTCCTCCAGCTGGAAGTGAGTACTCTTAATTTATCAGAATACATATTAAGTGGGTGGAAGGTGTTAAACCTGCAGCTTTGTCAACCAGCACTTTTTCTCATCTTTTGTTTCCCCCTTTGGTGTTACTACAGTTAAGTACAGAATACAGTTCTGTTGCCTGCAGTAACTTCCAGGCTGTCATTAAAAAGAAAATGAAAAATCCACGTTTTCTCCAGTTGCTGTGTGCTGCTTGTGCATTTGGTCGTTTAAAAAGCTTGTTTAAGCTTGCTTAGGGTGATAGACGATAAGTCTGAAGAGCTCTCTGTTAGAGACTTGATAGGGGAGGCACCATTAAAGTGTGTTTAAAAAGAATTAATTCTTTTGCTGATAACAGTTCTGCTTCCTTAGTCATTTCAGGTGGTTTTCTGTTGTATTATTTCAATGTTGATAATCTGCAGAAGTGGCTATAGTTTTCAACAGAAGAGCTAATGAAAGCACAGCAGTTGAAAGAAGGTGTTGCCAAATCACTGACTTGAGCTATTTGTTCTTTAGCTAACTCTTTTTATCTTTTGATTTGCATTAGACAGATCAGGTGGAAAAGAATTACGTCAAGGAAAAGAAGGCAGCAGCAAAGGAGTTTGAAGATAAGAAAATTGAGCTTAAGGAAAATTTGATTGCAGAGTTGGAAGAGAAGAAGAAGATGATTGAGAATGAGAAGTTAACCATGGAATTAACAGGAGGTAAAAACAAGATCTGTCGTTTTTCTTCCCCGCTTTGCTACTGCTTAGAAAAAAGAGTTTTAAGAAGCCCTGCTGGTTTATACTGACAGCTTGACTTTAAAACTTCCCAAATGTCAACACAAATTGGTGGTCTTTAAGTGGAGAACGTAGTTCATAATAAAATTCAGTGACCTGCATTATTAACATGTAAATCGAAGCAGTGTCAGCGAAGGAACAGAGTGCAGAAGCTTTCTCATTCACTTTTTCTCCTTTCTGAAGAACAGATTGAGTTCTTGTGATTTCTAGACTTGATAAAATTGTGCTGGATGCTGGGTTGGACTCAGTCCTGAAAGTTAAACTCGTGTTTAGATTCATAGCTTCTTCTCAAGACAGATTTTTGAGATAGTGTTGTAGAACAGTATTTCTTTGTGAGGTTGTTCAGAGTTAATTAGTTGACTCACTGAATGAATCGTGGCTTTCCTCATGGTTGGAAGCCCCTTGCTTGGAGACATTCGAGGTCAGGCTGGACTGGGCTGTGAGCATCTGACTGAGCTGTAGGTGTCCCTATTCATTGCAGGGAGTTGGGCTGGATGGCCTTTAAAGCTCCCTTCCAACTCAAAAGCTTCTACCATTCTATGAGAATTTCCTTCAGTTGGGATGGCTGTTGGAACTGATGCATCTTAATCATTTTTGTTATTGAGTTCTAGAGGATGCCTACCACATGTTTGTGCTTTTTCAATATGCTAATATGAAACATATTCTCATGATGTCCTGCTCTGTATGCAGACAAAAAGGGCTTCTTTAAGTTCCTGCAACGCGGCAGTGAAACTATTGAGAAGTGCCACAATGTTGACCTGACCAGTGCTACCAGGTTTTAAATAGTGCAGATGGTTAAGAAGCTAAGGGAAGGTAAACAGCAAAGGTTAAAATGTGCTACTTAAACCTGGTAAAAGAGATTGATTTCAGTTAGCTGCATTTATGTCCAGACTCTAGAAAATGAGCATTAAATGGACAAATTCCTTGTATGAAACCACTTGTTACCCTTGGTGCCTTGTCAGTAGTGGACTCAGTGGAGTGAGGGTTTATTGGCCTCCTTCAGAGGTTGTGCTTCTCTGGTACAGAACCAAAGGTCTGGTCTGATTTCCTTACAAGAAGCAACTCCCACATGTTATGGACAGATGATGTTGGCTGTGTTGCTGAGGTCTGTCCATGCATTAAACCTTTTATATCTTTTTTAGCATCTACGAGTATTACATAAGCTAATAGCTTAATTGGTGCTCAGAAACAAGAGATAAAACGTGTTTGGTGGAATTGTACAAACCATTAGGGCTGATCTGGTCTGGAAAACACCTTGTGCTGGTTGTCTGTCTTTGGATTTGTTTTTATGGGTTTGTCTGATCTTACAAACTCTCTGTGTCTTTGCCTTAACTTTGTTATTGTCACTCTGGGCTGTGCTTCCTCACTGCTAAGCTGGCATACAGTGTTAATCTTGCAAGTAGATCTTCATTAAAGGATCGAGGTCTGAGTAGATCTTGCCTTTGTAATCTGCACACCACTGTATTGAGGATCTGAGGGAATCCAGGGTCTCCATCAGCAGGCAGGACAGCTGTTAATGTCAGGGTTGGGATTTGCAGAGTGGAAGGGAGACAGAGGAGGGTAAAAAGAGATATTCAGGAGTAATGTGTGTGATTTGGGGACCAGACTAATTATCTTCTGGGAAATATCTCCCCCACTGCTGTGTGTCCTGAAGAGATGAGCTATTTCATCAGGCACAGCTCTGGTAAAAGGCATGTAAATAACTGTGGAGAAGCAATTCATTGTGTGTGTGTGTGCTAGGCCTCTCTTATCTCCCTCCTTCCAGACCAGCAGAAATGCAATTTGATTCCTTTAGAAGTAGCAGAATTGATCACGAATGCATACTGCAGCCTGAGAAAGGAGCACAATGGAACCTGCGTGCACTCAGTGATTTCTAAAACCTATAGAGAAGCTCATTGTGAGCAAGAATGCAAGTTGGCAACCTGATGAGTAGCAGGCTGGTTTGTGAGCATCAGGACTTGCAGTTTCTGTAGATTGTAGCTGCTGTCTCCTGGAGCACTGCCCTGTGTGGTTCTCACCTGTTAAGGCTCATGTCAGCTTGTGTTTCAGGTGAAATCTGCTGGTACTTTAGCAGCTCTTTGAAAATGGCTTCAAGTTATCACAAATCTCAAGAATCTCACGGCTCTTCATGTGTTTCATTGCATATGGAAGACTTTCAAGGTGTTTTTCTCTGGGGGTTGATGTGGTATTAGCATTCAGCTGACTTGTTGCAGTTTTATCTACAAGTTGCTGAGGTCAATTGATATCCTTACTCAAATTGTAAGGAGTACAGGTAACAGCTTTGTGACAGCTCCTTTCAAAGAACTTTTCTAAAAAGGTGGAAAAGCCTCAGCGTGGCTGCATGGCACCATGAGGAAGTGCTTCAAGCCCCTCTTTTTGAGGCTCCTGTAAATCAAGTCTTCACAAATGGCAGGAAGGGGCTTCCATTAACACAGTAGCTTACGATTTTAGTGTCCACAAAGCTATCAGTGTGCAGTGTAATACAAAGCACTCAGCTTTGAAGGAAACTACTCCTTGGTGTACTGCTGGGAGTGACACTTCAGTTTTTACTTATTTTTAAAATCTTTTCTCATGATGTTTGTTCCCTTCATATGCAGAATGTTCTTCCTCTTGCACCCTTTGTAGGGAGAAAAGTAAGTTTGTGTTTTCAATGTGCTGAGCAACTCAAGCATGTGGTGTCTAAAGGGAACCAGGGAAGCTTCATATACATCAGTGCTTTCTAGGCTGTGATTTGTATGTACTCAAAGATAAATAAATAGCTTTCAGCACATAGGAGGAACAGTGATGTGTTGGATTTAGCATTTTAGGTGTGGTCTCTTGCCAATTCAAGCTATCTTCATAAACTAAGGAATTATCTGTGAGAGTCTGAGAGTTGAGTTGAGCAGTTCAGACCGCCTGTAGTCATTTAGACAAACTGCAGTGTGGAGAATGAATCATAGAATCACCAAGGTTGGAGAAGACCTTAAGATCAGCCAGTCCTACCATCCACCTGCCACCAAGATTTCCCACTAGACCATGGCCCTCAGTACAGCTCCTGAATGTTTCTTTAACACCTCCAGGGATGGTGACTTGTTGAGATGTTTCAATTTTAGACTATTTTCCCCAGTGCCTAAGCTACAGCTTTCTTCCTAACAACAGTTGTTGTGAATTTTACAATTGAGCTCACTTCTTAAATCATAATTTGAGACTTTTTTTCAGATCATCTGGGTTTAAATCCTGTTCGTGTTTGAAGCTCCATGTGTCAGTCTCCATCTTGAATGCAGTAACTGTATTGCTTAGTGTTCCAACCTGAACATGTGAGAAAGAATGGTTGATTTGGAGCTGATGGGTGATGTGCTGCTACCTACTCCAGTTTTATTAGCAGATAACTCCTTTTAAGTGATCTGCTTGGAAGCAGATATGCGGTGTTAGCATGAGAGAATTTCTTCGTGAGCCATCATAGCATTGCTGTGCTTCAGTCACCTGTACCTAAGGGAGCTGTTGAGTTCCCCAAACAGCTGTGCCACATGAAGACAATGAAAGCTGTAACCATGGCATCACAACACTGTTGTTCAGCAGTGACCTATTATAAAAGAGAGCTCATATTCACTGTCAGCAGTTCCAGCTTGGATGCTAGAAGCTGTCGTGAGAAAAACCTATTTTCTGAGTGAAAGAGAAAACATCATTTTCCTTGTGCCCTCTGTAGAAAGTTACTGATTCTGACTCTTCTCCCAGTGGCCCCATCAGCTCTCCAACTTCATTTCTCTACAGATTCTATGGAAGTGAAGCCTATCATGACGAGGAAACTGAGGCGACGACCAAATGATCCAGTTCCCATCCCAGACAAGAGGAGGAAACCTGCCCCTGATATCCTACAGAACCACTGGAGGGCTTTTGTATTTGAAGTCAGCATGCTGCCTGCAAGGCAGAGCGCCTCAGTGTTGTTGCACACAGGAAATAAAAAAGATAGAGGTGTTAGAATCAGGATTGAATGTAGAAAATGCCCAAGTAGAATTTGTTTTGTATATTGTGTGATTAACAAACAGCGTGCAGCTGATCTGTGGAGATAAGAACTTAAACTCCACAGTGTCATGAGATAACTAGGTGGGGATTTTTGTCATGGAGATCAGTTTGAGTTCCTCTGGCACTTTTTTCACAAAGGAAAGTTTTAAAAGGACGTTATACATAAATGTTGAGGTGATTGATTCCATAGATAGGAGATGACTTTTTCCATGAACCACAGCTTTTCTCATCTCAAGATGTGACAAAGCATTTGCCAGAAGGGTCATATTTGTCATATCAGACTGTGTTTTCCATTTCTGATAAAGGCTTCAGATATCTAATGTGGAGAGATGCATAGCAAAACCAAGGAACTAGATTTGAGCTCTGAATTAGATTTTTTTTTTTTTTAAATCTTATTTTTATATAACACCAAAAAATAGAAAGCTGCACACAGGTAATCCTTCTCTCCTACCTTTTTGTTTTCTGTAATTAAAATGATCCCTGGCTTCTGGAAATATGTGATGGTGGGTCCTTTTTCTGTGTAAATTAAATTCACCTGGAAAGGAAAGCAATGATATTCACTCTGCAGAAGTTTGTTGTTGGATTCCCAACTTGTTTTGCGTGGATCAGATTCACAAACTTACCTTGCAGCTCCTGAGTGACTCACATTTTCTGAGGGCAGCATCAAACCCTGAACTTCTAGGATTCATGCAGGATGGTCACGAGCATCTCCAGTTTTAATTGACCTCTTTTTACTTGGAGATTGTTCACTGTTCCTAAAAAAAAAAAATATATATATATGTATATTTATTTTGGTTTCAGAGATTGTTTTCAATTAAGCTGTGTGATCTCATCCTCATCCACATGAGGTGTGTTTTATGCCTCCTGCTTTTTCGGGTTGGTTTTCTCAAGGTTTTGTGGATTTTTGTTCTTGTTCCTGTCTTTATTCCTGCTTATTGAGTTGTGAAGTGCTGACTTTTTTTTGTGTGTGTGTCATTCAGCTTAATTTTACAATATTTCAAGGAAGTCTGTTGTGTTTCAGCTCGCAGATTGTTCTCTGCAGCAATGCAAGCTGAAAAACACTGAAAATGCTCCTTGTTTGGTGCCTCCATCAAGTGAATGTCAGTGTGCTAAAGGTTGTTCATGGATGGTTTTGAGTGAGTAAGTTAAAGAGGTCTTGTAGTGTTTGCTGCTAAATATGAGGCTTTATAGGGGTGGACTTGCATTAATTTGTATGATAAAAAAGTATAATGCCCTTATTAAAATGTGATGCAACTTTGCAGGAACCCTGTGGCTTATGTTTAGTGCAGTGAAATATCACTGAGCTTTAATTTTCAGCCTTGTCAAGGGCTTTAGAGAACCTTAATTCTGGATACCTCAGCTAAATTACTTGCTGACGGATGAGCAAATAATGGAGGACCTGAGAACCCTAAACAAGGTAAGGATTGTGGCTTGGCTTTTATTTCTTTCCCCTGCAAAGAACAGAGCCGTCTGTCCTGTGTTCCTTTCTGAGATGGGGGACTGTTTCATCCCAGTAGGCTTTCTGAAGTGACACAAGATAAGATTTAGCAAGAGGGTATCTCCTCCCTTCTATTTTGGTAGGTTTAATTAACCTAATTAAAATGACTGCTGTCTAACAATGTTACCTTTTGTCAGAACCAAGTGATAAGCCATCTTTCTGTGTTTTTTGTCTTCCCCTGCATGGCTGAACAGATGTTGGTACTGTTTTCTTTGAGATCCCAGCCTCTGTTCCAAGCCTTTGGGGGCTTTTCTTTTTTCTCCCCAATCTCACAGTACCTCATTAAATGGGGTAGGCTACAACGTGTATATTTATTGTTCAGTTTCTTCTAGATGTGATTATCCTACTGCTTTCTTGCTAACTGCTTTAAGGCTTATGTGATTTCTTATATTAGAGGCTGCTCATTAAGGCTTTTGATGATGTTAATGGTGCGTGCCTTTTGTGGCAGCTGTAGAAGTCTTGCTAATGATCCACATCCTGTGTTTGGCAAAACCTGAGAGCAGTTGGATCATACTCAGAGAACGGAGCGTGTCAGATGGGTTTGGTGTGGTGGACAGTCAGAATGCTCTGAATAAGTTCAGTTTCTGGACCTTTAGTGTTATGAGACAATCTGCACCTCTAGCTGCTTATGGAATGGTGCTCTGGTTTTGTTATGCCACTTAGCTGTACATTAAAAAAAACCCACACATTTAGAATATGGGAAGAAGGACCACATCTAAAGTCGTTACATCCTTGGCCATTGTCAGATCACTGACACTTTCTCTGTTCTCTTTCTATGCAGCTTAAATCACCCAAGAGACCAGGTGAGTTAACAGTGGCACTGGAACTTGTTCACAACTTGCTGTTTTGAACAGAGTTATACTGTAGGCATCTTGACTGTGTAATTTGGCTGTGTAATTGTTTTGACTGTGTAATTGCTGTTCTTTGTGTAGTTACTGTGGCTAATGGGGGCCCTGTGGAGTCTCACAATCTCTTATGAAGTTTGGGGTTGGGAAGGGAACGATGTGTATCTTTAGGTGTCTGAGGCATTTGGGCAGTGGGGGACAACTTAAAACATGAAGCAATCTGGATGTGTAGCAAGATTTTTTTTCTCTCTATTCATATGTGTCTGGACAGCTTATGTCTGTAAAGCAAATAGAGGATTGAGAATTGCCAGTTTTTGGGTTTAGCTCTCCAGGTGTGTCTGTACACTTCACTTCAAGATAGTGGTACTAACATGCTGGAGTAATCCTGACCCTATTTTATTAGTACATTATGAGGTAGAAGTAAGACAAAACCAAGCAAGTAGTGTTTATCACCTACCTATACATACTGCAGTTGCTTGTGTTTATCACTTACCTATAATACTGCAGTTGCTTGATCTGTCTCAGTAAATGTTACAATTTATGTAAGCGAGGCCAAGGCTGAATCAGTCATCCTGAAAGAAAGTACCTTTCTAAGGACATTCGGGTTTGTAGCTCTCTGTGCTTATTTCTGCTTAATGTGGCCACGTTAAATGATTCTGCAGTCAGATGTGGTGCTGCATGGTGGACGTGTGCTAGTCTTTAATGGTCTGTTCTCTCTACTCAGCCTCTCCTTCCTCCCCTGAGCACCTCCCAGCTACACCAGCAGAGTCCCCAGCGCAGCGGTTTGAGGCCCGGATAGAAGATGGAAAACTCTACTATGATAAAAGATGGTAAGTCCTGGTGAATTTCTGTTTTAATCATTCTGAGCCTTGTTTTGTGAAGAGAGAATGACTGCAGGGAGGAATTGCTTTATTAAGGAAGCCAGGGGTGAAATGTTTTTGAGCAGTTATTAGCTCTGTCCTCCAAGGGTGAATCATTATGGCTTTCATAAATAAGCGATAACGGAGTGTTCAGACTTCATAGACTTTCTGGAGTATCTGCTAGCTTGGAGACTTAAAAACAACTCCATAGAAAAAAGAAATTGTGCACTGTGACACTTGGGAAATAGTTCTGTCAAATCTAATGTCGTGTAAGAGAGCCACCATTGGTTGCAGTTTGGTGGAGCACTGAAGCTGCTCAGCTAAGATACAGAGTTCAGCGATTGCAGGTACGGCTGTTGCCACAACCCACATGCTCTGCTTTGTAGTACAACAGCTCCTCATTCCACGAGGTGGCAGAAGGAATGTTGTGCACCAGATAAGCACGATGAAAAAGATTTCTAATAACAAATCCTAACAGCCTTAAAAGATCAGATCCAACGCAGGAGGGACAGCTTCAGAATTGCTGATTGGATATAGCTCTAAGTTTTATGGGTGTTTAGCTGTGGAAGCCTCACAAAATGGAAAGAAAATAAGATTTCTGTGAAAAATTTATTAGTGGGTCTTAATCAGAGACATGCAAAACGAGATACTCAAGGAGGCAATCTAGTGCTTCTAAGCAGAAAGCAATTTCCAAGTAGCGTGCTTATTTGTAATCTGCTCTGTTGGCTCAAAATAATGAGATGAGGTTGTAATTTTCATACTAAAAATAAGTTTTGAATTTGTTGTCTAAGCAGCAACTGTCTTGTGCATTGGTCGTTTGCTTGTCTTCTGGTAGCAAAGTTTCATTGAGGATTCAGTGGATGCAGCTCTGATGAAAGCTGCTGCCTGGAGCTTAAACTTCCTTGGGGCACAAACCAGACATGAACAGGCTGCTCGTCACTTCACAGATGCTCTCAGAATCTAATTTTTGTGTAGAGCTACTATCCTGCAGTGTATATTTAGATGAATAAACAGTTCCTTAGAATCTTCAGCCATGCAGATTACTGTACTGTTGCATAACAAGAAGAACAGAGATTTGTGTATGTGCTCCAGAAGTAAATGTGAGAGCGCAGGAGCGGCTGCGTTTTCTGTTTCCTGAAGCAGCCAAGAAAGGACCATTATCTCAAAGTAGCAAATGTTTAATGTAGTAATGGCCCCCAAGGTCTTGCAGAGGCATTTATAAAAACCTGTCTTCAAAGCACAGACTTTGTGTAGGGAATTTCAGGATGTGGAATTAGACTTTCAGGTTCTTTGTCCTTGTGCTTATTCCATACTCTCCACCGGATCCTAAATTATGGTTCACAATAAAGCGACCATCTTACCATTTTGCTTTTAACTTTGCCTGCACACGACGATGCAGTGATTTCTTTCAATCTTCTGTTGGAGTTGAAAATCTCAGCCTTTTAGCAAAGCATTTTGTAGCAGTGAGGGAAATTATTTCTGCTTGTCTCACTTGTCACAGTGGGACGTTTTACGTATTGCAAAAGCAAGAGATGTCTGGAGCTTTTTCTCTTGAAAGCCAACTTAAATTCCCTTGCAATTTTTTCTTAGCTCTTTTCCTGTTGAATTCTATCCCTTTTGTTCCCCTGCAGGTGCATAAACTCAGCAAAAGGCTGAGGTTACTGAGGTTCACCAGATTGCCTCTGTTGACATGTATACCTGCATGCATGGAGCATGTGACAGCTCAGCTGTTTCCTTGAGCTCTCAAACTGACTTACTATCTGTACTTAGTTAACATAAATCTACTGATGGGCAGCAGCTTCATGTGTGTCTGACTTTGAAGTCCACTGATAATTGAAAGCTTTGAGTGAAAAATCAGTTCAGTGTCTGCGCCTGCACTGATTGCACTCAGAGTATTCATTTGCACTGTGTCTTCTGCACTTTGATTGTACCTAGGTGATCAATTCTCATTGCTTAAGCACTCACAGCATGTCATGCTAGGATGCTGCAGGACTGGCATTCCTGTCTTATCACAGTGAGGTCTAGTTTGGAATAGCTTATAGTTTCCCTTACATCAATTAATGGTCATCTGGGCTCAATGAAGTGCCATTCTTGGCTTGTGTCACTGCTGCTCTTGCATTGCCCTGGAACTGCTGATATCCTTTCTGTTAAAATGAGAGTGAAAGAATAATGGTTGGGCACAAGTGTGGAAAGGTTGCAGGATTTGTGATTACTTTGCCCAGGCCTTTGGTAATTAGTACTTCTGGAGCACTGAAAGCCAACTCTAGCATTTCTGTTACTGGCAAGAAATGAGAAAACTCGGAGTCCGTGAGCCAGGAGGGAGAGCCTGAGGAATGAGCTATTGGACGACTTCCATATTTACAGTATGATTGTTGTAGAAATAATTGTAAAGCTTATGCAAATGCGTGTGTTTTGGCAGCCAATCAGACTGTGGGGATTTGCATACTGAGTAGTTACTGAAAGAATCTGTGCTGATTCTGCAACTTGGATTTCCATGTCCAATATGAAGCACCTCTTGGTTAGGGTGAAGGTGGAAATACAGTTATGCTTTTATTTCTACAAAATACCTTGGTGCTTTCTTACCAAGATAATTTACTTGCCCATTGGTTTCATTATAACTGGAGCTGCCTGCAGAACTCTCCTAAGCAACACGAGCAGAAGCTGGGAGTCCTGTCCAGCACACTTTGCAGTACTTAGCAGAAACTGGTGAGGGTGAAGAAGGCCACTCCATGAAACTAAGCAATTTGGTTTGGGATTTTGAAGGTTTTTTACTTCCTTTCATACAAAGGCTCTGAGAGAAATATACAGCATGACTAAAATATGATCTAAAAGTGAAAAATGTGCTCAGACACTTCTACTTACTGGGGCTCTGTATCGCTTCTTAGAGTCAGTTAGCTATCACTTTGATGTGATTGGTGATATTTTCACAAAATAAGACGGTGTTAGGAATTTAAGGTGTTAAAACAGTAGACTGCACAGCTGCATTGAGTACACTTCAGATCTGTTGTGCCAGTGTTCTACTGATTTTTTTTTTTTTTTTTTTTTTTTTTGTGGGGGGGGAGTTGGAGAGGAAATGTGAATAATCCTTGAACATCTAATTTGCTCTGTAAGATTTTATCAGGTGTAATAGGGAGTTGGTGTCTAAAATCCATCCCATGTCTGAAGTGTGGAAGGCTAGTTTGGCTAGCTATTGAAATATGGGCTTATTGTGAATGTGTGTCTTATCTTGTGTCTTGGTGCTCTGCCCCTGCCTCTTTCAGATATGAAATCTGTTTTTAGTAATCTGCTTTGGAAATTGAATTCAAACTGAGAGAGCTTCATGCATTCTGAAGGTGCATTTAAATGCCAAGTGTGTGTAGGATCAGATCACAGCTGTGTTGCAAAGAGATGGGAAAAGTGGCATGGAAAGCAAAAAAAAATAAAAAAAGACTTCATATTTATTCTATCCAAATACTTGTAGAATCCTGACTTTATCAATCTTGCTATTGTTTACTTCTGCAGTCTCTGGACGGCAAAGGGTTTCACGTACTGTCTTTCTTTAATTTTTGCAGGTACCACAAGAGCCAGGCCATTTACCTGGAGTCTAAAGAGAACACTAAGATCAGCTGTGTCATCAGTTCTGTGGGCGCCAACGAGGTAGTGGGCTTCTCCTTGCTCACAGGAGTGGGGAAAACTGTGGGTTGCTTTAGGCAGGCAGGCAGCTGTTTGCTAGGGACTAAGAGAATATACTGCTTTCTGGAAAGATGTAATTGTGTAGTGTATGAAGAAGTTGAATAGAGGATGACACTGAATTGACATCTCTTCTTGAGGCTTCCTGCGTCTCTAAAGCATGATACTACATTTTGCAAGTAGTGGTTTGGCAAGCAGGAAGAGTGAGAAGAACTGTCGTGTTGCATCTCCTTGATGCTGCATTGGAAAGTTCCATTTGCATTACTAAAAGGACACGCAGCTCCTATTAATGCAGAGTAAAAGTAAATCCCATTGGGTTGCCAGGAGAGAATAAGGACAAACATTGTCACCAAATTTAGTTCCTCTGAGGGGAGAAAATTCTTCCTGCTCACCTGGGTATGTATATTGTAAAGTGTGCTGGCATCATTCATCACCTGCATGGGAGATGGGGGGGGTGAGTCATTTGTCAGAGGCAATTTCCTGTTGGCTAATGATAAAGACTTACAGAAGCAGGTGAAGAAAGAGATGTGTGCTGAAGATTGATGTGAATCTCGTTGCAAAGTAAGCTGACTGTTTGAGCAGCCTGTTAGTTGGGCAAAGAGAGCAGGTTATTTCTTGAGCTGAGATTCTTAGCACTTTGAGGAAAGAAACAATAGACTCAAATGCAATTCTCTTCAATCAGGCAATAAAGTAGCTTTAATTTGTTTTGGCAGTTAAGGGAAACTGCTTCATTTCAACAAAATGAGTTGCATATGGGATATGCTTTGTATCACAACTGTTCTCCTTGCTGTAGCAGTTATGCTCAGTGGCTGTTTACTGAGATGAGGTGGCAGCATGTTAGCAAACGTAGCACTGCTAATTTGATTAAAGTTATTACTATTGACTTACAACAATAAAACTCTCAATCTTATGGGAGCAGCTTACCTGAAACCCGAGGAAAATGCAATGTTTCTTATTGCATGTATTTCACTTTAAAGTGACACAGTAGGTATTGGTTTTTTTTCTGGGAGAAGGCATGGCAGTTAGTTTCCTGCAATGGGCTATCACAACAGTACAAAAGCAAAAGAGATGGGAACAGAATACTGAAATGAGAACGTGTCCTTAGGAGTGCTCTGTGCACCTCAGCTTTTGTTGCTCATTCAAGTGGAGCTGCCAAACTGATCTCCCAGAGTCCTGCATTGAGTTAGGGGCAAGAAGGCAAACCTCAACTTGTGGTAGACTGCAGTCCTAATCTGACAGCACTTGGAAGTCCAGTCGGTTCATAACTTGATAGCATTTCTAATGGAAGTGAGCTCAGTTCAAAGGAGCTGTACTAAAGGTGCTTCTGCAGATTGTCTCCCCACCAGCATGTCTGTAAACTTCGAAGTAAGAAGCCTTAACTGAGAAACATAACATTGTGGCATAAAATGGCTTCCACATGGCTGGAGAAAGGAAGGAATTGGTTAGCAGTGTATCAGAAGTCTCCTCCTTCACGTGAAGATCAAAAATTAGTTTTGTGAAACCAGGCTTGAATTTTGGAATTGACCATAGGCCTCTCCAGCACTCACAGCTGGGATGATCCTATCTAAAATAAATAAGAATTCCACGTGGATTCCTTGGAATCTGAGTCAAACTTCTGCTCTGGTGGAAGTCATTGGCCAGACTCACAGAAAAGTTCAGCTTCTGCGTTCTGACAGTAAGAACCTCTTCAGTAGGTGCAGGAAGGGGTTTTCATCCTGGGATTTATTCAGCAAGCTCAGTTTGTTGCAAGTTATGATGTAAACTTGCAAGCTTGTTTTCCTTTACAATTTAGGAATCAAAGAAGAGAAGAGCACAGTTTCTTTCTATTCCCCTTGTCCTTCGGTTCTTTAGAATTAATAGATGTGCTCTTCTGATTTCTGACTACATTTTGTGTCTAAAACATCAGTTTTAAGTTCAGAAAGTCTCAATTCTTTTATTCTCCTTAATCGTGTGACACATTTTAGGGCTAATTTTACTGTTGTGGTCACTGAAAATGGATTTTGCTTTTTCCTACTAAATAAAGCTTAAAGAAGCAGTAGCTTTGATAAGGCAGTGTACCATTCCATCGTATCCTGATGGAATGTGAAGCTCTGCACCTATTTGCTATTGTGTAAAGGCACTCAGTTTGCAGCTGGAGGAATTCTTTTGGTTAGAAAAGCCCACCAAACACTGGGAATGTTACAACAGGGACGACTGTCAGAGAAGGTGGGTTTTAATTTCTCCAGGGAAATAACTGAAGTGCAAATGCAGGCAAATATTCAATTTATTTTATACCGAGGGCTTTTCTAGTGAGGTCAGATTATAATTAAAATAACAGTTAAATCAATATACCACATTAGGCCTGTAGCTAATGATATCCAGAAAAACAGTTTGAGATAAATTAGTTTCTGACTTTACAGCCCCTTGCAGAGGGAAATACTGGGCTTCTGTTCTAAAGTACTCCATAACTCAGAGCTGGAAGACTTGTATTTTCCATGTATATATATATTTAGTCATTTTAAATGCAATAATAAAAGGAAGAGGAATTTTGTTCAGATTTGATTTTTAAAATGCCATTGTTTGGGTCCAAACTTCTGTGTTATTTGGGTCTTAGAAATGATTTTCATTTATAAAAATTGACTGAAGGGTTGCTTACATGGGAAGTAATTTGTCCTTTGAAATGTGCTGTATGTCTGCAAGCCATACGAATCCTTCCATGCAGGTATTTTTAAAAGAGGCCCTTTTATCTTCAGGTACAATTGTTTAATAAATTGTGAGAAATGCTTCACTGAACAGAATCTGAGTAAGCTTTTCACTTGACTAATAGCCACTTGTCTGAGCAAATCCCAGGATAGATGATTTGTATGATCTGTGGATCTGGAGGGCCTTATTTTTGATTAGGTAAGGCTTAATGCCAGGGTTATGGTGAGAGCTGTAGCAGAAGGAAACTTTGCTTTCTTGATGAAGCTTGGGAAGAGTAATTATTCTTGATGACTGTTTTGAGCAGAGAGTTGAAGTGGTGAAGTCAGAAGCGTTAGCAGAAAACTAATGTGGGAAGGGAGAAGGAATTAACCAAAACATCCTGCACCCTGAATAACGGAGACGTTCAGATTCTCAGTGAGAACATCTGAAACATTGGGCTGCATATTACTTACAATGGGGTTTTTCCCTTTTTTTCCCTAATCTGTTCCCCCTGCCTAACTCTCTCTCCTGCAGATCTGGGTGAGGAAAACCAGTGACAGCACAAAGATGAGAATCTATCTGGGACAGCTGCAGCGAGGTGTTTTTGTGATTCGTCGGCGATCAGCTGCATGACTGTATGCTCTTCCTTGGTCCTTTTTTTTTTTTTTTTTCCTTGTTTTTTTTATTAAAACCAATAGAGAAACCTCTAATGGGGTATGGCAGTCTGTTCACTCTCATCTTAGAAGCAGAAAACGCTGTCATAACCTCTTATGAGACAGTTTGTGGCTGGCCACATTATTCCATGTAGTCCTGAAATCTCGGTGATACACAAACACTGCCCTGGACTATTTCTGGACTTTGCATCAGGCTGCTGTATGCTTTTTTTTTTTTAATATCTATTTTGGATGACTATTTAACAAGGTTTGCATCATACTTTTTTTCATCGTTGTTTCATGGAGCACAGATTGGACTTGTATGTTGAAAACAGCCTAATGTTTGTGTTTTGAATCAGACCAACGGAAGAAACTTTTTTTGTCAAGACCTGAGGTTGGTTGTTCTTCTTGGCTTTGATATCTTGCAAGGCTCAGGATGTCGGGCAAAAGGAGAGGAATCCTGCCAACCTTCAGCTGCAGCTGAGGAGTGCATCTGTACTATCTGGTGTGCAACATCAGCTTATTGGATGAACTGCTGAAGGACTTGAGTGCTGAGGCTTTTTTGGGGAAGTCTGATCAGTTTAGCAAGTGCTGAAAATCAAGTTGATTTTAATATAGCTAAGCAGTCACACGTGGCTAATCCAAAGCATCCATTTCTCTTCACATTAAAAAACCTTTCAATGAACAAGCACAGAGTGTGTCTTATACCTAGATTCCCTGGAATAGGCAGATGAGGATAAACCAAAGGCTTGGTTAACTGGACTTTGCACATACAAAGACTGCAAGTGTGGTACAGAGTGGAAAGCTGCCTTAACGTGCTTTTAGCATACACCTAAAACCATCTTTCCCCAAAGCACCATACATACGTTTGTCTTTGAAGGGTGTTCCAATTACTGGATGTAGTGCTGTATTTCTACATTTGTCCTCCAAAACCACAAGAGGTAAAATGTTCAGGAGATGATATTAGCTGTATTAACACCCTTCTGAGGTGTTTAAGGATCTGACTGGCATTCCTTCCTCTCAGTCTTCCTGATGGCTGAAACCACCGATACTGTGTGTGACTTTATTGCAGGAACTACACAGCCCAGTGACATCACTGCCTGAACTTCAGCTTCTGTGCAAATCAAGTCTGTGCTCCTTTTGGTTACTGGTCAAAAAGTTGTAATTTCTGCCTTTCCCTCTGTTTCGTTGTGAGTTATCTTTTGTTTTTGCTTTTCAGCTGCCTTCTTGTTCAGCATCGGTCCGGCCTGTTTCATATCTGGATAAATAGAGTATTTTAAATGACTGTTTCAATTTCTTTTACTCGCTGCAGTTGGGTGGCAGTCACATCCCAGTAACTGATGTGTGTACGTGGATCTGGAGGGGAGTGTCATGGCCGAGCTGATGCGTTGCATTTTTGGCTGAAGGACCTCACATACATTTGCTGTGCTTAAAAGTTCAGCTACATCTGAACTTCTAGTGGGGAGAAGGAGGATGTTGCAGTTTCCCACCCTTAAAAATGTGCCATCTTTGCTGCAGAGTTAGGTGGAACGCAGCAGGCTGTATTTTGTCAAGTTAACAGCATACTTAATGTAACTTAACATTCTGTGTGTGTGTGGCAAGGTTTTATATAAGGTGATCATGTACTGAACAGGATTTGTCACTAAGCCTTACAGTGATCATCACAGTTCTTATAATAAAAAGCATTAAGTAAATAGCAGGATGTTTTTCCTACCTTCATCATGTTATGAGCACACACACTGGGGGAAGTAGTTGAAAACGTGGAGTTTTGGGAGGATACCTTGCTGACCTGCTAACAGCAGATGATCTCTCTTTTGCTGTGATGTCTTTAAAGGCATTGGTAGAAACCTGGAAATGCAGCAGTTCTCTTAGAGCCAGTATATCGGTGCACATCACAGGAGCTTAATTCTATAGCTTCATCACTGCTGCTCAGTCTGAATCAACATCAGCTCACCTTCCCTATCCTTAGGCAGAAGAGGGAGGAAATAACAGCTGTGCTCACAATCCCAAACCTGCCTTTCCATTGCTGTGGTCTGATGTTGTGAGGTTTGCAGTGGGAGGGGTGACATCTTCCCACTCCCAAATCAGCATCTGAATGGTCTCCAAACCCCTGTGGGACTGTTGCACTGTTTCCTTCTCTAACCTGGTGTTGATTCAGAGCAATGTGGATCTGATCTGGTTTGCAAACACTTTGACGGCGAACTCGTGCTGTTTTCACACTGATTTTGAATGTTCAGAAAGGATTGTACAAAGGTTGTAATAACTCCTGTCTGTTCTTTGCCCATGGCCTATTTCCCCACTGCCCCTGAATTACCTTTGAAATTTAATTTCTGTTTTTAGCGTGGGCCTGTAGCCCCCTTTTTGCTCATATTAAACTACTGCATGGGAGGTATTTCATTTTAATTCTGCTTCATAATTCCAGGTTTTCATGAAATGGATGTCTTGCTTACCATTGCTGATCACTGTGAAAAATCAGTCCGTCCCGTCTGTCAAAGTAAACAAATATTGCATCCTGTTTTTCCAAGCAGGCTGCTGTATAATGGCCTGTGCCATTACAGGCTGCAAAGGCTCAAAATGCAGTGCCTTACTGTGCGCTCAGGAGAGCAGCAGGTTTCTTTCATCCTCGAGGGATGCTCCAAATGCTCAGGGTGTGCCTTGTTTGATCAAATGTGTGGATGTCAGTGGCAGAAACGAGAATGTGCTGCTGGTTGGGAGAAGCCCAGTTACCCCAGGAGATGGACACAGTCTTTCCTCGCTTCTAAGAGAAAATTGGGGTTTTTTTGCCTGTTATCTGTCTAACAGCAGTCTTTTGAAAAACTCAAATCCTCCGTGAACAGAAATGGCTTTGTGGGTGTGAAAATGCTTCATCCTCATTATTAACAGTGTTTAAAGTAAATTCAAGAGGTGGTTTTAACTGCTGGCTATAGAGGTTTTTAAAGAAGGGTGAACTTTCTGCTGATAACAGATTTTTCTAAGGGTTAAACTGTAGCTGGCTGGTAGCTCCTGTTTGGCACTATTGTCATTACACTGAGAAACAGACTGCGTGTCTGCTGAGGAAAGAACCAACACATTATTTAGTACTTGATCAGCCATTAGATACTGAAATGTAAAGGAAGACAGATCAGCCAACCAACTTCCAGTGACTTTTTGACATCGCGCTCACTGAAAAGTTTCAGAGATGTTTTTACCAGGATGAATGCTGATCCAAGAAATTGTCTTACTCAGCTCGTGCACTTTGCCTGTAAGGAGACAGTGATGTAGCAGTGAAAGCCCTGAGTGTTTGCAATTTTCCATGTTACTGGAGCACTTACAGAAATGAAATCTAAAAGAGCCAGAAATTGTTGTGACCTTTGTGAATAACTGTGATTCTTCCCCTGTGGAAAAAAAAAAAGGTGGTTTGAGACACCTTTGGGATTCTTATTCTGCAGAAGCAAACAGAGCCAACATGAAGTGATTGAGAAGATCTGGATGTTTGCGGTGTGCTGTTCCTGCTTTCACTTTGTCCAGTTTGAAGAATCAAACTGTAATATGCTTTTAAAGCATTCAGGAGACAAAAGTAGATGTGCTGGATGAATGGAAGGCTCAATCCACATTTTGTGCAGTTAAAAAATTCCACTATTTTGATAACGTTTAATTGTCGAAATGTATAAATGGGGGTTGGAGCTTGATGATCCTTGAGGTCCCTTCCAACCCAGGGCCATTCTATGATAAATGCAATGCACTTTTAACAGTGTATTTTGAAGCAGGATAGGCGTCTAAGCTCTCAACGTATGAACAAGGCTCTGAGCAGAAGTACAGGAAGAGTTAATGAAGTCTTGGGATCTGAAACATCCGTGCTTGGAGCAGAGCTGGTCAATTTTAGGCCATCAGAACCCATAGATTTAACACTCTAGAAACTGCTTTGAGTTATTTAATCAATCCTGGATTTGCCTCTCTTGCAAACCATCCATTCCTCACTATGCCTGAGGTTGCTTTGTGGCTTTTCACTTAATTCTATTCTTCATCCACGTGCTCTATCCTAAATCCTGAGAGGAAAACATACCAGCACAGAAAGTGATGAAGCATGTGTTTTTCATTTCACTTTATTAATGTTCCTTACTCTTATTGAGTTGGAATTCTTCTGACAGTGATTGCCTTCAAATCTCTCCTGTTTATTTCATGTCTGTGTCAGGTAATGAAAGCTAATGATCTTTAATTAAAATGACTGCAAATGTAAATCAGTGTTAAAAATTGCATCTTCAGGTTTTTGCTTGCTTATTTTGACCTTTTTGGGAACCAGTGTTCCAAACCCCATATATCAGGAGGCATTGGGTAGTGTAGAAGATTGAATACTAACAGCAGAAAATCAGTTAATGTGGTTGTATGAACTGGTATGAACACTGGAGGCAAATGTTCTGTTAGAAGGGATTGCTGTCATAGTAGAAGTTTCACCCATTAGAACTGGGAATTATTAAAGCCCTTGGGTTAGGAGTGTCCTGAAGAGCATGAGGCATGGCAGAAAGGTTTTGCTTAGATGTTTTGGTTGTGTGCACTGTGGTAGTGCTGATACGTTACTCCTGCAGTGTTGGTTTGGCCTCACTTTGTATCAAAACAGCTTGGCAAAACTTTCCAGAGTTCCCAGCCCTCCCTCATTAGTCATTAGTCATTAGTCTTGTTCTTCCTTAAACAATTCAGAACTGTTGTTTTTTTAATACTGACATTCTGAGGTCCATAGGGAGCAGCATGTGGCTACCCTCTGCTACCTGCGTGCCGCAGACCTTTGGATTGTATTCCTGTACTGTGTCTTGTTATAACACTCTGTTACAATGCTGTTGCATATTTACTTCAACTGCAAAGCGTTGCTACTTTTCTTTAATTAATTTGTGAGTGTTTTTACAGCTTTTGTATCCTTTTGTTGCCAAACACCCTGCTGAATCAACCTGGTGCCTCACATGAAGACTGATGCTGGAGGAGTGTGGTGTGTTGCCCAGCAGGTTCAGTGTAACTGCAGCACGTGATGCCTTTGGTAAGTGCTTGATGACCAAGGATGTGGTCTGCTCCTGTGACTGTGTTTGTTGCTTGTCTTGCTGTACTACTCACTCCGGTGAGCTGGTTGTGCTTCCAAGAGGCTGTGAAGATGATCACAAACATGCAGCTGTTGTGTATCTGATAGTGCTTGATTAGCTGTCACCTATTCCCTTGTGGTCTCCAGGGAGCTGTTTTCTCTCAGGAACCTACTGCTGTAATATTAGGGCAACATGCTGGAAAGCTGGTGAGGGTGAGCTTTGCCTGCTTGCTGCTCAACCCAACCAGCATCACCAGAGCCTGCGGAAAGCCTCCCTCTTCTCATGGGGCTGGGTTTTGTGCTGCCCTCTGTCTCACTTGATTGGCCCCTGGAGGCACCACTCTCCATCGAGCCAACAAGAGGCAACTAGGATGAGGTAATGGCCTCAAGCGGTGCTGGGGTGGTTCAGGTTGAATATTAAGAAACATTTCTACTCAAAGTGGTGATGCAGTGGCACAGGCTGCCCAGGGAGAGATGGGGTCACCATTCCTGCAGGTGTTCCAGAACTGTGGGGATGTGGCACTGAGGGACATGATCAGTGGGCATGGTGGGCTGGGACTTGGCGATTGTAGAGGCGTTTCCAACCTCAGTGATTCAGTGATTCCATAAATGCTGCGGCCTTTGGGGTGGCTGTTGCAAAGAGCACTGGAAACGCTGTGACTTATCGGTGTCAGATCTGCTCTTGTGCTGTTAATTGGCTTCATGAACCACTTAAATGATTTTGGGGAAGACCTCAATCCCCAGCACAACCTTGCCACCCCTCTTTGCTTACCATTGCTCGAGGGCTTGGCTGATGGTAGTGATGCTGGAAGCCTGCTGCAGGCACAGACGGTGTGCTCTCCCTTGCCAAGGGGAAAGCAGACAGCTGCAGCCTTACTGTGCACCACACACTGCCAGGGGGAGGCAGAGGCTGAGGCTCAGTGGGACCGTGACAGCATGAAGGCACGCAGTCAGGATGCTGTTTACATTAGTGACAAAGGTTTCCATTGCTTAATCAATTGAGTTGATCAGAGCTGAGATTCTGTGTTTTCCACAGGTCTCAGTCTGCAACTCATTCAGGTTGACCTGTGTGTTTCATCTCCTCACCCCACGTACTTTGCTCACCGTGCTGTTATCCACTCTCATTTCCAATTTCACACTGATATGCTCTTGACGTATTTATAAACGAATTCTTATGTCAATCCACTAAAAAAACAACCAAATACGTTCCAGTGAAATATTTCTCTACTCTGTCTCCTGTTGCTGTGACAGTCTTGATTGCTACTGAGCAAAAAGGGTGGCAGAAGCTCGTGTCAGCACCAGAACATCCTGCTTTCTGCATGGTCAGTGCTGTGAAGACCATCCAGAGCCTGCTGCTGTCTGACTTGGCAGTGATTTTATCCATACCGTATTTTTGATAGGCAAATCTCAAAGGCTTCTACAGAGAGAAGTAAATGAGAACGCATATGTGCTCGCTCAGCTGGGGAAGCTGAGGCATAGGAGTGCAGTGATGAGCTGAGGATGAAAACAGTTCCCTCCAGGTCTCTTAGCTGAGCTTTCCTCAGGGTGTTGGGGCAGTTACATCAGAACTTCATGCCTCTCAGTGTATCATCTCTAGATTTATCTTCTTCTCTGTCTGGCTGGGCAGGATGAGGCTCAGCCTGGAATGAGTGACTGGGTGGTTTCTGTGTAATTAGTCACCACTCATCAGCTGGCCTCTAGTAGTTGGCTATAAGAAGCTAGTTGTCTGTCCTTAGTAAAATGGCCTGAGCCACAAGAAAGGAGCATTTTTTCTTTGCAGTGGGTGGGGGAAATGAGAATGGTCTGTTAATGTGATCAGCTGACAGATGGTAACTCACAGGGGATAATTAACTGTTTGCTGGTACAGGATGTTGAGTGTGTAACAATGCTGTCAGTAAAGACATCAACACAAGGAGAGGATTGGGTGTGTGATACGGCTCAGAGAGGAGCAGAGCGCGAGCTGACTGCAAGGTAATGCTAAGAGGAGGATCTCTCCCTGCAGTCTGGAACTAACGAGGTAGAGACAATTAAGTCCATCTTGCTGAGGGCCAGCAGCTTTCTGCCTCCTGCCTGTGGCAGCATGGAGCTAACGGAATGGAAAGCTGCCTGACATCTGGAGTGCTGGGAAAGTTTTCTGCCTCCAGACTGAGGAGAAGGGGAATATATTAGGAAAAAATTATGGGACTTGTAAGTCTGGTCTGTCGAGAGCATTGAAGTAAGGAGCATGTCTCCTGACCGACTTTTCTCCTTAGGAGAGAATGAGCTGCAGCGAGTGAGCAGCAGCAGAGTGACATGATTTGGTGGCCTGTGTCACCAAGACAGCAAGTGTGCTCCCCGGGTCTGTCCTGCCTGCAGGGCTGTCTGCTATTTTAAGAGTAGAAGACATGGAAATGATGTTGTTTGCAGGCAGCTCTTATTCTTCCTGCTGCAACAAGCTCTGGGAGGGTGGAGGGAAAGCAACCTCTGTGTCTTCTTGTGCTGCTTCTCCATATATTCTCAAAATCCTTGTTTCTAAACACAGCTGTCTCAGCAGTGGGGGTTAAGCACAAGTGCATGTGGTGCTGGCAGGATAAGGAGGATGACCAATGAGTTGGAAACCCCTCCTTTCCTTTGGATTTCGAGGACTCCGTGTACAATTTAAAGGAGGGGAGGAAGTCGTCTGTACTGAAGATTTGTCAAACTTGTTCCTGGCAGATAGGTTGGTTTTATCGAGTGGCTTGACATGTAATTCCATGCAGTGTATAGATGTTTATCCGATGTTTACTCAGAGGAAGAGATTTCCTGCCCATTCTAAAAATTAAACTTGGTGTAACAGTGCGTTTGCTCAGGGAAAATGAATGTGAAGATGCTGTCAAAGTGTCAGGTCTGTCTGGAACAAGGGTCCTGCAGGAGACAAGTGGCATTAGTGTGTTCAGAGATGTTGCATTTAAAATACCAAAGTGCTCAGTCTTTGGGGAGCCGTGTTAATTGAACTAAAAGAGATGCAAAGCCCAGAAGGGAGGTGGTGTTCACATCTGAAAAGGCAGAAATGCTTGCGAGTGAGAGAGTCAGAAGAGGAGATTCCTGCTTTCAAATGACATCAGAAGGATGTGAGTAATTGTTCTGAAATTAGGGTTTTCCACTTGAATCATTTTGTGGAGCTCCAGTTATCTGAGGGCTGCTCTGAAAGTAATGCCTCCTATTTTAGGATGTCAGCACATGCCATCAGAAGCAGATGGTGGTGGTATGGTAGTAGAGGCTGAACCTTCCCACCAGTATCCCATTATGTTTTGTTGCTGTGTGACAGATGGCAGCAGAGGGGCACTGACACAATGGCGTTCAACATGGAAGTGTGGATGAAGCAAAAGTATGCAAAAAAAACAAAGGCAGCCATTGACATTCATTGATATTCGCTGGGTATCAATAGGGACCAAATAGTGGATGTTAGCACAGAAAGTTGGACTGTATGGGCAACATTTTCCTCACAACAGTGCCATTGTAGCAGCTGTGGAAGACCATGTGCCAGATAACACTGTCTCTTCTCTGAAGGCTCAAAGCTTTTACAACAGTGAAGTAATTATTCTGAGTGTGGGGAAACGAAGGCAGGGTGACGGTGGCTGCTGCAGCCCACACCCAGAACTGCTGGCAGAAGCTTGCTGTTTGCCTCAGCCTTCAAGGAAGCAAACCCATCTACATCTGTTAAGCACCCCTTCTGCACAGAAGTCCACTGATTTCATAAGCCTTGCCTCTGCCTTGTGTAACGACTGGCTGGAAGAGCAAGTCAATATTGCTCACGTTGAGGTTTGGCCTTGTTAAATACAGATAGCCTGCTGCAGACGTGTTGTTTGTGCCAGGGGTCAGCATAAGCAATGCCTGGAGTTTGCTTTTTTCAGAGCAAGCTTTCTGTCCTAGCAGTTTGTTTTGGCCTTGGACCCTTTCTCTGCTGCCGTGAGCTTAACAAGACCTTCTGTCATTCTCCAGGGAAGCTTTCGCACTCAACGCTGCGGGTTTGAATTGGCTTTAAATAAAAGGTGTTCTGTTTCTGAAATGCCCTGCTCTTCAGAGCACTCTGTGTGCAATACAAACAGCCAGCAGACAGAGCCGTTCCAGGTGAAGTGCCCAAGTGCGGTGACGTGGCAGAGAGCTGCAGGGAAGTGTTTGCAATTGAGTCCCAAAGGAAAATGGCTTTGTCTGAAAACCCACCATCTGCAGGTGATGGCTGAGTGTCAAGGTGGGTCTTGTTGATTCGTTGGGGTGGGTGGTTTGTTCCCTGCTTCAGTGCTGAGCAAGAAGGAGGAACAAGCAGTAAAGAGGAGATGAGAGCTGAGAGGAAGGAGTTTAAAGCCGGCTTCTGGCTTTTTTCCCTCTGCTAACGCATTGTCTCCCTGTATCTAAGCCACTTGAATTTGCAGCTTGCGTGACTTATATCCTGTGAGGAGACTTATAGCCTCGAGAACTCAGCCTGGCTTCGCGGTTATGTTTGCAGAGTGAAAGCCGGGTCAGGAAGGCAGATTTGTAGGGCGGGTGAAGGGAGCTGTACAGCTGGGCTGAGGACATCAGCCTTCCCACCAAGCCATGCAGCTCTGTGTGGAAGGATGACCTGTGTCCTGTGGAGCCCGTCCCGAGGAGGGGGAGATGAAGGAGTGTGCCTGCTCAAGGAGCAAGGCAGGGGGGATGCAGAGCTGATGAGCTGCCCTGAAGCAGCTCTGGAGGCTTAAATACCTTGTGCATCCAAACATGGTGTGTCTGTGGCCTGAAAATCCATCCTCTCCTCCTGTCAGCAGGTGACACCGTGGCTTCAAACAGCAGCTCTGTGTGTCTCATGTAACCGTGCTACCTCTAAGCTCCTCCAGCCTGCGTCTCCTGGCATCTCTCCAGTCCCGAACAAGTGAATTCATTTCCCACTTGATAGCAGCTAGAGCAGCTCCTTCCAGCATGGGGAGCCCTGCCTGCATGCTCTGCTGAGCAAGGAGAGTTCTTGGAGATGGCTGTGCAGCTCCCTGCTGTGCCTCAGAAGGATATATCTATATTTTTAGGGCTTTCCCCCACTGCCCCCCTTATTTGAAATAGGAAGAGAGAAGATTATGGCACTTGATGATTTAATCAACATAATCTCCAGATAAAACATGCTTCTGTTATACTACTGGGAGATGCTCATTTATGCTGGCATGCTTCTCCTAAGGTAAATTAAATCATTAGTTTTAAGACTGGATTAGCTACGTGCATCTTAAAAAGGCAGTTCAGTAGTTATAAAAGCTTCTCAGCTTGGTGTTTCTTGGAAGTCATCAAACTCTTTTAACACAAGAGTCACGAGACATGAAATAGAGATGCAGTGCTGAAATGTTCAGTGCCCTTGGTGCTCATGCAGGGTGCTCAGAGCCAGCTGCCTCCTGCCCTGCTCTCAAGCCACTCTTCCAGCTCATTGGTTCCATGAGGAGCTTTTGGCCCAGGGCTGGGGGGTAGCAATTGCTCCTTCAGTCCACCCTGAATCCTGAGCACCTGTTCTCCACTGCAGGGCTGAGCAGAGGTGTGTGCATTGAAGGAGATCTGAGCTGATCACTGCAGCATGGGGAAATCCAGGACGATGCATTAACCTGTTCTTGGCAGTGCACCTGAGCACTGCATAGCCCAAATCCTGGGTGATCAGCTGGTCTGTTACTGCCCAGAGCAAAGAGTAATGATGGAGGCCCTCTTAGCCATTTCTGGGCTTTTATGAATGTGATAACGATGTGCTGTGTGCATCCACTTTTCAGCATTTACCTCCCCAGTGCTGCCTGCGCATTAATGCTCTCCATCCCTGGAGGATTGTGCTGCCCCTGTCTGTGCATTTATTATGCATCTGGGTGTGGGGCTGGGCTGTCATAGGCACAGATGGAGGGAGCATGGAGCTGTGTGACACCCGGGGAAGCTGATAGCTGGCTGAACGCAGACAGAGGGTGATGGTCAATGGCTCTATGTCCAGGTGGAGGCCGGTAACAAGTGGTGTCCCCCAAGGGTCTGTCTTGGGACCGGTGCTCTTTAACATCTTTATCAATGACATCGATGAGGGAATTGAGTGCACCCTCAGCAAGTTTGCTGACGACACCAAGCTGAGTGGTGCGGTTGATACGGTGGAAGGAAGGGATGCCATTCAGAGGGACCTCGACAGGCTGGAAAGCTGGGCTCGGGTGAACCTAATGAGGTTCAACACGGCAAAGTGCAAGGTTTTGCATTTGGGCCGGAAGAACCCCAGGCACCCGTACAAGCTGGGAGGAGTGGTCCTTGAGAGCAGCTCGGCAGAGAAGGACCTGGGGGTCCTGATGGACGAGAGACTCAACATGAGCCAGCAGTGCGCTCTGGCAGCTCGAAAGGCAAATGGGATCCTGGGCTCCATCAGGAGAGGGGTGGTCAGCAGGGACAGGGAAGTGATTGTCCCTCTCTACTCGGCTCTTGTGAGGCCCCATCTGGAGTACTGTGTCCAGGTGTGGAGCCCTCAGTACAAGAAAGACATGGAGATTTTGGAAAGGGTCCAGAGGAGGGCGACTAAGATGATCAGGGGGCTAGAGCACCTCCCCTATGAGGACAGGCTGAGGGAGTTGGGCTTGTTCAGCCTGGAGAAGAGAAGGCTGCGGGGCGACCTCATTGCAGCCTATCAATACCTGAAGGGAACCTACACCCAGGAGGGGAGTAAACTCTTCATAAGGGCTGACAATAGCAGGACTAGGGGAAATGGATCCAAGTTGAAGGAGGGAAGATTTAGGTTGGATGTTAGGGGGAAGTTCTTTACGAGGAGAGTGGTTAGGCCCTGGAACGGGCTGCCCAGGGAGGTTGTGGATGCCCCGTCCCTGGACGTGTTCAAGGCCAGGTTGGACGGGGTCCTGGGCAACCTGATCTAAATGTGTATGTTTGGTGGCCCTGCTAGGCAGGGGGGTTGGAACTACATGATCCTTGAGGTCCCTTCCAACCCGGGTGATTCTGTGATTCTGTGATTCTGTGAACTTGGGATTGCACAGCTAAGTCAGGCTGCTGTGGCTCCCATTTCTCTAATAGAAGGGTCATTAAAAGTGAGACAAGGAGCCAGCGGAGAGGATCCATCTGGGTTCCTTGAAAGGTGCAGAGCAGCATCAAGGTTCAGAGATGGACTTTGCTGCTCTCAAGCTAGCTGAAGGCATTTGGTTCTGTGCTCACTGAGAATTGGTACAGTGTGAGGTGATACCTCCATGCTGCTCCTTCTGCTTGCCTCGTGCTGTTCTGTTGGTACCAGCAGGGCAGCCAGTGCCTCGCTGTGATTCCCACAGCTGATCTCTTGAAATCGTGCATCTTTCTCTGCTTTGCTTCGTCTCCCTGAGCCATCTGTGGCACCATGTGCTCCGGTTGGAGGGGCTCTGACTGCTGGTGTGTGTGCTGGTGGCTCTGGAGACACAGGCAGTCCTAGGGCAGCTCTCTTGTGCAGCACTTACCATTCTGCTGCTGTCTGACAGTGTGGTGCAAAAAGAAAAAGCAAGTCCTCATCGCTTCCCAAATTTCCTTTTTCCTATTGGAATACACAGAGGCATTTTTCTGCTTGGGTACCTGGAGGTGAGTGTGCCTTCCATGGAGCAGAACGTTTGCAGGTGATTTATTGCAAGATGTAAAGGCAGGTGTGTGATAAGTTTAGAATGGGGCAGCTTCTGGAGGCTTGTAGTTTTTTGAGGAATAAAAGCAGTTGAAAGGTCCCTTTGCTGCCCTATAGAGGGGCCCGTTGGTGCACTCAGGTTCTTTTCCCCTTGCAGCACCTTCCTGCATCCCCTTTAGCAAAGGGGCTGTGCTCCCACCCAGAGGGGAGCATTTGCAGGCTTAGAGGCTGAGCAGGAAGAAGCCCAGCACTGTGCCGGCGTGGGCAGGTCGCTGCGTTACTGCAAAAGGAGATGAAAAGATCCCCAAATGGTATTTGTTGTTTCTGACTGCAGACATCAAGGATCTGTCACTGACGGTGCAAAAGGGGAAAATATGATTTCTGGTTTGATCAGGCTGTTTCACTCTTACAGCTCTGCAGGCTCCAGCCTGACTAGACGTGAAGTGCTGTCAGATGCTTTGTCTGCTTCGCCTTTTCCTCTGTGCAGACTTTTCACGAGGTGGAGGAGAGGCTTTTAATTATAAAGGAACCAAAGTGTTTGCAGTCCCCCCGTGCACTGATGGAGACACGGGGGCAAAGCTGATCTGCAGAATGAATTGTGGCATGGTTTAACGTCTCTCTCAAGCTGTACTTCCATGCCAATCACCCAAAGCTCGCCTCATGGCAGGGGGAATCGGGCAGGTCTGTGTTTGGGAGCAGGGAGAGCCATTCCCCTTTTCTCCAGCCATGCAGGTGCCTGACAGAGAGCCATCAAACCAAACGCAGGGGATCATTTATGGAGGTGTTTGTTTGAAGCTGAGTGGACAGGAATCACGTTTCAGAGCCGTAAGAGAAAGAGCTTTTAGCTGTCGTCTTTTTTTCCAAAATAGCAACCACATCACCACGCACCATGGGGATGTCAGGGTGAATCTGTTTCACTGACAACAAGATTGTTCTGTCTAGACTGGGAAGCACTGTTTAACTCACTGAGTCTGCAGAATAATTTAAAGGCAAAATACTTTACAGACATTAAGTTTAAACTAAAAAAACAACTAGCTTGACACAGATGATGCCTGATGGATAGCTTGCGTGGGGGTGGGATGGCGGCTGGCTTTGTGATGGTAGCAACTGACAGATGTCTTGCAACTGCAGCAGCCAGGGATGGGCAGCGTGAGCCTCTGGTCCATCTGGGTGGACCCAATGCAGGTCTTGTGTGCAATCCTTGGATCAGCCTTGAGTTTTGATTTGCAGGGTGCTTAGCCCAGCCCTGCCTGCCTCTCGATGCCTCGCCACAGCGTGCTGCTGGCTCTGGTGCTGCCGCTGAGGGATGCAGAAGGGGTCGTGTGGAGGGGATATGAGCCTTGCATTTGCCATCTGTGTGGAGGGGCTGGCAGCCAGGGCTGAGCCATAGATAAGCATGGTGGTGAGATGGCAGCCCAGCTGGCAGGAGGAACTTACTTTCTTTCTGGCAGAAAAAGAAAGATGAAATATTAATAGCATGGCTCAAAGGCTGGAATAGATTTTTATTTTTTTATTTTTTCCCCCTCCTTTAGAGGAAGGTTTTCGCTCAGCACTGCATCGATGTTGCTTAGAAAAGCAGCATCCGCTTGGAGCAGGAAGGATGCCAGCAACCTGGAGGGAGCCCAGCAGCAGGCTGGAAGGGGAGGCACGGCCCTGGGATGGGCTGTGCTCTGAGCTCAGGGCTTGGCTGAGCACTTTGGATGCACCACAGCCCTGAGATGTGTGCTGTAGCCTTGTTTGGCTCTGGTTCAATGGCAGGAAAATAAAAGGTTTTCTTGTCTCTGTCTTTTCAGGTCAGGGCTGAGCCCCTCTGTCTGCACGATGCCTTTGTGTTGACCACCCTGCTTGGCTGAAGGTGATGGAAAGTGGGAGAAGCAGAGGGTTCAGCCGCAATGTCTGTCTGTCTGCCAGCTCCCTTCAGAAAGGTCCTGCTGGCTCCTGACTTGTCTCTTCTCAGATCACAGTGAGTCAAAGCATCTCCAGGAGTCCCTGATGGCTTTTTAAGGTGGAGATCATGTGAAGGTTTTCTCTGAGGGGCAAGCTCTTCTGTTTGCTTCTGCTGGTGAACATGGGGGACGGTTATTGAGAGAGGGCCTTGCTGCCAGGCAACTTGATCTTGAAGCAGAGGTGTGCTGTGTCCTAAACGCCTTAAAATTTGAGGCCTCTTACATATACACACATTTTTATGTGTGTGTGTGTATATATATTTCTCCTAAGCAATCACCTGACTTCTTTCTGTGCCTTAGTGGAGCAATTTGGTCACTGGGTAGGCGGCAGAACCAGCATCCCAAATGGGTGCATTGGCAGGGAAGCAGAGAGGAGAGATCGCAGTGAGGAGGATTCAGGCTCAGTGCGTTTGCCAAGTGAGCTGGAAGGAACTGAGTTAGGGGTGTTTAAATCTCTTCCTTCTGTTTCTTTGACATCTCTGTTCTGCTCTCGCTCTGCTAGCTGGTCTGTGCCAGATTCAGAGGTCCTGAGAAGAGAAGACACGAGTTCAGCATGGTTGGAAACAGTCTGCAGCACTCCTAACTTAAAAACTTTGCAAATGCTGTCTGTGAATGCTGCTTATTTCCTCATTGAGTGTCGAAATGAAGCATGCTGTGGCAGATAGCACTTGCTCAGGTTCAAGCAGTGGGTGAGCAATGAAATGGGGTTTGACCTAGAATCTAGCTTCGGTGTGGCCTTAATTCTTGGCCTCGTCTGGCAGCACAGGGTAAGGGCAGACAGCAGGAGGGGGCCCCGATGCCCTCCCCTTGTGCATCCTTGTCTTCTGTGTTCCTCTGCCTGCCGCCCTGCTGCTGTTGCCTTTTGATAGACAGCATGATTAATTACACTGCTCACAGCCTCTGAAAATTTATTTAGGGTTTTATGCTGGCTGCTGCTTACACAATGGCAAATCTGCCGTGGCTGTGTCCCAAGCAGGTGGCAGCTAATAGGTCAATAAACTGAATCGCCCCATTAGAGCTGCTGAGCCGGGCTGCTGTGTTGCAGGCAGGTAGAGGGGAGAGCTGCCGTGCTGAGGAGAAGCCAGGACAGATCTGTTTTAGAAGAAATGTGTCTGGCCATACTGGTTTGTAGGAAATCAGTCACTTCCCTGATAGCATCCGCTGCTTTAATAGATCAATTTTTTCACTATAGCTTGTCTGTCTAAAACTTTCCTCTCCCTGCCTCCACTGCTATCCTATAAAATGGTCTAATAGGACCTTTTAATCTGTGAGAGCTTTGGAAATTTTTTTTTAGAGATTTTTATCGCCTTTTCCTTGGGTTGTACAAAGAAGAGAGGCTGGCGAGATGGTCATCTGGGGGAAATAGAGAGCTTGGAACAACAAAAAAGCCCCTGAAAATGCTCCTAAAGTCGAGCAGAAATCAGCCCAACTTGAAATAGCCAGCAGCCACACAATCAGATTACCCAATCACCTCTGCCTTTGAGCATTTTGAATCTTGGTGCTGCTGTCAAAGAATTGAAGGTGGCATGCCTTGAGCAGACAAAATGCTTGTACCTGCTTTTCAGAGGAGAAACTAAGGCAGGGCAATGGCAGAGGCAGGTGCAAACCGTGCAGTCTTGGATGGGCTTCTGTCTAGATGTGACTCAGCTTCTGCTGGTTCATACACAGTGGGATCGAGTTTCTGATGACCTGGTGGAAAGCTACCTGCTAGTGGAAAGTGGCGTGAGGGAGGGAAGGGGAGTGTGAGCTGTGTTTCTGCATGGCTGTGCCAACAGGAAGGGATAAACCTGGTTTGCTTCACACAATGCTGTGGTCCTGGGGCTGTTCACTGCCCACCCCTGCAGCATAGCACTGCAGTCAGTGTCTTGCTGTAAGCCTGCCCTGGGATGCTGGTGGGCTGTCAGTGGGATGCTGAGCCTTCACAGCCAGAAGGATGACCTGGTGTTGCTAAAGCTGCTCTATCTACTGAGAGATGTGCCAGGGTTGTCTGTGCTGCCCTCTCATGCCCTACATGCAGTGCCTCTAGCAGACTGCATCCTGTCTGGGAAGGCAGTTCAGGTATCCTGGCTCCTGTTTGCTCCATTACTGCCCTGCTGTTAGGTTTTAATATTTCTGCAGAGACAGTTGGTGTAAACTGAAGCGTGCTGCATTTGTTCAGTACAATTTTGTAGGTAGCTTATGCTGAGTGTCACCTTTCAGTGCACAGTGAGCAGCCTAAAGAAACATCACTGATGCCATTATCTCTGCTGCCAGTTCTGCCTGGTAAACCTGTTTCCTCCAGGATGGCCGAGCCCAGGGTGCAAGCCACATCCCTCAGCACCTGTGCAGAGCTTGCACTCAGTAGCCACGTGCCAGGTTCTCAATAACAGGCACTCAGAACACCCATGGCTGCTTAAAAACCACGGAATTAAGAGATGCCATGCAAGCAGTATTGGGGAACATGTTGTTTTCAGTGCTTTGGGGGTATGGGCTTCAAGTTGTCCCCATTTTGGAGGAGGAGAAATTTTTAATTTTGTGCTTTTAATTTTGTTCATTCCCTGTCCTGAGGCTGGACACCCAGCAATGCAAACATCAGCACTGAAACAGCGACTTGACAGGTTAGGATGTGACTGAGTGCAAGATTGCATTTCTGATCTGTGTCCCTGTAGGCGAGATCTTCTGGGATCTGGTGCCCTTCGTGAGAGATGGGTGCTGTCTTCCTCCCCCAGTAAAAAAGGCTGCTGGGCAGCAGCCTTTGGCCATGCTGCTGTGCTTGGCACATGGGTGCTTTCTTCAAATCCTCATCAGGAGCAGCACAGAGCTGGCTGCTGTGGGAGCTGGGAGCTCATCTCACCAGGCCAGCTGGCTGCGTGCTGCCTCTGACAAGCAGCGTTTCTCCTTCCTCCTGCCAAATTTCTAGTACCAATTTTTCCCCTCCATTTCAAGCACGAATGCTGCAAGGGGACATCTCTGCAGCCACCATACACTCCTGGAGGTGCAGATCACAGCAGGAGGCTTGCTGAGCTGTGACAGGCTGCCCCAGCTCTCCGAGCTGAACCCATCTCCTCGAGCTCTGCCTCTATTGCCTGCACAAGCTAATTTCTATCTGGTGGCGATGCTGAGCTGTTCAAAATCACACAGCTGCTGTAGCTACAGCCTTGCCTGTGGCTTCCTTCTGGGAAAGAGCTTGCTTTTTACTTAAAGCTTACGGGGGGGGAGCTGGTTGATTGCTAACAACTGCAACTGCTGCGTTAGCTCTAGCTAAAGGACAGAAGCAGTGGAATGTGGCTGCTCCTGGTTGGCAAAAAGCCCTCACCTCTGCCACTATCTCCAGACAGAAGGGGGCTGGCAGGGGCCATGCATCTCCTGGAGCAGGGGCTGCCTTCTGCAGGTAGTGGTGGGAGCAGAAAGCTGCATAACAGCTCTGTTTGGAGACCACGAGACTTTGGGGGAGAAAGTGACTTTTATAGAAATAAAGGAGACTTCATTTTGGGTCAAGTGCTCTGGAAATGAATGGCTTTGAGATAAAAGCCTTTTTACTCAGGTAACGCAGATTCACATTGCCTAAAGGGAAGTCTGCCTTGTGCTGGGGTATTTTTCCCTCTGGAGGCATTGTGATTGCTTTTGAAGATGGGTTTTCAGCGCACAAAGGAGAAGAAAGCTGAGAGGAAGAAAGCTTTTAAAAATACCAGGGGTGCCAGTGGTCTGTTTCAATTTGTCAGCGTGTCTCTCTTGCTCATAACGCCGCTGCTGGGTGCAGGGGCTGTTCCTCCTCCTCCCTTCAGGACTTGCTCCTTCCCTCTGGCATCTTGATCAATGGAGTCTGGGTTTCTTTTTTGCCATTCCAGGGTTGCTCTTGCATCCAGGGCTGCTTGGCAGACGGGTGCTGTGCTGTGTTGGGTGGGATTGCCCCTGATGACCTCAGCCTGCTGTGTTGGAGCTGTACCCAGGGCAGGCCAGGTGCAAGGGAATACTTGAGTAAAGCACCTTTCTGAAAGAGGTATGAAATGGACTCTTTTCCCATCAGTTTGATCTGAGGAATCTCTTGAAAATATGTCTTACCCCATGGCCTCAGGGTCCACAAGGGTGGTCCAGCTTTGCTAAGACTTCTGGAAGCATCACATTCTCACTTCCCCTTCTGCTAGTTTCTCCCGCCTTGCCCTGAAGGGATGAGACGTCTGCAGGACTCTGCTGCTGCTTAGTGTGAAATGCTGTAAAACCCAGGCATTGATTTCTCAATCAAAGGTGTCTGTTTGCTCCTTGGTCTGTGGCTTTAATGCCTGCAAATACATCTTTTGCTCCCTAACGGTTTGCTTTAAGATTTTGAAATTGACTGTTGTGCTTCGGAGACTGGGGAAGTGAACAGGTTCAATCAAGCCAGTATTATTAGTGCTGGCTCACAGAGGGGGTTGAACCAGGCAGAAGCCTGGGTCACAGTGTCTGTCGTGTCTCAGGGGAGACCTTTACCTGTGTCTGGCCATGGTGTGGGGCTCCATTGCTCTGCTGGTTCCTGGAAAGCTGTGGGTCCTTTTGTCCTGATGGTGAACCTGGGTCAGTGGGTGTGTGGTCTGAAGGCTGAAGTTGCAGCCTAACCTATGAACAGACGCCAGACAAACCTGTAGACATTAAAATGAACCAAATTCCACCAAATTTCCATCCGCACTTCTCATTTTCATAGGAGCTGTGTGTGTTCCTTGTTTCCAGAACGCTGTAGCTTTGTTGTTCTGGAGGTGAAGTGTAGATGATGCAAGCCTTGCTGAAATGGAGCTGCTTCTGTGGAGAAATACAAGAGCTGAAAGTAGCAAGGATTCCTACCTCCCAGGGCTGCTGTCCTGCATGGATGACTGGTGTGACCTAAGCTGGGACTGTCACATCACCTGGGCTCCAACTGCTGCCACTGGTTGCCCTCAGTTTCCCACTGCTTAAAGGAGTGATGTGGAAAACCCTTTCCAAAGACCAGAGATGGAGATGCTCAGCTGGATGGGGAGGGATGTTAGCAGCAGGAGCAGAGTGGAGCAAAGGAGGAGGGATGCTGAAATGCAGGTGACTCTTAGCACTAATTGTATGCAGCAGAGCTGTCTGGGGGGAGGCTGAAGGAAGCATATCAAGAATGTCTCAGCTATTCAAGTGAGAAATCAAATTAAACCTTGTATCAAATAGTAGAGCTGTTCTGTGCTAGGAGTTATGTCAAATTCATTAAAGGTTTCTACACACCAGTCCCCCCAGGAGTTAGCAAAGAGAAAAAACAACACTTTGTGTCAGGGGGCTGTGCTTTCCTGCTTACCTGGATATGTTAATGATGTGGGTAGAGGAAGGGAGGATTATCGATTTAACCCTCAAGATACAGGTGAGTGGAGCTGGGACTCCACAGCAATGCTGTTTGTGTGCTGCTGTCAGTGTCTGTCCATGTGTCAGTGCTGCATGGTGGAGGGTGAGAGCCAGGGACTAAAGCTGCAGCAGGCTGGAGGTGTGGAAGCTGCTCTTGTTCCCAGTCTCCTGCTAACAGGCTGGGAGGTGGAGTCACTTGGATACCCAGCATGTCTGAGAGTAGCCTGGAGGAGATGGAAATACCACCATCGTGCAGCCAGACTTGCTTCTCGTTGGGCATGAGTCCATGCTTGTTCCAGGCAAGGAAAAGCTCTGGACAACGCATTGCTCCCTCCATGGGGACAGATTGTATGGGGGCTGGATGGAGCACAGGCTTGGCAGGAGACAGCCTAGAGCTGGGATGAGCTGCCAGTGCAGTGGCAGAAGAGTCTGCTGGGAATGTGTGATCTGCAGCATGCCACAGGACTTCAGCTGCAGGGTGAGCTCCCAGAGTTGCACAGCACAGGCTCTGCAAAATCCCAGGGGTTCAGCTTGTAGCTGCTTCTCACGGAGGGTAGTGAGGCACTCTGGAGAGCTGGCAGCTGTCTGGAGGTGAGGAATACTGAGCTTCATCCACTGCAAATGCTGAATGCCAAAGCCATCTCAAGCTGATGTGCTGAGGCCCAGGCTCTGCTAACGCTATCTGATTTTTTTTATCATCCCTGATGCGTGTTGTTCTTTGACTTAGATGCACTCAAGTGTGGGTTTGATATTTAAAAGTCATTTACAATACTGCTGCTGTGCTGGCAGGAGAAATTAGTCTGACCCTGGGATGTACAAATCCTCATTTTGGAGCAGAGCAACCTGAGACAGGCAAGGCTGAGTCTGCTCAGGTGCTGTGCCTACTGTTAGCTCTGCACCAGGGCTCTGCAGCCAGCTCGTTGCCTTTTCTCCCTTTTCTTTTTGTTAACTTGTAAGAATTTTTATTTTTAAGTCAAATTTAAGATGCTAAACCTCAATTAAGGCTACGTGTATTAATTTCCAAGATGTAAATTGTTTACAGAACATTCCCATTCACAGCAGCGAGCGCTGATAATTGCCATGGTTTGCTTTCCAGCCTTGGATTTGATACAGCTGAGAGCACGTGAAGGTGGCTCCCAGGTGGGCAGTGCTGGCTCCTGGGTGGGAACATGAAGAGCTTACCTCGGAGCTGATTCTGACCTGGGCACTTCTGCTTTTGCCCAAAGCAGTTCTTGTCCTGGGGTGTGGGAATGAGCCTGGCTGTGCCTGTTCCCTCTTTTGTCTGTCCTGTGATACCCTTTGTTATTTCTGCCCCCAGCATGATCTGTAGGCATCCTCATCCTGCCCCAGTATTCCTGCAAGGCCAAACAAACTGCAGCGTGTGTGCTCCTGGAGACAGAGCTGCAGAAAATCAATGGGGCCAGAAGAGAATGAGGCAGTACGTGCTTGTCCTTCGAGCTGCCAGCAGAGGGGATGGCATCTTTGCAGCATGATGGCTCATGGCTATTTTTTTTCCCTCTGGCAGGAGCTATTGCTCTGAGCTGCAGAGATGCTGTACTGAAGCTTTGACATGCTGAGCATTGTGTCCAATTCCTTCGAAGCACGCTGTTCCATCTACCTTTGAGATGCCAACTCCTCTAGGGTGAGGTGGGCTGTGCAGCAGAGCTGTCCCTGCTCACACTGTAATCCTCAGCTGTCAGTGTCTTGGATGAGTTCTTGGAGGGTATCCAGACAAACACAGGAGAGATTTCAACTGCTGCGATCCCCTGTCCTATTTTATCTCATTTCTGACAGCCCAAGTCTGCTGAGGTTGGGAAGTGGTGAAAAGAGGAGAGCAGCTTCCTGCATTTGTGGATGAAGAAGCACTCCTTGCTCTGACAGCCTGCTTGCTTCTGCCTGTTTTCCACACTACTGACGGACTGTCTCTTGCCTTCTAGACTAGCTGCATCTTCAGGAGAATGTCCCAGATGGCTCTTTAGGGAAAGAATCAGAGACTGATCGGTGGCCAAAAAAAGTCTCTCATCCAGTATCAAAGCTTCAGCCGCACCTTATGCTTCCCAAGGACAGCTTGGAAAGGGCGCAGTGGAGCTGCTGCTGTTCCTCTTGCAGGGTGAGTGAGTCTGCACAGGACCTGTGATAAGATCCTTGCCTTGGTCAGGCTGGAACAGCTGCTGCAACATTTCACGCAGCGCTGGCCTTCTATGGTCTCTCATACCCAGCCCAGTCTGCTAATAAAGCAGTTCTAAACAATGGATTTCACCACTGCCTCCAGTTGGGTTTGATCTGTCATGCCTGTCTGTAGGCACAGGCAGCATTCAGCGCTCCCAGGAACGGGTGGGTGTTCAGGCTGGATTTCTTGGCCATCTGCTGTGCTGCTGGGCCATTTGTTACCCAGGCCCTTGCAGGGGCCTTGATCTGATGCTGCAGAAAACTCTGCTCTGTGGGGAGATTCAGTCTAATTTCTGGGAGCTTGCTGGCAGCTGGGGAGGGAGCTGTGTGGGTGGGTGGGAGCCCTGGCTTTTCCAAGTGCCTAAAAACTGAATTTGGATTGCTGCCTGCCTATCGCTTCCTCTTGAATGGGTGAGAGGAGGCATTGCTCTGGTCCAGGTGTTGATAGAGAACCGTGACCTGCTTGTGCCCAGGCTGGGCATGCCAGATTGCTCCCCGAGGACTCCTGCCTTCCATCCCTGAGCTGGAACTCCTCCTGGTGCATCTGGTGGTGCCTCGTGACATGGGGACCATGGATTGCGAGGAATGACTTCTCTCTGTGGCTGCTCTGTGGAGCAAGAATCCCGCCTAGAGCATTGCCTGGCCTTTGCGGGGCTGATGTTCAGCAGTTGAGCTTGGCAGCTCCAGAAATTGAAATGCAAATGAGACAGAGAGCTGAGGGGCAAAGGAGCTGCTGGCTTTTTTGATGCTGACCTCCACTGTCGAGAGGAGAATAGTAGTCTGGGTGTTGCTTGTGTTCTTCTTCCTGCCTTAGCCTGGGCCATGCACTGCCAAGATAAAGGAATGCAATTTCCTCTGCTTGTGTCAAGATCTTATTAAGCATTTCCATAAAGCAAATAGGGAGGGGACAGCCCAAGCCTTAGAGAGTCACTGCAGTCACTGCACAGCACTCTAACCCTGGCAGCCCTCAGGGAACACAGGCTTGCTGGCAGCAGGAACACTGCCACACTGCTGGGGAGCTGCACAAGAGCACAAGGCCCTTACTCCAGCCTTTCTGCTGCTGGACGTATGGATGGATGGGGAAGCAGATTTCACTGATACAGATGATCCCTGCTTCAGGCTGTAAGGAAGTGCCCTTGATCCTCGTTTAACAGGAAGGGAAGCCAACCATCTCTTCCCCATGGCATGCAGATGGCTGTGCCCTCCATGTGCGGGTTCTGTTGGGGCTGCAGGTGGCACATGGAGCTGGCTCAGGGGATGCTGCCAGGTCTCTGAGGTGAGCTGAAGGTGTCCAGGGGGTCTGCTGTGGCCAAGCCTTGCCCTGTGCTTGCTCCCTGTGAATGAAGTCAGGGAGGGTGCAGCAAAGCCAGGAAAACCCCCATGCTGTTAGGAAAAGGCACTGTCTGGAAACTGTCCCACGTGCTGGAGAAGCCTGGCTTTCTGACAGAAGCATGCTTTAGATAAAGTGCTTTTGTTGGCTTGTTAGATCTATTATTCATGCCTTTATGTACATAGCAGACCTAGAGAGGCCGGCTGTGGCCTCCAGCCCAGCCCTTAGCGCAAAGGGGACAGCGGAGCCTGGCAGCAGCAGCGAGCGGCTCCTCAGCCCTCCATCTCGGCACTAATCCCATTCAGCCTCCATCCTCCGCTTCCCCCCGCTGAGGCTGTGGGCGTGAGAGGCCGGCTGCTCCGTTAGGGCCGAGCAGATTAGCCGTCCCCTCGGGAGCAGCTCGCTCAGCTTGCACTGAGATAACGGGGCTGCGTCCTCCAGGCTGCTGGGCTCCTCGGCAGCTGGCGGAGCTGCGATTAGCCTCAATTTATGCAGGCTGTTAAACAAACACCTGCAAGGTTCAGGGACGGGGAAGCCAAGCTGTTTTTGCGAGCGGCTGGGCGTGTTGTGTTAAAGTGAGAGTGTTGTCCTTTCCTCACTGCGCTCCTGGAGCTCCCAGCCATCCCCAGCCCTGGTGGAATTCATAGAGCTGTGAGCACTGAGCTGGCTGTGCTGGGTTGATTGCAGTAGAGACAAACACAGTTGGGTCTTCCAGGGCTGCTGCTGTAGCCGACAATTTGTAAACTTGTTCTGCTCTTATTGCTTTCTCTGTTGTTTGCTTGCCCCTAATCCCCAGCAATGGAGCTGCTGTTATCATCAGCAGTGCAATAGGTAGCGTGGCAGGGGCAGAGCGATGTCAACATCTATTGAAGTGTTGGTAAAAGGGCTTAATGTGGAGAAAAGGAAATCTTGTTCCTCCTGAGACCTCGCTGGAGCATTTTGTCTAATTAACCTCAGAGGTGATCGCTTACAGCAGAGTGGTGTGCCAGCAAAGAGCCCAAAAATAGGCTCTATCCAAGTACAGTTCAAAGGCACATGGCTCTCCCTTTGTAAAGCTTGGCGAGACCTGCTGTGGAGTGGGGCTAGAGCTGAACATGGCTGGACTATTATTATCTGCCTGGAAGTGGGACTGAAATTGCAGGGGCATTGTTCTGCATCCTATATGGATGTGGATGCATGCACTCATACTGTGCACAGTGCTGGAAAAGAGATCCTGTGTTACACCCATGAGCTCCCAGTTTGGAGAGAATGCCTGCCTCTTCCTTTCTTCCAGAGGAGATGCTGCTGAATGGCTGCTTTTACCAACCCACTTGTTCCTGCTGGGTGGTTTGGGAATGGTGCAGCAGAGCCAGGCGCCAGCTGCAGCAGTGCCACCTCCTCCATGTGCTGCATGCTCATGTGTGGGATGTGCATGGATTTCTTCTTCCCTGGGCACTTTTATCAGGTTCTGAGGGAGTTCTTTCAGTGATCTCTTCTGCGGTTTTTTCTTGGTTTTTCTTTTTTTCACTTTCACAGGTATCTAGAGAAAATCCTGTGTTTCCAGATAAGGATGTGCTGGATTTACAGTTGCCTACCATTGTTAATGGATCCTTGTCTGTGTGGTCATGTGAAGGTAAGATCTGCAGTAACCACATCACCTGCTGTTCTTCTTTTCCATGCTGTTCCAGAATGTTCTCCCTACACTATATTTTTGCAGTCATTTTACTAAGCCTTTTTCATACAGAGGAGGAAAATGGAGGCAGCTCTGCAATTTACCAAGCAACCCGCTGGGGAGCAGAGCCTTGTGGCAGCAGTGTGGCAGTGGCTTTGGATGGCAGCGGGTTTGGGGTTGGGATTGGAGGAGGAGAGCATCTCCTGGCCACCCCTGCTGCAAAAGGGGTGCAGAGCGGCTCGTGTCCAGCAGGACACAAGAAAAGGACAAGCTGTGCATAACGCTGTACTGCACGTGGTGGAGATCAGTGGGTGGTTTTACCCAAAGAGGGCAGTGCCGTGCCACGTTCCTCCCCAGTTTGTAAGGTGAGAAGAGTGAGCATCAAGGATTTCTTGAGGGGAAAATCACCGTGGCTCATGATGAGGCAGTTGTTTTCCAGAGGTGTAGCAATTACTTCAAAACAAAACAAAACCAAAGCAGAAACAACAACAGCAGAAAACCTTGCAAGCAACTGTCACACAAATGCCTGTTCTGTCTTCTGACAAGCCGCTTTTCTCACCAGCTTAGGCAAAAGTACACAGCCATCGTGCTGCCCAGCTTTAAAGCACTTCTCCTATCTGTATTCCTGCCTTGACTCACTGCAAGGACAGCTGTGAGCTCTACTCTCTGCTGGAGAACATCCCCCCCCTTAGCTCCCCTGGAGCTGTTGGTCCCCATTTCTGTCTCTAGCAGCTCCCACAGCATCACCCCACCCCAGGACTGTTTCTGCAGGGAAATGCTGCAGAATGTTGGATATTTGGCTTACCTTAGGACAAAGTTAGAGCTGAGCAGCTATTTACCAGTTGGCATGCTGCTGTCAGAAGTGGGAACTGAGCCCCTTTCTCTATAGGGAGGACGAGGGGTCCCACAGGCACTGCTGGGTGCTGTGAGTTGCACTCATACTGCATGCTTGCCCTTTGGGGATATATGGGAACAGAGAGGCTTTGCTGTCTGTGAAAGGAAAGACTTCAAACAGCAACGAGTCAACGTTGCCATTTCGAGAGGAACAACTCTTGCCATGCTGGGCAATTGGCTGAAAGAGGTGAATAGGGCTTTCCTTAGAGGTTAAAAGCTCCAGCTCTGGTTAGGTATATTCATGTGGGCTTTTTCCCTTTCGAAAAAGGCAGATGAAAAGGGCTCTGACTCCTTTAAATAGATCTGCACTTCCTCCACCAGCCAGGAGCTCTATTAGGATTGCTTGCTGCTCCTTTCCGCCCAGCAAGGACAGCTGCCAGCTTAACTCTTAGCCCTCACATTAGGAGCAGAGGGGCTGAAATGAAGAGCGTTTTCCCTTGGCAGCTATCGAGAGGAAGAAGTTTGCTGCTGCTTGCTGGTTTGTATTTGTTCTGTTAGCCAAGGCACAGAAGCACGCGTGGGTGCGAAGTACAGCTGGTGCTTGGAAGGCCCTGGGTTGCTGGAGGGGCACAGAGGGTCCTGGGAGCATCGCCTCTGAGCAGGCTCCAGCTGGCTCTGAGCATGGTGCCTGGATGTCGGTGCTTACCCCACAGCTCCTGCTGCCTTCCGTGGCTTTTGGGCATCGATGTGAGCAAGTGCTGCTGCCAGCTCGGAGCTGCTGCCCTGGCTTAACGTGGGAAGGCAGGAGCATCTGTCCCCCACTGCTTTCCTATTAGCGGGCTGCTATAAGGCAAAAAGCCATCTGCCTGCAGAGGTTGGGGTCTGTGATATTTGCTAACCCAGGAAAACACTGCTACAGGAAGGCGGTCAGGCATGAAGGATGAGAGATCCTCTTTTCTCGGAGTTCACTGAAATGGGAATTTCCTGCAGCTTGCTTTCCCATTGACCAGAGGGAGATCAGACCCATGGTTCATCTGTACACCCTTCTTAGAGCTGCTGAAGAAACTCAAAATGGGGTGATGGCCCCATGTTCCTTCCTGGACCATGCTCTTTCTCAAGGTTAGTGCTACTAGCCAGGGCCTTGTTTTCACAGGCAGCCTCTAGTGCCGGGTTCTTGCTGATCTTGCTAAGCACTTTTGCTCCTGAGGACATCTGCAGCTGGTTCAGAAAGGTTTCCACAAAGCACAGTCATTTACTGTGAGCCAGCATTTGCAGAGTAATCCCATACAAGTCATTAGCTGGGTTGCTGGAGCTTGTCCTGGGGTCTGCCCAGGGAATCCCAGAGCTGCCTGGGGCTGAGTTGTACCTCAGCTCTGTGCTGAGAGCCTGACCTGGGAACGTTGGTGTGCTTCCTCCCATGATTCTATTTAAATTCTGCTGTCTCTCCTTTGTCAAAATGGTGTAGCCAGCTAATATCCTGATACAAAGGGTGCACCCCCCTTTGCCATGCCATCTATCTGGTGATATCAAGGGCAAGAGCATCACATTCTGGATGTTCATAAATTATAAGGGAAACAGCTTTCTTCCTTCACCCTTTGAACTTTTTTTCATTCCTTCATTGTGTTAATTAATACGTTGTTTAAGCTGTATGTCAGTCCCTGTCCTTGCTTGCTGTAGATGAGGCTGGCTTGTCAGTGCTTGGCCTCCTTTTCCCATCAGCTCGAGTGGAGCTGTTACATGTTAGTTCTCCAACAGCACTTTGATTACCTCTCATAACACAACACTGTCAATGCAGACTGACCAATACAGCAGTTCAATGAGTGTGTTGCTCTTGACAAGCCTTATTTGCCCTGGATAAGTCAGGTAGAATATCTTCAGCTGCAGGTAATAGGCAGTAACATCCTCTCTGTGTGTTATCTGAAGGTTTCCCGATCTCTCTTTCACCCGAAGGGGCTTCCTTGTCTCCACTGCAGCAAGATGCAGAGCCTGAACTAACTCTGAGCAAGGAACTGTGGAGTCCAGGAACAGCAGATCTGCTTTAAGTGAGGCTCTTGCCCTGGGTAATCATCCCATCTTGAGAAGCACAACATACTATCTTAGACTTCTCCCCAAGGTGTGTTGACCAATGTGCATTTGATGCCTAGGAGCTGCCCTGGCAGTGTGTGGGCCATCATCCTCAGCAGGGAACCAGAGACAGCAATCACTGCTAAGTGTTAGATGATAGCATGTTTTGCTGGCTGCTTTGATGCATTATGTTTTCCACCATCTGTATTTGCACTGTGTTGGAGGCTTGCTTGCCCTGCTAGGGCTGGGCTGCGATCCCTCCAGCACTGTGAGCAGCCAAGTGTGGTGTTTAGAGGGTGGAGAGGAGATGGCAAGCTTTCTTTCAGCCGTTACTTTGCTATGCTGATGCCTTGTCTCCCCACACTTGCTCATTTCTTCAAATATTGCTGCTCTCAATGAACTCTTAGCAGCTGTCAGTCCCCGTTCCTGAAGTGATGTGCAATTCTGAGCTCCCTGCTGTGGTTGGGATGGTCCTTGAGGTGACACTGCTGACTGCTCCCTGCTCCAGTAATTGGCCTGTTGTGCTTTTTTAGCCTGCAAAGCCTCCTTCCCAAGTGCTCCTGAAGAGCTTCCTTTTGGAGCAGAGCTGCAGGAGACAAAACAATCTCTGCTCGTGCAGAAAGAAGCTTGTATACCTGGATCTCTCCCCTCAGCCACTGCTGCCCTGGATGGTGTTTGTTGGCAGGCTTTGCTCCCAGTGCTCCTGCTTACCTCGTGCTCTCCCAAGAGGTACAAGTTTCACATGATGGCTTTGGAAATAAGTCAGGGCATGTGCCTTGGGCAGCACAAAAGGAACTGGAAACCTGAGCTTTGTTTGCATGCACGTTGTTCCTGGTGTTGGCAAGGATGAACCCTGGCTCCATGCAGCTGCTGTGACTGGTTTACTGGGCACGGCATGCGATCCCTCCTCCTTGAAGGACATTCACTGTTTTTTGAAGCCATGACTGCCAGCAGAGGTAAGATTCACGCTTCCTGAGAGCAGCAGCAAGCTTTTTGTGTTTGCCTCCCAGCTCGGGTGAGCAGTTCTGCAGGAGGGCAAGGAGGGGAGCTGCACGCAATTACCTGCAAACACTGGAGAGCGGTCAGAGGTCCCACTATCAGCCATGGCCCAGATGTACTGAGTGAGCCTGCTCCCAGCATCCTTGGCTCCTGCAGATGCACGTGAGCCAGGCTGGCTGTGTGCTGCAGGTGGAGGAGAAAAGAAGCCTTTCATCTGCTCCCACAGAGCAGGCTGGCAGCCAGCTCATGCCTGCTGTTTGGTTCCCTCTGCCACAGCCGGAGCAGGGAGGTGGGAGCTGAGCAGCTGTGCCCCTCCTCAGGGATCAGGCCAGGGTGAGAAATGTTAGGGGGATGGACTCTGCTCCCTGTGTTAGCAATCAGATTGCTGCTGCAGGGTTATCTGTCAGCACTGCCTTGGGGTCACAGTGTCAAGCAGGAGTCTCTCCTGGAGGCACTCCCATGAGCCAGGTGAAAGCTAGCTGATTTATCAGGTGCTCTCTGTGCTATGCACCCTTCCCAGTGTCCTTGGGAAATGTGAGCCTGCATTCAGACCCTTCTCCTGCCCTTCACAAGGTGTCTCTCCTTCCTACATTGACACCCTCACTCCCCGCTGCTGCGGCAGCATCCTCCCATGTTGCTGTCTCAGCTGTACTGGCTCTGCCAGAGCCGTGCCTCTCCTCCTCCCTGCCCACCATGCCGTGCCAGCGAGCCCAAACCCACTGTGCTGGTTGCCTGATTTGTTTTGGTTCATGTTCCAGCTGAGGATAAAGTTGCAGATATTTCTGTGCAGCGATAGGATCTCAACAGCCAGCCTTGCTTTAATGCGATCCCAGGCATTTGAGGTGCCCCATTACCTTATCTCCCCTCTGCAGATATCTGTTACTCACCACTCTCACCCTAAAAGCGAGCCAGCCTGGGAGGGAACTGCAGAAGCTCAGCCTCTGCAACCCTGCTGTCGGGCAGAAAGCAGTGAGTGAGGCTCCCATCCTGCTTTTTCTGCACAAGGTTCCCTTCTTTCTGCTTGCAGCGCTGTGTGGTGCAGTGGGGTGGCTGGGAAGGCTGCGTCACAGCTGACTCACACTGCTGGTAAGGTGGAAACCCCACGCATTTGTTCCCACCCAGCTCCCCAGGGGCACCTGTTTGCTCTCTGGCTTTGCAGTTCAGCAGTCCGTGAGATGAACCTGATATTGCTGCATGCAGGGCCAGTGAGGCTGTCCCTCGTCCCAGCCTTCCCAGCTGCATCTTGCTGCTCTCCCGCTGTCACATGAGCATTACACCATCTCTCCCGTGGAGAATGAGTGTGGAAAGTGCCTGGTTGCCAGAGCAAAGTGAAATCTGCTCCAGCTTCAAATGCACGCAACCCCAATCTGTGCACTTTGGGTAAATGCTAAATTGTATCTCTGGTTCATAAAGAGGAGAGGCTGATGCTTAAGTGAGGCATGGGCACCAAACACCCAAGCTTCTGCAGCTCTCAGGTCTCCTGAAAGTTCCTTGATGCAAAGAAAAACGTTCCCAGCCTGGGTGAGTCATAGGGCATTAGGTGGGCTGGGTCAGCTCTGAGCAACACTCAGATATAAAGGTGAGAATGTTCTATTGAATGGCCAAAAAGCTGTTGGTGGCAGAACGGCCTCTGTGAGCAGGCAGTGCAGAAAAATAAGAGGAAAATGAAAGGGGGGGTGTGGGGAGCTGGAAATCAGCAGCTCAACAGCAGTTCGTCCAATACAGATCCTTGAAAATACAGGAATTTTGAAGGGAGGTAAAAAGATGTGATGAGAAACTACATGGGAATTTCTAGCAGTGAGGAGGAGGAACTGAATTCTAGCATATTGAGAGGGGTGGAAAAAAAAGAGAGTCAAAAAGCTCTTAGCTACAGGGATTGGGAGAGCAGAGTGCATGTTTTTGTAGTCTGGATGGGGCTGATGCCATTCCCATGTGATGTGCACGGATCTGTTTCTATTCCTGCAGTGCTGGGCGGCTCAGGGTGAGCAGTGCAGGAGCTCTGGGTCACCCCATTGCCTGTGCTCAGGTCCTGAGCTGCGGGCAGCACGGCTCAGCTGCCCACCAGCTCCGTGCTCCTGGAAGATGGTCGATGGAGGTTCGTTGTGGGGTTATGTAATGATTGACCTCGTGGAAACGGGTCTTATGAAAGCATGGAATCAGCTTAGCTTGCGGACGGCTCAAGCTGCGATGCGGGAGATGTTATCATTGCTGTTAGGAATTTATGCTTTTGTACGGTTGGGAAGCGTTTGACTCCACCTCATTGTGTCCTGGCTAGAGAAACAGGCCTGGGTCACAGCTTTCCTTGGACCATGCTGAGCTGTGTGCCAGCAACTGGCTGACTTGCAGAGCTGCTCCAGGTCTGCCCATGGCCGTGCAGCTGAAGCCATCGTGCCTGTCTCTGCCATAGGAGCCCCCTGTGCAGGAGCTGAGGGAGGAGAGGCAGCGCTCTGCGATCCTTCTGAGCAGCATGAACCCACACCTAATTGCTTTTAAAAACCCCCTGTTGCTATGGTGACTCAACAAGCGTGATGCTCACAAGTTCTTCTTTCCACTCCCAGGTCTTGCGTTGGCACTGGGAAGCCTTGTGTGTACCTATGTACGTACATCTGCTTTCTTCCAGCTTTCAAAGGTGGCATACAGTCCCCTTGGAGCGTGAGCAGAATCCCTTCTGAGCTGGGAAAAGATTTGCTTGAAAGGTCTTGTAATAAGGTTAAGGAGAGGCCAACAGCCGCTCGCCCTGCTGCTGAGCACTTCAGTAGCTAAATTTAGTCCCTTGAGTCATTACTGAGTCAGCAAATTGGGGGCAGGAAATCTTGATTTCTCTTTTCTTCCTTTTCCATCAGTGATGTACCCAAGACGGGCTCCAGACTGGTTTCCCTCTTGATCCAGCACGCTGCCTGCCTGCAGTGCTTTCTCCTGGAGCATCCTTGAGCCTGTCCAGAAAAAGTAAGAGCTCAGTTCCTCTCTGCTGCAGCCACCTGCCATGACAAGTGGCCTGTCCTCGGGGAAGCAGCATCGTTTCCTATCATTAGTGATGCGGGGCATGGGAAGCTGTGTCCAGTCAGCTTTGTCTCTTGCTGGGTGCATGCTGGCCTGTGGCAGCTCATGCATCCCCTGGAGCTGCCTTGAAACCCACTGATGGGTAAAGAAACCCCATCCAGCTGCTCTTCTGTGTGCCTGGGAGTGCCTCAGCATGGTGAATAGCCACAAAAGAGCTCAGAAGACACAAGCATGAATGGTACAAATGAGCGGTGTCAAGAGATCCAGACATGCTACACTGACAGACCTGTGCAGCAGCCCTGCTGAGTTCAGACTGGTCTGTCCCTCGCTGCCCTGCTGGCCAAGGGGCACCCAGCAGGGACATGGCCTGGCAGATAGATGCCTGCAGGTAGCTGGCTCCTTCCATACATGCTTCAGGGTTGCCAGGAGACTGTGAGACCCTGGGCCGGAGCAGATCAGCAGGTTGTCCAGGCAGCTCAGTATTACCCCTGGAAAGCAAGTTCTGGCAGCAGAGCCCCTGTTGCTAGCTGATGGTATCAGTTTGTATTAGATCCCACTGAGTGTATTTTACATAATTTGTTTCCCAGAATGAAGTGTTTTTACAAACGCAGCATTTAAGTACCTTTTAAAAAGGAATGAAAAATCACCTTCCTCCCTGGAGCTAGGAAAAAAGCTTAAAAGGAACCAGGAAAGTGCTCTCCCTACAGCACTCACTGGGCTGGGAAGGCCAGAAAACCTGGGGTTGGACTGGAAAAAATCTGAGGGCTCAAAGAGAAGAGCCTATGCTGAGAACACTGCTGCTGCCTTCACTGCTGTTTCTGGTCGGGACACCCAAAAGCAGGAATTGCTTCGGGTCCCTCTGCAGGAGAAGGGAGCACCACCAGGCTCCGAGTTGCTGAAGGGATGCTCACAGGCCACACTGCTGCTCAGCACCTGGAGATAAATCAGTGCTTGCTGGACGATGAAGGGCAAAGCGGTGCTCCTTGCCCTGCTGTGGCTGCTGAGGATGGATGCTGTGCAGCTGGCTGTGCACTGCGGCCCGGGCTGGGGGCTGCCACTCTCACTCTCATTTCTTTTTACACAGCAAGTGAAGGATGAAAAATCAGAGTAATGGCCAAGGAGACGACATCCACTTGGCTTCTCTTGTCCGTGGTGTGAGCGATTTATCTAGCTAAGGCATTGCAGTGGAGTGAGACCAGGAGCAGGGGGACGGCGCTGCAGCGGCAGCATCAAGGTGTGCTACCCCCCTCTGTGCTGCCTTTGATTTGCTTCCAGGAGGGAACTCTGCTCCCCATTCCAAGCAGGCCCGGTGCTGGCTGGCAGAGCAGCGGGAGCCCTGCTGTAACTAATGAGATGTTTGCTGCTCGCTGCCTGACGCTGCGGTGGGTTCTCGGTGTGCCTGAGCCCTGTGCTGATAAACCAAGCCTCCCGGAGATGGAGCGGCTTCCCTCAGCTACAGGCCTGCTGTGTTCGCTCTTATCTAATAGGATCTTTCCTCTGAGCTCTGCTTAAGCCTCCTGTGTAGCATACCAAACCACTGAGGTTTGATCGTACAGAGAAGCGGTGCAGAGTGAGAGCAGACCTGAGTGTCAGCTGCCCTCCTTTGGGTCACTGTTGAACAGGACACACACTCATGGGGGGGTCTGTGGGTTCCCTGTGGCTCTGGAAGGTTCGGAGAAGGGAGCTTTTCCCCCAGCCAAACATTTATCCCCTCCTTGCTGCCGTTGCTGATTAGGGGATGGGTGTCTGTCTGTCTCTCCCCCGTTATTTATTATGCTGTAAAAGCCAAGGTAACCCATATCAGTAAACGCTGCGAAGGGTTTCACACGTGTCAGCTGTGCGTACTTTATGGAGCAGACACTCTTTCAAGACAACGGGCTCCGTGTGGGGAGGCTGCTGTGATTAATGCTGCAGCGTTCACCTGGCTGCTTCCTCCCTGCTGCCACACTGAGCTGATGTCCCAGGGTGCCCTGAAAATGTGCATGAAGCAGCGTGGGACAGATGGGAGGGAAAGGCTCTGTGCCTCCCGTTGGCAGGAAGATGAGCAAAGCACACAAGGAGAAGTTTCTTCTCCAAAAAAGCAGCGATGCAGTGGCACAGCTGCCCAGGGAGTGCTGGGCTCACTGTCCCTGCAGGAGCTCCAGAGCCGTAGGGATTTGGCACTGAGGGATATGGGCATGGTGGGGTGGGCTGGGGATGCTAGAAATTTGTTTTGGAGATGTTCAGACCCTTTCCTGTAGGCACCTGCCTGTTGCAAGAGACGTCCTCCGTCTCCATGAGTTACTCTGGGCAGATCCAGCTCTCCTGCAGGATGCTCTCAGTAGTTGCTCTTGGCTGGTTCTGAGGATTCCTTTCTCCCAACGCTTGTAGGTGATTGCTTCCTCCTTCTCCTCCGCCTTCCTTTTGTCTCTCTGCAGCACGACAGGTCTGGGAAGGGCCATCTGCCGCTGTGATTAATGGCCCTTTTCTGGCAAAACAACAGAGACAAATGTCCTCCTGAGCATGGCAGAAAGAAGCGCAGAAACAAGCTGGCTAATTTTCAGCCGTTATTTTGGAACCCAAACTCCTTCCCGGTATCAATTTAGCTATTATTTCAAAAACTAATTAATCCTCACTCATGCAGCTCCGAGGGACCAGTGTTTAGATAATTAACAGCCCGTGGATTATGACAAGCCTTGCTCTCGGATCCTGTTACAGCGCTTGCCTTCAAGTACACTCGCGCTGTTGTTCTGCTTACCAAGTCCTTTCATCAATCCATCTTTTTTTTTTTTTTTAAACAATTAATAACAAATAATTAGCCAGGATGGATTCTATTTGCTTTCTTGCAGCTCAGCTTCGTTTTGGAGGACTGAAGTGTTCTTCAGCTGCGCGGGTTTGTAGTGATTTTGGAGCTAATTACAACCAAGCAGGATAGGTCACTGCCATTACCAGCATCTGGAAAAGGGAGTTCTTATTGCTCAGCTCCTCAGTAAGTGACATGAGGTGTGAGAAAGGAGATGCTTCTGTGAGGTTGTTGATACTTCTCCATCCTGAGCTTCCATCCCAGAAGAATGTCTCTTTGAACTGCCCGAAGCTTCTGTTCTGCTGCTGCTCTGAACTCCTCTGAGGAGATTTCTGCCTGTGAATAGATTTGTCTTTTCTAACTTTGCTCAGGAAAGCTTTAGTTATACAAGGAGTTTTCATCTTACCTTTCATAGAGGTGAAGCTCGGTCTCAGCCTTTTTCCCTATGAGATGCAGGTCTCTGGCTGGCATCCCCTCTCTTCTGGTTCTCCATGCTGATGGGCATCTGAAGACTCCTGTAAGTCTGGGAGAACACCTGTGGTCCCTGCATCTTCTGCCCTCTGAGCAAAAGCAGAGAGAGGGGCCCAAGCCGCCCCGGTTCCTGAGCTGTCTCTGCTTGGGGCAGCACGAGGGCATCCATCAGGTTGTGCTGGTTTTAAGCAGCTCAGCACGGATGCAGACTCACTCCTGGTTTCAGGCAGAAGGAAATCCTTTCTGATAAGCTGCTGCTGTTTCAAACAGATGATAAATCTCTGCAGGTAGAACTCCCTGTGCTAGCAGTTTGACCCCTAATGAAGTATTTACCAGGTTGGCAACTCACTCTGCCTCAGGAAATACTGTCCTTTCACCTGTGTGCAGCTCTCACTTTTCTTTTGCAAAACCCATGGCTTAAGGAGAGCATCAAAGCAGCCAGCAGTCCACTCCTCACCTTCCCAGTTTCTCTCCATTCTCTCTGCAGATGCAGTTTGCCAGAGCCCCTGTGGCTCTGCACCTTGGAGGGCAAAGAGCTTGCAGGAGAGCTGCACATCTTTGTGTTTGGGATGCTGTGTCCTCTTAGCAGCAATCAGAGAGAAGCAATCCAGGACCAGGGGAGTGGTGAGCCTGGTGGAAATGCCCCTCATACTGGCTGTGAGCAATGGAAATAGAGCAAGGGGCTGCTGCTGACCCTGGTGTGTGCACCCTGAGGTGGTGGAGGCATCTTCAGAATTGAGCGTTTTGGGAAGGTTGGACTCTTTTGTCCATGTTTTAATGATTTGTTTCAGCAGGGCCAGGCATCTTCCTCTGCCATGCTGCCATGACCTTTGCGGTGAGATTGTGCGTGGAGAAATGTGCTGAACCACCCCGTTGCCATGGAAACCGAGGCTGGGAGGGGACCAGCCTGCTCCTGCTAATTGCTGTGGATCTGTGACCCCATCCCTCCTGCCTCCTGTAAGTCTGTCCGAATGCACAACACTGGCCCCATCCTGCATCATCCTGCCCCTTGACTCCCAGCCCCAATGCTGTGAGCAAGGATCTAGAGTTTCCTTTTCTTCCTTTTGTGTTATCACAACCTGCACGAGATAAGTTAACATCCATGGCTTGAGCATCCCTGCAGCCCATCACCCCGTGCATGCACATCTGCCTGCATGCTCATTGCAGGAGCACAGTGGCAGTGCAGTGATGCACCCTCCCTGCATCCCAGGCTGCCCTGGCTTAATCTCGTCCAATTAAATAACTGCAGATAGTGGGCTTAATAAGGCCCTGCTTTGAAAAATTACTGACTATTTCTTTTCCAACGTGCAGTGAATTAGGAGTCAGCCTGCAAAGCAGTGGTGAGCAGGGAAAGGACTGCTGCTAATTACTGTCCCTCATGTCCCCTCTGCTGTCACCACTGCTGTCGGGCCCCCCGTTGCTCCCTGCACCTGATTGCATTTTGCTGCTGGTTGTGGCCAATTTGCAGCTCTCAGCTGCTGCTGCTTCTCCCTTCCCCCCACAGCCCCTGCTCCTCTTCGAGTTTATTAATGAAAACCTTATCTGTTGGAGCAGATAATGCCAGAAATAATTAGTGCACACAGAGGGCTGGCAGGCTGCTCTCTGCTCCCACCACCCACACCCTCTCCTCTCCCTGTTTACAGTTTCCTGTGCTGCTGGGGGCTGCTTTTTGGGCCTCCTTGCTCTGTACAGATTTATTTGCTTCTCTCTCCAAGTTTTCTTTGCTCAAGACAGACCTGAGGCACAGACGCATCCTAAAGAGCTTGACCTTAAGCACCTGGGCTGCAGGTGCCCTGACCTTATTGCTGCTGGAAATGGGGAGCTGCCCCCCAAAGCCCAAGAGCAGGGATTGCATTTGCTCCTGGCATGCTCTGGTCAGGTCATGGCCTTGCTCCTGCTGTGCCAGCGCCGTCCTCACTTTGCTCGTGCTCCCTTTCATTACAGTTAGCATCATTGTCTCTTGGCTTAAATCTTTCAGCCTGATAAAGGATGACAGCACTGCTCGAGTGCCTGGGATGGCATAAATAATTCCAGTGCTGAGAGAGATTTATGGCTATATAAATGTCAGGAGTGAGCCCGGTTTGTATTAATGGCCTTATTAGTTACGTTGCTGTAAAATACAGATCCTCCAATTGTTAAGCGGCCAAGCTTTTGGTCCACAGCATTAATCCAATAAATTTGGGCTTCTCGATACAAATCTTAGTCCCTGAACCGCACTGGAAAATTCTTCACGATATGTCAGAGAGCTTTAAATGGCTTTGACTGAGACAGAGGTGGGAATAACAGAGCTGGTGGGAGCGCAGGTGTAAGGCGGTGCAGCAGCCCATCCCCACCCAAGGGCATGGGAAGTGTGGAGGTCCCTTGGCCGTGGGGATTGGTGGTTTTGTCGCCAGCTTGGAAATCACAGCCCAACCCAAAAACTCTCATGGCCCCAAGGTGTCTGTCTGTCCTTCCCACCCTGCTGCCATCCCTCCCTGTTCCCTGGTACATCTCATATGAGGGCGTTTTGCAACTCTGCAGACTTTCCACCAGCGACCTGCCAAGTGCACGGGGAGGGAGAGGGGAAAGCACCGCGATAATTGAAAATAAATGGTGCATTATATGATATAAATGTTCTGGTGCAGCCAGCTTGCTGTTGCTGATTATTTATTTGTTACTTGCAAACACTTTGAGGAGGTGTCTGGGGGGAGGGGTTTTGGAGATAAAGTGGTGATGCCTTCACACAGAGGGAGCTGTGGGCCATGGGGAGCTCTGTGTGTCCTGCAGCAATGGCAGGGGGACAGCCACAGCCATTGGAGCAGAGATGTCATTGCCACGAGGAGAGTCCAGAGTGTGAACCCAATGTCTTGGGGCACATTGGAGGTCTTCTAGGCCCTGTGTGCACCTGTGAGAGGCAGGGGTCTGCAGGAATGGGGCAAACATGAGCAGGGAGCCTCCGGAGTTCTGCTCAGCCTGAGGTTGGGTTGCTTGCCGTGTCTCTCTGGTGGGAATTTACTACTGTTTGGTAGGGCAGGAGGCTGCCCAGGAGGGGTTGGATTTAACCTGGAACATGGACCCTTTTGCTGTGTTGGCTCCTCGGCCATGTCATGCTTCTTATGCCTTGACAAGACTTATCCTGGATTATTTTTCAGCTGCTATTTAATCTTGAGAGGGTTGCAAAAGCTTTGAACCACTACTTGAAGACTGAGTGAGTGATTTCTGGCATTGTCAGACAAGGGGGGGGATGTGGAGGTGGGATCCCAGTTGTGCACTGAGTTGCCCTCCCTGGGCAGCTGAGACCTTCGCTCTGCAGAGAGCTGGAATCTCTGCATTGCTGGCTGGGGGAAAGGCTGAGGATGAATATGAACCCCCCGTAGCCTTCAGATGAAATTGTAGAGATTTTGGCTTGAGGTTCTCCAAGTTCTGCTCCTCTTGAATCAAACACCATGGACCAGGAACAGCATGAGGGCTGAACATCCACTGGGGGATGTTCATGGGACAGCAAGGGGCAAACCCATCCCTCCCAGCTCACTGAGGCAGGGCTGGCAGAACCCAGACTCCCTCTGGCCTCTGCCATGGTGCCATCAGATTTCTGCATGCAGTGTTTTGGGCAGGCAGCATGCTGGCCCTCGGCACACTTTGGTTTTAAGCCACCCTGGTTCAGTCTGCTCTGGAAGTGGACTCATCCATCACTGCCATCACTGCAGGACCATGGAGCACGTCTCACTCGCCTGCACTGCCACAGCCCCTGAGCTCCAGGCATTGCCTTCCTCACTCCAGTAGCTGCCTTCAAGTACAATTCACTTTGTTATTAATTTCTTTTACGCTGAGGCTCTTAAAGCCCATGGGAATGGGGACTTGGGTCACAGAGGCAATCTGCAGCTGAGTGCCTCTAAAAGCCATGGGCAGAGAGATGGAAACTTGCAACAGGCGCGTGCCAACCTCATGGTCCTGGGGGCAGTGGCACTGGGTGAGTTGGGCTCAGTTCAGTCCCTTGGGGCTGGAACCCTGTCACCATCCCAGCCCTGTGCCCCCTAGGGGCTCTGAACCCCTTGGAGTTGGAAGAGGAGCTGTCCCCCAGCATCCCCCAGCCATTAGCAGCCTATACCAATCTGTACATTATGTTATGGTATGTTATTTACAGGCCATATCCCAGCCCCATATTAAAGACACAATTCTTATGCAGTTGGGCAGACAGCAGGATGCAGTTCTCTCTGGGATTCGATTGTTGCAGACTGCCAAAATCCTTGAGAAATGTTATTTTGGAGTCTGCTCCTCCGTGCAGGGGCTGTGCAGGGCCCCTCTCATTATCAGTATCAGCACACAGGACCCCCCCCCCCCCCCGGGTTCCTCCTCCCCAGCCCTGGTGTCCGTATTTACAGCTGGAGCATGCCAGGCTAATTGCTAATCAGTTGCATGCAATCAGCTCGTCTTCCACCACCTCGGGAAGGGCCGAGCGCTGAAGGTGACTCCTGCAGAAGTTCATTTCTTCAAAATAAAGGTGACAGTCAGCACAGGTTCGTTATCTGAGCAGCGGATGCTAAGCTGTGGGGCAAGCAGATGCCCTGGCTTGTGCTGGGCTCTGTGGGCTTTGGGCATGCTCTTCTCTCTTGCATGGAAGAACCCAGTGGGTAGAGCATCCCTGGTGGTGGAGGGACGTGCCTGGATCTCCTGCTCTGCTCGCAGGGAATGGCTGCGTTGTCTGAGCAGTGTGGTGGCTGTGGACTCGGTTTTGGGGACCTCGGCTCTACCATTGGTAGAACTGCTGGGGCCAGACTGGAGGCAGCCCCGTTTGTGGGGTAATTAATTCTCTTTTGATCATCTGCCATGTAAATCATCAGCGGCCAGGAGTTAATCGTGTACGAGATGAATCTTGCTCTTGCCTTAATGAGCGCCGAATCGTGACCGGCATCTGCTTACTCCCCACACTTTCATCTCCTGTACAGTGTGAACAATTAATTCTATCTAATAATCTTCTCTTTATTCTATTAAAAAATAATAATAATAATCTGAGGGCAAACAGCCTCTGCTCCCCTGACCTTTGCTGCTTTGGTCTCAGACAACCACTTGCTCTTCTGGAGCAAAGAAAGGGGCTGTGGGTTCCACAGCTGGGGTGGCACATCCCTTCCCTTGGAGCTTGCTTGTCCCCAGGACTAATCCTGCTGGTCCCAGCACAACGGGGTCCTGCCCTGCTCAGCTGGGAACCAGAGGGCACCGAGGGTTGCTTGCAGTCCCTTGGTGACATGCAGTGATGTTTTGCCAGAGGCTCTAAGTCCAGTCCAGTTGGAAGGAGAAGCAAGGTCAGCAGGATTTGGGGCTCCTGGATGCATTCCCTGTCACATCAGTTCCCGGGGCTGTAATTTAGTCTGGTTTAAATTAGCCCGGAATGGAACGGAGCTGCAGCTGCATTCAAAAACATCTGAAATCACAGCACAGTAAAACATTTCCGCGTTCCATTAACGCCTCTCAGCAGGAAGTGTCTGCTCCCCAAATCCTCTGCTTCTTCTCCGCAGCTCTGAAAGCCTGCACGGCAGTGGCTGTCCCTCAGCCACCCGTCCCCAGCCTCCTTTCTCCCCATGTCATTGGCATTCAGTTCTCCTATTTATTCAATTAGTGCCTTTCTGCTTAATTATCTGGTTAATGTGAACATGCCTAATTGCTGCAATGGTGAGAGGGGTGCCTGTGCCCCTGCACGGCGCACAAGGCCATGAAACTGTACGGAATGGACGCTTGGAAAAAACCTGCTCCAGCTGATGAAGGGAGGGATGGGTTGAGTTGGGATGGGGCAGCCCCATGGAAGGGATGGACAGGGTGGCATAGGATGGGTTGGGATGGGATGAAAAAGTCACCATGCAGGTGGTGCCAACTTGGTGGCAATGGTGATGCCACCAGCTTCCAAAATGTCCACCTTCCCACATCTGTAGGGCAGTGCGTCTCCCTGTTTCTATTTCAAGGGAAAAAAAGGGCTTTTTCTCCTTACCCTTTTCTCTCTCCCCTCCAAAGTCACCTCCAAAGCCTCATCCTTGGATGTTCTCAGCTGTGGGGGGACAGTGAACGGACCCAATGGTGGGGGACTGTTCTTGGGAGCTTCTCAATGGGAAGCTTTACATCAACTTTCCATGAAATGGATATTTCTAAAGGGAGAGATGAATGCTGGCATGGGAGGGATGGACCCAAGACATGCTGCATCCTCAGTGTACAAACAGAATCCCCCCACTGCTGGCTGGGGCTGGCTTAGCAGAGGGAATAATTGGTAGGTGCTGCTGAATGTAATGAATAGAGGGTACTCACAGCCTTTGTTTATTGACTTTTGAGTTGTAATGAATACTTCAAGAGGTAATTATTGATTTTCTGCATTTGCAGGAAACCTGCTTGGCTGGGAGATGGGTGGAGGTGGATACAGGGAGGTTTTGTGCAGAACCGGGCTGCTGAAGAACCTTCACCCATGGGGAGCAAAGTGGGAACAGAGGTATGGATGGAGATGCTCTCAAAGTCACAGGATGGTACAATGCCACTGTCCTGGCCATGGGGCCACAGGGACAGGCTCGGTTCTGCTTTGTTGGGTATTTGGGGACTACAAGAACCAGTGGGCATGGAACAGCAGCTGCAGTGGGCAATCAGCATCCACTGGGTTCTGCAATGTGTAAAGCACAAAGCAAGCAATCCAAAACCAAGGAAAAATACGACATCTATAGAAAAAATATTTGTCCAGCTCCAGGACAAACCCAGCTTTATTCACTCTGGAAGGGAGAAGAGATTAAAATGTAATCCTGAGTAAACACATTTTCTGCTTTCTTCCCCTTGGGTACCTCTCAGCAGGCGCAGATCCGTCCTGCTGAGCTCCCTGTGCTCATCCATGGCAGCAGCCGAATGCCCCGGGCAGCTTTTGGCTGTCATCTCCCAAATCAAAATCTGGGACTGGGGTGGGTAAGGGGGGGGGCTGGGCCCTTAGGGTGGGGGGAGAAAAAGGGGATGGTGCATCCCCCCGGGGCTGCTCCCTGCAGGGTGTGGTGCTGGGACTGTGCTGGTAGTGCCAGTAGCACCCAGCATCGCCTCTGCTTATCGCACAGAGCTTTTTCTGGGCATCTTATGTTGCTTTTTTGGGCTGTTTATTTATGAGGCAATTTATTAGAGCGCAGTTATTCTATAGTGGGGAAATGTATTCCTAGGAGCCTCCGTTAACAGAGCCAATTGCTTAATTAGCTCGCTGATGTCTCCATGAGGTACGCCAGGAGAGGTTTCTGCTTGTAACAATCACTGCCTTCCCCCTGCACACACACCACCCGTGCTGCTAATTTAATAGTGCAAATATTTATTATCCCCAGTGTTTGGCAGCGAATCTGGGGGTGTTTTGAGCAACTCCAGTCTCTAGCCCCAGGGACAGGGCTGGACTGGTGGGGATGGCTGTGGGCTGGGGGGTTAAAGAGGGGAATGGTGGAAGTGTTGCATTGTGCACGGGGTCCTCGGCTGCAGCTGCATCGTGCAAACCTCAGGGCAGGCACCAGTGCCCTATTGGGCATTTGGGCACCAAGCTGCAGCGATGGGATGGAGCTGGCCCTGCTGCTCGTGTGTTTACCACAAGATGCTCTCAAGTCCTTTGTGATTTTTCTTCTTTCTCTATTGTTCCTGGCTATTGTTCCTGGCTCCATTATCCCCCGGTTGCTTACATAAATCAGCACGTGGCTCTCCGAGACACGACAGGGAGCAGCGCATCCATCCAAGGTCACTGTCCCTTGTGCTGCAAGAGACAAATTCCCTCCAAGGGCCGTGAGCTCCGGGATGCTTCCTGCGCGGCCGAAATGGGCCCCACGAGGACCATCCTGGTGCTTCCAGCCAAGGATGCTCTCGGTCCAGGGATGCTCCCAGCAGAGCAGCGGGGGGAGGCGGCACCGGGGAGGGGACAAGAGCGGGCCCGGCCCCATTCCCCGCCTCGCTGCCACAAAACGGGAGCCGGGAGCCGGCTCGGCTTCACACTCTCCCCTCCAGCCTTACCGAACCGGAATATCCCCCATTAAACCTCGGATTGAACCCAAGCCGGCACCGAACCGAGCCGTGCGCGGTCAGGAGGGATGTAGAGATCAGCACCGCGGAGAGCGGCCGCGCCGAGCCGCGCGGGGGCCATGGCCAGCGTGCAGCAGGGCGAGAAGCAGCTCTTCGAGAAGTTCTGGCGAGGGACCTTCAAAGCCGTGGCCACACCGCGACCGGAGAGCATCATCGTGGCCAGCATCACCGCCCGCAAACCGCTGCCCAGGTAAGGGGTGGGGAACCCTCGGCTTGGGGGCTGCTCCCTTCTGCAGATGTCTTACCGAAGGGCTGGGGTCACGGGGGCTGCCTGCGGCTGGGGGATCTGAGCTTTCTGTTCCCTCCTCCCCAAGTGGGAAACTTTGGCTCTTTGGAGCCTGGAGTAGTGTGAGGGGCTGGATTGTAGTTTTGGGGTGGGGGCTCAGACATGCGGCCCTCAGCACACGTCCCTCTGGTTGTCTGTCCCCCTCCTTCCCTTGGAGTCCGAGCCCAGGGCAGCAGGGTCAGACCACACAAAAAGGGACCGAGGGGCTGCTGGTTCCTACTGAGCTCTGCTGGGATGCGCAGGGATTTGTGTGACTTCCTCACAACAACACATCTTCAAATCTAGAGCATTTTTATTCTGTTGGCTGTCACAATATTGACTAAGAGCATCTTTGCACTGTTTTTCAAAGGGAGTGAAGCTTCTTTCCGTTGCTCAGTGTCACCAGAGTTTGGTGAAGGTGTTGGATCGGTGCAGGAGAGGGCTGGGGGATTCAGCCTGCACCAAACATCCCAGAGCCCATGGGGACACACACTGGGGTCGCTGAATGCTTCCACTTCTCTGTTAGTGATCAGTCAGGTTTGGAAATTGGGGAAGCTCAGCTTGGGGCACCATGGGCAGCAGTGGCTCTTACAGCATTTCCAAACCGGGCTGCGATCCCAAAGGCTTCACTGCAGAACTGATCTAAGAGCAAAGCCCTCTGTGCCAGCAGGCAGAGGGATGAAGGGAGCAGGGAGCCCAGCACAACACCACGGTGACCATCTGTGTCCCTGTTTCCTCCCAGCTTGGCAGATGCAGGCAGCGTGGGGTTCCCATTGCAGAAAGGGATTTTCCTCCTCCTGGAGGGGTCCATAGGGTTCTTGCCTTTTGGGTCCATGCGCAGCCCCAGATCAGAGTGCTTCCCCAGGGTGCCCCGGCTCTGCAGATAACGCCTCTTCCCTCCTAATTCCCGACAGGAGCTCTGGGAGGTTTGCAGGGTTAAAGCTCTGCTAAAACCACATTTCATCTGGAACAAAAGAATACATTAATCCCACCCGTGGCCAGCCAGGGGCTGCGCTCCGGGGTCTGCCCTTGACTCCGTAGAGCAAAGGGGGATACTGAGCACTGTGGCACAGAGCTGAAGTCTCTCCTTTTCCATCTCCACTTTCTTCTTGCTGAGTCTTTTATTTTAAGGCAGTGGGTGGTTGTTCATTATCGTCATTACCTGCGCACAGCCCCACGGAGCAGCGGTGGGATGCTGCTTCTCCTTCCATGGGGAGCTCCAAGAGGCACAGGGCTGCCACTGCCCACTGGCACCCACTGGTACCCCAAGTACCAGCCGCTTCCCTGCTGCCAGATGGCTGAAGTGGGTCACCCCAGGGCCAGCGCAGGGATTTATTTTAACCCCTAATCCCCCAGGATGTGTTGTGCTACACGTGGTTTCACTGCCCAATTTGCAATCGGCAGTGATTTTGGGTTGGGATGGGACCCAGCTCTCTGCCACCCCAACCCGCAGCTTGTCGGGCACATCACTGGTTCCTTCATCCCCACCATCCTGCTCGGTCCCCACGTGTCAGCACCGGGCTGTGCTGCCGGAGGGCCCCCGGCTCTGCTAATCCCCCCCTTGTCCATCGGGCATCTGCTCAGCGGGGCCTGGCTGCCATCTGCTCCTTCCCGCGCCCAACGAGCCGCAGCGCTAATGAGCCCATGGCTGCAGCCCAGCGGGGGGAGCGGGCCTGGAGGAGGAAAGCAGAGGGGGGAGCAGCAAAGCCCCCGTGCTCGGGGCGCCGTCAATAGGGCGGCTTTGTCAGCCCCCGCCCGCCGGCTCCAGCTGCACGGCGGCTGCGCTCATTAGGCAGCTCGAGGGCTGCTGGGGGTGAGGGCAGAACTGGGGATGCCCATAGGAGCCATAGAGCCTTCCTCCTCCTCATGGTCCTCTTCTGTCAGCCCCATTCCTGGCTTGGTGCTGGGGCGATTCCCAATGGTAAAAGTTCATTGGTCCCCAAGGGCGCCGTCTGCATCCCGGGGCACGGTGTGGCAGCACGGGGTCTTGTGGAGCTCTGGATGATGAGCCTGGGATAAAGTGAGGAGCTGCAGGGCTTTGGGTCCCCATCGGGGTGAGGGGCTGCAGGAAACCACATCAGGCTAATCCCCCCCCCAACCCATTCCTGACTCCTACTCATAAATGGGAGATATGTCCAAAAAAATGACTTAGCTCATCTTGGCATGATAGGACCGTCTGGAGAGGGCTCATAACCCTGCACCACTCCTTCAAGGTTTAACTAACAAATATTTGGGGCTATGAGATGTGGGCAGATCAGTCCTGGGAGGGTTTACCCATCCATAGGGCTGGGCTCTCCTCTCCCCCTCCCTGCCTCTCTCCCTACAGCCAGACCTTCATGTGCGTTTTTCCATAATATGAACTTTCCAAAGGCAATCCCTTCCTCAGTGAAATGAAATCATTTCATGCATGATTGCAATTCTTCGTTCTCTTTTTATTTCTTCCTTACCTTTTCTTCCCATGGCCACTGAAACCTCTCTGTCATTGCAAAGCCTGGAGCGGGGCATTAAATCCCACCTGTGCCTGGGGTTGGCACTGGGGGTGGGCACTTCGTGTGACCATACAGCAACTGAGGGGCAGCTGGGTGCCCAGAAGGGATGCCCCAATTTGGAACCCATTGGTGCTCAGCAGGCAGAGGAATGGGGCCCGATGGCACAGGAGCAGTGATGGTGCACTGGCGCGATGCAGCCCTGGTGCCACCACCTCCCCTCCACGGGTAAGCTGAAAGTGCTGACAAACACTGGGAGTGTAAAAATAGCAATTTTTTTTTCTTTTTTTTTTTTCACAAGTGCCTTCCCTGCTAGTGCAGGGACTGCGAGGAGAGCTTGAAGAACTGGAAGTGGGAACAAACTCTATTAAAAGAGAGAAAGGTGCTGGGGAATGCACTGCAGTCCCTGCACTGTTCTTGTCCTTTTCTGAACATTGGTCTCTTTCGGGGCAGATTTGGGTTGAAAATGACCTCTTCTGGGACAGATTTGCGTTGAAAATGACCTCTTTTGGGACAGGGTTTGGCTGAAAATGGCCTCTTTTGGGGCAGGAATGCTTGCGCAGAGCATCTTGGGGCTGAAACAGTCCCTGAGTCCCCATGCTGAGGTTGGGGCTAATTGATCTGCTGACAACTCCGTTCAACACTCCATGTTTAATTGATGTCTCTCCATTAATGAAATGAGCAGCTGGCTGCAGCTGGCCTGGCTCCAGGCTGGTCAGCAGGACCAAGGCCATGGGGCTCAGTGCTGCTCCTCCGGGGTCGCTCTGTTCACTGCCCCCATACCCACTTCCCGTTCCTTTTCCAGTTCCCCGTTTTGGGTCTCAGCTATGTTCCTCATGGAGCAAAGGATGGGGCTCACCTTGTTCATGGTGCAGCAGCAGCCGAGCCAGCACCCCGCTCACCCTCCCCACCACTCTGCTATTGATTTGCCCTGACCTCGCTTTACCATACTCTGATTTCTTTCAATCAGGCTTTGAATGAAGCCTCTGCACCGTTCAATAGAACCAGCCCTGGGATGACCCAGCTGGAGGTGCTTGGAGCGCTCCTACATCCCCCCTGGAGCATCTGGTGGTGATGCAGTGGCATGGGCTGCCAGGGAGCGATCAGGTCTCCGTCCCTGGAGGTGTTCAAGGAAAGTGCAGATGTTGCACTGAGTGATGTGGTCCGGGGCGAACACGGCATGGATTAGGGTTGGACCACATGACCTCAGTGGTCTTTCGAACCTTAAAGATTCTGTGATCCCGTGTGTCCCACATCCCACAGCATAAACCCACCACTTCCAGGCTGCTGCCTGTCCCCTTTGCCCCAAACCCAAGCATCCAATCATCCACCCACAAAAGCCTTCCCAATCTCCTTGGTGGCTGTCCCCTCCTCAGGGCTGCGTTTGCTCGGTGTCACGTTGGTTCCGGCAGGCCGATGGGCACAGCGCTTGTTTGCAGAGATTGCACAGAGCAGAAATCCCTGCACTTCATCTCCAGCTGCAATTACCAAAGCCAAGTCGATGCAGTTGATGGTAATGGGATGGTAACACTGTCTGAATTTGTATTTAATGCTGATTCCAAGGGTCTATAATTTTCATCAGCACCACGCGACTTTTTATAGAACAGAAAAAATGTGAGATCAGTTAATGAGCTGCAATTCTGGAGAGCTTCTGCCTTGATTGGGACTAATTATTTTCTTTATAAAAATAATTAACAACCCACACAACCTATGGAGTGAAAGGCATGTGGCATTAATTAAACCGCGCGGTGTCTTCAGCGCACCTTTATCTGCTGATCCCGTCGTGTCCTGGGCACAAGGCTGGGCATCGCTCACGCCGTGCCAAGGGACAGCGAGGGGGCAGTGGCACACTGGGACCACCCTGAGCCCAAACGCACCTCTTTCTGCAGTGCTCTAAGAGCCTGGGATGAGCCCCAGCTGGATGGGGAGCGTGTCTGTGTGCTTAGCCGCACGCTTACATAATATACAATTGTTAACAAGACTAATTCCTCTATTTTCCTGGAGGTATGCTGAGAACTAATGAATATATTTGCATAATCTTGATTTTGTTTATGAATAATTCTGGATTATCCCGACGTGAATGGCACAGGGGCTTTGCCACCCCGGGTTGCCTTTCAGCGGAGGATAGCAAAGCGTTTTGCAAATATTAGTTCAGCCTCACAAATCCCAGCAAGCAATAAAATTATTATTACACCCAATTAAAGATGGATGTGCTGAGCAGGGGAATGACTGTCTGCAGCCTCAGGGCCGGGAGCCCGGGGCCAGAGCTTCCCCTCGGGAGCCTCTTGCCATCTCCCTGCCTGGGCTGGGAGTCTCTCTGGTGAGAGAAATTTGTTGCGGAGTTCCTTATTGCAAACAGAGGGGGAATAAGCTTCATCTGAGCACCAAAGGGAACACTCCTGCTCCATGTGGAGCATCTGCCTGACCTCCCTGCGCTCCCCTCCTGCCCGATGAGCCCTGCTAAGATCCATGCTCAAAGCCATCTCCCATTGCTGCCGACAACTGTGTGCTCACAATCCGCTATTCGATTAAAAGCTAACGAGCTATGTTATTGGCAAATAAACTATTTATCTTGCTGCCATTTGCCCTGCTCAACAGAGCAGGACTTCGGGCAAGGGAACTGCAGCAAGGACCCATAGCCCTGTCTGGTGCAGGGATGGGACCTGGTTGACATCGCTGTCAACTTTTCAGGTTGGAAACCTGCAGGGTGTTTGCCAGGGAGGGAAATTTGAAAACAAGAAAGGCACAGGGCTGCTTGCTGAGAGCGGCATCTTGGGGAGGAGGACACCCAAAGGCAGTCCTAGTTAGGACTGCAGCTCTAAGCTATGGTGGAGATACCTGCCCCAGTGCTGCCAGCAGCTGCCTCCAGCAGGAGTTTGCGATGCAGATGGAGCCATTCCTATCTCTGTGCCCATTATCATCCCCATTCCCAACCCTACCCTCATCCTCATCCCATCCTCAATCCCCTCCCCATCCTGACCCCTGTCCCCATCCTCATTGCTTCACTATCCCCATCCCCATCTTCATCCCCATCCCATCCTTGTCCTCATCTGATTCTCATCCCTATCCCTATCCCATTCTCATCTCTTTACCATCCCCATCCCATCCCTAACCCCATCTCCATTCCCAGGCTGTGACCATGCAGTGTCCCTGTAGCACTGGCACCAACCCTGCCACCATCAGGGACGCCTCTGTTCTTACACAGCCATGCATAGCAAATCAGCTGCTGGAAAAACGAAGAGCCAGGGCTGCTTTTTTGGCCCAGGGTGAGATAAGAGAGGTTGTGAAACATTTCTGGAGGCCAAGAAGCAAAAAAGAGCTGCTGCTTGGTTTGGTCTTGCAGCAGGACGCAGGGGTGTGGGAGGGGGGTGAGCTAAAATTGGATGAAAAACACCTATTATGGAATTGTGTTTCTTTTCTGTGCTTAAGCTGCTTCAAGAAAGCCACGCGCTTTTCTGCAGCTGGTGCCTCTGCTGATGCACGAGGAAATAGTGGAGAGAAGATTAAAATTGAACTGGCTCAGGATCCGTGCAATCAGGGAAAATATCGCAGTGATTTGCTATTATAATTTCCAATAACAAACGGCAGGGCTCCTGCTGCACTAATAACAGTGGTCTGAATGAGGTGGGGAAGGAACCTGCCGTGGAGTGGTTTTGTGTCTGTGTTTGTGGAAAGCACTTAACAACCTCCCCCACCTCCTAATTTTAAAGAGGTATTTTTAGTGCCTGTTTCAAAGGGATTTACGTAAACACATCTGCATGAGTTTTGGCGTAGAAATCTCTTTTACAACCTTCTCCTTTCCCCCCCTCCTTCTGCCGGGTCAAAGGAGCTGTTCAACCATTTTCTTTTTCAATCAACTGAGAAGAGGCAGAAAGCAAGAGAGAAAGAAAAGGATGATTTCACCAATGCAAAAAGCCTCCTCTGCATAGAGTGGTGCGTTTTGAGAGGATTGTGGCGCAGCGCAGTGGATGTGGGCCAGCAGGGTCCCAGGGCTGTGGGTGCAGGTGATGCGTTGGCACAGCGGTCCAGGGAGTGGTGGGCTCACCAACCCTGGAGTTGTTCAGGGAACGTGGAGATGTGACCCTGAGGGATGTGGTTATGGGCACGGTGGGGTGGGTTGGGTTTAGGCTTGAGGATCTGAGAGGTCTTTTCCAGCCTTCACGATTCCATGACTCTATGGTTCTACGATCCACCACCCAACCCTGCTGCGCCCTTCAAACAAAGCTCACCAGGAAGGCGGTTATTCAGCTTCTCGCTCCTCCAGCGATGAGGAGCTGCAGGAGAAAGGCTGCTTGATGAGAGCTTTGTGGCAGGAGATGGCTCGGGGACTCAGGAGCCTGAGGATAGGGGAGGGGGCTTTGTCACCCAGCGCATCGCATGGTCTGATGGCATGGCATGTGCCCATGGTGCTGAGCTCTGCGACGGGGATGCGGCCACGGTTTGCTCCCGAGGCAGCGAACACCCTGTGCCTTTGCCCTGTCCTCCGTGTCTCCCCAAGCTGTCATGGCCCAGCCCATGAAAGACGACAAAAAAAAATATATGTTTATATCTATCTATTCAATCAATGTCTGTGGAGCTTAACGCAAAGGGATTACCAGCCCGTTTAGAGCGTTAGTGACTCTCAGCTTTCACCGGAGGAGAGTATTGGGTTGAATTGAAGCCAGCCTTTGATGGGATTGGAGAATAATTATTTCCATCAATAATTACTTCCAAGCCCAGAAGAAATGGTCCCCAGTGTGTAGCAGGACAGCAGCCCTTGGTTGCCTTCAGGCTAATGTGTTTCAACGGCGAGACCTGAAATGCCATTAGTGGGGACATCACCCACTGTGCCCAGGGAGGGCCCCCATCCGCACCATTGGAGCTGCTCCAGCTTTGCACAGGTCATTAATTTGGGGACATTTTTAATGGATCCTAATGACTGAGCCTCAGAAGACTGTTCTTAAAAGGGGGTTGGGAAATGCCACAAGCTAATTAGCTCACACAAAGAAAGCAATTAACCATGTAGCTTCCTGGATGGTTAAAAATAACACAGATAATGGGAAAAGACTGGGAGATTTTTTACAAGCAGAATAATAGATTTTAAAGCTGGAGGGACCATCAGATCTGCCAGCATTACCTCTTGCATGTGATGGGTGGGAAATATTTTCTCCAGCTTCATCCCATTGACTCCCAGTGCATGTGTTTGCCTAATGTTCATCCCTAAACCTTCAGGCATTGCAAACTGTGCTCCAAGAAAGAAAGGGCTGCTAGAAAAGGTGGGGTTTTCCTAAGAACACGGGTTGATATAGGAATGAAGTCTCTTCAACAGATGCTCCAGCCCCCAGAATTGTGATTCTCATGACAGGGGCAGGCAGAAAGATGTTCCCAGGGGCTGCAAGCCTCTGGCCATGGCTAGCTGGGGCTGATGTGCTGCTTCCCCATGGAATTGCACTTTAGCTTCCTTCCTGGCACCACTGAAGCCCCAAGATGTGCACCACTCTTGGTCCTGGCCCTTCGGCACATATTTGGTGACTGTGATGGTTTCCAAATCCGAAATGCCTGGCTGGGCTCAGCCTTGCTGATGCTTCCTTTATTTATCTGTGTAATGCTCTGCACGACACCAAAAATGTGGTGTTCTCATTCCCCACTGGATATGGTTTACGACTTTCCATTAGCGATTCCATTCTTTGATACAAATACCTGCAGGGCTCTACTCACATGGGCTCCCTGGGGCTTGTGCAGGCACCTGCACGGCTCAGGTGGTTCCCTTTGTTTTCTAGCTCTCTTATTGCTCTTTCTGGCCTCTTGCCACGCAGTGGGACGCTCAGCTGCCTGCCGTACTCTGCCGAGGATCGACGTCCTGAGAAGCTGAGCAGCTGTGTGTCCAAGGAGACCTCCACCACTAACGGCTGGGCAAGAGGGAAGGAGAGACACGGCCATGCTCACCACAGGTCGCGCAGGTAGGGACAGGGCCACCCCGCCATGAGGTTCGGTGGAAGAAACGTCGTCCTCATCCCTGCTGAGTCAGTGAGATCTGGGCAGGGGTTGGACAACTGTGTGAACCGCCGGCATCCCGTGTGCTATGGGGCACATAGGTTCCTCCTGGCTGTGGATCGCCCTCAGCAGTTCCCATCTCCCATGCCTAGATCAGAGCAGCAGCACTGCCTTAGCTAGGATATCGCTTTGTTATCGGTATGCTGTTAGCCCCTGACAACTTGCAAAGGTAAAAATGAATGAAGCTTGCTAAGCAAGGCAGCTGGGGTCTCAGCCTTTGTTGCTGAACTGGGATTAAGGCCTTTCTGTTTGGTTAAAGATGCTGGAAAGAAAGGGACAGAAAGTGCATTTACTATCTTCAGATGTCAGGCTAACTGGAACAATAATCTAAAGTGTATTTTTAATTAGACTCTGATTACAATCACAGAGGAACAATTAAAGTTAGATCAGCTCAGGGAGGAGGCTTCCACTTCAAAGACAAAAGGCTTCATCTTGGGAGCAGGGGGAGGGCTCCAGGCAGGCTGCCTATGGCTGAGCACACAGCCTGGAGGTCCTCCATGTCCTGGCACAGACATGGCAGGAGCTGACGATGGCCTGAGATGAGGAGGGGGCTGAGCTGTGCTGGAGCCTACATCCCACATCCCTATGAGAATGGCTTTCCAACATGAGGTCCCAATGGTGGCACCTCCAGCCAGTGGGATGAGCAGTGGGGATGCTGAGGCATAGACCCTGTGCTCTAGTTTCCATCATTCACTGCCTTTCTTTAGGGTCACCAGCCCCCATGCATTTCATATTTTCAGCGCAGTGCTCCAAATTAATTAAGTGCAGCGTTTGCTTTTTGCTGAAATGTAACACAATTTAAAAAGAAATTAATTTACAGCTTTTTTCCCCCCAAAGTTTAACCACCGTGTAAGAGATGCTTATCTCACTAAATCACCATAGCACATCAATAAATACATATTTTTCTAATCAATTGCTATTTAACATTTGCCATGTCTTATATTACTGTTAAATTCACTCGGTCTCAATAATTATTGTATGCAAATCAAATGCCGATTAATTATTTAAAACATATTTACAAAGCAGCAAAACCCATAAATCTGTCATGGAGTTGTTAACCTCAGCAAGCTCATTTCAAATAACCAGCTGGCATCGCAGCCACGTACAGTGTCTGTCTCATTATATTTCCATTAAACCCATGGAGGAGGCGCTCAATTTCAAGTGAGGGTAATTAGAGGGTAATTAGGTGCCCTGATCTGTCCCGGTCTGCCCTCAGGTAGGGATGGTGGCATGCGGAGGTGAGCAACCCCAAGTGAGGTCATTCTGAGGGTGTTTTTATGCATTTATTTTAAAACCTTGTTTGGCTTTATCCCCCCTCCTCAGCCCCTCGTGTGATGGGGAACGTGCACCGCTGCCAGCCCGGGGCAAGAAGAAGAAGAAGAAATCCAGCCGCAAGAAGCGACGGAGGTGAGGGCAGCCATGTTGGCCTGGGCCTTGCCTTATGAGCCTCATGGGGAAGGTGTGAGGGGCTGGGCTCTGCTGGCCATCCTCCTGCCCTCCCTTACACCTAAACAGGGCTCAGCCCCAGCTCTGCCCAAGCCCCAAAGCCCGGTGGTGGGGTGCAAATTGGGCAGCCCTGGGGGTGAGGGGCTGTGCTGGCCCTGATGCCTCTCTGCTCCCCCAGGTCTCCTTCCTACAGCCCCTCTCCTGTGAAGAAGAAGAAAAAGAAGAGCTCCAAGAAGCGAAAAAGACACAGGTATTTCTCCTTCGAGGTGTTGCGGTGATGCCTTGGGTTCTGAAAGCCGGTTTTTAATTTAAAGAGAGTGATGAAATTTTGGAATTGCAAATATTTCACTGTCTTCTCCCAGCTGTTAAACCAATATTTGCAGAGAATAGTAGATGCCATCTCCCTTGGAAAGTTCATGTATTTATAATTTATTGAATGAGAGCGAGAAGCTACTGAAAGTGGTGAACAGAGTGAAAAGCAGCCCTTTTTTTGTTATGGAAAAAGGTGGAAGGGAGGGAGAGTAGAAGGAGATAGAAATGCCTCTAAAATATATCTTATCCATCTCGGGTCAGATGCTTGTCATTTTTACACCTGTAGTGCTCATTTGTGGCCCTGCAAGCTGAACTGTAGCTTATAGTTCATCCCAAAAGGCATCGTGATCAACCATTGAGCGTTAGTGACCAGTGGAGGTCATTTCCAGATACCCCTCAACTACAGATCCCAACTGGCCTTGTCTTGGGCCATCTCATGGCCCTTCTAGACAGGACTTCAGGCCATGTCTTCTGCGGGATGCTGTGCTAGGAGCTCAGGTGGGACAGGAGGCAGCACGCAGGGGGCTCACTGGAAGGAAGTATCCCCCTCTGTGCTCCCAGGTTTTTCCAAGGGCCACCAGCCTGGTGGTTCATACAGGCATGCTCCAGGAGGGAAGACATAAAGCTGGTTTGGCTGTGAGCCTGCTTTGGAGTTTTGCAGAAAGGATTCCTCCTTTGACTGCTGCTCAATCCTTTGTACAGAAGATCAGGGTCTAGACTCTCCTCTACAACTTCAAACTCAGTGCAGTGTAGAGTCAGTAGTAGAGAAAAGCGATCCACCAGGGACAGTGGAGGTGTTTGACAGAAAATGATATGCTCAATTATTTGCAGTGTGCCAGTGACTTCCACCAGCACCAGCTGCCCTGTTAGCTGCCTCGTTAGCCCAGCTGGTTAAAAGGGAGTCAGGGCTGTCCAGCTGGTGCGTTGTTTCCTTAATGCTCAGCCTCAAGATGGGCCTTACCAGATTGTCTCTGATTCAAACTTCCAGTTTTGTAAGATGCTGTACTCAGTGTGCACCTTTGTGTCTTGCAGGTTATCCTCAAAGAAGAGAAGGCACAGGTAAGAGTTGAGCACGTGTGGGTGATCCCCTACAAATGGTCTCCTCAGGATCTCACAAGGTTGATGTTCACCGTGTGGAGGCAGAAATCACTTCTGTGCCTCTTTGTGGAATCCCCTTGGTTCCCCCATCCCCTGTGGGTCTCGCAACCTCGTGCATTTTGGATCCTTTCTGCATCTTGAGCCTTCATTCCTCTTATGGTTTCGCCTACAAACAGCATGTATTCCCCAGCAGTGGGGAAACATTCCAATTCAGTGCCTTTCCAGGTGCATACTGGAAGAACTCTCCTGATTCCAGTGCACGCATTCGTCTTCTCTATGGGAAACTGTAAAGCCAGAAGGTTGGCTGATGTCATGGGGACTGTGTCCAAGCCCAGGTTTCTCATCAAGAGCTGAGACCCCCTGTGTCAAGGCAGAACCAGTCATCCCTTCAGTTTTTTAATTGCATGTTTTTGGGCAAATTAGATGTAATGTTGATGTGTCATTGAGCAAAATTATTTATATATATATATATATATATATATATATATATATATATATAAAAATCAGAACAGAAATCTCCAAATTAATTAGCCATTTCTTATTTAGTTCCTCAAGCCCCAAAAGTAAGAGAAAGGAAGAAAGAAAACACAAAAAACAGTAAGTAGTGATTCACAGTATTCTCTGCCCTGCCAGTTGTGAGCAGAAGGTCCAGCTCTTCTGATGAAGGCAGTATGAGACCCAGCTCTGCATGCCCTCACTAAGAGGGGCTTTAGTTCTTCCTTGTTTGTTGCTTTCAGAGGTTACACAGGGATTGCTAGTGATATAACCAAATATCCAAATGGGAACAGAAAGCAATGGGGGCTGGGGAAAAGAAGAGGTTGTTTAGAGATGATGGAGGCTGTTGAAATATGGAGTTGAGGTTCCCATCTGCTCTGGTGTGTGCAGAAGACAAGCACAATATTTGTCTTAAGGGGCAGACAGGAGTGTGGTATGAAACACAGTTCTTTGAGGCCAGGAGGAGGGCCTGTATGACTTCCATTTTGCAACTTGTGGCTTCTCACCTGCTTTCAGAGCACAGAAACAGCTCTGGGGCTGAAGCCTGGGCATCAAACCCCTGGCTGGCTCTGCTGGGACTCAGCACACCCTGCTAGGGAAAGAAGAGCAGGCAGACAGGGATTTGCTGTCTGATTGGTATTAGCAGGGCCTGCCCTGTAATTCTTCCCAACACAGCCTTTACTCTTAGGAAAGGAACAGAAGGACAAGAGCCCCTAGCACTGCTAATGTCACCTTGCTGCCCATTGGGACTGAAGAGACTAGAATCCACAAGGTGCTGCCTTCACCTCCATTGCATGCAGAAATCCCATCTCCTTTTCTCTGCATACTGCATATGCAGTAATGCACTCACTGCTTTCTTCCCGCAAACTGAGCTGCTGTGTGCCCAGAGATCTTACAGATCATTGATAAAGCTGAAGCTTTCTTGATTATCTGTATAAGAGGGCATTTCCACACACAACAGTGCTGGCCAACCTGCGTTAGCTAGTTAGTGTGGTGAGAACAAAGACTGGATGCAGCAGTGCACTGACTGAGGGGAATGAGAGCTTCTGGGATTGCTCTTTGGGGATAAACCACCCAGGGCTCTTTAGTCCTCATCTTTCAACTCAGAAATCAGAACTGAGTCACTCGTGGTTTCTCCATGCCTCCCCGTTGCTCCCAGGTGTGGATCAGTGAGATCCCATAAACCAACTTGAATCGGGATTTGGCTTATCCTTGTTATCTAAACCACATGGGAGCAGTCTGTCCTTCCTGAACATGGGGGGAAAAAACAAACTGGAGAGACTGATGCAGAAGGTGAAGAGAAAGCATGGAGGGAGGGAGAGGCAGTCAGTGCTGCTGACTTCAGCTTTACAGAAGGAAGGAAGCTCCCCAAATGTAAAATGCTGGAAATACAGTTATAGTGTATAAAAAGCATCAGAGAAAACAGCCAACCAGAGTTCAAGCAATTGCCCTCATTGTTGCCCTTTTGTTTTAGAGGAGATGCTGTGCTCAGGCAATTGGTTCACTGATTTCTTATGGTGCCAAATTGTTAAATGCTGTCCAGGCAGGTATGTTAGCAGTGTCAGTTGCTGGTACAGCATGGCCATGAAACCAGATTGTTCCTGTCAGCTAACCCATCATCAGCTTTGCGTGCTGGCACAGCAGTGCCAGGCTGAGCAGATGGTTACACACCAGACCCAAAATAGCTGCTGTGGTGGGCACTGGGCATGACGAGAAGGAACAAGCACAGAAGGTTTCAGAGCCTGCCATTCACATAACTCTGCTCCCTGAGTGCAGGACTGGGGCTTTTGTCAAGGACAGCACCAGGCCTTCAGTAATGGGGCCAGGTCCACCTGTAACAGCCCAAATGGAGCAAGGGGAAGAGCAGCAGGACAGTGAACCCGTGTCTGTGTGCAGTTTGCTGGTCCCTGTCCTGTGGCCATGTAAGAGAATGGAGCAGCAGCATCTGTGCACCTCTGAGAAGTCAAATAAATGGTCCTGTGCCCTCAAGCAGAAACCGTGCATAGTGTAGGCTGCAGTTATGGAGGCTGTGTTTCATGTTTATATCAACAATAAGAGCAGTTTATAGGACTGGCTGGACCCTCTCATCTTGAGAAGTGGGGGAAAGCTGGTACCCAGTGTCCTGTATTATGGGGAGTCTGGGAGGGTTTGAGCTTGGCATTGGGCTGCTCAGACAAGTGTTTCTCCCCAGACAGGGCTTAGCAATGGGCTGTCAGGATGGGCTGCAGGATGAAGGGGGAGCGGGTGACGTAGCTCTTTAGGGTCTTGAAAGCAGAAAGGATTGGTGCTGCCTGCTGCGCTCCTGTGTACTTGTCCATAGATCTTCCAGCATGGCGCAGAGGCAACCTAACAGCTTGTAGCTAAATGCTAGCATAGATCTCAGAGAGATGACATGCCTTGATGTCAGGGCAGCTGTGAAGGGATGGAGAGTTTTTCATACCTTTGGGTCCTTTGCAACGTCTCACGCACCAATCCCTTTGCTTTAAAATGCAGATCTTGTTTCTGATCTAAGTGCCGTTGACTTTGGCCTCCAACTGCTGGGTCTTACAGCCTAGGTCTGCTATCTAACCACAGTTTCTTCTCTGCTTCCCAAAGCTCTCGTGGGCGCACCCGGAAAGCTCACCGCCACCGCCGCTGCCACTCTCGCTCAGAGAGCTCTGACTCCTATTCCCCGAGCTGCCGGAGCAGGTAATGTCACCGCTCGCTGGGCTGCTGCCCTGTAGCACTGCAGTGAGTCAGGAGTGTGACTGCAATGGCTCGTGTGCCCCACTGGCCCTCTGGGCAGAGCCACATCCCACTCTGGTAGTTGGGTGTTGAGCTCCTCGTGGTCACGGCCATAAAACAGAAGGTTTGGGCTCAAGAAGTGGTGGCTGCATCTTCTCAGCCCAGCAGTCACTTCTAATCCCCATGGCTGAAGATCAGCCAGTGACAGCTGATTTCAGCCCAGTCTGCCTTTCCCACACCAGGGCTCTGTACTGCCGATGTCCCAGGAAAGCTTCAAGCTTGTTCTTAGCAATGGAAATGTATTTGCCAATGGCATCCTATGGCCACTATCTTTGACCTGATTAAAATCTCTTTCCTGTAGATGACAGATGCATCCTGAGGCCAGCTGAGTGGATGCTGGTGCTAGACCCGCATCACTGCAATAGCAAATTGCATAGCTATGCACATCGTGAGCTTGTTATGTGTTGTTTGAAAGAGTTTTATGAACAAACCACTCTCTCTGTCCCACTCCGCTCCTTCTAACTACTGAGAATCTTCTCATGGAAGCCTGGTGATCAGTGCAGGGAGGAACGCAGGCAGTAATAGGTGGGAAGTTCATGCAAGTGCAGAGTGTCTTCTCTTGAAGGTGTATTGCCATAGGGACATTCAAGGCTGTGCGGAAGCTGTGAGCCACCATAAAATTAGGAATATTGGAGCTGACGTTTGCATTAAACTTGAGGTTTAAAACCCAAACCCCACCAGCACATCTCCTGGCTGCAAAGCAAAATGTTTTTAAAGCAAGGAAGCAAAATATTCCCTTTCACTCTGTCCGGACTCCACAGAGAAGACGAGGGTTTGCGTGCGGCTGCCGGTGGGCGCTGCTGCAATGCTGAGGATAACGCTTTGCTTCTCCATGTTTTCTGGAGGCACAGAGCCAGGTCTCGGGAGGAAGGGCGTAAAGCACGGCGGAGACGCTCCCGGCACCGTGCAAAAGTCCCAGCAAAGAGAAGCTCCTCTGCAGAGGTTCAGGCCAGCCAAACCCTCCCACTGCACAGCTTCCTGTCTCCCAAGGAAGTCGTAAGTATTACGCTCTGTGCTTCTTGGCTTTCAGTAGCCACGGGAATACGGGTGAGAAGTCTGACATGAAATTTTTGTAACTGGATTATAACGATGTGAGACAAAATTTGGTTAAAACAGCATTACTTATTAACGGTGCTGTTCTCCAAATGTATTTAAAGTCATTCCTTCCTTCAGCGCTTCCTCTTCAAGAGTGGGGTTGGAGAGGGGAAAGATTTGCCGAGTCTCTAGCCACTGAATATTGAATTGAGGACGCTTAACATTAAAAAAAAAGAAAAAGAAAAAAAAAATGTGGCCTTCAGCAATGATATTTCGCAGGGATGTGTTTGTTATGCAGTCTTTGCTCAGCTGAATTCAAACTTAATTCATCAGTCTTCATGTCCGAAAGTTTAGTCCTTTAGGGGTAAAAAAGGGAATCAGACAAAGATAAAGGAAATATTTACATTTAATGAGTTGGTGGTTATTGGCAGGGGATGTTTTCTATTGGGATCCTTCTGAGATTGCTGTTGCTCTGGACTGACAAGCCCAGGGGCCAACTTGAGAGCTTGTGTGCAGCTCTCATTGATGCTAATGGGAACTGCAAGTGCAGCCGAGGGTAAAGTCAGTCTCAGTGCCTTGGGATGTTTTTCCATATACATGGAAAGAGATGATATAATACATGCCTTAGAACAGAGGGAGCAAAACCAGAGAGAAATCTTAGATAGCGATTGGTATGAAATCTTTTTTTCCCATGGCACGTTTCCCCCTTGTTCCCAGTGGCTGCCAAGCAGAGGTGTGATGCTCTTTGATCAGTGTTAGCATCTGATGGGTGTTCTGGAGAGGGGCACTGCTACACAAGACTTGAGGTAATACAGAACCTGGTGCTTGTGTGTGGTTATGGAATGCTACCAGTGGCTTGAGTGGAGTCCTCTGAGCCCTGAAGTGGTATATAGTGGGGGACTGACTTTCTCCTCTAAAGCCCTGTCCTGAACTGGAAATAGCTCAGCCATACCTCAAATAGAGGAGATAGTCCCAGCAAGAGGAGGCTCTTTCTCTGCTTACCTGCACAGCTGACATTTCAATCACAATACACAGAGATCCTATATGGATACAGACAGGCCACAAGCTGTCTCCCGGAGTCACAGATGCATACTCACTCTTGTCATAGACGCCCACTGAGTGTGTAGTGCACAATTGAGTCATTGCTTATAAAGCCATATAAGGCAGAGCACAAGTAGCAGAACCTGCATGCTGTGCTTACGTGTGCATCCCTGCAGCAGCAAATGCAAAGAAGGAAGGACAAGAGCTTTCATTGCCACCGGCCTGGGGTGGCACCCTGTGTCAACTCAGCAAGGTCAGGGTGAGTGAGTTAATAACACAGGGAAACCAATGGCAGAAAGACCTTTACTCTGCAGTCCATTGGTGTCCTCTCTCTTCCCAGACAGAAGTATGCTCTCTTGGGACATTGTTCAAGAACACATATATGCACTTGTTTAAATTGAAGCCCCTGGCAAAGTGCTGAATAAGGTCTTTAAATATCACATGCTCAGAACCAGCAGGGAAAAATGGAATGGGAGCCTTTGGTCTTGTCTGCTAATGCTACACAGTCTGTGTCACACCCGCTGGCCTGGGGTTCCAACAAAAACCCTCCTGATGTGGGGAGATTCATCGTGATATCTCCAAAGGAAAGTGATGGTCCAGGGAGGGTTCTGACACACAGAAGAGACCCAGACAGGCAATACACAGACTTCCTTGAGGCAATGCTACAGCATTTCCAAATCTATTTTTAAAAATTATTTAATTTTAAGCCAGGTTTTATTCTACTTTCTTCTGAAAAATGGAAGCTTTCTGCGGTAAACTTTGTCTCCATGCATTTTGTCCCTTCTTTTCTATTGGAATGACCACATCCAGCTCAGTTTACCTGCAATCTGAGGGATGAAGCACACAGAGGAGCACCCTGTCCACGAGTCTACCTCACTGCTTCTTCCCTTCTTGCCTTTATGTGCAAGTTGGTGCATGCACGAGCACGCACACATGCAAAAACACCCCCAGAGCTCCCTGCTTCTTTTGAGCAATGAATTTCCAAGCTTCACACACTCGTTTTTTCCTTTAATCACACGCAGCCACAATAGGCACCTGTTGAGAAAGAGGATTGTGAGGCTGTGCCTCAGCATGCAGAGAAACTGGTAATAGGCTGCTGCTATATCTGAACATTAACAGCAACCCCCTGTCCTGCTGCAGACACCATTCTGCATTGGCACAGATGTATTCCATGCCCTTGTGCTTCTGGTTGAGCAGAGCAATATAAATACCTGCAGGGTGTGAGCTTAATTGCCTTTTGTTGTACCTGATGAAGATAACTGCACACAGCATCTACCTTCCTTGCCAGCTCCTTTGCTTTCACTGAAGCTTGTTTGCAATGTCACTAATTAACACAGGCTTGACCCAAATTTTCAAGGAGGCTCAGTGGGGTCTGGTTGTTCCAAGCAGCACTGCTTGTGCTGGCTTGCCTGCGGGGAGGTACAGGTGGGACAACGCTGTGCAGGGATGGTGACAGCGTGTACAGGGGGGCAGGGGGAGGCTGATAGCACGCCTGCAGACTGCATTGCTCTTGCTCTCTGTTTTCCAGCCTGGGTTGTGGTTTCTATAGGAAAAGCTGCTCTTTTAACTGCTGCATGCCATGTTTCTGATGACAAACAGGGCTCTTCAGGAGCTGGAAGGCAAAGCTTTCCCTAAACATGAAAGCCTCGCTCTTTTGCTGATCCTCTCAGCCAGAGGACTGAATGTACCTCTGGTTATCACCCGATAAATCTGCAGCTCAGTGCTCAAGCAGAGGCAAGAGAGTGTGCAGCCATGAGAGGAGCAAAGCAGCGCCCCAGGTACCCAAAGGAAGCAACATGATGCAAGCCCTCACCCCAAAGCTGTGCCAGACCAGCCCAAACCAAGAGGATGTGCTCACTGCAGCAGGCGGAGAGGAGTTTTGCACTGATGTCAGCTCAGGCAGAGGGTTAGCAGAGCCCGGCCCATCTCCCCATTGAAGGCAGCCCTATGGGCCCCACTCCCTGCAAGGCAGCAGGTGCTGCGGTGGCAGCTGTCAGCGGGGAGCAGGGGTCACTGCTGCAAGCTTTGTGTGCCTTTCATCAGCACAATGCGTGGACAGACAGAGGGAGGGAGACATTATGCACTCCTGAAAAAGAAATTAACTCTTGTTTTGCGACTCGTTTCAAAGCAGAGAAAAAGACCCCAGAAAAACCCTCTGGCGATGAGCGAGGCTGCGCCGCGCTGCTCACTGATGGGCCTCGGTCCCCTTATGGCTGAGAAAATTTATAGTCCTGTCTCTCCTCGAGGCTGTTTGAAGCACAGTAAATGGACTCGTTCAGTTTAATTGGAAGACGAGCAGTGATTGCATTGTTGTAAGCCATTAGGCTGCACCGCCTCTTGATCTAGGAGCGCGCTCAGCATTGTGTTCTGAAGCATCAGGGCCTCGTTTCTGCTTGTCCCTTCATCTTGCTTAAATAATGATTCGAAACACAAAAAACAACAAACCCAAACAGTAAATACATATCTTGGGTTCTCTTGAGGGCAGCAGTGTGTCTCACACCAAAATCGTTGAGATTATTTAATTACTTATTAGAGGGGGGAGGGGGAAATGCCAAATGTTCACACATTGAAAATTAGATTCACAGGAGACCAGACTCTTTTGAGACACCCTAGAAAAATAAAAAGCCATTAGAATTCAACTGAACTCTGCAGCGCCTTCAGATGCAGCTCGTGGTTCCCATTTTGTGCGGCAGGAAAATGGAACCAGAGGTAGAGCCAAGGTCAACAGATGGGGGAATTTGCCTCTGCCCAACACCTCAATGCTTGTCCCACCTCCTACCACAGGGCAGAAACCACAGGCCAGGCCTTCCAGCCCTCACAAGGACATATTCCACTTCTATCCATGTTACCTCTTCCCAGAGTGCTGTTATTGCAGTGGTGGAGCTACAGAGGGGCATTGGGGGCTCACTGGGTAGATTTTGGGATGCGCTGACAGCAGCTGTTACTTCAGTGCAAGCAAAACAAGAGTTCCTAGCAGTCCTAGGACCCATGGGTTGAAATGCCAAGAAATGGGTGGATTTCTTGGCTGGGAAGAGCTAAAGGCTGTTTGGTTTGGACTGGGAACAGAGGTGAGGGAGATGCACATGCCCACCTCCAGACTCCCACCTCTGGAGTCAGGGAGTGCTTCACGTGGTGTTTTTATGCCTGCAAATGAAACGTAGCCAAAAGGTGGCTGCCTCCCAGTCAGGGTTCAGGTATAACACTAGCCAGAATCTTTAGAAAAAATCTGGGAGGCCACATCCCTCGTGTCTTTGGGTGCAAAAGAGAGCAGGGCCGGACCCCCCGCTCTGTTACACTCCTTTGACATCTCTGGAGTAAACTTATTCTGGAATAAACAAGAGCTGGCAGAGAAATGGCAAAGAGCAGCACCTGTGTTGCAAACCCTGGGGCCTGGAGGAGGCTGCACAGGGTGCAGATGTGCCAGGTCTGTGTTTGTCCTTAATGCTTCCCATCACAAGGGCAGGCATTAGCACTCGTGCCTCGCTGGACTGGCTCTGGTAGATGCCAGTAGAGATAAAACTGAAGAGATAAGACGTTCAGATGATGGAAGTGCCCTGGTGGTGCCAGCTGACAGCCCCAGCCAAGGCAGCCAGCACAGCTGTAGGGTCCTCAGCTTCAGTAGCCCACCAAAACCATCATCCCCTTCCCGTAGGTCTCCAGTGCAGCCAAAGTGGGGGAATGTTGTTTCCCCCTCAACTTTATTTTTGACTTCTTTGCTCGAGTTCCTTTCGCCACTTTCACATACCCGTGGGCCACCATGAAACCCAAGGGGATTGAGTGCAAGCCACGATTTTCCAGCACAAGCCATCAGCCCCCAGGAGCTGTCTGGGCAGCCTAATGTAAAGCAGAAGGAAACAAAAATAAGGAATAATAAGTGAGAGAAGCGAGCAGACAAAAAGCAGTTGTGACATTTACGTAGCAGAGTCAAGTGAACAGTTGGCAGTGTGGATTGAAGAGAGGGTTTATGTTTTTTTTATGTAATTTGAGACTCTAATGATGGACTTATGTTGCCCGCTCTTCCTTTTTTCTTACACCTTACCTACTAAAGGAGGAGTTCTTGATGGGTAAGTGGATGCTATCCGCAAGACACCAGGGAATTTATTAGAGGTCACTTGAGCGCATTAGCTATATCTTCTTCAGGGGGAAAAAAGCACACAAAGAAGTGTCTGTATACCTTTTATTTCCAGAGGGATTTTTCTTTTTTCCCCTTCTCCTTTTTTTTTTTCTTCTTTTTTTTCCCCCCCTTTCTTAGTTTTTATTTTCAAAGTGCTAAGCTTGTTTATTTGCCAGTTTGTACAGAAGCCCTTCATTTGATTTGCTTTGATTTTTCTTCACCTATTTTTGTAACATTCGTTCAGAAATTCACTTAATTAAGCATTTGTTTCATTTTTGTTTTCCTTCCAAGGATTAGAAAGTTTTGGTTTGGTTTTTTTTTTAATATATTCCCTTCCACTCTCGTTTCTTTTTTTGCCCTCCCCCTTTTAGGTTAAATAAGGGCTTTTTCCTCTGTTACACCTTTTTTTATTTAGTTAGCCTGTTACTTTGATTCCTTGGTTGCCCGTTTACTTTGTTGAACTCTTTCGTTTAACATGGATCGCATGCTGATACTCTTTGCATGATCTCTAGATCTTCCCGTTATCATAGCAGGGGGAAAAGGAGTTTCTTCTTACTGTGGATTTCTTTCAGGGATATGTGCTTTTGTTTTCTTCTCTTTCTTCTTTTTCTTTCTTTCTTTCTTACTTTGTTTCTTTCCTTTTGTTTCAGTGCATCATGATGGTAAAATTTCTGGGTTTATTTAAAACATAAAATAAAAGCAAAGTAAAACCAAGAGCAACCCTCCTCAATAAAACGTTCAAACAATGCCAAATGGCTTTTTTGCTTTCAGATCTCTCAGTCAGGGTCTTCTGCTGACCTCTTTACCAAAACAGACAGCCTGCCTGGCCACCTCACCAGCCAGAACGGAGAGTGTCATGAATATGACTCAGGAAACGACACTTCTTCCCCTCCCTCCACTCAAACGAGCTCATCCAGGTCAAAGGATAGCCAGGAGAAACGAAGCGTAGCCCACGATGGCTTTGGCCATGCCTTCTCATCCAGGAAGCCCAAAGTGGCCAACGGTGATAACAGCTCTGATTCAGGAAATTCCTTCACCAGTTGCTTTTCCCAGACCAAGGCAACGGCTTCGGAAAATCTGTCTCCAGATCCCCAGGGACAAGACGAAAGGTCAGTGATTATCAGCAGCTGATGCTGGTATTTGTTGCCCTGTATCTCCCGCTCGCATTCCCGATGCACCGGTGAGCTGGCAGGGAGGTTTTTGTGGTCTGGAGGTGGTTAGATCTCAATCAGACCTTGCCAGTCTGGAGTTCAGAGCCCACAGTGAGCAGTGCTGGAGCCTGAGGAGGAAGATGAAAAAGCAGCCACAGGTCATCATCAGGAGAAAGGAGTAGGTGCCAGCTCCATCTCTGCCTCCCTTACCCGGGATGTGCCAGGTGGTGGTGGGGATGAAGGAGCAGAAGCATGGCAGCTGGTACCTAAAGCTGTGCTGGGGCAGTGGTGGTTGGGAGCCATTCCACGTCAGGTCTTAAATGCCAAATGTTAGAGCCAGGGGAGTTGGTATTAGGAAGAACAAGTCCTGAATTTTCATTTGGAGGGTAAGATGTTGAGGCTGTACATACTTCTCACGCTGTGACTCCAGTGGGATAACTCTGCCTTCATATGGGTGGAGCTGGGATTGCAGCTGGTCCTTACTGTTGGGAAGCTGACCCCAGTTCACATCCATGGCTCTTCTGGAAGTACAGGGATTCCCACAGCCCAATCCAAAGGCAATAGGACACGCCTGCTCGCTCTGCTCCTGGAGCACAGCCTTGTTACGCTTTCCTTGCTCTTTCCCCCCAGCGCCTGCAGGGCATGGGGCAAAGGAACTGACAGCCCAAATATACATTTGCAGAGGATGCCTGTCCTCGTGTCTCAGCTGTTCAGAGGAGAAGAAGCGCAGTGTCCCCCCGTCGCCAGCCCGCAGCTCCCCGCTCAGGCCGTGCCCCCGCAGCGAGTCGTGCAGCAGCACAGGACGCTCCTCCCCTGGCTCCAGCTGCTCCTCACCCCGCAGGGCCTCCCCCAGGTACTCCCGCAGCAGGTCCTGCTCTTCAGGGAAGAGGTAAGGCCAGCACAAATGGCTCTCTCCATCACTCTGGGCAGTCTCTGGCTCTTGCAGGCTGGCGGACTCCTTGGGGACGGGAGTGAGACTTTGTGTGGGTGCCAGGGAACCACGTGGCCCTTGAGATACGGGGCATCTCTCCCCACCATGAGCCTGGATGAGAGGAAGTCTGGTACAACCTCACCCTCCAGCATCTTTAGCTCTTATGTTTCTTCCCTAGCCCCAGGTCTTCTTCACGGTCCCCCAGCTATTCCTCTAAATCCTGCAAAAAAAGCCCTGGAAGCAGGAGCTCAAAGACTCGCCGAAGCCCGAGTTACTCCCACTACAGCCCTACGAGGTATGACTGTCCCTACATTGTTATCTACTGCCTCATGCTTTTCCATTGCCTCCATCACTTGCTTGTACTCCAGCCTACTTTCTGGTTCCTTCTGCCAGCTCCAAACTGCCCCCTCAGCTTCCAGGAAGGAGCAGGGAGAAATGGAGCGTGGCACATGTCCGAGCATTATGCTGATCTGCAGTCCAGTGGAAATACCTTCCCATTTATTGCCTCAGGGCAATCAGTGCAGTAGGGAAAGATGCTCTGCTCTTCCAAGCTGCAGCTCTGCCAAAGAGGTTTCAGACCCTGAGAAGTGTCCCTGCTGCATTGGCAGGAGCCAGGTACCCTCATGCTGGCACTCACAGAGCCATGCATGGGGAAACAGCCCAGGTAACTGCTCCACACCCTGTAGAAAACACACATCTCACAGCTCAGCCCTAGAGATGCCTTTGGGCAGTATTTTCTGGTAACATCTCTGCTTTTGAGCATGCTGTGAGCATTTGGCACCCTTAAAATGTTACACTCACAGGACCTGATTCTGCAAGCTGTGACAGCCCCTGTTCTGGTGCAGGAGAACATTTCCTGCATGCAAGGATCAGGCCCTTGACCTGTAATGTATTGCTTTGCAGATGGCATTGAGAAAGGAACGGGGTGGATGAAGTCATCTACCCTCCACAGCAGGGCCTGTGCTGACGTGCACAGGGAATTAACAAAAGAGAAAACCATAGCAACTCCAGCACTCCTTCTGGTGAGCGGTGCACAGCCCTGCAGAGCTACCTGGGGCCCTCCGCATACGTGGGGCCTGCTGGCAGGGCTGTGCTCGCCTGCTCTTGCAGCACAGCCAGCAACAGCAGCTTTAGCAGCGCTGTGCAAATACCAAGTGCATCCACAAAGGGATGGGGAAGTCATTTGGCTTAGCAATGCAGGGCTGCTGGGAGACACTGCTGAAACCTCCCTGCAGCCTACAATTGCTGGGCGTCCGTCTGTCAGGCTACTGAGTGTCCCACTGTCCAGCGAAGCGCAAGGCTGATGCCACCCAAACACCGAGCAGAGAGCTTTCCACTCAACTGGGTCATTGCCTTTGTGTTCAAACCCCATCCAGCCGATTTTTGCACCTGCAAAAGCCCGGCGGTGATGATTTTCAATCTGGCCCTTCCCTTAGGGACCGTGAGCACAAGCACAGCTCCAGTGAGAAGGAGTCACACCGGCAGCGGGACCGGCAGCGCCGGCGCTCCTATTCCCCCCTGAGGAAGCGCAGGAGGGACTCCCCCAGCCACCTGGAGGCCCGGCGCATCACCAGGTATGGAGACATCACACCTGGAGCACATGGGCTGCTTTCTGTCCTCAGCCATCTCTGGTGCAGGTTGCTCCAGGAGCACAATGTTTTCCCTAACCCTAACTCTGCCTCCCCTCCAGCTGGGGGATCTGCAGCTGGAAGCAGAAGGAGGATGCAGGGGTTTCATTTACAACCACAGAAGAAAAAGGGCAGATAAATCAGAGCAGGGATTCACCCACCCATCAAGTACAAGGTGCAGAAGGATTTTGCTTCACCCTTTCCCATGGCAGATGTCCCATGCTATAGACAGTCAAGTTTGACTCTAATTCTCAAGCTGAGGGCTTTTTGGGAAAACATCAGGCAGAGCCTCAGACTTGATGGATGGCGGCCGTGGGGGTGGTTGGCTGGAATCCCAACGCCTACCAGCTACCTGCAAATAAAACCAGACGAATCTGAGAGGTGTCATGCAGAGTAAACAACATATTTTGAAGATCTTGGCAATAAATCTGTCCTTGCGTTCCTGGTAATTCTGCATCTCTCTGTCCCCACAGTGCCCGCAAACGTCCCATCCCCTACTACCGGCCCAGCCCGTCATCCTCCAGCAGCGCCAGCAGCTATTCCTCCTGGTACAGCAGTCTCAGCCGCTCCCCCAGCCGGAGCAGGAGCTACTCCAGCCACCGGTCGAGCCGCAGCCGCAGCTGGAGCAGCAGCAGTGCAGAGAGCAGGAGCCGCAGCAGGAGCTCAGGCCCCAGGAGCAGCCGCAGCCGGAGCAGGAGCTGTGACTCAGGAGGCAGCTCCGACAGCCTGCGTCGCTAAGGAGTGCCGCCGGCATCACTGAATTCCTTGCGTTCTCCACATCTTTCCCACCTACTTGGCCATCGATCGCAATCACCCCCGATACTGATGTGACAGCAGCACTGCGTCCCCTTTTCTCGTTACGGATGGAGTAAGAGCCCTCGTGCTCCTGGAACAGCCCCTCTGCTGCCTTGCAGGGAGGGTGGATCCATGCAGCTCCCCCAGCCAGAGCTGGGGCTGGAAGAGGGGCCAGTGCCCTACAGAGGCTCTGCAGGCCCTACAGGGTCCATCCTCCTGACATCCCCATCTCCCCATCGCTGCCACTCTGCGACAGCTGCCAGCTGCTCCAAAGGAAGAAGATTGTCTCTTTGCCCTTCTCTTGCCAAAAGCGGGAGCCAGCGAATTAATTCCCTCTGGAGGAAGAGACACATTTAGGGAGGAATTTGCTGGGAAGCTTTGGTGATGAGTGGACGTGACCTGTCCCCCTCAAGGCAAATATCAGGTCCCTGATATTGGATCTCTCCTCCTGAGATTCTGCCCACTCTGCAGCAGGTCTCTGCCATGAGCATATTTATTTATTTCCATACGCCCAACTCTGCTATAAATAGAAGGCTAGAAATCCCTCCTGACATTAATTTCTGGGGGGGAAAAAAGCTATTCCCCCTCTCTTTCCCCTGCCCTTTCCTAACAGGGTGTTACACATCCACCTTTCACAGGGCTGCTCTGTTCCCCTCCATCAGTGTGATCGCTGAGAGGAGACACAGCAGAGGGGAGTCAGTGCTGCAGAGTGAGCTGGGGCTGCACGGCTCGCATCTCAGAGACCCCCAACACCCCTCCCCCAAAATCGCCTGTTTTTTTCCCAGGATCTGGGAGGGCCCTGCCTGCCTGGGCGGCCCTGCGGTTTTGTCTCCCTGCCAGGCTTGCCAGCCCAGCTGCCTGTGCAATTACTGTGTTTTGCAGAGCAACAAAGGCTTCTCCTAGCACGGGCTGAGCCGGTGCTGAGGATTTTCTTTCTCTTACAACACCTGGGTGCTTAGAGACGCTAATTTAGGTCTAAGACTTCCCTCCCTCCCTTTTTCCATCCCCTCCCCTTCCATCCTGCGTGATCATTAACGAGTTTGGGCTTAATGAGTCAAGGAGGTGTGTCATTGAAGTGTCACAGGAAAGGGCTAAGGGCAGCCAGCATCTGCCGGAGGGGGAGAGGGGTGGAAGGAAAGGCAAACCCACAGCCAGAGAGTTACCCACGGCTCCCACTGGCAGCAAGTAAAGCTGTGAGCGAGGTAAGGTCAAACACAACCTGGATGATTGCCTTATCGAGCATATGAACGTGTTATCAGTTGGAAAACACAGCAGGAAGGTTTATACTTCTGTGTAGCTGATGCAAGGGGAAATTTGATAACAGGGGCCCTTTTTCCCATCTCCTTCTCACTGCAAACCCCTCAGGCTGTGGTTGAGAATTACAGACGAGGTGTTCTTGCAGCGGGTGCTGCTGCCTTCCCCCCATCCCGGCCCCACAGCAGCCCCTGGCTTCTCTGGTGGGGAGCACCCTTCTTGTAAAGGGCTGAGAACCCCATGCTTCTTCCTTAGGGAGTCCCTCCCAGTTTGGCATTGTCACCCTGTAGCACTCCATGAAAGGTCTGATCTCAGCGACCAGAGGCCAAATCCCAAATCTGTGGGTCTCTTCATGCCCCTCCATGCCCCCAAACGCCGGCATGCACCTGCAGCAGCGAGCCGGATGGGCAACAGCTGGGAAAGCAAAGAGCTTTGTGCAAGCAGTGCAAACAGTCCAAGTACATTGAGCCGAGTTCCTGGTGGGATGGAGAACAAACACAGTGCTGGAGGCAGCAGCACACGCTGGCTATGGGACAAAGAGGTGCCACGTGGCTCTGGTACCCATCCACCTGCACGGCCGGTGGCAGCTGAAGGCTCTCCGGCATCGGAGCAAAACCTCTTTATTTATTTATTAATTATTTATTGACGCACTTATTTATTATCAGTCGCGTTCTGTTTCTAATGGCTACGGTCGGGACGGACGCGAGCGGTCGCCATCGGCAGTATTTATTTATTTATTCTGGAGGGCAAAGGAAGGAGCAAGGAGTTATCGGGGCTCTCTGTGCTTGTTTGGTCCTCCCCATCGCATGGAGGTTCCCAGTGCTGGCCCTGCACTGGCAGGAGGAAGGACTTCCCCGCGTTGTTTTGCATTGTGATCCACCCATGGAAAATCTGAGGTTGGGCCGTGAGAGCACGGGAGGTGCCTGCAAATCCAGCCCGGTGACAGCACTAACTGCGTCTGTGTGTGCGTGTGTGTGTGCATATGTTTCCTCAGTGGTATTTCTCTCTTTATTTTTTAACTTATTTAAGGTTTTTGGTACAACGCGGATCATCGCCTGTCCTGTCAGTGGGTTTTCTGTCACTTTGCAAGAAGCCTGTGAGCTTTTCTGTCTCTGTGCCTTTTGCCAGTGCTTCTTTTGTTGTATGCTCACTCACTCACTCGTTGCTTTTATGGGATTTTTACTCCATAACCAGCGTCTCAGGTTGCTGTTGTTTGCATGGAGCAGCTTCTGCCCTGGGGCAGGTCAGCCCTTTGGGTGAACACAAATCGCTGCTCATTGGCACTGGGGCTGCACACCAAGAGCTTTGAGGCAGTGTATTGGCCGCCTCTCAGAAGTGCCATCTCAGAGGGTTTTCCTTCTTCGTCCTTCCTGCCCGTTGTGTTCTTTCCATCCCAAGTGCCCTGGTTGCCTTTCCACAGCAGAGCACATGATGCAGTGTCCCCCCCTGGGATGCTTCCCACTCACTCAACCCCCAGGCTCCCTCCTTTCCCACCCCACACACCAGGTCAGGCTGCAGCAAACCCAGCCCAGCCCCTGAAGTGTTGCTGCAAAGCACAGAGGAAGGATATTTCAGTGCACTGTTGTGTCATTCCATTTGGCCGTGGGTTGTGGCGCTCAGCTGTGCTCTGCTTTATGTTGACCGTAACTTTTCTCAATGTTTCTGTTGTTTTGGGCGACTGAAGTTGTACCAAACCTATCTGCAATGGCCAATCGATGTTATTTTGCTATGCATTGTACATAGATCGAAAAGGCTGAGAGGACTTGGCCTCTTATTTAATATTTATTTCTCCTATTTATTGAGCATTACTTAGGAAAGCTGTTCGAGTCTCACCGTTGGCTCCATGGGATATTTGAGAAAGGGACAATTTTAGGTGCCAGTCTGAAGTCTTTAATGTCCAGCAGGGTTGTGTTATCTGTGTGATAGAGGATGAACAAATCCTGTGACTTTTGCAGCTACCTGGAAGTCTGTGTGTGACCAGGATGATCTCTGAAGCACTGCAACATCCACTGCTGTAGCAACAGCTCCGCGATAAAGCAGCCTAAATTTTGGACTGTTGTAGAGAACAGCACCTTGAGCCCCATCCAGGGAATGGAGAGATTTAGAACAAAAGCCCAGACAGGAGAAAAGCTGCCAGGGAAACCGTGTCCCTGTTTTCTCTGCTGGTCAATTCCTTACCAAATCATACCGGCACATCTGTTCATTCGACTTCACTGTAAAACTACCTTTGCTCTCCATGGAAATGCATACTGTATTCTTTAGTCTTCCTGGGGTATTCGAGTCATTAGCCTGTTTAGAAAAGGGTTCCAATAAAAGTTCAGATGATATCTGGTTCACATCGCAGCCTGGTTTCTCGTGTTCCTTTTGGATGGGGCTTGGTGCAGTGGGATATTTTGGGTTGTTTCAGCTGCTGGGTGCAGCAGGGCATGTGCTTGCGCTCTCAGCTGCTGGGGATGAGGTCCTTGGGGCACAGGCTGAAGCTGAACTGTTGTGAGCTCAGATTCCTGCCAGCTGGGTCAGGCTTTCGCTGCCCTTTGCCGTGCGATTTGGGTCATCCTCAGCTCACAGACAGCGCAAGCCAGTAGTGTAGATCTCACACCAATTTGGGGGCGATGGGGATGCTCTGTGTCCCCTGATAGTACCAGCCACCAAGTCCTGCTGGCAGCTGAGATGTGCACCTGGGAAGGTTCTGGGCACAGCACAGACATGGGGCAGTGTCCCCAGGTCGCTTGGCAGACAGGAGGGCTTTGCGCTCCCCAGAGCTGACGTGGCGGTGCTGGCAACTGTGGGAGGTGACTGGGAGATTTGGAGTGACAACAGGAGCTAAATTGGGATCCCTGGAGAGGGACGTGTGACTAATGGGGATAAGCAAGGCGACAAGATGGATTCCTGGCCTGGGAGGGAGGATGGCCTGGAGCTACTTGGGAAACATGGGACTGGAGATCTCGGGGTGAAATGTGGCCGGGATGGAAGCAGCCACGGGGCTGTCCCAAACCGTGTGCTGGTGTCACCCCTGGAATAGCTGGTGTCACTTCGGGTGATGGGAGCGCTCAATCAGGCAGGGCAGAAGATAGAGGAAGACACTTCAGCCTTTGCTGACTGCTGCTTCCCAGCTGCTCCCCACATCTCCAGTCATACCCCAGTCCCCAGGGAGACCCCGCGATGCCTGGCTGTGTCTCCCCACACACACCAGTGAAGGAGATGAGGAATAAGAGATGCTCCCCATGCAGGCAAAGGCAGCTCCCTGTCCAGCAGTGCCACGTCGCTGCTCCATGATTAATACCCTCTGAGCGACCAGCAGCCGCATCGCAGCGTGGCCCACAGCGCGTTACAGCGTTCCTGCTGCAATTTGTTCCAGCAAGTCCATTAGAGAGATTGCAGATGCTGAAGAAAGCAAAGTAAAGACAGGAGGGAGCGAGGAAGCAGTGCAGCATCCGGCGCATCATTGCTGACACTCATCGGCGTGCCGGGACCCTGTGCAGGAACCCTGCTGCCACCAGGCACCCCAGTGCCACCAGCGCCAGGTACCCCGCCGCACCCCATCCCCTGCAGCCTTGTAATTAGCCCCGCGCGGCTGTGATTACGCCTCGCCCTGCTGCGGCGCAGCCAGGCACGCGATGAGGAGGAGGAGGAGGAGGGCGAGGACGGGGCCACGTAGGGTCCCACTCCCACACCAATGATTCTGGGGCATTGCTCCGGGCCCAGCCCCGGGCATCAGCCCACAATCCCAGCCACTTTTTGCTGGTGACGCATCTCCGGGTGCAGCGGGTGTACAGTGCGGGGCCCGGCCCCACCTGGGGTATTTTTGATGGATGACACAGGGGTGCAGGCAGCCCACCCTGAGCTCCCCGGTTATTTTTAGGCAGGTGCCGAGAACCCTGAGCCAGCCGGGATCCTCAGGCCGGCGCGAGAGGTCAGCTGCACAGCCCAGATTCTCCACGGCTGTTTCATCCTCTCCAAAATACTCGGCTGACAGGGCAGGAATTGCAAAACACAGCCTCCCCCCCCGCAGCGTATAAATAGCGCTCGCCCGGCGGTGGAAGGTTGCAGAAGTTTCTCGGCTCCGAGCTCAGGCATTTATTGCGGCTCTCGCCCAGGAGCGGTGGGGACACGCGCAGTGATTGTGGGAGCGAGAGGGGAGAGATAAGCTTTTAATCTCGGGATATTTGGTTTGATTTTTTTTTTTTTTTTTTTTTCTCCCTCTCTGGACAAGAAGTTTTATTTTCCTCCGCCCGATCCCTGGGACTGAAGCCAACCAGGAAGCGTTTTCTTGCAGCCCACACCGTCCTCCCCACACTTGCTTTCCAAGCTCCGGATGCTTCAGCCCTGCTGAACCTCTTCCACCCATCGCGCTCTGCCCGGTGCCGGGCTCCCACCCAAACCCCCGTGCGTGGATGCGCCTGCCCTGGGCCAGGCTCCCCGGGGTATTCTGCAGCATTTGAGGCTCCACGAGGAGCACAGAGCCATGGCCGACAGCCAGCTGCCCTTCTCCTGCCATTACCCCGGCCGGCGGAGCCTCCGCGACCCATTCCGAGAGCCCGGTTTGACCTCGCGCCTCCTGGACGATGATTTCGGCCTCTCGCCCTTCCCTGGGGACCTGACGGCAGACTGGCCCGACTGGGCTCGGCCCCGGCTCACCCCCACCTGGCCGGGTCCCCTGCGTGCCCGCGCCTCCGCCATGGCCCCCGGCTACAGCGCCCGCTTTGGGGGGTACCCGGAGAGCCGCAGCCCCGTGCCCACCTCCCGTGAGCCCTGGAAGGTGTGCGTCAACGTGCACAGCTTCAAGCCTGAGGAGCTGACGGTCAAAACCAAGGATGGATACGTCGAGGTGTCAGGTGAGGGCTGGGGCGCAGGGAGTGGGATGGGGCTCGGGTGGCGTGCTCAGTGCTGATGCTTGCTTTGGGGTGAATCTCTGGGATTTGTGTTCCAGCTGGCACTCGGCTGTGAGCTGCCGAGAGGGGCCCCAGCCTGGCTGGGTTAATTATAGCTGGCGAGGACGGAGCTGAGGGAGATTCCCTTTAAAGGGGCCGAGAGTGAGGCAGCCCAAAGCACCTCCCAGAGCTCCAGCGCTGCACCCTGGCCAGAGCAACTCCTGGGGCTGCCAGCGCCGTGCCAGGCCACAGCACTTCTTCCAGGGGCTGATTTGGGGGGATACTGTGGGTTGGAGGGATATGGGAGGCCTCAGAGCTTAAGCCCCATCTTGGTGAGACTCACACACAGCCCAACAGCACAGCAGAGCATGGGGAAAGGTTCCAAAGATTTGATCATGTCTGATGGCTCCTTCTTAAGCCCTGGCTCCTGGCAGCAAGCAGGGCTCAGGCTCCATGGGAAGTAAAGGTGTCTGGCGGGGAAAGCAGCTCTTCCTCCTCCTCCTCCTCCTCCAACCAGCGCAGCCTCACAGGCCAGGCACTCAGCGCTGTTCCTTGTTGGATGTGGTGTATCCCTCCTCACGTGGGAGACACTCACGGAGGGAAGGGAAAACATCTGGTTTGGAAGAGCTCCTGGGGTTTGTTTGTTTCGCTTGTTGGGTTGAGCCCTGAGCCCAGGGCGGCGGTGACACGCCTTTGTTCCCCCCCCAGGCAAACACGAGGAGCAGCAGGTGGAAGGAGGCATCGTCTCCAAGAACTTCACCAAGAAAATTCAGTAGGTATCACCCTGCCCCGGGGCGTCCTCCCACGAGCACAGCCCCATCCCCATAAGCCCTGCTTTTCCCATCCCAAAACCAGCCCTGTGGGCTCCTCCGGCCCAGATATGAAAGTAGAAAGGGGTGCAAAGCACCGTGCTCCTATTTTGGAGCTGATCCCATCACCAGCCCCAAAATACACCAGTCCCCGGTGTGCAGCTACACGTGCACCCGCATCCACATCCGAGTGATGTCAGTCTGATCGCTATCGCGCTGACTCACCCCAGCAACAACAACAGCAGGGAGGGAAGGCGAGCCCAACTCCGAGGGCAAAGCACAGCGGTGCAGCAGCGGCTCTGCAGCTTCGCTTTACCAAAACCTCCCAGCAGAGCCGCGTGCGCAGCGGGTGGGAGCCAGCAGCCGGGCTCCTTTTATGGGCAAGGCATGGGTGCGACGCAGCAGCCAGGCGAGCGCGGGCGGCAGCGACGTCCCATCAAACACATCTGCCACGGAGATTAAACAGAGCGCCAGGCAGCCCAGAGGCCTCTTTAATATCCCTGTGCATTCCCAGGGGCTGCAGTAGTAACACGAGTGGGGGCATTGAGCCCGGCCGGGGGTCTTGCAGGGCAATCTCAGAAGGCTGCGAGCCGCATGGCTGCACCATCTCCTAACCCCACACGTCTCTCTGTCCCCCTCCAGGCTGCCCTATGAGGTGGACCCCATCACTGTCTTCGCCTCCTTGTCGCCGGAGGGGCTGCTGATCATCGAGGCTCCCCAGATCCCCCCCTACCAGCAGTACGGCGAGGGCAGCTGCAGCAGCGACATCCCATTGGAGAACCCAGAGGCCACCTGTGCCTGAGGGCCCCTGTGCCCCTTCTCCATTCCCCCGACCCTATTCCCCCCCAGCCCTGCTCCCCGGGCCCCAGCGGGGTGGCCCCGGGGCACGGCCTCTCCCGCCCCCTGGGAGCAGCTGCCCCACAGTGGTCTGACACTCTGGTAGAGGCTTTGCATCCATCAGACCCAGCAGAACGGGTGTCTTCATTACGGTTCTTTTTATGCTGCAAGGTGAGCAGATGGGATGTTTGTAACAATAGTGAAAAAGTGCCCTTTTCTCTTCTTAAGTTGAAGTGGAATCCCGTGGTCCTGCGTCTTCTTCTTCTCTGTTTTTGGTTTTGTTTTGAACTCCATCTCCACGCCGGCCCCTTGGCAGCCCGCAGACACGCAGCCGGCAGTGGGGCCAATGGCACAGCCCTGTCCCAGACAGACAAACCCCCACCAGACCTGCTGAGAAGTGTAAACTGTCTGCATGTTTTGTTTTTGTTTTTGTTTCCTTTTTCCAAAAAGAACTTGTGATTTTACTTATCAGACTTGAGGAATAAAGATGAGTTGATGTTCTTAGCCTCTGCTGGTCTTGGCTGGGAGGTGACAGTAAGGGGGGCTGGGGATGCTCTAGACACTCTTTGCCCTCCGTATGGGCTCTGTGCCCTTTTCCTGGCTGGGGACACAAAGCAGCCCTCTGAGCCAGGGAAGCTGTGTTTGTCCTCACACCATCCCCACTCACATCTCCCCCCACCAGCTCCTGGCTGCAGCCCAACCCTGCAACCCAATGCCCGGGCACAGCAAAGTGGTGATGCCAAAAGGAGCAGACACCCAGTTTTCCATGTCAGTGGAACCTTGGAGTTAAAAATACAGCTCACATGTTGCGCTTGGGCTCGCTCAGGGTTCAGTTACCAACAACAGCCACAGCATGTGCTATAAATCCTGGCCCCGGCATTGCATTCCCCCCAACACAGCAGTCTTGCTCACACTGCAGGGGGGGTTGTGCTGCACCCTGGTGCCTGGGTGGGGCTCCAGCCCTGGGGGCACAGGGGGCCTTGGTTCTGCTCTTTGGAGCTGCTGGGTGGGTTTTGTGCATGGCTGAAAGAGAGGGCACAGATAAAGAGAAAACTCAACAAATATCCCCAAACGTTGGTGGCTGGTGACTGCCTATGTGGGCTGTGCCCTCAGCTTTCTCTCCTGCTCATCTGCAACTGGGGGAAAGAGGTTTTATTTCTTTATTCCCTCTGCTTTGTTTGGTTCTGCTTCCTGATGAATTCCTTAATAATATCTAACAAAGAATATTGAGAAGTGTGCCTGGAATCACTTCCTAATGCCATCAGCAATCAGCAAGGAAGATCTGGTAGGCAGGCGGTGCGTCGGGCCCCTTTGCCAAGCAATGAAAGAAGCGAAGCTCAGTGCTTTTTTAAGCACTACCTGAGTGTTGAAGAGAGGGACTTTTTAGCAGTAAATACTGCTACGTGTGGTTCAGCGGGTGATACAGCAGCTTTGGAAGCGCGGTGGCATTTCAGCATTGAGGCTGATGCTCAGGGCTGTTTGTCTGCCGCAGCCCTGGGTGAGATAACACTGCCAAACCATCAGAGCTGTGTAACACTGCAATGGCCGCTCTGCCAATTACATTCCATTTTTATGGTCTCACAGCAATTACCCTGCGTTTTATGGTGCCGTAACATATTAGGCTTTATGGCTTCATACCCGCTGCAGCACGGAGCCTCTGCATGGGGAGCAGGGAGCACCAGAAGCCTCCTGAGTCCCAGGGATGTGGCCCCACTTGGAGGTAGAAGCCCTCAGCTTCTTCCCTGAGGGTTTATATTCCAAAAATGGAAATGAGGAGCTGAATGGATTCATTTTGCTGGCAGCGTGCGGGGCAGGGTAAACAACACAGAAGCAGCTCCAGGGTGGTCCGAACGCATCAGGCACCCTCAGAGGCCCTTCTTCTTCCCATAGCCAAAGGTGTCTGTGCCCCCCAATTGCTCAGCTACCTCCTGCCCCATTTCCAGGCTGGCATCAGGCAGCTCTGCCCCTATGACCCCCTGTAGCTCCTCTGTGGTTGTCCTGTGACACCCCCCCTCCAACCTCTGTTTCTACTTCCTTGTTTTGGAGATTTCTCTCTGCCGCATCCCCGCAGAGCAAATCTCAGCCTGCAGAAGAGCTCGCGAAAACAATAAATTACAACTAAAACAGTGGAGTGAATCAAGTTAAAGCATCTCCGTGGTGAAGGTAGAGTGAGGCACTGAGCAAAAGGACGTGCAAAGCCCCATGCTGGGCTTTGGGTCATTCCCATTCATAGTGGGGTCAGCACAGTTCTTGTACTGGGGGTGGGGGCAGCAGGCAAGAAGCTGGATGTCACCTACTTTGTTTCCTTCTGTTCCATTTGCACCATGCACTGTGGATCCAGGATCTTATTACTTCCCATCCCATCGCTTCAACATGTGTAGCCACAGCTAAATGACTCCCGTACCTCATTAGCAATGGGATGAATGCTGTGTTGGCTCTGAGGTGCTTCTCTTCCTGCCTCAAACACCCCAATCCAAAGGGGGCATCTTGGGGCTCCTGCTCTGCAAAGAGAATTTTGGGAGGATCTCCCCATGCTTCTCACTGGGCTCAACGCCAAAGGCCCCAGAAGCAAAGGGCGTACAGGGCATGGCCAGGGTATTGCTGGTAGCCAACAGGAAGGGATGCTGCTCCAGTACAGAAGGAATGAATGAGTTTCATTAAGTTACAGTGATAAGCTCCAGACACTGGTAATGGTGCTTAATGGATCTAATGCACTTCTCATGGTTGTGCATCACCAACACGCCCCTGGAGACCACTCACTCCCACTGCTGCTCAGTGCTTTTGAGACTAAAAACGAGCATAAAAGTGGCATGTGGGGTCCGAGGGGGTTGTGATGCTTGGGTTCTGAACCCAACCCCAGCCTACTCCATATACCTACAGTGCCACATCCCCACGGCTCCAAAACACCTCCAGGGATGGAAAGCCCACCCCCCGTGGGCAGCTCTGCCAGTGAGGGGAGGGGGCGGCCCTCAGGAGGGGTCGGGAGGGCAGGGCGGGCCGTGATGTTGCAGCCATGGGGCTGAAGGGGTTTGTGCTCTGAGGAGGGAGGTGCTCGGTTCTGTGTACTGCCGTTCCCTGGGAGACGGGGTGGGTGTTGGGTTCCCAGGCAGAGAAGGGTTTTGTTGTTGTGGAAGGAGGGCTGGGGTTTGTCAGCGGCTGCTGCTGGGTGTTGGAAGTTGTAAAGGAGGTTTGCAAGGAGGTTGCAGCAGAGGTTTGTCGTCATGGCTGGGAAAGTAAAGTTTGCAATAGTATAAGGAGCACAAACTGCTCCTGTGCTGGAGCAATGCCGGCACCGGGCGTGTCCAAAATCAGCAGAGCTGAGGCACCTGCGGCAGCTAACACTGAGCTCAGGGCTGCTGCGCTGCCAGAGCCACCCAAGGACGGAGGAACCAAGGTACCAACAGCCTGCAAAGCGCTGAACCCCAGAGACTTCGTGCGCGTTCAGCCTCTGCCTGCTTTGGCTGAGAGAGAAGGGAAGGTGCTGGCCAGGAGCCGGGCGCTGTACAGGAGCAGCGGGCCGCCGTCAGAACAAGTGTGCTGGGAGAAGTGGCACCGGAGGGAACGGCAGCGCACGCAGGGGCTCTTCACCCCCCGAGGGAAGCCCTACCAGGAGCTGGGCGAGCTGCTGTGCACCGACCCAAAGCAGCTCACCCTGCGCTCTTTGGGACAGCTCGCACAGGTAGAGCCGGCTTTCTGCTCGTCTTTGCGTAGGAAACAAAGAAACAAAAACTTTCTAAGTCCCCGCTGGCAGGGAGGAGAATGGTTGCTTCTGTTTCAATCAGTGTTCCCTGCCTTGCTGTGGTGCGGACAGTGGGAGGGGGGGAACCGTTCTGAGGGTGTGAGGATGAAGGTTAAAAAACAGGAGTGGACAGTGCTGGGATTTAAAGGGTGGGTAAAAGGCTTGAAGTTGTGGATGCCCCATCCCTGGAGGTGTCCAAAGCCAGGTTGGATGGGGCCCTGGGCAGCCTGGTCTGGTATTAGACACAGGGTTTGGCAGCCCTGCCTGCAGCAGGGGGGTTGGAGCTTGGTGATGCTTGAGGTCCCTTCCAACCCAAGCCATCCTATGATCCTCTAGGGGTGCTCTGTAGCCAATTCTGAACTCTGCTACTTCGCGTTTTGACCACATTAGCACGTTAAAGGCATGCTGAAAGCACCAAAAAGGTTTGAAAGTCTTTCTTTTCCCCTCCTAAGAAGCCATGGTTACTGCATTTGGAAAACAAAGCACTTGCCTGGCACTGAATCTGACCAGTCCTGTGCTTTGCGCCATGCCCAAAAGTCAGGGAGGGCCCAGAACTTCAGGCTGTTCTCCCTCCCAGTCTCGTTATTTGTCAGCGTGCTCTGCAGAAACCAATTTAAGCTTTTATTTTCTTTCCTCAAATATACAAAACCAAAACCGTGTCCCTACGGCCCGATTTAAAAGTACTTTATGACCTACATTTTGTTTTGTATTTACCCCCAATCCTTCCCTCCCTTAGCAGTCTCTGTAGTATCCTGAATACCTTGAGAAGATTGTAGATACCAGATGCATCTAATTCCAGGTGTCTGAGACTGCTAAGAAATATGTTGTATTTGATTAATGCATTTGTACTCATCTCTGCCTTCTGAGTTTGCATTTTCTTCAGCGAGAGGCAGAGCTGATAATTTGCAGTGGTGGATGGCAGTAAAATTTGTAAACAGCAAGGAGATAATAAAGGCCCTGGGCATTCAGGGGGCTTGGGTATGCTAATATCTGCTGGCAAATGTCACTTTGTAAACTGATATGATTTCAAAAAAAGAAGTCCTTAACAGCTAAAAACATTTTTGTAATGAGCGTGCTGGGATGGTTACACAAAATGATATGGGCAGAGGATATTATATGTGGTAATTGCATGTTTAGGATCCTTTTTATAGCTGCTCGATGCCAACAAATGTGTTTAGAGAAGCTGTGTATGTCCACTGATGCTTTTTGTGTCTTTATTAAGTAAATTTGGTGGCTGAAGCCTTAGAATGGATATTTCGGTGTTCTGACTGTTGCATTGGAAGCTGCTGTTCTGTGATCACACCGTGGAAGTGGCACCTGTCTGCCAATAAAAGCTGGCTCTGTGCAGTGACAGAAACCCCTTCCATTGCAGCCCTGTGGGATGAAATGAGCCCATTTCCATACTCGTTAGAGTATCGGAGAGTGTTGGAGGGAGGTTGGTGGCCCTGCCTGTGGCAGGGGGTTGAAAATTGATGATCCTTGAGGTCCCTTCCAACACAAGCCATTCTATGAACCTTTTGAACGTCCAGTGCAAATAATTGGAAGGTTACTTCATACAGTCTGAGATTTTTTTTTTTTCTCTCTTTCTCAAAGGTCAGGCATGCATTGCATTGCATTGCAGACAGCACTGATTCGTGGCAAGTCAAAGAACATCACTTTCCAGACAGTATTTTTGATCTTTCTAAGCATTCAGAGCAATGTGTTAAAGGTCTTTTTCTTATTCCCTCATGTGACAGTGCACGGTGATTGGTTGCCTTTTATCAATGTTTATATAGCTTTTTTTGCCTTAATTGCTATGACAAATTCATTTCTTAAGCTTTTGAAGTGGCTTGTTGACTTTTCACATGGAAGAGAGGTGGCCTTTTTGACAGAGCCCTAAAAACAATCCAGGCTCACAAAATTATTACTGCCAAAGCCTGTTCTGTGCTTGTCATAAAAACCTATACTGTAATTCTGTGCTTTAGGTAAATAGATCACTAGATAAGATTGATAGCAACATCAGCAAAGGAAGGTTTTAAGCTGGAAACCGGAGAAGAAAATGGAGCAATTTCTTTCAAGATAAATTACACTGATGTTATTTGTTATTGCTGCAGTTAAAGATCTGTCAGGGTATCCGATCTAATATTTCACTTCCCAGAAGACTGAAGAGATGTAATGCAAGGCAGAACTTAGGATGCAAAGAGCCTTGTCCCTCTCTGATGTCAAGGTTAGTTGTAATTCCTTGTTGCTCCGGGAAGAGCAGGAAAACATTGTGGTGGTGGCTCACTGATATCCCTGGAACGGGGAAACTGGTCAGACCAGGCTGTGTGTGGCGGCGTTCCTAATGACTTCCAAATTGCATAACCCACATAGGGTTGTTTGGGTGACCCAAGTCTCAAGCCTACCTCTGTGAAATGGCGGGCCCCAATCTTTTCTTATTGAAGAGCAAACAACAACAACGAAAGCTTTCTTATGATAGATTTACGTTAGGTCTTGAAAAAACTCCAGGAATATCTTGAAACCTCCTTCCCAAGACAAGGTGGAATTTCAATGGAATAGCAAAGTGTAATATTTCTATCAGTTATTAAGCCACCAAACACCAATACTTTCTCCTGCAGTTGCTATCTGAGGTAGGTAACTCACAAGGATGGATGTTGCTCAGCCTGTTCTTCCAGCAGTGCCAAAGCATTGCATGAGATGTTCAGATTTAAATATCTCTTGCTGCAGTGGGGTTGGTCACTGGTTGCTGGAATGTGACCCTTCCCTATGTCTTGCTGGAGGTGGTCTTAAAGTCTGTGTTAGTCAATGCCTGAGTATCTCTAACAATTAAAAACTGCACATCTGCAGCTCTGAACGGGAAATTTGGAGATGCATTTTTGTTTGCAGAGATTAATTCATATTTGATTTAAGTTTTTACTGCTTAATCCTTCTGCTTGTAGTACTTTACCAGGCTTAATGTGTCATGATAGTCTGTCAGCTCTGGATTACAGTGTTTGTGTAAGGGCTGGTGTTTTGGGCAGGATGAAGGGAATGAGCAAGAAACAGAGAGGGTACAGAAGAGGCTGTAGCAATGAGATTCACATTTTAAGCTTCCTCAGTGACCCAAGTTTTTTTCTTTTTTGGGGGGGGGGGGGGGAGGGGAGAGGAGGTCCTTAAATGTTCCATTTGAGTACAATGAGAGCAAAGATGAAAAATGCAAGCTTAGACCCAAACATCTAAACGCTGAAGTAGTCAGCTTTATTACAGGTAATAATAATTATTGACACACTGGTTGCCCAAGGAGGCTGTGGATGCCCCATCCCTGCAGGCATCCAAGGCCAGGCTGGATGTGGCTCTGGGCAGCCTGGGCTGCTGGTTGGCGACCTGCACACAGCAGGGGGTTGGAACTCTTTAAGGTCCTTTCCAACCCAGGCCATTCTAAGATTCTATGAATATTTAAGCATTCTTGTTGATAGTTTTATTGAAATGTTTTTCTTTTTAGCCTTATGAGACTGACAGCCATTGCCTCTCTTGTGTGCTTGTAGAAAGTGTCTTACAAAGTGAAGTATCTTAGCTAACAGCATATAAAAAACAGTAAGCATGAAGAATTTCTGATCCTGAGCTCTTGCTTTATGTTTTAGCACCAAAATGGTGATGCAGATGGGTCCAGAGATTAGGACATGTGCTTACAGAATTACCAGGTTGCTTGTTTTCAATATTGGGTTTTCCTTCTTGTTTGGCTAAGAGCAATAGCTTTACTTCCTGACATATGAGGTAATACTCTTAACCTAAGCCTAACTACATGAGAATGTTGTGTCCCATAAAAAAGGAGGCTGTTACGATTGCTAATAGCTAACCACACCATCTCCACGCTGCTCAATTCAAAACAGTCTAATCAGTTTCGAAAGTTCAATTTCTATTCCTGAAGCCTGCTTTTGGTAATGAATTAAGGGAAGCATATCAAATGTAATAACGCATTGTTATTAAGGCTTTAGTAAACTTGCCAAATGTCAGGCTGCTGGTACAGTCACGGTGCATTACACTGCTGTGATTACAGCTGAATTGTCATTATAGCAAATTGCATTGCTCACCTAGGTTTGGGAATTGATCTGCAGCAGCGTGCCTGGGGCAGGGGAGAAGTGTGTGTAAAAAGGTGACACTTGCCAGTGAATATTCAAAGCATTTGATTTCTGGAAGGCTTAGAGCCTGCTTGTATGTAGTGAACACAGATATTCTGTAAGGTGTGCAGTGGGAGGAGTAGAATAGTCGTTGTGTTTGAAGGATGGGTTGCTCCCCAGCAGAGGGGCTAGTTGAGTGCCTTCTGCTTGCTGGAAGTGCTTTGTAAAATGGTAAAATTGTTGTCACTGTTTAAATGTATAATTGGTTCTGTTTAGAGCTCGCAGTGGATGCTGGAGCACTAATTCGTGGCTGTTTCTGATCCTCTGTATCTCTCTAATAGCACAAAGGAATGTTAACTTTGCCAACAGAGCAGTGCTACCTGAGAATTTAGTATGGAAAGTGATGACGAATAATGTAGCTAGTAGAAGAAGAAGGGGAGATGAACTTGCATGGGCAAACAACAGTTGAAGCAAGTTACAGTTTAGCCAGGACAGCTTGCTAACTCCTACCACACAGTGCATGGAAGAGCTGAAGAGGGATGATCCTTCTCATACAGACAGTAACAATCTGGGGTTTAAATTCATTTATTTCAACTCAGAAACATTGAAGCCAGTTGTTAAATTGGAAGATTTCCATGTGCAGGCGAAGTGAATAGAGGTGCTCAGTTGTGAGGGGGGTAGTATTGAAAGCTTGAAAACCTTTTGTATAAAATCAGATCAGTAATATTTCACTTCCCTTGCGACTGTAGAATGATGTGTCTTAAACTGCAAGTAATGAAAGGCAGTGCTTTCTATGGCTAGAGATGCTGCTCATTATTCATGAAATGTCTATGGAAGAAGCCTTGAATGCTCAGCAGCAATGGGGGAAAAGACACAACGGAATGTCTCTCCGTTCTTTGTAGTATAATTTGACCTTTCCATTAAATTAACGTTGTGCTATTTGCACAAAAAGAGAGCTAAGCTAGAGAGTATTTTTAGGGGACAATAGTCAAGTTAATTGGTAGCTATATAACTGTCACACTTTACATTAAGAGCTCAAAAGCAGTGTATGGGGAATGGAGGTGGCAGCTATAATGTTACTCTGGATTCTCTTCAGTGGAAAAGGGAGTTGCTTTGCATCTTGGTTGAAAGCTTGGCTGTGGCTTTGTCTGGGGGACACTATAGCCTGGGGCTGTTATTTTCCCCAGTGTATTAAGATGGAGATTTTGGCTAATTAATCAGTAGCTTTCTGCTGAAAGCTTTGCCTGTCCTCTATCCTAGTCTAGATAGGAAGCACAGATTCCAAAGTCCTCAAGTAAAGCACTGCTAGATTGCAGTTTGACTTCAGACAGCAGTACGCAATTTGATTTAAGAGCCAGAAGGTGCTTCATGAAGTGCTTGTGATGTATTTAGCTTTTAATTTGTGCACTGCATCCATTACAAAGCTTACCCTTTTAAGAACTTTTAACTCACTCTAGCTGCATTACATCAGGCTTCAAATAACAATTCATATGTTTGAAATGGAGGAGAGATTGTACTACTTGGTGGCTTTCTTCTTTGGATGGTTTTGGTAATGTTTTCTATCCCACAGTGAGAGTGAGGCTGTAGTAAACTGGAGCCCAAAGAAGCCCTTGGCTCCTCCTTAGCACTGTGAATGCACCCTGTTGTCTTTGGCCTTGAACCCATGGCAGTGCAGCTTCTGAGAGGATAAAGTCACACAGTTCCTTGTGCACTACAGCAGTCCTTGGATTGCAGTGCTTCATCCTGAAAGTAGTTACTTTGATAGGTTTGATCCCTGTTCTTCATTCCTTCTCTTCATGTAAAACCAATGGTTCCCAGTGATCTTGCATTATTTGCCTCCTACACTGAGGATCCTGCTTGGGCCAGGATTCCAGGGTGGCATCACTTGGTCCAGTGCTGTGTCAGCATTTCTCTCTCAGTGCTTCATGAACCCTTGTCTGTGAACTCTCCTCTGTCATGGTTAATTTTCCCCTTTACATGCACTTCTCCCACCCTCCACGTGTGCACGTATGCACATACTCCACAGAAAGCCATGTTTTAATTACTTGTATCCCTTGAATCTATCAGCTCTTTGTTCAGATAGGAGAATACTTATAGCTTAATTAGACAATAAATGATCCTCGTGGCTAATTGTTTGCCCTGTTGTTTGGGGAATTATTTGGGAGATAACTCAGTTTATTCATTAAATAACTATGGCCAAAAATAAAGGGTGGAAACATGATCACTTTTGCTGGAGAACTGATGACAGGAAGATAAAGTTGTCATGCTCCACAGCTTTAGAGTAACTCATGCACGGTTCTTACCTTGAATCCCCCCAGCTAGGCTGATCCCTGTGCATTTTAGTGTTGTCTGATCCCAGCTGCCAGGTACCGCTGGTCACCTCGATCTGATGCCTGCCAGCTGGCTGCGCTGTGTGCATCAGAGGGGCTGACAAGATGGCAGTGGATATCATCTTATGGGGCCTGCACACTGCACTCCTCAATAAAAATCACACGGGAGAGCCCAGCAGTGATGCTGCTTGTCTGTCTCATAACCAGCTGCCAGGCAGATGCCTGAATAGAGGGGAGCAGGACAGGGCAGAGGTCTGGAAGTCTCATGGGTGGCTCTTGGGGCTGGTACTCTCTGGGAGGTGTAATAATGCTTGCAGGTTCCTGGGCTTGCTGACAGACAACAGTGTGACTGCCATCAGATGCAGTGGTCAGGTAAGACAACATTAAGCCACAACAAAGTGGCAATTGGATGACAGAGATTTTTTGCCTCGAATGGACAGAAATAGGAGAACTGTGACCCATCTGCAGCATAATGACAGCATAACAGTATGCTGAATTTAAGGAGAGTGCATTCCCTTTCTCAATGCTTTTTCTTTTGAAGCTGGTATGTTCTGCTCTGTTTAGTGTTGATCGATGATGCCAGAGCTAGAAATGCTTAAGATTTAATGTAACACATTTATTAAGTTGTCAGAGTAATCAAACATCTTTTTAACAGCTGTTTTGAAATAAAAAATAAATAAATGTATTCTAGTTCAGTACTTTGCAGTGGCCTAAACACTTGAAGCTGATCTCCCTGCAGTTCTGAACTTCTCAGCCAGACTGGCAGGTTGTTCGAATAAAGGATCTGTTCAGCTGCATAGTGAAAGCCTTTTCCATTAAGGAAATATTAGCTGAAGGTGAACGGTTACAGCACCCTGTTCTTTATGCTGCCTTTCCTTGTTGGTATATGATGTCTTAGGGTCATGTAGTCAAGCAGTTTTAGAAATGTCACATAACAAACACCTCTATTTTCTTTCTGCTAACACCACCAACAGGTCATGGGTTACCTACAGGTATCCACCACGTCCTACTCCAGTTTTTCTTCCCACTAGGTTACCTTGAAACGTTAGGAATTAATTCCTGGAGTGGCTGTCAGAGAAACTGACAGTGAATCAAAGCAGCGAGACAAATTGCTCGTTACAGTTCAGGGAGCTGAGCCCTCCATGCAGACAGCTGTACTGTGGCTGGGGGCTTCTCAGGCACATCACCGCCAGCTCTGCCTTGACAAATGCTGTCCCTGTTTGCTGGTGAAGCTGATAGGTGGATTGCCATCACATAAATGCGCTTTAAGCTCCCATCAGAGGCACTGCTGTGTTTCTAGGGACTGTTTAGGTGTGTTTCTTGTCGCCTTATACAGGGCTTGTGTCGCTGTGCAGCAGTCTCAGCTATGGACGATGCTGTTAATCCATGAAAAATGAGAAATTAAACCCCTGTCTGGATCTTAATGATCCTTATCCAGATCCATCAAATCACAGCTTGATTTTTATTTTTCTGAGATTTTCTGTTTGTTTTTGTAAGAGCTTGGAAGTGCTAAATTCATTCAGCTTTGCAGTATGGCATTCAGAAATCCCTCACTGCTGCCAGTGATCTCACTCCAGCTTTTAGTGAGTATGGATTAAAGAACAGATTGGGAGGAAAAATATCCTTTTCTAAATAGCCACCTTGCTGTTCCGTTTAGCTCATCAGAAGTATTCCAATCCTTCTTTTTCAAACAAAGCAAAATACTGTGTGATTTTTCTTTTCCCCTTCAGGTGTTTCATTTTCAACTGTTCCCATGAAAAGTGTTAAGACGTATTACCTCCGTGAGATGTTTGAGGTCTGAATGTGTGCGTGGCAGTAATTGGTAAGCCAGGATGAGTGAGCTACAAAGGATACAGGCTGTAGAGCAAGATTTTCCAGCACCTCTTGGTTGTGCTGGCAAATTGTATGAATTGAAGTCTTTGCACTGCTTTGCTCTGAGGTCAGCTAGAAGACACTACGGCCTGAACACAGTGATTTAATGACAGCATGACATACAGCCTCAAAACTAATGGAATACGAAATCGGAAATCAAAACAAAGACAATGCTCGAGGAGAATGGGCCACAGATGTAATGCAGTCTGTGAGTGCAGCTGGCATGGCTACTGCAAAATGCCTCTGAAAATAGCTGCCCTCTGGAAAGTCAAGTTTTGGTGGGTTAGCTGAGGCTTATTCCCTTATTTGTATCAAATATGAGTAATTTGGGATGCGTTTATTTTACCACAACTGTAGAGTGGTTCCTAAATGTTCTTTCCTTCTTTTTTTAAGTCACAGGTATGATAGCCTGGGGCTTTATTTGCAGATAACCTGGTCAATTCAATGAAAGAATGCTAGTTAACTCTATCTGGTGAGGTGTGTATGCGTGCTTATGTTTTAGTATAAATCACACATAAGTAATTAAAAGAGGGGATCTTTGTTGAGGATGTTATCATAGAATCACAGAATGGTTTGTGTTGGAAGGGGCCTTTGAGATCATCCAGTTCCAGCCCCGTGCTGTAGGCAGGGACGCCTCCCATGGACCAGGTTGCTCACAGCCCCATCCAGCCTTGAGTGCTTCCAGGGAGGGGGCATCCACAGCTTCTCTGAGCAACCTATTCCAATGTCTCACCACCCTCACCTAAAACCCATGCAGAGCTGTTCACTGGGACCTTACCACAGCTTATCAATGATATTTTGGGCTTTGTGCTGAAACTAAAAAGTCCTCTGTCTAATCTTGCATAAAGCCTAGCCAAGAAGATTCTCTTCTTGACGTCTGTCTCACGTTTGTCATGCACAGATTTGGTGCCAGCCAACAAGCTCATTCCATTGCAATACGGACTGTATTTATCACTGTAAAACAGTAATTCAGTCAGATTCTTTATTCCAACAAGGAACTGGACCCTTTGACAGAAATATGCATTGGAAAAATTATACAGCAGTTCAGAATTTATCTTTTTGCTTGTAAATTTCAATGTATCTAGGTAGAACATCCATGTATATAGCAACCATTGCGTGCTTCTTGATTTACTTTGAGTGATATTGGAAAAATATTAGGAAAACATATCAGCATTTTAATAATCACAGTCTCCAGTTTGCATCTAAAAATACTTATTTGTTTCAGGGAAGTAACAGGAGTGGCTGTTTGGGGAAAATAGGCTGGAACTGTCAGTCCCACATCACGTTGTGCATGTGGTGAGATGACGACTTTTTTAGGGCTGGCAGATGCACTCTGTTCATTTTACAGGTCATTAAATTTCTCATTATACAAACTCAATCATCTGAGTTTTTCAAAATATGATGTGGAATATCCAAAAGATTAGACAGTGTGCAAAATAAATAGAGAAGTTGGGGTTTTTTTTTTTCCCTTTTCAAATTATGGTTTGCCTTTCAAAATTAAAGTGATCGATAACCTCCATAACATTTGTACTATATCATTCTCATTGTCTGGCTGCTCCATATGGAAGGTTATGTTCTGAGATTGTGTATCTCTGCATGCAGAGCAACATCAGACCAAATTTGTATGTGTTGGTCTGCTTAGAGATTCTGATTAACCTGTCTGTGTCTGAGAGGAGAGAGTCTCCAGCAGTAATTTGTGCATTAGAATATTATCTTTCTTGATGAGGCTAAGCATCTGCATTTTTTTTTTTTTTTTAATGTTATGAACTGGCTTTTGAGAAGAAAAAGGCCCAAATCTTTGTATGTTTCAGCACTATCCTGCCTCTTCTGTCCAATGTGTACATAATCCCATGTGGTCTGCGTTGGCAAAGTGGAATGGTGCTTTATCCCTTGTGTGAAGGACTTGCTCTGCACTGATTTTATGGTGTAATTTGGGCAGGAGAAGAAATGGTGTGTCTCAGAAGGACATTTAAAAATTATTGAACGATCTCCATCTTCCTAAGCTGCCTTTACCTTCTTGTTTGTTTGTAAGGCCTCTGTTTGAGTTCGTTCTGATTGCACTTTCTGGTTTAGCGTTTTGCAATCCTTTGCCATTGCCAGCTGAAGCAACTCCTGATTATGAAGATTTATGAGAAAGGAGTAGATAAGTGACCTAGAAAAACTAGTGCTTATCTAGAGATTGCCCTGATCCTACTTCCTTGGTGCTGTTAAATTTAGGTTCTGCTAAATGACAGAATTTCATCTCGTGCTGAGCTTAAGCGGCTCTGTTATGGAGCCTGAAGGAACTGTTTGGAACTGAAGGTTTTACAGTGCCTGAGGAGTTGCAGACAGCACAGAGAAAAGGGAAGAGGGCAAGGTGCCAACAGTATACAAGAAATGCACTTAACTTTGGTGTTCAGCATCCAGGGGACAAACAATGGGATATTAATTGAATAGCTGGTTGAGAAGAGTGGGGGATATCCAGACAGAGAGAAATGGTGGAAGATTCAGTCAGCCTGCAGGACAGTGGCTTCCACATCCAGTGAGGGTGTGAGCTTTTGGCTTCAGAGATGTCCCTGGTCACAAATGTCTTTAGAATATACAGAGGTTGGCGGCCCTGCCTGTGGCAGGGGATTTGGAGCTTGATGATCCTTGAGGTCCCTTCCAACCCAAGCCATTCTATGAGATGATATGCACAGAAAGCACAGGGAACTGAAGGCACAAGTCACTTGTCTTGCTGTATCTTCATCCTTCATACATGCAGCGTTTAATACCACATGCTGACAAGAGCGTTGTGAGGATTGATATCTTACAGGTGGAAAACTGCTGAATTGTTGTAGCAATGGGGACCATGCGAGTATTACAAATGTGCTTTGGAGTCTTCACAGCTATTGGGTGCCGGTGTAGCCCCTGTAGCCCCTCCATCTCTGCCTACCCAGAAGAATGCCCCATCCATCATGTGCAGAGCCAGTCATGCTTAGCTACACATCTGTGACCTCTGGGTGTGATTACAGCTGCTGATCTGTGGGACTGAAGCCAAAGGAGAGGGAGGATTTGGCTCTGTTTTATTAATATACTTACGGGAATAAGGGCTGTGCCTAAACAAAATTAAATAGCATCAAACTCCTTCATTGGTGTTTGGTAAATAAAAGCAAGCATGGGGAGAAACACAGAAGTTCAGATGGAAGCAGGGTGGTTTTGCTTTTTTAATCCTAGAGTGGTAGCTGGACAATTTGAAATTCAAGTGACACAGTGAAGTGTTAGCTGTCCTCACAGCCGAGAACAGAAAGCATTGGCCAGAAACAATCTCTAATTTTTGCATGCACTTCTTATTTATTGAACTAATATCCCTAACCTTCTCTTTTTCCCTTGTAACAGAAAAGTGCTCGGGTTGTTTTACTAACATCTGTATTTCAGTTTTGTGGTAATTTCCAATTCCTTGTGTTCCTTGTCCTCTACCAGGTGGCAGTCATCATGCTTTTTATTCCGTGGCTTGTATTGATTTGGTCAAAAGTAATTAAAGAGATAATTCGTTCTCAATTACATTTCCCCGAATTTCCTGAGGCTGGTAACTCTGCTCTCCAGCTGCGTCTTTCCTCAACTCCTCCTCAAATTGACTTTGTTCTCGTTATGAAATAAAGCAGAATAGTGTGTTCTTGTTTGTTTGTTTGCTGCTTTTTGATTGAATAGTGACTCTGTGCTGTGGAAGATATCGATCTGTTAATTGCATTACACACTTCTGCCTTGGTTCATGAACTTTCATGCTTTTTTAGCATAGCATTCCAATAAGAAACCCCGTGTTAGACTAATAGGAGATCAGTAAAGGGAGACATCTAGAAAGCGTTAGCAAAGGCTGAGTGTTATTTCCATCATCAGTGAGTGGAAGGCTGTGGGAGAGCTGCATCAACTGAATGTGCTGCTGCATTGCCCAGAGCCCAAGTGACTGATAGAAATATGAAGAATAAGGAGAGATGTCATAGAAGCAATCTATTTTGTGTTGATTTTTTTTTTTTTTACATGTTTGCTTGCCTTGACCTGTAAGGATGCAATGCAGAATATTTAGGCCATGCATTTTTCAGATCGTCTTGCAATTAAAAGATTTTATGGAGGGGAAAAAAAAAAAGATGGCAGGTCATATAACATTCAAAGTAACTGTAGAGCAAATAGAGTTACAGTTGATACTAATTAGATACAATTATTTTACAAAATTTATCACGCTTATCAGAATTCAGTAAATACGATGATCCTTGCGGTCCCTTCCAGCCATTGCCATTCTATGATTCTATGAATATTCTTTGGAGAAAAGAAAATAAAAAGAGGATTTTCCAGGAGAATGTGACAAACTGAGGCAAACTGGGATAAATATTGAGCTATGTGAGCTGGTTTTGCTAGGTAAACAGCAGTCTGTCTTCATGTATCCTTTCTGAATACTTAAAAAAGTTAAGAAGTGTGCAGTGTTATTTGTGGCATTTCAGATCTAAGGAGTAGAGGCATGGTGAGCTGAGATTCTTGTACCAAAATCTATCGTAGTCAGAAAGAAGTGGGGGTGGGTTAGGGCCTGCCAGCTGGGGTAAGGTGTTACATGTTTTATTTAGGATGTCAGAAGAATGTTCTGACAGATGTGAAATTGAGCCTGCTTATTCTAAATTTCGTTCTTATGCCTTTACTAGTAGATAACCTCTCTCTCACTTCTCAGCTGCCTCCTTCCATTTTTCTGATGTCTCTTTATTGACAGTAATGCGTTCACTAGAGCGCAGAATGGGAGCTGACAGGACTGGGGCTCCATCCCTCATTAAAACCACCGGTGGTACAGCAGTGGAATGAGCATCACTCCCTGTTGATATCAGGCCCATTTCTGACCAGAGATCAAGGAAAGCAAGCTGCTGCTGCAGCTCTTAGCAAACATTCACATTGGCTGCAGAGGTTCTCATCTACAGAGTGCCTTGCATTGTCGATGTGGTAAAGCATAACCTTAACGAATCAGGTATCTCGTCTTTGAGGCTGATGTGTATTTGCATCTTGCTGTGGTGTAGTTCTAAGCCGAAGCACTAAAATGACATTCCTCTTAGAGCAGTCTTGGTTTTCTGCAGGATATTGTTAGTGAAGTGCTTTGCCTAGGAGTCCCTTGTGTTTAATTTAAAATTCTCTTTTGGTCCCAATATCTGTTCCCTCATTCCAGTGAAAGGGCAAGAAGGGTCAGTGTTCAGCAGCAGCAATGTAAGAAGAAATAGGGAAAAAATTTAAAATAGCTTGAGTACTTGGCTAGAATACTGCCTACAAAAATCAGCATTTAGAATGCTACCTGAGGAAGAGCAGTAGTCCTCTCTCTGTATATTGCTTAACAAGAGCCTTCTAAATGCTGTTGTAAAATGACAAATATATTTCATCAGGTTGGTCTTGCATCTGGATGACCAAACGGGTAGCTGTGGGAGGGCTGTGCTGGTTTACCTTCATCAGAACACATTCACATCTTGCAGATGTAATCATAATGCTACTAGTGATATTAGAAACGATGCTAAATGATATTAGGAAGAAGAATGCAATAGGGGTTTCAATCACTGTTTTTACCAGTAACATAGAAACCAAACAAGTTGACCAAAATGAGAAAAGCTTCAGGAATTGTCAATACAACAGGTTCTAAGTTGAAAATGTACAACATAAAGTCAAGCTTAGCATACCGCAGCTCCCCTCCTGTAGATGACATATGCAGCATGCTCATTGCAGCATTCCAGCACCTAAAGGGAGCCTACAAACAGGAGGGGTGTCCACTCTTTACAAGGGTAGATAATGGCAGGACAAGGGGAAATGGTTTTAAGTTGAAGGAGGGAAGATTTAGGTTGGGTATCGGGGGAATTTGATTGCCAAGAGAGCAGTGAGGTGCTGGAACAGGAGAAATTGTGGATGCCTCATTCCTGGAGGTATTCACGATGGATGGGGCCCTGGGCAGCCTGGTCTAATGCCAGATCTGGAGTTGGCCCTGCCTGTGGCAGGGGGTTGCAGCGTGGTGATCCTTGAGGTCTCTTCCAACCCAAGCCATTCTATGATTCTATGCTATTTCCACAATAAGATTTGAAGAAAAAACCTGGAAACTCAGAATGACATTTGCAGAGATAAGCATGCGAAATGCAAGGTGTGCTTAATGAAAGAATGTGATGTGTTAGAGCTGAACAATTTTTGCTCTTCATAATTACTTAGAAGAGAAAGTAGATGTACCTGGGAACTGTTAGGATAAAATCTAGCTTGTCTGGAGGCAGTCATTTGTGATTGAAATGAGCTATTCAAAAGGATTTGTTCCTCCAAAAATACCCTCAGCCTTCAGTTTTCTTTCTACAGATGGAGAGGGCACGCAGAGCACTGCATAAGCTGGTATGCAAGAACAGCAGAGCTTTGGGTGTGCCTCCAGCCAACCGTGACAGCAATGGAAGGGCTTTGCTTCCAACCGGGCGGCATCGAGCTCCACCTACTGCGCTACTCCTGCAGCTGACTTTATCTAGGGCTGCCGGGTGTGAGCTCAAGAAAATCCACCTCCATCGTTTTAGCAAAAAAAAAAACCTTTTGGATTAATTTCCTCAGTCTTTCTTTGGACCGTTTTTCATATATTATCTTGCAGTGATTTTTTTTTTTTTTAATTTAAATGGTGTTTTCTTACATATGGAGTTGTACATCATTTTGTTACTTCGCTATAATGAAAGCAGGAAATGATGAGTGAAACAGGCATTTTGGTGGCTTAAAGGCAAGTAAGGAGACTTCTCATAGTTCACCTAAATTTGAAAACACTATGAGAAAAAAAATAATTAAAAAAACCCCACCCAAGCCCATTTATTGCTTCTGCACAAAGATTCTTCAGATTGTCATTATAATATATTGTTGACTTTAACAAATTAGACTTACCAACATGTTTTTTTCCTCAGTTTTGTTTCTTTTTTTTATATCTGCACTGCAAATTAAAAAGAAGGAATTACACACCGTTCCATCATTATGGAGTGCTACTGTTTTAAGCTCAGATTGCACCTTTTCAATACACGGCGCTGTAATGAAATATGTTGTAGAAAAAGAAGCGATTCCCTTCTGTTTTCTGTGATAAGGCTGATTGAATCTCATTACCAGTACCTGGGAGGATGGGGTGACATATGTGCTACCTCCCTTCCTTTCTTCCCTGAGCAGCCATGCTGAGGAGAGGTGGATTTGCAGCTCTTTTCTTTGCCTTTCCTCTTGAACTGGCTGGGGTGACTGACCAGAGGTAGGATGCAGGATGATGTTGCACTTTGTCGAGTTTTGGTCACAAATTTATTCTTTCTGCACACCCAGAAACCTCCGAAAGAGTCATGTTGGGAAATTTTTTCTCCTCGTGCTCCACAGCCTGCACTCTGTACTCTGTAGTCAGCATACTGGTACTTACAAGCAATTGAAACTTTAGGGCTGCATTCCAATGCTCTTCCTCTCCTCAAGTAGTAAGTTATGCTGAGATGTCTTAGTTGATTGAATCATATCAGTCAAGGTATCACCAGCTGTAAAAACAATGGTAGCTGGCCATGGTCAACATATTGCTGTTTCTGCTGGGAAGAAGAGTCAGGAGCAAAGCAGGCTGGAAGTTCTGCATTACCTATGGGTGAGATGCAGGAGCCTGCTCAAAAGTTAAAATGATTCCTTTCTCACACACTGTGTGAATGAATTTTCTTCAAACACTGAAGCAGCTCAGGTACCTTGGTATTCCTCTGCAAGTGAGACATGTACTCCCAAGCAATGTTGGCTTGCCATCTGTCCCTGCTGCTGACCACCTTGTTCCATTGCTCCCCAGCCACATGAGACAGCAAAGCCTTCACGCACTCGTCTTTGACACTTCATTAGTTCATCTCTACACACTGCAGAAAATCTTTTTTCCATTCCAGCTGCTTTGCTCTTGGCATCATTTCTGCTTATTTTTTATTCTGTTATTTGCTCACGGTCTGCCCTCAGTCGTTACTTTGGAGCTCTGGTGTGCACAGCTTTCTAGCGAGTGAAGAGCTCTGCTCCTTATGCTTTCTGCTTTCATTCTGTTGACATGTTACATTGGAACATAGATTTGGAAAACATTTTGTGCCTTCTAGAATCAAGATTCTAACAAGCGAAATGATTTGCTTTTAAGAACTTTTAAAACATCCAGATATTTCAAGGCTTTACAGCTCCACGTTTGCTGTGCTGTGCCTTTCAGTCTTTGTTCCACATCAGCTCTGCCCTAGCTATATGGATGCAGCTTCCCAGGGCCTCCTGCTTTGCTTTGCTTGGGATCAATAAATGAGCTCTTTGATCTGAAAGTACTGCGGGAAGGAATTGCTATTTTCATACCCTTTTAGCCCGAGTACCATAGGCTGCGGAGTGATCTGAAGTTCTTCATTAATCTACATATAAATATGTGTGTGTATATATGTGATTTCAATAGGAGGAAATATATCTTCCTTCCACTTGAATAAAGTGCTGGTTGAAGGAGAACTAAAAATGAGATTGTTTGACTTCAGGGCTTTTCATGAGTCTGTGCCTTCATGGTGAGTGAAAGCATAGACCCACGAATACTGATCCATCACAGCGCGTATCTTCAGGGAAGAGCAATTACAGGTAAGTAATTTCTTATTCCTGTTTTGGAAATTGGATTTTCTTTTTATGTTAGACATGGTAGATAATAGCCTTCCATGAGAAGAGGGGTTTTTTTTTTTTATAGAAAAAAAACAACATTCAAGTGCAGTGATTTAGAAAGCATGGATGCATTTTGCACGGTAGTTTTTTCTGCAGGTGCTTCACATGAGAATCTGTTTGAGTGCCAGAGTTAGTGATGTTTTAAGTGTTTCTGCATCAGACTTGCTTAATTCTTTGATTTAGTTTGCATCTCTGTAGGAAAAGTTGCTTGCACCACTTGGTTTTTAAAATGGTGATCTGCTTCTCTCTGTCTAACTTGCATTTATACACAAGGCGACACGTTTTTGTTCATTTTTAGGAACCTGTGAAAAAAGATGTGCAGGAAACACCGCAGAGAGAAGTGGCTGAGGTTACTGCTAATAAGAGCTCTGTCAATCCAAAGGTTAGAGTGTGCAGTTTCATTTCTGATGCGGCTTTGATTCAGCATGGAGTTAAAGAAGCCAACATACAAGCATCATGCTTTGAGTCTATACAAGTGGTTGCTGTTTGTAAGCTCTGCTATATATAAGAACCAGCCTTTCTGCTGATATATCATAGGTTTTATCTCATAAAATTATTGCTGATGAGTGAGACAAGTTTATAGTGTAATTTGGTGAAAAGAATGCTCAGAAAATTCAGTTTAGCGGTGTCACTCCATTCGTCATAGAAGACCAACCTTAAAGGATGTAACAGCTTAGCACAGAACATCTAATGCATTCAAAATGACTTTTAAAATAAAACGTTGTGATTTGTGGTGTACATTGGCCAATATTGCACAACTTATATCTCAAAAGCTCAAGGCTGTAGGACTTTCCTTTACTGGAAATGCACCGGCTTGTCCCAAGGAATACCTGAGCTTGCACCTCAGTCTGTGCACACTGGTGTTACTCTTCCCAATGAATGGCAGTTCAGCCGTACACTTTTTGCACACTGAACTCTGCCTCAGCTGCATGTTTTGTTGGCTTCACCAACACGTGCAAAAACACTGCATGTGCACAGCATGTGGTCATAATTCTATGAAACAGATGCAGCTGTTCTCTGGGAGTCCCAAGGGTGCTTCTAAGGCAGGGGCAGTTCCACAGCAAATGCAAGCTTTCATCTCCCATGAATTTGGATGCATAGTTGTTCAGAGGAAGAAAAGTTGCAGCACTTTGAACAGTGCCCTAAAGGAGATGATTTCAATTCCCTTGTGTAAAATCATGAACCTGGTTTGTACACTCCTAAAAAATTAAATTAAAAAGTTAGAATGAAAAGAGTGGATACATTGCACTCTGTGCTCCAAAAAGAGAGCTATGTCTGCAAAGCTCTTTCTATTGCTTTTCTGCTTTTTTTTTTTTTTTTTTTTTTTTTTTTTGTCAATAACTTGTTTTGTGTCTGAACATTTTTCTGGCCTAGAACTTGTAGGAGATTTCTCTCTTGTGTGTGCTTTTTGTAGTTTGATGCATAAGAATCACAGCAGTCGTTCCCTTAGCCTAGATAATCGAAAAGTCTCTTCTTCCAGTTTTGGTTTCATAATCCTCTCAGGCTCTTAGCTGCTTGTAAGACTTCTGTCAAACCCAAAGTCAGCCAATGACCAAAAGCTGTTGAAGCACTCTTATGCCCAAGAGAGTGGTGAGGTGCTGGAACAGCTGCCCAGAGAGGTTGTGGGTGCCCCGATCCTGGAGGTGTTCAAGGGCAATATCATATAATGCCATATCATATAAGGTTTGTTTACATGCTCATGAATCTCATAATACTCTCCCAGATGATGGTTATCTCAGAAAACTGTGATTAAAGCTGAACTGTGAGACTGCATGTACCTTCTCTGTGCTAAGCTCTTCTTAAAAGCTTAATATTAATTCTCAACTTGATCACTTTCAGTCTGATCCGCTGGAATCAGTGAAAAGGCTCACCTCACCTAGAGAAACAGGAAAGGAGCTGAAGACTCTTAGTAAAACTCTAGCTCACTTGAGGTAAGGAAATCCAGAGCACACAGAAATGGGTCAGGCCAAAGGAGTTGTTGGTTCTGCGGTGGTCTCAGCTGGCTGATCAGCAAAATCATCAGATGTACTAATTGCTTAGAAAAGATGGCTTGTAATTCCTCCTTTATAGCCATTCTGTATGCTCAAGATGTATTGAGTGCTGCATGAGGAACGACTGCTAGCTCCATCAGTACTGCACTGTTTTGGTGTTGTTCAGGTGCTTGTTACCTTTTTGCAGTCCTCTGTGTGAAATGGCACTGTGCTAAGATCTGGTAATCCACGAGAAAGGTTGGGATGTATAATGTCCACTATAGGATGGAAAACTATAGTGAGAGTATCTGCCACCATAACAGGAATACGTGCACAGACTTGTATGGAGTATTCCAACTTGAGATGGAGGAAAATCACGGCTTAGAGGGAATCGATGTTTGAGCTCCTTACCTGATGGGAACGGGGAGGTTTTAATCAGACACAGATCTGGGTTCCTATATGCCGCGCAGCCAGCTGAGGTTGGACTGCAACCATCATTAATTTTAGGGGATTGAGCACAGAAGGTGGCTGGATGTGCTTGCTTTTCCTAGAAGGTATCTTCCATTGCCACTGTCAGAGAATGGTGTCTTCCATTGCCACAACAGAGCATTTCTTGCAGACTCATTTAAAAAGAAAGAAAGGGGAAAAAAAAAATAACACAGCGAGGTCTGTTGGTCATAGGCTTTACCATTCTAGCATCTCATTCTTTTGCACGTACTCAGGTCTTATTGATGCCCATATTTCAGCTTTGTTACTGCAGTCGCTGCTTACATTGATGAGGCTGCAACTTCTGTGTGCTGTTCTGTTTCAATCACACATTCTGGTTACACTCCAAATTTGCCTGTGGAGCCTGCTCATGGCATTTGCTCAGTATTAGCTTGAATAATTGCAGAGCTGTATAATAGGCCTTGCAGTCGGTGACTGTAGGCTTACTAAATTTTCTTGGAATTATCCAGCTTTCATGATGCGAGCGCTGAGAAACAAGAATCGCTTGTAGCTGAAACAGCAAGCAGGAATACAAAAAGATTTACATCTGGCAAGGTTTAGCTACAGCCTCCTGCAAATAAAATTGATGATTTACTGCTGCCAGCCCCAACAGGGTACAGATTACACGAGCTCTGTAGACTTGAAGCCTTTGAAGAATATTCACTAGATAAAAATAGTTGAATTAAAGCAAGCAGCAAGAAGATAAACATGTATATAAAAACTTAATAATTTCATAGGTTAAATGTAAGCATGTTTTCCAGTCGAGAACGTGTGGTATTGAATCAGCATGTTACATTGATGATGAATTAGGTTCTTGCACTGTTGGACTGAGAGTGCAGATTTGCAAAAGTTGAGGAAGCAAAAAAGGTTCTTTGCATGTCCTACTGTAATGATGTGCTACATTATTAGTTGTCACGATGTAGTGTTGTTAAATATCTGCAATTTTTGTATCAGAGCAATTCCTGAATTCTGCACTAGTTATGATAAGTTAAATTCCACATTCAGCAGAGGGTTGTTAGTGGTACGGTAGTACAGTTCAGTTGCAATTGGACTTGATGATCTTTAAGGTCTTTTCCAACCTGAGCAATTCTATGATTCTTCCCTTCCATCCTCACCTAACTCTGGCTATTTTGTTTTACATTTATTCTGTTAATCCACTTGATAAATGTGCCAAAAGGAAATAAGCCATAAGCAAAATAGTAAACAGTGCATATTTTGAAGGTTGAATAAGCCATTTTAGTGAAGTATGACTTTTTTTCCAATTACGACTGGAACTCAGGTGTCTCAGGTAAGTAAAATGCTTGAGTTGTTCTTCCAGACTTCAGTGATGTCTCTGTTTCTCTGATTGATTTTTTTTTCCCAAACTGCCCTGATTAATCAGGAGCTCCAAGGAAAGGTCTTGTTAAGAGACCCAGCTCATCTGAGTGAGTGCAGTTGTTTCTTACAGCATATGAAGTGTTTTGTGTAACCTGCTTCTAACTCAAGACATAATCATAAATGCAGATTAACCTTCTGCTGGATGTTTAATGGTAATGTAATCTGCAAAATGATGCTAATGCAGACTTCTAATGATGTGAATAGATTTGATCTCAATGTATTTTTGATTCTAATGTTATCTTTTAATGAGAGCTTAAATCCCCAACTTTTTGACTTCTATCCCTTCTCACCTCCAGAAGCCAATACAGCCAAAAGGATGAGCAAAATTATATTCCTTTATGCACACTGTCTTCAGAATTGCCTTTGAAGTCTTGATCAGTTGTATCAGTACCACACTCACAGAGGACAGGCATGTTGGGCAATTGATCTTTAGCATCTAGTTTGGCTTTTTACTGCTGATGCTGAAGGTGGAAAGAGCCCAACTCTGTTTTAGTATCCCAAGCAGAATTTGTTGTGCTGACAAATAAGAAATATGTACCTGTTGAAGCATCTCCAACTCCTTCACGTTTTTCTAGTCCCATAAATTTAATTATGGTTGCATTTGAAACTGGCTTCATTTAATTTAAAATGCCTGAGTGGAAATATTCTTGTTCCCTGACGTTCCATGACCATTGAAACATATGTGGAACACAGAGAGGAGGCCCAGTCTTGTGTTGCTGCACAAGTCCATTGATATTTCCTTTTTACACTGACTGCACGGTGTGGTGGTTTCACACTGATGGCTAACTAAACTCCACCACACTGCTCTCACACTCCTGATCCTCGAAAGATCAGGGGCAGAAAATAACAAAAAAAGGCTGGCTCAGGGTTGAGGTGAGGACTGGAAGGTCATCCGTGATCACCATCGTGAGGAGAAGAGATTCACCATGGGGAGATTAATATAACTTATTGCCTGTTTATTATTAGCAGAGTAGAGCAGTGAAAAACTAACAGCAAAGAGAGAGCACTGTTGTCTCAATATGTGCTTCAATGATGCTGCCTGTCACCTCCTGTAAGGAGCATGTGGTATTATGCTGTGATCCCAGTGGTGATCCTGCAGATATCTCACAGAATTATGTACTGTGCCATTTGAGTCATGTTTCCTACTTATATGATTTAAGTGAAATATTATATGAACTATAATGGGCTGTGGAGAAATTTGCTTGAGAAAAGTCAGGGAATCTGCTTTTTGAAATATGGACTCATTCCCTGATGCTTCCTAAAGCAGGCAGTAGCCACATGACCCAGTGTGCAGAATAATATCCAACAGACTTAGTATCTAGAAATCAAAAGTCTACATTCACTGTTGTTCTTTCTAATTATTCTGTTGTCTAAAACTGGAAACTCCTTGACTTTTAGCAATTAAAACGTGCTAAAGATTCATCTTGAGCGTTCATACGATGTTACTTTGACTACATTTGCAGAACAGTAAGAACTGAGGTCAGCAGACTTTTTAACCACATGCTGCAATAGGGAATTGCAGGAAAAGATAAATTCTAGTGAGAATTGCTGCACTGATGTTTGGACCGAAGGGCGTGATGGCAGTACTTCTCAGCAACAAATTCAGGATGTAGAAAAGGAGCTTTTGAAGGGAGGGAGCAGAGTGGGAAATGCACAAAAGAAGAAAACTGGAGTTGTAAATCATTGGGACAGCAACTTTTCATTTCAGTGAAAGCAGTCGGGCTAGCAGAGCAGCATGCTAATATGTACGACAGAGAGTCAGGGGATGCAAATGACCTTTGTGGATTTGGGTTTTGCTGCCTATCCTCATGATTGAAAAGGAACAGCCAGCGGTTGTCTTAATTAGATGCTAATTGATACGTATTCGTGGCAGGTAGTGCCTGTGATCTTGCAACTTGTTTGTATTAAAGCGTATAATGGAGCAAAGTGTGAGGGAGTTTTTAGCAATAATGATCACAGTGATGTGATGTGATAGTAAAAATGTTAAGATTATCTCAAAAATATTTCAAGAGTCATTACTGGAACAGACTTGAATGCATCCATAAAGCTTTCACATGCTTCCTTACATGCTAAAAAATATAATTAAAGAGAAGATAAAACTTATAACTACAAACTCATGCTTCCTCTCAGTGATAACTGTAAGTATATGAGAGGGTGATCGCTGAATGCAGAGGTTGTACAAACTTGTCATCTTTCACTGCTATCAATCATTAGTCCTGAGCAGGAAGCCTTGTCAGGGCTTTCCTGCTGTTGGATAGCACCAAATCACTGTGAGGAGGTACCTGCCAGCTCTCAGGTAAAGTTTTATGTTAAATTATGGGAAGGGATGTGCTTATGTTTGTGTAGCATTAAAAAAAAATAAATAAAAATTGGGAAATCTGTGGATAATTGTAACTCCAATTTCTGAGAGTCAGTGCATCTTTCTTCCAGCGGAGGTTTCACATGCAGACTGAAAATAGCCCTGACTGACTTGACAAAGTGCTTCCCAGTGTTGAATTCAGTGGGTGGAACACAGCATGGCAGCAAAGACAACATATTTCTCCTTGGGCAATCAAATATCTTTAGCTTTGTGCTAAGAATTGTTGTTTCATTTCTGCAGAAGGAAATCTCCCATTGCTGCTTCTTGAGTTTGCTTCGTCTTAGTGAGAAGCACAGCAACTTTGATATGACATTCAGCTCTGAGGGAAATACCTTTTTTTTATTGCTTTGTTGCAGTGACATCTGTGTGATCCAGAAATAATGTTAAGTAATACACAGTTGCATGAGGATGCGTTGCATGAAAACCAAGAAAGCAGAAGTCTTTATAGCCATCCATAAATCATAGCAAGATGTAGGAATGCTTACACAGCAAAGATGGCCAAAGCATGTGAGGTTTGTAGTTAGCATGTTGTAAAAGCAGGTTGCCATAAATCACCTCTGTGGGCTAGCTCAGCCAGCAGGACCATGCAAGTTGGAAATACTCGTGTTATTAAATGGCACAAAAAAGCAAGCAACAAAAAACAACACCCAGAACAGCACAACAGAGCTTAAAAAGAAGCCTGCTTTTTAAAATGAGGCTGGCTGAAAACGTTATCTGTGTGTAGAAAGGAAGTATGAAAGGTGATAGAAACTGGAAACGGAACCTAGCAGAATGTACTGTGAAAGTGATTTGGAAAACATCTCAGTCTTCGTTGAGGAGCCAGATCTGTTTTTGTTTCTATCACAACTAAGTTGTGATTCATGGTGTGCCTAGCCATCACTACTTGTATTCACTGGCACTCAGAAGAGATGGAGGTAGACATACAAATATTATTGATGCCGAGAGAAATGAAAAGAGGGATGATGCTTTGAAAGTCTGTCCTTGCCTAAGCTCTGCAAACAGGGCGAGCTGCCAGACTGCTGTCCCTGCGTTCCTCTCCGCTGCATGAGCTGATTAATACACCTTTGGTCTTTTCTTTGGCAAGGCTGAGGATATGCACCGAGGTGCACAGTGATGGAAAAGCCTGTTAGAAGGTCACTGTTCTGCTTGGTTTGCACAGACCTTAAGTGTTTCATTGTAAGCACGGGCTTGGATTTGTTACACATAGCATGAGGCAATTACCTGAGCTCCTGAGTTAGAAGCCTGCTCCTTCAAGGCTACTTTTGTCATTGGATAGAAACAGATGCTTTTGAGGATTTTTCTGATCCTATGTGAGCTTGAAGGCCTCTTACAGTTTGGGAGGTAGATGCGTGCTATGTTCTAGAGGAAGTTAATGAAGTTAAATAAATACTTCTCAAGACACAGAGCTACTTTTTGAAAAGCTGAGATGTTTTTCACTAAATCTAGAAAACAAGGGCTGACCAAAGTACATGGCAGTGATGTGACTGCTTTGCCAGAACACAAATCCTCTTTTGGCAAGGAAAACTGAGGCATCAGGGGTAAAAAAAATAAAATAAAATAATGTGCCAACATAAAAAATGAGATCTGTGTGTGCAGTGATGATCATCTAAGCACAGGTTCCCATGTGACAGTGACAAGTTGTGATCATCCCCCATCAGTGATATCTAGGAATTGACAGCTTGGAGCTACACGCTCAAAGGGAAGGAGTCCGTGCCATTTCGTGAGCCACTCAAGCCTTTATTTCCAAAAGGGCTGTGTTAACCCCTTATAATGCAGTGCATTTTTGGTAGTTGGAAGAAAATTAGTTCCCTTGCATCTGTTTTAGTAGAGCTAGTTGAATAAAACTGTATGTCAGACTGTTGGCAGTTTAATAGTATTCCATTGGCTGGCTTTAAATTAGAAACTAGATGTTTCTTTTCAGTGCTTCAAGTTTTCTGAAGGCAGATCTCTAAAAGTCAGTCTCTATACAGAAAGCCCAGGCTCTGTTAATGCATCCTTTATGCCTGCAACAACAGTTAGGCTGACGTACCCTAAGAGCTGTTCCTGTTACTTGTCTTCCTGTGAGCAGCTTTGTAACTAGCTGTCTTTGGGTATTTCTTATTATAAAGCCACTTAACTTTTCTGATTGATGTGGTAGCTGTTATGGGAAGATTTTGAAAGGCAAAGAAGCGTGTTGATTTTGGAGTTTGGGTTATGACCTTTGCTATCCTTGCCTGTGAATCTACACCAATCCTATCTATGTGTATAGAGAGATGAAAAAGACTTCAGTGTTTGGAGATTCTGCTAAGTTGGCATTCCCTGATGCAAATGGTTTGCTAGATGATCCAGCTGAGTGTGTGAGAGTGGGAAGGAGAGGCAACACTGAGTTAAGAAGCAAAAAAGAGAGTCAGGTGGCAGAAACAGAGAAGGTGAAATGTTTATCTGCCAATATTAGTTTCCAGTGTACTTAATACTTCATAATGTCAGTTGCTTGGAAACCAGTGTTCTATGCCCTTTTCCTGGTTGGCAGAAATCACTCTAATTGTCATGTTTCTAGCACTGTCACTGCTGGCACTTTGTAGCATTTTATTTCCAGAAGCAAAAATTTTCTTTTAGGTGAGTGATGGCTCACATTAATTAGACAGCAGTCACGGCCAAAGACATCCACTTATGTGTACGGATGTATGAATCATTATCCCTATCATCAATCACTGGAAAGACTGCTATTCCCATCAACAATTCTGCCCTCCCAGACTGTTCATTTGAGTCTCCATTTCCTTTCTTCTCCTGCAAAAATATATTTGTATTTGAATTTTTGTAAGTGCAAGCAGTTCGTTGCTTATTAGATTTTACTGTCTAAACATGACAGCCTAATTCCATGTATCGTGGAACAAAATGACGTGTTGTCACTGAATGGTTGAACAAAGCTAACACTTAAAATGAGTTTTCCATTATTTAGTATTAAAATGTCATTGTTCTGTAAATACCTTTGCGTGCTAAGGCAAGAAGATTGATCTTCTTCCTACTCTGCCCTTGTGATGCCTCATCTACAGTATCACATCCAGGTCTGGTGCCCTAGCATAAAAAAGACATGGAGCTACTGGAGATCTGCTGTCTTCTTACGAAGACGGGTTGAGGGAGCTGCCTTCATACAGGGCTTGCTTTGGTTTTGTTATTTTTTGGTGCGTGGTTTTTTGGAGGGTGTTTCTGTTGGCTTGTTTTGTTTAGAAACGAACCCATTTGAGTACAGATGATTGTACTCATCTTCAGGAGAACAAAATGGGAATCTACATCCAAAATAATGTGGGTATTCCAGATTGCGTGTGTGACTTCAGCTCGAGGCAGATGTTGATCTGGTGCCACTTCATTTTCTTGCCAGAACGTTCAGTGGTTGGTTCAGTGTGGTAAATGATAACATATGTCAGAGTTTCTATGGGTTGGTAACTGCATTTAAAGATCTTAATGTAATTATAATCTGGTATTAACTGAACTTAGAGAAAACAGAAGTGTGAATATTTACCTATTAGGCTCTTGTTGTGTGATTACTCAGCCATTAAATAGAAGTAGTAACTGTTTTGTTCCTGATTTTCCATTGCCTCGTGTGTGCACTTGTATCTCTTTAGCTTGGTTATAAACACAACCTAACCCAAATTCTTAATTCATTTCATTCATTTCATTCATTTTCATTAGTATCTGCATATTAATTGTGAGTAAATTTTTCCCATGTGCTGAGCTTTCAGAACACAACCCAAATGCCGTGTGAAGCACAAGAGCAGGATTTGCTCTCTCAGGCTCACCTCTCATGGCTGCTGGTAATTTAAGGAGGGTCATGTAGCCACTCTTTAATAACTCACTGGTTATATTTTAAGTGAACAACTCTCTAATCCTCATTTACAGCGAGACTTTCTCACCTCACAGGATCCCAAAGGTGTGAAGTGATCTTAATGTAACTAACTTATGGACATACAGGCACATATATATATGCATATATATACATATACATGTATGTACGTGTGTTATCACACTGAATGTAAGGGTGCTAAAGAACTGAGTGCAACGGTCAACAGCTCCAGTATTCACTGATAAGAGAAAGGAGCAGATTCTCCATTGGTGTAAATGGATGTTACCATTGACAGTCTGCAACAAACGCAGAGTTCGGTCTCCAGTTGTTCTTTTTGTCCTTCGTAAGTAAAAACAGCTCCGTGTGCAAATGTATTTTCTTTTATCTCAATTTACAATTGGCTCCATGCCTGTGGGAAAAGGTTGCATTTCTGCTGTACGTTGTCTGGAGCAGACGATGTTCTTTCATTAGCTTTATTGCTAGAAAGCCTTTTTCCATTAAGATAAGTAAACGCTATGAAACAGTGACTAGCAATTTCCATGATCAGAGGAATTATCTGTGTGTAGTTAAATTGTTTGATGGATAGTTATTGTCCTTAAGGCTCACAACTCAGCTTTTGTTCACTGTGTTAGGTCTTAAAGAGAGGAAGAATTAAGCTAGCATGAGTAGACTGCAACTACTTTGCTAACGAACTTCTTAACTTGGAAAGAAAGTTCTTTTGTCTGAAACACAGTTGAAAATCTGTGTTGTGACTAAAATTGACTGAAGCTCCATTATTTTAATAAACACACTGAAAAGTCCATGAGTGATTTCATTTGTGTTTTACTGAATGATTCTCACCTACTTGTCAAATGGGCAACCCAGCTGGATTTATTACGTTATGGTATGAACAGGGTGTCCTGATACCAGAATTCAAATGTAGAAATATTTCATGTCCTATTCTAGCTACGTACTACAAATCAATAGTGCAGAAAAGTACATTGGTCACCTCATTCTGTATTGGTCCTCTATATTCTATGCTTGGATTTATTTTACAGTTTCTCTGACTGGAGTCAGTGAATGTTTAGGGTAATTCATAAATATTCTTGAAATAATTCAGTGGAATTATGAGGAATTTTTGTCTGTTTGTCTCTTGTTAAAGCTCTTCTGTATGCCATGCTTCTGTTTATTTCATTTCTTGCCTTGCAGACTGCAGAGCTATCTGCTGTAATACCTGAGACTTCAAGGAAGTCAGACTCAGGACATTTGTTCACAAGTGTGTGTAGCTTTTCTTTTCCTATTGGTGTATGACAAGGATCATTGTTTTTTGCATGCACATATTAAATCCCTCAATATTAATTATACTCCATAGTATTTTTAAAATTGTACTTTACTCTCCCAATTGCCATGTACACATCTTTCTCTCATATGACTGGTTGTGGCCATTAATATTAAAAGAAGCAACCACACAACGAGCAAACAAAAAGCATCTTTCTGGTTTATAACCATCTGTTTCTATCAGTTGTCTCATTTCATGTGACAGCCTCATTGTTCACTCTTTGTATGGTCACAGCGTGCAGCTACAGCAATGGTTTTGATCCTTAAGAGGGAATGCTTATATAAACCTTTTTCATACCAGTATCTTCATGGTTGAGAGAAATGAGTGAGAACTACTGGAGAAGTGCATAAAGCAGGAGTGTGGGGTTATTTTCTACCATTCCAATAAATGCCTGTTACTCAAAATACTGGGGTTTTATGGAAGAAAAAAGCTGTGTCACACTCAGCTCTGAAATCCTCATGTTTTTAAAGCACACAGTATTTCTTATTGGAGACATCTTATTTTCTCATTTCATTTTTTTCCAAAGTTAGCAGAGAAATAGCAAGCAGGTGGGCTATCATCTGCCTGAAGATGGAGGCTGTTCAGACTTTGTTTATGATCAGTGGACTTAAAAATAAGGCTGATAAAACCAAGTCCTCCAACCATTAAGTTGTGCAAATAGCTTTTCATTAAGGAAAGCAAGGAGGGAGCAAACCATTCCAATTGAGAACTTGTGAGCTCCGCGGCTGAAATTTGTACTCTGTGATCTTCAGGTGCTTTAACGTATTTCTGGTTGTTAAAGGGAGGCTATTAACTTCAGTAAAAGGAACAAGGCCAATCTTTCAAGACTAGATAGAGAAAGAATCAATGCAGCCTGATGACACCTAATTTGAAAGTCAGCACTGTGCTAATTTAAAGGGCTGCATCCTATGCCTGAACAGCATGCCCTTGTCTGGCTTGGATTATCTGCTACTTTACAGGTAATGGTTTAATAATTAGTTAATGCTTTAAGCCTTTCTCTGCCCTGGCTCACCTTTTCTTTTTTTACTTTTGTTTTTTTTTTTATTTTTACTTCTGCTGTCATCCAACAGGTTTTGCATTTTGGTTTCCTCTCGTTTCCTGCTTTTGCAATAATTCCCTGCCTGTTACCTTTCCTGGTATCTTCAGGGCACGGCCTGTTACAGCGTGTGATGGACAGGGGGCCCAGTGGTCAATTGGCTGCTATAAGTTAGAATTAGGCAGGGAGTTTTTAAATCAAGTACTGAACACCATGGCGTTGAGTTCAGTTGTTAAACTCCAACATCCAACAGCACTGAAAGAGGTGATGGAAAGATCTCCCAGTTCATATTGGGAAATTATCCTTTGTTATCATATTGCAAAAGGAAATGCTGGTGTTGAACTCTTGGTTATAGAAGAATGTGAACGCAGAGAATGCAACATTTCTTAAAATTTAAGTTGGTGTCTTCGGCACATATTATAAAACAAGATTTTTTTTGCAGGCATCATATAAGTATTGTGAAGCAGGGTGGAGAATATTTTCATATCCTTCACCAAGAGTCACTGGAGCAGAAGAAAGCATTGAAAGCAGAAAAGTCTCAGGTGACGAGATGGAGAACTGACTTCCAGCCATGCAAATATTCTTCTGAGGTAGAGATGTCAGATGAAGAAATGAACACGTAAGTTGATTCAGAGGATTTCTTGTAGTCTAAAGTCAGTGGTTTCAAAACGAGGCAATCTCCATTTCTGTCACTAAGGCAGAATATTACTACTAATTACTATGAACTTGAAGAGAAAATGCTTAAAAGTCTCAGTGAGCACACGTGAACTTAACAAATGTGGACCAAAAAGTGCTTGTTGCACTGTAAAAAAAAGGAGGAAGCTTGGAAGGTGGAAGATTAGGGTGAACTGAGGGAGGTTTTGTAGGTACTTAGAAATGATTATTTGAAGGGGAGATCTGGTGAGAGTTTGCCATGTTTTTGCTGTCCATTGTAACCACAGCACTGAGAATAATGAACTGCATGCAGAATTTGTGGTGTGGCTTGCAGAATGGATTTATTGGCTAGTTCAGCCCTATTAGCACCTCCTTCTGGTTTTCTCTCTGTTTAATCATTAAATAGTCTTCCTTTTATATGCTCCCTTCTTTAACTTCCATCTTCATTCTTTCTGACAGTTCCTCTCCAATAGAAGGCAGCCACCTGAAAAAATCAGGGAAGAAGAAAAAAAAGATGACCTTACGGTCTTATGCTCCCATTTATAGCAGTGTCCTGATTCCAAGACCCTCTGAAGCACGAAGGTATATTTGAAGGCATTGTTTGCTCCCAGGTCTTGATTTAGCGTATTCTGACTTATTTGCATCAAATCTGCATACGTGGTGTTTTGAGGAAAGGCTGTCAAAGTTAAATTTTGTTTTTCCTAGATTAAAAACAAATTTAATTTCCTAGATTAAAAACAATTTAAAACAAAAAAATCAGGCCTAAGAAAGAGGGAGAACACAGTGCATATACAATGCACACTATTTTGTTCTAAGTTCATTAACATCTTGCTCACCAAAAGTGTCTTTATATCTATACTTGCATGTGGATTAAGCTGCAGTGCTAATCTTAGAATGGCTTGGGTTGGAAGGGACCCCAAAGATCATCAATTTCCAACCCCCCTGCCATAGGCAGGACCACCAGCCTCCAGATCTGGCATTAGACCAGGCTACCCAGGGCTCCATCCAACCTGGTCTTGAAAACCTCCATACAGGAGCATCCACAGCTTCTCTGGGCAGCTGTTCCAGCACCTCACCACTCTATCTGTGAAGAGCTTCCCCTTGATATCCATTCCAAACTTCCCCTCCTTGAAATTAAAGCCATCCCCCTTGTCCTATCACTATCTTCCCAAGTAAAAAGTTGATTCTCCTGAAGATAGTCTTAGTTCATAAAAATCGTGGTTCGGCATTTTGAATTCATACACTGCCTATTCTCAATTGCAAAGTTGTAGAACCTACCATAGAATCCAAATCACGAGTTCATAAATGTTGGAATCCTCATAGGTGTGAAAGTGCTGAGCATATCACAAAGTCATGTCCCCTGAGGAGCTTTGTGTTCAAAAATGTGTTTCAACATTAAAAAAAACCTTGAAGGATGTGTAGAATTCACTGGGTCAATGGAAGCACTCTGGTGCAGAATTGATTTTTATCGACAAACCTTCTTTTACTGTTAGATATATCTATTTCAGTCAACACAGTGGCAGCTTGACTACGTTTTCCTAACTGTAGCATAACACATTTGTCTCTTCTTTTTGCAGTGAATGTTTTTTCCGCCAGCTGTGTGCCATACATTGGCTTTTGGAAGCTCTGACTCTTGAATCCAGCAGTTCAATGCATTCTATATTATCCTGCTGGAATCTAACGTACGTATGCAATTCACAATAGTCTTTGGAATGAGAGTTTGGGAATCTTATGTCATTAGTTGTTTTTCTTTTTTCACTAAGTGAAGTCTTAGCAGAAAATACCGAGCTAACATAGTGAACTTGTTTTCTTTCCTTTATCCTTTTGCTAATCATTATGTGAACTAGAAACATGTAGTAATGTATGTATGCATGTTCCTGAAGCATTCCTTAGAGGGATATCCCCTAACTGAACAGGAATTCCAGACACATTTTAATTACAGAACAAAGCCAGCTATTAAGGGATATTTAGCTGTTGTTTTCATTCTATCAGGGATGCATGACAGTGGTAGGTACTTACGGAAGGTGCATTGCTCCTGAACTTTTATGCTGTTGGAAGTTAATATTTAAGTTCTCAACAAATCTATAAATACAACAATGTTGACTTAACATTTATTTGAATTATTCACGAACTTTGTACAGTTCATGCTCTGATTTGCAGGGCAAAGCTCTTCAGAGTTGTTCTGTTTTCTCTGTGTATTCTCAATGAAGACAAACTGTGCCTATACAGAACAAGAGTGGCATTATGTAGAATTAGCCTGGAGGAGAATCAGTCCATTGTGTATCATGGATGGATCTTTCACCCCTTTACATATGAGGACTGACCAATAGACAGATGCTGACAGCAGGGTGTTAATGTATAAGACTCTGGAGTCATTTCCAGATATAAAAGTAGTGCTGTTTCTTCTTCCTTCTACTTTCTATTGCAGTCTCCCACACCACTCCTCTTCCTCAACGTCATCTGAACTGATAAGCCAACATATACTTCATTGTGCAGTAACCATGAAAAATTATGCTTTCATTCAGGTCATATAGCATCTGTGTATACAAAAAAGATTTTTAAATGTAGTGAAGGGAGCAAGCTTAGAACATTAATCTGCTTTGTAAAATTTATGGCTGATTAGATGGGGATTGAATGATAAATGAGAACCACAGCAGTGACCTGCTAATAGAGGTCCTCACTCAGCCAACAGGATAAAAAAACCAAACTTTTGCATGAACCTGCCATCATTCTGATCCATGACGTCTTGCACAGAGAAAGTGGAGAGGATAATCTGGCTCAGTACGTCTGGTAGTTTGCAAGAATTACCGTGCTGTCCTGTGACTACGGCTCACTCATGGCCTGTACTGCTTGTGTTGTCTGTCTTGTAAGCAAACGTGTCATAATCAGTCACCATTTGCCCTCTTTTCATTATGATCTTAAAAGAGGTTAATAAGAAGAACTCTTGAAATAGGAAACTAATTATGTTGTTTTTACTTAGGGACCCCGGTGGCTTTAAAAAATCAGTGAAGGAAATCGAAGAGGAAAAGTTTGCAACATACATGTGGGAGCTCTTTGTTACGAACACAAAGGTATTAATTTGTTCTTTGGGAACAAATCCAATTTTTCAATCATTTATTCTTTTTGTTGCCTCATTGAACTCTTTGATACCTCATTTTGTATTCTGGGTGTCGTGAATTGCAGATTATGCTTCTGTGTTTCTGTAGAATAACAGTTTGATTCTCGGTAATAGGAAGAGCAGTAGGTGACTGCTCAGAAGATTGAAGCTGTGCCTTGGCCTTAGTGATAATACTGATGTAGGAAGGATTAAATGTTCTGCTAAAAGTTATATTAGACTCTGGTTTGCACTTGTTCCTGTTTTTCTTAAGAGTTGAGGACCCTAGGGATTTCAAATTGGCATCCTGGAGGGCTGGTAGGAAATAAGCAGCAAGCTGTGAAACTTCCCTAAGATAAAGATTGTGTCTTTATGCAGCTCTTCCTTTTGCTGTAAGCAAACAGTGAGGGCGAGCCAGAAGGTCACAGAACTAAGAGCTGTTTCTCAGTAGGTGCCCTTCTGATTTTTCCATATGGTCTTCCCACTTCTCTAAAGTCAGGTCCCAAAGAGCATGAGCAGAGGAACACAAAGTGCACCTCAGCCTTGATGTGTCATAAAGCTTTCACATTTTTATCTTTCCTCTTCCCTGAATTAATTTCCTCTCTATCATTTATGCTAATTATTCCTTGAACACAGCTTTTCAATTTGATATGGAACTTCTGGTGGATATACTGGGTTCCTCCAGGGGTACTTGGTTTATAATACATACTGTTCTCATTATCGAGCCTGAAGAATTCAGTTTGCATTCAGTTCTATGCGCTGGACACAGGAAACTTACTTGTAAGTCATTATATGTGGGGAGGAGACCTGAACATTTATCAAACCATTTTGACTTACTCATCCATAAACATGAAAAAGTTGCTTTATTCCCAACTCTCTCCATAGCTGCAGTGTTACTTGCTTACAAATCAGCTTAACCTGTTGTCATTAATGCTACAGCAGAGGAATATGGAAGAAAGATGCCCAAAAAAGCAGGCCCTACCCATGTAATTTCTGCCTTGGTGAAGTCAGTGAAGTAAAGTGGGTGAGGTTACAGGAAGACCAGATAAACCTACTGCTGGGATTAGTACAGAAAAAAAAAAAAAAAAAAAAAGATTCTTCATTGTCAAAGATGCTACAGAAATTTGAAAGTAAATCTGCTGAAATTGGCTGCAGAAAATCCCTTTTTGTTCTCTCTTTCTTAAATGTACAGAAATACATGCGGAAAGCGCGGCGCATCCCGTTCAGGAGGCAGACAAACAAGGCAGCTGCTCCAGCCAGCTCTCAGCTTAGCAGTCAGTCATCTCACGGTCAGACCCCTCTCAGCAGTGTAAATTCTCTTGTGCTTTGCTCTGAAGACGTCAACCTGAGCGGAGCTTTGACCGGTGTTACGAGTGTGTCAATGCAAACTAAAGAACAACAATTTTCCCCCTGTAAGTTCCTTTTCTTGGCTGCCAATATCAAGCAGGCTTACTTTCAGCATCACTAAGGAGTGCTTCAAAGACACTGCTAGGTGTGCCAGTGTAAAAGTGTACATCCTCTTCAGGCGTAGGAAACTTCATACATGTCTCTCTGCCCTTACCAGTCACAAATTGGTTTAAAGATGGCATAACCCCATGTGAATATTAAGAGTTTTTAGTTATATCAGCTGTATAATCAGACTTGTTCACATCCGTAATGTCCAATAGGAGGTAAAAGCATTGAAACTGTTCTCTGGCATAATCAACTGATGCTCTGAACATACATATATTTAATGGAGGGCTTTGTTATTCTGTGCTCCTCCATTAGTGACTGCCTGCACTTGACAGACGTGACAGAACAGTTTGCAATGCATTTCACTATATAGCAAGGCAATCTTTAGCCTTTCCCTTCTTCTACTTCGAGGCCAGAAAAGCAAATTAGTATTTATCATAAAATCATAGAATAGCCTGGGTTGAAAAGGACCACAATGATCATCCAGTTTCAAACTCCCTGCTATGTGCAGGGTCGTCAACCACCAGAGCCACATCCAGCCTGGCTTTGAATGCCTCCAGGGATCAGATTTGAAAATAATCCTGAGAGCTGTAACACCTGAGAGCTTGATTTGGCCGTGAGATGAAGAAACATCCCATAGAGACAGGCAAGCAGAAACTGGGAGACCATTGGCCAGGGTTAACATGTTTTTACAGATTGTTTTTCATCAGCCCCACAGAAGCAGATCCAGAGAACACACGTGAAGGCATCAGAAAGTGTCCATGAACTAGCAGACACCCTTAAGAAGACTGGACTTCAGAGGTGTGTGATCCAATGGCTTTCTGAAAGACCAGGAGAAGGAGCTCACCAGGACAGAGCTGAGGGGCGTTGGGATTTTGTTGTTGTGTTGCTGGTGTTGTTTCAGAGCAGCTGAATTTGGTGTTCAATGAATTCAAATGGTACCGATATCTCTCAGCCCAGGTGGCAGAATAGAATCCATTAGGTGTGCTCCCTCATTATTCCGTTTTGTGATGCTTTCTGCAGCTGTAAGACTGACACAACTGATCATTCGTATAATTGGGCTTTGCTGAAGCGTTTTTTTTTTCCTTGGAGTTGAGGTCAAGAGAAATATGATGAAAATACGAATATAAAAATATGAATAATATGAAAAAAAAATGATAAACTTTGTTCCTGGATAACTCCAGCAAGTCTGCCACATTAAGAGTGTTTTTGCAGTTTTCATAGGGTGTCTCACAGACTGGAAAAGGCACACTGTACTCAATTGTAAACCTCGTCTTGTCTTACAATTTACTGTCAGTGAAGGACTACGGAGTAAGCATGATATTCATTAAGGAAAAAAAAAAATAAATAACATTCACAGAATCATAGAATGGCTTGGGTTGGATGGGACCTCAAGGATCACCAAGCTCCAACCCACTGCCAGAGGCAGGGCCACCAACCTCCATATTTAATACCAGCCCAGGCTGCCCAGGGCCCCATCCAACCTGGCCTTGAACACCTCCAGGGATGGATGGAGCATCCACAGCCTCTCTGGGCAGCTGTTCCAGCACCTCATTGTTCTCTTGGTAAAGAAATTCCCCCTGACACCCAAGCTAAATCTTCTCTCCTTCAACTTAAAACCATTTCCTTTGTCCTGCCATTATCTACCTTGTGAAGAGTTGACTCCCCTCCTGTTTGTAGGCTCCCTTTAGGTGCTGGAAGGCTGCACTGCAGGTCACCCTATAGCCTTCTCTTCTCCAGGCTAAACAAGCCTGGATTGGATTTTAATGTGAATAAAAGATCTCTGACTTCAGGTGCTTTCACACTGCTGTGAGGTGGTTACCACAAGATGCTAATTCCACTTCTCTTGTTTTATTTCCAGCTGCCATATCAGCCACTTCATTAAAAGCAAATCTAACCTGTGTGCTGATGCAAGGCACCAGTTCATGGCAATACGTGAAGAAGCAGCTCATTGTTTGCATGATGCTCTGGAGAGCCTTGAGAGGTAAGAAGAGACTGTTTGCTGTACACTTCTAAAATATGCCCTCCTTGCTCTTGACCTTTTATCTTCAGATGTTTTAAAGATGCATCTACTGATTTATATGGGGCAACAATAAAATAAGGGGTAGGGAACGGTCTGGAAAAGTTTGACTGTTCAGGTATGAAAATATACTCCAGTGCTTGGGGATGGTTCTGAGCGACTTTTGTGGGACGCAGCTGTGATAAATCCGTGGGATGTATTTGCTTTGATCATAGTCCTTTTCACTCAAAGAGAGAGTAATAAATTCAGTTCACACGCGGTCTGCATGGCTGTCTTCTCATTTCATGTCAGAGATGGCCGTGTTGTTCTTCAGCATTACATGGACTGTTTTCACAGTGTAACACTTGCAGTGTCCTCTCTCAAGGCCCCTTCCCTGACCAGCAGCATTACTACTTTGTTAACCAGCCAAAATCTGCCACCCTTTCCTTTCACTGATGATTGTTTCTGGGTAACATTCGTGCAAATTCTTTTTTTCTTAGTAAACGTCACCTGAAATCCTTCCCTACACAGCTGTTTTCTTTCTTCCTTTCTCTCCCTCCTTATTTCCATTCTTTCATTCCATTCTGTAGTTAGATTTTGTCTCTTCTTTTGCTGCAGTGCTTTCCTTATTTTTAGAAGAAATACGGGTACATTCAGAACGCTGCACAAGCAAACATTGTTTTGAGCATCCACAGAATGAACGTGCAATGTGTTCTTCTGATGTGTTGTTTTCTGCCTTCCTTGATATCTTCCCACTTACCTATGAAGAAGAATGGTAATGTTTAAAGTACAGATTCATTTTTAAGGGTTTTTTTGTTGTTGTTGTTAGGAGCCAGGAAGAGCGATGCTGTAAAAAATACCTGGCTTTGAAAGGACTGAAGTACTTTAAAAAGGACATGGAAAGAATAAGACAGCTGGATGTGAGAGCTGAAAGGGAACGTGATGAAAATGGGCTTAAATGGTAAGGAGCCATTGAGATCCTCATTTCAGATGAGGCTGTCATGGTTTTAGAGTTGTCTTTTGTACAAAAAGCTGTAATTCTATTCCTTTTCTACTCAAAGTATCACTAGAAAGCGTTGAAATTGGTTGCTGAAAATGCAGCCTTCACAAACTGGTGGCAAAAAAAACCCCAGATATTCCTAGGAGCAGCCTGCTCAGGAGACAAGATAATTGGGTATGGTAAGAAAAGGGATGGAAAGATTTCCTTCTGGAGATACTGGGGACAACAAGTGCTCTGTCTGTGCATTCATAGATGCTCTCCAGCATGGAGCTCTCTAAGAAACTTTGTCCTTCAGGGAGTATGTAAAATACACTGTACCCTGAAGAGGAGAGATGCTTTATCAATGTACGTGGGTTAAAGTCACAGCAACCTCTGGATGAACTGGGAATTCACAGTGCTAAAACTGATGGTGAAGAAACTCTGATTCTAGCTGTCCATCCATGTAAAAAAAATATATATTTCCCTGCCAGTGTGGATATTGACTGTGTCCAGTGATCAGCTTCCAGATCCACACTATAAACAGCCTACAGCAATACCTCAGAAAATCTCAGCATGTTCCCTGCTATGAGAACCCTTCAGCCATGGAAATACAAGGGAAAAAAAGCTGTGTGGAACATTTATTTCAGCCTGCCCTCTTTGGTCTCCTTGCTAGTAAGCCTTCTGTCCCTCCTACATTGAAGTCAGTTTCTTATCTTAGGTCCAACTTGCAGGTGGCCCAGGAACCCATCAGTCATGAGTTAATTAATAAACTTAGCCTTGGCCTATATAGCAAAACTAATTTTAGTTGCCTAGCGTATGCTCCAGCTGTTGCCCACATTGAAGTTCTGCCATGTTAATAAGCCCCAGAGCTGAAGTGGATGAGTTTTTACTGTTATACACTCACACTCAACATCTCCATAGGGACGCAAAGAATGAAATCTCTGAGACGTTTGGTCCAGCCCCAGGGGGGCACAAAGTCATGACAGAGCAATTGCCTTCACTGTGGCACTTACTCCATTTACAACAGGGCTGTTTTGTTTCCATACTCTTGCAAACACTGCCTTGCCAGTAAAGCTGAATTGCAGTGGGAACAATTTAATGGTATCTGCTGTCAGTCTAGTTGCTTTTTTCTCTCTCAAAAGTGAAATAAAAGCCAACCAAAAACTGAGATAATATAAAATATGAACAGTGGGATGTGAATGTGCTGACCTTCCTCAAAGAATATCTTGATGCATGGATGGGTTATGCAAAACCTGTTTGTGAGACAGTGATGGGAACTGGGCTAACCTAGCCAGGGAGAGTAATGAGTTGCTTTAACAGCCATACCAGTAGTATGCAACCAAGCATAGAAGTGTCTCTACTGAAGAGGAGAACCTGTGTGCTTCCCTTTTCACTTTTTTGGTTTAAGGAAGAAATTCCTCACCCATCTCCTGCTGTTCCAGTAAAACATATCCTAAACTATGGGAAGGCAGAACTCCCTGCTGCCAAGCTGATATGCCTCAGCCATGCATGTTCTTGATAGGCTTGGAGCATCAATCTCTAGCACTGTCAAGGCAGCACTGTAGAATTTATACAGAACATTAGGGGAAAAAATGTCAGTCTTTTCACAAGGGTTTTCTTTTTATTGTAATGTGTAATTCTCCTTCTGAGTCTCTATATTCAGAATTAAATGATAAAGGCTGTGTGTTACAGCACTGTCACGTTGCTGAGATTTATGCCAGCGCATAGAGGAGAATGGTGTTAACAGAGAGAAAAGGGATAGGAAGGAGCATCAGGAAGTGTGTCAAATCAGACACTTGATTGCACTGGAAAATCCACAGAGGCTAAAGATTAAGAGGACATTTCTTGTAAAATGAAAACTTTGTTAGCTTTTTGTTATTTGCTTTCATAACCACGTTTGTCATTCAGAATTTAAACGAACAGCAAAGCATCTTTTTTAGTCTCTGTAAAGGCAGCCGATGCACAACTCCTGTAAAATAAAGCTCCTTTGCATTATTCACTGGGTATTACACTGAGCATTACATTCTCCAAAGAACCTTTCTTTTTTTCCCCCTGTAGAAGCCACAGGAGTCGTGAAGTGGCAGAAATTCCACCCATACCTAGAGTTGCCCATCAGATTTTTCCATTAGTTCCTAGAGATTCCCTCTCATTGCCGTTCCTCTTTCTGCTAAAGGTTTCCTGCATTGCTGGCCAGGCTGCCGGAGCCTGTGAAGAATGACCATTATGTCAAGAAAATCTTAAGGAAACTGGAAAAATTTGGCCTGGCTCCTGATTTGCACATTGATCAGGACACCTTCCTGAAGGCTGTGACTGATCTCCAGCTGTGGGAGCTGTGCTCTCCTGACGTCGCTGCTGCTGTGGAGGTGAGATGGGTCCAGCTCTGGATTCTCTGTGTGATAAGGGTGGGGAAAGTGGACACCCATAGGTGAAGTGCAGTGGAGAGGTACCAGATGAAATCATTTAGGACATCATGAAGTGAAGACGGTGCTACTCACCTTCTGCAAGACACACTGAACCCGTCAGAGGAAAGCTGTTATGACAAGGGCTGGATTATTAATCAGTATCATTTGATTATTATGTCATTGTTGATTTATTTACTGCCACAGTGAAAGCGATGTCTGCCATAAATTGTTAGGATTCTCGAGGGGAAACATTCCCTTTCTGTGCCCTGAGGAAGCCTGTCATTCCCAGGCCTTACAGCTAGGAGCTATTCGTGTTAATGACTCTGCCACCAACCCAGGAATTCTGCAGATGCCTTTGTTTTGCTTCAGCAACACGTAAAAAACAATATGCTTCTCAAGGTTGCGAGCTGTGCCCCATTCATGTTGTTCTAGTATCAATTTACAGAAGAGTAAAGATAGAAGGAAGAAACCCGAATACTTTATAATGTGTGCTGCTGTGTAGTCTAACCAAGATAAAAAGGGCAATGATGCCACCTTCTGTTCTTTGTTCTCATCACCATTCTTCCTCCTAATCTGCGAGACAGCAGCAATCCCATCGAGGCAGCATGTTACAGCGCCTGTGCATCTTTCATATGTTGAGTTTATGACACGTTACGGGGGCAAGGCACCCGGTGTGCCCCAATCCAGACCACCTGCATTTTCTTGATGTCTTTTAAAAACAGCCATTTTGTCTTGTGCTCTAATCTGTGTAGTCACTAACTAGAGCCTTGCCTCAATATTTGTTTCTGTTGCTTGCTGGTGCAGTAGTAATACAGAAAAAAAGATGTAAGCATTGCAGAATCTTCTATTTACACATCTTTTAAAGATACCCAGAGAGGAAAGAAGACTTTGGTATTCCTTGGGCTGGAACAGATGAACAGAACTATAATGTCTTATGGCAAGGAGAGAGTCACTGAATGTAAACACATAAACTGGTGGATACCTGCATGGATTCAAGGTGAAGTTATTGAACTTCAAGTTGCTTTAATGTATGTGGTGCAGCCGTAGGTAGAAGACAGCTGTATGTCTGTAAACTCAAAGACCTGACTTTGAAGGACTGAGGATATAAATTGCATGGAAGATCATGGAGTTTTGCTTTTAATTCATTTTAAAGCAAATCCAGCAGTTCTGAAAACTGCATTAAAACGTTTTGGTGATATGAAGCACTGTATTGATTTTATGCAGAAGTCAATACGTTTGTTCAAATTGATGAAATTGAGAGACATATTATGTCTCTCTCTTACACATAGAATTAAATGCTCAGGAAATGACCTTTTTCTCTTTCAGTTTGTACGTGAAAGTATTGTACAGATGCCCGAAGAGGATTTCATTGAGTGGTTCCAGGCAAGAGTAGACCCTCTCCATGCACAATCCTCTACCTTTTAATCAGGTGGACAGCCGAGATGGTTTTCCATGCAGTTACAATTGTCATGCTTCAAGCAGAAAACTCCCTCCCATTGAGATTTGCATCATGGAAGACTGGGGAAGGAGAATAACCTTCAGGAAGTCCCATTGACCACCCTTGCACGTCTGAAATTTGCCCCTGCACAGTGCTCTGCTGGCTGTGGTCAGCCACAGAGAATAAAAGCTAAATGACTTCTTCCTGTGTGATGTCTTGGACTTGCCATCAAACTTCAGTCTCTCCTAACCGTTTAGAATCATGGAATCACCAAGGTTGGAAAAAACCTCCCAGATCATCCAGTCCAACCGTCCCCCACCTCCCTGGGCAGCCCATTCCAGCACCTGACCACTCTTCTGGAGAAGAAGTATTTCCTAACGTCCAACCTAAACCTCCCTTGATGCAACTTAAGGCCATTCCCTTTAGTTATATGGGAGTTACATTTAGGATGAAGGCTTGGTTCCTACTCACAAGGCAGGTGACTTCTTCAAACATTTCTCCAGCAGTGCCTACATTACAGCAAGCATCTTCTCAATGCAGCTACACGTATCACCATATCTAAATATTATTGACTCTGACTGCTCCTCACTTTACCTCCCATTTACAAAATAAAATAAATAACCCAGATGCAGGTTTGGGTTTTAAGTTTTAATACAGTTCTTTTTTGCTCTAATTCTTTTCAGTAGTTTGGATGTTTTGTTTTCAGTCAACTTTGTAGTTATTCTGTGATTATGGCTTAACTTCTTGCCTTATTAATATCAATATTGAAAAGCCAAGAATCCCTAGACACATTTCTGAGGTTTTCACTTGAAGATACACTTTCCCCCAATTACTTTTGGATATATTCTCCATTACTCTCCTGGATGAGACATTAGAATGACAGCCCTGAAGTCAGGGATGGTCGTATTCCATGAGCTTTGTGAATCTGTTCGATGGTCTCTTTGATGGTGGGTCACAATTGCTAGATGATGGGATCAGTGATCCAATGACCTTCTAAGCTGATGATCTTAACAAGCTGCTTACCTGCCTGTCAGAGCTTCCAGAGAACCCACTGGGCAGAAAGGCAGCTCCTTCTGCCACAGTAAGAGAAAACGACACCAGTTAAGGATGCAGGTGAGCAGTTTGACCATTGGTGTGTAATATCTTACCGATTAATGACCTTCTTTTGCTCCCTCCCTCATTCTCCTAACAGAAGATAAATGTGTTTGTTTGTTTGTTTGTTTTCTTTCAAAGAAAAGAGTGAAATCCACAAATTGCTTTGGCTTACAGCTACTAGGAAAAAAAAAAAAGAGACCTAAATTATGTTCTTTGTGCTCCCACTATTCTCATTCTGTATGCAGTGGTGGTAACATAGGATTTTTACATCTAATGAAGCCACGTTCTTCCACGTCCATGTTTTTCTTTCCCTCCATTTAAGAATCCAATGCCAAACCTATCTCCAAACTCTGTTGGAGCTGATCCAGTGCCCAGTGAAATGGATGGCCATGCTTCTATCAGATGATAACAAGGATCAGACCTCAATTCCAAATGCTTGCTCTAAGCTTCATTGCAACCCTCCTTGCACTTCAAGAATCTCTGTTCTCTTACCTCTACCGTCTATTTTGGACTTTTTCATCATACCTGAGCCAAGTTTCATTGTCTGTACTGCTGTGTCACCCTGTGGTGGCAGTTGATATTACAAGCAAACAGAAAGAAACCTTCATTTAACAGTTGGGTTCTCCTGGTTGAGCTGCGGGTGCACAAAGTGAAACCTTCACCTTGGCCCTTCCTCACCAAAGGGAAGATGCAGACAAGAAAGTTTTCTTCACATATAAGAAACAGTAATGCTTCAGCTGGAGTACATCAGTAATGCTGCTGGAAACAGGTAATGATGGGGACTGCTTCTTTAGAAAGAAATTAGATCATCTGTTCTTCTTCTCTGCTATGAGCTTGGGTGGTGGTGGGCTTGCAGACCTTAGAAGTTTTTTCCAACCTTAATGATTCCATAAAATCCCTACACAAGCTGTAGCCTTGCTGTAGCTCACACAAGGGATGATTTGGAGTTATGGCATGTCCTTTTTTGGATGTCATCTGCTTGCTTTCCCCGTTCATTGCATGGAAGGACTAGGTAGCCTTTAAGGGTCCCTTCCAACTGAAACAATTCTGTGATCTGCAGGAAATAAGATTTGGGCTTTTTTAACTTTTTGATGTTTTTTTCCCCACTGTTATCTTGGATTCCCCCCAGATACTTTGGTGAATGTCTCACAATCTTCAACTTTATCTTTCAGCACAGCTTTTCCAGGTAGGTTCGAAGTGACCCATTTAACACACTGGTGGTGGACACACCAGGAGATCAAACAATCTGACAGAGGGCCAAGAGTGTGTGGTAGAGCTGCTGGATCAGTTCTGTCTGCTCACCATTACAGAATCACAGAATCACAGAATGGCCAGGGTTGGAAGGGACCTCAAGGATCATGAATCTCCAACCCCCCTGCCACATGCAGGGCCACCAACCTCCACGTTTAATGCTAAACCAGGCTGCCCAGGGCCCCATCCAACCTGGCCTTGAACACCTCCAAGGACGGGGCATCCACAGCCTCTCTGGGCAGCCTGTTAACTCCCCATTCTGCTCTGGTCCTTTACAGTTTCAGCTAATAGGCCTGTCATCCACAAACTCCATTAGCCCAAATGAACCATCCAAGCTTAGGTTGGTCACCTCATGCTCCAGAGATGCACTTTGCAGGGACAGAATTAGAGTTTGAAGTAGGGAAAGGATGAGAAAGAAAGCCTTTCTTCTTTGTTGGCACTTCTTTCCTTTTTTTATTTTTCCTGGCCAAGGGTGTTGTTTGTTCTCTGTATTCTTTATATCACTTTTTATTAAGTTGGCTATGCTTTAGTACATGTAATTGTAGATTACACCTGACTATATATGATGGATGTAGGCATTGTAATATAAATTGTAGTGGTTTTTTAAAAGAACCCATCACAGCTGACAAATGCAACATTCAGTTCATTTCCAGTCCTAGATTACTGTAACAGTCATCAGAATATTCTCTTGCATAGATAATTTATTTGAATGTTTTTGCAGGGTATCCTAACAAAGGCTTGCCTTTAAGAGGCTGTTTCCTGCCTATGGCTCTCCAAACTGTATTTATAAAGTAGGGCAGGTTGCAACAAATTATGTGTGATCTATATGAAAACTGCACACAAGAAGTGTGGAGGGAAGACTGCAACACCCAACCGTTCCCATTTGTTGTAGGAAAAGAGGAACAACAGTGACCCATATAATCCAAGTGGGTGAGGTTGAGATGAGAAAAAGCAACCTTTTGCTTTTGGGGAAGGGGAGGGGAGGGGAGGGGAGGAGAAAGGGGAAGGGGAGGGGAGGGGAGGGGAGGGGAGGGGAGGGGAGGGGAGGGAAGGGATTACAGTATTTGGGAATCTTTAATGAAAGGAGAGAATGTGTGTATGTGTGTGTGGAGAGATGGTCCTATGGGGATGCTACACAATGGAAAAGCGCTAAGCATATTAATAATTTATAAAACAATTAGTATGCAGCTTATCCCACAAATTCATATCTGAATCCAGATCCAAACTGTCCCTAATGGGTGCATTTAGCCTTTTTGTTCAAACCCTGCTCTATTTGTCAATGATGCTACTGGCCTCAGAACAACTCTTCCAGCCAAGTCTTGCTCTAGTTTGTTCCTGTGTGAAGCCAGAGCTGATTCACAGAAGTCTGTGAAGGAGTCCCAGATTCACTCTGTGGTGAATGAGAACTGATTAAATTCATTGCAAAATGCCTTATTTAGCAGGTTGAGATGAAGCAGCATTAAATAATGCTACAACGCTTTCATAAACATCAGAACGTATGAAAATTATTCAAAACATCATTTTCCTCTTATTTGCTAGTAAGAATTAGACAGCAAATCACCACTGCAATTTCTTTGGTAATACAAATACCAGAGTTGGAGCTTTGCTCGAGTTCTGCTAAGAACACTTAGGAGTTTAGTGATGGATTCAAAAAGTGCTTTACAGGTGACCTATAAAATTCCTGTCTGTGGTTCATCTCCCCTGTATTTAATCCTAAAACATACAAACTCTTTGTTGGGCTGTTAGAAATCTATCTGGTGGATTCTAAAAGAGGTCAAACGTAGGTGAGCTTTGATGCTCTGCTTCGGGATGTTGAAGGTGATGTAAGAGAGATCCTGTTAATTCCGTGCCTCGAGGGCGCTGCTCCAACAGATTGCCTTGCCAATCACAAGCAGAAAAACTTCCAAGAACACGAACTGTTTCTAGGAAAATGGGACCATGGGATAAAATAAGGGCTCCTCGCAGCACAAAGCAGGTCACCCACAGCACTGAGCAGACGCCCATCGCTGTCTGAGCTGTGGGAACAGATCCTTTGATGCTGATGTGTGACTAAATGAGGCAGGTCAGAAGCCAGGAGATGGGGTGGAAAGAAATAGGTTGTGACAGATACACAGAGACGTCTTCACATGTGTTTAAGCACGAGCGGGTTTGATCACTCAACTTAATTGTTGGCTTCAAATGATGATAGTACTTCAGAAATGTAACAGTGAATGGAAAAAGTCTCTGATTTTTTAATCTGGACGTTTCCCTGATCACACATTAATTTACTGTTAATAATTTACCAAAGCAACAGCTCATCAGGGACTTTTGATGTTTGCAAAGCCACAGTCCAGAGTGAAAAAATAAGAGCTGCAAGGATGAAATAGGAAAGTTACGTTTAAGAAGAGCATTTCTCTCCTGACACCTCTTAGAGTATGGGCACAAACCAGTCCCAGGGGTGGAGTAATGCATCAGCCCCACGGGCGCTGCTGACTCAGTTGTACCCACAAAAATACAACAGCAGAAGGGATTCTCATCACTGTAATGACAGCGATGTGAACAGTCTGAGGAACAGGTCTGAATTAACTGATGAAGTGCAGAGTAATGTCTATATATGTGCAAGCTGGCCAAAAGGGAAGCCAATGGGATTCTGGCCTTTGATTCCTGAATGTTCTCATTTACTTATGGCAAAGGCTAGATCCAACACCTTGTGCCATGTACAGGTATTGACACTCTCTCATGGAAAAGAGGTCATTTTCAATTGAGTCTTCTTCGTAAGCTCACCCACTACTTTGGTGATGAGAAATCACCACCAAAATTATTCTTATAGCATTTGGCTACAGGATTCAGTTAAATAACATAGCAGCTCCCTGTCTGAGGAAAAGTATAACTGTTTGAATATTTAATATGCATGAAAACCAATTAACTGTGCCTATCTGATTCAACCTCATAAATTAATAACACTCCTGCTAGACTCCCAGCAAATCAATTGGAATTCAAGGGCCCTTTAAAGGTTAGTTTCAGATTCCGAGGTAAAGGAATATTAGTTTGTCATTAACTCACTCTGCCTGCCTGAATGGTTTGAGCATTCTGTGATTTGTCCATAGAGAAACTTATTTCAGAGCCAGGAATGTCTTTGTGGCTTATTGCAACAATTTCCTTTGCATAAGGTCAGCAGAGAGTTTGATCCCAGTGTTTATTTTGAATGGAACCACAGGTACCAGTAAAGGGCATGAAGCAGCCTCCCAAATCTCTCCCTCCTTGTTTCTATTCATGTTTTAGTCAGTTCTGTGCATCCAGCATGTCTGTGCAAACCATTCTGTCTGCAAGCTCTGCTATACAAACATTACCTGAGCTGTTCCCATGAGGATATTGGGGTGCTTGGCCATTAAGTCCCAAGGCCAGTAGTCAAAACCCAGCCAGCCAGCTGCCCCAGACCCACTCCCCACTGAGCTCCTTGACTCATCCTTCCTCCCTCTCCCTTCCTCCCCTCCCATCTCCCCCAGTTTCCCAAATCCCATTGCTTTTCTTTCCCATCTCCCACACTGTGCTCACCCTTGGGACATGAGTGACGTGGTTTAGTGGCATGCTGGTGATGAGCTGATGGTTGGGCTGGATGGTCTTAGTGGTATTTCTCAACCTTTATGAGTGTATGATCCTATGATTACCACTGGAGAAGCACCTGGATGATACCAAAACACCTAAAACCAAAAGCTTAATGGCCACCTCTGGGGCCTGCTATTAACCTTCATGGCACAGCTGCACTGGAGTCAATGCAGTGCGTTACAAAACTTCATTTCTTTTTGAGACCATAGTCATCCTGTACTCCTCAGTACTGCTTGGTCTACGAGTTTGTGAAGTCTTGCTATGTGGTCTGACAGTCATGAGAATGAACAGCAAGTGAGAAGGGATGTTCCCACCTACCTGTCAGGGGCACAGTCATTATGCACAACGTTTTACAAACGAAAGCTAGAGTGACCAGATACAAAAGTCGTATTCCTCAAAAAGAAAAGAAAAAAAAAACAAGCAAGAGAAGGGAGAAGGGGGATTGGTTTTCCCTGTAGAAGGTTACTACTGCATGTGTTGTTATTAAAAGGAGTTTTTTGGGCTATGGGAGGCTTCAGTCCACTTCTATGTGCCCCATCTCTGCCTGTTGAGAGAAGGGGAAGCATTCGTCCACATGGCAGAAGTACCAACCCTGCTGTGTATGAAAAGCTTCAATCCCTGCAGGTTTGCTTGTTCCTCTTGTAAAGCAAGGATGTTTTTCATTATCATGAAATCATATGAAGAATTTTAAACTGCTGAGTAGTGGATAAAGCATGAGAATTTTAGACGTTGAAAATGAGCTACATAGTTTCCAGTCTCCTGGGTTTATAGTTTTATTCTACCCTTGGGAAGAATAACATGGCTAAACGTTGGAAGATACTTAGAACTTTTTCTTCAGAGAAGTAGAACTCAGCATGGAGCCCTGCGTGGCCATTGACTCTTGCTGTGACCTCCTATCCCCAAACCATCTTTTGAGTGGAGAAAAGTGGAGGAAGGCTTCTGGGAACATCTTGTCTGCTCTTCTCAGAATGGCTTGAGCCCATTCTGTAGGGCTCATATCCTTGAGGAGCCTCATAGCCTTGAGTCTAGCCAGAGAATACTTTCTTAGGGAAAAAATAGGAAGTGTTGTTCACAGCACTCCTTTGTTCATTCTTACGGTCTTTCTTTCTGCCTGGTTGTCCAGAAAAGTTAAAAAGAGAGGCAATGATGGGCAGCCATGTGATCATATTGAGAAATATCAAACTGTTGAAGGCAAGGTTGGATGGGGGCCCTGGGCAAACTGGTCCAGTGCCACATCTGGAGGTTGGTGGCCCTGCCTGTGGCAGGGGCTTGGAGCTTGATGATCCTTGAGGTCCCTTCCAACTCAAGCCATTCTATGATTCTGTGTTTGCTTAGAAGGACACTACTTGCAGTACTGTTGGGTTACTGTTTCTCTGCTCCCCCTTAAAAACGTTCAGTCTCTTTTGTTCAGAGCAGTCAGAAAAGAGCAATGTACTCATCTTTGCCGTAGTGAGCACAGAAGCCATGACCTGAAGTGAGGCTGTTGGACCTCAGCAGCTCTGCTGCCATAAGGATCAACTGTGCTCATCTTCCCTTTGAGGTAAGAATCTTCCCCAGGTTCTTGGAGATTAACCATCTTCTCACTGCAGTACATGAAGCCATACTATTGTCTGAGCATCCTTTTTTTTTTTCTTTACCCACAAGTCAGTGCCATTTAAAATGTAAGCAGTATTGTCCCAGCACAATATATTTCTTGCATTTCAACCCATCTTCTCAAACCACTAAATTCAGCTGCAATGAGTGCCTTATGGCAGAGCCTCCATCTCACAAACCTCTTACTGACCTGTCATTATCACAAATTGCCCTGAATGTCTGACATCTCCCGTAGCTCCACGTGTCTTGCAGAAGGTGAGTCCGTGTTCCCCATCCCTACTGAAATCAATTCTAAAAGCAACTGTGCAGTGTGATACAAACTGCATCTCCTGAGCTTGTCTGGTGTGTGTTTAAAGTCCCCTGAGAACATATCAGAGGTTTTACAGCTCCAAAAAGCCCATGCCCGAGCACTAATGGGTGAATTGGCAAGCAGATGTAACCTTGGCATTTCTTACTGCTTCCTAAAGACATAAAATCCTTTCTTTCATCATGTTTATAGATCAGTAGGTTCTCATTCTGTCTTATATTCCAGGAATGCAGCCTGAGAGATGATCAGTGCCTATGGAAGTAAAAAATATTGCACTTACACAGGTCTTTATTGTGTTGACAGCATCATGTCTTGTAGGATGACATCTGCAAACAGGAAGCAATGGCTCCATTTGAGACAACTGCAGAACTCCCAGTGCTAAAGGTGGCTCATTCATAAAGCCCTGTGCACATCTCCTGTTTGCTGTAACTTCAATGAATGAAGTGCTCTCAGGAAAAGCCAGACACAGACACCGTTCAGCCTCAAAGGTCCCTCCATTTTGCTCCATTATTATTATAAAGTGGGTGTTATAAAGCTTGTTTTCTTATGGTATATGGCACGGTTGGAGCCTGTTCCTTTCTGAACGCAGGCTGTCATGCTTCTCCTCACTAACTTTAAAACCGTCACGGAAGAAGAACTTTATTTGCTTAATTTGTGTTTGGTTTTGTTGTTTGTATGTTTTTATTGGTTATTATTGGTTTTTTTTCTCCCATATCCTGGGTTTTGGAACTAAGCACGTTGGTTTTCTTGCTCTCCCTCATGCATCCCCCAAAGAGAATTCCATCATACAGATGTAATGCTCAGTAAGGACTGCATCTCTTGCTAAAAATTGGCCAAAATAGTCCGGGCCTGAGCCTCCAAACTCTTTAAGTAGATGATTTTCAGGCAATCTTTAATATTTTTGCTAAGTCTAGCATGTCACTTGGGGTCAGTTGGCAACCTCAGCCCAGACCAAAGGAAATGCCTTTGCAGCTTTGATGCCATTGGCTGCCGGAGCTCGCTGAATACAAGGGTGTATCCAGGGGGGTGATGCAGGCGCAGTTAAAAGGCACTTAAGCAAAGGCCAGGAAAAGCCCGGGGTGCAGCGCGCGGCTCTTCGTTTCATCCTCTTTTTTTTCTCCCCATTCCTTGGACGCGTTGCAGCGCTTCGCAGTAGAGGAGCCACCCGCGAGCAGCGCCCCCTAGTGGCCGATCCGGGAAGCTCCGCTCAGCGCCGCTCCGGGCGGCTCCCTTGGCTGGGTGCCGCCGTGGGGTCACGCCTGCCCGGTACGCGGCGCTGGGCTTTCCGAGCCGCCCGCCTGCCGTGCCGCAGCCTCATGTCCTCGCTCCCCGCCGGCACCGACATCAAGAGGGCTTTGGACAACAGCCCCGAGACAAACATCGAAGATGAACTCCCCGACGGTCCGCCGCAACCGCGGCCGAAGAACTACCTGCTCCTCAGCATCCTCGCTTGTTTCTGCCCCGCGTATCCCATCAACATCGTAGCCTTCGTCTTCGCCGTCATGGTGAGTCGCACCGCGGAGGGCGAGGGCGGCTCTGAGTGCGCGACCCCCGGCTTGGGGCTGCGGGTGCGAGTAGGGCGATCCGCGGCTCTTGGCTCCCGCCCGTTCCCTTCTGCTGGAAGGGGGCAGAGTGGGAGCGGAGGAGCCGGCATCGGAGTCACTGGGGCAGAGAGCATCAGCCAGGGGGTCCGTAGCACTGTCCTAGCAGGTAACCGGCTCAGAAAGCTTTATCAGATGACAAACGCGGAGGGAAAGGCAATTCGAGGCGAGTTTTCAGTTTCAGGCTGTGTGAAGGAGGGAAGTTTATCCCAGTTAATGAGATCTGTTGCATCGACTGACTCGCATGCTGAATTGGACTTACAGACTGGGAAATTGGACTTACAGACTGGGAAAGCGGCAGCCGGGGAGCAGAAATCAAGTGTGCGCATCAGTTAGGAGCTGTTTGCTTCAGCTGATCGAGTCTGATAGTGCCACTTTTTTGGCAGTGAACAGCCTCTTTTGCACGGTGCTGAATTTGTCTGCAGGAAAAGCAGATGAAACAGGCGTGATTTGAGATTGTTGGCAAAAAAGCTTTATGTTCTTTGGGAATGCTCAGAGAACGGGCTTACTCCTCCATGTCGTAACCCATTTGCATAGCTTTTAATAATGCAGCGATCCCGTTAAAACAGGAAGGGCTGATAGAATCCTCTTCTCCAGGCTGAAAGTTGCAGAGTCAGGTCCAGAGTTTTCTGATAGGATGTACGATCAGGGTAATGCTATGCATGCTGCAATGTATTTCTGTTGTTTAGGAGGTGGGAAGGTTTTAAAACATGTTGTGTATTTTCCTCCTTTTCTCTGACAGCCACGTTGAAAAGGTAAGCGAAAATATTGCTGTCTTTTTCCAGTTAGCTGTTAGAATACTTGCCCATCTCCAAAGTATACTAAAACAAACTCTGCTAACACTACTAAGATTGATCACAATCATACCCTGATGTTGGAATATACACGGAAGTAACTTAAAGCAACCATTCCAAGCCATCTTCATGACCATTTTTGTTCAGAAAAGAAAAGTATTAGCTGTCTTTTTAAATTTTTTCTCTATTACTAATTACACACCACACTCTTTTCTTTGATTTGAGGAGAAATGCGCCAGGTTTGGTACCCAGCACCTCTTCAGTTAGTGGGCATTGCAGGTGCTGTTTAAAGGAGCGAGAGGTGATGATGTGGGGCTGTGGGATCTGTTCACTGTGACAGTGCTTTCACTTCGGGGCTGTGCAGAAGTTAAATGCTGAGGGCAGAGTTTGGCCCTTAAGGACTTTTGCACCCCATATGGAGGAACGTCTGCCCACGCCCCAGCTGAAGTTCACGCAGGCTTTGGGAGTCAGGCTGAAGTGACTGTGTGGGATGTTTAGAAACCGAGGTGGGAAGAGCACTTCCTGAGTGTGAAACAATCTGTGCAGGTCACAGCTGTGCGACTCCTTTAAAGGAGGGGAACCTAAAACTCAACTGATAAGTTCCACTGCGTGTGGATGCCTTCTGTTTCAACATGATTCTTTTCCATCTTCTCCATGAAAATAACACATCTGGCTTGTTTTCCACAGCCCCATCGCCTTCCTTTTGGGGCTGCAACCTGTATCTGCTCCATTCACCTCTGCTCCAGGTTCTGCTTTTAGTCACTGCTCTGCTGGGACCTGCATCCCCCTCTCTCTGAGCACATTTCCTTGAGTGGAAATGCTAATTCCTTTCCTAAGTGTTGATGCTAATATACAAGAGCAGGTTTCTTCTTTTCGTACTATAATTTTGTATAGTTTGCCTGAGATCTTGTGTCAGAAGAGGTCTGGACCCACAAAAGCAGAATTCTCTGTACCAATTTCCACTGCCTAAGATGAACCCAAGGGATGGAAAAGTCCCGTTGGCATGCAGAGGGGCATGCCCCTTTCAGCACCCTGTTTGTATGTGTCTGTCCTCCTTAAGCGTTCTCAATTCAGACAATGAAAATAGCATTCGTGCTAAAAGTAGAGTCTGGGCTCCAACACACCCCCGAATTAAATGACAGATTTGTCTTCGGTCTCTTCTGTTGCCCCACTTACAGCACTGCTTTTCTCACTCTTTTCTCACCCTTAGGGGTACAAATCTTCCCATTCCAGGTCTTGGGTGACTTGATTTTTGGACCTTTCCCAGGTCCTCCCTGTTGTGACGATAAACTTTTCTTGCTCTCTGCCATCATTGTGACCTGGTAGTTCCATGACCCTTGTTGGCCTTACTCTGTACAGCACCTCCAGCTGTCCTTATTTCAAAGATTTGTGTGGCAGACTGGTCATCTGATTCTGGGTGGCTTTTGTAAGTGCCTTTTACGTACATGGACACCTAATAGCCTACAGAACATTGCTACCTACTTGGATGGGATTAAGCAAGGCTCCTCAGCTGTTCTTAAGCACGTTCGTATTGTTCTCATCTCTGCAAAATGGAACAGCTTTCCTGTCCCATAACACTTTCAACTTGTCCCCAGAGTGACAGAAGTGCAGCGTTTGCACAGAACTGTACAACGTGCAGAACAAACTATGCTGTCTCTGAGTTGTCCCCCCCAGGTCCCTCTTCTTTCTCCTTCTCTGCTTGTTGTTTGCAGCGAGGAGTCACGCTGAGCCAGCACATCCAGTTCTCCTTTGGTCTGAGTTAGGGTGAGTATCTCATTTCCAGGCACAGTCAAATAAGATTTGTGACAGTCTGGCTTTTGCAATAGCACAGAAAATATTGATCAGGGCACCTCTGTCTGGTCTGCCCAGAGTGTTAAGAGATGGGGGGGAGGATTTCTGTACCACTTCTGCTTCTACCGTCAGCAGTCTTGTGGCAGCGCGGAGAAGAAAACGCGCGTTGAAAGGGGATTCGTGGTTCAGAGCTAATTCAGCACTTTTCTGTTCATGAGAGAATTTGCCTCATTTCTGATCAGGGCACATGAGGCTGGTGTCAGTCACTGCGATTGCTCAGTGAGCAGCTGCAGAGCTGTGGCTTTAGTTTAGTCCCTGGCTACACAGAGTGAGGTGGCAGCACCTCGAGAAACTGTCTGGTATCAGGCTGACAGTGGCTGAAATTCATGGGAGAAGTCGGTCAGAGCAAACATCACACACAGATGCTGTGTTCTGCACACACTGCAGTCGCTGGAAATAATCACAGATGGAACGTTGACAGCTGTGACAGTTAATGTTGCCTGTCATGTTGAAAACTGAAGGCTCAATCTGAGGATCCTTTGAAGTAGATGGAAGTTAATTTCAAGCTCTAGCCCAAAGCCTCTTTTTTTTTTCCTTTTTTTCTTCTTGGAAGCTGTCTAAATGGCACCATTTCATTTAAGCCTCTTAATAAAGAAGCTTTCGTCTCCTTCCTGTCTCTCCCAAATCCTCTTTTTTTGTCATTAATGCTGTTTTCCTGCTCTTTGTCGCGGGTTTCTATTAAAATGGCATTACTTATTAAACTGCAGAGGGTGAATTATTTATGAAGCACCTGCAGGAATCACGCGGGTGTTCTCCAGGCTTCCTAAATACATTAGCAAAATAACACAGAACTGCAAGCTTATGCTGCCCCGTCTTCCTTACAACTCTGGCCTTACTTTGAGACCACATGTACGGGGACTTGAGTGTTTGCAGGACCACTGGTGGTCATGGGAAGCTTTTCCTTTGGTGGGCTTTAGTGGAAGCAAAGTCATGGCTGGGGTGTCAGTGATGCTTTTCCAGTGTTTCTCCCTGTAGCCACAGTCATGTTCTGTTGCCAGATGCAGGAGAATAAGTCATCCTGCTCATGACCAACGCAGACCGTTTTCCATTTATTGACCTTCCTGAAAGGCTTTTTTGAGAAAACCTAAGAAAGCTCTTCTGTAGACAAGAACAGTCTAGAGTGAGTTAGAACAGTGGAGTTACTTGTGCGAGAGGATCTGTGCCAGCCAACCCTTTCAACAAGAGGTTGCTCAATAAGCAGATGGAGATGGAGAACCAGGGATGCCTGTGCCACTGTTCTGCCTGAACAATTACGTGAGGCCAGCCCAATACTGTATGGAAACAAGCCTTGGGCAGGCATCCTGCGTGTTTGTGCCCATCATTTCCATCTCTTCCCACTTCCCCCAGGAATTTCATTAGCCAATCCCAACAAAATTTGGCAGCCAAGAGAGGAATTAGAGGTATTCCTTAGGGAACTGTAACAGAGAAATGCTTAGGCACGTAGGCTGCCAGGAAGAGGAGAAATCTATCAGTGCTCTCCTGAAGGGCAATCAGCAGCTCACTCTTTCTCAGACACGAGAGTAAATACCTGTACTTATCCTTGAGATGCAATTCTAGGAATATGGGCTTCATTGCTCTGGGACTGCCTTGGCAAGAGCGATCCTGCTGCAGTGCTAACAGCGAGGATGTAGCTAGTCCATTAACTCCTGTGTTCACTAATTGACAGACCACACAGAGATAATGTCTGTCATTATTTTTCCGCTTGGCAAAAAATGCTCTACAAACAGTGCTTGGTGTCCCATGAAGTCTAAAATGAACTTTGGTAGCCACAGTGCTTTTCTATGAAAAAGAGGAAAGATAATTAGTGAGTTGTTTCCATTTTTTTCAGTGGTAACTATCTGAACAAAGAAGGCAACTGCTGGATCTGGGATTATGTGCTGATGGAAGTTATATAGCATTAAAATAACAGGAAATTCAGCATTAAGGCTAAATAAGTTTTTGAAGGTACATAGCAAATGGTGGTCCTGTACCTGGCTGGCATTCTTAGTGCCATTCTGAGGCAAATCTCAGTGCTGTACTGCATGGTGTTTATGATCTGAGTGAAAGCACGTGGAAGCTAATGAATCAAGCTGTCAAATCTTGCATTCAGCTGTGGGTCGGACCGCAGGATTGCACAGCAGTAAGGCAAGTCTCACAGTCACAACATCTGTGTTTCCCAAGCTGAAGATGATGACATTTCCACATGGCAGAAGTCACTGGTGCTGTGACTCGCCTTGCTTTGATGAGAGAGAGGTGCATGGAGCCTTCCAACGTGGTTCAGCTCCTACTGTGAATTCATTGGCAGCATCACCTTTAAGATCCCTCATGCTTCGGAGCGACTCATTTTCAGGAGAATTAAATCACTTTAATTTAATCACCTTTGGTCTTTCGCCCTTGTTCTCACCGAGATCTTTCAGGTGATTTTTACCCTGAAGGATCTCAGCCAAGCTTTTATGAAATACACAATGGCAAAGAATTAGAAGGTCTTTGCTCTCTACAGAAGAGCTCTTCTTTCCTTCGGTTTAGTTCCATTGCTTTAAAACCATTTGAATAATCTCAGATTAAGTTTAAAACCTCTCTAGCTAAGAGGTCTATGTGATAATGAAGGCACTTCTACCACTACAGGAGAGGCAGGGTTTGGCTTTAAATGGGGGAACATTGATCCATACAGTGCTTGCTGCTTTCACTTAGCAGAAGTGTTTCTTCATTTCCTGCTTTCCAGTCTTAGATCTCCACTCTTCTTTGCTACCAAAAACATTACTCATAACCAAAGCACACCAGGTCTGATCTCACAGAAGACTGGAAGATCAGAGGGATCCCATCACACCTCTTTCCGTGTCATGAATGGAAAACATCTGCCTAGATGAACTTGTGCTGTTGAGATAATATGTCTGATGCACACCTCTGAATGTACATGATAATAATTATCAGTGTGTTCTAACAATGCAAAGGATCAGAATTCCTAGCACGTGAAGATGGCACTCAGATGTGTTCTCCAGATTACCTCCATGTCCTTGTTTCACCTTTTCTGCTGCTGCCTGCAGTCACATTGGTTTCTGTACAGATGCCTGTGTTTGTTGGCTCTTTTTAAAAGAAGTCACAAATTCTGTTTCCTTTTTCTTTTTCTCTTTTTTTTTAACAGGCTTTAAACAGTTATAATCAAGGAGACATAGAAGGATCAAGAAGACTGGGTCGCAATGCACTGTGGGTTGCAGTTGCATCAATTATCATTGGCCTTGTCATCATCGGAATCTACTGCGTAGTTCATTTCACAACGGTAAGCAAAATACTGTCAGTTCCAATGCAAGCACTTCTTGTCTATGCAGGGCTTCAGAATAAGAAGCAAAGGCAGTCAAAACTACCTCTGTTACACATTTTCCAAAAGAGCAATTTTTACTTTATTTTGGAATTCAGAAAATGCTGTTTTCTGTCATTAAGTGCAAACGACTGTGAATATTCTGGAAACTCTTGCATTTCCCATAGGCTTTTTAATTATGGGGCAGTTGCTTTCTTTCTTTCCCACCCCTCACTGCAAGATCTAGTGCACAGAAACCCGTAGAGTTCAGGTAATTACATCCAAAGGTGTTAATTTTCAGTCTCACAATGTGTCCAACATTACTTTTTTTTTAACTATAAGGAGGAGAAAACAGTCAATTACTATTTTACCATTTGATGCTGAGGTGGTTGTAACTACATGTAAAGCTACTGCCCATGCAATGCTGCCTCGACCTGCTGCAGGCGCAGGTTGTTTGCTCACTGCAGCTGATCTGCCTTCACACAGCTGGAATGGTGGTGAAGAAATTGAGTCCCAGTGGCTAAGCAGACTGCAAGCTTATTAGCAAAGAAGAACAAAAGTAATTAGAGCTCAGACATCCTTTCTTAACTTTGTGCAACGCTGTGTTCTTTCCTCCTCCCAGTAATGTGCCCCCTCCAACAAAACAACCAATTTAAATCAATTTATTGTTGGCTGTTTCGGTTGGAGAACCTTTTTTTCCCTGGCTTTCCAGCTCACTGTACAAACTTCTGTGTGAACTAAAAATAGAGATCACCTCAACTGACACACGGACATCTCGGAGGGCTGGAATGGAGCAGCTGGTCAAACGTGTGCCACGCTTCAGTGCGCCCTATGGAACTCAACAGTTAATGGAGCTGGGGGCCGTTGCTGTAGGATATTGGTGCCACCAAATCAGAAGTGACTTTCATTCATGATTATCCCTTGCATTTTGCAAACTCTTTTCGGTACAGCCTGCGTTGGGTTTGTTGAGCCCTCACAGATTTAAAACCAAGTCAGTTCAGGCTGGGAGTGCCAAGTTCTGTAATTGACAGCAGCAGTAAATTCCTCGGTTCCCTTCTGCCACCTTATCATTTCCCAAACACGGAGAGCACAAGGGGAGCAGCTCAGGCTTTTTTTCAAGTGGAGGGAGAGAAGGGCAGCATGAGGAGTGGCAAAATACACTGAACTGAAGCATTCACATTAACTAGGGCTCAAATGTCTACATTCAGCTGCATTTAATATTTCACTTCCCCAACAGTGAGATCCTGTTTGCAGAATGTGAATGAGTCTTTGTGCCCACTGAAGAAGTTGAAAGTAGCACTTGACGTCTAACTAGCATTCGTAGGCAGCTCTTTCCTACCCTCAAGGAATTATGCAGTGGTAAATCAGTATATTATGACTTTATTACTTATCTTCTTAAGTTTTGTCTTTTTAGGATTGTTTATTTTATTTTTAAGAATGGCTGCATTGGGCAGAAGCATTTTTAGGTGCCTGGGAACCGTCAGCATACTGCTGGGATAGTAATTTCTTGTACTGAATGGTTTCCATAGAGCTGTCTTGGCCAAATGGTACTTCCAGTTTGTGAGGGCTGAAGCGACAGCTTTGGTGGATTCATCTTGCTCCCTAGTCTTCCTGTCCCTTTCCTACCTCCCTTCTCCCTGTAGCCCCTTGGAGATCCCTTGTTTCTAAGAAAGTATTTGATAGGGGTGACAATCTTTATTTTTCTAACGTGAAAATGAGTCAATAGGGGCACTCAGCTGCCCTTTCCACTCTCTGTGCTTACCTGAGTCTCTTTGAGTTTGCCATATGATTGGCATGGATGGCATCGTGTGCTCCACGCTGTGGTCTCACATCCGTGTACTTTTGTCATCATTGCATGCAGCCACTTCATAATCTCTGCTCACACAAAGTAAACCTAGTTGATTTAATAAACATGCTTTGACATTGGCAAACTGGTACAAAAAGGCCTTAATGGGATGAGTCAGCCCTGTCACTGATTTATTTGATTACCACGAGGCACAGTTTGATGTTTCTATGATACACATACGTATTTTACATGAAAGTTAATTTAGACTTCACCAGTATGTGTGACAAACTTGACCTTTCCAGGATTCATTCTCATGTATTTACCAACTACCATATTGCCCAGTTGCTCCCACTGATATTCATTTTGGCTTTTCTTAGCCTTAAAGGATACGAGTCCCACTGAAAATTGTCATTAAGATACCTCCCTTTTCTTCTTCTTGCACAACTCCATGCTTGCTGTTTGCCATCTCGTTTCCAAGTTGTGTTGGTACTTTATCTATTCTCACTCGTCTCCTTCAGTAGAATTCTTTACCTGCCCTGCTCTGAGGGGCTGGCTGCTCATCCTGGAAAGGATTTTCCTTCTCCTGCCAGAACTCACAGACTTCAGGCCTTCCCCATCATGGGAATCTCTCTGTTCAGCTCTTTTTCAAGTGCAACGTGTAGTTGTCCATCCTTTGCATGGTGGAGCTCAGGCTCTCCCCTCTACAAAGTCTCCATGAAGCCCCTGTTGGTCTTCACAGAAGAAAGCAGTGCTGTTGGTCAGTACACCCCAGTACCTTGCAGTCCGAGCCTTTTCCCACGGGCATTCACCTCAGTCAGAATGCAGCTCCTGCAAGAATGGCCACAATCACCCCAGTTCTGAAGAGGAGCACCAAGGATTCCCCACAGCTGTGACCTTGACAGCTGCATCTTCTGAAGCCTCATCTGGGTCAATGCATCCGACGTGTCAGGGAGTTTTGGAGGCAGTGCCCTGCAGCTCATCACCACTGCAATTGCAGTCTCATGCCATCGTCTGTACAAACTCTTACCTTGACCACCAAAGAACTTTTTTGCCACTCTTGAGCATCTCTCATTGAAACTGTTAGGAAGTGAGTGCTCAGATATCTTTCCAGATCTGGACATAAGTTCCTTCAGCATTCACTGGAAAGTAATTTGTTCACTGTGAATGGTATTTCTAGAAGACTAGTTTGGTAAGGTCACTGTCTAATGTGATGAAACTCGGTGTCCTCTGAATAACAGAACTTGTGCCCTATTAAAGAATCTAGACAAATTCACCTATTTTTTTCTGAGATCTCTTCTTGCTTTTTGGTACTCAAGCCTGTGGTGTGTTCCATCCTGCTTTGGAAAGAGACTTCAGTCCTGTGCTTTAAGCAGAGCTGAGAAAGGTTCCCCTGGAACCCCACCAGCCCCAGCCAGGAGAAATCCCACTCAGTGGGTAGAAATGGTAGAAGCTGTGGAGAAAGAGTGCAAGAAATTCCCAGTTTGAACAAGTCTAGCAGTAATTACACTCCCACTAATGATTATACTTCCTTGTAGGACAGCAAGGTCAGACATACATGATCCTGCAGTTCATTTGGACCGTTCTAGCCAAATCTGTTGCTTATGAATTATGGAATGAATAGGAAGGGGCATGACAGAAGAAGTTTTGATGCTCATAATTCATCCCTGCAGTGGCTTGTGATTGCCAGTGACACTTGAATAGCCTGCTAAGGGGAGTGACCTGGAGTAAGCTGCCCACAGAGCTCTCTTTGCCCAGGATCTGGTGATGAGATCATGGACCTGCATGTGGTAACAAGTCACAGACCACAGGAACACTCAAAGGGCTGTTATGCATCCTACTGAAAAAAGACCAGCAGGAGCTGATAGGCTCAGGAAGAGGAAGGTCCTTTCACTTTTCAGCAGGTTCCTACCTTGGAGCCTTAAGCTTCCTCACTTGCTTTCCTTGGTTTACTCATTTGCCAAGCAAGGTAAAACAGGAATAACAGCAGGAGACACCTGTGCCTGCATGGAATCAACAGCACTGACTTTCCATTTTGCAGATTTACTCAGTGCAAAGCCAACTCTGAGCTTGTGCTGCTGCCTCGGAGAGCCTCATTTGTCCTCAATATTGACATGTTATCTTTAACAAACATATACACACAGAGAGCCCGGAACAGGGCCCACCCACACTTAGGAATCATCTACTTTCTGCAGTCATAACCCTGAATGCAGACAAGGGGAAATCATCACTTTCATTGCTGGAACTGACTTGTCTGTTTTGATCAACATAAACTGGGGTGTTCCTTGTTATGGAGTGCAGTCACCAAGTGATAAGCTGCACTGTGCACCCATTCCACTCCAGGCCCAATTTCTACTTACTCCATTCTCTAACTTTTAACCTATCTCGTCAGCTTCTCCTGCACTCGTGTCCTGCCAGTCCATTGCACTGAATTACATTTCCACTGCTTGCTCAGATGTAACTTAAACCAGTATTTATGTCACCACTGAGTATAACTGTGCATATGTGCTCATAGGCATGTTGTCCATCAAGAACTGCAGTGAGAGAAGGGCTGTATTTGTCTGCAGTGAGGAGACATAACAGCAAACTGAAATTGGGCAGTGCTGTGTGCCACAGCCTGTGTGTGATGCCTGCAGTATGCCTGGCTAGAGAGTAAATTGAATTGAGAGATTAAATACTTACTGATGGGTTACACTCAGCTCTGAGCCACATCCTGAATTGTTCCTGTGCTTCTGAGGCCCTTTTCTCAAAAAAGATGTAGGAGACAAAAAAAAATAATAATAATAGAGAAGATCTGAAAGGTATGAAAAAAATCTCTGCGTGTGGGAAGACAAAATGAACATGGTCTCTCTGGCTTGGAAAATGTGGGAGTCAAAGGCAAGCAGTTGGAGGCAGCGAAAGAAGGTAGAGGGGGGTTATTTGATGTCTCTTATGAATGAGATCGAGAGATATCAGGGGAAAGCAGCTTTAAGCTAGAAGATACTTTTCATGTGACATACAGTGCTGCTGTGGAACTGATTCCTGCTGTTTGCAACAGACACCAAACATGCAAATTATTTGAAACAGCAACAAGAGAAGTTAAGAAAGAAAGCTTAGATGCAAAGATGCAGATATAATCTCAGCCTCAGAGAATTCCTAAGCTACAGATTGCCTGACCTGGAAGGCAATGAAGAGAGAAATATCCTCCAGGATTTGGGCTTTTCTTACACACTTCTAGGTGTCTGCAGCACGTCACTGTTAGGGGCAGGATGCTGTGGGTCTGCTCTCACCCAGTACCTCCATTCTCCCGTTCTTTCATGAAGCCTGTTAGTAGCCTTTCCACAGCAAAGCAAGGTTCGTTGAAGCCTGCTTGTCTGACTGCAGGGACCGATCTGCTGATAGCAAAGCACAGGGCACAAACTTCAGCAAAGTAAGAGCCCGTTCCCTGCCACTGGAAGATCCCAGCATGCATTGAAAAATTCTGTTCAGACTGACAGATACCTGGTGCCATTAAAAACACTGCTTTGATTCAAAGCAGTATTGAACCACTAATCTAGAGGGATGTTTTTTAAGAGTACAAGTGATACTAAATAATGTATCCATGAGATCTGTAGAATTAATAATTTAAGCTCACAAGGCAAACTCTCTGTCTTTTCCCCCTTACAAAACGTATTTTTGTGTCCTTGCAGCATGCTATCTGAAGACCAGGACTGCACTTGGAATACATCACCATGTAAATCTCAGGAGAGGAAAAGTAAGAAGAAAAGGAAACCCATCTTTCCAGACTGTTAGATTTGACCCTACAAGTCTGCAGAGGCATGTTGCTGATGGACGCAATGATAGCCCAGTTAGTAAATCAGCATGGCGTGACCAGGTTTTCCAAATTATTTATTTATACAGAACCTCAGTATAAAGAAGTGTTGATGTGTTTTTTTTTTTTTTAATTTTACCCTAATTTAATTTTACCCTTACCTTGCCCTAACAGCTCCCTTTTCTTTCTCACTTACATGAAATGTGTGCTGGGTCCATGACGTTCCCTGGCTGAGCCAAGCCAAAGCCAACCTGTCTTGACTGTTTCTAGTGCACACTGTAAGCTCTGATGCACAGCCTGCTGGAGCTGGTGGAACTCCTGTCACCTTCAGTGGGTTTTGGATCAGGCCGTGAAGGGTTTTTGTATTCCTGTACAATAGTCTCAACATAACAGAATCAGAACAATGGGTTGGTGGTTTATCCCACGGTGTGATTTTGTAATGCTGTGGGTGTACTCTGACTTGGTGGCTGCTTTCTCCTGTCACCCCCAGCCTTTAGGTCTTTGCATTGGGTTTTTCACCACCTGGGACCGATTTCAATCCCTTCATTCTTAGAAGTTACTTTTGTTCCGTAGCATCTGTATTTTTATTGATTTCCTCTTGTTTTGTTGTCCTTCCTTGCTGAACTCCCTTAACTCCGCTCCAGACCTGCACTAAAGTTGCACTGATCACATTTTCCTCTTTAAACTCCATGTATATAAGAAGTTTTTCTTTTTTTATCTCACAAAAGCTCTTTTTAAATAGATGTTCTTTCTCATCCCTCTGTTCCTATAGCAAGTCGCATTGTTTCATTGTGTTCTGCTTTGTTCCTGTCTTATTTTTAATTCACCCTCTCGTCTTGCTATGAATATTCCATATATCAGCACGGAGATGGACAGACTTTTCTACACTCACTGATTCACGTAGACTTGCTGATCCTGAGTTTCCCCTCAGTGAACAGCCTTAGGCTGCACAATGGATGCCCTCTAAATTACTGCAGTTTCTCAATACCTTACGAAAATGTAGAGTGGGACAACTAGTTTTAATTAGCTGAAAACTGTTGGAAAGAATGTATTTCTTTTTATCACCCAAATATGACGTGTTCAGAGGAGCGAGCTGCGAGCGTTGGCACAGATGACGGCATCTTTGGTGACTGTGGCTCCATTTGCTTTGATTGTTCCTACACCTTCGAGCAAGCGATGCCAACTTACACTTACTCTCCTTGCAGTAACATAAATCTGGACTGAATACCCAGAAATGCATGGGAGTTGTACAGGTGCACGTGAGCAATGAATCATGCCTGGCAGTGGTACGCCTATTATTCAAGAAAAAAAAAAGGAAAAAAAAAAAAGAAAAAAAAAAAGTCTCCCAGCAATGTGTACTTGTTAAAGCATATGCCTGGAAGCAGCATGTATTTTCTGTGCCTTGGTATTGTGTTTTTAATGTGCTTTTTTTCACTTTTCTTTCTGCCAGCTTCTGTTTTTCATTGAAGTCAGTGATGCGCAGCCTGTCCTTAATTACTCCAATACAAAACTTCACTCTTAATCAGTGGAATGAGTTGATTCCTTCAGCACTTACACTGATATAATTTGTACATGGCAGAATGTGGCCACTGGTTGTGATGACCCCAAGAAGTGGCTGTTCTGTGAACTTCTCTTTGTTTTTCTGAATACTATTTCAGTGGTCTGATAACGTCTTGTGGGACTTTGAGTAGCTTGCCTTATTATCAGATATGATACAACTGTCATTGAGAAGTGGAATAAAATCACTTTTACTTCATCTCCATTCTGGTATGTGGGAAGTTTCTTTCCTGTTTTTTGTTTCAAACAGTGGTTTCCCTTCCTCAAACTTATCGGGTGATTTCAGAGGTAAGTCACTGGAAGCAAACGTGGGATTTCTGCCCTGCTTTGTGCTGTTGAACCGATCTGCACTGCAGCTAAAACGTGCAGAAGTCGTTTGAGATGAGCTACCATTCAGCAGGTTGGGCTGTTGGCTTTGTTTTCAAGGCAGCATCCAGAGAAAGAGTGATGGGGCAATATTCAGAATGGGCCATCAGTGTTCTCAATGAGGCTTTCCTACCACGGCTGGGAAAGGCAGCTAGGTGAGCTCACTCCAACAGGTGACACAGGTCAGCACCCACTGCTTTGCATTGCACTCATCCAGGTGAATACCACTGCATCACTGCAGTAACACTTTGTGCACAGAATATTCCATCCCAGCACTGCCACTGAAACCAAAGCACGTGGAATGGGAGGAGAGAAAGAGTTTCCAAGTTCTCTGAGCATTAGAGGATACACAACTTGAAGTAGTTTCTCGGAGTGCCTAAGCAGAGTGTAGATCAATAGGAGCAAGTCACCTGGTTTGTTCGGATGCTTTTGAAAACCATAGTGGAAATCTAACTTGCATCTTGAGGCTCATAAATATCTCTGAAATCTCACTCATAGGATAAATGGGAATTGAGCCGTTGTAACTTTGGTGCTTCTGAAGATAAATGCTGCTACCTCACACTGCTATTGATTGGTATAAAAATAAAAGCTTTATATTAAACCACTTGATGTGACAGATATGGGGAAATGCAGCAATTCCTCTAATGTCCTTTAGTGCTTCTGTGTCATAGGTAATCTTATTTTTGCTTTACTGATATATTGATATCATTTCTCTTCATTTATTTATGCTTGCATATGCTTCTAACCATGCTTGAGAAATGCAGTTGAACACAAATCCTTCTCCTCCCCTCTTGTGCTGGAAATGAATGCACTCCTTGTCCAACCAAATCACGCTGTTGTGGGTTTGATGGACCCAGACAAAGTGAGGTAATCAGCATCTTAATCCAGTTTGAAGAAGAGGAAATAACATCTCACTACATGAGCCTCAAGACCTTGGGTGCCAGCAGTAGCTGTGCAAGGCAAGATGCTGTTGTCTGACTGAGAAATTAATGTCTTCTCCTTCTTTTGAGAGCCACGCAAACAAATTTCAGTACCTATGACAGGCACGGGAGATTACATGTCCTTCATCACCATCTGTCTGGATTTGGATTTGACCCATTATTACTATGCATTGCAGCTGCCAAGGCAGATGGAGAAAACAAGAGTTGTCTTGAGCATGTTGTGATTTTTGCTATTTTGTAAAATAGAGGGGGGGGAAAAGCAGTAAGATGTATTTCAATTCAACATCTGTGCCCTGATCAGGAGAATAGTCTTCCTTTCGCACAGCTGCTCCAGGCTTCCCGTTTTTTCTGCAGTCTTCCTGCATGCTGAAGGCACCACTTATTGCCCAGAGTCCAACTCTCTTTTCCTTCCTGCATGTATTACAGGCAGAGACAGATGGAAACTTGAAATTGCTGGCCTCAGCTCCTGGATCAGATTAGCATCTTTTGCTTCTTCCAGGGCAGCTGCATTCTGCAAAACAGCAGCATGCCTGTATCTTGATACGTAACCTTAGAGCATGGCTTCTAAATATACGAGGAGTTTCTTTGCTGCTGTCTGAAGGGGGTCAGCCAGACACTCAGACAACACGGGGTGTGCATTTCATCACACTGCACAGCAAAGAAAACATCAAGAGGACAATGTGGAATTCTTCAGGTGCCTCCCTGCAAGCACGTCTTGAACATCAGCGCTGGTTCCTCAGTTTGTGTGGCTGCAACCACAGTCTGTGAGCGCTGTGGCTCATGGCTCCAGAATCTGTTGCTTTTGTGCCTGTATCTATGGGTACACAGTATGAGCTGTGCCTTGCCTCTTGGCCCTCATCATCTCAAAATGAGGCTGGATACATCTGCACACATCTCCCTCTAGGCTCTTTTCCTTACCTGGACGCTGGCTTTGCCAGTATTGAAGATGGATTTTGTTCCTAATTTGCATCAGTAGGGAAGAGATTGTGCCACCCTCTGAGTTAGCCTTTAGTTTGTATGTGCTGTGTATGCATATATGCACAAGAGAATGCATTTGAAATACCAGATTCCCCAAAACAAGTGAGATTTAAGTGAAAGGAAGTCACTAATTGACATGGGACTAAGTTGGTAAGCCACATCCTGCTGTGTGCAGGACAGTCCGCATGCCTGCAGCTCTTCCAAGAATCATAGGCAGTGCACAGGCAGGTCACTGAAGGTGTGCAGTGCTGTGTTGGAGGAGAGATGCTGAGCAGGGATGCGGTGCTCTGCCCACAAGTGGTTTTTATGCTCACTCACCATTTTCCACCTCCCAAACACGACGGCATGTTCTGCATGTTGTTCTGCATGCACCACAGCGGCACTCCTGCCTTGAAATGTGAGTGAGCCTTCAAGGAGGCGGCCCAACTTGACTTCCTCTGCAGCCCGGCCAAGTGGGCTATATTCAGAAGTGACCTAAATGGAGAAGGGTGGTATGAGAGGGATCACTCAAGCAATAGAAAGCTGGAGGAACAAACACAGCAGGCCAAGGTAGAACGGAAGGTTATAGAAATTTACTGGGGAGGTTTCTGCGGTTTCTTTTTTCCTGTCTTGGGCTCTAGGATAAATTCTGCTGCTGCTGCCAGCTGATTCACTTGTTCTCTGTGGCACAGAAGCTGCAAGGAGCACTTGCTCATATATCCTTTATAATGCGATCTGTGTCATGTCTGAATTTGATCTGCTAGCTCATGACTGAGGATGGCTCCTCTGTTTCTATGTATCTATCTGCAGGGCTGAGTCAGCTTCCACTTAGCTTGTAGCTACTTCTCTGGCTAAATAAGTTTGTGTTGTCAGATACCAACGGATACATCAGGATTTTAAAACACACAGTCCAAGATATTTGGCCACTACATTTAATTTTTCAACACATTTCAGGCAAGAGAAGGGGAAGCTCCAATGAAATGAAGGGATGCACACCAGAGCAGCTGATGAAACATGGCAGCCACATCTACATGCATCTCAACCAGAGTTCAGCTACTTTGGATTTTAACCAACTCCAGGAGATCATCCAAACAAGTCAAGTGGGACTTTCACCTACAGCACTGGTGGTTGTAGCATCCCTTCCTTGTGTTAGCTGATGAAGAAGGATGGGAAGTGGTAGCTCTAGAGCATAGGGCTGACCGAATGGTAAAGATGTCACTTAACTCCTCAGCATTCACTTGACTCCATTTAAACTGTAGTTGCAATTTATCATGCAATTTACGTGATACTTTCTGTGGAGATGTGGGTAGTTAACCCTAGCTGGGTCCTGAACAAGATACTGTTGAGTGCTGCCTTTGTATTTAACTAAAAGGTTTTGCAATAGTCACACAACACAGCATCGCTTCCCTTTGGCTGACGACTGGGGAAGTCATGCTTTTAAAGGCAAGATGGGGATCTCTGGCTCATCATTTTGTCTAATTCTTCTTGGTGAAAACATTTAAAGTCACTATTCATGGGCATCCCCCGGAGTTGTAGAGCAGAGTACACAGCTGAACACCTGATGAGAAAGTTAATGTATTACCTATGTAAGGAGTGCTGACTAAAGGCTAAGTGGCCTGTTGCTGTGTCCCTTGTCTCATAAACACGGCAAAACTGAAGCTTGTCATCTGTCAACAACAGACAGTTCCAATGGCAAGTGACTCCTCTGGTATTCTCACTAACCAGGAACCTCATTTGTGGTGAAGAAATATGGAAGACTGGATGGAAGAACACTGTTATGTCCTCATGTGGCAATAAGAGCAGGAAGGTTAAGAAAGGTGTGTGAAGGAAAGGGAGTTTGTAGTCCTCCTTTAGAATGTGGAGACAGGCCCTGGGTGAGGCAGGGGGAGTTTTGTACGCCCTTCAGATTGCAGAGCATGGAAGGAGGCAAAAAAACATCACAGATTTGCCTCCCATGAAAGGGAGGAGCAAAACTGCAGTGCTCCGGAGATTGAGCGGGCGGATGAGCTCTGCCAGGCCATCGTGGCATGTCTGCAGCTGAGCTCTCACTTCCCACATCTCCTTTAGGAACAGCTGTGAGCGAGCTGGGCTCTCCTTCAGGCTGACAGGAGAAAACGATACTGCAGTGCACGTGATGACCATGCATGTGCCCACTGCTTCCGTCCCGTCCAAGGCAAGGAGCTCCCAGAGGCTTTGGAGTGACGCTGCGTGGGGAGCAACCATTCTATCTTAATACCAAAGCTTTAAATCAAGACAAGCTTGGACTTTCCTTACCAACAGCCTTGTGGACTATCAGCAGGCTTTATTCTGGAGTCTGTTACCAGTCTGTGGTTTTTTGTATATAACAAAACCATTGCAAAGCAGAGATGAGCCCTAAAGTGGAGATGCTGCTGCTTGCAGTGCATCTGGTTCTGTGGGCTGTCACAATGGCTCAAAACGCAGCGCTGTGAACCTCCAACCTGCCCTGCGTGCGCATTGGTGCCAGGGGAAACCAAACCATCGGGTCAGCAGGCAGAGTGCTAACCTGTGTTAAGTATCAAAACAACAACAGCTGCATTTTGTAGCAGTGTGAGAGCTCTGCGGGAGCTGGGGATGGGCTCACAAGCCCTGCGATGGCTGCTCCCATGCTCAGGCATTCTGCCCACGGAAGACAAATTAGCAGCAGCTGTTCCTGCAGGCGGGCAGCAGGAGCCAGCCACGCTCCCAGGGCTGGGCACGGGGAATCTGTCGAGCCCAGCAGAATTCTTCCTCCGCGTCACAACGTGCCACAGGGATCCGATAGAGCAAAAAAACCCCTTCCGTCCGTTTGGTCCGAGAATAAAAAGCAGTTCTCTTGCAAAGGGAAACGCGGCCCGAAGCGCAGCCTGCATCAGAGAAAGGAGAAAGCAGCGGACTCAGAGCTCGGGTGACGTGAGACAGATGCAGAACCACGGCGTGGAACTCCGTGCGTGATCGACGAAAAGCTTTCCAACTTCCAGCTCAGAGCAGCGCTGCAGCCACCACCGCACAATCGCAACGCATTTCCTGCCCGGCGCGGTGCTCACTCGTTTCTCATCCCCGAATCAATCCGGAGCCCCAGGAGCTGCCTGAGAGCGGCTGCCCGCCGCCCTTCGCAGCCATTCGGCAACGATAAAACAGACGCGGGGCGGCGGTAAAGGCTCGGAGCGGGGCAGCGCCGAGCACCGCACGGCCGTCGGGCGGGAACCAGCGGCGCGGGGCCGGCTGCCGTCCGGGCGAATGGCGGGGCACGCGGAAGCGGAAGCGGTGCGGGCGGGGCTGCGGGAGCGGCGGGCATCGCGGCGGGCGGCCCCGGGGGGCTCCGTAAGGCGGCGGGTTACGCGTGGCCGCTGGCGTTTTGCGTTTGCCGCTCGTTCCCGAGCTGAGAGCTGTCGTTTATCGTCTGCGCTGAGCGCGCTGCGGTTCTCAGGTGCGTTCGGATGAGCGGTGCTTCTCGCTGTTCGGCTCGGAGACCGGGGTGATGCCGTTTTCTTTGCCTCCGGCTTCTGAAATGCGCGTGGTGACCTGGCTTCTGCTCTTTTAGGCCCTTAAAAATGGGGAACACGAGCAGCGAGCGAGCCGGGCTGGAGCGGCATGGGCACAAAGCATCCCGGGCTGATGGTGCGGGAGGAGCTGGCGGCACCAAGGATGGGGACAGACCCAAGATCCTAATGGACAGTCCCGAAGATGCGGACTTGTTCCATTCGGAGGAGATGAAGGTAGGCTGCCGCTTGCTTTCGGATGCCTCACAGCCTTACCCGTTAACTGCAGTGCCCCGTCTTCCTTCCCATCCTTAATGCTCTTGCAGTCACCCGTGTTGTTTCATCCGTCTGTTATTTTTCATATGAAAAGATCCCTTAGCTGCTTTTTTTGCTCATTCTGAGGGGGATAGCTGGAAACTTCTTGCTATGTTTTGGGTTTTGTGAGAATACCTAACAGCTGTGTGCTGTAACTTTGCTGTAACTTTGCTGTAACTTTGCTGTAACTTTGCTGTAACTTTGCTGTAACTTTGCTGTAACTTTGCTGTAACTTTGCTGTAACTTTGCTGTAACCTTTCCAGATCTAACCTCGAGTTTTGTGCCCACCCCAATCTCACTGCTTCTTAAGTGTACTTCCTCTTAATTATTCTTTTCCTCACTCCTTACAGCAGTGTATTTTGAAAGCTTTCATGAGCTCAAGTTGTTTCTTTCTTACGTTACCATCCATTCTTTCTATCAATGTGGAAGGCTTTTAGCATCTTTGCAAAGTACTTGCTAACAAATGTAAGTCTAATCTTATGAAATTGCACCTAAGCACAGAATTAAATGGCGTGAAATGCAAGCTGTCTAAGGTTGCAAAGAGGGAACTTGTATTGATCAGGATGTTGTGCTCATAGGCGCCACTGGATAAAGAAGAGTTCCTGGCTTGGCAACAGGATCTGGAAGTGAGTGATAAAACCCCCACTCAAGCTCGACCAACAGTCTTTCGCTGGACCGGAGGAGGGAAAGAAGTGTATTTATCTGGGTCCTTCAACAACTGGAGTAAAATTCCTTTGACGAGGAGGTAACACACTTCTGCAGTGTCAGTGATGTCTAGGAATGATTAGAGCAATGGGAAAAGTGCTTAGCTGATACTTGTGTCATACTGTGCTTTAATGTACTGCTTGGCAGCTGCTCTCCTTCAGCTCCCCAAGATTGAGTTTCTTTTGGTTTTTCCTTTTTGGTTGGCTGGGAATAAAAGTTGGGTTGTGTGGCAATGCCCTGAAAAAAGCAGGTTCATCTGCTATCAGGTTTGGTACTGCAGGGGAGGAGATATCTGAGCTGTTTAGAGGCTGTTTGGGAATGGCATCTGCTGAAGTATCGGAGTTCATTGTGCTCTTTGCTTCAGAAGAAGTGAAGAGATGCAGTGGCATCAATGGCCTGTTTGAGCTTGTATGGGAACTGTTGAGTCCCAGCCTGAATTGAGCAGCTGGGGAAAGGTCCCAGTCAGCCCTGGGAGCACAGGTGAAGGCAATTCAGCTGTCTGATAGGAAGAGGTGGAGCCTGGCTGCACCTCTCTTAGACCTCACTGAAGAGCTGGCTGTCACTGGGGAAAGATCTGTGGATGCATTTTGAAGTTTTTGCATGCTAAGGGGGTTGTGTCTGTGCTACAACGTTTGTCACAGTGTGTAGGCTGGTTCATTTCTCAGAGTATTTCAGGGGTGACTGTTTGTCTTCAATTGCAGTCACAACAACTTTGTGGCAATCCTGGACCTGCCAGAAGGAGAGCACCAGTACAAGTTCTTTGTGGATGGGCAGTGGACACATGATCCTTCAGAGGTAGTATTTTCTTCAGTGCACTGTATTTCTTCCTTGAGGTATGTGAAGAGAAGAAACTGGTTGATTTCTGTACCAGTAGATGTAGATGGTTTTTTGTTTATTAACAATAGAAACAGATGAAGCTGGTGAGAGACAGTGATCCCTGCAGGTGATGCCATCAGACTTACAGCCCCCAAGGACTGGAGGCTGTGTAACAAATGGGCGTTGAGATCTGTTGGGTCTTCATTTTAAAGGGATTGTGAACTTTTCTTGTCTGGTGCCCAACTGTCTTGTAAAGCATTACAGCATTGCTGACAGCCCAAATCTCCCTGTGCTGTTCTTGCTGTCTGTGCCCAAGTCATGTGGACTTGGTGAGTTCAATTGACACAAGACCATCGCCAGCCCTAAATACTGCATCAGTCCCTTAACTGAACAGTCCACTGCAGTGGTCAACTCCTTCCCCATCTGGTAACCAGCCTGTTTTAAAAGCAAAGTATCTCATTTGTGCTAATTGCATAATTTTGAGAATCCTAATTGTCTGCAAGCATTTTTATTCTGGCTTCTGTATCTTCACTTCCCAGCCTGTTGTAACCAGCCAGCTGGGTACTGTCAACAACGTCATCCAGGTGAAGAAAACTGACTTTGAAGTATTTGATGCTTTGATGGTGGACTCCCAGAAGTGTTCCGACATGTCTGGTATGAGCTTGTTAGTGATTTTTGTATCATGTTTTTTAAAGCTGTTCAAACTTTCACCTTCCCTTATGCCTGGAGTTAGAGCCCTATATAAATTCACCTCCCTTTGTGTCAGGCTCTCAGGCATCACAAATGCACAGAGGAAGAAAGTGGAAGTGTCTCTTTCCACCTTTTCCATGTCTGTGTGTGATTTTGGTCCTTCCCTCGGAGGTAACGCTCTGGCACAGTGTTTGATATTAAGTGTTTGCTGCACTAGTGCCTGGCAGAGGTGGTAGGGAAGGTCTGGAGTGCAGTAGGCACTCAGCACCCAAACCCAGATAGCTGGTGTGAAGGCAGGCAGACTTTGGGTATCTTAAATCACTTACAGTGACTGATCCTGTGGTATTGCATCTGCTGCTGCAGCTTGTGTGCTTTTAGAAGCCATGCTTTTCTTTTGGCCTCGTGTTCCTGGATATGAGAATTCACCTGGAGGACTGGAAGACATAAGTATAAAGAGCAGATATTTAAGAGTAAATATTTCACATCTCTCTGACAGAGTTGTCAAGTTCTCCTCCAGGACCGTACCACCAGGAGCCCTATGTCTGTAAGGCAGAGGAGCGCTTTAAATCTCCACCCATTCTTCCCCCACACCTGCTGCAGGTCATCCTGAACAAGGACACAGGCATTTCTGTGAGTACCTCAGTCTGTCTGCTGAATAAGGGCCTTGAGAACCCAAATGGATGGGGAAAAATCGGGGTGCAGACAGAGAGCACTCAAGGAAGAGCCTTAGAATAGATGCCACGTTGGAAAATTCCCTATTTAACACAGGGAGTTTTATGGATCCATCTGAAACAATTTCTCTAACTTGACTCTTATTCAAAATTGAAAAGAGAACTGGATTGCTGTTTTGCAGCCAGAAATCCCAATCTTTGAACTACAGCATTTAAAAGGTCAGAAGCACCTAAGAAGCAACTGAGATCTGCTCCATGGTGGCAGTGAGGACTCAGAGTTTCACGCTGGAGGGATCTTGGTTTGTTTTGAAACTTTGTCTGTGTTTGCTGGAGGGCCGTGTGTACGAAGCAGCGTGATGTATGTGAGCATGCAGCTTGTTGCAGATGGTGTTTATCACCCATGAGCCCTGAGAAGTAAACTGTGAGTTCTGTTGTTTTCACGCTGTCTCTCATTCTCTTTTTTTTTTTTTTTTTTTTTTTTTTTTTTTTTCCCAGTGTGATCCTGCTTTGCTTCCTGAACCCAACCATGTCATGCTGAACCACCTCTATGCCCTTTCTATCAAGGTGAGAGGCCAGGGCACATTCTTCACACTTGCAGCTTTCAGACAACCGTGTCATATGCTCACTTGTTTTCCATCTCTTGTAGGATGGGGTGATGGTGCTCAGTGCTACGCATCGTTACAAGAAGAAATACGTGACCACCTTGCTATACAAGCCAATATGAACATCATAGTAGCTTGTCACCAAGCGTTCTGGGCCAGTGCAGTCTCAGAAGAAAATGCTTCTCTTCACCAAATGTATTCCTCCTCTGTGCTGTAGCAAATGAACTCTGACTTCATGTTGTTTCTGAGACTTCAGGTTCTCCTACATTTGCCTTATTTTCCTGATCCCACAGTGGAAATTCTTGGAAATGGCAGCTTCGTGTCAGCTAGACCTATGGCAGATATGTCAGTGCCCACGGTCAGCTCACTTCAAAAAAGAAAAGCAAGCACCAATACAATAAGGCTGAAAAATGTGAGAGTAGTAAAGGTTAAGGACTTTCAGTGAGATAAATGATAAGAAACAAGCCAGCTCAAAGTCTAGGAAGTTCGGGGTTCTTGTGGAATCTCATCTGAGCTCAGCATTCAGCAAAAGCAAGCCTATTATAACTGCTTCATCACTTAGAATGCATCAATGCCACAGTTATTTCAGTAGCAAGTTCCAAACTCGCATGGCTGAAATAAGTGTGAATAGTGATGATTATTTTGTGGCAGCCTTTCTAGGCTAAACCATCAACACAATCACCTACGGGCTCATTTTTATTTTACAGTAGATTGGGATGCTCTGTTTCTACTGTGAATAGCTCTGTAGTTTTTCTCTTCGTGAGAACTGAATTACAACTTTTTCCCCTGTGGAATTTGTGGTAAAGACAATTGTTTTTAATGGCTGGGTTTTTCTGTCAATCCTAGATGTGTCTCGCAGTAATCTGCTTTTCTGCAACCAAATTCCCTTGCTGTCACCAATGACTTCGTCATGCAGGGTGAGGTAGCTGAAAGGACAGCAGTAGGTTCAGTGTAGGGTCTTGTTCTTCAGCAGCAGCCTCTGTCAGCCAATGCAAAGGTGACTGTAAGTTAGCTGTATCCCAGTGGCCAGACTTGACTGCTGGTCAAGTCCAGCTAGAGCTGGGCTCCTGCGCCGGGTTGCAGCATCGACTGCAGGTAGAAAATCCCTGGTGCTTCCAAAGCCAGGCCTTTGGCCACCTCTGCACATCTTTGTCTATTCATATTTTCTAAGGAAGTGAATACAGTAATACCAGGTTGCCTGTGTGTACTTACAGGTACTTGCAGCCTGTTTTATCCCAAAATAAATGCAACGCTAATGTAAAACTGCCTGCCAGCGTGCCTCAGGTCTGTCCTGGGGGAAGCAGCTTGGGGGTGACCAGCTGGGTCTGTTCCTGTTGGTGTTTGGTGCCTGAGAGCATCAGTGCCTGTGCCAATGATAACCAGCCTCTCTCCTACAGTGGGGGAAGAGCACATTGAACAAATCAGTGGGGAGTTAAGTGGGGACAAAAGCAGCCAGCACTCAGTGGAACCAGCCACAGCAGAGGGGGACTTGCCATCCTCCACTCTGTTCACTAGCCTCGTTGCAGTATTCTGAGTAGCTCAGTAGATCTGGGTACAGTGCAATGGTTTTCTTTGAAAACTCTTCATCCTGTGCTATGGAAATTATCTGCTATTCTGTAATATGGAATTGCTTTTGTTTTCAGCCTTGTTAGAAACAAATAAATAAAACATTTTCAAGGAAATGGTTGACTTGCTTTGTTTCTATCTTTCCCATTTTCTTGGTGGCCTACACTTCCTTGAGTTGTCCTGTGTTTTGAGCCATAAGTGGGAGATGATGGTGGTTTTTAGGCCTTGGTGGACTGGGTAAGCTTTTCACCCATAGTTGCATAGTTAAAGAGCGTGCTAGCATGTATTTGTAATGCAAAGTTTTACAGGAAGAAGAGTCCAATTATTTGTCACAAGCCCCAGTGATCAGGTCAGAAAAACTTGATATTGGCCTTCAGCCCCCCGGTGGATGTTTTTGTTACAGCCACTCCTTGTGCATGTGGCTTTATGTGTGTGGAGGTTGTTTTGTTTCTCCATGACAGCGTGTGATGGGTTTGTTTCTATTTGTCTTCTGGTGAGATGCTGTCAAATTTCCATATGGAAGCATGCTTTGGTAGGTTACTGTGACCACAGCCATTCTTTGTTCTTCTGCCATAGAGAACTTTCATGCTTTCATTAAGTAAGCAATGACTTTTTCCATAGCAGCTTCCACAACGGTGCAGCTGTAGTGCAGATGAGCTGTCATGCTGCAGCAATGTGATCGGGGTTCTCATGCTTTGCTGTCAGCATACTAAATGTGGACGTGGTGTTTTATCAGAAATGTTTATTGTCCTGAAAGAATAGAGGAGCAGCTTAGAGGTAACTTATTTCTTTTTCTTGCAAAGCAAAGTTTTGTGCGTGGCAAAGACTGAAGAAGCAGGAACTTTGAGATGTGGAGAATAGAAAAAAAAGGTGGAAGTACGCAAGACATAAAAGCATTTATGGATGTGGCCTTGTGGATTATTTTTCCCCCCCAATTAATACAGGCATGACTCACTGCAGGCTTTTCATCAGCAATGAGATGCTGGAGCCACAGTCTGGAGCCAAACACTTTATAGGAAGCTGTTTTTTAGATTTGCAGACTGCAGCCATCTCTCAGAAGGTAAAGAGCATTTGTTCCGTGGCGTGCAGCTGGCAGCACACAGCTAACTCCTGCAGCTGCCCACAGAATGCTCTGCTTGTGCCCTTCAGAAACCCCTCCAGAGGGGCTGGATGACAAAGCCCAGCACACCACGCCAAGAGCTCTGCTGCCTTACTTCTGTGATCACCTCCACCTTTCTTTGCTCTGGCTGAGGGAGCACAGCTGCCCAAAGGCCCATGGGGGGCACGTGCTGTGGTGTGGCATTCTCTGGCACCTATGGCAGCCACAGCCTTCCTCTTGTGAGCCAGGTACCCTCAGCACCCACATCGCTTTCTGGTCAGCAACTGTGGGCTCGGGCCCTGACTGCTGGAGTGCTGGCAGAAGAGGTGAGTGGGTTTGGTTTGGTTTCTCCTTGGAAAGGAGAAGTTGTTGCTTTTGTTATTTTTTTGCTAAGTTGTCTTCTGCTTGACAGGTGAATGAATGAGATTAATTGCACTGCAGTCCCTTCTTGTAATGGGATGAATCAAATCCCTCCAAAAGCAAAAACAGGAGCTGGATTTATTAGCTCACTTAAAGCCCCCACCCACATCTCACAGTCTGTGCTGTTATGTTTATTCTTGGCTGTTGCTAAGAGAGCTGTTGCTTTATTTTTTCAGTGCCTTTTGTTGCACTCGCTCTGGAGTAAGCCTTGTATTCTGTAAATAAAGAGAGCTCCTGTCCCCCACCCCCCGCCCCTAAGTCAGCACTCACGTGGTGATCGAGCTGAAGTGTTTTGTGCAGGGTTCTTGATAATCAAAAGGCTTGATAAGTAATTTCTTTTACTCCACCAGTTTCTGGATTATTTTAGTTTTGTTACAATTCTGATCATGCATCATAGGACTGCAACAATGAGCTTTAAATAAGTATTCTTTGTGCACAGTAAAATAGAAATGAACATTTAACAAGTTAGCATTTCATCATATACATCAGATAGTAGGCACAATAGATAAATCAAGCAGCTTGGTTTTTTTTTTATGTAGAGCATTTTCATGAAGAGTGCCATGTAGACCAAAATGTAATCGGAGCTATTAGTAACCCTCCCACACACCCTCCAACAAGCCCTTTATTGGGGGTAAGGGGGCGGCTGTGTGCACAAAACCAAAAACACTGAACAGTAGGAGGACAAATTAAGTTACCGTAGGCAGCAGTGTGAATATTAAAAACCTCTTCCTGTGAAAGAATACTTCAGACCCTGTAAAAACTGGTTCAGTTAAAAATAGATGTATTTACATTTAAGTCTGATCTAGCAAGTTTTTCCCAGCAGGTGTAAGTTAAGATGTACAGCAACTCTGCAGGTTGTACTCAATCTGAATTAGATTTGTGAGCGTTTCTTTTCTTAAAAAGTTGCAGCTATTAGGCCTTGAAGCACCAGCATATTGCAGCGGTGGGATGAGCAGCTATCTGTCCCCTTTGCTACCAGTGCACTGCTGGGATAAATCCCAAACCTGTCGTTAGATCACACTAGTGCTAATTAGACGATGTTTTTTTATTCCAGCTCAGAATGTACGGGTCGTTCAGCAGGGCCACGTTCTTCTCCCTTATACTCACACGTGTCTTAGCTCTACCCACATCACTGGTTAAGTATGTGAGGGCAGAATTTAGCTGTAGGTGTTCGCAGCTCACTGCTGCTATAGTAAAATAGGTGGACAAATCCATCTGTTGCCGTTCGTATGAACATGCTTTGCTTTTGTGAAGCCACTTATGCTACTTGTTCAGGGATAACAACTACTAAAATGCTAAATAGTCAAGGTCAGCTCTTTGGTAAGCATCGATGCCTATAGATTACACAGCTTCTACTGCTGGGTGCAATATTGGGATGGCTTTGGGATACTCTGTGTAGAAGGAAGCGTTCATTTCACCATGCCAGTCAAGATAGTTATTTGTTTTATTTGGTTATTGTTCAACAACAAAGTTCAATACTTTCCAGGTGGAGCTTTGAACTGTCCCTCTAGTTCCCTCCCTTATCGATAATAAAAAGGTAATGAAGAAAATTCCTGTATTTTTTAGATACCTAAAATCTCATTTATGCTAACAAGCTTCAGTTGCAATTTAATGTTACAATTATTTCCTCATGGGAGCTAGGAGGATTAAGCTGAGGCCCCTCCAGTGTCTGAAGATGGCTGTCCACAACCACCATTAAAACAAAAAAGCTAGTGTTGAAAAACACACAGTTTACAATAAAAAAGTAGAAACCAATTCAATTCCCTTTTTGTTACGAATATAAATTTTCTTGTAAGTATGTACAGTCCTTTGAGCTATTTCTATAGCAGGAAGCATTTCACAAACAAGACACAAGAGATACGCTTGCAGGACTCAACAGGCCCATTTCTGAGGTCTTGAAGATCTTCCATGAGATGCAAAGATTTAAAGACTGATCTCAGTGACCTTTCAAAGTATTCAGACCAGGAGACAAAACTTTCAGCAAGTTTCCTGCCCTATCATCTGATCTAAAATAACCCAACAGACAAGAGAACGGAGTACAATATTCATGAAACTTGCCCAAGGACACTGACAAAGGACATTTGACTTCTTATGGATCTTTAGAACAGGTTAGCACGGGCTTGCAAGGGACTAGCAGAAGTTTAAGAGGATGGCCAAGGGAAGATTGGACGCAGTTTTGCTCTTTCCAGTTGTAAAGAACGTGGTTGTTCACTTAGGATGTCGCTATCGCAGACTGAATGGTCAAAACCTGCTTTGAAAATCATTTGCTCTCTGCTTCATGGTCACGGCAAAAGAGAATAGGAAGCAGTAAATGGCTCAAGGTTAGATATGCAGAAGCAAAGGCCAAGGTGTCAGTAACTGCTAAAGCTGTTCATTGTGAGTATCCTCTTGTGCAGTGACAGTCGGTTCTTATTGTATGACAAGCTACAGGTCACAGGGAGGGCCCAGCTCTGTGCTGCTTTTCTCTCTGGGGAAGGTCCTCTTGGGGTGTGAGCCGAGCTCTGTGGTGTAACTTCTGAACAGACCGTGTTTAATGCAGAGAGAAGAGGTGTGACTGTAATTCTTGTCATAGAATAAGGCTCGTTAACTCTTCTTTGCCAAATTGCCAGAGTAATTACCAGTTATTTTGCAGCGTAATCTAGAGGTTCAGTTAATTTACAAGTGAGGTACAATACACTACTCAGCAAAGCAACCTAAAAGGAGAGAGCAGCCAGTGATGGTGCAGCAGCATGCAGTGAACTGTCATGCAGAAGACCTGGATAAAGTCTTAACACCCCAGTAGCTTATAGATAATGCACTTTGTCTTGGAGTAGGGCACGCGGGCTCATTTAAAGCAGGGTTCTTCCCTCCCCAACAGAGCTGCTCTAGAGCAATTCTAGTGAGAACAAAATAACTCTCAAAAGTGGCAGGTGAACAGATTTACCAAAAGTAATTTTTGTGTGTGTGTTCTGTAGAGAATATCCAATCACACCTTCTATTGAAGGACTCGGTCACCTTGGCCCTTCTGGTTCCAGGCCATTAGGAATTCCCAGCACATCTCAGAACTATGATCAATTATCTGGTAAGGGGTGCTAACCACATTGAAGACCTGGGGTGGGACTCCGGTCCCATTTAATTTCCTCGATGAAGTACTAGGGACTATAGTGAATACAAAAAGTTCATGAACTGCTTGAAAGAGTAACGGTAGTACAAAGTGCAAAAACAGGAGTGCAGGAAAGTGCAGAGAAATTAACTGAGATGCGAACAATCTTCAAAAGCATCACATCTCCTGATATGAAGCTAGCTGTGGCCCAGAAATGCTGTTTTGGTAACTGGGCAGCAGACGTATGGAGTGCATATAACTCAGTATATTTCCTTTTTTTTTCCTGCAGGTCAAGATGAGTAACTTTGTCTAGCTGAGACTTACACTGAAGACTGGTCCCAGACCTGGCAGGGAAATAAAATGACAGTTACACAATGCACGTGTTGTTTCTACAGAAGCACAGGTGCCAGAAGCAGTACATCACCTCACCACTGCTGCTACAACTGAGTGCTGCATGTCTGCTTGCTTCCTGGTGGCCTAATGCTTAAACCACTGACAAAGATAAGCGCCAGCATCACACTGATCATGGCAGGTTCCCACTATCTCCCTCTCAAGCCATCAGTGACTTGGTTTCTATTAGTAAAACATTCACTTTCATGTCTCAAGAACTTTAACCTGTTCTCAAGTCAAGCTGCTTTTGCAGTTACGGAATTAACGCAAGGGAAGGGTCAGGAAGTTACACAACTTCAAATGTTCTGTGCTGCAATAGGAGCAGGGTGAGACGGGATTTGCTCTTACACTTTACAGCACCACCAGCCCTTCCAAAGTCCACATCTTTTCATGAGATCAGAGACGATCTCCAAGCTCCCCACTTACCTTGTTGACTTGAGCAAGAGGAGTTCTGGCACCACTCACAGGCATTCGTCCTCGGCTGCTTTCATCAAACAATCTTCCAGGGGACCTTTCTCTACGGGTGCTCAAAAGCCGGCCTGGAGATTTCTCCCTCTCCAGTGGTCGCCCAGGCGATTTGTCCCTCCGCAGCTCTGTCCTGCCCTCACGGTACCGATGGGGTGTGCTTGGTTCTCGAGGGTGGCTGGGACCTTCGGGTGGTCCTGGGCTCGACGCTACCCGCTTGGTTATGTGCTCGTTGTATGTGGGAGGACCTCTCTTGTTAGGGCTGCTGTCATTCAAAAATAATGGACGCGAACAGCTGAGCGACAAAAACCTCATGTTACATTTCCTCTTTGCAAAAATGTAACTCTCCCGAAATCTCTAGTAGTGTTCACCTGAAAAATCAGACCTCCCTAAGCCCTGCTATAAAGTGCAAAGATGGATCCATAAGCTACGCATCCCGATTTTTCAGTTTTCAGCAGCGCTATCAACTGTGGTATTTGTGCACTCATCTGAAGTACCATTGCCCTGCTGAGCCTTGCCTCCCTCCATGCTCTCCTTTAACAGAAAGCGACTCTTGATTTAGAAATTCTGACAGTTGGTATTTAGTATCACACCATTGCAACCTAAATTCACCCTGTCTCGAAGTCAAGGTCAACACAAAACAGCTGAAGAGCTCAAAACATCCTTTACTTGTGTTTGTGGAAGAGATTCGCCACAGATTCCTACAGAGCTGATGTTCCTCAGTGCTCTGGATTTTAAAACATGAGGAACATTTCTTGTTCCATTCCAGCACTACAGTAGCTGACTAACACTGGCCTCTGTCTCCAAGAAAGAAGTGAGGGCAACAAACATTTAAGGGGGAAAGGATATCTGGAGTGAGTTTGCTTACACAAGGACCATAACACACCAGCTTAGCCATACCTGCGCGTAGCAGAAGATCCTCTGTGGTGCTCATTGTTGGTCTCCTTCACCAGATTGCCCTTACAGCAAATCACCCTTAATTTATCTTGGTAAGAGGAGGCCAAGTAGATAGCTCCAGATGAAATTGCAGGCCCTAGATACCGTGGATTTGGGATCTCCAAGTGGGCTCGTGCAGGTGTTCTGGGTAAAATTGCAGGAAAAAGTATTTACAATGACAACACTGCACCCTTTCCTGGCACACGCTGCTCAAAAGAATGAAAAGAGAACAACTTACCCTAGAGAAGCCCGTGCCTGAATCTCTATCACTTCAAGGGAATTGAAGTGGGTCACAAACAGATAAGGCTCCCTATAGGCTGAAGGAACACCACAGAGGCAGGAGAAATACAATATAAAGTTATCTGTTAGAAACTTATTAAAATGTTTGTGAACAGAACAGAATGCTGGGAAGCCCACTGGGAAAAGCTAGGAAGAGCACATTTTCTGTGATGTCTTATTACAAACAAAATTACTAAGTAGAGAGACAGGAGCTTTGAGAATTGCTGCTATAAAACCACCTGTATCCAAAGAAATTTTACTAACTGAAATAATATGAATAAGGCATAAAAATGGGTTATTAACTGAACAAAATCCAGCGGGTAATGCAAAAGGGCTGAAGGAGCCACACTGAAATGATATATTCTTGACTATTTCAGGTATTTCCAAGCATCATAAAAAATTCCACTAGCCAGTTTAGCCACCGTCAAGCTAAGAACATTAATGGAACACATCACTTTAGTCTGTCTCAAGTGTTTACACCTCAGAAGATCTGCCATTTGGATTTGTAATGATAGCCATCATGTGAAAATTGCCATCGTTCCTGGGAGAGCTGGGAGAGGGAAGAGGAAACGGAACTGCTGAGAGCAAAGAATACCTTTCCCACAAGTATGTTTCCTCATTCCAGTGATGTCCATACCCCAGTGAACGTCCCCCTGCACCTACCAAAAGCTAAGGGTAAGCGATTCCACTTCAGGTCATCAGTCCTACTGCGTCTTCCATAGGAATCCACAAAGACACCAAACTCTGCCAAGAAAAGTAATGTCAAGTCATGAGCAGTTTTGAAGACACAAGGCATTCTGACAGGGATTTCTCCCACTGAGAAAATGTACACGATCTTGCAAGTCCCACAGGTTGCCTTGACACTGTCTAGACTTAAAGAGTACTTGGATACCGAAAGGTATTTGAATTCTAGGTCTCTCTGTAGCAATTAAGGTAAGGTTATTATTCCATCTGTTTCTGCAGCTGGGAACACTATGCTACTCCTACTGTAAGACACTCAGAACTACTGATAGTGGGTTTTTGAAGACTTCCTGTGCATTTCCATGACACTATCCTGAAGGGCCAATAAAAGCAGCTATAAGAAAAAGTAACACACAAGACATTTTAAAAGTCTCTTCTATCAAGAATTCCAAAGTTTGAAAGCCCTTAATCAGGATAATCAAACACCTGCTTTACTGAACATTAACTACAATCCCTCCTGTCTGGGCAAAGAAGACTACCTGTGGTACTGAGCCATGAGTACAGAGAACTTTTAAGCCAGAAGCAAGCTGATCAGAAGCACTGCAGAAAACTGGATCAGGAATAGGTATTTTAGCACCAATTTTCTGCATACCTTCACTGTTGAAACACCAGCTGCAAATCTTTCAGGGCTTTTAGATTCACCATTTCTAAGAAGTCTTTTGTTACCAGGCCCTAGGAAGTCAACTCTGTCCAGCTTTCTCTCTCAGCAGCACCTTTTGTTTGTTCCCATCCCAAGAAGAGATGCAGTGCAACAGCTGTACAACCATGCAATACACTTACCATGAAAACACAGCAGATACTCCTCTCTCTGTCCTGTTGGGTTTACTTGGATGATGCTGACTGGGAAACTGTTGGTGGATGCGGCAAACACAGCGGAGGCCAAAGTGTGGTCATTTTTATCCAGGAACTCTGCAAAGAGAATGGAGAAAAACAGCTAGATCAGCACATCAACTTTTTTTCCCCTAAAGCAGTACTCCACAGAATCTGTAGAACCATTTGGTGCATTCCTTAGAAAATGCTTCCTACCCTCCAGTGTGTACTGCTTCATCTCAATTTCATAGAACTTGTTGGTTCCAATAATGATGCTGTAAGTGGTCAAATGGATACAGCTGCAGGGCTCTGAGGTTTCAATCTCCTGGAAAAGAGAAGGAATGGATAGACCAGCATTAGTTCCCTGTAATTGTATACAGATATTGCTTATTATGGAAGGTTACACAAGGGCTGCTCTGAAAGTAGAGCCTCCTATTTTATTAAGTTGCCCCATAATATCAGAGGTGGATATTGGTGGCATAGCAGTAGAGGTTGAATCTTCTCACCAATATTCTGTTATATTTTGCTGCTGTTTGATAGATGGCAGCAGAGGGGCAGTCTGACAAAATAGCATCTGAAGTAAAGGTGTAGGACTGAATTCCTCCATGTGGACAAAATGGCACCTACTGACATTCATCAATGCTTGCTGAATGCTTGTGGAGGTCAAACAGTGGATGTGAGCACAGTGAGGTGGTGTGTTTCAGCAGTTTAAAAACACATAATTTGTAAATAAATCCGAGGCATTACTTTTGGAGCAACCTATGAGTATTGCCACATTTATAGTGGAGAGAGACAGTAACCTTTCAGCATCCTGGAACAATAGTCCTGTTTGAAGGGAAAGTTTTATTTGGTTGGAAGTGATGCTTGAATAGAGACTTGCAAGCCAACTCATGTCCAAGTGCTGACCTCAGTGAGAACCTCTTCCTTTTAGAAGGACACATTCTGAAAGGCATTCTGCTCTCTAGCTCAGTTTACTGGAATAGCAGGGAGTGGCTCCCTGCTTATTTGTAACAGCTTACAGCCACACCAATGACTGCACATCTGAAAAGCTGCCTGGAGATGATATAACAAACCTGTGACCTTGTGTAGGGAACCTGCTTTGGCAGGGGGGTTGGACTCGATGATCTCTGGAGGTCCCTTCCAACCCCTACAATTCTGTGATTCTGTGAAACCATTTGGTTTCTCTCTATCCTAAACTGCAGCAATCACGTCACATGTTTGTCTCCAGAGTCATAGATTTGATGTAGACTTCTTTAACCTCTATTGCCTACTGTTTATCCCAGTTTATCTGGAAACTTAGTTGACAGAACAGAAGGGCATATTCTGGGCTTGCTGCCATCTTGTTAGGATCTAAATTGAGTTGTCTGGATCATCAAAGACGTTGAAGTTGAATGGCAGCATTTGCAGAAACCAGCAGCTGTAGGTCTTCAGAGTTTTCTGTCAAGTGGCACTCTGTCATGAGCAGGAGTTGGTATCAGCTACAACGCTTGTACACATCGCAGGTTTGCTGGCATCCATACTGTGTGTGCCAAGACTTGTCCAACACGTGTATCTCAACTCTCCAGGAGGCCAGCATCTGAATTACTGCATGTCTGCCTGTAAGTGACTGGCTGAAGAATTGCAGAGATCCTGCTTTTCACATACGCACACGACAGAGCAAAGCAATGCACGCTCCAGAACCATGCAGTACTAAAGGTGCAGGTGGAGATAGCTGCATACACTGGAAGTATATGCACAGCCATGTGAGATTTGTATCTTACTGCCTTGTTGGCCGTATTTATCAGCTGCTTATCCTCTGATGGGATAATACCAAATAAGCTTTGATCAGCATTGGAACAGTAAACAAGTTATTTAATTGCAAAGAGAGAATTCATTTGTTGAGGATTTCTCCAAAGACAACCAAAGGGAGGGAACACGGATGGGTAAGTAAGAAAAAAGCCTTCCTTGGGTAAATAAGCACAGGTACAGGTACAGCTGGGTCCAGTATCTCAAAAACCTCAATTCTGTTCTCTGTCTCTCAACATATGCCAAACCTCATCACAGGAAATCACCCTGTGCTCTCACTTTCCTCTGCGCACATAGCAATTTTCTATCACTTCTGCTGGCAAACAAATGTTCTGGAGCAAACATCTTAAACTTTTTTTTGCATGCATAAGAACAACGCAAAGCCTTGGTGCAGTGTAGCAATTACCTCAGCTACTGAAAGGAATTACTAAGCTTACCTTTCTGATACAGAACTTGCTCAAGCTCTCATTGTATCGCAGAACAACCACTTTATTGGGCATGGCTGCACAGATGCAAAGACCATTCTCAACCTGTAAGAGGATTACAGCCATAGGTTAGGGTGATAATAAAGTAAATTTACTGTTGAATGTGTGGAACAGATCCAAAGACCTTTCAACACAAAAGGAAATTTGCAGAGATAAGCAAGTCCATTTTTAGTAGGGTAGTTATAGAGCAAAGTAGTGAAAGGATAACAAGCCTCTTGAGATTCTCAAAGGAATATAAATCTGAACTGTTTCTATGATGCCTTTCATACTTAGAACAAATCAGAAGCTTTTTACTAAAATCAGTAAGAAACCAACATGAGGTAAGTTGAATTTTAACCCCTCAAACTGCTACCTTAAAGATCACTTTGAACTGAATGATGTTCAGTTTGTTATCAGAGTGCTGCGCAGAATTAATTGTTAATGAGAATTTTTACTGTGGCTAAATGTTCCACACTGACCCTAGGAATTAGCATAAATATCAAGCTTTATCAAGTGACACAAATAAGTAAATTCGCTAGCATGGAAACTGTTAGATGACATTTGAGAACAAACAGTGGATGGAATTCACTGACTATAAATCTTAAAGCTGAAGCAAACTCTGAGGAGACAGCTACGCTGTGCTTTGATGCATTTCTTGTTATACAGCAGTTTAGGTTATACCATCATGTCACCCTAACTGAATTTATTCACTTTTGTGGTAGATTCTCCATCCCATCTCCAGCTCAGTCTCTCTTTTCCACCTATACTGCTCTTATTTGAAGAAAAAAGATTTTAAACAAGAATACAGACTTTGCACTTGTTGCCAGTGAAATAAAGATGCTGATTTGATTAATATTAAACTTGGTAGAGGCTAAAGGGTGCTCTGGGAGCAGAAGGGAGCTGTGTCCTACCTTGCCAGCAGCAAAAAGATGACATCCTTTGACAGCCTCAAAAACGTTTGGTGAGATATCAGGCTGGGCTGGAAGGTGAGACTGGGCTAGAGATTGCTTCACCTTTTTTACATCAACGAGACACAAAGCCCTTTCTTCTCCTGCAGACAAAAATGGTTACATTTTGTCAAGGGAAAACTCCTTGTTCTCTGCAAGTCTTTTTTGTTACCTAAGCAGCAGCTTATCATTACAGGCTGTTACTGTGGAAACAGTCACAGTGTACCATGTAGAAGTCATTTCATATTATTCCTATTAAAAGTGAAATAGAAAACTTATCTTAAAAAAAAATAAAAAAAAACACCACAAAACAGGCAATAAATCCACTGGGAAAACAATTCTCTGTGGATTAATAGTGTTGCTAACGTCAAGTAGGTCATCACTAAAAGCAGCCTCATTAGTGCACTATCCAAAATTATCCAGAAAGTTTTCTTTTACCCTTTAGAAAGTCCCTAAGAAGAACTCTTCTGTGCCAACATAACTGGCAATGAGTTTCCAGGTGCTCCAATAAATGGTATTACAGACCATGCCTGATTCCTCTCACATGAATGTTTAACTCAGCCTTCAATCACATATTCATTTATGAGAAAACACCAGACAGTATTGTGTTAGCCACTGTTCCTGATGACACACCAGTCTTAAACAAATAAACACAATTGTGTAATTAATCTAAAGGAAAGCCTGGGCCTCTGGAACCTGCATAGCAGCAAGTTTCCAAAGCAATTAGCAGAAGGTTACTGCAGCACACACAGTAGCATACAGCCCCCTACCTGCTATCATGAGTAGCTTCTCCAGATCCTTGATGAGGTGAATTTGGAACACAGCACCCACTCCTGGGATGTGCGTTAAGGAATTCTTTAATACATTCAGGGCATAGAGGCCTTCCTCTGCACCCACCAGTACAACCTACAGAGACAGCAGGAAAAAAAAAACAAACACTGCACTGTATGAGGAGAACAAGGAATGCTCCAAGAGCAAGTTTGGATGAGTGTTTACCAGAAGATGCAGTGAAAAGGACAAAAAAAGCAAACCAAGGACATAATTACACACATTGCTGTGAAGGCAGTTTTCATGAGTGAACTATCCAGTATTCAGTAAGGTTCAACTGACCATTGTCATTACCTGGTCACTGAAGGGCATTGTGCAATTTATATCCAAACGGTCCTCACCCTCTAGCTTCAGCAGGGAGTTCCCAAGCAACTTCTGTAAATAACAGAAAGAACTTCTTTGTTATTGCTAAGTCAAACTTCCTCTGCTTCTCCAATTGTATTTTAACAATGCAAAATCATGATTTCAGATGGGATAAAAGTTTAGTGTAGATTTTCTTTTCTGATAAAGCTAAACGTTGCAGGGATCTCTCCTACAAAAGAAATAGTAAACGTTCAGCTGCCTGAAATGCAGTCAGAAACTGATCAGAATTAACCTAAACTTGTGTACAATTTATTGTTATCCCTATAACGTCCAATTCCCTCCATCTCTTGCAGTGGAGCACTGACTTTTTTTTTTTACAGAAGGATAAAGACATCCAAATGTCAGTGAGAGCATCTATTTTCTCAGAGACGAAAGAAATGTTAGCATGAGAGATGATTTCCTCCTAATCCAATATTCATTACTTCCAGAGCCAACATTTTAATATGAAATGCCATAGAATCAAGTCTCCCTTCCTCAGAAAATAGATTTATCAGTACAGCAATGACAAAAGGCTATCCAAAGTCATAACAACTCAATTTAACCTTTTATCCTTATCAGGAATAAAGCTAAAAGTAAAAAACAAACACATCCCTCTCTGCTACAAAACAAAAAGAAACCCCAATTTTTTAGGAAAGAGCTCTTTTCTTTCTTTCTTTCTTTCTCTCTGTCTCTTTCTCTCTGTCTCTCTTTCTCTCTGTCTCTCTTTCTCTCTCTCAAGACTTGCTCATTCCATATAGTACACTATAAGATACAATTTAAATCATGTTTTAGAACTGCTCTCTCTTCCTTTGCTGTATGCTGGAATTGCAGAGATACAATTTTTGAGTCCTCTTACTGCACTCCCAAGCCTAAAGAAGGGTACTGTAATATAAAGGCCCAGTCTCACAGTGAACTAGTTCCTGGTACTCATACTGCATGTCTTAAGGCAGAAATAAGAACTTACCTTCAGTTAAACCTCAGTATGTCAAATACCAAAAAATCATTTTTCAAAACTCTGCTCCCTCCCAGAATATTTATTATTAAATGAAACTTTTATACTCACAGCATCAGCCTCAGCTTTTTCTCTGGAAACTCTCCCACCTGCCACTATTGATTCCAGTGCTGTGACCCAGCGCTGTTTGTCAGGGAAGCTGGGTGCTAACAGGTAGAGTGTTCTACCAGGCCAGCAAGTGGTGTGTGGATGAGACTCCAATTTTAGGATATATGGCACATCTGAGATGTTGCATAGATAGAATAAGACTTAGATTAGATTTTGGCATATTGTCAATGGACTTAAATCAACACCTTTCAGTGTTATTGGAGAGAAGTTGTATTTAGCACGATGTATTACCACAGCAATTTATACAGAGGTTTCTCCTTTTACAGGTCCTGCACAGGCTAGTCTCCTAAAGCTAAATATTAGCTAGATGTATACAAACCATACATACAGTGCTGTCTCTACAGTAAGTAAGAATCATTTCTTGTCTTTTATTCGAAAGAAATAACATTATGGGGAAAAAAGAACAGCCACTCAGCTAGTTTTTTTCCTGTACTGTTCAAGAAGTATCTGTAAAAACTGGTTGTGGAAACCTTTGTTTTTAACAATCTGAAGCCTTTAATGTTTAAATCAAGACATACATAATCTTTTCATCAGTTCTATTCAATACATACAAATTAAAACATTAACACTTTTTCATAATAAGAGACTGTACACACCCACAGTATTTCTAAGTTAACGACTTTCTGCTTAGAGCACAATAGTGACACATATTACAGAACTTCGCACTTCATAACGAGTACTGATCAAAGAAATGTAAAGTAAACCAAGTTGGCTTTTCAGTATGCTACAAAATGCTAATATTTACTTCCATTTGGCTTGATGATTATCTTATTCACAGTTCAAGTACCATGACAGAAGTAACTCCCTATGTGTAACCAAATCTAACCAAACCTATTCACTTCATTCAGAGAGGTAACCTCGGAATTGCACAGTTACAGAATGAAAGTTAAAGGGGAAAAAGTCTGTTTAGCCAAACAGAATACCAACTGATGGCAAATCAGATGAAATCCATTTGACCTCATTGATTCTCACCTGTCTTTGCTGTATTGGAAAGTTCAGTAGCTCCTACAGCTCCATGAACAGTTACATCCCCATCAGGAAGGCAGAGCTCAAATTCTTCCAGAGGCCTCTGTCCAGCTGCAGAGGGAATGGGGAGATGGATTAAGAAAGGACAAACAAACAGTGAGGAAAGTAACGGATAGCAAAATGAAGTGGATGCAGGCTGGATATTTCACAGCTGGATTGTGATAACATACTAGCAAATAAAACCATTAAAGACCCAAAAAAGACCCAACAACACCACTGCCTTATTACAGAAGATTTAGCTAAATTAGGTATGGCTACAGCAAGCAATCTTTAGGCCTTGTTCTTCCTAGAAATGCTAAGTTACCTTCTCTTGCTTCTGCATCATAAATGAGCACTTTTGTTCCTTCCAGGACAATATACTTCCTGTCCCAGCCCTGTTGCCCACGTTTATTATTCCTGAAGAAAATAAGCACAAACCCATGTTGGATTTTCTACTTGGATTATGAACAAAACAAACATGCAAATTTTAAAAGAGATTCCATTGGTAGCAAGAAGTTGTAATGAACATATCCAATTATCACATCGTAAGAGCCAGGATAATACACAGAACTGTCCCAAACGTTTCAGCACCTGATATGGCACCAACCATCACGTTCATCATACCTTGGCACTTTCATCCACCCTTCAAGACGTAGATTGCTGCTTGGCTCCTTCAGCTGCAGACCAGGAGAATTCATTTTATCCCGGCAGAATGCTTCAGAGAAATGCGTGGCATATTCTGCTGGCAGTCCACAAGTAGCTGGCAAGCAAGTTGAGCATTTTGGGTGACACATCACTTGGCATTCTGACAAAAAGACAGCGAAAAACTTATGTAAAATGATGAAAAAAGCATTAGAGTTGCCTCAACTCCTAATGCACAAATCCCAGTTTTTGTAAGAATCTCCTTCTATTCTACATCAGATGTTTTCTAAAGTAGAATGCTCGCCCAAGAAATTTCAGCCTTCATGCTTGGTCATTCATTCAACCTTCACTGACAAGCAATTCTAGGCAGCTGATGCTTCTTCATGCTCGTCACACTA